>NC_142867.1:90652500-91902500 GCF_051225735.1 Oryctolagus cuniculus
TATTCATAAGAAGACATCAGACTTCCACTTCTAAAATCTGCTACTGATGATGGATTATTTGCTTTAATCACATTCACAGAGGTTGAGAAACAGACACTACAATATATGTAGGCACAGATATACTACACTAATAATGGTTATCAAAGGCACACAGGGCATTTGAAGACTTATATTTAAGATACTAGTTTGAGTACTGATTTCCAAATCCCTGACAATTAGTTTGACTTTAATTGAATTAACAGCATTAAAAGGTTTAACCTCAGGATGAAGAACTGCTCTCATGGTTTAGGAGATATATAGCATATGCCATGGTGTTTTCTTAATGGATCCCTTGAGGATTACTCGATTTCAAAAAGTATAGTGCCTGTCTATTATTGTTGTTTTTCCCATGTTAATGAAAAAATCTGTAGGATATATTTTCCTTTTGCAAGAATAATTGCAAAGACAGTTGTGTGTATTTGCTTCATAATAAAACCTACAAGTTTTTTTTTTCAAAAATGCAGTTAATTACTAACAAATGTATTATCACAAAATAAAATATTTCCTATTTATTAAAATGATAAGGGTTGCCACTAAATTTCATAAATAGATTTGGAATTTCAAGGTAGAACACGATGGCAGTTGAGTAAGTGGCTCCCAACAAAAGCATTAGGTTGAATAGCTATTCACACACCAAGTTACTTTGACAAGAGCTACAGAAGCAAGTGAGAGATGGCAGTTTTAGTATATAAGTATATAATAAGTTTTTGTATATAATAAGAAAAGCTTCATTGGACAAAGCAGGAAAGAAAGAGTAGCCTGCATCACCCTTATCCTAGCTCCAAACAGCACAGAATAGAAAGAGATGCCAGACTCCCCACTTGGAGGAGCAGGAGGAAAGTAAGATCAGCACTGACACATGAATTCCAGTGCCAGACTCTTGCAATAAAATTTAAAATCCAGCAGGACTCCACAACCTGGTCCCCAGGCAAAGTAGTTGGACCTTCATAGCAAGGAATCAAGGAGGTCACCACTACCAGGCCTATCCCAATCTGCAATTGGGTTAGAAAAGCAGAAAGAATTTAGTACCTATCCTTGGGACTTAAAGCTGAGTCCCTCCCTCCCTCCTTCTCCCCCTCACTCCCTCCCTCTCTCACTCCCTCCCTCTCTCACTCCCTCCCCTCTCTTCCCCTCCTTCCCTCCTTTCCTTCCTTTCTTCCTGCCTTCCTTCCTTCCTGTGATAACCATGAGATTGAAACTTATCTTACAGGGTGTTTCATATGCAGGCTTCATTCCTTTCACAGCCATTGTGAGAGAAAGCACTCTTGAACTGGTATTCTACTAGCGTGTTATAGTAAGCCGCATGTTGGACAAAGGCCCAGGCTTTTATATTCACTGTTGAATTAGATAGCTATTCCAGAGAAAGATGATTTTGTTAGGAAAGGCAGTACGATCTCCAAATCATTTATTTTTCCCATTTCTCTCAGGGAAAGCATGACTGCTTTTGAACTCCTTTTGTGTTTTTTTTTTCCTTTTTTAAGTTGAAGCAGAATGGTTTAATAATTTATTATACATACAGAGTTGACATCAAGAAAAACTGAGTGAAGCTCTCACTTGCCCATTTTTAATTTTTATTAATATGAAAAGATCAGATGTTATGCTTTCCATTAGCACAGTTCCAACAAGACAACCACACTTCTGTCACTGCCTTGCTCCACCCTAAACCCCACCCACCCTCCCCTCTCTTCATTATTTTTTGCAAAGCCATAACTTAAATCCACTCTGTATTTACATTCTTAATTTGCCATTAATTATGATATTCAACAGGTAAAAATGTAGGAAGACAACAGTTCCACAGGAGTATAAACAAGGGGTAAAAATGACAATCATATACATGATAATGTATAGGGAATCTGAAGAATCTATTCTCATACTATCTAAAAATGTATTACCAGATGATAAAGTATTTAAGATTAATACGCAAAATATTAGTCTTTATTAGAAATGTGTTTTATACATATTGAAAATACTGGTCATGTTTTACTACTGAATGTCGTAGCAGTAGTGCAGTACTTCTGAAATTCTAGGAATATAGCCTCAAAAGTTGATACAACCTCAAAAGTGGATACAAGAAAGAGGAGCATTCATCAGGTACTCATAATACCCTTGTTGTTTTCTGTTCTTATAAAGAAGTAATTCGGGGGAGGGGGGGCTGATTTTGTGGTATAGCAGGTAAAGCTGCCTCCTGCAACACCTGGATTCCATAAGGAAGCCTGTTCATGAACCAGTTGCTCCACTTCCAATGCAGCTCCCTGCTCTTGGCCTGGGAAAAGCAATGGAAGATGACCTGGGTGTTTGGAACCCTGCCACCCACGTGGGTGACCTTAAAGAAGTTCTTGGCTTTGTCCTGCCCTGGCTGCACTCATTGTGGCTGAGCTAGCAAATGGAAGATCTCCCTCTCTGTCCCTCTCTCTGTATGGCTCTGATTTTCAATTAAATAAACCAATCTTTTAAAAAAGAAGCAGAATAAATTAAGGAGGTTAGAGAAAAGATTAACTACTTACCTGTTTTATGCTGAACCAAATTTTGTGGTAATTTTCTTTGGGAGCAACTGGGGTCCTCTGAACATACTGGAGAGGACATGATTTGTTTATTTGAAAGGCAAATTTAGAATGTTAATTCCATCTCCAAAACTTGAAAAATCATGAGCTTAGAATTAAACAACTGCTTTCATGTTAAAGAAGGTGATCACAACTATACATAACAATTCATTTAGGCCTCAATTGAAGGGCTGCTTAGTGGAACACCAGCTCACTCTCTTAAACCCTCTCTACCCCATCTCTGCTACCACAATGTGACTGTAATTTCTGTTCATTGCACTGCATAATTTGCTGTTGGTATCACATGGCATTAATTTCAAAGTTTTTAAAAATTTTATTTATTTACTTATTTATTTATTGGCACAGCCACACAGAGAGAATGACAAGCAGAATAGAGCACTCCCATTTGCTGGTTCACTACTCAGTTGCCTGCAATGACAGAGGGGGCTAAAGCTGGAAGTCTTGTACTTAAGGTAGATCTCCCATGATCGTGGCAGGAACCCAACCACCCAGGCCAACACCACAGCCTCCCAAGTTCCACATTAACAGGAATGTTGGAATCAGGATCTGGAGCTGGTTATTGAACCCAGGCACTCTGATGTGTGATATGGGCATCCTAACGGGTCTTAACCACAACAACAAAACCATCAAAGCTTCTTAAGGGTCATTTTGATATAGACAGGGTGTTCTTGGGAGCAAGAGAAACTAACATTTTGCTAGTACCACCCTGATGCACTGAACTCTGAAGCCTTTGGCCTATGAGGCCACCCAAACCCCTTGTTTACTCATGTCACAATCAGTATCTGCATGAGTGACTGGAGTATACAGCTCAAATCAGCTCTCACTTTCTGTGCATAGCCCAAATCCACCTTCCATGTACTGCCCAAATTTCCCTGGCACCCCCCAAACCTCCCTCTACTTCCATGTAATGGAAAACCTTAAGTTTGATAATGTTGCATCTAGAACCAGTGTAAGCTAGAAAGATCTGATAAGATTGCAGGCTGCATCCCCACAAAGCTCTCTGAGTCATTATAATGTAATAAAAAGAAAATTAATGTGTCCAGCATATCTTTTTTTTCCTTTTAGTTGTTTTTTTATTCCATTTTTCTTTTATTCTTTATTTTTATTCTCTTTTTTTTAAAAAAATATTTCATTTTTTTAAAAGATTTATTTATTTTAGTTGAAAGAGTTACACAGAGAAAAAAGGAGAGGCAGAGAGAGAGAGAGAGAGAGAGGTCTTCCATCCACTGGTTCACTCCCCAATTGGCCTCAACAGCAGGAGCTGCACCAATCTGAAGCCAGGAGCCAGGAGCTTCTTCGGGGTCTCCCACGCAGGTACAGGGGCCCAAGAGCTTGAGCCATTTTCCACTGCTTTCACAGGCCATAGCAGAGAGCTGGATCAGAAGTGGAGTAGCCAGGACTTGAACCGGCGCCCATCTGGGATTCTGGCACTGAAGGCAGCGGCTTTACCCCCATGCCACAGTGCCTGCCCCAGAAAGCTTTCATTTAATGAATACAAATTTCATAGGTACAGCTTTAGGAATATAGTGGTTCTTCCCCCCATACCACCCTCCTACTCCCACTCCTATCCCATTCTTCATTAAAATTAATTTTTAATTAATTTTATATGCTCTATACTACTTAAAGATTTCCACAATTCGCACCCACACAGATACACAAAATATAAAGTATTGTTTGAAAGCAAGTTTTATAATTAATTCTCATAGAACAACTCATTAAGGACATTAGTCCTACATGAGGAGTAAGTGCACAGTGACTCCTGTAACAGCCTTATTTATGAAGTTAGTGCTCACCCAAAGCTCTTGCCATGAGCTTCCAAGGCTATGGAAGCCTTTTGAGTTCATAAACTCCATCAGTATTTAGACATGGCCACAAACAAAGTGGAAGTTCTCTCCTGCCTTCGGAAAAAAGTACATCATTCTTTGATGGTCTCATCTTTCCACTGGGATCTCACAGAGATCCTTCATGCAGATCATTTTTTGCCACAGTGTCTTGGCTTTCCACCCCTAGAACACTCTCATGGTTTTTTTCAGCCAGATCTGAATGCCTTAAGGGCTGATTCTGAGGGCAGAGTGCTGTTTAGAGTGTTTGTCATTCTATGAGTCTGCTGTGTGGACTGCTTCCCATCTTGGAACATTCTCTTCTTTTTAATTCTATCTATTGTTACTACCAGACACTTGGTTTTATTTATGTGATCCATTTGACAATTCTATCTATATGATCAATTACATACTTAATATGATCACTTTAACACATAAGATGGCATTCATACCAGCCAGCTTAGTGGGATTTCAGGTCCCATGGCAAGGTTTTAGCCTTATCCTTAGAAGTAAGTCCTTGGGAGTGTGTGCCGAAATATACATCTCCTCCCTCTCTAATTCTCAGTTTTATTTTTTTTACTGGGATCTATTTTCAATTGGATTTAAACATCTAAGAATAATTTTGTGTTAAGTAAAGGATTCAACTAATGGTATTAAGTAGAAAGAGAAAATAGTAAAATAATAATAATAATAAACTGTTCCTTGGCAGTCAAGACAGGGGAAGCTCAGGTCATCCCTACTCAAAGTGTCATTTTCACTTCTACAGATTTCCTTTTATGTGTTCTGTTAGTTGTCACAGATCAGGGAGAACATATGGTATTTGTCCCTTTGGGACTGGTTTATTTCATGAAACTAAGTATGATGTATTCCAGATTCATCCATTTTGATGCAAATGACCAGATTTTGTTGTTTCATTTTTCACTGCTGTATAGTATTCCATAGAGTACATATCCCATAATTTATTTGTCCAGTTGACAAGCAATTATGTTGATTTCGTGTCTTAGCTGTTATTAATTGAGCTACAGTAAATATAGAGGTGCAGATAACTCTTTTTTTTTTTTGACAGGCAGAATTGGACAATGAGAGAGACAGAGAGAAAGGTCTTCCTTCCATTGGTTCACCCCCCAAATGGCTGCTACAGCCAATGCTGTGCCAAGCTGAAGCCAGGAGCCAGGTGCTTCCTCCTGGTCTCCCATGCGGGTGCAGAGCCCAAGCACTTGGGCCATCCTCCACTGCCCTCCCGGGCCACAGCAGAGAGCTGAACTGGGAGGGGAGCAACCGGGACTAGAACTCAGCACCCATATGGGATGCCAGTGCTGCAGGCAGAGGATTAACCACGTGAGCCACGGAGCCAGCCTCCATCCAGCGCCCCGACAAGGACTAGAACCAGGGGTGCCAATGCAGGTAACTCTTTCATTTTCTTATTTTATTTCCCTTGGGTAAATTCCAAGGAGTGGGATGGCTGTGTCCTATGGTAGGATTATATTCAGATTTCTGAGGTATCTCCAAACTGTCTTCCATAATGGTTTTACTGGTTTACATTTCCACCAACAGTGGATTAGGGTACCTTTTTCCCAACAACCTCGCCAGCATGTGTTGTTAGCTGATTTCTGTATGAAAGCCATTCTAACTGGGGTGAGGTGAAACCTCATTCATTGTGGTTTTGATTTGCACTTCCCTGTTGGCTACTGACACTCATACTCTTATCATGCACCTAATAACAGTACACAGATTTCTTTAAAAAAAAAAGGAGGGGGGAATATAGGGCCAAGAAAATGGGCAGTACTCAAACCCTACCCTAAACTTGCCTCCACTTTCTGTATTTAAGCTCTAACCCAGATACCATACCTAGGCCTCCAGATCATATAAAAGCATTGCCATGAACCTTGTTGACTGCAGCCCATTCTTTCCTGAACTTGTTGACAATCACTCCTGAATGGATACTTTGGCTTTAAATAAAACTTGCTTCTTTGCTCAGAATTATTTATGTCTCTTCTTTGAATCCTTTCTCAAATAGATACACAAAACTGAACCAAGCCTAGAGGCTACCCTACAAGGCTTTCTTTCTTTTATATTATTATTCATTTACTTTCATTTTATTTGAAAGTCAAAGAAAGAAAAGATTTTCCATTTGCTATTTTGCTCCACAATGTCCTCCACTGCTGGGGGTTGTCCAGGGCAAAGCCAGGAGCCTGGAACTCAGTCCCAGTCATCTACATGGATGGTATGGAACAACCTATTTAAGACTTCACCTGCTGCTTCCCATGGCACACATTAACAGCTAGCTGGAATTTATGTGAGCTGGGAGTTTAACCCAGGTACTCCAACATAGGAAATGGATGAACCAGGCAGCATCTTAACTACTATACCAAAAGCCTGCCCCAAGAGTCATTTCTTGATATTTGCTTTTTCTTCAGAATCCTTTCTTTATTCACTTCATATATCATTGGTTTATCACTAAGCTGCTCTATGAGAAAGAAGAATCACAGATGTTATTGAGCCTAAAATGAAAAAAAAAAATTTATCTATAACTCAAAGCATTGTAAAAGTTGAATGAGGTTATGGGATTTCAGACATTTCCAATATCAGAGTTATTCAAGTCAATATCAAGGTATAGCTGATAGCCACACACTGATTGAAAGCTTAAAAATAACCAAAATTTTCAAATATTATGCATATTTAAATAGCAGTTAAGCAATAATTGAAATAGAAAACACAGGGTAATCAGCTTAAAGCAAAAAATGGAAAATTTCTCAGAGGTGATTAATAGTCAATCCACAAAATGTAATGAGGAAAGTATAAGATATTTAGATGATAATATATATATATATAGTTTTATAATTGTCTTATTCCTTTGAATAGAAGCTATTCAAAAGCATTTTACGTACAGATACGTAAATTATTTTATTTAGTAAAACTTTTATTAAAAAGGATGATACAGTCTTTATAGGTTGCAGTATGGTATTTTAATACAGTGTATACTGATCAAAAAAAGTCAATCACGGCTGGCGCCACGGCTCACTCGGCTAATCCTCCGCCTGTGGCACTGGCACACAGGGTTCTAGTCCCGGTCGGGGTGCCAGATTCTGTCCCGGTTGCCCCTCTTCCAGGCCAGCTCTCTGCTGTGGCCCAGGAGTGCAGTGGAGGATGGCCCACGTGCTTAGGCCCTGCACCCACAGGGAGAGAAAGAGAAGCACCTGACTCCCGCCTTTGGATCAGTGGGATGCATTGGCCGCAGCGCGCCAGCAGCGGCGGCCATTGGAGGGTGAACCAACAGCAAAAGGAAGACCTTTCTCCCTCTCTCTCTCTCTCTCTCTCACTGTCCACTCTGCCTGTCAAAAAAAAAAAAAAAAAGGTTAATCGCCATTTTTTCTTCTTTGGAATTACTTTATGATCACAAGCTTGAAGCTGCTTTAATTTGTTCAAAAACTATATACTATGTTATCATATAATCTCCCCACTATGCTTTGTAATACTGGGGACTTATTTTTTCCATCTAACCCTGATTTGATACCCATTATTTGAAATTCCTCTATCATCTACTCCTCCCAGCTTCTAGATGCTGTAGATATTAATCTTTTGTTAGTTAACTAATTTGAAAATAATTTTCTTTGTCTTTTGTTAGTTGCCTGTTCACTCTACAATCATTTACTCTGCTGTGCAGGAACTTCTTAGTTTAAAATAATTCTCTTTGTCTACTGCTTTGTTGCCTATGCTTTTTTGGGTATTGTACAAGAAATCACTGCCTACAACAAGATCTTGATGAGTTTCCTCTATGCTTTCTTCTAGTAGTTTATTAGTTGCAGGTCTTACTTTTAGATCTTGATCCATTTTGTTTTTGTTTTGTTTTGTTTTGTTTTTTTTTTTTGCATAGAATTCAGGAGTGGACAGTTCTTGTTCCAGTATATTACTAGAAATTACTTTTAGAGATTGGCCACTAAAGTATTTTAATGCTTCCTGGCTTAGGTAGTCCTCAGTTATCATGTTCTACAAGTATAAGAAATGTTTGTGAAATATGCCTATAAATACGTTATTATATTGTTTGAAAGAGTTCTGATAGAATGACATGCATAGTCAGAGTGCTTCCAACCTCTTTACCTGTTATAAAAAAGATAGGAAGAAGATTAGTCTATTTAATAAATAGTGCTGTGAAAATTTGATATCCATAAACAAAAAACTGAAATTTAACCCCATATCTCTCATTCCCACTTCTAGGTTTATGTATCTGAAGGAACTGAAATAAGTATATAAAAGATCTACATTCCCACGTTCATTACAGCACCATTAATTATAGCCAAGATATGGACTCAGGCTCAGCACCAACTGATAGATACAAGCAAAAAGAAAATGTGGCACACACATGCAATAGGACATTATTCAGATGTAAAAAGAATGAAATTCTGCCATTTGTAGTTAAATATATGGAAGTAGAGGTCATTATGTTAAGGGAAATAAACCAGACAAAGAAGATAAAACACTATACTTTGTCTGTGATATGTTGAAGTTAAAATCTGTCTTATCTGAAGATAGAATAGTTATTACTACAGGCTGGCAAGAGTAGGAAGAGAGGGGATAGAGGTATTTGTAACAAGTACCAAGATACAGTTTGACAGAACTCACAGGTTTCGCTGTTACACAATACAATAGGGTGACAGAGTTCAAAAGCAATGTATTGACAAACTGCATAAAGCACTGGAGGAGAGGAGCTGATTGATTCCAAAACAGGGAAAGGATAAGGAGAATGAAAGTCTGGTTGCCTGAATTGATTGGTTTATGATGTGCATATGCATTGAACTAGTACACTGTACCTCTTAAAAACTTACCAGTATTTCCGTTAGTCAAAATATTAAATGGTAGTAAAGTATGAAAGTTAGAATGAGAAAAGTTTCAAATTATGAGTAAAAACAAAATAAAACGAAAACACTGAATATAAACTCCAGAGATTAAAGTTTAGATATTGAAGTTCATATTGGAGCTCTCAAAATTAAATAATACCCCACTTATCTTAAATACATAGAGACAGAATGTTGCCCAGTGAACTGTACAGCTCATCTGTTAGAAAAATATTCCTCTATAGAATGACACAATATGAAATAATGTGTCTTACCTTAATTATATTAAATATGTGCATCCTACTAAATAATAGGAGAGTTGTAAATAAACCATGACTAGAATCTGAATCTCTTTATTCCTTATGGGGATCTATTCCCATGCTGCTATATTGCTAACATCAGAAACTTCTCAGTAGTATATCTAATTTGCAAAAGGTTTGGGAAGATTCAATGAGCCCACATTTTAGCATGTGTAATATGTTGATGTGTATTTACATATTTATGAACATTCTCATGCCATAATAATTATTTTGTTGTACATAATCCCAACCACTGAAAGCATAGAAAGAATTTTTTTTTTGGATTTTAGAGTTGAATAATTTTGAAATAATACTAAACCCATAATCTAAAAAATCCAGGCCTTATTGGAAAAAAAAGGGGGGGTTGCCTAAATTTCCCAAATTCCCTTTTCAATATAAAGAATCAGGTCTGATAGTCTTAAACTTATAACCTTATAATTATCAGCAGGATTATATGGTTTAGCAAAACTGACAATTAGCAGAAAGAGCTCTTCTGTGCAGTAATATGTGTGAAGACCTGGATGAGCATGAGGATTAAAATTGGGAGGATGGCCAATAAACTGAGATTCGGTAAAACCTGGGCAGACAATTTTATCCCCCATTATAATAATCCAGCTGAAAAAAAGAATTTCAAAAGATCCTGATCTCACTCAGGCAGTATATTGAGAAATTATTGCATAAAAAACTCATTTTTTATTTTGAAAAATTGGTAAATTAAGGTAAAGAATCGAAGCATTTATCTTATGTTTCCTATACAAACTGCACTGAAGAGTAATAAAATAGTAGATCAGGCAAGTTCCTTTGTTAGAAACTTATAAAAAAGGATACCATTAGAATAAAGTCACTATGCAATTGCTAACAGATCTAGACATAGACCATCAAAGACTGGTAACATCAGAAAAGAGAAACAGCTGGATGTAAAATGCCTGTAGAACAGAAAAACAAAATAATGCCCATATCATGGCGTTTGATGGAACAAGGACATAAGCCTCAGCCATTCTCCCTCATGGCCCAAAGAGATAAAACATTGGAATTTATTCCTTGCCCTTGAACCTCAACTGGGTCTCACACCCTATTGCCTTCATACCCCATCCCCCATAGCCACCTGAAAGACCAGTTCCAGGAATTCCCCTCGGCCTTCTGTCACCCCTCCAACCCCATCACCAACCCTCCTAAAATATAAAAAGGCCCAGCTCTTGGGGGTCCAGGCCTTCTGTCACGTGTTCCATCATGTGCACATGGGCAGCTGGTCATCCACCTCTATTGATTTATTTTCTCTGAATAAATTTGATCTGGTTGTAAATTTGTACACTGCCTCTTCACTATTTTGTACCTCTTTTCCTAAAATTTTGGTGCCCCATGTGAGGAGGCACCAATCTGCAACTCTTTTCCTAACAGTAGTTCCAAAAATATTGACCCTGAGTATAACCAAGCCCAGTGCTCCAGTTCCTCATGTAGAGGACAGAATATCACATAAACTGTTTCACAGAACTTTTGATATGTTAAATCTAAACTCTGTGGCAAAGTACAAGTAACCTAGCCTATTAAACATTTCTATTCTAGGAAGAGGAGGAGATACAGCATCTATTAACTGAAAGAAATTTACAATACGTGGAACTATTTGGCCTCAGATTCATACACACTTAAAATAAAAATTTACATTGACCATGATAGACTAGTTGTTAATGAGGGTATCGCTACAACAACAGATAAAACACTAAACAAAATACATGTGCAAGTATTTCTCAGGCTCTGAAAAACAGATGGTAAAGAACTGATTCTCTGCGAGAAGGGAAATGCATGACTTAAGCTTAGCATCTTAGTCCATTTATGCTTCTTTCACAAAACACTACCTGTTATATCTTAATGTTAGCCGTTGCAAAGCACACCGGACACCGGAGTAAGGGAAAGGGTTTATTGGGGAACACCCTACAGACCGGAGTGATGGGGCAGCTAAGGAAAAAGAGAGAAGGAGACTGTAAGAGAGAGAGACAGAGAGGAGAAGAGCTAGCAAGGAGAGAAGAGAGAGCAGAGAAGAGGAGAGAGGAGAGCAGAGCCAAGAGACCAGAGGAGGAGGCTAGAGAGAGGAACCAAGAGAGAGGAGAGAAGGGCCAAGAGAGCAGGAACAGGCCCTTTTAAAACTGCCTGAGGGCGGGCAGGGAAGCAGGAGCAGCGATTCCCATTAGGATGGGGGTGGAGCCTGGCTCAGGTAGCTGGGCAGTGCTGCCACCTGGCTACAACAGCTCCAATTTCCTAACACTACCCACTGGATAATTCATAAACAATACAAATTTATTTCTCACAGTTCTGGAGGTTGAGAAAATCAAGGTTTCTAGCTGTCTGGTGTTGGCTGCATTCTCTTTCCTACTTTTAATACTGCATCCTCTAAAGAAGAGGAATGTTGGAAACTTTGCAGCAGAAAGCAGAAGGGCAAAAAAGAGCAAACTTCATCCATAAAATACTTTTTAAATATTTGTAAATATTTCATGCCATATGTAAAATAGGAATTTGAGAAATTTAGAAAAGCCTTTTTCAAAAAAGCTTGGATTTTGTGATTACTGCTTTGAATTTATTCCTAGAAAACTCAAGTTTTATAAAGGCAACTTATCCCATTCATGAGGGTAGAAGTCCTCATTATTCAAGCAACTCCCAAAAGCTGATACTATTGCCTTTGGAATAAATTTCAGAACAAACATTGGAGAAGAGGAGCATTCACATCATAGCATGCCATAAGTATTCAAGGGAACTGTCCATGAGAAGAGGATAATGGTCTCTCACCTGCAGTGACAGTGATCACCTATAGGGATAGTTGATGTGACTCAAATCTGTGGGATGAAGCCTTAGAGCATAAGAAATTGCAGAGATGGGGCTGAGAATGACATGTGGGAGACTCATTCAACTTTGGGACAGAATACAGGTGGCATACATTCATCCAATATCACCTAAATTTATCAATTAGTAATTTTTACAAAGCTATGAATAGAATAAATAGAGATTTTGCAAGAATGCTGGAATCCTATTTCTTCCAGAGGCGAGAGATTTTTGGTATTTTAGTAACAACCTAAACTAGCTAACACAAGCTGAAAAGCTATAGGAGTAAAAACAGTGCCCTATAATAGAATATATTCTTAACTTGCCTTAACAAAGTAGTCAGACAGGATTGAAAATTCTTCAAAAAGGAGCAAGTCGTTATGTTGCTGGTTAGGAAGCCCTCATTAAATATGTAAGACCCTATGTTTGGATCATGGCTGTATTTCTGATCCCAGCTCCCTATTAATGTGCATCCTGAGAGACAGTAATCATGGATGAATTCCTGGCTCCTGGCTTCATGCCCAGCACTGACTGTTGGGAACATTTGGGAAGTGAAACAGCAGATGGATGATCTCTCTCTCTGTCTCTCTCTCTCCCTCTCTCTCTCTCTCACACACACGCACACACACTCTCTTTCTGCCAAATAAATAAATAACTAGCAAATACTCTTCAAAGAAACACAATTAAAAAAACAAGGTCTACATAATGCACTGTTCACATATCCTATATTTAAATAAAAAATCAACATATCAATAAAAAATGCAATGTCAAGCTAGGGAAACACTCAATTAGTCAAAATGAAACAATAGATTGAAGAAATGTTAAATTTAAGTGGAAGGATTGTAAGATATTTGTAATAGGTACATCTAAAAAATTAAAGGTGACTATTGTAATAGTATGCAAATAGAAATGCAATCAAAACAGAAACAAAAGAAAAAATGAAAATTCCAATACTGAAAAGTACAGGAATGGACAAACAATAGGCACTCAATGGATGTGACAATAGAAAGATAGTAGGTAAATAATCAGAAAACTTGAAAACCAACTCATAATATTCTAATTTAAAAGAAAAATACCCTGGAAAATAATCCCTGAAGTATGCATAGTCTCAGAGACCAATCACAACATGGCCTAGTATGCCATAGGTGTTACTGAAGAATCAGCAAGTCAGAAGGTAAAACACGGCAGAAAAATAAAGAAATAAGGTAAAATAAAAGTCTTAATTTTAGAGATGAGAGGTGAGGGCTCCAAGATGGTGGAATAGGGAAGGAGCTCACTGATAGTCCAGGAAAAGATAGTTTAATGAAAGTGGAGATAGTGTAGTCTCAGGGAAGAGTTAGGGAAAAACTGCAGAGGAAACTCTTCCGAAATTAGAAGGACATGGTAGACCTACGTGGAGGGCATAGGCGCCCATAGCTTGGGACTCCAGTGCTGGAAAGGGAGGTGAGGAGAAACCATAGTAGCCGGAGACACTGGCGGAAAAGCTGTAGGAAGAGCCTAGAGAGAATGAGGCTTGAAGCCCTGTGGGAGAAAGTACACCAGCCAAACTAGAGGAGACTAAAAAAAAGGGACATTACAGACACGATTCTCTCCCTCCACTCACCTCACAAAGGCCAGCAAAACAATACAACAGGCGCCATTTTGGACATACGTAACAACTGTGCCAGCCCGGGGCTGCACCTGCCCTCAGCCAAGCAGAAAAACCTGACTCTGGTGGGGAGAAATAACAGGAAACTAAGACCAAGTGAATGTGTGGAGCTTATGAACCAAGACCATTTAAAAAAAAAAAAAAAACTGAGGATGTATGGGAGAATTCATGGTGTGGCTGAGACGTGAGTAGTCTCAGTGGGAGATGCCACGAATTCAGGTGGCTTTAGCTACCCTGTGAGAGACATAGTAGGGGAATCTGAACTTACACAGAAGACTGCACAGAAGATTCATTGTGTGGTCCTTGGGACAGAGCAGACGTATTATACCTACTGGGTCTAGCACTCAGGCACTGATTGCCATCAAGGAGAAGAGCTCAGCTGAGTGAAATTACTTCTCTTCTGAATAAAAGAGAGAGAACATTTACCACACCAAACCTAGGTGTATCACCTTTGGCACACCCTTAGCCCTGAAGAACTGAACAGAGCTCTCTGGCCACACCAACCACAAGCCTCTAGAGATTCACCAGAAGCAGACAGTCCACTTAATCTAGAGTCATAATATAATGAGAAAAGCCAACACAGCGAGGAAAAAAAAGAAAGAAACCAAAGAATATCTCTACAATGCCAAACAACAAATGCAAAAACCAAGGAAACAAGAACAAGAAAGTCATCATGATGCTCCCAAATGAACATGACACTCCAATACAAGATTATGAAGATGATGAGAGAGAAGAAATACAAGATATGGATTTCAAAAAATTTATGATAACATTTAGAAGTTATCAAAAACAAACACATGAACTACAGAAATCCATACAGGACAGGACGGAAAATCTATCTCGCGAAAATGAAATTTTAAGGAGGAATCAAAATGAAATCAGGAACTTAGTAGAATATGAAATTGAGATATTGAAGAGAAATCAAAATGAAATGAAGAATTCAATAGATCAAATGAAAAGCACATTTGAGAGCCTTAAAAACAATCAGTGAGGTAGAAGAGAGAATATCAGACTTAGAAGACAGAGCACAGGAAATTATAGAATCAAACCAAAGAAAAGAAGAGGAAATTAGAAATCTAAAAATTATTGTTGGGAATCTATAGAATACTATTTTAAAAACCAATATTCAGCTTCTAGGAGTTCCTGAAGGCATGGAGAGAGAGAAAAGATTAGAAGGCCTTTTCAGTGAGATACTACCAGAAAACTTCCTGGGTTTGGAGAAGGAAAGAGACATCCAAGTACAGGATGCACATAGAACCCCCAATAAATATGACCAAAAGAGATCCTCACCACGACACATTGTAATCAAACTCACCACAGTGAAACATTAAGAAAAGATTCTAAAATGTGCAAGAGAGAAACGTCAGATTACTCTCACAGGATCTCCAGCAGACTTATCAGAAACTCTACAGGCTAGGAGGGAATGGTGAGAAGAGCCCAAGTACTAAGAGAAAGAAACTACCATCCCAGAATATTATATCCTGCAAAGCGCTCATTTGTGAGTGAAGGTGCAATAAAGTCCTTTCATAGCAAACAGAAATTGAAACTATTTGTCACAACTTGTCCAGCCCTGCAAAAGATGCTTAAAATGAGTTACACAGCAACACAGAAACATGGCCATCATGGAAGAAGGTAAAGGAATAAAATCTCCCATTAAAAGATCACAGGAAGTTCAAAGAATATATTAAAAATATCTTTGTAAAAATAGCAGGGCAAAGTCACTACATATCAATAGTCACATTGAATGTAAATGGTCTCAACTCTCCAGTTAAAAGACACAGATTTTCTGAATGGATTAAGGAACAAAACCCATCTATTTACTGCTTACAAGAAACATATCTTTCCAACAAAGATGCATGAAGACTGAAAGTGAAAATTAGAAAAAGATATTGCATGCCAACAGAAACCAAAAAAGAGCTGGGGTAGCCATCTTAATATCAGACAAAATAAACTTTAACACAAAAACTGTTGAGAGACAAAGGGGTACTATATAATAATTAAGCTATCAATTCAACAGGAAGATGTAACTATTATAAACAAATATGCACCTAATTACAGGGCACTGGTTTATTTAAAGGATGTGTTAAGGAACTTAAAGGAGACTTAGACTCCAATACAATTGTATTACGGGAATTCAATACTCCTCTTTCAGCAATAGACAGAACAATCAGAGAGAAGACCAACAAGGAAACAGCAGATTTAATCAATAATATAGCCCTAATGGATCTAACAGATAGCTACAGAACTTTCCATCCTATACTTAAAGAATACACATTCTTCTCAGCAGTACATGGAACCAACTCTAGGATTGACCACATACTAGGCCATAAGCAAGCCTCAGCAAATTCAAATGAATTGAAATCATGCCATGCATATTCTCAGACTACAGTGGAATGAAGCTGGAAATTAGGAGCTCAGGAAACCCTAGAGCATAAGCAAACACATGGAGACTGAACAACATGCTCCTGAATGAACAGTGGGTCACAGCAGAAATCAAAAGAGAAATCTAAAACTTTCTGGAAGTAAATGAGGATAACAACACAACATACCAAAACTTATGGGATACAGCAAAAGCAGTGTTAAGAGGAAAGTTCATAGCAATAGGTGCCTACACTGAAAAATTGGAAAGCCACAAAATAAATGAGCTTTCAATGCATCTCAAGGCCTAGAAAAACTACAGCAAACCAGACCCAAAACTAGTAGAAGAGAAATAATTAAAATCAGAGAAGAAATCAACAGAATTTAATTCAAAAATCATTACAAAAGATTAGCAAAATGAAGAGCTGGTTTTCTGAAAAAATAAACAAAATTGACACCCCATTGACTCAACTCACTAAAAAAAGAAGAGAGAAGACTCAAATCAATAAAATTAGAGATGAAAAAGTGAATGTAACAACACACACCACAGAAATAAAAAGAGTCATCAGAAATTACTAGAAGGACTTGTATGCCAGCAAACAGGGAAATCCATCAGAGATATATAGGATCCTGGACACATACGACCTACCTAAATTGAGCTATGAAGACATAGAAAACCTAAACAGACCCATAACTGAGACAGAAATTGAAACAGTAATAAAGGCCCTCCCAACAAAGAAAAGCCCAGGACCAGATGGATTCACTGCTGAATTCTACCAGACATTTAAAGAAGAACATTTAAAGAAGACTCCAATTCTTCTCAAACTATTCAAAAGAGAGGGAATCCTCCTAAATTCTTTCTATAAAGCCAGCATCACCTTAATCCCTAAGCCAGAGAAAGATGCAGCAGAAAAATAGAATTACAGACCAGTTTCCCTGATGAACATAGACGCAAAAATCCTCAATAAAATTCTGGCCAATAGAATGCAACAACACATCAGAAAGATCATCCACCCAGACCAAGTGGGATTTATCCCTGGTATGTAGGGATGGTTCAATGTGCGCAAAACAATCAATGTGATAGCCCACATTAACAAAATCCAGAAGAAAAACTATATGATTATTTCAATAGATGCAGAGAACGAATTTGATAAAATACAACACCCTTTCATGATGAAAACTCTAAGCAAACTGGGTATAGAAGGAACATTCCTTGATACAATCAAAGCAGTTTATGAAAAACCCACTGCCAGCATCCTAATGAACGGGGAAAAGTTGCAAGTATTACTACTGAGATCTGGGACCAGACAGGGATGCCTGCTGTCATCACTGCTATTCAATACAGTTCTGCAAGTTTTAGCCATAGAATTAGGTAAAAAACAGAAATTAAAGGGATACAAATTGGGAAGGAAGGACTCAAACTATCCCTCTTTGCAGATGATATGATTCTTTATTTAGGGGAATCAAAAGAACTCTACTAATAGACTATTGGAACTCATAGAAGAGTTTGGCAAAGTAGTAGGATATGAAATCAATGCACAAAAATCAGCAACATTTGTATACACAGGCAATGCCACAACTGAGGCAGAACTTCTAAGATCAATCCCATTCACAATAGCTACAAAAACAATCAAATACCTTGGAATAAACTTAACCAAGGATGTAAAAGATCTCTACGATGAGAATTACAAAATCTTAAAGAAAGAAATAGAAGAAGATACCAAGAAATGGAAAAATCTTCCATGCTCATGAATTGGAAGAATCAATATCATCAAAATGTCCATTCTCCCAAAAGCAATTTATAAATTCAATGCAATACCAATCAAATTACCAAACAAATTTTCTCAGATCGGGAAAAAAATGATGCTGAAATTCATATGGAGGCACAGGAGCCCTCGAATGGCTAAAGCAGTCTTGTACAACATTAACAAAGCCAGAGGCATCACAATATCAGATTTCAGGACATACTACAGGGCAATTATTATCAAAACAGCATAGTACTGGTACAGAAACAGATGGATAGACCAATGGAACAGAATAGAAACTCAATCAATCCAAACATTTACAGCCAACTTATATTTGATCAAGGATCTAAAACCAATTCCCGGAGCAAGGGCAGTATATTCAACAAATGGTGCTGGGAAAACTGGATTTCCATGTGCAAAAAAATGAAGCAAGACCCGTACCTTATACTTTACACAAAAATCTACTCATCTGGCTAAAAAGCCCATGAGGGTATTTCAGGTATGGAAAGCCAAGACACTCTGGCAAAAAAAAAAATGACCTAAATGAAAGGTCTTTGTGAGTGAGATTCCAGTGGAAAGAATGGACCATCAAAGAAGGAGGTACCTTTCTCTGAAGGGAGGAGAGAACTTCTACTTTGAATATGGCCTTGTCTAAACATGATCGGAGTTGGTGAACTCAGGAGGCTTTCAGAGCCTTGGCAGCTCATGACAAGAGCATTGGGTGATTACTGATATCATAAATAATTGTCATTTGTTAAATCAGCATCAGGAGTCACTGTGCACTTACTCCGCATGTAGGATCTCTGTCCTTAATGTGTTGTGCTATATGACTTAACGGTATAACTAGTTCTCAAACAGTTCTTTGTTTTTTGTGTTTCTGTGTTGGTGCAATCTTTTGAAATCTTTACTTAGTATATACTAAATTGATCTGCTGTCTATAAAGATAATTAAAAATGAATCTTGATGAAGAATGGGATGGGAGAGGGAGTGGGAGATGGGATGGTTGTGGGTGGTAGGGAGGTTATGGGAGGGAAGCTGCTATAATCCAAAAGTTGTACTTTTATTAAATAAACTTTTATTAAATGAGATTTTAAAAACTGTCTAGAATGCAAAAAAGTCTTAATTTTTTTTTAAAAATACCTATTTAAAGATATGAGACTATCACTGAAATCTATGCAGAATATGAAAAGAATGACAACTAGGCACACCAGTACAAGACCTTGAAAATCTGAGAGAAAGTCAAAATGCTAAAATCAGTCGGAGTGGGGATGGTGTACAGGGGACAAAAATAAGAATAACTTTCCCATTCCTTTTGAAACCATGATGAATGCAATACAATGGAATCACATCTTAAAATTTTGGTGGAGAGGTGAGTAAAGTAACAAATTTTCAACCCCAAATTCACAATCTTATGAAAATAAGCTTAAAAAATGATAGTATTTAAGCTTTTCAGGGGAAAATGACTTACATAATATGTCACCAATATGTCTGGAGTGAAAGGAAATGCAAAATAAATGTCCTCTGTAATAAAGTGGATGAAATGAGGTGGAAACTAAAATCAACATCAGAAATTAATAGCAAGCAAAATGGCAAATAAATAGGTAAATATAAAAGTCTGCTTTTTATTTTCTGTCAGTAAAAGATAACTGACAGCTTGAAGCAAATTTAATATAATGCATGTCAAGTTTGCAAATGACAGTAGCACAAAGAGAATGGTGATGGGTACAGGTAATTAGGCTGCTGCAAGTTATTTCTGTTAAGAGAGGGACCATGTCAATGGTGAGAATGGAAATATCAAATCATAAGTGTATAGGGTCATGCGAGAATTAAGGAAGAGAAGGTAGGGAGTGTGAATTGTGGGTTTGATGTGTGACCCATGTGGAGATTCCAAGTATCTCCTCACTAAGTGCTTCTCTTTGGTCTTCTGCAGAGACTTCTCAGCTTGTATACATCCTAGATGCCCTCTTCTTTGGGACAATATGTGACTTATGCCTTTAGTTTCTTTAGAAGGACTTTTGTCTATCCAAACAGTATACTGAGAAATTATCCTTGATCTCTTTGAGGGCTTAATAAACAATTTCCTATTGTCACACCCTCAGATTCATTTTTGAACTATATTTTTTTCAGAACTATGTTTTGGAACTTTGCACAGAGAATATTTCTTAATTTAAACATTTGCATTCTGAGTAGACTAAGAAATTTCAAAATCATCAACTACTGGCTCTTAGTATTGAACAGTTTTAGCCTTGTTCTTCCTTCCCAGTTTCTCTCTCTTTCTCTCTCTCTCCCTAGCTTTCTCTCTCTGTCACTCTCTCTCGCTCTCTCTCTCGTAAGATTGCTTTGTTAGTTTGAAAGGCAGAATGACAGGGAAAGAAGAAAGAAGGGAGGGTGGAAGGCAGGAAGGGAGAGAGAAAGAGAGATCTTTAATCTGTTGTTTCACTCTTCAAGTGGCCGCAATGGCCAGGATTGTACCGGGCCAAAGCCAAGATCTTGGAAATCCATCTGGGTTTCCCACAGGGGTGTCAGGAGTGCAGCATTTGGTTCATCTTCTGTGACTTTCCCAGGCTCATTAGCAGGGAGCTGGGGCAGAAATGGAGCAGCTGAGACTTGAACCATATGGGATGCTGGTGTCACAGATGGTGAATTAACATGCTCCACCACAACACCACCCCCATACACAGTTTAGCTCTTAGCCTCTCTCATGTTTTTTCTCAGCAGCAAACAGGAACAATAGCAGGTCTCTAGTTCAAAATCTATTTAACTCAATTAGTTGTATTTTCAACTTTCCATATAACTTTTGGCATTGATGTTGCTTAACTTCTTGTCTCTACCTAACAAAGATGTCCTGTACCTCAGTTTCAAATAACATTGTCTTCATTTTGGGAGAGCTCTTACGCACAGCATCCTTAAAGTCTGAAACTCTACAAATGTCGCATTCAAGGTGCTTTAAATTTTCATCAAATTCCTCAAAGCCCGCTATATAGTTCCCTGTAGCTTGTATCAGTTACAAAAACTGGTATTTATTATCTGTTATTGTATAAAAAATATTCCAAGCTTTTCAGCTTAAAATCAAAAACTCTTATTAACATACTTGTTGAAGATCAAGATTCTGTGAGAGGCTAAGTGGATGGTTCTGTTTCTGAGTCTTTATGAGGTTGAAATCAACTTGTTTGTCCATACAAAAAACAGTCTGCATACAAGGGCTGATGTGGCTTCTCACAAGAAATTTCAATGTCTCAGTATGACAGCCTCTCGAAAATGATAACTATGACATGGTTATTCTATAGCCATGAATTTAATGATAGAGGGAGAGAAGCCCAGAGATGGGAAAGCACAGCTTTTTTATGGCCTCGTCATGGATGTGGCATGTATTTATTTCTACTATTCTGAAATCATTAGAAATGAATCAAGCCCATTAAAAACTCAAGAAGAGAGAAGTTATGCCTCACCTCTTTAATTGAGGAATATCAAATAATTCTTGGACACACATTAAAACACATCACAGGCCGGTGCCTTGCCTCACTAGGCTAATCCCCCGCCTTGCGGCACCGGCACACCGGGTTCTAGTCCCAGTCAGGGCGTTGGATTCTGTCCCGGTTGCCCCTCTTCCAGGCCAGCTCTCTGCTGTGGCCAGGGAGTGCAGTGGAGGATGGCCCAAGTCCTTGGGCCCTGCACCCCATGGGAGACCAGAGACCAGGATAAGTACCTGGCTCCTGCCTTCAGATCAGTGCGGTGCGCCGGCTGCAGCGCGCTGGCCGTGGCGGCCATTGGAGGGTGAACCAACAGCAAAGCAAGACCTTTCTCTCTGTCTCTCTCTCTCACTGTCCACTCTGCCTGTCAAAAAAAAAAAAAAAAAAAAAAAAAAAAAAAACCAAAAAAAAACATCACAATAAGGTTTCAATGTATCCTACAGGATGGAATGTTTGGGTTTCCCTACCATCAAATAATCATGGCAAGACAAAGTGGGTGCATGGAATGATCAAGAGAGGTATAAATCCTACCTATGATCCTTTGAGAAGAGTTGCATAAAGAAAATGAGTATTTATTTCCAATTTTATATGAATTTGTTTATTTAACAACTATTTCTTTTTCTTCCTTTTTTAATTCTCTTGCAATACAAAATAAGTTTTATTAATAATGATTTAAACTTAAATATCAATATGTAAGTTACAAGACAAGAGAAGAATCATGGATCTAGAAGAGAAAAATGATCACTCGAAGAATGGCAAAATAATATCTGGATCTTCCTTTGCCCTTTTGGGTAGAGGAATTATATGTTTTCAGTTGTGTACCATGATAGTTGCTTTACATGATGTGCCTGCACATTTGTGCTCACCTTTCTTTGGAAATTAAACATTGTTAAAAGATTTGTGTACGGGGGATTCCAGCTTGACAGAACACTGATGGTGTTGATTTCTTAGCAGTCCTTGAGTAAGTTGGAAATAAATGGTCTGATATTTCCAGTAAGGCCCAGATTAAGTTTACCACATATTAGATAGTAAGGAATTTGGAAGGTATAAGTTAAAGGGCTGCCAGCCAGCTACTTTGGGCTACAGCATTGCCACTAATTTATTGTCTCATCTTAGTGCATAGCAGAATCCCAACTGGAAATTCCTCTGGCTCCCACCTAGATTTTCCTCTTTATCTTCTCCAAGTCTTGAGTCAGGTTAGGTGTTTCTCCGTGGGAAATGGCATGAATTTCTGCCAGTTCACTTATGTCTCCAAGGTTGAAGGCAGTAAGTGTCTGGGTCAGGTCCAATTTATCTGTAATCTTTCTTGTTCTAAACCAAGCTTTTTTTCTTAACTGTTGGTTTGGCTAAACTATAGCCACTATAGATTTACCATCTGATACACAGGTAGCAACATTGTATAGATCTCTTCCACAGCTCCCACAGTTGCATGGTCAAAGCCCTACAGTAATTCCCTTTATCTAAACCCATATACAGCAAGTCACTATACTGTGGTATAATTCCTCAAAAATATATCAAAATCGTTCTAAGATATTAAAAGGCTACAAAGTCTATATGAATGAAGTTTGTTATTATGAAACTAACTGAAAAATGTCATTGTAAAACTTAAAGGAACAGAAAGGAAGGAGTAGGGAGGGGGGATAGAGTGGTATTATGCTTTTAAATCTGTGTATATGAAATACATGAAATTTTTTCACCTTACATAAATAAAGAAATAAAATAAAATAAATGCCACCAATCTTCCAGATAAAGAGGTACAAATTTCAGGTTTTTTCCACTGTTATAAATGCAAATATAAGTCACTTGAGCTCTCTTACCTCTTTTGTTTCAAAATGAGTAATTTGAACAAAATGACTGAAAGGAAGTAAGGTATATGATGTTATTTGTTTTTCCCATTTAAAATAAAATCTAAGAGATTCTGAATTACCTTCAGAGTAAAATCTAATTGATAAACCGAATAGCCTCATCTCTCACCAATACCCTCCACATTTGTACAGGGGATGCTTTTTAAAGTTCATGGGAAAGGCCGGCGCCGCGGCTCACTAGGCTAATCCTCCGCCTAGCGGCGCCGGCACACCGGGTTCTAGTCCCGGTAGGGGCTCCGGATTCTGTCCCGGTTGCCCCTCTTCCAGGCCAGCCCTCTGCTGTGGCCAGGGAAGTGCAGTGGAGGATGGCCCAGGTGCTTGGGCCCTGCACCCCATGGGAGACCAGGAAAAGCACCTGGCTCCTGGCTCCTGCCATCGGATCAGCGCGGTGCGCCGGCCGCAGCGCGCCGGCCGCGGCGGCCATTGGAGGGTGAACCAACGGCAAAGGAAGACCTTTCTCTCTGTCTCTCTCTCTCTCACTGTCCACTCTGCCTGTCAAAAAAAAAAAAAAAAAAAAAAAAAAAAAAAAAAAAAAAAGTTCATGGGAAAATGGAGTGAAAGTTAAGCTTATTTTGAATTATTTTGAAATCCTAGCATAGTATTTTTTCCCATAATCTTAACTTTCCATGAAGTTTTGGAAGACTCCTTAACAATTTTTGCATAAATAATAATTTATACTTGATTTCCATTTCCATGAACTTTTTTGCATACCCCATACATTCAGACACCAAAAGTGCTAACTCGCCCTTCTGTGGAGCCATCCTGTTTATTAAGGCACTTTGCTCATACACATACTATCTCCTCCCCTTGATATTATCCTTGAAGGATCACTTCATGACTAATATCTTCTAATATATCAATAATAAATTCATGAAGCCTTTTTATCTTAGTTATATTATGTTCCTTCTTTCCATCTTCTAACATATTCTCTCACACAAGTGATTATTGCTCATAATTTATGTAATCTATCTTCCCTCCTATATTATGATTGTGAAAAGAATGTTTAACTAGAGTAATTTATGTGGCATAGGGATAAAATATTAAATAAAATATGTCCTTGGAAACTTGAATACATTAACTTAGTCAGACACCAAGGTGTTCAATTCTCACTTTTATAGCTCTCCCACAATGGCAATTGAGCATTACATGGATTCTCTCCTCAACTTAGCACATTGCAGGCATCTTGCAAATATAAAAACAGAAAATAATTTTAACAACAATGAGGAGGAACAACTAGACAATAAATTTTCCCTATAACACTGAAAATGAAAGTAAGGAAAGTAAACTATTACTTAGGGCATGAAATCTAATGATTTTCTTAAGTACCTAAAATGTGTAGGTTGGGTGTTAATATTTTGGTCTTGGTAAAAGATAAAAATAAAAATATGGAAAAGGAGAAACTGAGATACGTGTTTGCTGCAACTATTTCATAATGCTTATATGCAGTTCTCTATGGCCAGAACTTGTGTGGTTCAGAGTATGCTGCTGAGCACCAGTGTGACAGGTAATGTAGGATATGGATTCTTCCTTCATAGGTCTGCACATTTGAGAAGGTATAGCTGTAACTTCTCATGGACCTTGGAGACACACGCCATCAGCATCATCACTGAAATGGAAACAAATATAGCCAAACCAGGCAGTAACTTATGCAGGATTCAGAGTAGATATAATATAGTTTTCCACACTATTATTTGCTACAGATGTTATGAGTATATTGTCTAAATAAATCATCATATAAGATCACTTTCTCTTCAAGGTACTAATAATTGCACTAAATATAAAGGTTAAACTAAATACTTGTTTATACTATCTAGATACATGCCTATATTGGCAGTTTTATACTGTTACTTTGAGGATACTAGAAAATGCCATCATCCTCATATATTTTTGTATGTTCACTGATAGTTGATATTCTTTATTGATATAAAATTAATATTCTATAATTTAATAAATGGAAGTAAATGCTAATATTCCTGTTGCACAAGATGAACCAGTAGCATAGCCAACCATTCTGAGTCTCAATTTTCTTTTGAAAACATAGAAATAAAGTTATTACCTTACCTCACAAAATTGTTGTAAGGAGTAAACAACATAAATCATGTAAAGTGCTGGGTAAACTCCATACAACAAGCATTTAAAATATGTAGCTATTTATATTTTAGCTCCAAATGTATCAGACTATCCTAAAAGGCAAGTTTGAATTGAAATGGAGAAGAATGAAAATTGAGAAACTTCCAAGCAATTTGCAAGAGAAGTGGGTTACGTGCATAAAGCCACAATAAAAAGTTGAGCAAAGGAAACTTAGTACCAGACAGTTTGAAAACACCAGAATTGGCTTAGGATGATGAGTGTCTGAGATGACTTCATTTTATAACATGGCATTGTGTTCAAGTGAGGTTATTAAGCACATCGAAGTTCAATTTTATATATATATATATACATATATATGTACATATAATTGAGTTATTGGCAAAAATAATGACAGAATTCTTATCAATAAACCCAGTTCATAAAGATTGGAAAATTAACAGATAAATTATAACACATTTGGAAATTGTAATCATCCTCCTTAAGATGAAGAAAATTGTACAGAAAGTTGATATGATCATAGTGCATTATAAGCTTCAGGCAGCAGAAACTGTGACTTGCAGGTTTTCCTTCATATTCATATCTTCTAATACAGTGACAGGTGTAAGAATGAGAATCAGTAAGTGTTGAATTATTTGATGAGTAAATGATGATTTTTTTCCAAAGTCAAATGGCAATTTGGTTGCTAAGCAAGTATTTAATTCCATGGCTCTGTGGCATCTGTTCACCATCTCTGGGTTTTTACAACCTCCTCTCTCTCTCTCTCTCTCTCTCTCTCTCACACACACACACACACACACACACAGACTTTTTATGATGTAGAGACAACACATTAAGCAGAGGATGTAAGAAAGTAAACTTTATAAGTTAGAGGTTCTAAATAAGGCAGACTGAGCAGAGAGCTATTTCCATGAAAGCTGGAGGAAAGGATTTGAATATCTATGAAAAAAGCACAGAGGATTCATATAACTAATATATATTTCACCAACTTTTCTTCTCCCATAAAACTGAAATTGGTATTATAACACAAAATAAATTATTTTCAAAGAAATGCCAGGCTTAGTACCTTCAGGGAATAAGGAATTCAAACAAAATATAATTATTACCAATCAAAAAAGTTATATAACAAATGAATTCAGAAAATCTATTTAGCAAAAATATCCTATTTATGATGATATTCTCTTTATCTATCTAAGGAATTCTTTCTCTATCCTTTTTTGTTGCTTCCTATATTTTTAAAAATCAATTTTTGAAAAGATAACATTTTTCCTGTTGTCTCTAAGAGTTGGCACACTTGTGTTTTAGACTTAGAGAAAATAACCACAAATACAACCACAACTTTTATGCATTTATGCCTCTGTTCTGGAAAGAATATCAAGCACCTGATTTTTCTGAGAAAGTGAAACCCTGACACAGGATTCAAATGTAAAAAGAATTCTTTCAAACGCTGGTGATAAAAAGTCTACTTTGAAAAAGCATGTCCAGAGGCCAACATTGTAGCAGAGCAGGCAAAGCAGCCACTTGCACATGCGTAACCCTAATGGGTGCTGGATCATGTCCTGGCTGCTTCAGTTCAGATACAGCTCCTTGCTAATGGCCTGGAGAAAGCAGCAGAAGATGTCTGACGTGGTACATTCCCTGCCACCCAGATGGGAGACCCCTGATGAAGCTCCTGGCTTCCACCTGGCCAGCCTAGTTCAGCCATTTTGGCCATCTGGGGAGTGAACCAGTGCATCAGGATCTTTCTTTCTGTCCCTCCACCTCTCTAACTCTGACTTCCAAAATAAATAAATAAATATAAAAAAAAAGAATTTCCAAATGTGAAAAAAGCAACCATTTATGTATCCTAAAACAGCATGGGCAGGTTTAGTAAGCATATATGGAAGAAAATAAATAAGTTGAATTATGCACTTAGTATGGTAGTCCATTTATAGAGAGTTCAAAAGTGGGCAAAACTATGATACAGTATTAGCAATTATGGGAATTCTTATCTTTGCTGCATTGATGAGGAGATAAAATACAGCACAATAGCAATTCTTGGATTTTAATATCATATTTTCCCATGACTTATTACATGCCTATGTTCAACATACAAATTTAGCAAACTGCATTTATTCCTTGCAATTTCAATATGCCCTCTCTGTGTACAATACCTAATAAATAATCACTTCAAATAACTATATTCTAAACATCATTCTAAATATTTTCACTGAAAATAACCCTTATTCAAGATTTCGATTCAACACAATTTCTTGGTGAAGCTCAAAGTATTCTAAATTTGGTTCAGAAGTGTTTTCCTTATGTGTAAATGTTATAAAAAGGATAATTTCATGGTAATATAAACTGGCAAACTTGTAACTGGAGGCTATATTTTCATAATTATTTTCCAGACATTACAATAGCTGGAAGGTGGGGATGGACTGGATGGGGTCATGGTAAAAATTAGAAATGCAGCAACTATTTCTGAAGTTGCTGTTCCCACCAGCTGCTTAAGCAATCCCAGATCTCTACAACATTGCCTTCCACTAGCCTTTCAGGTTACATTCCCGAGTCGCCAGGTGTTCTTGTCTTCCTATGCAAGCTCTGACTGTCTCTCTATTATTTTATTCCTTGTCTGTTCCTTTAGCAAGATCTTCTGAAAAGGGCTGTGCTGTCCATAAGATTTCATAAGAACACCCCTGGGGTGACTGTTTCAGATGGCACTCATTCTTTTGTGCTCTACAGCTTCCCAACTGAGTGAAAGCCACCATGCTGTGACAAACCAACCATGCCTAACACTCCTCTGATGTTCTTGGGTCTGGGAAATACAGATTTGCTGATGCCCAGTGTTGCACTGTGTGCCGTCTTTCAGAAAATTGCTTAATGAATATATGGTCAGTAAAAAATACATATATATGTATATGTATATATATACACACACAACTAGGATCCCCAATATTTAAAAATAGAAAAAAGTTTCTAAAACACCTAATAAACTCCATGGGTACTTGTTAGTATTTCATCAAAGATCAGAATTAGACCAAAATAAGTTTCTGAAATGTTCAAGAACAGAACTCTGACATTTCAGGAGCACAATTAGATAATCTAATATGTGAATATTTACAGAAATTATTTAGTGCTCGTTTTCTCTGGTACTTCCTCGTTTTTCCATTTTATTACTTTTAATTTACTACTACACTCAAGAGTTGTGAATAGAAAGAAATATTTAAAATGTAGCAAAGGGAAGACATTTTTAACTCCATATTTGATATCAAAATCTAAAAGCAGTAAATATTCTAAAATTTCCAATCAGAAACAATGATAATGTCAATTCTGAGAACTGTTATGAACATAAAAGCAACTCACTACTGTAAATTATGTTATGATTGAGATGGTAAAAATTACAGTAATGTGAAAAATCAAGAATAAAAATTACAACATAAGTGTTTTCCCAATGATAGATTGAAGTTATTTTTGTAAGAAATGCCTTAATAGAAATAAATTTGAAAGTACATTAAAATCTTTGTGACTAGAGAAGGTTGACATAGACTAGGTATGCCAAAGCAGGTTTTCACAAAACTGGCAAGCTTGAGATACTCTTCCAGAATATTTCACTTGCCAGAAAAATATCAAGACTGACAGATAAGACTTTTTGTGGCCAAATGGTGCAAATTTACAACTTATCAGGTTTTTTTAAGAGGCTGAAAAATTCAAAATCTTTATAAACAAACTTCTTCAAATAGTCAAACACTGTCAAGGTGCAAGCAAGATAAGTCAGGCAAGAAAGGACAGCTTGTAACATGGTACCAAATTGTGTGAAAATTAAACTTACAAGTTTATTTGATTGGTCTCACAATTTCTCGTGATCTTTCCAACAAAGCAAGCCATCCTGGTAAACTAAGCAATCCTTAAGGCACCACAGATGATCATGTCGGTACCACCAGGTAGACCTGTGGTAGGTGTGCCCTGTTTGAAGCTGAGCCTTGATGTGTGTGAAATTGGGCTTAAAAACAGCTCTCACACTTCTCATGCAGCTGTGTGCATCGGGGTAGGTGTTGAGGCAGGTTGACAACTTCAAAAGAATGAGCTGTCAGTGGTTTGGGGAAATATTATGAGTGTATGACTGTGTGAGTGTGTGTGTTGGAAAATTAGGAATTAATTAACAAGCTTATTTCAAATATACATCATACAAATAAATGTAGTAAAAAAATCTTAGCATCTAATCAGCTGCAACATTGGCTTACCTCTTTTTGCTTTTGAGAAATGATGGCAAAATGTTCAAGCAAATAAACATTTACAGAGTTATGTTTCATTTAGCCTAGCATTCTCTGCTAAGCTAGCTGTGACACTAACAAAGGTTACAAATGGCATGATCTTAGTTGTATCCCCCACTACCCAATACATTGCTAAAAGAAACTCTTCTGTTTTCCAGATGAAGAGATATGAATTTTATTCAGTTCTCTGTTTTATATTAAATGTATTCCACTCTATGCCATATTCTATAGAGCTGGGAGAAATTTAGTAAGCATGTGTGCATATCTGCCTGTAGATCTTGTTTTTTCAACCATGTATTTATTAGTTTTTAATATTTGAGAGGCAGTGATCAGAAACAGAGAGACAGATAATTCACTATCCAAATGCCCACAACAGCTTGGGATGGTCAGGCTGAAGCCAAGAGCCTAGAACTCAATCTGGGTCTCCCAAATAGTTTGGCAGGAATCTAACTACTTTAGCCATCATCTGCTGCCTTTTAGGACACAGATTAGCAAGAATAGCCAGGATGTGACCCTTGCACTCCAGTATGTGAGCTGGCATCTCAAGTGGCTACTTGAACCTGTACACCAAGCTCTTACTACATTTAGTTCTTGAAAAGGTCCTCAGGGCTCACATGGCTAATACTCCACCTATAGCACTGGCACCCCGGGTTCTAGTCCTGGTTGCTCCTTTTCCAGCAGCTCTCTGCTGTGGCCCGGGAAGGCAGTGGAGGATGGCCCAAGTGCTTGGGCCCTGCAACTGCATGGGAGACCAGGAGGAAGCACCTGGCTCCTGGCTTTGGATTGGCGCAGCACAGGCCATGTCGGCCATTAGGGGAGTGAACCAATGGAAGGAAAACCTTTCTCTCTGTCTCCATCAAGGTGGCATGTACCAATGCCATCTCACTAGTCCCAGTGATCAAATTCTGTTCACAATTGATCATAATGATAGGACTAAGAACCAAAGGGATCACATAAACAAAAATAGTGTCTGCAAATACTAGCTGATAGAATCAAAAAGGGAGAGAATGATCCAACATGGGAAGTGAGATCCACAGCAGACCCATAGAATGGCAGATGTCCTAAACAGCACTCTGGCCTCATAATCAGCCCTTAAGGCATGCGGATCTGCTGAAATGCCCATGAGACTATTTCAGGCATGGAAAGCCAAGACACTCTGGGGAAAAAAAAAAAAAAAAAAACCTAAATGAAAAATCTCCACGAGTGAGATCCCAGTGGAAAGAATGGGTCATCAAAGAAGGAGGTACCTTTCTCTGAAGGGAGGAGAGAAGTTCCACTTTGACCATGGCCTTGTCTAAATATGATCAGAGTCAGTGAACTCAGGGGGCTTCCATAGCCTTGGCAGCTCATGACAAGAGCCTAGGGTGATTACTGATGCCATAAACAAGAGTGTCAAATAGTTAAGTCAACAACAGGAGTCACTGTGCACTTACTCCTCATGTAGGATCTTTGTCCTTAGTGTGCTGTACATTGAGATTTAATGCTATAACTAGTACTCAAACAGTATTTTTCACTTTATGTTTCTGTGTGGGAGGAAACTGTTGAAATCTTTACTTAATGCATGCTAAACCGATCTTCTGTATATAAAGAGAAACGAAAATGAATCTTGATGTGAATGGAAGGGGAGAGGGAGTGGGAAAGGGGAGGGTTGCGGGTGGGAGGGATGTTATGGGGGGAAAGCCATTGTAATCCATAAGCTGTACTTTGGAAATTTATATTCATTAAATAAAAGTTTGAAAGCAAAAATAAAAAAAAGAAAAAGAAAATTAAAAACTTCAGTGGATCCTCTCTTATCTGTCAACACTGCCTGTGCAGATGCATTCATTATCCACAGCATCAGATTTCATGAAAGGCAGTCAAGTCTACATGTTTCTCAGAATATAGGTCTTTGCCAAGGAGGAGATTCCTTCTCCATACAGTGATGACTCTTTGGGGCTTTGCATATCATTGAGTACATTCCAATAGTGGGACACAGCTAAGTATGACACTAAAGAGACCCACCTATACCAGACAAGGACAGACACCAACTGTCTTTATTGTGCCAAATACTTATCCATCTTTATGGTTTATGAGGGAATTTTATGTAATTCAGCTGATCAACAGTTATATAAAATGGAACTTATTCTTCTAGAGTATTCTACTTTTAAAATTATAGGAGCTGGCTCTGTAGTAAAGCTGCCACTTGCAGGGCCGGCATCCCATATGGGTGCCAGTTTGAGTCCTAGCTGCTCCACTTCTGATCCAGCTCTCTGCTATGGCCTGGGAAAGCAGTAGAAAAAGACTCCAAGTCTTGGGCCCCTGCACACTCATGTGAGACCAGGAGTTAGATCCTGGTTCCTGGCTTCGAATCTGCTCAGCTCCGACCTTTGAGACAATCTGGGGAGTGAACCAGAGGATGGAAGACCTCTCTCTCTCTCTCTCTCTCTCTCTCTCTCTCTGCCTCTGCCTCTTTGTGGCTCTGCATTTCAACTAAATCTTTAAAATATTTCGTGATTGACCACCTTCTTGAAACTAGGGAAGTGCAAAATAAAATCAACAAAACCCTCAAAATAACATTCTAATAAGTTATCATATCCAATTATCTTTTTTAAACTTTTATTTAATAAATATAAATTTCCAAGGTACAACTTTTGGATGATTGCGGCTTTTCCCCCTATAACCTCCCTCCCACCCACAACCATCCCATCTCCCACTCCCTCTCTCATCCCATTCTTCATCAAGATTCATTTTCAATTATCTTTATATACAGAAGATCAATTTAGTATATACTAAGTAAAGATTTCAACAGGCTGCACCTACACAGATACACAAAGTATAAAATACTGTTTGAGTATTAGTTTTACCATTAATTCGCATAGTACAACACATTAAGGACAGAGAGCCTACATGGGGAGTAAGTGCACAGTGACTCCCGTTGTTGATTTAACAATCGACACTCTTATTTATGACGTCAGTAATCACCCTAGGCTCTTGTCATGAGCTGCCAAGGCAATGGAAGCCTCTTGAGTTCACCAACTCCGATCTTGTTTAGACAAGGCCATATTCAAAGTGGAAGTTCTCTCCTCCCTTCAGAGAAAGGTACCTCCTTCTTTGATGGCCCCTTCTTTCTGCTGAGATCTCACTCACAGAGATCTTTCATTTAGGTCATTTTTTTTTTTTTTTTTGCCACAGTGTCTTGGCTTTCCATGCCTGTGAAACTCTCATAGGCTTTTTATTCAGATTCAAATGCCTTAAGGGCTAATTCTGAGGCCTGAGTGCTGTTTAGGACATTTGCCACATATCCAATTATCTTACATTAAATTTACCTTTACTGGCTAGATAATTCTCTTTTAAGATATACTGGCTTATTTTTCTGAAAGGCACAGTGACAGACAGAGTCAGAGAGACAGAGAGAAACAGATCTTCCACCCACTGGTTCACTCCCCAGATAACCACAATGGCTTAGACTGGGTCAGGCTGAAGTCAAGAGCCAGGAACTCCACCCTCATTTCCCACGTGTGTGGTAAGGGCCCACACAGTTGTGCCATCTTCTTCTGCTTTCCCAGATGAATTAGCAAAGCGTGGATCAGTAGTGGAGCAACCAGGAAACAGAATGGAGCCCATGGGATGTTGGTGTCACAGGTATCAGCTTAACCCACTGTTCCACAACACCAGGCACCCAGCTAGATAATTCATTTCCCATCCTGGGATATTGTTTCTTCCTCCTCTCTTCCCTCTCTCACCTCTCTCTCTCTCTCTCAGCAAATACTTCTAGGAAAGTACTTCTTTCAGTCAGTCACTAACCACTTCTGTGTTATTTCATTTGAGCACAAGCTGCAAATTAAGCAGGGGCTTTGGCCCTCAGAGCAATGCCTCCAACCAGATTCTTTAGAGTCATAAAATTCCTTCAGTCTTCTGAATCTGCAAAGTTGGGGGAGGGGGGTGTGTTGTTTAAATCTTGAAGATCCTTCCCTAGAGTATGAAATATTCTGACATGATCGTGACCAGGCTCTGCCAACAAAACATCCATCAACCGGTGAGAGACTCAGCCATTTTTCTCTCCTCAGTGGCCCCTGCGATTGATGAATTTGGAGTTTCATGAGGAACAGCACCTGGTTCCTTCTTTTGGTGTCTGACATGGCTTTCCTTTATTGCAGTCTTTTTGTAGAAGAGTTAGTAAATCAATGGATGGACGGGTGAGTGAGTGAGCAAGCACGGATATATCTGCTGGTTGTTTGTTGCAAAGAGACTAAATCTTCACTATTAGCTACATGAATGTGCCACAGAATATATAAACTTTGTCCAGAGAAAGTAACTCAAATTCAATATTTTGAAATTGAGCCCCCATTAAAGCTATTTGTGGAGAATATATAAATCATAACTAGAAATATATTTGCTGCTTTAAATTCATCAGGGATCAAAATGTTTTGTTCAGTAATACCAATTACACATCTACTTTAGATTACTAAGGAACATTTTTTGATGCTCAAATATTTCAAGTTGGAAAGGGAAACGTTAACATAAATGCATTCAACATGGTGTGCTAGTTGATATTTGGATATAAACAACACTACAAATCAGTGGCTTAACACAAAATTCCTGTTTTGTTCTACTATGCTTCTAAATTACAGTAAGTAGGGGATCTGTTTCACATGATCATCCAGGTTCTCAGTCTCACCGAAATATTGCCATTCTCTTGCTGCAAACATTCATCATCTTCTGATAAGATGGTGGGGAATCTTGTGTCTACATCTAGAGTAATGCAACCCAATTCTTTTTTTAAAAAGATTGATTTTATGTATTTGAAAGTGTTAGAGACAGAGAGAGAGAGAGAGAGAGAGAGAGAGAGGTATCCCTCCCCTGATTCACTCCCCAAATGGCTGCAATGGCTAGGGTTGTGCCAAGCTGAAGCTGGGAGCCAAGAATTTCTTCCCAGTCTCCCATGTGAGTGCAGGGGTCCAAGCATTTGGGCCATCTTCTGCTTTTTTCTCAGGCACATCAGCATGGAGCTGGATTAGAAGTGGAGCAGCTGAGACTCAAATCTGCACCCATATGGGATGCTGGCATTATAGGTGGCGGCTTCACCCACTATGCTACAGTGCCAGCCCCAATGCAACCCAAATCTATTCACAGATCATTGACCAGAACTAGTCATATGACCCTAATTAAATATAGGAAGTCAGGGAAATTAAATCCTCTTTTATTCCCAAAAGAAGAGAAGAACTTGATATAAATGAGTTCTAGAAGTAGAGCAAATCATTTTAACACCATGTGTTTTACATGATAATTAACAGACCTGGGTATGCATTTTAGCCTCAATTCTTACATGTTGTATATGCTGTACAAAGGACTCGATTTCACTGAGTCTGCTTTCCTATCTAAAGGGAGAATGATGTTATATGCTTCACGTGAGAATTATGTAATACAATGAAATATATGAAGACCTGACACATAAAATCTCTTAAACAAATCACAGTAGCTTTTTTCACATTCTAAATAACAAAACTGATGTTACCAAGGTCTAGAGCAGTCATCCTCTGTGGTTTCATGTTAGATTTACTTGGTGTGATTAAAATAATGATGCCTCAGCCTTGGATCATGATAGGTGTGAACTGCTAGTAGTTTACATGCTAGTGGTTTATTTTAGCACTAAAAAGTTGTTGACTACTTCTCTTACAAAGTGCAAAACTAAAACAGAGATATATGTCTGGGATTCATTTAGTTGCCTTTTTCAGAGTTTCTCTGAAAAACTCAATTACCTACTACATTGTTTGGAAAGGAAAGTAACCATGTGTTCCTGAGTGAAATATTTTTCCATTATGTTTTTAACAAATCAAGGTTATTCCTACAGAAAACAAGAAAGCAGATGCTATATAAATAATAATTTTTTCTTGATGGTGTAAGAATAAAAAACAATCCGTAGAAATATAACAACCAGGTACACACAGGGTAAGTAAAGCAGGAGCCTCATCCTGAAGTGTTCTGTTGCCAACTGAAATACAAGAGAGAGACTATGTTTCATACAAACCCTTAATAAAACTTTTCAGAACACTATGCGTGGAAGTTTACTAATGAGAAAACGTTTTACCACAGGGGCTATAGTGAGTGATTGAAAAAATGCAAGAGAAAATTCTGTGCAATGATCTAGGATGTAAAGTAAATAACTTGAATATTCACAAAAGAAAAACACTGCTGTATATTGTTAGTGAGGGAGGAACAAACTGATGTTGGTAAGAAAAGCTGCATTTTAACATTATAATTTATATTATCATGTTATAGTTATAATTCTGTATTTGATAATAACATAGCTGCTGACACTCCATTCTCCTAATATTTCATATGTGTATGTATGTATGCATTTCTTTGTTCATTATCAGTAAAGGTTGTGAAACATGTATATTTCCTGCAGCTGGCATAGTACTATTAAACATCTCCATTGCACCCACGCAATACTTTCCTATTTACTTTAAGTCATCAAGAAGACACTAGTTAATGAGCAAGTTATTTTGAGTATGAATATATTTTCCTTGGAGTATTTATATGAGGATATAACCTCTTGGCCTTCATTAACCATAGCAAAAATCTCACACTGTGTATTTTTCTTTGCTTTCATTAATTAATGGTGTTTCAATTTAAATCAACAAATGTACCAGAAATGTATTTTATCCCAAGAACCAGATTTGTCATTTTACTGATAGTGTTTATTGACTGATAACTTTTTAATGGATTAGAACATTACATATAAACACTATATGTACTGCATGAATCAACATTTATCTATTTAGAAGTAAATATCTGTTGAATGCATACTATATGCAAAACTCTGTCCTATGTCCTGAGATATTGTGCTTTCTGTATTTGTGGTATTTTATTTTTATTTTGTCATTATTGTTGCTTATTCTTCTAAATCTTACTTAGAGTACCAGAGTGGTATCAAACAAATGAAAATAGTAATCTATATGTACACCTATTGAAGTAGGTATACATAAAATATTTTACAACTGTGAAAATGCTTAGCTATGTGAAGTAGGGCAAAGGTACAATCTGGATAAACCATACTCTGTAAATCTGTTTCCAGAATAATGGCAACTTGTTGCTATTAATTATATGAAAAAAGGCTATATATGTATAAAGAAACAAGACAAAAACATAAAGTGAAACAGTAAATAAATTCATACGTAATCTGATTTAAAGATACACTGAGGTGGCAGGTATTGTGGTACAGTGGATTAAACTGCCACTTGGGACACCCTCATCCCATATCAAAGTGCTTGGGATGAAGTACTGCCCCCACATTTTTTTAAAGATTTATTTATTTATTTGAAAGTCAGAGTTACACAGAGGGAGGAGTGGCAGAGAGAGAGAGAGAGATCTCCCATCTGCTAGTTCACTCCCCAATTGGCTGCAATGACCAGAGGTGGGCCAATCAGAAGTCAGGAACCAGGAGCTTCTTCCAGGTCTCCGACGTGGGTGCAGAGGCCCAAGGACTTGGGCCATCTTCTACTGCTTTCCCAGGCCATAGCAGAGAGCTGGATTGGAAGTGGAATAGCCGGGACTCGAACTGGTACCCATATGGGATGCCAGCACTGCAGGCCGTGGCTTTACCCACTATGCCACAGTGCTGGTCCCCTGTCTCCACTTCTAATCCAGCTTCTAGGCAAAAGTGTACCTGGAAGGAAACAGATGATGGCTCAAGTACTTGGGTCCCTGCCACTGATGTGAGACACTCAGATGGAGTTCCTGGCTCCAGGCTTTGGCCTGACCAAGCCCTAGCTATTGATGGCCTTTGAAGAGTGAACAAATAGATGAAAAATTGTCATTTCAATGGCTGCCATTTGAAACTGTGGATCTTTGGTCACATTGTTTAAAATCCTGGTGCCCCAGTATATCCATTTTAATGGGAAGTGATAGGATCAATCTCATGATGATAAGAGGAATAAAGGACACATATATAAATAACATCTGTAGCTCATTATTTAGAATATAGTCAATAAATAATGATAAGATATTAATAATGGAGCACGATAAAGTTAAAGCTAATAAATGAGAAGGGAAATGGTTTTAATACTGCAAGTATTTATAACTTCAAGCACTAAAAGTAAAGTTTTCTTATCCCTGACCTCCTAAAAAAGAAAGACTTTAAGTTTTCTAAGTTAAATTGAAAAAGAACTATAATGGCTATAATAAACGAGTTGGGTAGAAGATAACATTATTCAAAGTCATCATAGCTCATATTAATAAAAGTTTAAAAGCAGAAGCACCTGAAAATAAACAGTATCCCAAAACTTATTCCTATGAGATGTCAAAAATCCAAGGCAAGAAATCAACATAAAACTGGACTGTACTAGGCACAATAGTAAAATATATTAAAAATTATATATACCATCTTACTTTGCATCCATACATAGTGAATATTTCTTTGTTTATAGATATAATATGGATTCATACTAAGTAATAATGGCAACAACTATTTTAAGAGCTAGTTTAGCAAGAGATGTATATGAGAAGCAAAGATTAATTTTAAAAACACAGGGACAAGCATTTGGCCTAGTAGTTACTCGCTCCTTTCCCACATTGGAGTACCTGGTTCAAAGCCTGGTTCTGGCTCCCAGTTCTAATTTTCTGCTAGTGTAGAGCCTGGTAGGCGGTGGTGATGGCTCAATTAGTTGGATCACTACTACCCATATGGATGACTTAGACTGAGCTCTGGACTCTGCTGCACTTACACCAATTTGGGGAATGAAGTAGTGGATAGGAGCTTGCTCTCTCTATCTCTGTCTCTGTCTCTCATTCTATTTCTGTCTCTCTTTGTCTCACTCGCTTTCTCTCAAACTATAATATTAGGGGAAGAAAACCAGAGGAAAAACTGCATACTTTGTAGACCGAATTGTGTACTTTTTTAACCATGAAAAAATTAAACTATAGACTTTGGAGATGCAGAGTTACAAGGTAAAATTTAGAGCACACAAAGAAATATGGTTGCCATACCATGAGCCTGTAGTAACTTCTAGGAGAAACTAGTTGTGATTGTGTATTACTAACAAAATTTTCAAATACACTTTTCATAGAAAGCCCCCTGTACCAGGCCCTGGAAGACCATCCCAATGCACAATGGAGTCACTAGTGCTCAAAAACAGGTATACCCCTCAAACAGACTAGTTATTCTTGCAAACAGATTTCAGTCTACCAGGGTCAGTATAATAAAAATGTTCCCAGGCTGCAGCCCTTACAAAGAACATTTTTAAAAAGCATGCTGAGGTAACCTGACATTAAACAACCAGCTTTCTTTCTGTTTGCTGTAGGTTCAATGTATACCCCCAAGTTCATGTGTTCATGTATTGGAAACTTTAATGCAGCACTTTGAGAGGTGGGACTTTAAACAGATGGTTTGACAATGAATTTTCTGACCTCAGGAATACATTAATGCTGTTATCGTAGGAGCAGGTTAATTATCCAGGAAGTGATTTCATGATAAAAAGTTGAGTCCAGCTCTATTCCCTCCTTTCATACACAAACGCTTGTGATGTAAGGCTCTTGGCCATGTCAAAACAGCAAGACTCTCTTATCAGACACAGCCTCTTAACTTTGAACTTCCTAGCCTCTAGAACTAAGAGAAGTAAATCTGTATTCTTTGTAAGTTACCCACTCTTAGGTATTCTGTTATAGCAGCACAAAATGAACTAAGACACACTTGTTTTATTGCCTTTTTCACATTTTACAAAACCTACTACACTGCTGTTACCCAGTCATAGCTCTCATTAAATTTTGTAACATGGAGCTCACCCTGATTCATTAATAAAATGAAACGGATCTTTAACAAAATATGATGCAATTTTGTCTTTTGATAATTGCCACAAAAATAAATGGAAAGACAGGACTCTCAATCTTTAAATGACAAATATGAGGACTTGCATTTGTGGGAGGATGACATAGGCACATTTTTGTTATTTCACCTGCTAAGTATAACAAAAAAACCTTAAACATGTTGTACTAAACAAATGTAAGAAGGAGATAGCATGCTTGATAGGGGCTTTGAAGTGAGAGGAACAAAGGATGGTGAGCTCGCTTGGTTTTCATTTTTTGTCAAATACCCCAGTCCTGAAATGAAGAAGCCTAGATAGAACCTGGAATGCTAACAGACACAGACAAAAGATTTTCCCCTATAAGAATGCTCTCTCCACGCAAAGGATTCAAAAAATAAAGAGTCTCATAAAACAGGAAATATTTAAGAAACTGCTCAGCTTTGCCAAATACCATAGAAAAACTGTGGTGTCAACCCCACTTGTCCCCAGCAAAAGGCAAACAGGAAGACTACTGCCCCTGAGTAACTGTTAAGGAGCTCCCCAGTGACTCTGCAGGGTGAACTCAGAGAAGGCTGAGTTAATGTCTGGGGACTTCATCCTGGCTGACTAATAATGAGGCTTCAAAACCTGTTGTGTCATTGGAGAAAAGTGGGGATCCTTGACTTCCAAATGCAGCCAGATATAATGAGGTGCCTTCCAGCTTGGGTGCCAACAGGGGTGAGTGCAGAACTTGAACTTCTAGCTGCACCTGTCAGTAACAGATGCCCTTTTATTCTTCTGTCACTGTGACTTGTCATAGAAAGCAAGCTAAAAAAGATTTTAGCAAGTTCAGGAATATCCTAATATGTTCATGTTTCAAGTGAAAATCACTCATTACGAGCTGGTATTGTGTCACACTGGGTTAAGCCACCACTTTTAACACTGGCATCCCATACTGGAGTGCCAGTTCAAGCCCCAGATGCTCTGTTTCAAATCCAGCTCCCTCATAATGTGCCTGGGAAGGCAGAAGATGATGGCCCCAGTGCTTGGGTCCCTGCCATACATGTAGGAGGCTAGAATGGAGTTCCAGGTTCCTGTCTTCAACCTGGCCCAGTCCTGGCTCTTATAGCTGTTTGAGAGTGAACAGTTATCAGAGAGATTCTCTCTCTCTGTGGGGAGCAAACCGGACTAGACTGAGTTACTGGAATTAAGACTTATTCTATGCATCTGCTCTCCCACAATATGGCGCTGGGAGAGAAGTAAACAGCTTCCGCACAGCTGCCTCCAGTTCAACTAATAAACTGTAGGACTTGCTCCTGATTGGAGGAGAGCAGCGTACTCGGCGTGTGGGCAGCCGAGTTGGGATTGGCGGAGGAGGACTATAAAGGAGGAGAGAGACGGCATGCACGGAGGAACATCTAAGGGGAACATCTAGCTGAAGGAACACCCGTGCAGCCCCCGAGAAAGCCGGCCGGCGGTGTGCCGCTCCCCTGCGGAAGTGGGGAATGTGGCCAGGGGGAACTGCCCTTCCACGGAGGTGGAAGGGATAGTAGCCAACCCGGGAAGAACCAGCAGCAAACCCGGGGAGGGCCGAGCAGACGAAAGAACAGCGCAGGGTCCTGTGTTGTTCCTCCACGAAGAGGGGGAGCGACATAGTGGTGCCGTGACTCGGATATGAAGCCTAGGCAGGGCTTAGTGTCGTTCCTCCATGAAGAGGGGGAGCGACATAATGGTGCCGTGACTCGGATAGAAAACCTAGGACGGATAGGAAACCTAGCTCGGATATGAAACTTAGGAGGGAAGAAACGGGAAGAGCTGGGAAAATACCGGAGAGAGAGACTAGCAAACAGCCTAGGGAAAAGCCGGACGAAAAAGGTGCCGGAAGAAGCTATTGAAAGCCTAGGCATAGACTCGGATACGGACTACGGGGGGAAGCTGGGAGAAATCTCTAAGGTCGAAAGCGAAAGTGAAAGCTAGAACAAACAGACTCGGATGTGGACTGTGGGGAGAGGCCAGGAGAAATGAGGGAGGAATATTGTTGGAAGAAAACTTAGGGAAACATACCGGGTAGAGAAAAGTGTTAGGGAAATTGAAGCCGCGGGGGGGAGGCCGAGGCGGATACGAAAGCCACTTTGGGATTCTCAAGTTAGCCCGGGAATAGGGGGCGAAAAGTTGAAACCAGAAGCTGAAACGTAAGCCAGATTGGGATCCGTCTGATTAGCCCGGGGAGCAAAGGACGGGAAGCCAGATCATGGGGCGGAAACGTGAGCTGGGTTGAATTCGCCAGGCTAGCCCGGGGAACTTAGATTGAATGCTAGTGGCGGACACGTAAGCTACGCTGTGTGACTCGCGGAGGCTGCCGCGCGCAGACAGAGCGTGCGGGGCTCAAGTACATAGGGAACGCGGGGCTGGCGCGAGGCCGTGGTTCAGACGCGAAAGGGTTAAGTGCGAGACCGCGGAGTGTGTGCGTGCAAAGCCGAGCAGCGCAGATGAGGCGCGGGCTGAAGCGGCGCAGAGCCGGGAACCCGCCGGCGGGGCGAGGCGCCGGAAAGCCGCAGGGATAAGAGAAACAGAAGTTTAGAAGTAAAGTGAGAGAAATAGGAATGCTGGAAGATAGAAGTAAAATGGGAGAAATAGGAATGCCCGGAGATAGAGAAATAGAGAAATAGAAAGGCCTCCCTACAACACTGCAATGTGAGAGCTTGGATTCGGTCTGCCTGATTAAGTGAGGCGATGAGCACGATGAGCACCTGCGGCGGCTAGCAGCTTATGTGCCGCAGGTCACCGAAGACAGGCACGAATTAACATGAGTAAGGCCTCCCCACAAAAAGGCAATGAGAAGGCTTGGATTCGGTTTGCCTGATAGGGCTTGTAAGCCCCTGCAGGCAGAGCAGAGCATGCGCTGCAGGGCACCGAACACAGGCACGCATCAGCGCCTAAAAACCTCCTCACAACATGGCGAAGAGAGGACCCGGATTCGGTTTGCCTGATTGATAGGACTTGTAAGAGCCTGTGGCAACTCTAGCAAGTAGAGCAGAGTGTGTGCCGCGGGACACCGAAGACAGGCGCGTATCAACGCCAAAAAATAAAAAGAAAGGGGGATCTGTGGGGAGCAAACCGGACTAGACTGAGTTACTGGAATTAAGACTTATTCTATGCATCTGCTCTCCCACAATATGGCGCTGGGAGAGAAGTAAACAGCTTCCGCACAGCTGCCTCCAGTTCAACTAATAAACTGTAGGACTTGCTCCTGATTGGAGGAGAGCAGCGTACTCGGCGTGTGGGCAGCCGAGTTGGGATTGGCAGAGGAGGACTATAAAGGAGGAGAGAGACGGCATGCACGGAGGAACGTCTAAGGGGAACATCTAGCTGAAGGAACACCCGTGCAGCCCCCGAGAAAGCCGGCCGGCGGTGTGCCGCTCCCCTGCGGAAGTGGGGAATGTGGCCAGGGGGAACTGCCCTTCCACAGAGGTGGAAGGGATAGTAGCCAACCCGGGAAGAACCAGCAGCAAACCCGGGGAGGGCCGAGCAGACGAAAGAACAGCGCAGGGTCCTGTGTCGTTCCTCCACGAAGAGGGGGAGCGACATAATGGTGCCGTGACTCGGATATGAAGCCTAGGCAGGGTTTAGTGTCGTTCCTCCACGAAGAGGGGGAGCGACATAGTGGTGCCGTGACTCGGATATGAAGCCTAGGCAGGGCTTAGTGTCGTTCCTCCATGAAGAGGGGGAGCGACACTCTCTCTCTCTCTCTTTCTCTTTCTCTCTCTCTCTCTTTGCAAAAATAAAATCGCTCATAATATCTATAACCAAGCAGAATCTCACATTGAATCAACACAGAGAATAAATAGATGCTAATGTTGAGGTGATGTAGATGTTAGAATATTTGACAAAGATTATAAAGGATCTATGATGAAAATATTTCAAGAACCTATTATTAAAATGTTTAAGACAAATGAAAAATAGTATGTTGGGCCAGCGCCACGGCTCACTAGGCTAATCCTCCAACTGTGGCGCTGGCACCCTGGGTTCTAGTACCGGTTGGGGCGCCGGATTCTGTCCTGGTTGCTCCTCTTGCAGTCCAGCTCTCTGCTGTGGCCCAGGAGTACAGTGGAGGATGGCCCAGGTCCTCGGGCCCTGCACCTGCATGGGAGACCAGGAGAAGCACCTGGCTCCTGGCTTCGGATCAGCGCAGTGCGCCGGCTGCAACGCGCTGGCCGTAGTGGCCACTTGGGGTTGAACCGACGGAAAAGGAAGACCTTTCTCTCTGTCTCTCTCTCATTGTCTAATTCTGCCTGTCCAAAAAAAAAAAAAAAAAAAAAAAAAAAAAAAAAAAAAAAAAAAAAGTATGCACAAAGACACAGAAAGTCTCAGAAAAATATAGAAAATATAAAGAAGCAAATGAGGGCTGGTGTTGTGGAGCAGCAGATAAAGCCACAGCCTGCAAGGCCAGCATCCCACCTGTGCACTGGTTCAAGTCCCATCTGTTCCATCTGTTCCACTTCTCACTCAACTCCCTGCTAATGGCCTAGAAAAGCAGCAGAAGATAGCTCAAGTGTTTGGGCCCTACCACACACAGGAGAGACCTGGAAGGAGCTTTGGCCTGGCCCAGCCCTAGCTGTTGTGGCCATTTGGAGAATAAAACAACAGATGGAAGATATTTCTCTCTCTCTCTCTGTCTCCCTCTCTCTCTCTCTCTCTCCTTCTCTCTATCTCTGTGTGTGTATGTATCTCCCTCTCTGTAACTCTGGTTTTCAAATAAATAAGTCTTTTAAAAAAGAGTAAGAGCCAAATGAAATATTTAGAACATAAAATAGAGTTTTTAGAACATACAGGTCAGTAAAATTAGCATCAGAATTCAGGAATTAGAGGAAAGGGACCATGGACTAGAAGACCAGTACACTTGCACTAAAGCAAGAAAAAAAAATTGTAAAATAAAGAACAACTCCTCAAGGACTTGCGGGAATATAACAAATTGTCTAACATTTGTATCATTAGGGATTGCAGAAAGTAAATAATAATATCAAACTGAAAATGTACTCAAGGAGATAAATGATTGAAGGATAGGCATTGGGGGAAGCAGTTGCTTGCTCCCCCCATCTCTTATTAGAGCCTGGGTTTGAGTCCCAGCTCTTCTCCAGATTCCACATTTCTGTGTATGGACATCCTATCGTGCAGCAGGTGATGGCTCAAGTGTTGAGTGCCTGCTACCCACATGAGAGCCGACACTGGGTTCCCTGGCTTCTGGCTTTTACTTTATCTTCTCCAGCTCTTAGGGGCATTTGCAGAGTAAACCAGTGGATAGGAGATTTCTCAAACCGCCCCCCCCACTCCATCTTTCACATAAATTAATCTTTAAAAGAAAAAAAATAATGTTGAAAAACTTCTCAAAATTTTCAAGGTGACCAAGCCTACATATTCAAGAAGCCAAATTAAAATTTGCAAATCAACCCAAACAAATTAATGCAAGAAACCCACATCAAGAGTCATGATAACAGAATCATGTGTGTGTTTGTGCAAAGAAAATATCTTGCCAGCCACAAGAGGGAAATTAGTCCTTATCTGTAGGGGAAAAGTAATTTGAATGGCAGTGTATTTCTTAGCAGAAACAATGTAAGTCAGAATAAGTGGCACACTATCTTTCAAGTGCCAAAATAACTGTCAGAATCTTTATCCTACAAAAATATAATTCAGCATAGGAGAAATCAAAACATTTCACATAGAAGAAAACAAAGTGCTTGTTACTAAAGGAATGGTTGTTTCTTGAGCCACATGAATGGCTAAAGAAAGTTCTGTAACTTGAAGTGCACCTAAGGGAAGGAACCTGGGAAAACCAGGAAGGAACAAAGCAAAAGTACAAAAATCCAAAAACACAGCCAGCAAAAACAATAGGTTAAATAGGGTTGATTTATGTGTTTTCCTGCTCTTCTCAATTTTTAAAGTTTGGTGATTGAAGCAAAACTATAGCACTATTTGATACGGTTCTAAATATATGAGGAGAATGTTTTACAATTGCAAATGGAGGCAGGTGCAGCAAAAGGTGATATTGTTGACTTAACACAACTGGTAAAATGATTAGCATACAAAGATCAGTATCATAGTGTAATACTAAGAACAACATGTTTGTATAAATATATGTTCACACATGGATATACATATGTATATCTATAAATATACATTCACATATCTATATAAAACATAAAGTATATAAAAATTAAAATAGAACTGTAAATGTGCTCAGATATGAAGGCAAAATGAAATCAGTAAAACAGGAGACAAGAGATAGAAAAATAATAAAAATGGTATACATAATCCTTATTAGTAATTATAATAATTATATTTAAACAATCCTAATAATGAAATGTGAATTAACAGACTATTTGCTTGCAAATAAACCAAAGATATGCTCTCTGCAAGAAAATAACTTCAATTTCTTTTTGAGATTTATTTACTTATTTGAAAGGCTGAATTAGAGAGAGAGAGAGAGAGAAATAGAGAAGAGAGAGAGAGAGGCAGAGAGGTCTTTCATCCACTAGTTCACTCCCCAGATGGCCACAACAGTCAGGGCTGGTCCATCCTGAAGCCAGGAGCCAGGAGCTTCACTGGGCTCTTCCACATGAGTGCAGGGGCCCAAGCACTTGGGCTAACCTCCATTGATTTCCCAGGCCCATTAGCAGTGAGCTGGATTGGAAGTGGAGTTGCTGGAACACAAACTGTCACCTACATGGGCCAGCATTGCAGGTGGCAGCTTAACCCGTTGAGCCACAGTCCCAGTTCCTATCTTCAGTTATAAAATACTGGCAGGTTATACTCTGTAAAGTAAATAGATAAAAAAAATAGCATGTAAATTATAATAAAAAATAGGAGCAACCTCCCTAATAATAGCTAAAGTAGATTTCCCATCAAAGAAAATAGTAAGAAACAAGGTCATTACATAACAAGAGTACCAATCCACCAAGAAGGCATGACACACATAAACACGTGTGAACCAAAAGTAGCTGTAACATATGTTAAATGAAAGCTGATATCACGGAAAATGTTCTATCACCATCTGAAAACTCAACAATCAAAAAATGGGCCAAAAACCTGAATTGAATGTCTCAGCAAAGAAGATATGCAGATGGTAGTAAAAAGATGCTCAACCTCATATGTAACATGGTGTTTAAAATTAAAACAATGAGATCACAGCACATATACACTTTATAATCCAGAAATCACAATCTTTGGTACTTCCTCAAATAAATTGAAGATTTATGTGCTCAAAACCCTGCACCAATTTATATAAAACATCTTTACTCATAATTGCCACAGCTTGGATAATATATATTATCCTTGGGAAATATGTATTATCCCGCCTGTGATTAATGGGTAAACCATGATACATCCAGACAATGGAATATTACTCAGCATTCTAAAGAGATCAGCTTTCATGTCATCAAAAGACACAGAGAGATCTGAAACACATCTTACTAAGTGAAAGAAGACAATCTAAAAAGGCTGAATACTGTATGACTCCAGTATATGAAATTTTGGGAAAGGCAAAAATGTGGCAACAGTAAAGACGTAAGCAGGTTCATCAATAGTAAAGAAGAAAACAGAACAAAACAAAAAGGGGCCAGCAGGTTAAGGAAGTCAATGGAGGAGATGATGTGGTTTGGTGGCAGAGGGTTCAGGAAAAAGAATAAAAAGAACTTAAAGCATAGAGATTGTGTTTCACACACTTCAAAAACCCAAGAAATGTAGAACAAAATAAAAGCAAGCAAAAGAAGGGAAATTATAAAGAATCTTAGAAATCAATGAAAACGGGATATAATAGAGGAGAGTCAATGAAGCAAAGAGCTGCTGATGTGACCCCAGCAGTAAAACTGACAAATGCAATAAGACAGATAAATAGGAAAAGAGAAAAGACACAAATTATCCATGTTGGTAATGAGACTCCAGGTTATCACTGTAGTGTAGTTATCAAAAATTAAAGAAATTGAATTTGCAATTTAAAAATTTCTCAGGTGGTTTCACAAGAGAATTCAATCAATTATTTAAACAGGAATTAACCTCAATGCTGCACAATCACTTTAGGGAAATAGATCAAGTTTCTGGTTGCAAAACAATGGAAAGCATGTCATTGCAAACATTAAAAATAGAGAAAGGTGAGAGGGTGGTAGTGGTGGGGGTAGAAGGGAAGGATAATTATGCTCTTAAAACTGTATATTATGAAATGCATGAAATTTTTCGCTTTATATAAATAAAATTTAAAAAATGGTAAAAAAGGAAAATATTTAAAAAACAGAAAGGAACACTTTCTATTTCATTTTTAAAACTAGTATCATAGTTACCATGGTACTGAAACCAAAGTATAAAAAAACTACATGTTAATAAGTTCCGTGGATATAGATGCAAAAGATCCTTTATAAAAGATCAAATAGAATTTTGCAGTATATAAGAAGCATACAAAGCAACCAAGTAGGGTTCCTCCCAGGCATTCCAGTGTTGTTCAGTGTTACAAAATCAATGAATTGCCCCACCATATCAACCACTTATAAAAGATTATATAAATCAACGCAAAAAATCATTTGATAAATTTGAGCATCCATTTATACTAACATACGTCAGAAATAGAAATAGAGGAAATTTTCCTCAAAATGATAAAGAGCATTTACAAGAATCCCAGTTAACTCTGTATTCCATGGTAAATATTGAATGCGCTCAACCTAAGGCTGGAAGAAGGCAAGTGTACCTCCTGTAACCACTCTCATTCAACATGATGCTTGCTATTTCAGCCAGTACAATAATACAAGTAAGAAAATGGAATCCTTGGAGTTTGGAAAGAAAGAAATAAGACTATTTATTTTCAAATGCCGTGGCTGTCAGCAAAGAAAATCCCAAAGGACTTCAAAAAGTTATATAACTTAGCTATTGTGCATTCGCGAATTTAAGATACAACATAAACACATGAAAATCAGTTCTAGTTCGACATGTTAGCAATGACCAAATTGGATACTTAAAAATGTAATACAATTTTAATTGCTATCCCAGGATGGCAGACAAGATGACTTGGAAAATTTATTTTCAAGAGCAATGCAAATGTCAAGGTAACCAGTGTTTTCATGGAGGAAACTTTTGAACTCGCTTGAAATCAAAACAACACTAGTTTGTTTTCTTATTTTTTTTTTCACTTGAGAAGCTTGACAGGATCAACTTAATGTATTTAAGAAGTACAGATGAGCACAAATACTCAAGACATCCAAGATAAAGACAATTAATATGAAGATAAGTGAACTGATTTAGAAAGATATAACAAATGAGACCGGCATGTGGCCTAGTAGTTAAGAGGCTGCTTGGAACGTCCACGTCCCATATTAAAATGCCTGGATTAGACTCTTAGCTGGGCTCTGGATTCCACCTTCCTGCTTTTGGACACCCTGGGAGGCAACAGTGACGCATCCATGGCCATCAACGTGTGAGACTCAGACTGAGTTCCAGGATCCCAGCCTGAACTGTTGCAGACATTAGGGATATGAAACAGTGGGTGGGAGATCTCTGTTTCCTGTCTCTCTGCCGTTTCTCTGCATTTAGATGAAATAAATAAATTAACATGAAAAAAATAAATAAACATGAAATACAATACAATTTAAATTGTATAGTATTTTGCCAAATATTTGTAGTTGATCAGTGCAGCAGAATAGAATCCGGAAGTAGCCACTCACAAGTACACTTGGTATATTTCACACTGAGAAATGTGAAATAATGGACTTTTCAAAAAAAATTTAATAAAATTGTTTATATGAAAAAAAAATAACAGCTGGGGCTAGAACCCAGATTTAAAAGTTTGAAGGCAATAAACAAAGAAGAACCCAATATTTTAATATTTAGTTGGGCCAATTGGGTGTCAATTTGGTTTATTTTTTCAAAAAACCAGCTCCTCATTTGGATGATTTTTGTAATTTTTTTCTTCTCTGATTTAAATTATTTCTCTTCTCCTACTAGATTTGGGTCTGGTTTGCTGCAGATTTTCTAGATTTTGAGATGCATTGAAAGCTCATCTATTTGGTGCCTTTCCAATTTCTTGATGTAGGCACCTATTGATATAAACTTTCCTCTTAACACTGCTTTTGCTGTATCCCATAAATTTTGGTGTGTTGTGCTGTTATCCTCATTTACTTCCAGAAAATTTTTGATTTCTCTTTTAATTTCTTCTATGACCCATTATTCATTCAGGAGCATGTTGTTCAATCTCCATGTGTTTGCATATGCTCTAGGGATTCCTGAGTTGCTAATTTCCACCTTCATTCCTTTATGGTCTGAGAAGTTGCATGGTATGATTCTAATTCTTTTGAATTTGCTGAGACTTGCTTTATGGCCTAGTATGTGGTCAATCCTAGAGAAGGTTCCATGTACTGCTGAGAAGAATGTAAATGCTTTCTGTGTAGGATGAAAAGTTCTCTAGATATCTGTTAGATCCATTTGGGCTATAGTGTCATTTAAATCTACTGTATCCTTGTTGATCTTCTGTCCTATTGATCTGTCTATTTCTGAGAGTGGAGTATTGAAGTCCCCCAGTACTATTGTATTGGGGTCTAAGTCTCCCTTTAAGTCAGTCCGTTAACAAATCTTTTAGATAAACCGGTGCCCTGTAGTTAGGTGCATATACATTGATAATTGTTATATCTTCCTGTTGAATTGATCCCTTAAATCTTTATATAGTGCCCCTCTTTGTCTCTCCTAACAGTTTTTGTGGTAAAGTTTATGTTGTCCTATACTAAGATGGCTAGGCCCGCTCTTTTTTCATTTCTGTTGGCATGGTATAACTTTTTCCAGCCTTTTACTTTCAGTCTGTATGCATCTTTGTTGGAAAGATGTGTTTCTTGTAAGCAGCAAATAGATGGGTTTTGTTCCTTAACCCAGTCAGCCAATCAGTGTCTTTTAACTGGACAGTTCAGGCCATTAATGTTCAATGTGACTCTTGATAAGTAGTAACTTTGCCCTGCCATTTGCCAAAGATATTTTCTAATATATGCTTTGAACTTACTGGGATCTTTTGCTGTGAGGTTTCCTTCCTTTTCCTTCCTTTACTTTTTTTTTTTTTAACAGGCAGAGTGGACAGTGAGAGAGAGAGACAGAAAGGTCTTCCTTTGCCATTGGTTCACCCTCCAATGGCCGCCGCGGCCGGCGCACCGCACTGATCTGATGGCAGGAGCCAGGTGCTTCTCCTGGTCTCCCATAGGGTACAGGGCCCAAGCACTTGGGCCATCCTCCACTGCACTCCCTGGCCACAGCAGAGAGCTGGCCTAGAAGAGGGGCAACCGGGACAGAATCCGGTGCCCCGACCGGGACTAGAACCCGGTGTGCCGGCGCTGCAAGGCGGAGGATTAACCTACTGAGCCGGGGCGCCGGCCCCTTTAATTTCTTTCATATTGATGACCGTGTTTCTGTGTTTCTGTGTGCCACACATCTTTAAGCATCTTTTGCAGGGCTGGACAAGTGGTGACAAATTCTTTCAATTTCTGTTTGCTATGAAAGGTCTTTATTTTACCTTCATTCACAAATGAGAGCTTTGCAGGATATAATATTCTGGGCTGGCAGTTTTTCTCTCTTAGTACCTGGGCTATGTCTCGCCATTCCCTTCTAGCTTGTAGAGTTTCTGATGAGAAGTCAGCTGTGAGTCTAATTGGGGATCCTCTGAGAGTAATCTGACGTTTCTCTCTTGCACATTTTAGGATCTTTTCTTTATGTTTCACTGTGGTGAGTTTAATTACCACGTGTCGTGGTGAGGATCCCTTTTGGTCATGTTTATTAGGGGTTCTATGTGCTTCCTGTACTAGGATGTCTCCGTCCTTCTCCAAACCTGGGAAATTTTCTGCTAATATCTCACTAAAAAGGCCTTCTAATCCTTTTTCCTTCTCCATGACTTCAGGAACTCCTAGAACCCGAATGTTGGGTTTTTTAATAGTATGCTCTAGATTCTTGACAATATTTTTTTAGATTTCTAATTTCCTCTTCTTTTCTTTGGTTTGACTGTATATTTTCCTGTTCTCTGTCTTCTAAGTCTGATATTCTCTCTTCTGCTTCACCCATTCTGTTTTTAAGGCTCTCTAATGTGTTTGTCATTTGATCTATTGAATTCTTCAATTCACTATGATTTCTCGTCACTATCACAGTTTCATGTTCTACTAGTTGTTTCATTTCATTTTGATTCCTCCTTAGTATTTCATTTTCACGAAAGAGATTTTCAATCTTCTCCATTAAGGATTTCTGTAGTTCAAGAATTTGTTTTTGAGAACTTCTTAATGCTCTTATCAATTTTTTGAGATCTGCTTCTTGAAATTCTTCTATCTCATCATCTTCATAATCTTGAATTGGGGTGTCTTTTTCATATGGGGGCATCATAGTGTCTTCCTTGTTCTTATTACCTCGGTTTCTGCATTTGATTGGCATTGTGGACATATTCTTTGATTTCTTTGCTGTGGTGCTTTTTCTCATTGTACTATGACTCTAGATTAAGTGGACTGACTGCTTTTGATGGATCCTTAGAGGCTGTGATGGGTGTGGCCAGAGAGCTCTGTTTAGTTCTTCAGGGTTAAAGGTGTGCCAAAGGTGACTCACCCAGATTGTTCTCTCACTCGCTTGGTCGCTCGCTCTCTCTCTCTCTTTTTTTTTTTTTTTTTTTTTGACTCAGTTGGGAAGTAATTCCACACAGCTGAGTGGAATTGAGGGTAGTTGATGTGTGAAATCTAGTCCCTGTGGGTATTAGTCTGCTCAACCCCTGGGACCACACAAAGAGTTTATGCAGCCCTCAGTGTGGTCTCAAATTTCCCTGCGGTCTCTCACCTGGTTGCCAAGGTTACCAAGTTTGTGTACTTCACGAGTTCTCTAGCCCCCCCTCAGATTTTCACAGTCTCAGTTTGTTAGCTCCACACTTTCACTAGGTCCTAACCTCCTGTTATTTCTCCCCACCAGAGTCAGGTTTTTCTGCTTGGCTAATGGTGGGCGCCGTTTCACATACGTAAAATGGCACCTGCCCTTTGTCTTGCTTGGCTTTGTAAGGTGAGTGGAGAGGGAGACTAATGTCCGTGCCAGTTCCCCTTATTTATTCATTTTTTTCTCTCCTCCAGTCAGCCTGGTGAACTTTCTCCAGTGGGGCTTCAGGCCTCGTTCCCTCTAGGCTCTTTCTGCCTTTCCCCACCAATGTCTCGGGTTACCGAGGTTTGTCTCACCTCCCCTTCCAGCGCTGGTGCGCAGACTCTGCAGCTCAACTTCTGTGGCTCGGCTTCTTCAGCTCGGCTCCCGCAGCTCAGCTTCCACGTGCTGGGTGAACTTGCTCTCCCCATAGGTCCTCCGTGTCACATCCACTAGATCCGGAAGAGTTTCCTCTGCAATTTTTTCCTGAGGCTACAGTAACTCCACTTCTATTAAACTATCTATTCCTGGACTATCGATGCACGCCCTCACTATTCCGCCATCTTGGCTCCGCCCCCAAGATATTTCATTGTATATAAGCACAGACTCTTTTTTTTCCCATATAGTTCTTTTTTATTTTTATCCCAAAGAAACCTTTTATCTAAGGAATACAAACCTTGTGCATTTTGTAAGTGCAACTTTAGGCAACAACCAACTGAGCACCGAAGGGGAAACCTGTTGAAGTGAAATGGAGACTATGAGAAACAGTGACTTGATCAGCTCTTGTCCTGACGGTTGATGTACAATGTAATACTTCATCCATTTTAGTATTTTTTTTTTGCTCTAGTACTATTGGTTGAATTCTGTAATTAACACACAATTATTCTTAGGTGTTTAAATTTAACTGAAAAGTGATCCCTGTTAGGAATATGGAAAACATTATGCTGAGTGAAATAAGCCAGTGCCAAAGGGACAAATATCATATGTTCTCCCTGATCGGTGACAACTAACTGAGCACCAAAAAGGAAACCTGTTAAAGTGAAATGAACACTATGGGAAACGGTGACTTGATCAGCCCTTGACCTGACTGTGGATGAACAACTTAATACGTTATCACTCTTAGTATTTTTTTTGTTTGTTCTACTTAATACTTTTGGTTGAATTCTGTAATCAATACACAGCTATTCTTAAGTGTTGAAACTTAACTGAAAAGTGATTGCTATTAAATATAAGAGTGGGAATAAGAGAGGGAAGAGAGATACAATTTGGGACATGCTCAAGCTGATTTGACCCAAATGGTAGAGTTAGATACCAGGGAATTCCAATTCAATCCTGTCAAGGTGGCATGTACCAATGCCATCTCACTAGTCCCAGTGATCAATTTCTGTTCACAATTGATCACAATGATAGGACTAAGAACCAAAGGGAGCACATAAACAAGAATAGTGTCTGCAAATACTAACTGATAGAATAAAAAAGGGAGAGAATGATCCAACATGGGAAGTGAGATACACAGCAGACTCATAGAATGGCAGATGTCCTAAACAGCACTCTGGCCTCAGAATCAGCCCTTCAGGCATGCAGATCTGGCTGAAAAGCCCATGAGAGTATTTCAGGCATGGAAAGCCAAGACACTCTGGGGGAAAAAAAATGACCTAAATGAAAGATCTCCGTGAGTGAGATCCCAGTGGAAAGAACAGGTGATCAAAGAAGGAGGTACCTTTCTCTGAAGGGAGGAGAGAACTTCCACTCTGACTATGACCTTGTCTAAATATGATCAGAGTCAGTGAACTCAGGGGGTTTCCATAGCCTTAGCAGCTCATGACAAGAGCCTAGGGTGATTACTGAGGCCGTAAACAAGAGTGTCAATTTGTTAAGTCAACAACAGGAGTCACTGTGCACTTACTCCTCATGTAGGATCTCTGTCCTTAGTGTGCTGTACATTGAGATTTAATGCTATAACTAGTACTGAAACAGTATTTTTCACTTTGTGTTTCTATGTGGGTGCAAACTGTTGAAACCTTTACTTAATATATGCTAAACTGATCTTCTGTATATAAAGAGAATTGAAAATGAATCTTGATGTGAATAGAAGGGGAGAGGGAGCGGGAAAGGGGAGGGTTGTGGGTGGGAGGGAAGTTATGGGGGGAAGCCATTGTAATCCATAAGCTGTACTTTGGAAGTTTATATTCAATAAATAAAAGTTAAAAAAATGTTAACACTGAAATAAATTATGAAATAATTTGTAAAATGTTAACAGTAAAAAAATTTTGAAAAAATTGTGATTTCAAAATTAAAAGAAACATGGTTTATCAAAACCAGTATAGAGTAATTGAAAAAAATATCCTGAGAGAATTCATCGTAACACATACCATTGACAAAATATGGATGTATAAAAGCAAACTGTTGAAATCTTTACTTAATGTATGCTAAACTGATCTTCTGTATATAAAGATAATCAAAAATGAATCTTGATGTGAATGGAAGGGGAGAGGGAGTGGGAAAGGGGAGGGTTGCGGGTGGGAGGGACGTTATGGGGGGGGGGAAGCCATTGTAATCCATAAGCTGTACTTTGGAAATTTATATTCATTAAATAAAAGTTAAAAAAAAAACAATAATTAGATTCATAAATATCTGAAAAAAAAAGCATAAAGGGCATTTGGGAAGGACAAACCTCTATAAGTGCCTAAAGACATGAACTGGTTTCTTCTACATTCAGATATTATTTCATACTCAGTAGACTGGCCAGAACAAAGTGTGACTGCCAAATTTAGCAAAAATACAGACTAGGATTACTTGTAGAACATGGATTCTAGAGAGGGTGGGAGGGAGAGAGGGCTAGGGTAAGAGAGAGAGAGGAAAGGAGGAATATCCTTATATTTTTAGGATTCTATCTACAAACTATGTTGCATGTTAGAATAAATTATTTTAAATAAAAATCTTTTTAAAAAGACATATTTAGTTCAGTGTGGGTAAATGGTAGAGTTCTTATTTGAAAGCAAAGAAGAACAACTGCAGAGAGAAGTGGTGTTCACATTGTATAATGTCTTGAATTACACTGAATTTTATTGCAAGACAATGAGGGACAATTCGTGTGCTAAGAGAAAAATGGTATGTCAGGAAGCAAATTGATAAATGAATTAGAGAAAGCAAGAGAAGAAGCAATTGTGAGCAGTACAAGTAAACAGTCAACACTTAAAAATGGAGAAAATAATTGTAGTATAAAAGCAATAATATTGTTTTAAACTTAAAGCTTTGACACAATTATAAGTATTTTATTACTAATTATAAGAGTACATTAATATGTAATGGAAGTAATAAAGAATCTCTGAAGCAGCTTTTAATCATATTCTTGTTTTCCAAAAGTAAATTTATTAGTCTTGTTAGTAACTTAAGAATTTTTGCTTAATGGCTTATGACCTAAAGGAATTTTTATACAAGTACATAACAAACCAATGTATAATTGGTAGGAATTTAATGATTCAAGTAATAACCTTACAAATTACTACATTTAGTAGATCTTTTAGATTAAGACTGTTATGTTTCACATTATTTTTTAAATTTTATTTTGAAATTATGGTTATGGGCCATCTGCTGTTAACTTTAAAGCTTTTGAGGATGGAGTTCTAGATAGATGTATGAATATAAGAAATAATATAATATTTGTTTCCTTTTGTTTTCATTAATTATAAAATTCAATAGTTGTTTCCTATATTTAGTAATCATATGCTTTTATATTTCATCAGCACTCCATTTAAGTATAAGATTTTGGTAATAGATTAGAGTCTGTATGAAAGTAGAATTGAATAAAGCAAATTAAGCAAATTATTAGGGATTTTTATGTCCCTATTTCTACATTTCTCTTTCATTATGGTAAGGCATTTCAAATTTGTAAGCATTTTTGGTTTAGTCCTCTAGTTAATTATCTGGTAGTTGCAAAATGACTGCTACATTTAGAGAAATCACATTTTCAATGACTATGTCCAAAGCTTAGGAAAACCTGAGGAAGTACAAAAGGTATTCTTTGCTTGCTGCCTTCTTGGTTTTTCTGTATTAGGGTTCTTCAGAGAAACTGAACCAATAGGAGATGTAGAGATAGAGGATACAGACATGGCTGTAAACATAGACCTAGAGATACAGACATGACGTGATTTAAAATACTAACTGGCTCATGTGGCTACTGAGGATAAGAAGTCCCATGAGCTGCCACCCATTGACTGGAGAACCAGGAAAACCATTGACATAATTCATTGAGTCTAAAGGCCTATGAATGGCAGTGGCAGGGATGGAATGGAGGAAGGGGTTGCCATCCAGGTCTGAGTTTGAAGGTCAGAGAACCAGGAACTCCAATAGCCCCAGCAAAAGATGGCGGGCATTTCAGCTGAAGGGGAAAGAGTAATTACATACTTCTTCCACCTTTGTTTTCTTATCCAAGCCCTCTGGGGATTGGATGATGGCCACCCCCACCAGGCAGGGCACTTTCCCAATGCATGAATTCACATACTGACCTCTTCCGGAAACATCCTCAGAGACATACACAGAAATATAATTTTCAGACTCTCTGGGAATCCCTTGTCTCAGTCAAATTAATAGGAAAAATTAAGTGTCACATTTCATCAGAGAAGAAAATGTTTTGTAATCTCTGAAGGCATATATTTTGCCCTTGTTCAGAACTGACTTCCATGCCAAATCCCAGACCAATCCCTACCAGAGGTCTAGAGTCATGTGGTTGCTTAGGGAAATTCTGACACATACCATGGAGCTAGTACATGACTTCTAAACAAACTGGGGGTTTTGGTAGCATGGCATGATATCATTCCAGTAATCACAGTGAGTTCTCTGTACTTTGATGTTTACCTGTGGGAAGAGGAAAACTGTCATTTGGTGATGTCTCATCAGTGTCAGTTACTATATTGTAAACTTTCTACAGGTGAGAAAAGAAGAATAGGGTCAATCTGATATTTCGAAAATAGTGTTACAGCTATGTACCATTAGGAAAAGAGGCACAGAACAGAGAGGAGGCAGAATACGAATCTACAGCCAGACCAAATTTATTCAGAGCTAATAAATCTACAGAGGTTGACCAATTGTCATTGTGCTCATAGACCGAGCACGTGACAGGAGCCTGGATCCAACCAAGCAGCCTGGGCCCTTTTACATCTTAGGTGGGCTAGGGGTGGGAGTGGAGGGGCAGTAGGTAGAGATGAGATTCTCCATGCTGGTTCTTTAAGTTTGGCCCACAGGCTTCCAAACCTGGGGAAGAATGCAGGGGTGGGATGGGGAACAATACAGGGTATGAGATGGAACTGATCTCATGAAAGAAGGCAGGGATAACAAAAAACCCCAAATGGCTGAGACTATGTCCTTGTTCCATCATATGCTGCATCTTTTCTATTATCTTTAAATATGAACCTTTTAGTACACTCAACATTTCTGAACATTTACTACAAACCTGGGTTCAATACAAAAAGATATTGATAAAAAATGTTGATGAACAGAAGTTACATATAACACTTCAGAATCTACTGTGGTTTTAATCAAATCAATTATTTTTGAGTTCAAGGGTATTTGCAGAGCATGGATATTGATGCAATAGTTTCCCATATGGATGCCAGTCCATATCCTGGCTGATCCACTTCTAATCCAGCTTCCTGTTAATATGCCTGGGAAAGATCAATCATTTGGCACCTGCTACCCACATGGGAGACCTGGAAGAAGCTCCTGGCTCCTGGCTTCAGTTTGACACAACATGGGGGAGTGAACCAGCAGATGGAAGATCTGTCTCTCCCTCTCTCTGTAACTCTGCCTTTCAAATACATAAATAATTTTTAAAACATTTATTTTATTCATCTGAAAGGCAGAGTTACAGAGAGAGAGAGAGAGCAGAGACAGAGAAAGAGACAGAAAGACAGAAGTCTCCCATGTGCTGGTTCACTCCTCAGATGACCATAACAGCTGGGGCTGGGCCAAGCTGGAGCTAGAAGCTAGGAGCCTCATCCAGGTCTCCCACATGTGCACAGAGGCCCAAGGACTTGGACCATCCTCCACTGCTTCTCTAGGCACATGTGCAGGGAGCTGGATTGGAAGTGGAGCAGTTGGGACTTGAACTGGTACCCACAAGGGATGCTAGTACTGGAGAGGATGGCGTAACCCACTACAACACAATGCTGGCCCCAAATAACTAACTTTTTAAAAAATTTTTCAAAGTAACATGAGAGAGATGCTCATGTATTGAGGGTTTTGCAAATCTAGATTTTTAGTGCAAAATTATATAAGGAAAAATAAAAATTAGAAACCCTATTTGAGCTTAGATGACATGGAACCAATAGACTTTTTTGTGTCATGTTTATTGTTTCCTGTCTGATCCTGAGGTATAAACGTAGAAAGAGTTTAAATTCCTTTGAATAATTCAGTTCATATGATGTTATATTCATAGCCTATTCAAAGGTGTTCTTTTTGGATTTTATCCTATTTTGTTTTATATCCATCTACTACCTTTTCATTTTTTTTTTTTATTTCCCCCTTCCTTCTGGTATGTGTCCCTGTACTTTTCCATCTCCATAAGTATCCACACTTCTTATTTAATACACTCTGAAATAAGTGTAAGTTTATCATAAACAGTATTGTGTATTTTAATTTACATACATCTAAATATGGATCATAGTATATTCCTTCTCTTCCATTCTCAACACTAATTTTTATATCTATATCCATGTTCCTTTATACATTTCTTAGTATTGCTTACACATTTGGTAAGCACCTAAAATCCATCTTCTCTTATTTTTGGAATTTACTATGTGATATATATATATACATATATATATATGAAATTCAAAATACATGGGTGTTATATGGGATCTTACAATTGCTTTTGACCTGGATTTTTTTAATTTCTAATAAATTATAGTTTCTCTTCATATATTCACCAGCCATTTAGGCTTGTTAATTGTTCATTATGGTCACTTGACCATCTTCTATTGATTTCCCTGATTATTTTTATATTTTGATGTTGTTAGCATGTCTGAGATATTCATCCTTTACCATTTTAGATGGTGTAAATATCTTCTTCTAGCCATGTCTGACTCTTAACATCAATGACTGTCTATTCGATAACAATCATTATTAATCTTACGATTTATAATTTTTGTGTCTTTTAAAAAAATATTCCTTTATCCTTTGATAGAATCCCATGCATATTTCTTGGGTAGATTATTATGATTACCCGTTAATGTGCTTTTATTAGGGGCTGGCACTGTGGTGCAGTAGGTTAAGCTTTTGCCTGTGTGCCAGCTGCTTCTCTTCTGATCCAGCTATGATCATAGCTATACTGCTGCTATGGCCTGGGAGAGCAGTAGAAGATAGTAGGGCCCCTGAATCCACCTGGGAGACCCAGAAGTAGCTCCTGGCTCTTGGCTTCAGATCCCCCCAGCTCTGGCCTTTGTGGGAGAAACAGAGAGAGAGGTCTTCCATCCACTGGTTCACTCCCCAAATGGCAGCAATACCCAGAGCTGTGTTAATCCGAAGGCAGGAGCCAGGAACTTCTTGTGGGTCTCCCACAGGAGTAGAGGGGCCCAGGAACTTGACCATCCTCCACTGCTTTCCCAGGTGCATTAGCAGGGAGCTGGATCAGAAGTGGACAGCTGGGACACAAACTGGTGCCCATATGGGATGCCGGCACCACAGGCAGAGGCTTAGCCTACTGAGCCACAGCACCAGCCCCAATAAATAAATCTTAAAAAAAAAAAAAAAAAAAACACTTTCATTAATGCGCCACTTGGTATTGTGAATGTGAAGGAAATATAAATGAAAGTTGATTTCCTTCCTCTTCCTCATAGAAAAATGACTGTTTATGCAATTGAATTTTCTTATATCATCTTGTGGCATCATGTTAGAGTTATATCCTACTTCCCAGAAGTTTGACATTTACTTATACAGTTATTTAGTTTGCTTTATAATTTTATATATTATTAACAGAATCAGTAATTTCATTTTATATTTTATTTTGCTGATTGCTATCTTTACTTATTAATCTAAAAGTGAACATGCTAAGCTCTACCTCTCTCAAAACAGAGTGTTTGGTCAGCATTCTATATGTTCCTTAATTTGATAACAGAGAAAAAATACCCATAATAACTTCTTTTCCCCCCTTAGGAGAGTAAATTCATGATAGTTGTATGAAGTACAAGTAAATTTTCCCCAAAAGAACAGAAATAGATGTGCTGTGTCATGGCTTGGTAGTGCTATGGCAATATCCCTCCACTTACACTCTTTCCTGAATACAGCATTTTACATTGTCATGCACTGGTCAATCTTTCAGAATGAGTATAAATCCAAAATCCATTAAATATTCCTATGAAAAGGGTTAAAATCATAACCATATATTTTATTTCATGAAGAGAAGAAGTTAGATTAACTCACTTTTTGAACTCATTGTTTTGCTTTTTGCAAAACAAAAACTGGAAGTATTCATGGCCTTTCCTACTCATTTCACCTACAAGAGAAGATTATGTTTGTGCCTACTCACCCCTGGGCCTTTTCCGCTCTCAATATTGGTAATGGAAGGTGAGGTAGACATGGCCGAGCCTGCAGGTATGACTATGTTCACACGGCAGAGTTGTGGTAAGGAGAGGAGGGAGAATAATTTGAAGGTGGGAAAATCAATGGAATAAGAAGTTCAAAACAGATGATGGGTGACCTGCGATCTGGAGTATTTGCAGAATCATATTTTGATGGCGACCCTGGGCTCATGGAATGTGGAGAGAGGACTTGTGTAGAAGAACAGGAGATACGACTGGCATAATGTTCACCATCTCTCAGTCCTAGGAAGAGGTTTACTCCTTTACTGCTTTATAGAGTCTTAAATACTTAAACTGCCTTTCAATTTGCTAAGCAAACCTAATGAATATAGAATTATAACTGCTTGATTTTAGCTGAAGGTAGCTCAAATTTCTGTGAGTTCATTTGATTAATTTTTCTTTAGAAAACAGAAACTTCTAAAAAAGTAAATGTCCTGCTACTATGTATTTCCTTATTAAACTTTGTGTGTGTGGGACTTAGAACACTGTTAGTTGTACTGAGAATTCCTCTAGATAATACTATGCTACACTGGTGAAACATGTACTTAGTAACCTATGGAAAAGGACTTGTTAGAAAGTGCTAGCACAAAAAGGTTACCATTGCAGCTCTGTAATGCTGGAAAATACCTAAATGCTTCTATACCATGAGTATAATTAGCTATTTAAATGGCTATAAAAGAATGAAATTTAGGTATGTAAAATATATGGAAAAGTAGTAGTTTTAAAAATCTTTTTTTTTTCTGAGATAATCTTTTTAAATTTTCTACTTATATAAAAGGAACAAATTTCACATATTTCATATTCACAGTATTAGAGCATAATGATACTTCCCAGCCTAGCCTCCTTCCTATCACCTTCTTTTTAATTTTTCTTTTAATTTTTGCTATGACATACTTTCAATTTCCTTTATATAAAATGCTTAACCTTACACTAAATAAAGAATTCAACAAATAGTAAGTTGAAGAGCCCTTCTCTTAATTGTATTTTAAAAAATCTTGTCCTTACACTTTGGAAAATTATTCATTTTATAAAACTAATTTGCCCCAAACTAGTTGCTTCTAAAAAGTTTTCCTGGGACTCTGGGGTCCCAAAGACCATTTCACAGAGAACATGAAGTGAAACCATGTTTACAACAAAGCTAAGATGTTGTTTACTCTTTGGCTTTCAGTTCTTCCACGAGTGTACCATGGAGATTTCTAGAACCTATATCCCATGTGATATTTCAGTGGTATAAAAGCAGAAGCAGACATGGGAAGCCATCATCTTCTGTTAAGGGAGATATACAGAAAGTTTTCATGATCCTTGAAAATCTTGAGCCAAGATAAATGTGGTCTTAAACCAGTCTCTACATTTGTGTGATGAATTTGGCTTACAGTAGCCTCTGTATATAGTGAACTGTATCTTAGCTTGATGTAGAAACGAACTGTAACCTAAGTGTACACCTTGGGATCAAACAACTGAATCTCAGCCAATGGCAGCAGGCAAGTTTTAGGAACTTCCAGGTTGCCAACTGACCAGACCAGGTCCTAGAGACATATGCTAACTGTAGCCAGTTAAGTTGGTTTTATATTGTGTTTCCTTTGATCTGACTACAAATAACTTCTACACATAGTGTGTGGTAGTTTGGAATGCTTCCTAGTTCTACAACTTTTTTCCTCGCTCAAGTGACCATTATTCAATCAAAATGGCCGCACTTTTTCTTTTACCAACAATAAAACAGTGCTACAGTTTTTGCTTATTATTAGAATACTGTGATTCATGCTATCATATGATGACTCATTATTGTTTTAAGTGAAGTAGGTAATTATACATTTGAATATTTGTTTCTTTTCTTTTCTTTTTTTTTTTTTTTTTTTTTTTTTTGACAGGCAGAGTTAGACAGTGAGAAAGAGAGAGACAGAGAGAAAGGTCTTCCTTTTTCCGTTGGTTCACCCCCAGGTGGCAGCTACAGCTGGCTGCGGCTGGTGAAACGCACCACGCCAATCTGAAGCCAGGAGCCAGGTACTTCCTCCTGGTCTCCCATAAGGGTGCAGGGCTCAAGCACTTGGGCCATGCTCCACTGCACTCCTGGGCCACAGCAGAGAGCTGGACTGGAAGAGGAGCAACCGGGACAGAATCCAGTGCCCCATTCGGGACTAGAACCCAGGGTGCCGGCACTGCAGACGGAGGATTAGCCTAATGAGCCGCACACCAGCCTTCAGTTTCAAATTCTTGTAAATATTGATAAATATAATACACAACAAAGATCATCAGGAAATTTAATATGCTGTCATAATGCAAAGGATCTTGAGACCATAAATACATAAACTTGCAGAACAAGTCCATTTTTCAGAATACAAAGGCTACATCTTTTTATTTAACTTCAGTTTTGGCATTCTTTAAATTCATATATGTTACTAAAGAATTTAATGGAGGTGATGAAGGAAGGACAGGTTAAAACAAGAGGAGAAAGAATGTATTGCAAACAAAATCAAAGGGCACATATTTGTATTGTGTATCTCACTTGACATAGCGGATAAATAACCATGTCTCTTCATGTGAATAAATAAACCACAACAAAGGTCAGAAGTCCACTGATCCTAACTCAAGCCACATTGTGGGCAACCCATTGGATAACATGAAGCCTGAAAAATAAAATTTAGGAAACTTCAATCGAAACAAAATAATTGATAATAAATTTCTCATGCATTTTGGCAATCATAGCACTCAATTTTATTTCATGACCATTTCAAAGGCTTTATTAATAATATTAAGAATACAAAAATAAATTGTTGAAAACATTAGACATCACTGAGTATAATGTAGAAACACTATAACTGTTGCAGAGTAGTATGCTTTTATATTTCAAAAATAAATAAAAATAACAGTAATTGCAAAACAACCAAGTTGCCTCAGGTTATACCCCATTAGCCATGGGAGATATTAATAAGCTTATCATTGTGCCAATCTGATACCAAATCAGTAAGTCTACTTAGTGCTTATAAAGTAGTGCTACATTGATTTAATGATGCTATTAGTGATATTTGCAGTGATTGGACTGGCATAAACAATTAGCGTTTAGGATATGGTTTCTTGGTAGAAAAACACCTAATTCCACTAATTGCCTCTAGTTCTGCTTCTATTAACTGCACACTTTGTACATGCTAATAATCTTATTATCAGCTGCAGCTGAGTTAATTAAAATTCATGTCTACAAGCATAGACCAAAATAAAAATATGTATTCTGATGACATTTTTATATAGTAAATAAAATTTTTAGAAGGCCAAATTCAAGCATTCATTTCTAGAAAGTTTGAGAGCATTTAAAAGATGCTTGTGTCAAATTAACTTATGGCCACCTGATTGGATGGTAAAATTATGATTAGATTATAAAATAGTAGTCAAGTCATGCAAATCTGTTCTTTTGCAAATACAAGTATTTTAGGAAAGCATCATTCATTCTCCAAGTAAAGGAATATAGTCCCAAAACAATTTATTGATTTGCCTGTTTTTCTGAAAACAGTTAAGATGTATTTTAGCCTGTCTTGAAGACCCAATCAGCCAAAAATATATTTTTAGTTTCTATTTTACTATTTCAGAGTTTAATGTATAATTTCTAAGCTAATTTCTGAATAGAGAATTCTTATTTTTGTTGGAAGGTTGTTAATGTTCTATTTGTATCCGGCAAGTTGTTTCGATGTTAAAATTTCATTGTTTCTAGCTCTCATAATTCGTGACAGTAACAAGTACTGGATAGCATTTTATTTTATTTTATTTTATTTTTCTTCGAGAGAGAGAGAGAGAGAGAGAGAGTTCTTATCACCTATTTCATTCTCTAAATTCCTGCAACAGTAGAGACTGGGCCTGGCTGAAGCTGGGTTCCTGAAACTCAGTCCAGGTCTGCTGTATAGGTGGCAGGAACTCAGTTGGTTGAGTCATCCTCACTGCCTCCTGTGGCACATATTATCGGAAAACTGGAATCAGAGCCAAAGCCAGGGATTGGATCAGTGTAGTCATCCTAACTGAAGTCTTAAGCACTAGGCTGAATGCCTAGTCTAGGATGACACTTTACAGATTAAAAATGTCACAGTATATTTTGGATACAAACAATTGTATTGTTAATAAATAAAGAAGTCAGGCATGACTAATCTTAAAGTGGATTTTATTCAGGAAGATTCATCTTAATTAGGACAATCTGAAATGAGATACAAGTGCCTCTGTGCCTTAAGTTTGTTCCTTAAGTATTCAAGCTACCTAGATTCTCTCAATCGGGAACTGGCAAATGTGTTGCTATAACATGATATACATGCTGCAGCAATGGTTTATGTTACACTGTCCATTTTGTTTTAAGAAAAAATCTTAACATAGTTGAGAAAAATACGTGTGTATATACCAAATATCTATCTACATGTATTTTAAATATGGATTATGTAGCAGAAATTGAACTCCTGAGATCTAACCCAACAGTGACAACATTAGAAATGAATGGTAAGATGACTTTGGAGGGAAACACGGGTCCAAGAAAAAGACAACATAGCAAAATTATTAGTACTATAGAATCCAAGTTGAATTCAGCCAAATGAAGAAAGTTGTGCTTTCTCTCTCTACTTCATTAGAACAAATATATCAAAAATACAATTAAACATTCATGACTTTGGAAGCATGTTGTAGAACTGAAATACAGTTGTTAATACTTCCAAACTCCTGACAAGTCAAAAATCACATTTCTATTCTTATCTCTTTTAACTTCTTTGAATTTGACACTTTGTGCTTGCTTTCCTTGAAATTCTCTCTTGCTCTGGCTTTATTGACATATTTTTTTTAATATTTATTTATTTATTTGAGAGGCAGAGGTATAGACAGAGGGAGAGAGAAAGGTCTTCCACCTGCTGCTTCACTCCCCAAGTGGCTGCAATGGCTGGAGCAGGGCCGATCCAAAGCCAGGAGCTAGGAGCTTCTTCTGGATCTCTTGTGTTGGTGCAGGATTCCAAGCACTTGGGCTTTCTTCACTGCTTTTGCAGGCCATTAGCACGGAGCTGGATCGAAAGTGGAGCAGCCAGGACTTAAACCAGCGCCCACAGGGGAAACTGGTGCCACAGACAGAATCTAATCCTACTATAGCACAGCTCTAGCCCCTTAACATTCTTTTGCGTGGTTTTCCTTCCTACAAAATCTTGTTTCTGAGTGTCCATCACTTGTATCTCTTGAACTCTAAAATGTGTTCTTCAAGGTTCCATCTGACTCTGGTTTCTTCTCATACCATCACCATGAAAAAGAAAATCCCACAGGCTCTTCCTGTAAGCTACCAACTTTGCCTGATTACCTTCAAAACAACATCTCTGTCTTTGAGTCATGGTACCCAATATTATTCACACAGCTGCTGGAAGTACTGCACAACTGACCTTATCATCCACCCCCAAATATGTAGTCTCTATCTCAGTGAAACCCATTGCTTTTGCGCGAAAGGAGTTCTACTTTTTTTTTCCAGGCAGCACAATTGGTTTCACGGAACATCTTTTTTTTTTTTTTTTTTTTTTTTTTTTTTTTTGCTGTCTGTAAACAGCAGTGAAAGTTAAGCTCTGTGATTTTAAAGTGTCTTTGTTCACATTGTGCACCATTTTCACCCCAACCTCTGTCTCAGAAGCAAAGAGGCATTGCAAAGTGACTCTTCATTGTCATTCTCCACCCATGCAGGTCATTCCCAACTTCTCTTGACTCCTGATCCTAACAGACTTTGTACTCTACTACTTGCCATATTCGTAATTATTCTTGTATGATCTATGACTGTGAATCTTATAATAGCTCCCTGAATTTTCTGCTTCAGGCCTATTGATCTGTAGAATTATTTCCCTCTGACTAAATGTTGCAGTGATCCAGTTCTTCCAGATATCAGATGAGTAGAAATCCCTTCTTTATTCAACTTCTATTCTATTCAAGCTCTTTCTAGGAGCTTTGGCCTCTACCTATATTCACTAATTCTAACTTTCCTTAACATATGAATTTGAGACAGCACAGTATGCTCCTGTAACCTGGGAAAATATACATATATTGACATAAATACAGTTTAGACATCAATATAGAACAAGCTCAGATGTATCTATTTTTTAATCACCTCTACCCAATTATCCTACCATGTTTCACAGCCAGTTCAAAAGTATGTCCTCAGTGAAGCATTCATTTCTATGTATGGTGAGGAGTGACTTGTCCTTCCTGGGATCATATAGCATCCTGAAAGCATTTCTGTTGAAATTTCTTTGGACATTGAATTGACGTGTTTGGACTATAAATTCCTTTAAAGTGAAGATAGTGTATCTCGGTATGTGACACAATGTCATAGAATCGGTAGTGAAAATGATTATTTTAAGAAGATGGTATTTTAAAAAACAGTGATCTGTGTTCATTGTCAAATTAATCTGTCATGTAAAAAGAATTTTAATTTTTATACTGTGCCAGTCAGTGAAGCAGTGGCACAAAGAAGCTCAGATTAGAAAGCAGTAAAAGAAAAACTCACTTCAGAAGTCTTTCATTAAATACAATAATTGAATGACATTCAATAACAATTAACATACAAAAGTAAGTACCAGAAAGGAAAGAAAAGGAAGAAATATTTACTTATGCAAAAGACAATTTCAGCAACACTTGAAACAGCCCTCTTTTCTGCTATTTTAATTTGTTAACTTATGGTAAATTAGAAGTAAAGAAGTCTTCAAAATTAAAAATTTTATTTTGGCTAAAATTCAAATTGCTTTAAAATGTAACAATAAATTTAAGATTTTGTGTTCATTTTTATATGAGGGTAGATATTTATTTGGAAATTTCATTTTATAGAATGTAATCTTCATATTGCTTTATAATGAAAGAAAAAAGAGAACATAATATTAATCTAATAAGCCAGGAAGAAAAAGAAAAACGTTGCATGATTTCATTTTTACGTGGAATGTTGACAAAAAATAGGGGCAGGCATATGGCATAGCAGTCAAGAAACTCCTGGGATCCCTGAACCCCATGTGAGAGTGCCTGGGTTTCAGTCCCAGCTCTGCTCCTGGTGCTAGTTTCTTGCTCATGAGCACCCTGGGAAGCAGCAGGTGATGGATCAAATTGCTGGTTTCCCGGCACCCACATAGGAGACCTAGATTGAATTTCTTGTTCCTGAATTCATCCTGGCCCATCACAGGCTTTTGCAGGCATTTGGGGAGTAAACCAGTAGACATAAGATCTCTGCCTGTGTCTCTCTTTCTTTCAAATGAATAAACTAAATAAAAGTAAAAAAAAAAATTTAGAAAGTTCAAATAAATAGAAAATAGTAGAAGAATAGTTACGAGGAGCAGGTAAGTTGAAAGAATTGGAGAGAAGTAGGTCAAACTTGTAATTATGTGTGATGAATAAGTGCAGTAACAAAACTAATGTATAGCTTGAGGACTAAAGTTAATAATATGACATTGTGTATTGGAAATTTGGTAACAGAGTAAATTTGAGGTAGACTTAGCATGCAAGGTAAATGTGGAAGGTTCTGGATAGTAATCACTTATATTTTAGTAACCACTTATATATGTAAATACATATAAATCAAAATATCAATTTGTGTACCTTTAATAAACACATAACTTCAAATTTAGTTACATAGAGAAAGTTAAGGTTGATGTACTTGCTATCTCTACTAAACTAGTTTTGTCCTCTATAAGAAAGGCAGTAACCCCACTGAGGCAAGTTCAACTGTAATACCAGAAAGAATATCATCTATTTTAGGCCTTGTTGACTTTTTTCTCCATTAAAAAATGAATGGTCTATGTGCTTTCATTTATAAAATACTTGTGTGCACAATCTGCAGTCAAAAGTTAGTGAAGCCTGGAGCACCAACATAATTTGCTCGGTATCAGCACGCTATGAAAAGAAGCTGAGGAGCTAGGGCTGTGGCGCAGCGAATTAAATCCCCGGCCTGAAGCGCCAGCATCCCATATGGGCGCCGGTTCCAGTCCCGGCTGCTCCTTTTCCAATACAGCTCTCTGCTATGGCCTGGGAAAGCAGTGGAAGATGGCCCAAGTCCTTGGGCCCCTGCACCTGCTTGGGAGACTCGGAACAAGCTCCTGGCTCCTGGTTGCGGATTGGCGCAGCTCCGGCCATTGCAGCCATCTGGGGGAATGAACCAGCGGATGGAAGACCTCTCTCTCTTTCTTTCTCTCTCTCTCTCTCTCTGCCTCTTCTGTAACTCTGTCTTTCAAATAAATAAAAAACAAATTTTTTTTTTTTTTTAAAAAGAAGCTAAGCGGTTGGATCTACTTCAGGTCAGATGAAAAACACAGGAAAACAAAGAATAAAGCAGCAGTTCCTTTTGGGATGTGGACAGGGAGGGACGGCAGCAGCTTGCTCACCTGGGAGTTAGTTCATATGGGCTGTGCTTTGCTAAGGAGGATATGACCAGGGAGAAGCAACAGGAAAAGTTCATCTAGGAAGGCAAGATTCTGCCTGAAGTGAAGACTAGAGATGATGCTTCAGTCCTCCCCATGAATCCTCTTGGATCTGGACACAGAGTTCTTTTTGGCCCTATAAAGAAATCAGTCGTTCTCTGGCCAGAAAATTGAAGCTCCCCCACTCCCATGATTCCTTTAAAAGTAGGAAGTTTAATGACTTTTTCTATTACTGCTTTCCCATTTCTTCTAGTCAAATACATAGTTTTAACTAGTACTGATACAGAGTACTTCAAAGCAGCCACGGGAAAATGGAATACCAGAGAAGTTTATTTTGGTGCCAAGAAATTTGAAATCCATGCATAGTTATTTCCTGATATGTATCTTCCATGAAATTTTGAAGTGCTGCTTTCTTCTTTCTTTTCCTCATAGATGCATGGATTTGAAAATCCCTGGCACAGAAATAAACCTTTCATTTCATGTCCATGTCCTTTTTCAAGTAGCTCATTACACATTAATTGTGCTGATTTCCACTATACAACAACCATGTTTCCTACCCTTCAGGGCTTGTCACTGTTGATTGCATTGTCCTAAGGCTCACTGAGACTGTACAACACCCACTGCTGTCGTTTTTCAGCAAACTCTGTCGTTTTTTTTCTACCCTCATATTGTTTGCTTGTGGGTTCTGCTATGATTTCTTCTGCTGCTGGATTCTTATCAGTACCTGCTCCCTCATTAGCAAGCATCACTGAACACAAACTCTGAGCCAACACAATGCCACCTTGCTCAGCCTTTTGGCTTTCCTTGGGACTGCCCAACATAGCTTGCTTTCTCTTCACACCAAGAAGCCTGTCAGGCCTTTGAGAGCTGATAATTAATAATCAATTAACATTTGATAATAGAATTGCAGTATATTGTACTTGGGCACCTGAAGTAATTTATTTTCAACTCACCAGGAGCATCTCAGCAGCAGCTGCAGGGAAACCCGGTTCACAGTCTTCCTTTTATATAAAGTTTGTGTAGCAGGAAATAATGAGAAGAGAGTCATGTACTTAGAACATATTGATTAATTTGGTTGCCACATTAACGGGGCTTGGGATCCTTAAAAGCAAGCTGTTTTTTAAGCATAAAATATTGGTGTTGTATCTATACTTACATAGCTTATAAATTATATCTTGAAATTTCACAGACACAAAGCAAGTTTTTACCATTGTCAGCAGGCTAAGCCAGGGTAGCTGTTCCAGAAGGAGCCTCCTGCATCATCAAAACAATTGCCAGCTGAGCCCTGAGCCCATCATCATTACCAGTCACCATGTGCAATGCTTCATAGTGGTTCAGGTGGAAAGAACATAGTCCGATATCTAGGTATGAGGCTGAACCTGACACGGTAAAAGGAAAATTATTCTCTTAACACAGAAAGAGAATAGACATAAATAACATTGATGACAAATACATTTGATATACCAACATTTAACAGTGTAGCACTTATTATAACAGTGTTTTTTTTCTTCAAAATCATTGGCCAATTAATATTCTGAATAAGATTATAATGCCAATTATAATGCCAATTAGCATTCTAAATAAGATTAATTATAAATCAGATAAAATATTAAAGAGAACCTAAAAGTGCTTTTTAACTATTTGAAGTATTTGAGAAAAATCAAGTTTTGCTAAAATCTTGCATTTAAATCTATTCGTCTATGTACAGCACTTAAAGTGGTAGCACATGCCTAACAAATGCTAAGTAAATCACACATGTCTGAGAGTATATGAAAAATGCCACAAACTGCCAACTAATACATTTGATATGATATTTTATCTTGTTATGCACCTGTGTTAAAATTATTTTTCATTTACTGGATCCTGTATGTATTTGGTTTGGTTTGCATTTAATATAAATGACTTATTATGATCTAATTGTTTTATTCTAATCAAAATGAAGATTGGCTTAGTGAACACTAAAGTAAAGGCAGTAGACTTTGGAGTTCCAGTTAGATTTTAAGTTGATAACTGAGACAGCTCCCCTGAAATATGACTACTTAAATGCCTAGGGTATAGTTAGCCCTCAACAAATGTTAATAGCTTTTGTGATGCTGTGAAATACAATATCGCCAATTGAACATTCTGATATTTTAGATTTTGTCAAGATATTTATTAAATGCTGTTTGTAATATCATTTATAGAACTCTTATTATGATCTGAGTCATTAATTTGGGGTTCCTCTTAGTTCCCTAAAAAAAAAAAAAAATTCAAGTTCCTAGGCCAGAACTTCAATGGCCATTGCTAATTAGAACATGATTGCCATCTAGTGGTACTCATGGTTAAGTACAGGCATACTGGTGTGCAAAAAACAGGTGATGAAAGTGCTGTACTTCTGCTTTGTAGTAGTCTCTTGGAGTGAGTCTCATACAAACACACCAGGCTTCCAGTATGTACACTATTCAACCAAAAAGTACACAGTGCATCAGAATGTGCGGGATATTTCCTGGCCCACAGGATGCATACATTCTAATTCTACACATAAAAATTTACCTAAAATTCTTAAGCTGAATTATGAATATGAGTTAGAAATAATGTTAGTCAAGATATAGATAAGTTCAGCAGTGGGTGGTATATAAAGATGGGTATAGTATCGAATAGTAATTTTTGAAGGTTTTTTTTTTTTTTTCCTGGACTTAGAGCCCAAGTTATTGTGTCTAAGAGACTTGAGAGAAAGGAACACTGAAAGGACCCAGAAGCATCACATATATGACAATGTCTCAAAATCAGACACAACAAGTTACACTGAGGGTCAAAACCCATCAGAGGCTGTCATATTAGATTGAGTATAGGGGTGGACTATGGGAGAAATATGTCACCATGAATGGATAGATCCTAGCTTTTCTCCCTTTATGGAGAGAAAAAAAGGTGTGAGAATGCTCAATAAAACATAAATTAGACATCTGTAAAAGTGAGTGGATTAAAACTGATATGCATCCTGAAACTAAGGTACCAGTAAAAAGTATAAATGCTTACATATAGGAAGTTACTGGATAAAAAACATAAACTTTTAAATTAGGAAGATTTCTGTCCTATGTTTTAGAAAGGTAAGTTCATTTAACTGTCAGTGTCTTTTGTTCTTTCCCAAGGAGGAACATTTTTGTTTGACCAAGATGTCACATAGGGTCAACATGGATCTCAGATTCCTCTGCAGTTTGTAAGCTAAATTGATTCTGGGACCCCCCAGAACACTGAGGTTAGAGATCTTATATCACACCTTTTATTGTTCTGGTTGTAGATTTTATCAAGACATGTATAATAGTAATCAATTTTTTGTGTGTTGTTTACTGAAGCAGCTGTTAAATTAAGTCAGTACATTTAAGTCTGATTAATTTATGTTTATTTTTGCTTTCACAAAACAGCTATGATATAAGTATTGAGGCTGATAATCTGAGAAAAACAAAAAAAGAAATCATATTTTGCATAATTCAAGTAAAAGTTTACTTTTGGTTCTTCCTGATATATGTTATATTTAGAGGAAATGCCTGTAAACACTTACAAAGCAAGATTTTATTTCCTTAATTTTGTTTTTTATCTGAGTACTTTCATGTCTATTATTCTTTACAAAATATAACATAGATGAGCAAAATATCAAAAAAGAAAATGCAAGTATCAAAAATAGCTCCAATATGCAAAACAGGTGATACAAGAAATATGATTGATCTACATTTTAATTGAATGTTGTTCTTCATTTCCCTACATTTTATGCTACAGTTTGGTGGGATATAATAATAGTTACAATTCATTAAATAGAATCTCATATGAGTCAAATAGATGGAAAGGAGGGCATGACTTAAAAAAATCTGTAACACAAATACGACAAAAGCTTAGAGGTAACTCAGCTGTTACAGATGTGCTGCATCTGCCTGCTTGCCCACTGGGGACTGGGAGATAAAGAGATTAAGACATTTACACAAAGATGGCTAGACAACAAGATCAGATAAGCAACAGGACAGCTAGGTTGAGGTACTGTAACCACAGCATGGAGAAAATGACCCACTAAAACAACTCACTCCATTAATAAAAAATATTTTTAGTCCATTCAGTATAGAAATGCTATTTCATCAATGTAGAGAATGTACTGGTTAATTCCAAGATGTCACTGATGTTATCAAATAGAAGCCCATGATCCCTTTTAAACACTTGTTTATTTTTATTTGTTTGAAAAGCACAACAGAGAGAAAAAGAGAGGGAGGAAGAGAGAGAATGAGAGTCAGAGAAAGAGAGATGGTCCACCCTGCACTTCACTCTCCAAATACCTGGTACAGCCAGGGCTGGATCAGACTGAATCCAGGAAGCAGGAACCACATCTGGGTCTCCATATGTGTAACAAGGCCCAGAGTACTTGAGTTACCACCTGCTGCCTCCAAGGGTGGGAGTCAGCAGGAAACTCAATAGGAAGCAGGGGCAGGATTCCATCTAAGGTGCTCCGAGATTGGACCTGAGCATTCTGAGTGGCAGCTGAGCCCACTGTGCCACAGCGCCCACCCCAAAGTGAACGTTTAGTGATGTTTTATTAAATAAACAGTGTTGGAATTCTCTGACACATGAATAGTTTTATTTCCTTTAAAGACAATCTTAAGACAATGATCTCATTTTCACATGACAATAATAGAACAGTTAGTTATCACATGTGAAAAGATTTGATAGGTTCTTGGAGAACATATTTTAGTTTATTTCTTTTAGGCTGAACTCCTACAAGGAATTTTTTGGTTCTATTTTGCCATAGTTTTTTTGCTTACATTAACCTCTGCTGTTTCCATAACGTCTGCCACTGACCTGTTTATACCTGAACACTGTGAATGTGATAGGATACAAAAGTGTACCTGATCCATGTAACCCGCACTTTCCAAAAACAACTTTTAAAAAAATATGGCTTAAAATAAATTCCCTAATAACATAATACTCCATTTTTCAGAGAGATGGATCAGATAAACTAGTATTGCCTATTATATACATATATATTAACATGTGATTTATAATTGAGTACTATTATGAAATGAACCATTGTAAGTTATAGAAGAAATACAAATAAAAAGTTATTTTTTCTTGGTTCTCATGAAAGTTAAACAGGTAACCTAGTCACCCTCAAATAATGACTTGAAGCTAAATATAAATTTAAACTGATAGAAATGGATCATACTCTTCCTAACTCAACAGATTCAATCTCTCCTTTCCATCTAAATTATGGGAATACTTCAAAAAGAGAAGTGCTACTAAATTATCTACTTGTTTCAACATATGTTCACACCTATTCTTGTGATAATATCACTCCCCTTAAAAAAGTCAGAACATCATAAACCTTGGAATTCTCTGATTTACAAAGGGGAAAGTTTGAATCCATCTACATCATCCATGTTCATTGTGAGAGGGAGCCATCAATCACGTGACTGATAGTGTTTCCTCCTCTATGCTGGCTTCTAGCACCTTAAAACTAAACTTTGGGCCATTCCTAACCAAAGGTCAGTGAAGTTTCCTGTATAAATCTCATTCTTGACTGCATCTTATCTCTTTACCCTTTATCTTGATTTCATTGACCTGGTTTTTGTTTACTAATTTTTAAATTAAATAAATTTCGATTGACCAACTTATATGTCTTGCAGAATAAACTTGGTTGAAAGAAATCTGTAAAAATATCTAATGTAATGACCCCCAAAGCCAAAATGATCCAGTCGTGTGGAATAACAGGTGTTTCAGGAAAGGATAAAAACCATCGGTGAGCTCACCTTCTGTACCTTGCCTTAAGACTACAGGTGATTGGTTATGATAAACCTTTCAAGGAAAAACCTCATTGCACAATAAGGAATGCTTTAAAGCTTACACTGTGAGTCTATCGTGTGATATATTTGAAGAGGTTATAAAAGCCATGGTGATTCTCTCTGTGAACCAACTGCCTGACGCAGGAGTAGAGCCAGTGAAGCAGAGAAAAAAGCCCAGAGAAGTGGAATCTCCACACAAATCCCTCAGTTAACACATAAAGAAAATAACCTAATTACTGCAAAGCGGGAACAAGAAAATAAAAAGTATGGAAGGGTAGAGAAGCATTAAATGCGAACACAGACATTTGTCTTCGCGATGGAACAAGAAATCAGCCTAGATCCTGAGGGTAGCCATTAAAAGCAGACTGGGTGTTTGCACAACATCGTGGATGAATGAGAAGCAGCCAAGAGACAGGAAAAAGACCAGTTTTAATTACCAGAAGAGATGTGAGCGAAGGAACACAGAGCTAGCGGTAGACGGCTTCCAGCTACAGGCTGCATGGCACCATACTCTCCTTGCCAATTAGTGCCAGTCAGACCGCGCTGGGGGATTCAAGGGTCCTGGGCGTCAGTGCACGGTCCGGCCAGACTCCAGCACACCTGGGAAACGGACACCAGGCGACAGGGGTGCTCCGAGACTCCCACACAGTTGCATGCACAGACACACAAACGGAGAAGCAGTACGTGGGATTTCCTTCCCGTTCAATGCAGGTGCGAACCACATTCCCCACAGAAACAGATCGCAAAGGAAATGCAATATAATTTACTTAACCAACACTCAAGCACCGTCAGAGGAATCGAGGGAATTGGAGAGTGACTCAAAAGACAGAAAGGAAAAGAAAGTAGCGGGAGGACTGGCAGAACAATGGCACTAAAGCTGCCACACTGTGGATTTACTACCTGTGCTATATTACAGCCTCTGTGATATAAAAATTCAGGGAAAGAGAGGGGCTGCTGTCTGACACTAAGCCGACTCTTCCCTCGGCTTTTTAAGAACTGACAGGAACCACACAAAACACCCGAGAGAAATAAATACCGTAGGCGCCTCTTAGTCCTGAGCTCAAACTCGCAAGTGCGTAAACAAAAGAGAAGCGCTTCCCAGGCAGGACCTGAGAAAATTTCTGCAAAGTGAGAAAGTCCGCTCTCCAGCCCACCTGGGCGAGCGCCTCAGCCGGGGCTGCCGCCGTCCGCGGTGGAAGCCAGAGACTCCGAGAGGGAGCGAGGAGGGAAGGGAGCGACAGCGGCAGGAAGGAGCAGGAGCCGGGGCGACTCGGGCTGCGAGCTCCCGGTGCAGCCTCGAGCCAGCGCCTTGGCAAACGCTTTGTAGTCTGTGAATGTTAAATACCAAGAGGTGGCGAGCCGAGACGCCGGGGAGAGGGGCCGGGCCCTCCGTACTTAGGCGGGAAGGGGTACGCCGGCTGACTAGCGCAGGTGCACAGGGCACCCTTCGGGCGGCACACAGTCCTTTAGAAAAGCCAGGGGAGCTGCTAAATGGACCCTGGCGGCGAGCGGCAGTGAGGCGCGGGGCGCGGGCGACGGCGACCGCGCGGGCGAGCGGGGAGGGGCGAGGGACCGCTCCGGGAGGACACAGCCAGTCAGAGGCGCGGGGCGCGGGGCGCGCGGACGCATTGGAGGAGAACGCTCGAGCCCCGAACGCACCCGCCGGAGGAGGCGCCGCACCTACTTCCCCATATAACCAAGTACAGCGTGGGGGAGCCCAACTGCGAGGAGGCGGCCGCCAAAGTGCCGTTAAAGCTCGGGGCGGAAACGATGCGTTACCTGGGCCCCCTCTTCTGGGAGAGGCAGGGCAAGCTGGAGGATTCCCTCTGAATGATTAAAAACTCCGCAATTCTCTTCCGCCACAGGCTGAGGAGGACCCCAGGAGCCGCTCTCTCGGAACTGTGCCGACGGGCAGGAGGATGGGAGCCAGGGATTGAGAGTCCGAGAGGAAGGACAGGGGAGGCTGGCATCTCATTGGTAAGTGGCTGACATTCCTTCGCCAGTGACTGCTTTTTCTAGGATTGTGCTCTCCGTCTCCCAGCCACTTAGGATTTCTGACACACTCGCCTCTGCAAAGCCATCCTTTCTGGCTGTGTTGGCAGAATGCAAAGACTGTAAGATGAAGCGCGCGCGTGTGTGTGCGTGTGTGTTAAAAAAAAAAAAAAAATACGTGCTATTTGTGTCTGCTGGGATTTTATGTTGAAAAGTTGAAGCCAGAGTAAATGTAACCTATATGCGTGTCACCTAATCCCACCTAAAAGAAGGGTAAGCAGTTCATTCAAATAAATGGGAAGGAGATAAAATGCCCGGATAGGAGAAGCGTGTTCCTACCAAAGAAACTAAATGTTCAGAAACAGAAGATGTTGGTCTCAGGTACCCACTGTGTGTCTGGTGATTGAGCAGTTTGTCTTGGAGAATAGAGACCAGCTAATGGGCATCTGGCAGTGCAGTAACTTGTGAAAATTCAGTGGGGATGTTCTCTAAGTGGAGTTCTACAAAGTTCGGGAGACAGAAAAACAGTGCCTTGCTTTACGCTGTTTTGTTTCTAAATGTTTTATAGGAATGTGATGGATTCCAAAGGAAATGTAAGACTAGGGTCAGACATCCTTCATGTTATTAGAACAAATGGGAAAAATAATAACTTACACATAAATGAAGAAGATGTGCAATGAGCTGAGAATTCCTCTGACAATCTGGGAATTTTTAAGTCATGGTAACTCATTTCATTTTGGAATGGAGAAGGCTCACCTACATCTTTTAGGGTTATTGCATTTTAAATTGTATTACCTCTGCAGTATGGTAAATAAATCTAATGTGGTAACTTAAATTCAGATTTAGAAGTAAGAAACTTTTAAACTGTGTGTATATAACATTTTACCTGCATTCATTTAATTTGTTTCTTAATTTGAGAGAGAAAATCATTGAGAGGACTCATTCTTCTACTTCAGTTCTCAATTTTACCTGTGGAAAAAAGGAAGAGAGAGGAGCTGTTTGTTGGAATACCAGCATTAAAAAAATACAGAACAGTTATAGTGACCCATATTTAAAAATTAGTGGAAGTGTAATGGCTTACTATTGAATTGCAACAGAACTACAGACATACTTATGAACATCACAGTGAGCCTAAAGGAGTTCAGCATGATTAATATTGTGACCTTATATGTGAAATAATTAGTAATGATTAGGTCATTATTTGTTAAGTGCCTGTAGGCACTTCTGAGCAACTCACACATGGTTCTTTGCATATATATTTTATTTTATGTGTAAATTATTATAAATTCTGTGTGGACAAGTATATTGAGTTAAAAATTTGACCAACATATATTTTCTGTGACTCAGATAGAAAAATCAACATGCCTATGTAAGGATAGTCAAAGAAAAGGAGTTTTTTTTTTTTTTTTTTAAAGGATGTTACATGCAGCAACTAAGTCTAGTTAAGGAAACCAAGAATAAATTCATAGTTAAAAGTTTAAGAGAGAAAATGTTGTATAAAAAGAATTTGAAAGCAACTTATCCTGAAAGTAAGAAGATAGTATTGAAACATGTTTGAAAATAGAAAGTGAGATGTTGATTACAGTATAAGTACCAACATTTTTCAGCAGGGATTAGTGGAACCCTTAACTTGTTCTTACTTTAAACTTCTGAAAAGTGAGGAATGGAGAAATAAATTGCTAATTTAAATTTCTCTTTGATTTTATAGACAACTAAATAAAGTATTAGAATTATTGAAAGTTAGGAAAAAGACATTACCACAATATGTTAACTGAATGCCAGTATTTACAAACACACCAGAGTACTTTCAGAAACACATCTGAAAAGCTACAGTGTGGAACTTTTAAAAAGATGGGTGAAATAGCACATTCCCAACGGTGAGCAGCACTTCAGCGATTAACTGACTTGGAACCTAAGAGTCCCGAGACTATTCAGTTAGAGACATCAAGTTAAATCACGAACATCTAATTGGATATGTTACGCAATGAGAATAATTCAAAAGTATTGCTTGTGAAAATTTGTTTCATTTTGTATGTCCTATTAAGTAAGACTATTAGAAATGTGTTGAGTTTGGTGACTATCTATTTCTTTAAACTTCTTTTTTTCTTGAGAGTTAGGAAACCTTCATTGCCTTTAAGACAGAGGTGAAAGTGGTGTGCTTTCAAAACTGACTTAGCAGCAAGGACCAGAGGGTGTCAGTGCAGGGCAGAGGGCTCCCCAGATGAAGAAGGGAGGAAGACCTTAAACTAGCCAGGGTTTTTTGGAGTTTGTCTCACTCTAGACAAAATGGAAGGAATATTTTTGATTAAAATGAAGGCGATGAAAATTCGTCTTACTGAATAAGCAGTGTAAAGATAATTCGACCCTATATAAGTTTGCTTCGCTAAAATAAAGTTTTATAGCAGTCTTGTGAATCCCTCCCTCCCTCATCAAAAACTAATCTAGAGTCTTATGAGGCTGAGAAATTTTAATTATCATGATTTGTTGAATTCATGGTACCACACATATTTTGATGAACTAATCTTTAATGATCATGTGTGTATATATATATATAAATTTTACTCACAGGTTGGAAGTTTATTTCTCTTGATTTAAATAGACCCATATATTTATGTTATTTAGCCTCTTGAAATTCTAATTTCAGCCCCTTAGATTTATTCATCTCTCTTTTATTGCTGAAGATATAAGCATTAAATAAGAGAGAGCTGTGTGTTTCTGACATGATATTTTTGTTTATTAGTGTTAGAAGGCTGTGCTAATATGTTGTATGAACTTCTTAGCACTTTATAGCAGGAAAGAGACTAGTCGGAAGCTCAAAGCAGTAGATCGCTGCAGAATTCTATTTTCTGAATATTTTTGATCAATAACTCTACATTAGACGCAGGTGCATTTTAAAAAGTAATGAACTATATAAAACCCCTTACTCTTAGCATTTGTGAATAAAAACTGTTATGAACAATGTCCCATCTCCTCCCTACCCATCTCTTTTCTATTGTGTTCTGCCATTTTATGATTTTTGGACATTCAAGGGTATATTGTTAGAATGGTTCTCATAAATATTATCAGGTTTTTTTTTTTTCCCAAGACTCTTTAGCAGGTTTTTAAATTAATCTTTTTCATTGGGATTCAATACAGCAAATTGCAGTGCTTCAATATGGTGGCTATGTGAAAAAATTTAAATAGCTTTATTATGTATATATGTATATATATACTTTTAAAAGAATTTTTAATAATTAAGTTATTTCATCAAAGTTATTTTGCATTAACAAATTAAATCCCATGACATACCATAAGACTATTGATACAACTTGAGTTATTCTTTACCTATTAGAAATAGATACATAAGCTATATGGAGTGCATTTCCATCTATATCAACCCCCATAACTAAAATACTCATCTTTAATTTCATTCCAGAGTTCTATGTATCCATGTTTGATATTATAGCCTCCTTATACATCAGCCTGTGAGACGTAGAAGCTAGTCAAAGTAGGGAGGCTCCTCTTGTCTCTAATGCAAGGAAATGGACCTCTCCAAAAAGGCTATATAATAAATTTGAAAAATAAAAAAAGCATAACTGTTTTATAGAAGTTAAAGCCATAAAACCTACTTTTTCTTCATCTAAAATGTATTAGTGCAAGATTTTTTTAAAAAATATTTGTTTGTTTTGAAAGTTAGAATTACAGAGGGAGAGGAAGAGACAATAGGGAGAGATCCACCATCTGCTTGTCCTCTCCCCAGATGGCTACAATGACCATGGGTGGACCAGACTGGAACCAGGAGCCAGGAGTGTCATCCTGGTCTCCCATATAGGTACAGGGGTCCTTGGGCCATCTTCTGCTACTTTCCCCAGATCGTTAGCAAGAAGCTGGATTGGAAGTGGAGCAGCAGGGACATGAAATAGCTTCCATGTTGGATGTTGGTGTCACAGGTGGCTGCTTTGCCTGCATTGGCACAACACTGGCCCCTAGACTTAATCTTTAGAGATCGCAGCCATCTTCTTTTCCAAAGTGTTCCTTAAGCTGGAATTCCTTTTGATCACTGTTATTTTGAAGCAGTTCCAAAAAGTGCTTCGTTACGTGAATTTGACCACATAGGTATAAAACTTGACATTTTTCCCTATTTTACTCAGTGTCATATTAATAATTTATGATGACCTAAAGAAACTGATATCCTGTGGCTACCACCTCTATTTATTTTCTCACAAGTGGCTTTCAACAGATCTGACATGACTCCCATATAACTTCTATGCCAGTCATGGTTCTAAGTAGTTAACATTTCAAATTGCAAAGACCCAAAATTTGAGATCTTGCTAGAAAGGAAGGAGCCATGTAATTGTATGTGCTTTTCACAAATTACAGCATTATAGGTGCTGTGTTTACTAGAAAAAGGGCATTTCTGAAAGTTTAATGTAGCAAATGTGAATATATCCAAATTTTAAAGCAAATGCATTTGGGACAAGGAAAAAGATGAAAGCATTTCATTTAATCTGGGTGACCAAATCTTTTTCCTGATTGTTAATCCAAGTTTAAATATCTATGTAAACTTTTATGAGGGGTGGGAATCTTCTCTGTGTCATTCTTGTAACTGTTAAATGCTCAGGAAGGAGAATATCCCATCATCTATTACCACCTGATAATGACTATGATCACACAGGTGATGGGAGGTAGATTGAATGAAGTTCTCTTGCTTTTGAGAGTTGTTACACTGGCAGAAGCAGTCACCAGAGGGCAAAAAAATAAACAAACAAACAAAAAAAAACAAAAAACCTGAGTTCCTCTTCAGAGAGCTAATATGGGATAATAATATCTAACAATGCATCTGAGCCATAAATAGGTCTTCTAATGTATCACTATTTGCAAGAGTCTGCATTTATGAAATAACAGTAATGAAATTGAATATTTCATGAGAAACTCACTTTTAAATGTATCATTTAATGTTTTTCTCAAATATTTAATTTCATATTTGAAAGTATTAGTTAAGCAGGAGCTTTCCAGAAATTAAACCAGATAAGGGGAATAGTTGGAGTTTAGAATCAGTGTTTTAATGCACGTGGGTACTTTAATTTCAGTGTCAAGTAAAAATTTACTTACGATGGTGTAGTCTTTGCTGAGAGGTGTTATTGGTCCTCAGGCTTTAAAATTACAGAACCAGAAAAAAATTTGTGGTGATTAAAATTATTACTTATGGGAAGATATATGTGAGTGACAGTATGAATTTTAAAAAGGTATTATTGCTTTCTAGAATTTTTTATTTAAATAACATTTCATTATATTAAATATGAGATGATTTCCTGGGTACCTGAACAGATTCAAGTGCTCCCAAATATTTCCAGAAGCATTATGAAAAGTATCATGTGTAACCAAAGAGAGGTTTTTGTGTTTTGTCTTGTTTTTTCTATTGAGTTATAGCTCAACTCTTTGTATTTTTAAAGATAGGGACTATCTCAATCTCATCTCACATATCACAAAAAATAAAACAATTTCTAGTTACAAATTAATTTTTCTAAGTTTTAGCATTTCTAATAGCACTGAAACCTTAAAGTACATAATTCAGTTTTTCAGACTCTTCCACCTCTTCTAGTACTATTATTCTAAAGACATCATGTGAATTATTGAAAGTTTCTGATGCCAAAATAACCATGTCATTAAAAATGAACACAAATTTATCACAGTTGTGATGGTAAATAAATTGTGGAGTCACATAAGAAAAAGTGATAAAAATAATATCAGTTAAAGTTGAAAGACTTACAAAGCTACCATTTTTATTATTAAGATATAAAGAGGTAAACTGACATATTCAACATTACAAATAAAGGAAGAGGTAGACTTAGAACCCAACTTTTTTAAATTTACAGCTCAGAACATTTATAATTTATATTTTTTCTGCTGTGAAAATGTAATTTTTGTCTCCTCAAGTCAAGATTAAAGGGCACCTAATGTGATTTCTTTGCCACCACTGATTATTTGTAAAACATTGTATGTTAAGATTAAAAAAATTATGAGCCAGTTATTAACTCAGGACGAACTGCTATACCCACATAATTTAACTACGATATGAAGAACTCAGTTGCTAAATGTGAAGTTTTTCACAATGAACTTAGTGTGTACACAACAGTTAAATCAAATAAGAGAACCTATGGATAATTTCAGTTAAGAACCTGGGAATCTTCTGGACTATCACAACCACATAGTAGATTGTGAACAACTAATGTATGCAATTAATGGAAAATTCATTTCCTTTGTTAATACTTTTTTCCCCCAATTGACAGACTTTTTTTTTTCTGTAAGAAATGTTTAATGGGGTACTAGATGAAATAGAAACTCAGTTATTTCAGGATCTGGATACAATTGAAATCACAGACTTCTATGAAGAAATAATTATTTTAGATAATTTGCTTACAAAGCAGAAAATATATCACAGGAAATATGCACTACACTTTTGAGTTTTAAAAATCAAATAAGAACTTGTATTATGAATTCCAGTTTTATTGTTTGAATGTTAAAGGAATAGACAGCAAATTTGATTCTGCAAAAGTATTTAGTTATCATTGTGTTTGAACCAAAGTTCATTTGTGTTTAGTTTCAATAATGTGATATGAATTATTTTAGGATGAATGTATTCCCTTAAAATTCTTCAATGACATATGACAAGATAAAACATAAAACTCAGCATTGTGGAATCAGTGAAAGGCAATTTAAATACTGCAGAATTTTCTGATATAACATGTTTACAGATGCTTTCTTTTAAAACTTTTATTTTATGATTATAACAGCAGTTTGTGTGTGTTCTTTTGAGTATATGAAAGAGATAAATTCAAATTTTAGAACAATTTTCTCTTTAAATACCAAATATTTAAGGTGACAGAACAAGTCTGTGAAACAGATTAAATGAAACACTGGGACTAAAATATTAATATCTAAAGCCTTTTGTACCCTAAGTGTATAGCCAACATGTGTAAATAACTGACAGAAAAGATAAAACCTATTTTCCAAGCCTAATGAATACATGACCCTGAATATTCTTTCAATTCGTATTTTCTTTTGTGCTTACTTTCCTAAAATTTCCTTTGAATTGTTCAATTATTTTTCACAACCAATTGATAGGAGATCTCTTTCTTTCCGCCTCTCTCTCTCTCTCTCTCTCTCTCACACACACACACACACACACGCACAACACCCTGTCCACAGAACTAATCTCTCTAACTCTCAAATTAAAAATAATAATAATAATAAAATAAAAAGCAGTACAAAAGAGTGGTTACTTGGATTTATATTAAATAATACAAATGAGATGAGATTTTAAAAATATTTACTATACTATTTAGAAACATTTAAAACTGGTGTGTTTCTCATTCTTTAGTGTAGTCTTGTTAGTATGTGACTAAAGTATGTAAACTAAATTGGTAATGAGAAAATAATTTATTTTGCTGTTAAGGCAATTTTGACATTTCTTCCCTCACCCAAATGATCTGCTGTGGGTAGTTGTAGCGTTAAGAAAGAATCAATGGCGCCTTGGCTCAATAGGCTAATCCTCCACCTAGCGGCACCGGCACACCGGGTTCTAGTCCCAGTCGGCGCCAGCCATGGTGGCTGTTATATCTTAATGTTAGCCGTCGCAAAGCACACCGGAGTAAGGGAAAGCGTTTATAGGGGAACACCCTACAGACCGGAGTGAAGGGGCGGTGAAGGAAAAAGAGAGAAAGAGAGTATAAGAGAGAGAAACAGAGAGGAGAGGAGCTAGCAAGGAGAGAAGATAGAGCGGAGAGAGGAGAGTAGAGCCAAGAGACCAGAGGAGGAGGCTAGAGAGAGAGGAACCGAGAGAGAGCAGGAGAGAAGGGCCAAGAGCCAAGAAACCAGAGGAGGAGGCTGGAGAGAGGAACCCAGAGAGAGAGCTGGAGAGAAGGGGCAAGAGAGAGCACGTGTTCAGGAACAGGCCCTTTTAAAACTTTGCCTGAGGGCGGGCAGGGAAGCAGGAGCAGCGAATCCCATTAGGGTGGGGGTGGAGCCTGGCTCAGGTAGCTGGGCCATGCAGCCACCTGGCTACAACTGTGCCAGTTTCCTAACAGCGGCCATTGGAGGGTGAACCAACGGCAGAAGGAAGACCTTTCTCTTTGTCTCTCTCTCTCACTATCCACTCTGCCTGTAAAAAAAAAAAAAAAAAAAAATGCAATGCAATATGAAAGTTAGAGTGATTGACTTACACTGAGTTATGATGAAAATTTTCAATATTCCTCCCCCTGGAGACTGTCATTATTTTTCTCCTACTGAGTCTTCCCAGCTTGAACTATTTCATTCTGACATTGGTTCTCTAATTGCTGCATTTACTTCCCAGTGTCTAAGTTATTTTAAAGGAACTTTGATTCTAAAATTCACCTAAGCACTTCAAATGAATGCTGTGTTTTTCCCATCTCATTACAGTGCTAACAGAAATTCAGTCTCTGGTGACACAACAGAATCTGAGCTAAAATGAATGTGACTGAAGTGCTGTGACAAAAACACAATTGCTCTGGTTTGTTGGAAGCAAGCTTGATTTATTTTGCTTAAGTATGGCATTTGGATGGTGCTGGTGAAACTGGTTTTTATTAGGGGTGTGATAACTGTTAAGTTAAAGAAGCTGCTTACCTGGCCCCTTTCAGAGAGCAAAAGTAGCAAAAGTGGTAGTGTATATCATTTTGATTACTCTTTTATCTAACACAGGGAGCAGTATTGATTATAGATTTGGTGTCTGAATTTCAGGAATTAATTTTTTTTTAATTTTCAGGATTTTATCTCAACAACTTATTAGCTCAGTAATTTTTTTTTAAAAAATGAGATTTATCTATTTATTTGAAAGAGCTACAGAGAGAGGAGAGACAGAGAGAGATGTTCAATCTGCTGGTTAACTCCCCAAATGTCACAGTGGCTGGGACTGGGCCAAGCGAAAGCCAGGAGCTTCTTCTAGGTTTCCCATGTGGGTGCAGCAGCCCAGAGACTTGCACCTTCCTGTGCCTTCCCAGGCACATTAGCAGGGAGCTGGATCGGAAGCGGAGTAGCAGGGACTCTAACAGGCACCTACATTGGATGCGGGCACTGCAGGTCTCAACTCAAACCACTACGCCATAGCACCATCCCCAGCTCAGTAATTTTAAACAGGACGCTTACCCTTTCATTTCATGCAAAATGGGGTTAATACCTGTTATCCAGTTGTATAACATATAACAAAAGTTCTACTATTGAATGATCAGCAATGACAGTGTTCAAAATGTCAAAAAGTGAAATCTGCTGGGAAATGTTGATCTTAGCCCAATTATCTTTTTAATGTGTGAGCTCAAATTATATATGAAAACATTCTGTTGGTTTGTATGAGGCACAATGCTGTCCTAACTGTGGCAGATCTTTAGAATGAGTGTTTAAATGGTTTCCTCTAACTGTGATCAGAAGTCAAGAAATTTACTCAGATATTTGTTTGGAGCACTTGCCTTTAAGACCTCAATGAGTTGGAAGGTTTGATCTCTGAGAATGGAAAGGTATAAAATTATTCAGTCAGGAAAATATTCTAGTAAATATAACTGCATTGGTCACACATTCTGAGGATTTGGGAGAATCAGAAATTGTCATGGTAGAAATGGATTTTACTGATTTCCCAAACAAAAAAGATGGACTAAGACTTGAAGTAAGTATCAGTAATAGATTGGCAGAAACTGCTTTTCATTTGGTGGGAAGAGAATCAGAATTGAGATAAATATGTAGAAGAAAGTAGGAAACCTAATTAATGTAAAAAAAGCATACTTAGAAAGGTGAAGAGTGGACACCAGCACTGTGGCATAGTAGGTTAAGTCTCTGCCTGCAGCTTCGGCATCCCACATGGGCACTAGGTCAAGTCCTGGCTGCTCCACTTCTGATCCAGCTCTCTGCTGTGGCCTGGGAAAGCAGTAGAAGATTGTCTATGTACCTGGGGCCCTGCACCCATGTGGGAGACTGAGAAGAAGCTCCAGACTCCTGGCTTCAGATTGCACCAGCTCTGGCCATTGTGGCCTTTCGGGGAGTGAACCAGCAGATAGAAGATCTTGCTCTCTCTGTCTCTCCCTTTGCCTGTAACTCTGCCTCTCAGTTAGATAAATAATTCTTTAAAATAAAAAAGAAATATGAAGAGAGAAGTTAGAATTCTACAAAATTAAGAGGTTGCAGTATTCTGAAAGATAAGTCAAAGGTTCCAATGCAAGAGAATATATTATGGAAGGATTAGATAGTCCTAAATGTAATGCTCAACTCCATTCTTGCCCCCACTCCCAAGTTGTACTTGCATAAAATATGACTTGAATGAGTTATATCTCTCCCCAGATTATTAATCACTCAGTTAAAAGAATTAAAATTAATGAACACAAAAGTCTTTTTGAGGCTTTATCAACTCTGATTCTATGGGTATGTGTTACGAGGTTCATTGAAGAGAAGAACTGCAAGAAACAGAATTCCAGGGGTTGCCAATTGAGTTTAGTATGAACTCCACCAAGTAGGTAAGGAGAGAAGAGACCAGATTCAGAGTCCATGGAAATTCCCTGGGCTTCCTGGCCTCAGATGTAAACCTGACTGAGCTACTTTGCTAAGTGCTTCCCTGAGTCACACAATAATGTTTGTGTCTTTTTTCTTTCCACATGGAAAGATGATACTGCTACCTCATAGGATTTTTTTTGTTTGTGTGTTTTGTTTTGTTTGTCAGAGGGAAATAAGAGATATGTATAGATCTGGGAGTCAAAATTATTTCCTTCATATTTTTATGTATAGGTGCTTACACAATCTTTTTTTTAATCTTTAAAAAAGGATTTTTAAGGTTGAAAAATATTTGAATTTTGTGCAGTAATGATCACTAATTTTTCAAATATACAAGCAATCACATATTTTCTTGGAAGAATCCTATATATATATATTTGCTGATAATGACATTTTTCTTTTCATGATTTTAGTTTTATTTGCATGTATTTAAAATGCTTACCTATTTTGGATCATTTAAATTTAATTTAATTTTATTTTGTCTGAGAAAGGACCTTCAACATCTTTTACAAAGTTATTTAGAACACAGAATCTAAGTTGGAAGTAGTAGAGTATATTTCACATTTTACTTTTTGAATTTCAAGTGATAGCAAAATGATATAGATGTTATTAATTTAAAATTAATAATCAACTCTGTTGTTTTCTTCTCTCACTTTTGGAGTGTTTTACTGATTTTGAATAAATGATCTTATGAAAGCCACCTGCTCTGCAAATATGATATGTAAAGCTAACTCATTAAAACTAATTGAAGCAAATATTTTGAATTATAAATAGTCATTGGATTTTAGAGAAAAAATAAATGAGTGAATTTCAATTTTCCAGCAGTTTACAAATGTGTTTTCTACAAATAATATTTAGACATATCCCTTTAAATTTTTTGGCTACTTTTGCAGTAAGAAATTTAAAATAACACATTTTATTATATTTCATAAATCATGGGCCATTTTAAGTTTGCATATCCTTAATATCTATATAAGTGTTTACTGAGTATTCTTCTATCACAGAAGATACAATAGAAAGAAATGAGAGAAATATTCAGCCTTAGAAAATGAGACCCTGCCATTTGCAAAATTGTGGATGACTCTAGAGAACATTATAAGTCAAATAAGTCAGACATCAAAATAAAAATACAGCATGATTACAGTTGTATGTGGGGTATTAAAACAAATGGGAGAACCTGTGAACAGAGAGTAAAATGGTAGTTATTTGGTGTGAGGTGAAGAATGTCCAATGAGGAAATATAGATCAAAGGGTTCAAAGAAGTTGTAGTTAATGTAATATGAGTAGGTCTGCAGATCTAATGTAGAACACGGGGACTCCAATTAATGATATCGTATTGTGTCCTGGGAATTTGTCAAAATACTAGATTAAGAAAAATAATTGTATTAGATGAAAGATATGTTAATTTGCTTAACTATATTAATCACTTTACTAAACTTTTTTGCATCAAAATAAGCTTATCTTCTAATTTCATCTTCCATGAATTCTTTGAAGTATCTTCACATGTTCATCAAAACATCATATTGTGCATTTTAAATGTATACAATAAAACAAATTTTAAGATCACTACACAAAAAGAATATAATGAAAGCTGAATCTTCCTACTAACATAGTCTTGCAATTCCAATTCTCAGGATTAACTATTATCAATAATTTTTGTTACAGGTAATCTTACAGATAATATGGTGTCTTTTTCTTCTCAATACAATTTTGGTAGCCTACATAATGATGTTAAAAGCTATTTAGTTTTTGATACAGAAGACTTATTGATAATGGCATAATAGGCTTTATATAGTCTATCACTTATTTTTTAACATCTATCAATTTATTTCCTTTGGGCAAACATTTAAAATTAAAATTATTTTTGTAGTGAGTTAATTATTTTAAATTTTAGGTCAGCATTGAATCCCTGTACATTTTATGTGATAAATTGCAGTATCTTAGCAGTTATACATAGCACAAAGCAATAATACCAGGCAAATAGCCCTTCCATTAATATTACTGCAGATTATAGTTGCCCTTCTGGTGTGTGAAATTCTTATATATTCATTTTTCATAAGTGTGAGTACATGCAAAAGTTAATTGCTAGGTCAGTGAGAATGTGAATTTAAAATTTTGATTTTATTGCCAAATTGCTCTCCACAGGGTTGATGCCAACTAACGCTTCCACCACTAGTGTACTGGAATGTCTTCTCCTTCGCAGTGCAGCCAGCGTGGTGTATTACCAAATGTCTTATTCTACACTCAACAGAATATATGAGGAACAAGAGAACTTTAAAAACATGCTTAATGTTTTGAACATCTTTCTATATGTTTATAAGAACATCTTTCTATATGTCTATATGTTTATAAGTTTTTTCTTTAACTTATTTTCCCACTCACTCTCCAGTTTAATACTGTAGAGTTGAACTTTTTATACTCCCATTACCTATGGAGACCAAGAAACAAGTAGCAGTAAGAAAACAATTAGGAACATTTCAGACATTGTCAAATTTTCTAAGAAAAAAGATGTCTATGTGATAAGCCAGAGATATTAGTGTTAGTAGCATCGTCTTCCTTTTCCACGTGACTGTAAGCTGAAGATCCAGTGGAGATGCAACAAAGAGAAGACAGTTGTACCTGAGTAGAGCAGAAAAGGCTTCAATCAAAGAAAAAATCTTGATAAAGGAGACTGCCATCTCATATTCAAACCGATTTTCCAAATCTCACTCCTTCAGCCCTGGTTCAGGGTGTCGTTCATTGGAAAGGTTTTTCTCTAGACTGGTTTCCCTTCCTCTCCAACATGTCAATCATTTAGATGGAATAATCTTTCAAAGACTCAAGTCTTGTCATGGCATTTCTTTGCTCTAAAAGCTTTAATGATTGCTGCTGTTTGAAGAACACATTTCAGATTTTGCAGCATGCCATTAAAGAGCCCCATAACCGTCCTTTAAAAACCTTTTCTAGGCTCTTCTGCAACTACAACAATGCACATATTTTTGATTGAGCCATACTATTTACAAAACCTGTCATTAAATTTCCCATCACTGTACCATTGCTGACATTATTTCTTTTGGAAAAAATAAATGCTCCCAGACATGTATGTGCAAATATATATATATATATATATATATATATTTCCCTGCTAAAAGACGAAAATCTGCTTTAAAGCTAAGAATGTGTTTTGATTATTTTTATAAAATATCTTCAAGAACATAAATACTGAAATGTTTATTTAATTAAATTGGGCCTCTGTTCTAGTACATAATGCTGTAAATAATATAATACTTTAAAGATGCCAGTAATGAGAAATACTGCACAGGAAACACTTTGGTTTAGAAAAACACACAGTGAGCTTTCTGTAAGTATTCTCACTGCACCTTTGCATAGGGTTGGGTATAGTCTCTGACCTGACAACATCAGTAAAACTATGTAGCCAACTTGTTTTTCCCAAATTGGAATTAATAACCAACACTTAATTTTTTCTTAAGGATATTTCATTGACAGTTTATTTTATTTAAAATTTAAGAGAGATCGATTTGCTGGATTTTGTTACATCAGCATTGTTTGTTACAAAACATGTATCACTTCTTGCTACAGAAACTTGTGCAGTAAAATAACACTTGTTTTAGCTCTGTTGAAACATGATCAGTATTTTGTCTTTTAAAGATAATTTAAACTGTTGAGAACTTCTCTAAGTTGAAACTTTTTAACATAAGGAAGTCAAAAAGGCTATGTGTTATTCAACAGCTAGTATTAAAAAATATATATGGTAATTTTTTAATGAAAGTGGATTTCACCTCTGAACTAAATCACAGCACTGAAAAATAACATCTGATGTATAACTAAAATAAATCATGAATATCCATTCCAGTTATATAGAAGTCTTCCAATTCAACAAGTTAGGAACCAGCTCAAGTCTCATATGTCTCCATCAGATAGCAGGTTCATTATAAGAAGATTAAATAATTAAGAAGTGAAAAGACACTTCCTGCTTCTTTTCAGATTTCTAAAAATTTTCACGTGTGCTTTTGTGGGATAATATGGTCACTGTGATTTTAAAAATAATGTTTTTCCTGTTCTGGTATACATGTTCATAACCAGATAAAAAGAGAATCCATCAACTTAATGTCATAAATTCATGTATAAATAATAAAAAGCAGAAAAATGTTAATATAGTTTATAATAATACAGTAGTAAATGTGTTTTAGAACAGAAATGAATGAAAGTCCTAAGCACGAATGGATTTCAACTAGCCAAACAATCTTTTTCAGCCTTCTAGGTCATTAACTCTATCTAAGTCTGTGAGCATGCTATTGCTTCCTTTATTCCTCTTCTGCTTCTCTCTTTTTTATCTCAAGATGCTCTTCTTTGAAGTAATTCCTTCTGTACAAGAGTCCTGTATTGTCAATAGGAAATCCTATTGGACTGCATAAAGGATCCACATTCGTATTTTTTGTATCACTATACAAACTCAGAAAAGCCATGGGGCTGTTCATTATATTCACTTTGCCATGATAGAAAACACTAAACATAAAAATGAAATAGAAGACCAAGCCTTCACTTTGAGATTAGGGGAAGACAGAGTTCACAGCTGCCAGACTACAAGGGCCCTAGCTGGAATCACATACACTGCAGTGTTACCCATTTGAAATTATCTTCTCATCTCTTCATTTTACTGAATGGTGGGCAGTTTTTTGACAAGGGGAGGATGAATAAATGTGTGTATGTGTTACTGACCCCAAAGCAGAAAAGAAACTGAATATTGCATTAGCTTCCATGATCCTGGTGCTGAGAAAGATGGCTTGAAAAAATCAGCAGTGCCCCATCACACATTTAAAAGGAATGTTACTATGTATTGCCAAACTTCTATAAGGAAACTTCAGTATATTTCTATATTTTAAAAATGTGGGGTAACTCAGAGAACCAAAAAATGTTTCCAAAATCTCAAATTTATAGATCCAGTTCAATATGTTCAATAATTTTTGGGAATGGGTTATTGGAGAATGAAGGGGAGGCATTTACCCTCCATTTGGCTTCACAAGGCTTATTCCAATCCGAGAAAAATCTGGCAGGTATTTGCTCAGTAGCAGATGGTGGGAAAGGAAATTTGGGTACTAGGTTATTTTGCCAAAGTACAACTTGAGAGGGGGGGCAAATTCTAGAGAAAACAACAGAACATGGTAAAGTATGATATAAATGTATGTAAATTTTGACATAAAGATTTAAAAAAAATCACATAGTTACTAGAACCAAAATAATTTTGCTAGTATGCTTGTTCATATGTGATTTTAATGCAAATATCATGAGTACTCTAAAAAAGTAAATGCACACTTTAAAGTTATGTCATAGTTCTGAAATAATTCTGCATTCAAGTGACATTTGATTAGATATGAGATAAATACTGTACCACCCTGTTTATTTACCATCCACCTGACATTTGTAGTATTTGTTACGCATTGTTCTAAGATTGATGGTTAGTAGTTAATTTTACCTCTTTTTACATAGTGTAATTTTAAAATCCTGAGTTATAAAAATGCAAAAGAATACAAAAGAAAAATCTTGAGTTTATATGAGAATATGGTACAAAATGAGTTTAGTTCAAATCAGGCTAAGTTTCCTTGCCTGATTTGTGCAAGTTGACATTTGAATGGAACAAACCCATTTTTAAATACTAGTATTGTATCTAGTTTCCTTAGAGGTTGTGTGTATAGAGCAAAGTCTATGCTTCAGAGTTTTGTTGACATATATATAAAAATACTGATTTGAATATTAGTGTATGTTTTTAGGTACCTTTTAGGGTAAAACAAGAAAGAACTTTCACAAATGCAAAAATTTGTAATTAACATTTCTTTAGCCACAATTTTAGGGTTCTCACAACATTAAAATAAAAAAAATATTACTTCCAAATGTAATTAATGCTCTTTGATATGATGATAATTATGATGACATTTAAAAATATATACCATTTCAGAATTTTTATATATCCAATTCAAGTTGTTCAATAATTTTAGGCAATTGATTATTGAATGATGATGATCATCAGTTTAGGAGAAGCTAAACAAAATAAAAAAAGACAAACCTTTGTTTCAACTTTGAACTCCTCTTTAATCTAGAATTTTATTTCTCATTTATTCAGTAAGAACACAAAACTCAGACATGAACCTGCCTTCACCTTGATTCATCAGTATACCAATTCCTATCATACAGAGTAGGTGTTTACTGCCAAGAGCCAACACCAAGAAGTTTTCTCTTTGTTTCAGAATTTGCTGGCAACATTTACCAGTTTAAAATTTTTGGTATCCACTTCTACTTGTGTTCAATTATTTCTCCTCTTTTGTAAGGCTTCCACTCTCCTGACTTTTGCCATCACTCTAATGTCTGCAGGCTCTTCATTGTAAACTTCTTTCTTTAGGTTTAATGCATGTACAAGCTGTTGGAAACTAAAAAAATGTAAGTCTGTTTCTGATCTTTCTTCTATTCAAGCTAGCAATCTCAGATTTCCTTTCTCCTTCAAACTTATACGTTTACATAGCCTACCTTTCATCCTCCATATTCACTGAAAATAGTTTTACTTATCTATTTGTCTTACCACTGAACAGTACCTTGAGTTTAGACACCACATGCTTATTGAAGAAATCCATGTAAGCATTAATTCTGTGGTACTCTTTCACTTTAAAAGGAATACCCTCACAAAAAACAGTTTTTGATCTCCATGAATAGTATGTGTGTTATGATAATAACTAGTATAATCACAGTGAAAGCATCACCCAACTGTTCAATATTTAGAACAGAAATATTGGTCTTAATGATAAATATGGAGAATATGAAATACTTATCTCTTTCATGAATGAGAGTTCATAATTTAGTTTTGATTTTTTAAGACTTATTTATTTATTTGAGTAAGAATCACAGAGAGAGAGATGGATAGACAGAGAAAGAGAGAGAGAGAATCTTCCATCCTCTGGTTCACTCCCCAAATGGCAACAACAGCTGGAGCAGGGACATTCTAAAGGCAGGAGCCAGGAGCTTCTTCCAGGTCTCCCACATGGGTGCAGGGCCCAAACACGTGGTCCATCTTTTGTTGCTTTCCCAGGGAGTTTGATCAAAGGCAGAGCAGCGGGGACGTGAACAGATGCCATATGGGTTGCCAGCGCTGCAGACGGCAGCTTAACCACTGCGCCACAGCACCGGTGCTCATAATTCATTTTTGATGACTCTGAATCAACAATTGCTATTTAACTATTTTCCTGAACTGATAAACCTTAATTTGGCCATGGCCCTGACCTAATTTAGCAAATGATGATTTCATAGATACAGTGAAAACAGCTCTTTGCATATAAGCCTACTTGTTTCCCTCTTCATTTTCTTTACATTTACTCTTCCCTCTCAGGCTGAGATGTCCCTTTCTCCTTCTCCTGAATGTTTCTTACCAACCTTTCAGGTCAAATATCACTTCCATAGAAAGATTGACACCTAATTTGCATCTCATATGTTTTTTATTCCTAGCAAAATTGTTCTATTCATAGCACTATCTTATCATAATATATAATCATTTGAACATATACATGATGCTGTCTCTGTCTCACAGAACAGCTCCCCTCTTTAAACTCTGAAGATTCAGACCTCATTTCATATATTTGGAAAGTTCCTAAGACCTGGAATATAGTGAGCACTTGACATGTATTTCTTGATACAATGGATATATAAATGAACACACATGTAATCTGGGGTAAGTGTTTGATCGCTACTCCAGTGCTTAAGGATAAGTGCTTTCCCTTATCTCTGTACTTACTGCCGTGTTTCCCAGGGACATCAATTTCTTCTCAGACATTTAAATTTGAGTTTATAACTCTCAATATTATGGCTCTTTGTTGTCAGGTCTAGCAGCATTTTAGTTACCAACCTTCTGGTCTTTCATAAAGCTATCTTCTTAGACCCTGAATTAATCTTACTAAAGTCTAATCATAATAGAAAATGGAGAATAAGTTTAGAGAAAGCATTTTGGGGTGAGGAAGAGAATTTTTAAACATTTACAAAATTGCTTTCCTATAATGTTGCTAATAATTAGAATTAAACCAAAAGTACTATAAGAGTATGATATTTTATTGTATTGTAATAGAGTAACTAGAACTTGCTTTATCAGAGATCAGGCTTTGGGGACTGGAGATGTGGAGCAGCAGATCAAACTGCCGCGTGTGATGCCAGCATCCCATGGGAGTGTCAATGCAACGTCCCACTACTGCACATTGGGTCCAGCACTCTGCTAATGCACATGGGAATGCAGCAGACGATGGTCCAAGTGCTTGTATTCCTGCACCCACATGGGAGACCCAGATAAAGTTCTGGGCTCCTGACTTTGGCCTGATGTAGCCCTGGACATTGTTGCCATTTGGGAAGTAAAGGAGCAGATGGAAGATCTCTCTTTTTCTCCCTCTCTATTTGTCTTTCCCTCTCTCTGTGTAACTGCCTTTCAAATAAATGAATGCATTTTAAAAAAAGAAACAAAAAGATCAGTTGTGATATACTTCACTACAGAAAGTGGGAAAGTGCAGTGCCTTATAACTATGTTTGGCTATTTGATATTAGTGAAAATAGACTATTGGGAGATCACTGTTTTATAAAGTATCTAAATGATGATGAGCATTTAATTCTTTAATGTCTTTAACTTAAAAGAGGTCTTTTTTCTTTATGACCATTGAATACTCATCATTTCCTAATATTAAAATTTTTCATATTCATAGTTTTCTATTCATGTTGCTCTAACTTATGACAAAATTAAGAGAGTTTCAATGTAAAGACAAAGTAGATACAGAATTTAGGGTATTAAGTAGGATTTAACTAGAGATCTTAGAGTCTACAGTGTTTGCCTGTTCTGGATTCTGAATGTCAGTTGAATTGGCCTGTCCTGTATAATATGCTTTTTGCTGTATCCATCTGATCTGGGTAGAAGTTCTGATGAACACCATCATTAAAAGAAATATTTCAATGTCTGTAAGAGTACCCTGCAATCTATTCTAGAAACAAAATCAACTAAGTTTCTATTATATGTTATATTGTTTCTTAAACCATTAATTTAGTAACATGTGCAACAGAGGGTCAAAAGGATCTTTCTTAGACCTAATAGGTAAAGAATAAGAAGTAACATTCAAATTCCATTATGAGATACTGTATATAAGAGATAAAAACTCTACTTACACAGCAGACCCTCCCCTGTGAGTTGGGGATCTTGGATAGGCAATATGTAGAGTGGCCCCACATATCACATATAAATATTTAAAAGTTATAAATTGAACTAACGAAATTCCATCTTCTAACTGTGGCAGATATTCTTCTGTAAGCTCTGAAAATCTCTTGGTAAATTTGGAATTTTCAGATTCCTTAGAGTTTAGTACAAAAGCATGGAATTTGGAAGAAGCTGGCTTTGTGTCCCTACTTGTAAGCTTCAGGCTGTCGGTCTTGCCTACAATACCACCAAGGTCCAGGTGAACATAGGTGGCCCTTGCAGTGCACATTTTCAGGCTCCATTCAGCTCCAGGACGTCTTGACGTCTCAAGACATTCGTTCACCCATAGAGGTGGACCTCGGAAGCAGGCCTACACAGGTGTTGCAATTCACCAGAGAATCCCAGATTTCAGATATTGTAAGTATGATTTCAAGCATGCTTTGCAAGGAAAATTCTTGGTTGCCAAAATCCTTTCTTTGAAAAGAGGATTACCATTGGGGAAATATCTAAGCAGGGCCTTCTCCAAAGTTTCAACTGCATTATATGATGATGATAATAATAATGTAATTAAACCATTACAAAAAATTCCAGTATATCTCTCTGTTATCATTGTTATTAGAGAGAGGTAACACAAAATAGTGAACAAGTGCCCAGGTGCAAAGTCAGGCTTATGATTTGAAATAACCTCTAGGTGTAGTGATTTCAGCTCTTTGTGACCCATTCTCCTCTACTACAAATTGATAATAATTCTTTTAAGGCTTTTGTAAATATTAAGGTCTATGCAAATCACATAAAACAGTACCTGAAACATGCAAGATAAATATTAGCCACTATTGTTTTGATGTGTAAACAATGAGTAATGTACCCAGGATGTATCCCATTTAAGCTTAATGGGATTAATTCATATCTAAGGAAGAGAACATCACTTTAATTCAACAATAAACTTTCCCTTATGTGGTTGTAAATATTTTTGGTTTAAATTAGAAACCATGCTTTTGTTAAACATTAGTTGAAATAATTATATATATATATCAAAACACACAAATGATTAATACTTATTAACTAATATGTGCCTAGGGCAGTGCTGAAAGTTTTTTATTCAATATCACATTTAATTCTCAAATCTAACAAAATGATGAAACTTTTTCTAATCTATGTACAAATGAATGTCTGTGAGAACATGTTCTTAATCTGGGCCCATAAAATCTATGACCTGAGGAAATTAATATAGTTGTATCAATATGTACCAATTTTATTAGCAAATGAGAATTTCAGTTTTGAAAGTCATTTTCAGAACTGAGGACAAATTTTTAGAAGGTATGAAAAGCAATTTTGTCATGTACCTTAAGATCATTACAAGATAGAAGGATCATTACTGTTAGGGCAATTTTATCACTATAGTTTCTAGCTCTCTATCTTAAGTGATGAATAAAAGATTTTAACAGTGTAGTGTTCAGAAATAACTGAACATTTTATATTTGTCTTCTACTCATTCTTCCTACATGAAGAAAATATATGCATACATTTCATAATATTACCAGAATTGCCAAATATGCATAATACATGAGAATAATATTACAAACTGATTTTGAAAAATATTTTATATGCATGTTGTATACCTTAAAATATGGACATTTAGATTTTGGTGATAAAATACAAATTGTGAACACCATTGTGTATAGATAGCATCAGTAGGATATTTCACATTCTCTTAAATGCTTCTGTGATTGTGTACATAAAACTTTGTTTTTTTGAACATATGTAGATTAGTTTCTAGCACTTAAACTGGTTAATAAGGAAGAAATTCAGTAACTTGAAAAATGAAAATACAATAGGATCAACCACTTATCTTTTGAGTGTACTGGATTTTTATCCTAATAATTAAAACTGGTATCAAAAGTCTATTAATTAATAGAGACATCAATTATTGCTCCCAGAAAAAATATTGGAAGAGCTAGATATATTTTATACATTTTTTGTATGTGTTTATTTATTTTAGAACAGGAGGTTGGTGGCTCCCATTTACTAATTCATTCACCAAATGCTCCAGTTCAGCAAATGCTTCCTTGCATTTTGTCTAGAAGGCTTCACAGTCCATTTATAAAATTATAGTTCCGGATAGTTCCATTTACAGATAAAGTTGAATGCAACCGAAAACACTGAATCAATAGAATGACTTTAGGATCTGACCTAGATAGATTTAGGTACTATTACAAAACATAAGGCAGAACAATATTTCAATCCAAAAGTGATGTCATGAATGGTATTTGTGTTAAAATGTTATGGTATCAATCATCTCAAACAAAACAAAACAGCACATTCACCAACTGAAGGGAAAATCCAATTGAAATGATTCACGTTTTCCCACTTTTTCTGTATCTTCTGTAAAGTGTTCACATCACAGAGAAGGTATACAGGATACTCACTTAAATATTTTCATTATAATTAGCAATAAAATACATTTAGTCAGGAAATGGACAAAATTGATAATTCATGATTTCCCTGTGTCTGTTTTATTTGTTTCCTTGTAAGTTACAGTGCACCACATGAAACTGTCAGTTTTTCAACTGTTAAGAGACTAGCGTGCCCTGCAGCTTCAGTTTGGCAAAACTAGTTGTGACTAATGAGTGGTACACTGTGAAATTATAAGTCCCCAAAGTAAGAAACTCAAGAGGAATTTCATCCCAGTAAAGAAGTATTGCCATTGTTGCATTAGTGACAGCCTAAAACCACATCTTAGGCAAAGATAATCTCCATTCAGCTGCAGTTCACAAGCTATGTCTCATCCTTTCCTTTTCTTTAGTGTGCTTTCATCATGCAAATTTCACCTCAAATTTCATAACAACATCTTTGAAAATATTGCTGATTTCATGTACATTAATGATTAGTTTAAATTTCGCAGCTGCTCTGCTGTTTCCTGATCTATCCTCCTCGACTTTCACGAAGAAATTTGGAAAACATACTAAATGCGTGTACCAGGCCTGCTCCAAGCGATAGAACTGTTAGTTAAGAATATGAATGCTTGGGCAAAATTACCTGGATTCAAAATCCAGTGCTTCCACTTGAACAACATGTTCTTTGAGTTTTGCCCTCCTCATTTGCAATCACTTGCATCACTTAGTAATTGAAGGTTAACTTCAGCAGTTGACCTAACATTGAAAACTAACTGTATGTGCAAATTCAGCTGAGCTGGGTAGAGAAGTAAAATCTGAAACTGAAAACACAACATTTCAGATTTGCATAGTAATTCCTGTGCTGCCTTTTGAAATATGACTTAAGTGAACATATTCTCCTTTACTGACTCCAGTCCATCGTCACCCTGATTTCTTTATTGGCCATTCAAGGAGTATAACAAAAATCTGTTCATCATTGTAGGAAGGAAAACTATATGAAATAAAATTTTTTGAATGTGTAGATAGATAACAGAACAGAAGCAAATTAATGACTTTTCAAGTTCCAGTATGCATACTTTATCTGTATACATATACATTTATATTTTTTCTTATAAATCCTTAATTTCACTTATATAAGTAAGACTGGGTAAGATTGAAAATTAAAGATTTTGTGTATTTTTGTCACGTCTCTCTATGACGCTGATCATCATAGTTCTCATTTTAAAATGGAAAGAATAAAAACTTGCTTGTTCTATTTCTTATTTTATTTCCAAAGAGTGGGTGATGCTGTGAATCTAGTTGATGGTGAGAGTATTATGCAATGAATTCGTTTCTGTGATAACTACTGGTAGCTGGGTAGCAAACAGCCATTAATTTAAAACTTGTAAATTGGAAATCTGAGCCCACTGAAGTACAGCTAGTAGAAACACATTCCTTGAGAATGTGATTACCCCCATAAATCTTGGGTATTGAGAATTACTGTGAAACAAAACATCTAACGGAATGAATTGTAATGACTGACGCTTTAGTGGAAAGAAAAGTAGAAAATGAAAACATGAGAAGAATATATATTTCAGACAATATAATTTGAAAAGAAAACTAAAGTTTTAAGTGGACTTTTTAATTTTTAGAGAGTAAAAAATAGAGATGAAAAGTAAATTTTTAATATATTTTGTATCAAATATATAATTTTGATATATACTTTTGAATATATATTTGATAAATAAATATGTATTTGAAATACATAAACTTTCAAATTTTAATTTGGTGGTAGATATATGCTTTAGTTGTATTAACTCAACTATTAGTATTTATCAAAAGAAACAGGTTACCAGTATCAGTTAATATGCCAAAAAATGGAGAGTAAGAAGGCAATACCTTAAGGAAATAAAGATTACTTTTTAAATTGAAAGGATGAATCTAAATGTAATATAGAAGTATACATATTCAGATAAAATATTTTTGTTTAATATAGGGTCTTAAGAGGTAATCTCATATATTTCAAAGTGTTCAGCCCATAGTTAATATTACTATTGTACTACAGATATTTAGCAATTAATACATTTTAGGGTTTCTCAAAGTTTCAGAAATGATCATGGAATGAAAAATGAATATACGTTTAAATAAAATAATGCTTTTCCTTGTAAAATGCTAATTACGACATGTTTGTAAGCATAGATTGAGTTCTTAGACAAAACTCAATGTGTTATGATTATTAGTGTCATATAAGTCTATGTTAGTTATTTGTAAATGTATTAATATCAGATATATATCATGCATATTAATATGACATAGTGTGTGTAAATATATTTTATAATGGCTTGGCTGTATGACTCATACCTCAAATTTATAATATCATCATTTAACATGGTCAAAGTAATTATAGCAGTATGAAATAAAATATAGCAAAATGATAATCTGCTTATTTCAACCATATTAATGAAAGCTGTTCAGGAGACATTTATATTTATCTCTTGGATTATATTATTTTTACTAATTATTAGTCAGATATGTTTTTTATAATGTATTTTTAAGACATTTCTAATTGTTCAATTTTATTTAATTTAGTGTAATGACATTGCTGTAATTGTTCCCAAAAGGAAAGAAACAACTGAATCATTAATGTTATCCAACATTTTCCCTTTTGAGACTTGCTTAATTTTTAGTATCTAACAAATTCACTCAATGGTTCTGTATCTGAAAGTACAACATTCATTTGGAATATTCATTGTATCATTCATAAATTTCCTGCAGTGATTTCATTTAGCATGCCAAAAATCACCAAGGGGAGTTTCATTACTAGAAACAAGCCTGGTTTATTTTTGTAAATTTATTTTACGTGAATAGTCAACAGCATGTATTGATACCCACTGTGTTGAGAGCACTGTACTGTGTATTGTGAGGAAGCCATTACACAGGAAGTAAAATATTTGCTCAGAGAATCACTTATCTATTAAAGGGAAGAAAGAAAACTTTATACAAATGACTAGGTGTAATTCAATCAATAAGTTTGCTCTTTATTCATTAAGTCACTGAATTTTACCATAAACTAGCCTCTTTTTTTAGACATTGGAGTAATATTTATATAAACTACGAAAGAAAGTGTGTGTCTTTCAAAATGTACACTATGCAGGCAGGTACAGAAGTACCCAATAAAAATAATTTATTATAACTAGAAGTATTAGGGAAGCAGAATGGAAAAGTAGCTTTTGCTTGCATTACTAAAGGATGAACTGGAGTTTTACTATTGCAGATTGAAGAAGGTTTAGAAATAATAAAGAAAGGCATAGTTTGGCAAAAAGTAACCATAGTAAGGGAATTGTGAAATTGTATATAATAATTTAATATGGCAGAGTAATGTGATATTCAGAGGACTGACAAAACTGGGGAATATGTGACTATACAGTTGGATTATATATAGATATATATTACATGTTGTGTATACATATAGCATATCATATAAATGGGAATTTCAAAACATGGAAATTCAATTAAATGTTTTGGCATAAATATTTTGAAATCTACACATTAGTTCTTTATAATACAGATTTCTATGAACTTTTTCAAAAACCCTGATTTTATTTATTTTTTATTCTTAAACCTTATTTTTGTTATTTGACAGGTAGAGTTATAGACAGTGAGAGAGAGAGACAGAAAGGTCTTCTTTCCATTGGTTCACTCCCCAGATGGCCGCTATAGCCGTTGCTGTCCCGATCCAAAGCCAGGAGCCAGGTGCTTCCTCCTGTAAACCTATTTTTGACTGGACTCAGGTTTAGAAGTAGAAGCTCTCAGATAAGTTTTTTTTTTTATTTTTTATTATTTATTTTATTTTTTTTAAACTTTTATTTAATGAATATAAATTTCCAAAGTACAGCTTATGGATTACAATGGCTTCTCCCCCATAACGTCCCTCCCACCTGCAACCCCCCCCCCTTTCCCATTCCCTCTTCCCTTCCATTCACATCAAGATTCATTTTCATTTCTCTTTATATACGGAAGATCGGTTTAGCATACATTAAGTAAAGATTTCAACAGTTTGCTCCCACACAGAAACATAAAGTGAAAAATACTGTTTGAGTACTAGTTATAACATTAGATCTCAATGTACAGCACACTAAGGACAAAGATCCTACATGAGGAGTAAGTGCACAGTGACTCCTGTTGTTGACTTAACAAATTGACACTCTTGTTTATGGCCTCAGTAATCACCCTAGGCTCCTGTCATGAGCTGCCAAGGCTATGGAAGCCCCCTGAGTTCACTGACTCTGATCATATTTAGACAAGGCCATAGTCAAAGTGGAAGTTCTCTCCTCCCTTCAGAGAAAGGTACCTCCTTCTTTGATGACCTGTTGTTTCCACTGGGATCTCACTTGCGGAGATCTTTCATTTAGTTGTTGTTGTTTTTTTTTTTTTTTTTTTTTTCCCCAGAGTGTCTTGGCTTTCCATGCCTGAAATACTCTCATGGGCTTTTCAGCCGGATCCACATGCCTTAAGGGCTGATTCTGAGGGCAGAGTGCTGTTTAGGACATCTGCCATTCTATGGGTCTGCTGTGTATCTCACTTCCCATGTTGGATCATTCTCTCTTTTTGATTCTTTCAGCTAGTATTTGCAGACACTATTCTTGTTTATGTGATCCCTTTGGTTCTTAGTCCTATCATTATGATCAATTGTGAATAGAAATTGATCACTGGGACTAGTGAGATGGCATTGGTACATGCCACCTCGATGGGATTGAATTGGAATCCCCTGGCATGTTTCTAACTCTTTATTTTTTAAAGTTTTATGTATTTATTTGAAAGTCAGAGTTACACAGAGAAAGAGGAGAGGCAGACAGAGAGAAAGAGAGAGAAAAGAGAGAGGTCTTCCATCCCATGGTTCACTCCCCAATTGACTGCAACAGCCAGAGCTGTGCCATTCCGAAGCCAGGTGCCAGGACCTTCATCTGGGTCTCCCACACGGGTATAGGGGCCCAAAGACTTTGGCCATCTTCTGCTGCTTTCCCAGGCCATCGCAGAAAGCTTGAACTGGTGCCCATTTGGGATGCCAGCACTTCAGGACATGGCTTTAACCTGCAGCGCCACTTCACCAGCCTCGAGAAGACAGTTTAAGAAAACAATTTGGCAGCTTGATTTTCTTTTTTAAGTGTCTTCATCCCAGTGGGATCAACTGAGAAATCAAATAAACTAACAAATCATTAGATGTTTGTTCCATGTCATGCTAATGTGACTGTCAGATAAGTAATTTTATTACACCTCAGGTTTCTTCAACTAGCCACTGTAATTCTAAGTTACCTTGTGTGAAAGTTTGCCATTTAAAAGAAGTAATGATCTACCTCACCTCCTCCTAATTCCACAGTGGAGCCTGAGCAGAATGATGTTCACGTTTATATTATGAGACATAATTTTTCTTTGTGGTTAATGGAACAGGACTGGGAAATTCTTAAATCCCTGTTTTGGGCAGAATTAGGGAGGATGTTATAACTAAACAAATTGGTAGTGTATCTCAAAGGAAGGAATTTGGAGGAATGGGAATATAAAATCTTCCTGAGCCAATAAAGCTTATCTGATACCTCTTTGCAAAAAAAAAAAAAAAAAATACACAAAATGAAAACATTGAGGTGAGGAGGTATTGCTCATGTGGCTTGTCTTGAGTATACCTCACAACCTTACAACTGGATTTCCAATGCCATAGTAACTCAAGAGAGAGAGAAAGAGAGAGAGAGAGAGAAAGAGAGAGAGATCTCTTCCTGAACCATACTTTTGCAGATGAAGCAAGACATGTCGGAGAATAGTTCTAAGATTTTCAAATAGGTTATACACACACACACACACATATATATATATATATATTGCAAAATGTGTCCTATAACTACATTGATTAGCGAGAGCTTCTGAACTCATTGGCTCTTTGGAGCTAGATTAAATGCGAACATACAGGAAGGGCCTATGGCAGTCATCTCCCCCATGGACTTCTACTTTACAGAAAAGGAAGAAAATACAGAGATACAGAGTAGTGTTTTTTTTTTTTTAAAAACTAATAAATCATGTCTTCATAAGGTAAAGGCTTTCAAATGTAATTTTCTAATCTAAGCATTTCTAAAGAAAACTGGTGCCTTGTTTCTAGAAGCATTTGTGAAACTTCAGCAAAAAGTATAGGCCCAAATCCGTCACAAGTCACCTAGAAGGCTCAGAAGGTGTCAGGAAAGTAAACAGTCCTTTGAGAAGACCAATTGAATAATTTGTTTTAGAACAAGAATGTAATCCACATGAGGGCTGAACTACATGGTTTATTGTTCATATAAATGAATGTTAGGAAATTTCTAAAGCAAAGTCAGTTCCACAGTCATCTTCCAGGCTAAAATTCTCTGGAATACTAGCAATGTTAATGTAGACTGGCTATTCTAAAGCTGTACCTTAAATCACAATCATCTGGAAGACTAATTAAAACACACACTGCTGGGTGCTATCCCCAGAATTTAAAACACCTAGGCTGGGCCTTCAACTTTGCATTTAGGTGATGCTAATGTTATTGATCTATGAAAATATTTAGAGAACCTGGGATACAAAGGAGTGTCATCATTAACCCCATAAAGCCTTGTGACTGGCAAAGGTTTCATGGAGACTAAATGTGAATTATGAAGACTGATAAAAATCATTTCCATACAGCTTAAGTGCTTCAGTTTGAAATATTTTAGATGTTTATTACTCAAGAGAAAAATATTGAAGTCTTAGAACTAATTTTAAGATGCATATTTTATCTTATTCCTCTAAACAAGAAAGATAAGTCTTTAATGTTAATTACTAGCTGCTTTGGTTTGAATAAGATATGGCTTCTAAATTATGCAGATTTAAACCTCAATGTTATAAAGTAATGGCAAAATAAAGTGTAGAAACAATCTAAGTATGATGTCTAGGAGGTGTGCCCAGTCCAAGATCCTAAGGTCATTGGAGGTATACTCTTGGAAGGTAGTGCAAGTGTGAAGATTGGTTATAAAAGCCTGAACTGGACACACCTGCTCTCTCCACTGCCCGGATCAAAGTGAGCTCATTCCTTTGCACATGCTCCACCACGGCTGTTCCTTGGCCTCACCAGACAGCTGAACTGACGCTGGTGCTCCTGGCCTTTGACTTTGACCTCCAAAACTGTTGAGTCAAAAAAAATATCCTTTCCTCATAAGTAGCTTATCTTAGATATCTGCCACAATTGATGAAAAGCTGATTAACTCAAATCATTTAGCAGAGAACAATTTATTCTGATTTGCTGGAGTTGTTTTACATAATGAAAATAGATATGTCAATAACTGCTAGAATATACTGATTGAGGGGATGAGCACATTGGCTCTGGCTCACAATGTTGTGCTCAGTACAGGTCTTATCAGTATGCACTTCTGTCTGATCATCCCATTTTCTCTTTTCTTTCTTTGTCTTATTTGCTCATAAGGTCTATCGTGCACATTTAAATGCCATTTCCAAACCCTTACCAATTAGACTTGTAGTCATTTTATTAGAAATATACACACCCCTACTTGTCTGCTCCCTTTTTCAATTCCAGGGCCTTAAATGCATACCACCCTGAGCTCAGTCCATTCTAACTTATTGTTAGAACCAAAGTGAGGCTTGCCCTGAAGGGATCCTTTCAAACTCACTGTTAGGCTTGAACGCATGTTTGCCTCCAGGCTCTCTCTATTCCTTCAAACTGCTCATCCAAAGCTCCTACGAATGTTGCCTTTGGGTTGTCTCCTTAAGTTTCAATTTCAAGTCTTGCATGGTTCTTACCCTCAGGTTTTCCCTTTTTGGTGTAGTAGGTTTTAAAGGCCTAGCAACTTTAAACACTTTCTCATTGCAGTATTTTCCTGTTTCGTGCTTCAGTAACCTAGATGTGGACTGTTGTTTCATTGATCTGATGTTCCCTCTTAAGAATTTCAATATTCCCTCTTCTTACTCATTTTTTTTATATTATACTGTTTCAAATCTTAAACTCACTCAACAATAAGCCATGCAGTGTATTTATGAAAACCAGCTCTCTAAATATGTATTTTCTGCTGGAGAAAATTAGCTGCGTACTTTAAATGTCATAACCGGTTGTGTTATTGGTAACAAATAAAATATGAATTATTTTAATTTAAATAGAAATGGATTTATTGGAAGGCGTTCAGGTAGTTCATGAGTAGTATGGGCAACCCTGCAGGTTTTCAAACATGTAAAGTTGTGTTCCAATTGACACTTAGCAGTTCAGCTCTGGTTCCTTCAGGGTGCAGAGATTACATGTGAAGTGGGCAAGGATAGGAATATGCAGAATATTAAGAAGGTTATTAGAATATTCAAACAGTAGATGATGGGAACCTTAAAAAAGATGGTACTAATGCAGGTGGTTAGGTTCTGGGTAGATTTTGAAAATATTGCCCACACTTTTGTTAGAATTCTGTTATTGGATGTTAAAAGGCTCAGAGAGGAATCCAACATTTCCAGTCTCAGCACATGGAACAATGCCCTTTCTTTCACTGAGGTGGCAGACAAGGAAGAAAATGCAGGTTTGGAAGGAAAAATCAGGAGCTCAGATTTTGCTGCCTTAGATTAGTGCTTAATTAGAGAGATAAAAGCATTTGTCAAGCAGGTAGATGTACAAGTCTACAATATAGGGAGAGGTCTGGACATAAACACAAAAACAATAATAAAAACTATGTTCCATTGCTATATAGCAAATGCTCCCCAAATTGGCTTGTATAAATTACAAAAATATTCTGTTTTCAGTTTTAGAGTTAAAGAAATTTTGGTTCGTAGAACTCAGACACCTAACCACACATATTAATTTATATGGCAGAATGTAATTTCAGAGAATTTTAATGCTGAAGACCCAACTTATTCCATTGCCTTTATGCATTCTTAACGTTTCCCTGGGGCTTACTTCTCCTCCTACAACTCCTAACCTGTCTGCTGGCTGTCCCTCTGTGTTTGCTTCTCCTACTTGGCCAAATTCCTTTATCTGCCCAAAGTCTTTTTTGTCCCATTGTCATTAATCAAAGATTGGCACTCTTCCAGTCATTTCAGCAGGCAGGGAAGGGAAAGAGGAGTGGGCAAGGTGCCACAGAACTCAATCAAATAATGAGTTGAAGACACTTCAGACAATATCAAATAATGAAGACTGAATGGAGGTTGGGGAGAAGGCAAAACTACTGGTAGGCATAATTGTTTCGACATGCAATTATTTGACTCTTATTTTTCCAACCAAGGTAAACTAATGCAATCATAGCAAATTGGTCTTCAAATGTCTGAAGGAAATTTTTAAAATACAACTGTATCTTTGATTAATATGTAATGTTTGAGATAATATATTGCTCCCTATTCTGACATTATTCAACCAATTAATTATCTTATAAATATGATTGCTATGTTAAGCTTTAAAAGAAATTTATGATATAGTGTGTGGGACGTGGCTCTTAAGGAAACCATTCAAATGAGGAAGCTAAGGCATAGATGAGTACAGTTCATAGAGTAAACTAAATTCATACGGTTTGGCTCTTTGTTGATTTTTCTAACTCTGAAATTTGTTGGTTAAACTGTTGTCACAGGATTTCAGAATTTATGTGTATAATACTGATACTCTTTCTATTTCATGTTCTAAAATCCACTTCCATCTGCTCCATTGCCTTTTTGGTCCCTAACTTTAAGAATTCACTCTAAGCTTTCCTACATCCCATGCATTTGTCATCTCCTTTTTAAAAGATTGTTTTTTATTTAAAAGTGAGGGTTACATAGATAGAGGGAGACACACACACATACACACACACACACATGGGGTGGGGGGCGAGAGGAAAATCTTCCATCCTTGGTTAAGTCCTCAGATTGCCACAATGGCGTAGGCTAGACCAGACCGAAGCCAGGAGCCAGGAGCTTCTTCTAGGTCTCCCAGATGGGTAGCAGGGGCCCAAGTACTGGGGACATCTGATGCTTTTCCCAGGCCATTAATAGGGAGCTGGATCAGAAATGCAGCAGCTGAGACTAGAACCTTCCCATATGGAAGACATAGACATAGAATAGAACCTTCCCATAGGGAAGAATAGACATTCCCATATGGAATGTTGGCATTGCAGGTGGCAGCTTTACCCATTATTCCACAATGCCAGCACCAGTCTCTTTGATGATCTGTCTTCAAGGATCACAATTTCTGTTTTTTTTTTTTAAGATTTATTTATTTATTTGAAAGTCAGAGTTACACAGAGAGAGGAAAGGCAGAGATAGAGAGAGAGAGAGAGAGAGAGAGAGGTCTTCCATCTGATGGTTCACTCCCCAGATGTCTGCAATGGCCGGAGCTACACCAATCCGAAGCCAGGAGCCAGGAGCTTCCTCCGGGTCTCCCATGTGGGTGCAGGGGCCCAAGGACTTGGGCCATCCTCCACTGCTTTCCCAGGCCATAGCAAAGAGCTGGATCAGAAGTGGAGCATCCGGGTCTTGAACTGGCACCCATATGGGATGCTGGTGCTTCAGGCCATCATGTTAATCCACTGTGCCACAGCGCTGGCCCCAATTTCTATTGTTTTTGAAAAGCCTCACCATTGTTTGTAGGAAGGGAAACTTACTTCGTTTAATCTCTGCTGTATTTTATGATACCCTAGTATAGGTTGCTTCATTCATTATTATCATGAAAACAAATTTTAGAATTGTATAGTTTATTGCAGACAACTTCTCATAGCTAAATTTATATGGGATAGGATAAATAATTTTGTTTATTCAGTTGTGATCCAAATAATCAGTAGGTTTTATATTCTGAAAACATTTGTAGAACCCTTCAGTACATTCAGAATTATCACATGGAATTCACATTCTTTAATGTTCTCATTAAAAGCATTAGTAGAGCCCTTGCTAGCAAATATTATTGACTTCCCTGTAACATCCTATTTACAATATGCATTCTGCATTTCCAGTCTCTTGATTAATATTTCTATTAATATCCCATACTGTTTTTATCTCTTCTCATTAATAATGATGTCATATATATCAGCTCCAGCTCCAGCTCGCTTAATAAAAGATGTATTTATTTGAAAGAGTTAGAGAGATAGGAATATATATATTTCTGAGAGAGAGAGAGAGAAAGAGAAAGAGGGAAGGAGAGAGGAAGAGAGAAAAAGAGGGAGGGAGAGAACTTCCATTTACTGGATCATTCCCCAGGGACCACAGCAATCCAGGCCTGGAACTCAATCCTGATCTCCCATGTTAGGCAGGGGCCAAAGTACTTGGGTTATCTTCTGCTACCTTCCCAGGTACATTAGCAGGGAGATGGATTGCACATGGAGTAGCCAGGACTCAAACTGGCAGTTCTATGGGATGCTGGCTTTGCAGACAGCAACCTAACTGGCTGCTCCACAGCACCTGCCTCATGTTTACTTCCTTTATTCATTAAGATGTTCTACACATCCTCCAAACTTTTTTTTGGTACATACATGATGGATCAAGTTTGAAGGTAACTCTTTAAGATTACTTAGTTGTAAGAATGCACCTTGTGATTAAATGACTGCTCATAAAATCATGTAAATACAGAAAATTATAATTGATTTCATAGCAAAATATGTTTTTATACATTTCCCTTTACTGACTTGAATTTACATTAAAATACGAAATACAACATTGAAAACACAGTCTACTAGAATACCTATAGTCTACTAGATACCTATTTTAAATCTAGTTACATTCAGCAATCTGTAAGAAAGAGGGTGGTTCAAATTTTACACCAGTAAATGTTCTGTATGGACCTATAGATAGGAATATTATTTTTTAGAAAAAAAATCTGATACTATAAAATTAGAAAGCTACAGTGTAGTGATTTTGATGAAAAATTTAATAGTTAATGGAAATATATAAGGTTCAAAAATATGCTATCTGAAGTGTATGCATATGCATTTCAAAGAATATTATGTGAGAAAATAATTTTTAGAATCTAGATGTCCATAGGAGATAGAAGTCCATATATCAGAAAGCAAAAACCAAATGACACTAAAGCTATCATAGTTGTTCTGATTAATAATATGTGGCTTATAGCCAGTCAATCCTTGGTATTAAGATTATATGGTAATAGAACATTCAATTAGTCATAGACAAATGGAAAAAATAAGCCTAACATACAGAATTTGTTTTTCAATTATATTAAAGCAATGCATGAAATTTACTCATTCATCTATAGAGAAAAGAGAGGGAGCTCAGTTAATGCATCATTTTGCATTAGTTGAATGTTAATATTTTGTTCTTTAAGATATATAAATAGAATAAAACAGGGCCTTTCTGTCTGCACATTAAGATCTCTTCCTAAAAAGCATTATATAAAAGGAAACAAATATCTAACTCACAAAGCACTTTGAACTAATACATATTTTGTGAGGGCATTTGAAGAAGCAGGCAAAAGGAATCCTGCCACAGAGTATACATGTAGAATTCCTGCTTGCACCTCTTTCTAATGCCTTGTCCTGCCACTGTTCTCATCTGCATTTGAGTCTCTTCTTCCAAACTCCATGATCTCTGGATCTTTCTTCTTCCACAATGGCATAACCCTACCCCTAGTTTTGATATTTTTTTTCCTCTTTATGTAAAAATCAGAGTGGAAAATCTGGTGAATGTTCAATCCACCACCTGCCTTTTCCCTTTCCTGTGCAACCTGTGATCTGAGATGTAGCAACAAATATGTTCTTCTTTGATGTCTGGAGAGAATGGGAAAGGCTATGAATAGCTACTTTCTTGTCTCTATTTGACTATTACAATGAGTGTGAAAACTTGTTTTTCATTCTTTCAAGAAAATTATCTATGAAATATGGCTCTGGGGAGAAGGACTGTGAGTGAGGCACAGAGGAGGAGGACTGAGAGAGCAAATAAGGAAATTATATGAGCAGCCTTGGAAGAGAAAATATGGCTCAGCCCAGCTGAATCACAAAGGCACTGCAAGCCCTTGAATGTGTCTCCTCATACCCGTCCCCTATCTCCATCTTGACCAGCGTCACCAGGAGGGTTAAAGATGTGAATGTGGTTCATGGACACCTCTTGCTGTTGTAAATTGCCTGACGCACTTCAGAGTCTTAGCCAAACTCTTACCTACGATCTAGAATGGAAAAAAAAAAATGCTCCAATCTTCAGGCAAAGTAAAATCTGTATAAATGGGAAGAACAGGTGTAACTTGGATATTACTGCAAATTTAATTAGTTTTGGCCTGAAAATAGGATACAAGTTTATGAACTCATAAACTGCAGACCGATTCAGTAATTAAACTCAGTGATTCCTGATTAAATTGAGCTCAATTGTAGAACTATGGAAACTTTGCTGGAGCAATTCAAGATTATGAAGAAATTCATAACAATTTTTAAACAAATCTTTTGGCAAATGAGACCTGACTCAGATTCAGACTATAGTCATAGCTTCAGTAGATCTAACTAAATCAAAAGATTCCATACAAAAACCAATATTACAGGAAGTAGGCGAGGTGTTATGATATGGGAAAAAATCAAAAGGGAGTGATTGTAATTGGTACTGACCACTCAATTATTTTTATGCAGAAATATTTTATGTCAACTGGCAGATATTCTTAACATTCAACTAGCCCTGTAATTTGACAAAGGGCTTAAGCAGGGTCCTAGCACAAGTATGCCGTATGGAAATGCATAATATAATAGCTAGTATACAGTAGTACTCTTCATAGTTTCCAAAGCATTGTGTACCAGAGTATTGTGAAAAACATTCCAGTTGTATCTCCAGAAACTGACTGTAAGATGTGTTAAGATACCACCAGTGGTGATAACAACCAGTGAGATGCTATGCATAAAAAACTTTTGTCTGGGGTCTACATTGTGGCACGGTGGGTTAAGCCACCAGCTGCCTCGCTGACATGAGTGCTGGTTAAAGGCTGGCTGTTCCCCTTGCAATCCAGTTCCCTATACTGTGCCTGAGAAAGCGGCGGATGGTGGCCCAGGTGCTTGGCTCTCTGCCAGCAGTGTGGGAGACCCAGATTGAGTTTCAGTTCTGACATCAGCCTGGTTCAGCCCTGGCCGTTGAGGCTATTTGGAGAGTGAATCAGTGGATAGAGACTTTCTCTCTCCCTCTGTATCTCTGCCTTTCAAATAAATACATAAATCTTTAAAAGTTTTTTTAAGGACAGTAGCCCTATATTTTTGGTATGCTGTTTTCATGCAGGTGGCACCAATAAGCAAACCCACACCTAGAATGATTGAGAACTTGCTCAAGGTTAAGAACATCAGAGCTGAGATTTGGATTGAGTGAAATTGACTTTAGTGTTCATGCTCTACCTCTTAATCTGAGGACTCCATAGTAACTCTAATGATAGATAATGAGGGCAGATTCAGCCAGTAGACACTAATTTCATTAATTGATGTTAGATAAAGGTAAAAATAATAAAAAATGAGTGTTGGACATATACTTATTTACTACATTACTCTGTCACTTATTAGTTATGTGATATCTATTGGTTTTACAATTCAATTAACATCTTTCAATATATATCTGTAGATGGCAAATTAGGTAATATTTGCCTCATAGAGTTACTATGAGGACTAAATAAATAATTGGTGTAAAGCATTTAGCCTATACTATGGCTATTCTCAATAACTGTCAGTGATTACTCTGGTAGTCCATGATATTGTTTACAGATTAAGGGTAGAGTAGAAGGATGACGTCATGAAATCAGGAGGCAAGCCTATGTAAAAATATTCTATCCTGCATATAAGAAGTGAATGGGGGGGCACTATAGTGTCTGCAGAAGAAACAATAGTAAAATAAAAAATGTGCCTGCTTTTTCTCATCACACACCAGCAGTTCTAAAGAACATCATTGATAAAATGCCAGGAAGAATTTCTCTAGTTACTTTTCATTCCTGATACTTAACTAGAAGAGGTCCAAAACCGGAATCTTAGAAAATGTTTTTACTATATTAAGGAATCTCCTGGGAAGGAAAGTGTTAAGAAATGGTAGAAAAACATAGAGATTAATAAGATATTCATGTTTCCTTATGAAATATAAAAGAAAGAAATGACATTTAATAAAAAAGATTAGGCAAATAACTGCCCACTGGCACCACAATGAAAGCCAAGGCAAGTGATCAGAAGTCAGGTAAGGGTCACTGAATGGTCAGCTGGATGAACAGGAGGATACTTGCTGGCAGAGGTTGAAATAAGATTATACTGACAGGGCACTTGAAGAGTTGTCACAGCCAGTAAATGGAGCTTCCAGCAAATATTTACTTAAAAATGGAAAGAGAATAATAAATAAATAGGATCATGAGTTGGATGAAGTGCTTTCTGTTTTAGGTCACAAGAATGTAAAGGTGGAGGAATTCCACAGTATTCTGGAGAGAATATTGAGGAAGATATTCCAAGAACTAGAATGTAATGAGAGATACAGTTAAAGGAAGGGAATAGCATTGTTTGCTTTTTGAGTATTAGAAAGTGTCTAGCACAAGAAAATCTGCTTATTATAAACACCATAAGTTCAGAGAATACAAACCTAGACATTGTTTTTAAATAATCCAAATAAATACATAAATAAGTGTGGGTGTGCATGCATGTTCAGATACCTGCATATAGAATTTTTAAAGAAAACATACATGCTAATGTGTCATAATAAATCATAGCCAAGTACAATAGCAATCTTGCTCTTCCTCTTTTGACTTTAGTTTCTTGAGAAAATTCTCCCTTAACTTAGAGCATACTTTTTTAAAATTTAAATTCTTATTTTTGTGATTTCAATTATAAGAAGCTACTAAGTTTTGGAAAAATGGAGACTGCTTAATTTCAGATCCCTAGAATTTTATCTGTTCAGTAGAAACCCATAAAAAAAAATGGACTCTCCAATGTCATCGTACTTATAACAGATTTGATCAGTAAAGAGAGGAAGCTCTGTCAGCAGGTTAATGCAGACTTTGAAGGACATAATTTTCAGGTCAATTCCTGATAGAAACCTCCAGAGCTGTGTATTCCAGTGTGGTAGATCCCACCCACATGCAACTGACATGCGGCTATTCCGTATTAAAATGTGCTGAAAATGGGAAATATATCCCAGATATCAAAGACTGAGCTTGAAAACAGCCATCTATCACCTTAGTACTTTTACTTAATTTATGTGTAAATATTTGGAATACATTAGTTTAATAAAATTTATTATTAAACTTAATTTCACCTACTCTTACTTTTCTCATTTGCACTTTATATTTTACTTCTGTTGGATAGTGTGCCTTTAAACCTCATCCAATGAAAATGGAGTAAACCTCTTATATTTGCTATATATTATAAGTGAATGGTTTAATAAGTATGCATATATTTTACATTTGCAACTCTCATTGCATGAATTTGTGTGTGTGTGTATTTTTGTGTATCTATGTTACTATTTTTCACTGGCTAATTGACTGATTTATTGAAAACATATTAGTAAAGTATGGCTGAATAGTGCAGATTGCTGTGTCAATTCATCATTATTGAGAACACCAGCAACTCAATGACAAAAGTCTTTGTTTAAAATGGATCACTCCATTTGTTCAGATACTGTTCATCTTCCTGTTGTTTTGCAGCTCTGCACATGCAAGTAACACCAATTGAACTCTGTCAATATTCTTTTGGGACTTTTCTTCTGCCTTATCTCCTCAGGAGCACTTGATTTCACGTGTTAGCATTGCAGCTGGTTGAGAATTATTTGAAAATGCATTCTGTGCACATATTTATAAGTCTATTTGTTAACCAGTCCTGAAATGTTAGATTTCTATATGAACAGCCTGTAGGACAAGGACAGCCTAAATCAGGAAAATATGTAAATCATTTTTATTTATTTTTTCATTATGGGAAGAGTACAATTTTATCAGAGAATGAAGTCAAGAAGCATTTGTTAGTCCAGAAGTATTTGCATATTAGCAAACTGAGACTTCATTTTGTATCTTAAAAAAAATCTGAATTGATTAGTGATTTTGAACACCTACCTCCCTTTATTCACATGGGAATCTACCATTGGATCAAACGTCAGCCCCAATGTTTCAGAAATCAAATTTGTATAAAAGGATCATAATCTTTGATAATATAATTTGCTTTTGAGTATATAAAATTATTTTTGTGGTATCCAGGAAGAATTTAATGTCAAAAAGAGAATAACAAATTTGTACTTAAAAAATACTTTTAAAAAACCAGTACTTTAATAAAAGTCTATTAATTTCATTTCAAAAAATTATCTCTGGTTTTTGAAAAGAGTTTTTATTTCTTAAGTCATCTTCAGATTAAATCATGTGTATATGTTAATATGAAATTAAAATGTATATTTTATGTAAAGTTAAAAACTATTCATATTTCTTAACTTTTAGTGAAACTCTTTGACCAAACATTTAGCAATTAGTGGTAACTTCCTAGTAAAGAAAATGTTTGTTTTTAAACATGCTCTCTATATAGAAAATGTTAAGACTAACATTTATAGTAAAATAAACAAATTGATGCCAGTATAAAAATTTCAGTTTTTGAATTAAATGCCTGTTAGAACCATGTTTCCTATTATAGATGAAAGTACCTTTGCAAAGGAAGGGTGCACATAATAGAGCAGGAAACACACACATTAACCGGAAATCTGCAGATTCCCAGCGATCATGCACAAATCTGCCCATATCGGGGTCATGGATTATCTCTAGGGATGTGAGAAGCAAGCAGGCTTCTTTTTAGTAGTGAATCACATTGATGGTTATTCTAAAAAGAATTATGTTGAAAGAACTCCAGAATTTAGAAAGGAGCATTTACTTATATAGCTTTAAGACTATGCACAAATTACCTACAAATACTAGTGTATCTTAAAGCCTTTGATAGTTTGTAGAACACAAACATCGCTCCACTTCTACCACCTTTTTATCTGCAAAGGAAATGAGTGGTTTCATAATGTTACCATATCTTTATGTTGTATTGTATCAACAGCAATATGCATATATAAGTGACTTTAAAACTTAAAGGTGATTATGAGGTTACAAGATAACATTGTCAGAAATTTGGGAAGGTTATACATACTCTTGAAGCCATATCACCTTTAGGTATAAACATAAAAGCAGATACACAGGCCTCACTAGGTCTGATCCTCGTACTATGTGACAAATAAGATTAGTAGAGAGTAAAGCTTTTTTTTTTGGGTAAGTCAAAGTTGGGATATAAATAGTTCATACGGTTCACTTTTGAAAAATGACCCTGATTACATTGTTGAAAACTGCACAGGCATTTTATTATCATTATATTCTTATTTTCTCATTAGTTCTTTTGTCCATTTTTATAAATTGGCATACATAAAATATAAAAGAAGATACATATTGTTAATTAACTAGAGATACACACACACACACACACACACACATATATATATAAACAACCATTTTACTAATATTGATTTTAGTGGTCATCATTGCGATTAAATACTTGAAGTGTTAGTGTTGGAATGGCTTGAAGGACAAAATTAAAATCACAAAAGATTTTCTCCATTACATGTATGTCAAAATTTTCTATTCTTTGTAGCTGCAACAATTTTATTAAAAAAAAAAAAAAACTGCCTTCATTAGATCAAATAGATACCAATTTTGATGAGAAGTTGCATAGTGTTGTTTCAAGGCAGTTCCCCGATGACCAATGCCGTGTAATATTAAACATACTGAGGCAGTTATGAACATCAAACATCTTACTTTGGAAGCCAAATTTGATGACCCAAGGTGTTAGGGCATGAAACCCATCCTAACATTTAAGCTGAGGCCATACTTCCTACACACTGATCCCAAATAATCATGGAGCATAAGAATACTATGTTAAGCAAATACCTACAAGGCATAGGTGACAAGCTGAAGGGCCTCTAATTGACCTTATTAAACATTCTTAGAACTACGTAGCAGCCTCAGATCTTCCATGCAAACTTGTTTTCTTCCTTCTCTTTTTTTACAACGGTTAAATTGGTAGTTTTAGTCTGCCAGCTTCCACTGCCCTCTTACCATTTATTTTCCATTTTCCATCACAGGCAGTTTCCCAAATAAAGCATGTTTGCATCAGATTCTATCTTACTTGTTTCACCGAAGATGCAGACTAACACATGAGCAATATGGAATCTTTGGAATTTTACAGTTAGAATTGTGTTTCCACAGATTCTTTATTTTGCCCTTGAAAAGCATCCCTTTAGTATTTGAAATATTCTTGTCATGCACATTTAGGAAATGTGTCAATATTATCATGGTAACCAGTTCCTAATGCAGCTCAAGGTTTTCTCATATTTTTATGTTCCTTCTCTTTAGAAAGCTATTGTTCTCCTAAAATAAATATTGGCAGATCTGCCAATGGAGTCTTGTGCAAGGGAAGCAGGGAATCAATGTTAACTAAAAAAAAGCTAAAGCCTTCCTTAGAAGCCTGAGAAAAGGATGATTGGCTAAGGTGTCATCTCTGTCACTGAAATACAAGAATATACAAGGGACAGGAGTGACATGTTGGGAAATGCCACATACAAGAAGAAAGAGTGTCATAGGAACATAATGTATAGTAACAAGAAAAGAAAGTGTAAAGTGACAATTCAAAAGCTTTGAAATTCAACAAAACTTCCTTAGGTCACTTTTAGAAAAATATCTTAATTTTAACACTTCAATTTATGCCTCTCTAGTAGGGTACATCGTATTATCTACAATTACTTAATATAAGGTCTAGTTCTAATACTCTATGACTCATTAATTTTTAAAATATTTACACAATGACATTATCTACCAGTCTCCTACAAGGATGAAAAACAAGTCAACAAGAATTGTAATGTAATGTGTAAAAGCTACACTCTGAAAAGGTGTGCTTAGAACACAGTAGGATAAGGGAAATGGCCATTTTATTCATTCATTTGAGAAGAATCTATTTGTTCTGATGATCAAGTGCTTGATGAAACTAAGATACGAATTTGGGTCCCAGATGGTTTAGGGTTAGAGGATAAGCATCCAGGCAGCAGCTTGTTTGAAGGTATTAGAACATCAGGGGACACAGCCTATAAGTGACATTAGAAAACAGGGTGATTTGGGGCTGGCGCCGTGGTGCACTAGGTTAATCCTCAGCCTGCAGTGCCGGCATCCCATATGGGTGCCAGTTCTAATTCCCAGCTGCTCCTCTTCAGTCCAGTTCTCTGCTGTGGCCTAAGAAAGCAGTGAAGGATGGCCCAAGTGCTTGGGCCTCTGCAAATGCATGGGAGACCTGGCTCTTTGGATCAGCGCTTTGGATCAGCGTAGTTCCAGCTGTAGTGACCATTTGGGGGGTGAACCAACGGAAGGAAGACCTTTCTTTCTGTCTCTCTCTGTCTCTTTCTCTCTCTCTCTCTCTCTGTCACTGTGTATAACTCTACCTGTCAAATAAATTAATAAAATCTTTTTTTTAAAAAAGAAAACAGGGTGATTTGACAAAGGATGCAGGCAAGAGAGCAGATTGAGTCAGATTGAGTGAGACAGGAGAGAAAAGCAAGTTCTCAGATTCCTCAGGAAACCAGGTTCCATCTTGAAAACTATGAAATAATTTTGTGAAAATAAGCTACAGGGTTATTTTTGGCTGAAAGACCAATTCGGGTGTAGTAAATCAGACAGCTATGAAGATAAATTAGAGAATGCCATTAGACGTCCATACAAGATAAGGCAGAACATGTTACGACTGAGTGTATTTTAATTGGGTAAATAGAAAAACAAATTATAAAAAGGCAAAGGGTTTTAGATTTTAGAAGTGTCTATTTTAAAAACTCAGATTCCTCTAGTTGTAACCTTCAGTGCATGAAAGAGAAAAATCTCCCTTGACTATTTCTCAGGACTCTCTTCTTGGGTTCGCTAAGTTCTAGGAAGCTGTCCCTCAGTAGGCAGCAGCATCATTCATGGTACTTGGTAATGATTCATTGCTGGTCTAATTTGAAAGCAAAAATAGAAACCTGACATGATTGAGGGTTACTGCCAGATTTAGCTGAAAATCATCAGTGTGGAATCATTTGATAGAATACGGAGGTTTTCAGAGTTGATCCTCTAGAAAATGAAATTTGTTTGTTTTCCCAAATTGACTTTTAGATTATAAATATACTTCTCTTTTCTGGTCATTCCTTAACATGCTTAACCAATCTTGCTCTGAAATTTTCACTGGACCTGGCTGTCACTTAGAAATATATGAAGTATAGTAGCAACATGGGGCAGGTGAGGGTCACATGGTCCTCACATGGACTTCAAGGAAAAAAAAAAAAAGGAAATGTGATTGAAAAGAAGGTGTAAATCCAGGTCACATAAGTCCTACTTTACTTTTTCCTCTAAGTTGGCGGTGGAGTTACTAGATTTCTGGGTGCTCTAGCATCATCTGTGTGCTTGCATTCCTCATCTGCTGTATAATACACTCTGTCATTATGATTGCACTGTGCTGTGTACTAGAGTGCGAGTCAGTTCCTTTCACTGAAGCTTAGCCTCCTATTGAACAGATACTATAGAGTTTTACATATTCATCCTCAGCATCTTGGGAACTTAGTTAATATTTGGGTATTTAGTTAATATCAGCTACTTGGCAAGTATTAATTTTGGAATAGACAACTTGACTTTTGTTTAAAAAAGACATTTATTTATTTGAAAGGCAGAATTAGAAAGAGAGGGAGACATAGAGATTTTCCATCTGCTGGTTCACTCCTCAAATGGCTGCAATGACCAGGGTTGGGCCACATCAAAGCCAGGAACCTGGAGCTCCTGTCTGGTCTGGGCCCAACACTTGGGAAATCTACTGCTGCTTGTCCCAGGGCAGTAGCAGAGAGCTGGATCCGAAGTGGAGTAGCTGGGACAGGAATCTGCATCCATCCATTAGAGATGCTGCTGTCCCGGGCATCATCTTTATCCACTATACCACGATGCCAGCATCAGTTACTATTGTCAAAAGGAATGTAGATACTTTGAAAATGACCTGTTTCTTGTGCATACCAGTTTTTTATCAGTTAGCTTTATTGGTCTTCTAGGAATTACCCTACTAAACGTGTAAACCTCACAAAGCCGCCTTTGCTTCCGGCAGATCCCTGCTCACACCAAGGCTGCTCCATGTGGCAGTGCAACAGGGTTAAAGCAGAGCCCTCAGGCTTGCTTCCTGGCTTCAGCAGGGAAGGATTTAATTAGCTACTTAACTTGCTCAGGTATAGGGGACAGAGCTCCCTCTTCTGCTAATGAGGTCTGTGCTGCCAGCCATCCACACTGGTTTCTCTCTTCAGGCTGCCTCTCTGCTGCACGGCTGGTGAGCTGGCTTCCTGAACACCACTTAGTCCCCACTGTGTGAAAATGTCTCCGTCAAGAGCTACCCTGGCTGTGCCCTGGGCAGTCTCTTCCCATTATAACCTCAGACTGGTTGTAGCTCCAGAATCTAGCTCCTGTCAGTGACTTTTCTGCTTTGTTGCACGATGAATCTTCTCATCTTTCCTCTTGCCAAGGTCTCCTCCTTCCTACCCTCAAGGAAATCTGTGTGGAATAGGAGTTTTCATTTTGCTACTTAAATTTACTTTTTAAGAGTTTTATCTGTGCTCAGGAATGATGGTTTTTCCTCAGACTAATTTAAATTGGTTTATTTTTTAATGAAAATATAAACAATACAGAAAAGTAAGGAAAAGAAAAAAGTGAAGAAAAACAGCCTAAGACCCTAAAGTCGAATAGAGTCCAGTATTTCCATACATGAAAAAAAAATAGATGGGCCAAGGAATAGGAAAGTATGCTTTTATAATAAATGAGATCTTGATATGTATGTTGCAAATTGAGTAAAATAATTATTATGTTTATGTCCTTTATTATAGCCATGATATGATCTCCATGTTTTTAACTTTAATGCATTTCAAATACAAAGATAAAATTTTATCAACAATTTTAAAATATTTTATTCACACCAAATCTGGTGAACCTCATTCAGGTTTTATATGTACTGATGGATGTCAGGCTTTACTGTTAACTGGCTTACAGGATGTCAAAAAGACATTTCTGAGGTGATTAGAGCAATATAGGTAAAATCTAAGAAGATAAAAATGCAAACGTAGTACTACTGCTAATATAGAAATGGATTCTTGATCATGTAACTGGCTCAAAAATCTTATTAGAATGTAGATAATGATTTGGTAAGGCTCTGATGAGTCCTGGCCTTCTAAACACTCACAGGTGATGTTGATGTTACTGGTCTTAGACCACTTGTTAAGCAGCAAGACTTACTGTACACAACTATGTTACTAATCCCACAGGGTTCTATTTATGGTCTTAAATGCACATCATATATTATATTAATAAGAATGGAAACTGAATCCCAAGGAGCATAGATATGTACTGAAGGTAGATCCACTGTTTGGCTGAAAATAGGTGTTTTTATCTATGTCTATCTACAAACAGACATGTTTGTGTTTTTTTCCCACATTGCATAAAATCCCATGGCAATTCATTCTGAAAAGCTGATTGCTGAGAGTTATTAGGATTAAAATCTATAACAGTATTAAATTATGTATAAACTGAAAATGTCACGAGTCTGTTAAACTAGGACAAAGGAGTACATTGAAAGAAAAAAAACGCTTTATAAGAGAAATAGAACAGTCGATGGGTTCTGCACATAATATATGGATCAAGGAGACTTTTGAATTTCTTTGTGCTTTTATAAATATTGCAATAAAATATGAAATTAGCAAATCTAGAATATATCTCACCTTAAATTGAATATCAAAGAAATTTATATCTAATATGTAATGCACAAATATCACATGCATATACTTGCCCTATAAACTGTTTTTTTAATTTTTATTTTTAGTCTTAAAAATCTATTTATGAAATCATTTCCCTTTATTATGTACACACTTTTGCATTGAAGAAATTCTTAATACTTCTAAATACTGTCCTAAATATTGAATTTTCTGTGACTGATTTTTACACAGATAAAAAAGATAACTTCCTTGAAAAAAGTGGTCAGCATTGGCATAAGAAGAAATAAGAAATCTGAATACTCTAGTATTTTAAAGGAACCAAATTTGCGAACAAAAGCCTTTCCATAAAGATAATTTTATACTAAAATGGTCTCACTGGTGAATGTTCTAAAACATATAAGGAAGGAATTATATAACCCAACAAACTCTTTCTGTACACATTTAAAATCAGAACAATTCACTATCAAATTCTTGGAGGTCACAGGGAGAGATGCCGAAGGATCTCTCAGGATGATGGAAATAACTGAGTCATTTTTGAAAGGATATATAGTTGTTTTCTAGTTGCTCATCAACAGTCAGGGTGAGGGCTGATCAAGTCACCGTTTCTCATAGTGTTCATTTCACTTTAACAGGTTTCCTTTTTGGTACTCAGTTAGTTGTCACCTATAAAGGGAAAGGAGTGGTATTTGTCCCTTTGGGATTGGCTTATTTCACTCAGCATAGTATTTTCCAAATTCCTAACAGGGATCACTTTTCAGTTAAAATTTAAACACCTAAGAATAATTGTGTGTTACAGAGTTCAACAAATGGTACTGGAACAAAACAAAATACTAAAATGGATAAAGTATTACATTGTACATCAACCATCAGGACAAGAGCTGATCAAGTCACTGTTTCTCATAGTGTCCATTTCACTTCAACAAGTTTCCCCTTTGGTGCTCAGTTAGTTGTCGCCGATCAGGGAGAACATATGATATTTGTCCCTTTAGGACTGGCTTAATTCACTCAGCATGATGTTTTCCAAATTCCTCCATCTTGTTGCAAATGACCGGGTTTTGTTGTTTTTGACTGCTGTATAGTATTCTATAGAGTACATGTCCCATAATTTCTTTATCCAGTCTACTGTTGATGGGCATTTGGGTTGGTTCCAGGTCTTAGCTATTGTGAATTGAGCTGCAATAAACATTAATGTGCAGACAGCTTGTTTGTTTGCCAATTTAATTTCCTTTGGGTAAATTCCAAGGAGTGGGATGGCTGGGTTGAATGGTAGGGTTATCTTCAGGTTTCTGAGGAATCTCCAGACTGACTTCCATAGTGGCTTAGCAAGTTTGCATTCCCACCAACAGTGGGTTAGTGTCCCTTTTTCCCCACATCCTCTCCAGCATCTATTGTTGGTAGATTTCTGAATGTGAGCCATTCTCACGGGGGTGAGGTGAAACCTCATTGTGGTTTTGATTTGCATTTCCCTGATTGCTAGTGATCTTGAACATGTTTTCATGTGTCTGGTGGCCATTTGGATTTCCTCTTTTGAAAAATGTCTATTGAGGTCCTTGGTCCATCTCTTAAGTGGGTTGTTTGTTTTGATGTTGTGGAGTTTCTTGATTTCTTTGTAGATTCTGGTGAGTAAGAGAGGGAAGAGATGTGCAATTCGGGAAATGCTCAAGCTGACTTACCTCAAACAGTAGAGTTAGAAACATACCAGGGGATTCCAATTCAATCCCATCAAGGTGGCATGTACCACTGCCATCTCACTAGTCCCAGTGATCAATTTCTGTTCACAATTGATCATAATGATAGGACTAAGAACCAAAGGGATCACATAAACAAGACTAGTGTCTGCAAATACTAGCTGATAGAATCAAAAAGGGAGAGAATGATCCAACATGGGAAGTGAGATACACAGCAGACCCATAGAATGGCATATGTCCTAAACAGCACTCTGGCCTCAGAATCAGCCCTTAAGGCAAGCGGATCTGGCTGAAATGCCCATGAGAGTATTTCAGGCCTGGAAAGCCAAGACACTCTGGGGAAAAAAAAAAAAAAAACCTAAATGAAAGATCTCCACGAGTGAGATCCCAGTGGAAAGAATGGGTCATCAAAGAAGGAGGTACCTTTCTCTGAAGGGAGGAGAGAACTTCCACTTTGACTACGACCTTGTCTAAACATGATCAGAGTCAGTGAACTCAAAAGGCTTCCATAGCCTTGGCAGCTCATGACAAGAGCCTAGGGTGATTACTGATGCCATAAACAAGAGTGTCAATTTGTTAAGTCAACAACAGGAGTCACTGTGCACTTACTCCTCATGTAGGATCTTTGTCCTTAGTGTGCTGTACATTGAGATTTAATGCTATAACTAGTACTCAAACAGTATTTTTCACTTTATGTTTCTGTGTGGGAGCAAACTGTTGAAATCTTTACTTAATGTATGCTAAACTGATCTTCTGTATATAAAGAGAATTGAAAATGAATCTTGATGTGAATGGAAGGGGAGAGGGAGTGGGAAAGGGGAGGGTTGCGGGTGGGAGGGACGTTATGGGGGAGAAGCCATTGTAATTCATAAGCTGTACTTTGGAAATGTATATTCATTGAATAAAAGTTAAAAAAAAAGAAAGGATATATAGTTGTTTTCTAGAATTCAATAATTCGTTCATTTGCCAAACAGACTTTCCTTAAATTTGTAATAATTTGTTTAAGAATTTGAATTTTTCCTTAAGTGTTGATTTTTCCAGAGTGGAAAAAAATTCATATTGCTGATTACCACATGCTTATTGCATCTTTTTGAATTAAAGTATGATGTCACTTTTAAATGTTTAGTTTCACCATGTAGCTTGTTTTGTAATTTATTTCATTTAGTCTGAAAGGCAGACAGAGATAGAATCAGCCATCTGCTTGTTCTCTCCCCCAAAGGCCTGCAACAGGAAGGGCTGAGCCAATGTGAAGCCAGGAGCCTGGAATTCAGTCCAGCTCTCTCAGTGTGCGTGGTAGAGACTCAAGTGCTTGAGCCATCACTTGGTGTCTCCCATGGTTTGTATCTGCAGGAAGCTGATTCTGAATTGATGTTCCTAGGACTTGAACTGGGCACTCTGGATTGGATGTGGGCATTCCAAGGAGTGACTTGACTGCTGTGCCAAATGCCCACCCACACCCCATCATGTAGCTTTTATAAAGTGCCCAGAATAATCTTCAGAGACTAGTACATTTTGTGTAATTTTATATTTAATAATTATTTGAAAGGCAGAGAAAGAGAGATTCATCTTCCATCTGCTGGTTCAGTTCTCAAATGCCTGGCTGTCTCCCAGGTGTATGAGTAGGAAGCTGGATCAGAGTGGAAGTGGGACTCCATCCCAGGAACACCAATATAGGATGAAAGCACTTCAAGTAGTGGCTTAACCTGCTGCACCACAGTGTCTGTCCCCATGCAGGAATTTTAAAATTTTGATGACAATGCAGTTCACCTAAATATGCCATTTTTGAATGTCTGCTATGTGCCAGGAAAGGTTTAATGGTTTAAAAGAAAGAAAGAAAAAGGCATGTACTTAAAGACACAAGGTTCTTATAGTGGAACACGTCCCAGCCAATTAGCAGGGTGCTGTTTTTGGACTAAAATAATTAGGGATGATCTAAAAGATAGGCAACGATGTAGTCTTTTTGCTTTGCTGTATAGCCTGATGTATACATCAAAAGTAAGAACCAGACTACTTCTCTGTGCTCAAGAAAGATACTCATCTGTAAACAGAAAAAATGTTTAGAATTTGTTATAGATTCTGCATTTTCATGAATTATTTATTGCTTTTACAGCATCTCTAGCAACATATCAATAAACTTCAGAGATTGGTTTTAAGTTTCTCCAATAACATGGAAAATCATATTTTGTTCCTGCAAAGAAAGTAATAAAATTATTTTAAATTAGTATATGAAATGCTTATATGTCAATATGATTTTTCTATTTTTTAATGTATAGGCCTAATAGAAAATAATACTATTTTAGTATCAATAAATGGAAAAATTCAGCAGTACTTGTACAATAGCTGAAAGTGTAGTTAGCTTGAAATACATATTAAACAACTGACTGAAATACAAATTATAGAAACATTATCTTAGATCTGTTTTACATAAAAGTAGGCTTGTATTTGATTAATCATCGCCTAAACTTTGAAATAAATTTGATAAAGGTAATCAAAAGAAATGTAAGATTAGAAGCACCATTTCAACCTGAAGCTAGCTCAAAGCTATGAAAATATAAAAGAAAAATTGAGAAAATATTCCTTCTCCCATTACCAGTGAAACCTTTCTTGTTTTATATCCTCTATAAATATTACTTATTTAGCATCTTTAATGCCTTCTTTCTATTTAATATATACTGACAGCCATTAAGGAGATTATCATAAAATAACATATGATCAGAAAGTAAAATTCTAGCTTAAGAATGACAGTGTATTGTGGTAGAATCAGTTTGTTATTAGTTCTATAATTTAGGACTTATGTTACATGCATGAAATTTTCCTTCAAGAGTATACTATATTTTTAAAAAAATGAAATAGATGGCAATCATTAATAAGAACTTGGTTTCAGCAAAAATAGAAACTCTTCAAATGAAAAACTCTTCAAATGAAATGGCATTTAAAGATATAACATTTGGTGAAATATTACTACTTCATGCTTGTCTTCACTTTTGCATCATGTCATTTGTTCCAAATAAGAAGTGTGGTGTTTGATAATCTGATGCATGTATTTAGTGTGCATTAATCAAATGTAGCTAGGTAACATATCCGTGTACTTGAACATTTTCCAGGCCGGCACCGTGGCTCACTAGGCTAATCCTCCGCCTAGCGGCGCCGGCACACCGGGTTCTAGTCCTGGTCGGGGCGCCGGATTCTGTCCCGGTTGCCCCTCTTCCAGGCCAGCTCTCTGCTATGGCCAGGGAGTGCAGTGGAGGATGGCCCAGGTGCTTGGGCCCTGCGCCCCATGGGAGACCAGGAAAAGCACCTGGCTCCTGGCTCCTGCCATCGGATCACCGCGGCGCGCCGGCCGCGGCGGCCATTGGAGGGTGAACCAACGGCAAAAGGAAGACCTTTCTCTCTGTCTCTCTCTCTCACTGTCCACTCTGCCTGTCAAAATAAAATATAAAAATAAAAAAAAAAGAAGTGTGGTGTTTGATAATCTGATGCATGTATTTAGTGTGCATTAATCAAATGTAGCTAGGTAACATATCCGTGTACTTGAACATTTTCCTAAAATCTTTGTTGATAACTGTCCATAAATATAAAATACAGTGTGATATTTCAATAAAAGTATGCAAAGTTACTGAACAAATTAGGGTAATTGATTTTTCAGTTCCTTGTTGTGACTTTACATTTGATATATCAAGTTCCTCTCTTCCATTTATTCATATGATTTATGAGTTTGCTTTGAACTATAGCACCCCACTGTGCCGTGGCTCACCAGAACTTACACCTTGTACCTGACTGCTTTATTACCCTTTATCCAACCTCACCATACCACTCTGCCCCCACCTTTCCCAACCCCTAGTCATTACTAGACTTTTTATTGTTAAGTTCCTCCATATGACAGAAAAAGTGTGATATTTGTCTTTCTAAATATGACATGTTCCACTTAACATGATATTTGGTGTATTTACTTTTGAGGAGAAATTTCACATTGGTGGGAGACATACACACTTAACATTCCCAAATAAACAAACTTAAAGGTTATTAAGTGTTCAAAACAATTGCAATGTTGAAATTTCAGGTGATGAGCTTAGTGTTTCCAAATTCCCATTTAAATTTTTTTTAAAGATTCATTTTTTTATTTATTTGAAAGTCAGAGTTACACAGAGAAGAGAAGTAGAGCGAGAGAGAGAGAGAGATCTTCCATCCATTGGTTCACTCCCCAATTGGCCGCAATGGCCAGAGATGAGCCGATCCAAAGCCAGGAGCCAGGAGCTTCTTCCTGGTCTCCCACATGGGTGCAGAGGCCCAAGGACTTGGGCCATCTTCTATTGCTATCCCAGGACATAGCAGAGAGCTGGATCGGAAGAGGAGCAGCTGGGTCTTGAAGCAGTACCCATATGGGATGCTGGCACTTCAGGCCAAGGCCTTAACCCACTGCGCCACAGCGCCTGCCCCATTTAAATTTTTTTCTTTAATTAAAAGTGACCTTCTGTAGATACATGGAAAAACATAAATTGGCTTTATATGTTTGCTGTATTATGACATACTACTTGTGAAAGCTTTTCTGATATTTTCCACGATACATGCAGCATCTAATTTTCTTTGTTATTTTGAAATTCAGTCTTATTTGTGTGAAGTTCTTCAAAGTATGCATACAAGATTAGTGGAAGGAGGAGTTGGGCATAAAGGCACCAGGAGAAATGGTTCTGTATTTTCCAGTTTATGAAAACAGTAGCCCAATTGTGTATTTCTGTTTCTTTAAGTTGTCTGTATTTTTTTGTCCTCTCAAAGGATTGCTTATTTTATTATTTTCCAGCTTCCAACTGAACGAATCATACATTTTTTACACATGTTACCAATTAGAATTGAATAGCTGTATGACTGTTGTAGCCCTGTGTGCAATTTGTTTTCCTTTGTTACTCAGGAGACAGGATAAGCTGTGCTAGCATATTGCATTTCATGAAACTAAGTGATGGTATTGAGTTGATGTGCTCTCCTGCAGCACACCTAAGCCTCAACTTCAGGTATTTTGGGGAAGCCATTTGGGATATGTTGCTGCACTGACATTGTTACAGAATAGAAGGTTTAACAAATAATCAAAATTTAAAATAAAAGTTATGTGATACATTGTTCCAGGGACAGAAAAAATTAACAAACACAGTGCTACTGGCATTTCTGTAATAATGGGATGATGAATTCTTTGCACATTGAGCTTAGCATATTTAATATCACCACTGAAAACAAATAATTACATATGAGGATAGTCTTCACACATTCAACACCATTCTATGTATTCTAGATAAAATTTGTATATTATTTAGCTTAATGATCCTTAGCCAATAACATTTAAAATAGCTGAGATTTCTTTCCAAGGGAGAAAATGACCACATTCTTATTAGTAATTTTGTTTGTACATGGCCACAGTGGAACTGTAGCACTGAGCCTCATCAGGATCACCCCCATGGCTTTCTCTTCCCCTTTAGTAAACCTTTGGTGGAAAGTATGTCCTGGAGATATTTTCCTGTCATTGCTAGCATCATCATTAAATTTTAATTCAATTATCAATTACCACTGTTTAAAAAGTAATCATTACTTCTGAAAATGAACTAAATGGGCATTATATTGTTTCTATTTCCTTTTTCTTATCAGCTTTGTGATTCCTAGTTAGTGACTATTTCTGTTTAAAAGTTTTTGTTCTTACATGGGAAAGGGAATTGTGAATGAGTAAACTTAGAATTTTATCCAATAGTCAGACTAGTACCTCAATAAAGAAATGTTGAATGGATATTTACTGTGGATTAACAAAAATCGATGTGCTTATAAACTTTGGTAAACAGACTCCCTTCAAAGACACCTTTGTGTGAATTTATATTTGAGGAACATTTATGGAATATATTCAGCTAGGAGAAAGATATGAAGGACAGATTCTGAAGATTCAGTGAGAGAGTAGAAAATTACCAACAAGGAGGAAAGATTATATTAGGACTTCCCAAGAGCTTTTCCAGCTCTGTGTAGATAAACAACCCAGTAAATCCATGAAGAAGGTGAATGTTTGCAGTATGCACTACGAAATTTTAGGTTCTACAGTTGGAAAAAATGAAGTGGCATATAATGACCATGTTATCTGTTTCAAGAATCACCATGCACTGTTAGCCAATTCATGTGCATCTATGAGGCCCAAAGTGCAGAGAGTCTGAAACCAGTGGTCTTGCAAATTCTAGAATGTGTGTTCATGCAAACCATGTGAGCTCACAGTGTAACTGGAGGACAAGTACAGAATACAAGTATTTTGTGATGTATTCATTGCCTATATTTCTAAGTTAATTTATGAGCCTTTTCCTCCTTGAAGTTTATCCTCCAGCCAAATCAAATTAACTTTAGGTTCTTGACAGTGTTATACTCTTTCACAGTTCCTTGCTGCTGTACATCCTATCCTTTTTCACTATAAAGTCCTTAATCACCCTTGTCAACCTGGTGAACTCCCAGTCATCTTCTAAGGCATAGCTCAGTCTCCTACTGTCCAACATAGATCAGCTTATTGTCCCTTTTCCACCACTATTACCCTTTGCACAATGTGTATTCCAGCCTATGCAGAAATAAAGATTACCTGTATTTGTATTTGTTTACTCTTCTAACCTTGAACTGTAGCTGGGGCTCAAACAGGGAACTATTAAGCTTGATATCTCACATATATATAGCAATGGACCTGAGACATAATAGAAGCTCAGCAAATGCAAACAGAATTATTTCACTTTGTAACAATGGCTAGGCAGTAAAATATTTATCATGTATTAAGTCCATCGGTGCTGTGAAAATTCATAGAAAAAGGAGAAAAGTGGAAGCAGTTGCATTTAGCATAAGAGTATACTGGAGATGGGGTTTAAGTTATGTCTTAAATATATTAAGAATTTGATTGGGCTTAGAGGAAAACAGGTCCATCAAGGCAAAGGGAACCAGATGACACTGGAGGAATCTGAGTACTCTATCAGACCTTTCTTCTGTTTTGATGTTGCTGTCAGCATTTACTACAAATGGCTCAGGGAAAGGTTTGAAAGCTGAGGTTTGGATGTGGCATCAGTTTCTGAGGTTTATTTCATCTTCCACTCAAAGAATGAGAACCTGGTTCTCAGGTTAAGCCTTTTCAAGGTAGAGAGATTTCTACTGCAGGTCAGTGCATCAGTTCTAGCTATGACCTATTAGCGGGACACAAGGAGCAGATTCCCTTGTTTTTCTCAGCTTAAGAAACTTTTATTTCTAAGTATGTAGAAATTGCAGATTTTCCTCAACAGAATCCCCTAATTGGCCAAGCTAAGGCACAGATACTATAGATTTGGGAAAATGGACACCATAACTGAAGAATATTGTGGTGTGGAAGAAATCTGTAAGGAAGGAAGGGAGGGAAGAATAGCAACTGAACAGGCAACTTGTAATTTCTGACACATGTTTTGAGAAACATTGAAAATATGTTGGCATAAGTGTGATGAAAACATGTTAGGTGATAATGTGAGCTTGATGCAAGAGGTAATAAGGCACTGAATGTTTCAGATTACGTGCATAACATATATTGGAGCAAAAGCTTTTCTTTGGGGACAGCTGCATTAGTCCTTTTTAAGACTTGCTACAATTTTTTATCACCTATTAAGAAATCAGTTTTCTTTTTTGGAAGAACAAATATATTGTGGTCATGAAACTGTGAAGTATGTGTTAAATGAAATTTTTACTTTCCAAATGCATGTGAAGTCCTCTGAAATATAAATTCATGTAATAGCTTCTAAATATTTGTGAACAAAACAGTTCATTAGATTTAGCTTTTTTCAATTAATCAGACATATGTTGTTCTTCATTTCTTAATAAAATGGAAAGGCTAACTTTTCAAAGAAATAAATCTTCTTGTACTCTTTTCAATATAATTAGTGCTTTTTATGGAGTCGAAAACTTCAGAATTAACTGTGAAGCTATCACACCATTAATTTAACAAAAAATATCCTTACTTCAATAACCATAAAGCATCGACAGATGTATAAAAAGGTTTCTCAGCTTCATTCACTCAAACACACAAACTTTAATCAAATGTTATGTATTATCCCCAGAAACTTAGTTTGATTCATATTCCTTTTCTCAATTAGTGTTTAACTTGACAGAAAAACTAATCATGGCATGCATTTCTCAGAAGTTTCAATCAGCGTATCTCAACAATGATCTCAGGGTGACATCATAACTTCTTATTGATCCTTCTAACACCAACAAATTGAAATAAACCACTATAAGGTTATGCATAGGTATTCTTGGTCTATTGCCACTTGCTTTTGAATTATCACAGTTTAATAAATCATGCTCCCTTAAACATTAATTCTATCTTAACAAAAAGTCAATAAACATAAAACCGTATTAACGCATAGAGCTTAATGTAAAAATAAGCACATTCTTTCACTAGGTTAGCAGAACACTGAGTTCCCTTACTCTCAGTTTTTAAGAAGAGATTTCAAAAATATAGCAAGCTAAAAATAACAGTTGCCATCTTCTCCAATGAATGCATTTTTTAACTAATATTTGTAATATTTATACTAAAATTAAATTCATAGATGATACAATCTATTTTTCTACATAATTTTTATTTTTTAAAATTATATATTTTAGTTTTATTTGCAGCAGAGAGTGAAAATCTTCTAGACAGGACTGGGCCATCCCAAAGCAGGAGCCTGGAATTCAATTTGGGTTTCCAAATTTAGTCTGGATCTCCAACATGGGTGGTATGGACTCAATTAATTGATTGATCACTTGCTGCCTGCCAGGGTGTACGTTAGCAAGAAGTTGCATCAGAAGCAGAGCCAGAACTCGAACATGGTACTCTGATATGGGATGTGGGCTTCCCATGAAGCATCTTAACTAGTCTGCCAAATATCCCCACAACAATTTTTAAAAAGAAATGTGATGAAATAATTATAACATCATGGAGAAAAAATAGTTGCAGTTCTACACATATGTTTCAATCTGTAAGTTTTCATCATGTCTCCAGAACATATTGTAATAGAACTTGATGTTTGCTACTACCTGCAAAATCACCACAGGTGCTACACTGCTAATGCCTAATGATCCTTACCTCTAATATCCCTAAAAAGCAAATATTCAAAATGTGCCTTCAGAGAGAACACTGCCCTGGATAGAGACCCTTTTCTTTCCAACACAACGAATGTGTAAACAGCAAAAAAATTAATAGCAGACAATCTTTGAATTAAATTTCTCACTCTGGATCTGGAGTTAAGGATTTATGGCTTATTTAATTTTCTAAGAAATAAAAGACACACTTGCAAATATTTTTCCAAAAGGGATAGGATAGGAGAGGTATATTTTTAAAATTTATTTTATGAGAAAAAATGGAAAATTTATCTGAACTATAGCAGCTATTGTATCTGTTTTACGACAATGTTCAAGAAGAGTTTTTAATAAAATGAGAAATATCAATGATGAAACAAGTGAGAAAAACAGTAAGAATATGACATGGTGTATGTAGTTTGATTTCACATGAGTAAAAAACACAAATGGAGAGTAATACATCAAAATATTAACAATGGTTAATTCATAAAATAATGAGCCTCTTGTCCACCAGCCACAGCAGGAGGTACTGAGGTTATTGTGATAAGTAAGACTCTTGGGTGGCAGATAAACACAGAGACAATTGAAGTCTGCAGGGAAAGTAGAGGGGCTCCTAATATTCACAGCTCTACTGTGGCATTTTCCAAACTGCGTGTTTGTTGTAGGTGATTGTGTACAAACCCTTTCCTCATACTCGTTGATTTCCTTTAGGGCTAGAGGATACCTATGGTCTTTCCAGTAATAAGTGTGGTCCCCCTGCATAAAGTAACTGCTCCATAAACATTAACAGGAGTGAATTCAATTCAGTGCAAGCAGTGCGTTTTAAAATGCATTACAGTTATGTCTGTTACCTAAGGCTGCAGAATAACAAGGGCCTTTTCAGTTGAAAAAAGAAAATGGAATGGGGAATCATGCTTTTTGTAAGACTGACTCTTCCTCACCATCCAACTTCGTGTTTGCGACCTACCCAGTCACACAAAACCCCATATTTAAAAGGGCCAAATACATGGTTCATGCTACATGGTCACCGTCTTGAAAACCTCACTAAGTTTTGCTCTCTTAGTCTTGAGTTTTCTTCTTGGACTAGATTCCACAAATTATATACTAGCCTGTTCATGATACTTTTCTTTTGCCCCAAATCACATGAAAGATTTGAATAGCCTTTTTGGAGGAGAGTTGCTAAATAATCAACCTTTGCTTTGGGGTCTACTACTTTCCCTCTTTCAGAGACCTTCCCCAAACGGTCACACACAGGTGCTTCATGTTGGGTCTTACTGTCTGCTCTCTATGTTCTCATAGTGCATTTTGCATTACTTTGCATCCTGAGTCATGTGTCCTTATCCAGATCCTTGTGGCAGTAATGGGGTGTCTCAGCATGCAATCATTGCTCTTCCAATGATATGGCCCCACTGGGAAACCAGTGCTTTAAAATCTATGTATATGTCTTTTTAAGAAGTTATTCCTCTGGCTTTGAGATCAAGGTTGAGAGCCTAAGGGCAAATGAAAGCTTGAGAGTTTTTTTCCCTGTCATATGATGAAAAGAAACTGTGACTCTAGGGGAAGTTTGCTAACTGTATCAGAAAGTGCACCTTCTAGTGGAAGTTCACCAAAAGGCATTTAAATATAGGAGCTGAGAGGAGCATGACAACAGTAGCTAGAGACACATGAGAAATGAGCCATCCTCAATGGATCAGTGGCAAATGTATACGTTATGTACCAACGGTACTTTGAAACAACCCAGAAGTGTCTATACCCCAAGGTGTCAAAGAAAGAGGACTACAGGGGAAGACAAAAAAGCAACATGTTTCAGGAAAGAAAAGGAGGAGGAGGAACCAGAGGAAAGCCCAGAATTTAGCCACATGTTTCCATGCAAGATGTTTATTATTATTATTTTTTATCTTTTTATTTTTATTTTTTATTTATTTATTTTTTGACAGACAGAGTGGACAGTGAGAGAGAGAGAGACAGAGAGAAAGGTCTTCCTTTGCTGTTGGTTCACCCTCCAATGGCCGCCGCGGCCGGTGCGTTGCAGCCAGCGCATTGCGCTGATCTGAAGCCAGGAGCCAGGTGTTTATTATTTTTAAAGTTATTCATGTATGCTAGGAAAAAAGTCGTTATCAACTTGCTATTCAATTTCAATTTCAGAGCTTAAAATGAATGCACAAAAGAACTATATTTTGCAATATTAGTCTCTTAGTTGGGCATCAGTAGAGATAACAGAAAATAAGAATTCTGTTACTGTATTTGGTTAAGGACGTAATTATTAATAACCTGATTTGAAAATTGAATCTAACCTATTACACTTAAAAGGAATAAGATATGTGTTTAAAATCTAGTTTAAGTCATTAAAGATTCTGTAAAATCTATACAATATTTGTCTATTCATGATAGAAAACTGAAGTTATGTTTAACACTGCAGGTCTTTTGTCTTAAATCAAATTTCAATGATTCCATTGTAAAGCTACTGTAATTTTTATCTCTAACATACATCATATTAACAATAATATATTATAGCAAATAAGCTGCCAGCTTTAATTAGTAATGTGCAAATCTTATTAATAACTTTAGTTATTATTACCTGACAAATATTTTACATTGATCATCAAAAATAATAAAGCATTGATAGATAAACTCACTTGGCTTCATTGAACTGTTTAATCCTATAACATAAGCACTGTTGCAGTACTCATTGATTAGATGACGATATGCAGGCAGAGAACATTTCCATGACTTGCCAGGAGATTCATGGCTAATAAATGATGAAGCCAAAACACAGTCCCAAACACTAGGGATCATTGCATGCTTTTTAATTATTTGACTATATATTGTTGCTGCAGAACATTTAACATTTAAAAAAATGAAAAGAGCTAATGGTGATCATTACCCTATTATCAATAGCTGTATTCTGGTCATTTTAGAATAGAGTCTTTAGGCATATTTTAAAATTACAGTTTAGATAAAGAGTAAATCTCTAAACAACCCAAGTTCAAGTATACATACTATTATTTTTCCTTAAGATGAGCATTTAAATTTTAAATATTAGTTTCTTTTTTTAAGATTTATCTATTTATTTGAGAGGCAGAGTTTCAGAGTCAAAAGCAAAGAGAGAGAGAGAGAGAGAGAGAGAGAGAGAGAGAGATTGATCTTCATTCTGCTTGTTCACTCCCCAGAGCTGAGCTGATCTGATGCCAGGAGTCAGGAGCTTCTTCCAGGTCTTCCACATGCATGGAGGGGTCCAAGGAGTTGGACCATCTTCTTCTTTTCCAGGCACATTAGCAGGGAGCTGCATTAGAAGTGGAACAGCTGGGACTAGAACCAGCACCCACATGGAATGCTGCCACTGCAGGCAGCAGCTTTGCCCACTACACCACAGCACTGGTGGCTTAAATCTTAGTTTTTATAAATGAGTAGAAATCAGGTTGGAAAGCCAGGACCTATCTGGGCCAGTTTGACATGTGGCACAAAAATGTTGGCATGATAGGCTTCCTAGGTGTTTGGTAATGATTCAATGCCTGATTTCCAATGAAGTTTCTGTATGTAAATATTCAGGGAATAGAAGAATGTTAGTACTGTGTATTTGGAATATGCCTCAGGTGATACACCAATTTTTTAAGACATCCTGATTATTTCATGGGAACCTAATACTCTGGGAGAGAAAAAGTATTCAACACATTTTTAACCATGATAATTATTTTTTTAGTTAATAGTAGAAGACTGGGCCAGCCCATTGCCACAAATACTTTTCACATTTGTATGTCACTATTTCCAATTATGGGTTATTTATCCATATCAAGAATCACCACCTTCCCTTTAAAATATAAATGTAATTTTCTATTTATATGGGGTAGCCTATTACACAGTAAAACCAGACCAGGAGCTCTAGGAAGTTAGTGTATGCTTGTTATGGCTTATAGATCAGAAGTTGAGAAGAAACCCAGAAAGAGAAAGCAAATGGTTTATCACATTTCACAGTTTCCACAGCACTAACTCTGCTCACAGCTGCAAGTTACATTCATGACTTATTATTAATTAATGTCAGTCCAGTGAAAGAACTGATAAAGTTCCAAAAATATTTCCATATTAGATTTTTTTTCTGGGAAAACCAAGTGATAAATATAGCCAAAGAAACAATATCAAGAAAACAAAGCCCACATATCCCATTCTTCTATGTATGTATGTTGTGAAATATCTGTATTTAAAAAAAGATACAGATTGAAAAATGCACCAGAGGTGATTTCTGATATATTCTGCTGACCAGAGAAAAGCTCTAAGTTCCTAAAAGATTCTTGACTTTACAGGAAACAGAGGAAATGAAACTGAAAAGGCTTAATACAAAGGAAGTGATAAGGATGTGACATTTGTGTATTGTACATGAGGCTACCTATCTATTCTGAAGGCTTTATAGACTAGCCAAATAATTCCTCAAATTTGGAGACTGTTGTTCCATTTGCTGCATAGAAATTCTAACTTGAGGAACTAGAAAAATTGCGTAACTTGGATTTAAGTAGACCTGGATTTGATTACTGGCTCGACTTTTGAATTTATTTAAGAAAACAGAATCTGTGTCTAATAGTTCCTCGGTGCCAATTTAATACTGAGATCCAATGGACTTGAAAGGAACAAGGAACCAAGACAAACCCAGAAATTCAGAGTGCAAAGCTTTTACCACAGAAAGGCTGCAGAGTTAGAAGAACAAAGAGTGTTACAGAGCCTAAGAGTAGGGGCACCCAGTGGAAATTGAAACAGTAGTGAGGCTGCTTTTTAGGGGCTGCACCCACCAATGGAGATATTGTTTTGGGGTGCAGAAATCAGAGGAGAGGTTTATCACCTGCTGGAGACAGCGCTCAGTGCACAGGAGCAACTTACCTTGGCTTTCCCTTTTGTCATTCTGCCATCTCCTGCCAGGTATGTGAGTGCCTAAAAGCTCGTGGGAACAGAGCTGGTACAAGTTGGTTTGCAGTGATCACCCCTGTGTGATACAGAGCAGGGGAAAAACATAGAATGCTTTTGAGAAGCAAAAGCAAATGACTGATATGACCAGCTTGATGACTTTCAACAGTCCATATACCTAAATTTCAATTTATTTTTCTCTAAGATTAGAGTAATGCAGTCCCAAACAAAACACTTTTATTGTGGTAAAATAGCACGTTAAGGTGTAGTGTGTTCAGAAGAAATAATGTCTCAGTAATAATTTTTCTTCCCCAATTTCATCAATGCAAACTGAAGCAAATTAATAAGAAAAGGTTTATGTGTTTAACAGAGTGACTTATTTAAAAACCATAACCTTTGCATGACTTCTTCAATATTTGATGTGCAATTTCTAAAAGTAATATCAGTATGACTAATTTTAGAGATAATCTTAGAAAAGTTAATGGATAGTTCACTTCAGATTAGAATCATTCACTATCTAATAAGTAATTGAAAAATATACTGGCACTTGAAAGCAGTGGGAAGATTTGGCACCAAAGAAGTCTTTTTCTCCTAAATTTCTGAATTAATATAAGACAACTATAATAAGTACATCTTTTGCATAGACAAAAACTTAATTTCTTATGTTTATGAATACATGTCATCAAAATATTTTCAGCTTTTAAACTATTAAATTTATTTTGATTAATTCAACATATAGAAAATTCCTTTTAAATTTCCAGCAAATTGCTCATTGGGTCAACATTTACATTGAAAAATTAGAATCATTCTGAATCTCCATCAATTTAGAAACTAAATATAATTCATTTAAACTATGGAATACCACAAATTCATTAAAATTATGATTCTGATCATTTACAAATATTGAAATTTGCATGTGATCTATTATTGAATAAATAAGAGGATTATGAAAGTATATGCCGTCATTTTCTTGTGTATGTGTTTATGTGCAGAAAAATAAATTTATACAATTTAATTATCACTTTCTCTGGGCTGTGTTATTATAGGCTGTTTCAACTTAATCCTTTGTAAGGATTTATAAATTGTATCTGTAAAGAATGTTTGTAACTAACATTTTCCAAATAAATGATGGCTTTTACTTTCTTTGTTTTATATTTACCATGTTACAGATATATACAGGAGCCAATTGGATTTAGTGCTTCCACATAATGTTTACTGCTGAACTTAGTTTTATCAGGACATATTAAAAATAAAATAGTAAACTTCAGACCTTAAGAAAGACATCCCCTTCCTATCCGGGTGCAAGACACTATACATAAGTGTCCAGAGGACAGGGAAGAAAGCATAAAGCAGACCTCAACAGATACTGTCTGGGTATCATGAACATGTATTGCTGTTGATTTTATTTTCTCTTTGTTTATTTCTTGTTTGCATTGTAAATATTTTTCTGTTCAGTTAATATATAACCAGCTGTTGTCTGTTAAGATTAAATGTGACTTATATTGAGATGGCAAAAGAATAAGCTAAATTTAGAGTTCAGGATGTCAGAAAAATAATCCAATGGGCACATGGAGCTGACATATATGAAAAAGGCAATGTCAAATGAGAGCTCTTGTGAAATTAACTTTATATCTTAATTTTTAAAAGATTTAATTATTCGAAGGGCAGAGTTACAGAGAAGCAGAAACAGAAAGAGAGAGGTGTTCCATCTGTTGATTCACTCCCCAAATGGCTGCAATGGCCAGAACTGAGCCTGTCTGAAATTAGGAGCCAGGAGCTTCTTGTAGGTCTCCCATACAGGGCCCAAGAACTTGGGCCATATTCTACTGCTTTCCCAGGCCACAGCAGAAAGCTCAATCAACAGTGGAGCAGCTGGGTCTTGAACTGGTGGCCGTACAGGATGCTGGCACTGCAGGTGGCAACTTTACCCACTACGTTACAGTGCCAGCCCCAAAATTAAATTCAAAATTAAGGTTAGTTTGTAATAACCCCCTGTGATTGTTACAGTGCTTTATATATATAATAATATATCACTTTATAATATATCACTGTATTGTTATTTTATGTCACTGAGACAATTTAGGGCAGTGCAGATCAGGGCAAGTACAATTATCTTTATGTGGAACTTGAGGCACAGAGAATTTAATAGCTTGTCTTAATCTCTTAATTTCCAGTCAGGGCTCTTTCATGCCACATGGTTTTCATGCTACAGGGCCATACTCAATCACTTCATAGAAGTAGTTTACACACTGTAAGTTATTGAGAAAGAATATATTGGAATAGAAAAATGATATAACTGACAATATTGAGTGGATACATTTCTGACATTGATAGTCAGTACCCAATTAGATACTGTTGGTTCTACTATGTGTTTTTAAAGAATACAATTTCTAGTCCCTTACCACCATTGCGTTTAAGATTTTTTTTGCCAGGTTCAGTGAATTTGGTTAGGCAGCTTAGCCAGCACCTGGGATGCCTACATCACGTATCAAAATGCTGGGTTTGAGTCCTGGATATCGTCCGCATTCTGGCTTCTTGCTAGTGTGCACCCCGAGTGGCAACAGGTGATGGCTCAAACACTTTGGTCCCTGCCTCCTATGTGGGAGACCTAGATTAAGTTCCTAGCATTTGGAGAACAAACTATCATATGGGAGATCTCGGTGTTACTCTGCCTCTCATATAAAAGTTCTTTTAAAAACATCATATTTCTTTTGTCAATATCTGTCAAGTAGCCTACAGAAATAAGGAATCTTTGTTAATTAGTATCTATAATAATCATTAAGAATAACCATGAAAATCATAATACATTGTCAATATAATGCATTATTGATTAATCTCATTAATATATCATTATTGTTAGTAGTACTACCCATGTATAATTTAAATTAATGTGTAACTAAAGCATTGATCCAGTCTGAGGGAATCTGGAATTCTAATTACAAGCAATTTTAAAATATTAATATTAAGAGCTACAACTTTTGAAAGATATCTAGAAATACCAAGAATCTAAGTAAATAAATAAATAATGTGATGACTTTTCATAGCTTAAGAGAAGCATTTCAGCCAACAATTGACCGTTTTGAAGTATGAATAAAATCTTGATGATGAAAGTTCTGCTCTGGTGAGCAGAACGAGGATTTCTTTCTACTGATATCTTTAAAAGACAAAATAGCTGAAGCATGTGGGGAACATGACAATACTCTCAAGACAACAAGAACAGTAACAAACTTTGCTGGAGAACACTAGAGACAGTGTTATTAATGGTAAAGGAAGGTTTAGCTGCTTGTGTCAAATAGGCATATTCCAAATACCAAGGGAGAAGGCAGGAGTGGGTAGAAAACTATGAGTTTTTATCAGCCTCCCCATGTGAATACTTAAAAGTGTCTCAATACTCATATATTAAAATTGTGTGTGATCAGGGAGTATATTGATCTTTAGTATGAGAAAGATTCGTATTAAGTAAAAATTCAGTGTTTAAGTACATTTTTATAGTATGTCATATGTAAGTCCCAACAACCATGCATATTACAAGTGTTAATCTAAGTGTATCCTTTACAAGGTTAAGAAGTTCCCCTTAGGGTGCAAACTGTTGAAATCTTTACTTAATGTATACTAAACTGATCTTCTGTAAAAAAAAAAAAAAAAAAAAAAAAAAAGAAATTATCAATTCCCAACTTGACTCTCACTGGGATTAAACATGACAATAGGTCTGATCTGATTTCATCATCATTTAAAAAATCATCTATTATTTTTCACTTTATGATTCTGTGTGGGAGCAAACTATTGAAATCTTTACTTAATGTATACTAAGCTGATCTTCTGTATATTAAGAGAATCGAAAATGAATCTTGATGTGAATGGAAGGGGAGAGGGAGTGGGAAAGGGGAGGGTTGCGGGTGGGAGGGACGGTATCGGGGGGGAAGCCATTGTAATCCATAAGTCGTACTTTGGAAATTTATATTCATTAAATAAAAGTTAAAAAAAAGAAGTTCCCCTTAAATTTTCTTCAAAATACAGTAATGTAAAACAAATTGACCTCTCACCTATCTAAAACCTCTTTGACTTGGGAACTGGGTTACCTAATGCATCCTAGTAGTTACTCAGTATCCTCCATTTTTATCTTTACATCTCTTCTAAGCATTGTATTTCAGCCTTTTATTGTTTTCTCCATAAAGGAGAGATTATGCACACTTTCCTCAAAAAGAAAATTGGTGAAAGAGATGATGTACCTATCTAGTTATCTGTTATGAAACCACAGACCATTACAATTACATGTTTATATAGAAATTACTAGTTTGTTTATTTATGTTTAAATTTATTTTATTTATTTGAAAGAGTTTGAGAGAGAGAGAGAGACAGAGAGAGAGGTCTTCCATCTGCTGGTTCACTCCCCAGATGCCCGCAACGGCTGGAGCTGTGATTTGACAGCTAGAGTTAGACAGTGAGAGAGACAGAGAGAAAGGTCTTCCTTCCGTTGGTTCACCCCCAAATGGCTGCTATCGCCGGCGCTGCGCTGATCCAAAGCCAGGAGCCAGGTGCTTCTCCTGATCTCCCATGCGGGTGCAGGGCCCAAGCACTTGGGCCATCCTCCACTGCCTTCACGGGCCCTAGCAGAGAGCTGGACTGGAAGAGGAGCAACCGGGACTAGAACCCGGCGCCCATATGGGATGCCGGTGCTGCAGGTGGAGGATTAACCAACTGAGCCACGGCAAGGGCAAAAATGTAACTGTCTTTTGTTGTGGACCTTGAGTGATAAGTGAAATGTCAATCAGGAAGGAATAAAAGCAGAAAATTGTCATAATGATGCATATGGTACCTGGTATGTTAACGTCACACTGATTAGGTAAGGCACGGCTGTAGTTGAGGAGACTGAGTTGCAGAATGCTTGGGGTGTCTAAGAGTGGAAAGAGGGAGTGAATTAACAAATGAAATTGGGATTGAGCTTGGGTAAATATTTGGTTGCTGAGCTAAGTATTTCGTGTTGTATTCTATAAGATGGGTAGGAGTCAAAGTTTTTTTCAGGGCAGTGGCAAGAATAAGATAACTTTTATTGAGAGCATGTTATGATTCTTCAAAAATGCAAGGTATTCACAGGCTTTCAACATTTAAAAAGATCTCATTTATTTTTCATCTATTCTGTTTAAATGCATTGATTTAAAATATGATATAAAGCATTTGTTCAATTTTATTCAAATAGCATCAATACTTAAATTGTCTTTAATTTACATGAATGGTTACAGAGAGATGTTTTAGTTGAATTACCATCTTGCAGTAAATTCTGTGGAAATGCTTTTGTTCCTTTGAAAATATCTATTGGTTAAATAAATGTATTCAACTGTGGAAATAATGTTCTGAAAATATCTTAATGTACATTAAAGTTCATTGGTTTTGAAAAATAATTGGTTTTAGATAAAAACCTATTAGAATTAGTAAAAAAGCCTAATTTAGAATAAAATTTGCTCATTTCTATGCAATTACTTTTGGTTATGATAGAATGTTCTGGTGATGAAAATAATAATATGACTGGTGACAATAAATAATGCTTCTGTTTCAGGAAAAATGAAATACATGAGATTCATGAATTTAATGGATCAGTAATTTAAAATAAGTATCCATGGTGGAAAGCATATTCAAATAAGTGTTTTCCTTTAAGCTAAAAATATGTAGAATATAATAACACCATACGGTTGCATACTACTATACAGATATTAAGTAAATTCATAGATGTCCACCCCCAACCTTGGTTGCTTGGGTAATTCCTCAAAGTAGGTAACAGAAGTAGTAAAATGTACTGATATTTTAATGACTTGTCCAGTCTTTCAGGCCTAGAATTATGACCCAGTGGTTTGCCTTTTTGTGCCTTATTTACCAGACTATGTTTCTGTTAGAGATTTTTTATGTAAAATATACCAGCCTTTTTATTTTTCAGTCAAAACACTCAAAATTAGTCAAATGAGCAAATATGAGTTATTTTCCTGGCTTTACATGCAGTTGCAATACTTGAAAAGAAATGTATTTATACAAGATTGTTATATGGCAGATTTTAATTTCATTGCTGATATACTGTGTAGGCAATGAATTGAAGACTATTGCAAAAGCATTGATATTTTTAATTTACAAGTTTGGGGGCTGGCTTTGTAGCATAGTGGGTAAAGCCACCACCTCTGACACTGGCATCCCACTATGGGCTCTCGTTTCTGTCCCAGCTGTACCGCTTCTGATTCAGCTCCCTGCTAATATGATTGGGAAAGCAGTGGAAGGTGGCCCAAATGTGTGGGCCCTTGCAACCTTGTGGGAGTTGCTGGCTCTTGACTTTGGCCTGGCCAAGCCCTGGCCATTGTGGCCTTTTGGGAAGTGAACTGAACCATTAGATGGACGATCTCTTTTCCTCTCTCTTACTCTCTCCCTGTCTCTCCTTCTCTCTCTGAAATAAATAAATAAATCTTCATTTTAAGAGATTTACTTAGGTGATGCTGGCCTCATAGAAGAAGCTTGAGCTAATTTCCTTCCTTTCAATTGTTTTGAAAAATTTAAGAAAAATTGGGGTTAGTTCTTGTTTAAAAGTTAAGAAGGCTAATCCTCCACCTTGCGGCGCCGGCACACCGGGTTCTAGTCCCGGTTGGGGCGCCGGATTCTGTCCCGGTTGCCCCTCTTCCAGGCCAGCTCTCTGCTATGGCCAGGGAGTGCAGTGGAGGATGGCCCAGGTGCTTGGGCCCTGCACCCCATGGGAGACCAGGAAAAGCACCTGGATCCTGGCTCCTGCCATCGGATCAGCGCGGTGCGCCGGCTGCAGCGGCGGCCACTGGAGGGTGATCCAATGGCAAAGGAAGACCTTTCTCTCTCTGTCTCTCTCTCTCACTGTCCACTCTGCCTGTCAAAAAAAAAAAAAAAAAAAAAAAAAAAAAAAAGTTAAGAAGGGCTGGTGCCCCGGCTCACTAGGCTAATCCTCCATCTGCGGTGCCAGCACCCGGGTTCTAGTCTTGGTCGGGGTGCCCAATTCTGTCCTGATTTCTCCTCTTCCAGTCCAGCTCTCTGCTGTGGCCCAGAAGACTGTGGAGGTTGGCCCAAGTGCTTGGGCCCTGCACCCGCATGGGAGACCAGGAGGAAGCACCTGGCTCCTAGCTTCGGATTGGCGCAGTGAGCTGGCTGTAGCGGCCATTTGGGGGTGAACCAAAGAAAGGAAGACCTCTCTCTCTCTGTCTAATTCTGCCTGTCAAAATAAATAAATAAATAAATAAAAGTTCAGTAGAATTCAGCAGTAAAGCTGTTTGGTCCGGGGCTTTTCTTTTTTGAGAGGGTCTTTTTTACTGATTCAATTTCATTTAGTTATTGGTATACTTAGATTTTCTATGTCTTCGTGAACAAATTTGGTAAATAATATGTGTTCAGAAATGTTTCTAGTTCTTCTAGATTTTCCAATTTTTCAACAATGTTATTGCCTCCATGTTAAGAACAGTTAGAAAGAAGTTAGGAAAGTTTAAAAATCAATAGAAAGTTGATTTTTAAAATCAATGTAACTAACAAAAAGAACATTTTCTGTGTAATTATACTCATTACTATTTTTAGTACTATAAAAGATACTAATATACATTAAGTATTTAAAATATACTAAATGTACTAATTTACCAAAATATATTTTCTGTGTGAAATGGATTGTATTAGAAAATGAGAAATCCTATACACCTCATTTACCCTTTAGATACCTGAGGGAGAGATAAATAATTATTTTTCCAAGTAAATAATTAAGCACCATTTATCAGGCCAGATATAACACATTTATCATTCATGTATTTAATATTATTGAGAAAATTAGAGATTTTCATAAAGAAATAGTTACCAACTTATTTGTTATGAATGTTTCAACTGGTAAATTGGATTAGAACTGATGAATTTCCCTAATGCATGTGGTATTATTCCCAAAGAAGCAGATATTAACCTTGAAGAGTGACATATTTGACAAAGCAGGCCTTGTACAGTGGTTTAATCAGGGCAGTGCAGGTTGGAAGTCTGCTTTATTTCCTTGAGGTAACCAGAACTAATTTTCCACTTACATAGACCACAACACTAGAGGCTGATGGAGCTGAAGACTTTATGATAGGGTCACCTACACCACAGGGGACGACCTGATGAAAAGGGGGGAAAAAAATAAAACAGCTCTTTCCTATGAGATTTTCTTAGCTTGATTTTGTGGCAAATGAAAACTGCTGCTAACTGCTGTTTTTCTCTGATGGAAGAAAGCTGTAGTCCTCAGTTGTTCACTGTAAAATCTTCATTGCTTAATGCATGAGTTTTGTCTGAATACAACAATGGGTCACCTTCATGCACATTTTTTCTTTCAATTATTTTTATGTATACCTCATATTCATCTTATGCTTAAGTTTCCCATAAGTCCTTAATAGAAAGTGTTTTTCAGGGACTAAAAGGTTCCCGCAAGAGATACTAATGGTTTCACACTAGTCACCAACTTGATTTTTTCTGCTTCTCAGCTGTCTTTAGTTTCACAGCCCAGAGACCATCTGTCTAGACAGGTGTTATCTCACTGGTATCTAAAAGTAGAAACTGAACATCATTATTTTTGAAATCTATTTAGAAACTGCAACTCTAGTGATAAAGCAATACTGGTCTAAGCTGTACACTTTTACAGATCCCTCCCTTACAACAGATGGACCACAAAATGGCTTATTTTGCATGAAACAGCTGTGAACTCAAGTAGCAAATAGGAAATGTGGGGATAGCTTACATTGCACAGAAAACTCAGGAAATTTAGCAGATATATCAAAAGAAGTTTATAGTGGATAAGGCAATTATCTGGAACAACTATACTTAAAAAAAAAAAAAGATGCACTGTTTACAGTATAAGGAAATACCAATATAGGAATCAGTCCTAAAGATAATACTATAAAAGTAAGTTCTTCTAAATGTATTTCAAGAATTACACATTTATGGAACTTGACTATCTCCCATACTTTTGGCCTGAATGTCACAGATACCCTCATTCCAAACTGAAAAACCTAGGTGCTAATTATATATAGGCAGTTTTGATTGTGTAACATTGAAGAACTGATTGTATTGTAAACATTATTTGAAGATACTGCTGCAAATAGTAAAGTCTACCACATAACTCCATCCTCCATCCCACCAGCATCTGTTTATACACATTCACACAGACACATACAAATACACATACTGACTCTACATAGGTAAACTACAACTATATATCAGCATTATATTTGCACATTCAATCTTGCATCTTGTTCAGTCTCCCGATCCACTACTTCCCAGCTGTGCTACCTTGAGAAAGTTAGTTAAAATTGTAATGTACCAGTATTGGTTGTTGTTCTAAGAAAGGAATAACAGCATATCAGTCACAAGGTTGATATAAAGATAAATAACATTATACATGTGACTCACTTGCAAAAAACTTGAAATTTAATAAGCCAGTAATAAATTTAATAGTTATAGATGCTGTTACCATTTTTGTGTTTAAGTGGATTGTTTGCTTTGTCACATATCACCTGAAGTAAAAATATGTTTTCTTGAAAGAAAAATATATATCAAGTTCAGATAAGTAAGATTCAAGCTACATTCTATTATTTTATATTTAAATTAATACTTTTGCTATTTTGGAACATAATTCATAATTTACAAGATTATTTTTATGAGAATGTACATATTTGAGTTAACAAATAAAATTAAAATGAACATTTGGCCACACAAGCTTACAAATTAATGAAAAAACAGTTGTCATCTTTTCATTTGATTATTGTGTATAGGCCTTGATTATATTGCTAGTGAACTATGATCCTTTTATTTTTGCTTCTTGAACATTTTATTTAGTGGAACATTAATCTTTTTTCTACAATATAATTAAAATGTTATTTAAAAAATGAACCAATATGAAAAAAGCAATGGGTGAAGTTTTATGTCAATATTTGACTTGCAAACATTGCCTTTAAAAAGAAGAAAAAACTATCTTCTTAATTAAATGTTTTACGTGTATTGAAATACTTAGCTTTTCTTTTCTTTTTTCTTTCAACTCTGATTCCAAGTCAGACTGTCAGTAACTAGTTCAAACAAGCCCCAGATTCCAAATAACTCATCCAAGATTTTTAGCCTATTTTGATCCTAGGGTTTATGTGAAATATATTTGTATTTTAGCCTTCTTTTATTTATTAATTTTTTTGACAGAGAGAGTTACAGTAAGAGAGAGAGAGAGAGAAAGGTCTTCCTTCCGTTGGTTCACCCCCAAATGCCACTATAGCCAGCATGCTGCGCCGATCTGAAGCCAGGAGCCAGGTGCTTCCTCCTGGTCTCCCATGCAGGTGCAGTGCCCAAGCACTTGGGCCATCCTCCACTGCCTTCTGGGCCACAGCAGAGAGCTGGACTGGAAGAGGAGCAATCAGGACAGAATCCGGCACCCTGACCGGGACTAGAACCCAGGGTGCCGGCACTGCAGGTGGAGGATTAGCCTAGTGAGCCACGACGCTGGCCTTAGCCTTCTTTTATTATTTCTTCTATTCTAAAATGATCATTTATAAAAAATTAAAAATGATTCATAGTAGAATAACTGGATTATTCTAGAATGTCATCCATTGTTATTATTTATTGCTCAAAATTAATGAGGTCTTAGCAGCTGAATCATATAAAGAAGAAAATAAAATCTTTTGGGCTCAAATCTAACTAGGAGGCATAAAATGTAAAATACTTTGAATAAGCATGATCTCTCCATTTTATATTCTTAAAAGATGATAAAAATTAGTTGAAATAATACTTACACAAAGGAGTAAAATGGAATAAAATCTCACCTATTTATAAATGTATGAACTGGAGAAATACAAGTAATTACAAGTGAATAATTCACAAAGCAAAATATCAGATATAGAGATCCTGAAGCATAGAGCTACCTCTAAGATAAATGGAGGCATTCTATAATGTGCTAAAATACAATTCTTATGTGCATTTTGCCAAAGGCATAAAAATTAATTTGACACGTTTTTAGATTGTTCCTCAGAAAAATCTTTTCAATTACCTCTACTTTGTAGAAAAAAAAAAGTAGTATGGTATGTGTATATGTAATACCACAGAACCAAACTGATAGTGGCCAGCCAATAGATCTGCATTGCCCTCCCCCATCTCTGTGATCCTGTTGCCAGTCATTGTGCTCCTTGTATCTTCTCTTTCAGATCAAATATTTTTACTATTTTAATGCCTTGAAAAATTTCTTAGTGTGACCAACCTCTATATTCAGGCTGTCCTACACAGCAAGTAACACAATGTCTTACTTGAAGTTTTATTTAGTTATTTGAAAGAGTTACAGATAGAGAGGGAGAAGCAGAGAGATCTTCAATTCCTGGTTCACTCCAAAATAGCTACATGGCATGGGCCAGGCCTATGCTAGGAGCCAGGAGCTTCTTCCAGCTCTCGCAGATATTTATCAGGGGCTCAGGCACGGGAGTCATCTTCTGTTGTTTTTCCCAGGCTGTTAACAGGGAGCTGGCTGGGTAATGGAACAGCCAGGACATGAACTGGCCCCAAATGGGATGCTGGCATTGCAGGTGGTGACTTTACCTGCTACTCCACAATGCCAGCCCCAACATGATTTCTTTTCTCATTCTTTAATTTTTTTATCATTTCAATCGATAATGAACTTCATAGCTTGAGTAAATAGAACCATGAAGGAAATTTGAACAGATTCTAATATCTCAGTGTAGTGGGTTGAATTTTATACTGATGCTAATTTCCTAGTGTAATGAATTGTGCCCTCCAAAAGAAACGTTCAAATATTAACTCCTGAGACCTGAAAATGCAAACTTTTACAGTTGTAATCAAATGAAAGATCTTGAGATGAAATTTATTTGAATTTATCAGGTGGACCTAAGTCCAGTAAAATATATCCACATAATAAAAAGAGAAAATGCAGATAGAGAAGTAGATAAACAAGGAGAAGACCATGTGAGAATGGAAGCAGAGATTGACATCATGGATATCCAGTGTATGAAATTAATGGAGATATCAGAAGTATAAAGAACAAAGGAATAGTAGAAACTTGAGAATTATTTACTCTTCTGACTACTTGATTTTATATGTATCACCATGAAAGTGCAGAGGAAATGGAGTTAAAAATAAGATTGAGTGTTTTAAACAACATCTGACTTAATGATCGAATTGTTTTAATTAATTATTTCCAAAACATTCTGTAGTAGATAATGTGCTCACTTACTCTGGGATTTTGAATAGGAACATTATCAACTGTGTTTCCCAATTAAACTAGACATCAACAACAAGAAAAACTTATAATTACATAAATACATGGAAATTAAATAATTTCCTTTGTAACAGTCAGTGAATCAAGGAATTTAAAATTTTCTTGAAATGAATAAAATAAGAAAATAGAAACTCACCATACCAAAAAATATAGTATATGTCAAAAACAGTACTGAGAGGGAAATTTATAATAGTGTTTGCATCAAAAAACCCCTGAAACATTTCAAACGTTAATAATTTATCACTGTCACAAGGAACTAAAAAAACAAGATCAAATAAAATCCAAAATAGTTAGAAGGAAAGACTATTAAAACTAGGGGCACAAATAAATGACACAGAGAATAAAAATCAATACAAAAAAATCAATGAGATGAAGATCTTGTTCTTTAGAAGGTAAATTAATTTATAAAGCCTTAACTATGCTAAGATAAAAAGCAGGAAATTTCAAGCACAAAGAAATAGAAATGAAAATGAAGACATTACCACATACAACAGAAATACAGTAGGTCATTAGAGAATAATAAGAACAATTATATGGCAACAAAGTCAGCCACCTAGAAGAAATGAACAATTTCTTGGACACTTTACACAGATTGAATAATGAAGAAACAGAATATCTAAACAGCCCAGTAAAGAGCAGAGTGATAAAATCAGTAATAAAAATGTCCCATCAAAGAAAACCTAATATTTAAAGATGAATTAACACTAATCTTAATTTATTTCAAAAAATAGAAGAGGAGAGAATTTGTCCAAATTCATTATATGAAGCCAGCATTACCTTTATACCGAAACCAGAGAAGGACGTGACAACAACATCAACAAAGAGGTATACAGGCCAATATTCCTAATGAACATAGATGGAGACATCCTCAACAAAATGTTGGTGAACTGAATCCAATCGCGCATTGAAAAGATTATTCAACATTCCAGGGATGTAAAGATGGTTTAGCAAATGCAAATCACTAAATGTGATGCACCACATCAACAGAATGAAGGGTGAAACTCACATGTCTCCTCAGTAGATGCAGAAAAGGCATTTGATATCACTTCATGATAAAACTGGCCAAATTAATTCTGGAAGGAATATAATTCAACATAATAAAGGGCATGTATAAAAAAAGAGCTTATTTATTTTGAATGGGGAAGAGCTGAAGGCTGGAACAATACAGGATAACCACTTTTGTCATTTTCATGACACATTGTTCTGCAGGTTTTAGCAAGAGAAATTACACAAGATAAAGAAAAAAAACAGCATCCAGATTTGAAAGGAGAAATCAAACTGTCATGGTTTGCAGATATACTAATCTTTTATATAGAGAATCTAAGGTCTCAGCCAAAAAGCTGTTAGAACTAGCAGGAAAAAATTCATCAAAGTTACAGGATACAAAGGTATAAAAATCAGTAGGGGCCGGCACTGCGACACAGTGGGTTAACGCCCCAGTCTGCAGCGCCAGCTTTCCATATGGGTACTGGTTCGAGTCCTGGCTGCTCCACTTTTGATCCAGCTCTCTGCTATGGCTTGGGAAAGCAGTAGAAAATGGCCCAAGTGCTTGGGCCCCTGCACCCATGTGGGAGACCCAGAAGAAGCTCCTGGTTCCTGGCTTTAGATCGGCGCAGCTCCAGCCATTGTGGCCAACTGGGGAGTGAACCAGTGGATGGAAGACCTCTCCCTTTCTCCCTCTCTCCCTCTCTCCCTCTCTCCCTCTCTCCCTCTCTCCCTCTCTCTCTACCTCTGCCTCTCTGTAACTGTACCTTTCAAATAAATAAATAAATCTTATAAAAAAAGCAGTAGTATTGTCACATACTAATAGTGATTTATCTCAGAAAAAAAATAAATCAAGAAAGCAATTACATTTACAATAGATGCAAAATAATGTAAATGTCTGAGAATGAATTTAACCAAAGAAGTGAAAGATCTCTATGGTGAAAATTATGATTCACTGACAAATAAATTGAAGTGGAAACAAAGGAAGAAGACATGCATACTTTGCTCATGAATTGGAAGAGTCAATATCTATAAAATGTTTATACTACCCCAAACAATTTACTGATTCACTGCAATCACTATCAAAATCCTGATGGCATGTTTCAAAGAATTAGAAAAGCACTACTGAAATTTATATGGACCCACAAAAGGCCAATGGATAGCCAAAGCATTTGCGAGCAAGAATAAAGTAGGAGGCACTGCCCTATCTGACTAAAGTATATTACAGAACTGTAGTAGTTAAAACAACATGATATCAGCATAAAAGCAGACCCATAGTCCAGTGCAACAGAATAGAGACACTGGAAATGAACTCACACCTCTATAGTAAACTGGTCTTGACAATGTTGCTAAGAACATGCACTGGAAAAATTATAGTCTTTTTAATAAACGGTACTGGGGAAATGGGGTGTCCTCATGAAGACTGAAATTAGACCCTATCTCCCACAAGTTTCCAGATAAATTCTGCCAAAGCTTGCAGGGTTAAAATTTCAAAATGAAGCTGATAATGGAGCAGATTAAAAATTACAGATTGCATAGAGGTAAACCAAACACACACCAACCAGAGACACTGGTGTTGCTGTAATCATCCCAGTTAAAGTAGACCTTGATGCAACAGGTATCACCTTAGATGAGCTCTTAAAATTCTGACTGTTTTAATGATAAAGGAGTCCATTAGAAGGAAATCATAGTAACCCTAAATTTGTGTGCATCTAATAATACAAGTTCAAAAAAAATATAAAGATGGAGATCTGTAAAGCAGAAATAGACCAATCAAGAAACATAGTTAGAGATGCTAATCATACCTCTAGGTGACAGATTGAACATGCAAATAGAATTGAGAAAAAATGGAATATCTGAATGTGATTATTAACCAACTTGACCTTATTCATATTTTTAGAAACTACAGCCTACAACTTCACAATATGTGGTCTTTTTGAGTGCATATGAAGCCTTTACCAAAGTAGACCACATGCTGAGCTGTAAAACAAGTCTTAAAGTGGATTAAAACTCAACAGAGAGCCTGGCATTGTGGTGCAGTGAACTAAACTGCCACCTGTGGTGCCAACATTCCATATGGGAGCTCCAATTCTAGTCCTAGCTGCTCGATTTCTGATTCAGTTCCCTGTTAATGTACCTGGGAAAGCAGAAAATGGTACAAGTACTTGGGCCACTGTCATTCATATCGGAGGCCTGATTTTTTTTTCTTCCAACAGAAAGATGTATTGATTTGTACTAATCACTCTTAAGAGAAAATCATAAAAACCAATATCCTTGTTGAATGCTCCTTCTCGTGGGCAAAATGTGGATGATATCTGTAAATTCAACAAATTTGTCACCAAAATGAAATGTTTCCTTTTCCTGAGGACTTTCCCAGGCAACTTGAAGCCTCAAGAAGTAGATGGCTTCACTCTCTCATGTCCCCAAGTGATAGATGAAGAGAGTTAGAGCTTAAAGTCGTAACTCAAATGCTTCCAGCCAGCTCAGATATGCATTGGTTTTCAGTTTAGAAGCTTTACTCAGACCCAGCTGAAAAAAGGAGACCACAAACTTATACAAGGAGTCAAAGAATCCCCCCTCGATTTGTGCTTTTCCTTCAAACATCCCCAGTGTTTCTGTTTTGTTTTTGGAGGTTCACAGTCCAAGACTGGGCCCCTGCACTGGTCTTGCATCTGAGGAGGGAAAGGGATGGCGAAGTGTCCAAGCCGGCAGGCAGTTCTCACAAAGGAGTTCCCACAGCAGTCTGTTGCCTGAGGTTTTGAAATTGGACATTGGCCAGCGCCACAGCTCAATAGGCTAATCTTCCGCCTGTGGCACCAGCACACCAGGTTCTAGTACCTGTCAGGGCGCCGGATTCTGTCCCGGTTGCCCCTCTTCCAGGCCAGCTCTCTGCTGTGGCCCAGAGTGCAGTGGAGGATGGCCCTGAACCTCATGGGAGACCAGGAGGAAGCACCTGGCTCCTGACTTCAGATCTGCACCGTGTGCCTGGCCGCAGTGGCGGCCATTAGGGGGTGAACCAACAACCAACAGCAAAGGAAGACCTTTCTCTCTGTCTCTCTCTCTCTCACTGTCCACTCTGCCTGTCAAAAAAAAAAAAAAAAAGAAAGAAAGAAACCGGACATGACCCCCTAAAATTTACACCAAAAATGTGGCCCTTTAAAGTTCCCCAGAAGTGGTATCTGGGGTGCCACATATGCTACCGAAATTTGGGGTGCCATACGATTTCACCATTTGCTTATTATTAAATCCCCAATATTAATAAGCCCAAGAAGGTTCTTGCCTAATATTAAAGAAGAATTCTAAATACCGGCACAGCCAAACGGAGCAGCATGGTACATTTTAGGCTTTTATTTAGTTAGAAAGATGCATAGGAGAGTGAGAGCTTTATTTAAGAGAGAGAGGTAAATATGGGTTCATACCGAGCACCAGGAACCAGCCACGTGGAGGAGTATCTAGGCAAGGGAGCCTAGGGCGCATGGCCCTGGAGGCACAGGACTACAGCAAGCCCCCCTCCTGGCAAGAGGCCAGGCAAAAGAGAAGGGCCGGGCCACACCATGTCCCGGCTTTTAACCCACTTCCAAAGGGGAGTGGTTAATTAACCTGATTGGCTGGTGGGCACCCAGGTGTAGCCAGATAGGGAGATGGGTTCACACAGAGGCATAGTGAAGGTATCAGGTAGGAGGTGAAGTCACACAGGGACGTGGTGAAGGCGTGGTCTTCCAGCTCACAAATCTAATCAATTTTAGCCTGTATGCCTGCCTACCTGCCTACTTTATTTTGAGATCTGAGAATAAGTACAGGAACATGAGGCAGGTGGGCCAGCCAGTCCTTACAGGAGTTACAATCATCAGATTTTTTTTTTTTTCGATCTATCAGTTCAAGATGGATTGAATGCATAAGGACATGAAACTTTGATCCCATTAGAAGCAAACATGTGGAAAATACTTCAGAACAATAGAAATGGCAAGGATTTTCTGGATCACACGCAAAAAACACAAGATTAAAGCAAAAGCATAGAAGTGGAATTTCACCACACTAAAGAATGTGTACACAGCAAAAGAAACAACAGAGCAAATAAACAGCAGGATGAGAAAATATTTGCAAGCTACACATCTGCCAAGGGGTTCATATACAGAAGATCCAAAGAATTTTAGAAACTCAATAACAAAATAATAATCCAATTTAAAATGGGCATTAGCTATTTTTTTTAAATGTTATGGTCATTTTTCCATTGTTTAAAAAAAGATGTGTTTCTTTGAATGGCAGAGTGACAGAGGGAGAAAAGATACTTCATCCAGTGGTTCTCTTGCCAGATGGCCACAACAACCATGGTTGGGCCAGGCTGAAATCAGGAGCCAGGAACTCTACCTGGCTGTCCCACAAGGATGGCAAGAACTGAAACACTTGACTTACTCTCTTGCTACCAGGAAGCTTTAGCAGGGAGCTGAATGGGAAACATGATAGCCTGAATTCAGTCTGACACTGTCATGGGATTTGTCATGTAGTCTCTGAATCCACTAGGCCCACCTCTGAGCAGTAGTTGTAAACAGACATCTTTTATAGGAAGACATGTAGATATCCAATAGAACATCAATACAATGCTCAACATCACTAATCATCAGGGAAATGCAAATCAAAACCTCAGAGAGATATCACTCCAGTAGCAATAGCTATTATCAAAAAGAAAAAAAATAACTGTTGGCTAGGATATAGATAAAAAGGAATCCTTATACACTGTGGGAATGCAAATTAGTACAGTTGTTGTGAAAAACTGCATGGAGGCTCCTCAGAAAACAGAAACCAGAAACTGTATGATCCAGAAGTATCATTTCTTATTGTATACACAAGGGAAATGAAATCCATTTGTTGAAGAACATCTGTACTCCCAGGTTTATTGCAGAACTACTTGCAATAGCCAGGGAATTGAAACAGTCTAAGTGTCCATAAATACATGATAGGATGAAGAAAATATGGTGCATATTCACAAGGAAGTATCACTCAGCCATTAAAAAGAATGAAATCTTGACATTTGAAAAAATGAATGGAACTGGAGGTCATTAGATTAAGTGAAATAAGCCAGGCTCAGAAATATCACATGATCTCACTCATAAGAAGTCTATAAAACAGGTGATCTCTTAGAAGTTAAATATATAATTGTGACTAGATATTGGGGAGGGACATGGTGGCGGGAGGTTTGGGAATGGTGCATTGACAAATTCTAGATTATTACTAGGTAGAAAAAAGAATTTCTGGTGTTTCATTGCATAGTAGATTGACTATGAATAATGTTAATTTACTGTATATTTCTCTATTAATAAAATTCGAAGAGATGATTTTTTAATATTTTGGTATAATGTAATATTTGCTTGAAAGTATAAATTTATTGAACCTGATTGGACATTGTACAATATATACATATAATAAAATATCACATAGTACTTCAGAAATATGTATTTTATGTCTTTTAGTTTTTTAAACTTTTTTTAATTATCTACATTTTGATGTGGATAACTTTTTTGTCGGGAAGGGTGGATTTTTACAGTTTTGGATATTAATATCATCCCTGTCCTTTCTCATTAGGAGGAGATAACAGCCCCCTGAATGATTAGAACTAAAAAGTGGGAATATGGTGAAAGGAAGTACATTGATCAAAAGGTACAAAATTCCAACTAAATAGAAAAAAGTTTAGACTTTTATTGCAGAGCATGGTGATCATAGTTAATAATTATATCTCAAAATGTCTAAAAGTAAGTACTTCAGACAAGTAAATAGATGTCATGATGAATATGTTAACTTGATAAGATTGTTCTCATCTTTCTAAATGTATTCATATATCAAAGAATTCATATTCATCATGTATTCAAAATGTATTCATATATCAAGACTTTGTACATATATGCAATTATTATTCATATATAAAATTAAAAGTACTTTTAAGGATGCACAAAAAAATTTTCTAGATGTCCAGGATTAGGTGAATGAAGCATTTATGATGGGCACAATAACATTAAAAGGAAGGCCAAAAAATAGAATAAGCAAGATCTATAACATTTTAATGTAGTATTTTAAAAGTAATAGTCTGTTCAAAATTGATAAACAAAATGCCAAAATGTTAAATCAAGACCTAAAAACAAGATTAACACATTAAATTTTCCCCATAGCAGAGGGGAAAACTGATGTAAGTGCTGTTGCTGCTGTGTTGATCATGTGATCTGCTTTCTCCTTTCCATTGATCTCCTCATTATGATGAGAAATTAAGCACTTGGCTGAAGAGACAAACAGATCGGAGTTGGAATTCTGACTCTCCACCATGTACTATGTATTCTTAGGCGTAAGTTTCCTTCTTAGCTTTCTTGTTTGCTAATTGGGTTAATGAATATACTTACAGTATTGGATTTGTGTAGGTGAATGCCTGATAATTCTAAAGTGTGCCATACAGTATTCAAAAAGTGTTCAGATGATGGGAGCAGAGTAATACCTAAAAATAACAATTAAATACAACTTCCCTATTTAGTGATCACACTTTAATTAAGTTCCAAAAACCAAGTATACAAGCACCTCAGTGTCTCTGAAAGCACAAGCTGGAGAATGGAATTAAAAGGTAAATTTAGTTCATCTTTTATTTTTTGGAAAATGGAAGTAAAAGTTCAGTTTCTGATGGTGTCAAAGAAAATGAAATCTGAATTTTACGGGCATTCCAGAAGGTCATGAAAACCATGTATTGTTTCAATTGTAAATCCATTTCCACAATCTGTTAGGTACTCTCTAACATTGAGACAAACTTAAGTTCCATAAAAATCATTAATATTTTTGTATTTATGTCACATTAATACATATCATAGAATCTTGAATTTGTACCCAGCCCTGTAAAATGCTAATCCTGCCAAACACTCTTAACATCTAATCATGCAGCAACTGTGATGATACCTCAAAAATTTTGTAGAAAATGGAAATAAGCCGGCGCCGTGGCTCAATAGGCTAATCCTCCACCTTGCGGCGCCGGCACACCGGGTTCTAGTCCCGGTTGGGGCGCCGGATTCTGTCCCGGTTGCCCCTCTTCCAGGCCAGCTCTCTGCTATGGCCAGGGAGTGCAGTGGAGGATGGCCCAGGTGCTTGGGCCCTGCACCCCATGGGAGACCAGGAAAAGCACCTGGCTCCTGGCTCCTGCCAGGATCAGCGCGGTGCGCCGGCTGCAGCGGCGGCCATTGGAGGGTGAACCAACGGCAAAGGAAGACCTTTCTCTCTCTGTCTCTCTCTCTCTCACTGTCCACTCTGCCTGTCAAAAAAAAAAAAAAAAAAAAAAAAAAAAAAAAAAGAAAATGGAAATAAATGATATGTTTATTTTGATGCAAAATTGTTTGCAACCCATGCTTTGTTTTTCATAATTTACATTTCCATGAACTTTTTGAGGACCCTTTGTATATACAATTGTGAATTTATTTTGTGCATTAAATGAAGCTTTTAAATCCATTTCAACAACTCTTTTTTAGTCTTTTTAACAGATTTACATTGTGTTATTTTAAAATATTTTAAAATTCTTCTTAATTCAGACATAACAGATACACAAGCATTCTCAAGATATTTTCTGCTTACGTATCTTCAGTGAGTACACAGGCTAGGGCCCACTTCTAGGATGTTAGTCGTAGTGGGTAAAAAGGGAATTAAATTTAGAGTCTGAAGAAACAGAATTCAGAAGTTGCTTGGGGGGCTAATTACAACAGCAATTTAAGATTTTTAGGGAAACTCTAGTATATTATAAGACAAGACAGTGATTTGAGAATACAATCAGAAGTCCAATTTAACTTGTAGTGTGCTTATCATTCCTAAGTTTTCATAGACCTGGAAAAAAATAAAGTTAATTATATTCATGGATACAGAAGAATTGTTTTTGCTACAGGTCATATAGTTACTGTCTTACTTTTAATCACAGGTGAAAAGCCTAATAATGCGATGTAAAGTGAGTTGTACCTGCAGCTGCCACAGTCTTCGTGAACCTCTGTTTACTCTTTCTGGAAACAGTCTGAAACAGGGATATGATGGAAAATATTAGATAAAATATGAAATGATAATTTGTTAACAGTGAGCTTAGATAATACAGTAATGCACTTGTATTCCATTTATATAGCACATTAAATGTTAGGTTTATGATATAGAAACACAACCCTATACTCTATGTTTGCAAGGCAATTAACAGAAATTAAAATAGTGACTTAAGCCTATAATATCTTTAAATTATTCAAATTTAATATTCTTTAATGTTAAGTGTGTAGCATATCACTATTACCAGAGAAACTTGTTAATATGTATGAGTACTTCATAACTGAAATCAAAGTGCACAACAACATTGAGTTATAGCACAACCTTCCCTGAGTCACACTCTGCAGATGGCCACATGCTCACTTAAGGGTATGATAAGGTATACAAACATTGTCAAAAAATATTCACTTTGTCACATGCATCCCTTTTTGAAATTTCCCAACTTCATTTATTTATTTTCATACTGTTCTTTTTTGATAAAGGGAAAAAATGTCATATAATTCTTATATTCTGTTTTAAGAGCATAATGATATTTCCCACCCTATTCTCCCTCTGTTCCTCTCTCCCAGCTTCCATCCTTCTTTTCTTACTTTTATGTTAATTTTTACAATGACATGCTTTCAGTTTTCTTTATAACCACAAGCTTAACCATACACTAAACAAATAATTCAATAAGTAGTAAGTAGAATAACCTGTTGTTCATGTGCATCTTTTTAAAAATTACAACTATAATATTTAAGCTGAAAGTAAAGTTAATGAGAAAAGCATATAAAACACATACTCATACAACTTAGCTGATTAACAGAAATGTCACCTTAGAAGTTCTCTATCCAAAATCCTATCTGTTATTGAACAAGTGATAGCTGTAAATATTTCTCATTTTTATTATCCATACCCTTTTTATAACTCATAAAACTTAAAGATTTTTCATTATGTGTGCTAGGAATACTGGAAAATGATGTGCCCGGAATACTGAAGTGTAATAAAAGAGAAATGTTGCAGCCTTGTTTAATAGGACTGAAATGGACACAGAAAACCAGTGGAACATGCAGAGCGACTGTTAAATTGTGATGTGGACACATCTAGACAAAATAGAAATTAAGGTTATTCATTGGGTTTCTTTGTTTAAGTGTATTTTGTGAATATTTCACTGGAAATTACTATCTTCTTGGTAGTAATCAATAATTATATTAGGTATACTTCTAAAGAGAAAATGCTTTAATTAATTCAATCTTAGAGTACCATGGAATATAATATACCCACTAGGAAACATAATAGTTTGATCAATTTAAAGCCTACATTAAAAAAAAAAAAAACTCAGCAACATAGTGAGTCTTGAAAGAAATGGGTTTCATGTTATTTTTCTGGGGAGGAAAGAATGTGATTATATTTTGTAGAATGGGAGAGTGCATTAAGTTTAATTTGCTTATAATTTAATGAGATAAAAATGATTTTTAATTGTGATGAAAGTTTTTTTAATATTGCTTTATTCAAAAATAAAGAACAATTTATAAAATAAGATAATTATATATTATAGATGCATTTATTGCACATTGCTTTAGTATGTCCTATTAAATTCATCTAATAACCCAATTATTAACATAATGTTTTGTAAAGCATATATTCTTATCTTGGAGTAATACTTTAATGCAGTGCAAAAAGTTGAAACTGAAATTTTACGGTCTAGTTTTATATCTATACACGTTGTTTAAAAAATTTGATAGCGTAATATGTTTCCTTTTTGACATTTTGAAATTCTAAAATAATTTTGAATATAAAAAGAGCATATTTCAAGTAATTTATAGATACAAATCTGAGAACATAATGATACTTCCTCCCATCTTCTCTCCTCTTTTCTTTTTTCTTGTTTTTTTGTGATAACATATTTATATTTATTTTCTAATAACAAGCTTAGTATTAGACTTAATAAAGGCTTCAATATGAGATACATGAAATTTATTCCCCTTAAATTTTACACTCACACACAAGTACAAAGTAGAAGGTCCACTGTTCAGAAGGATATAGATAAGAGCTATAAACAAGAATCAAACGTCAGCATGTCATTTTCAAAAATTTATATTAGATTTTCGTTTGTACTCTATATAAATAAGCTATGGCAAATCAGAGAAAACAGGTGATATTTGTCTTTTAGCATCTAGCTTATTTCACTAAGCTTAAAGGTCTACAGTTGCATTCATTTTGTTGCAAAAGACAGGATTTCGTTCTTTTTATGGCTATGTAGTATTTCACAGTGTATATTTTTTTGTTTAGGCTTCAAATGAGTGTTCTTTTATTTGCAGTTTCGTATGATAAGGTTATATTTACACCAAAATATCAATAATTGTAGACATAGAAATACAACCAAATACATTCACATATACAAGCTTCAAACAATTGTCTAGTATAATAAATATACATTGACTTAAAATTTTCAGTATATATTTGATAATATAGCTAGTGTTTTTCTAATCATTTGGTCTTTTCATGCTTACATTACATAGTTGGTAATAATATGTGGAATAGCCGCAAACTTTCACAATAATAGGTGCAATCGAATCTGATGTGTCTAATTAATTTTTAGTCCAACAAATTAGTTTTGTTCTTCATTACTCTCCAATGGGAGGGACACATTATATTTCATTATATTTTTTGTCTGCAAGAACAGTGGAGCGTTACAGGTCACACACATCCATGTCTATGCTCTAATTAGTCCAGTTGACAACATTCACAGTGTATATTTGCCACAGTGTCTTTATCCACTCATAAATTGATGTACCTCTGGGCCGATTCCATATCTTAGCTATTGTAAATTGATCTGCTATGAACAGGGGAGTAGAAGTAACTCTCTCATAGCTGGTTTCATTTCCATTGTGTATTTTCCAGGAGTAGGATAACTGGAACATATGTACATAAGTTAGATCTATTTTTAGATTTTTGAGGAATTTCCAGAATTTATTCCTTATGTTTGTACCAGTTTACATTTTTTTTGTTTGTTTTTGACAGACAAGTGGATAGTGAAAGAGAGACAGAGAGCAAGGTCTTCCTTTGCCATTGGTTCACCCTCCAATGGCCGCCACGGCCAGCGCGCTACAGCCAGCGCACACGCTGATCCGAAGCCAGGAGCCAGGTACTTCTCCTGGTCTCCCATGGGGTGCAGGGCCCAAGGACTTGGGCCATCTTCCACTGCACTCCCGGGCCACAGCAGAGAGCTGGCCTGGAAGAGGAGCAGCCAGGACAGAATCTGGCGCCCCAACTGGGACTAGAACCCAGTGTGCTGGCGCCACAGGCGGAGGATTAGCCTATTGAGCTACGGCGCCAGCCCAGTTTATGTTCTTAACGCCAGTATATTAAGGATGTTGTTTCTGTAAATCCTTACCAGCATGTGTTATTTTTTGATTTTTGAATGATACCCATTCTAACTGGAGTGAAGTGAAGTGTCATTGTGTTTTTATTTGGATTACATGATGGCTACTGACACTGAGCATTTTTTTTTTCATGTGTCTATCTTCCATTTGTATTTCTTTCTTTAAAAAATGCTTGTTCATGTCCTTTGCCCATTACTTAACTGGATTGTTTTGTTGTTTTGTGTTTTTTGAGCTCCTTATATATTCTGGATATTAATCCTCTATCCAATGCATAGTTTGCAAATATTTCTCCCAATTCTGTCAGTTTCCTCTTCACTTTGTTGAGTTCATATTTTGCTGTATAATAGCTTCTTAGCTTGATGTAATCCCATTTGTCTGTTTTTGCTCTTATTGCCTGTTCCTTGGAGTCTTTGGGGTTCGTATTCTGATCCATTGGTCTACATATCTATTTTTGTGCCATTAGCAGGCTGCTTTGGTTATGACTGCCCTATAGTATGTCTCCAAATTTGGTATTGTTATGGTTCCTGCTTTGCTATTATTAAGAACACTTTAGCTAATAAGTGCTCTTGTGTTTCCATATGGAGTTTAGTATCCTGTTTTCTAGATCTGAGAATATTTTGATTAGGATCACACTGAATCTATAAATTACTTGGAGTAATATGAATATTTGATAATTATTCTTGGAATAAATAAACATTTTCCATTTTTTGTGACTTCTACTTGTTTTTTTAATGTTTTATAATTTTCATTGTAGAGGACTTTCACCCCCTTGGTTAATTTATACCAAAATGTCTAATTTTTATAGATAATATGAATGGCACAGATCTTAAATTTCTTTCTCAACTGTGGCATTGTCAGTCTGTATGAATTCTATTGAATTTTGTGTGTTAATTTTATATCATGCAACTTTGACAAATTCTTGTATGAGTTCTAACCATCTCTTGGTGGAGTCCTTTGGTTCCCCTACACATAGGATCATATCATCTGCAAACAGGCCTAATTTGACTTTCTCCTTTCCAATTTGATGTTTTTCTTGCCTAATGGCTAAGGCTAATATTTCCAGAACTGTATTGAATAGTCATGATGTGAGTGGGCATTCTTGTATGGTTCTGGATCTTAGCGGAAATGCTTCCAACTTTTCCCCATTCAATTTGTTACTGATTGTGGGTTTGTCATATATTGCCTTCAGTGTTTTGAGATTTGTTTCTTCTATACTCAACTTTTTAAAGATTTTATAGCTATGTGTATTGAAATAATCATATTTTTTATTCTTCAATTTGTTAGTGTGATATATCATGTTTATTGATTTACATATGTTTTACCATCCCTGCATCCTGGTTCATATGAATGATCTTTTCGATATGTTGTTGGATTCAATTAAATAGTATTTTGTTAAGGATTTTTGCATCTACATTCATCAGGGAAATTTGTCTATATTTCTTTCATTTGTCCTATCTGTTTCTGTTTTGGAGATTAAGGTGATGCTGGCCTCATGGAAGGAATTTTAAAGGATTCCTTCTCTTTAAATTATTTTGAGTAGTTGAAGAAGAATTGGTATTATTTCTTCTTTAATAGTATGGTAGAATTCACTAGTGAAGCCCTGCAGTCCTGTTCTTTTCCTTGTTGGATGGGGAGATCTTTATTACTGATTCAATCTCATCCTTGATTATTGTTCAGTTTAGATTTTCTATGTCTTTGTGCATCAATTATGGTAAATTATGTGTGTCCAGAAATCAATCCATTTCTTCTAGATTTTCCAATTTGTCGGAATCTATATGTTATAATATTTGCTGATGATTGATTTTATTTCTCTGACATCAATTGTAGTATCACCTTTTTCATCATTGATTTTATTCATTTGGAACTTCTCCCATTAGTTGGGATACCGTTTTATCAATTTTTTTCCAAAAAAAAATCTCTTTACTGATCTTTGTTTTTTTAATTTTTAATTTTTCTCAAATTTTTATTATCAATTTCATTCCACTAAATTGGGGTTTGGCTTGTTCTTGTCATTTGGGGTTATTGAGATGCATTATTACATCATTCCAATGTTTTGATGAAGGCAGTAACTACTATAAACATTCCTATTAATACTGCTTTTGCTGCATCCATATGTTTTCATATGTTGTGTGATAATTTTCATTCATTTTAAGGATTTTTTAAAAATTTTTCCCTTTGATTTCTTCTCTGAGTTGCTGTTCATTCAGTATTATGTTGTTCAGTCTCCATGTTAGCATATTTTCTAGAATTCCTCTTCCTTTTCCTTCAGGATCTCCTAAAATGAGTATCGTTGGTCATTTGATGGTATGCCATAGATCCTGATCTCTGTTTTTGGTCTTTTGCTTTTCTAATTTCTTCTTCTCCCTGCTCCTCCTCCTCTTTCTACTTTCTAAGATATTTCAAAAGATAGATAACTCTACCTCAGGCATTTCATCAACCTCCTCATCTAGTACTGGTGTATTATTGTGTTCCTTTTGGGGAGGCATATTAACTTCTTTGTTCATGTTTCTTTTATTCCTACATTTATTTTTATGCCCCTGGGGAATCACTTGTTGTTGTCTATTCTGAAGGCTTTGTTTTTGGAAATGTGATTCCATGGCTTCTTGGAATTCCTACAGCTTACAGCAGATATGCCTGATGTGTGTGGTTGATGGGGCCATGGAGCTCTGGTCAGCGTTTGTGGGTAGAGCAGAGGTCCAGAGTTAAACCCAGATTGGCATCTTAGATCTCTGACTATTATCAACAGGGGGAATGAATGTTGACACTGGCTGGCATATTCACATTGTCAGCCCTTTTTTGTGCCTTGAGTGATTCACTGCCAAGTATGAGTTCACAGTGCCTGTGCATCCCACCCACTCAGGTGCACAAGCCATTCACAGTATCTATGAACTCCATCATGTGGGTGCCAAGCCCTCCACAAGGTCCCTCCGCTACACTTGGAGTTCTGAGCTTCCAGAGTCAGATTGAGTGAATGTCCAGAAAAACCAGTGACACCCTTGCTAGGACTTCACCAGGACAGGATTCCCACAGTCACAGTCACAGTGCGTGGGACTTCTTTAGCTGTAGATTGCAGAGTATCTTCTTTCTGCCATTTGAGTTGCCTTGTCCCCAGAGCAAGTCACCCAACAGAGTTCATTTGTAGCTATGCCTCAGCACGCTCCCTGCTAATGTGCCAAGAAGTCCATCTTGGTCTTCCACCTGGGAAGCAGGGAAACAAGCACTTGGGCTGTCTCCTATCCCTTCTCCAGCATATTATCAGGGAGTTGGATTAGAAGCTGAGTAGCTGAGACTTGAACAAAGGCTCTCAAGCAATGACTTAACCTGCTACACCACAATGATGGCTACTGGATGAGAACCTCTATATGAGAAAGACTTGTTATAAAAGTTTTTCTGTCACAGAAAACCAAACTGACTTTAAATGACTGCAATGCTAAAGGCACATTTTGAAATTCAGTGTTGGTTTAGATCTGACTCAGGTCCTAAAAAAGCCTCTCCCTAGAACAAAGTAACTTTGTGGCACCATCACCATATTCCAGTCCCTCTCCTTAGTTATTCCTGAGACATTGCCATAGGTAGGTTTACAACTGGTGTGGATTCAGGCACTTAGAGGAAAAATATGTTTTATTAAGGTTGAACCTTTATGTCTGCAATATTCATGTGAGTTCCTGGAGGAGCAACCACAAGTGTGGTAAATAGCTTTTCCCTGTTTGGTTTTGTTGTTTGAAACTGTGCAGCCCACTATGTGATTTAAATTTGGAAACATGTAGACTTCCTAATTGCATAAAAACATATCTAGAATTACCTAACATAAAATGATATAGTATGCAGAAACAGCAATGCCTTTGAAGTTGTTTTATTTTTCAAACAGTGGCTTGACTTAAGTCAAACTTCTTTTTGCATCCATGATTTCACTCTATTTCTTTTATCATTACATAATTTAATATATTAAATAATCAGAAATGTGCTTAACAGCTTCTTGAGAAATACTAGTTGTGATAAAAAATTCATTCAATATCTTAATTATACTGACAACTTTCATAATACATCAATATGATTATGTACATAAGAAATTATTTTGTGATTTTTGTTAATCAAAATACAAAGAAACAATGATTTTTAAATTACTAAAATTGGTCTCTGAGGCCTTTTTAACCATATTGTTACAAAGTAATGGCCATTTGTATATGCATTTCTATTTACATGGAAATATTTGCACTTAGATGCATATATATGTATGTGTACATATATAAGTAGCATATAAACATAATATATATTAATATATTATTTACCTTTCAATATATATTGAATTATATATTCAAATGTATACATATATTCATACAGATGAACATAGACACATACATGAATTATTTTTCTGCATGTGGATATACTTATCCACATGTAATGATTTAGCATAATACACCATGTACACTTAAAGAAAAAAATTTTTTTCAGTGACTAATAGTGCGATTTTAGTAGATTAATATAATGTAAACAACATCATTTTTATTTAAATGTAACTTTATTGGTTACATTCTGTGTCCATGTACATTTTTACATGTGGCACTTACAATTTACTATGAGATAGGTATTATACTTATCTTTCAGAAAAAAAAATGAAGACACAAAAGGGACTTTGCAAGGTCACACACCAACATATATTCAAGATTTTCAACTGCCTTTTTAAACCAGATATGCCCTCATATATCCTGTTCTATCACTCTTATTTTTAAAATAAATAAACAAAATGTGCCTTAAGATTACCAAGTGATTACAGAAAGTTGTAGATCATGCTAGAAGCAGGGGTAATAGAACCATCAACATTTGAATTATCAGTTTACTTCCAAGCTGCAGCGGAATATTGCTTCCCTACGCATAATGTCTTCCAGTAAAACATAGTCTGCATTTCTTATATGTAATGGAAATAAATGCAGCCATAAACAATTCCTTTTTTTTCCATTATGGAAAATTCTCATATAAATGTGAACATATCTAATCATCAGATCTAATAACAAATACTATTGTTAAGCTATAAATGAATATTTTATTGTGTTATTACTAGGATATTTAATAAATTGATCTATTAAATTCAATCCAGATCATATTTACTATGATAAGAGTTGATGTTTTAGTGGTAAATGTAGTAATCATATCCCTGTCCTCTCAGGGCTCATTCTCTGATGAAGAACACAAACAAGGAAGCAAACATATGAATAGATGATAGAATATATGCAATGATAGGAATAGCATGGAGCAGCTGGGATCCCAGATGAGGAAGAAGCTTACCCACAGCACGTAGCATCTGTCATAGCTTCCATTAAGAAATAGCACTCTTAGTTCAAGACTAAAATATTGCAATATACATGCAAGATGAATGGGGCGATCCAGGGAAAGAAACGCAATAATTAATTTTTTTTATTTGACAGGCAGAGTTAGACAGTGATAGAGAGAGACAGAGAGAAAAGTCTTCCTTCCATTGTTTCATCCCCAAAATGGCGGCTACGGCCAGAGCTGCGCTGATCCGAAGCCAGGAGCCAGGTGCTTCCTCCTGGTCTCCCATGTGGGTGCAGGGGCCCAAGCACTTGGGCCATCCTCCACTGCCCTCCTGGGTCACATCAGAGAGCTGGACTGAAAGAGGAGCAACTGGAACTAGAACCCGGCACCCATATGGGATACCGGCACCACAGGCAGAGGATTAATCAAGTGAGCCACGGTGCCGGCCCCAATAATTAAATATTGAGAAAGAGGTAATAGCATGTGTGAAGGCAAGAAAGCACATAATTCTGAAAAATTGAAAATAATGCTAAGAAGCTGGATTATGTACTATGGAATTATGAAAACAAGAAATTAGAAGTTATGTCAGATTGCTCATCTAGTGTGCAATGTCTTATTATTTCAAAGCATAAAATATGACATTAAGTAATGATTCCTATTTGAAATAGCGAAAATGATCTTGGCCTTGAGGTGCAAATAGTTGTAAGAATTCCACAATGTTTAGTGCATTTACTTTCAGTAGACCATAATGATTTAAGAAATAATCTATAATTTTGCAGCGAGACTTCCTTTTTAAATTTGAGATAACATTTTTAATTTTCATTGAGGTCAAAGGCTGAATACTCCACTAAATTAGGTGTTCAACAATTAAAATGTAAAGAGACCATAGTTGAACAGAGGTAGAAGATAGTGCTATAAAGAATAATTGAATGAAAAGAATATATTTATAGCAACAACATACTGGCATTTCTGTTTTGCTTTTCTTTTTGATATTTTAAAAAATTAGCTCCCATATATAAGGGAGAACTTGTGGTATTTGTCTTTCTGCATTCAGCTTATTTCATTCAACATGATGTCCTCCTGATGCAACCATATTGATACAAATGATATAATGTTAGAATTTCATTTGTTTATAGCTGAATAGTACTCCATTGTGTGTGAGTGTGTGTTGGATCTTATGGCAAGTCTATTTCTGGTTGTTTTTAAAGAGACTCCCATTCTATTTTCCACAGTAGCTGTACTGATTTTCATTCCCACCAACAGTGTATAGGAGTTCCTCTTTCTCTACATACTCAAAAGCATTTGTTAGCTATTCTCACAGAAGTAAAGTGATTATGTCATTGTAATTTAACTTTTGTTTCCCTGATGGTTAATGAATTTGAACTTTTCTTAAATATATTTGTTGGCTATTTGTATTTCTTCTTTTGAAAACTACCTGTTGAGGCCTTTTGCCCATTTCTTGACTTGGTTGGTTGGTTTTTAGTTGTTAGTTTTTTGAGCTATTTATATATTGTGGATATAAACCTTTTGTTGGATAAGTAGCTGGCAAATAGTTTATCCCATTCTGTTAAATGTCTGCACATTCTGGGGGATTGTTTCCTTTGCTGTGCAGAAGCTTCTGAGTTTAATGCAATCCTATTAGTCTAGTTTACCTTTATTTCCTCTGCTTTGGGGACTTATCCAAGAAGTCTTCCCTACAACAATATGTTGAATTGTTTCCCCTACATTTTCTTTCATAAACATCACAGTCTTGGGTATTAAATTTATGTGTTTACCCATCTTGAGTTCATATTTTTGTTTTTGGTGAGATAGGGCTCTAATTTCATTCCAGATATATATCCAGTTTTTCCAGCACAATTTATTGAAGAGATTATTCTTTCTCCATTGTGTGGTCTGGACACTTTCACCAAGTCAGTTGGCTGTATGTATAAGGATTCATTTCTGGGCTCTCTATTCTGTTCCATTTATCTATGTGTTGGTTTATATGCTGATACTATGCTATTATAAATATTGGTTTTCAACAGCATAGATTTCACATTGGAAAAATACTCCTCTGTTATTTCATTCATTCCTCAGTGGTGAATTAATGTTAAGGCTTTTTTTTTATATATAAAAAGGAAGTTAGTGTTTCTTATTAGTGAAGTTTTGCCTCCTCTTGGTGAGGACTATGATCTATATAAATTTTTTTGATCTATATAAATTTTAATCTTTTTGTGTTCCAGATCCTATTTTTGAATGATTCAAAGACTTTTAGAACAGAAATTATGAGTAACAGAAGGACATCAAACTGGGCCCCCAGCTGATCTGTGATGGATGTACATCTTATAACATGACCAAAACATAATATTTGTTTTTAATTTTCTGATAAGTCACCAAAATTGTGGTTTGTATATATACTATAATTTAGGACAATCTGATTTGTTTAGATTTTCAAAAATACATTTAATTAATTAGGAATCTACTTTACAATCTGAATGTTAGGATTATTATTATTTCAAACAAGTGTATAATTATTTGTATATCTAATATGTGCATTAGAATTTATAAAATTCATGTAGAAAGGATTTATGTCATATTAATTAAAATAGGTAAAGTGTAGTAGCCTGTAAAGCTCTTGAATCCCATGAATGTCTTTTTTTTTTTTTTTTTTTGATAGGCAGAGTGGACAGTGAGAGAGACAGAGAGAAAGGTCTTCCTTTGCCATTGGTTCACACTCCAATGGCCACTGCGGCCAGCGCACTGCACTGATCCAATGGCAGGAGCCAGGTACTTCTCCTGGTCTCCCATGGGGTGCAGGGCCCAAGGACGTGGGCCATCCTCCACTGCACTCCGGGCCACAGCAGAGAGCTGGCCTAGAAGAGGGGCAACCGGGACAGAATCCGGCGCCCCGACCAGGACTAGAACCCGGTGTGCCGGCACCGCAAGGCGGAGGATTAGCCTAGTGAGCCACGGCTTCGGCTTCCCGTGAATGTCTTTAATATGCCTTCCTTAAAAAAACTTTGAGAATTGCGGCCTAGTCTAAATTGATGACTTCTACCTTTGTTTCTGGCAGCACATTAATTTGCATGTCTTTGGCCTCTTCTAGAATGTCATCTTAAAAATTTGTAATTGGCAAAAATATTCCTCTGTGCTATTTACTGTGCTAATATGTCATGCTATATGGAACTTATATTTCCTACAGGGAAATCCCAAAACTGAACCTTTCCCACAAAAAAGTGATCAAAGTTATTTTTAATAAAATAGATGAATATTACACCAGCAAATTACATTCAAGAAATGTAAAATATTTTAATAAAAACTGTACTCAGCGGAGCCTATGACTAATGTTGAATAAAGCAAAAAAGATATATTACAACAAATATTTCAACATCACACTGAATTTTATATTGTTCCTTATTTCCATCAAACATGTCTAAGTATCTATTATATGCAGGATCTCTAATAGAAAATGTATGGCTTATCTTAAAAGAATAAATAAGGAATTCCTGACCTCGGTAAGTTTGTATCATAACCCAAAATTGATTTTTATAGGACTTGAACATATTTGCCAAAAATAGAAGTAGCAGGATGTTAAACTCATAAGTGGTAATTCTAATTGAAAAATTCAAAATACAGGCATATCAAAATACCAGTAATTTAAATAAGAATTTTCTATTATAAAATGAATTATCAAAGAAGATTCTATTTTAAATGGGCTTTTTTTGTTGGCACAATTATTGACTGTGGTATTTATAGAGATAATGCATTTGCCACTTGCCTGAAAGCTTTAAAATCCATGAATGATATTAGGTTTTGAAGGAGATAGTTAACCAAATTATATTTAAGTGCCCTTCAGATATCTAAGCCCAGAGCTAATTTCAATATTGTAAAAGCAGTATTGAAGTTACAGTAGTGAATTGTGCTAGATAATTTTATTTTTATATCGAATAAATGTGCCTTACCAATGTTCAGCAGATGGTCATCCCTGAAACTTCCTCTACTATTGATTTCAAAGTCAGGTTTAAGAAACTTCTGCTAACTAGGGATGCTCTTTGCTACCCCCTTCCCATTCTCTCGCTTTAAAGCAAATGACACTAGATGTCACAGTGATGTGTCATATACAAATGGCACTCTGAATGTCTTTGGTAAATGCCAATGTTCAAGTCAAATCTCAAATTTGCCTTGATAGGTTTGACAGGCAGTCATATTAATGGGTATTCTTGCATTTAGAGAAAACACATCTATTAACTAAAAGTTAATATAGGATATTTTAAATAAATATAGGTAGCATAAAGAAATACTATGACATTAAACCTAAAAAAAAAGATCCTTTGTAGATGACAGTTACACCTTCAAAGTAGTCACGCCAGTAATTTGGCGCACATGGTTCACTCTGTGTTGAGAGTACTGGGGTTAATATATTCACACAGCCTTCATATCTGAACTTACCTAAATTATTTTTTTAAAGATTTATTTATTTGAAAGACAGACTTACAGAGAGAGGTAGAGACAGAGAGAGAGGTCTTCCATCTGCTGGTTCACTCCCCAGATGGCCGCAATGGCTAGTGCTGCCCTAATCTGAAGCCAGGATCCAGGAGCTTCTTCCAAGTCTCCCATGTGTGTGCAGGGGCCCAAGGATTTGGGCCATCTTCTGTTGCTATCTCAGGACATAGCAGAGAGCTGGATCAGAAGAGGAACAGCTGGGACTAGAACTGGCTCCTATATGGGATGCTGGCGCTTCAGGCCAGGACTTTAACCTGCTGCACCACTGGTTCACTCCCCAAATGGCCACAATGACCAGATCTGGGTAGATCTGAAACCAGGAGCCAGGAGCTTCTTCCAGGTCTCACATGTGGATGCAGGAGTATAAGCAGGTCATCTTAAGCTGCTTCCCCAAGCGCATAGGCAGGAACTGGAGCAGAAGTGAGCCAGCGGGATGCAAACCGGTGTGCATATGGGATGTTTTAGCTACAGGTGGAAGTTTAACCTGCTATGCCACAGTGCCAACCCCATGAAAATCCTTTTCAAAATTTACATTTATCTCATTATAATCATTCATTCATATTCTAATGTTGATATTATACTTGATAGTCCTTAAAAGCATGAACTAATTTTGTTTATATTTATCTGTCCAAGAAGTGATAATTTGTCTTTTGAATTGAATTCCATAGTGAATCTTTATCATTCTAAATGAGGTTTAAAAATTTGAGAGATTGGTCCAGTGCTGTGGCATAGTGGGCTAAGCCTCTGCTTGTGGTGCCTGCAAACTATATGGGTGCTGGTTCATGTCCCAGCTGCTACTTTTCCAGTCCAGCTCTCTGCTAACGATCTGGAAAAGCAGTAGAATATGGTCCAGATGCTTGGATGCCTGCTCCCATTTGGGAGGCCCAGAAGAAGCTCCTGGCTCCTGGGTTCAGATCAGCCCAACTCTAGCCATTGCAGCCATTTGGGGAGTCAACCAGCAGATTGAAGACCTACCTTTCTGCCTCTCCCTCTCCGTGTCTATAATCTCTCAAATAAATAAATAAATCTTTTTTAAAAAATGTGAGAGAGAGAGACAGATTCCAAATGTGGTTTGCTCCCCCCAGATACCCACATCTGGGACAAACCTAGGAGCACAGAATTCAATCCACGTCTCCCATGTGAATGTCAGGGACAAAAGTACTTGAGCAATCACCTGTTGCTTTTCAGGGTTTATATTATCAGGAAGTTGGAACTGGGAGAAGAACTGGGACACAACCCCAGCCACTCTGTTATGAGATACAGGCATCAAAAGAGATATGATTGGGCCAGCGCCGTGGTGCAGCAGGTTAAAGCCCTGGCCTACAGCACCAGCATCCCATATGGGCACCAGTTTGAGTCCCAGGTGCTCCACTTCTGATCCAGCTCTCTGCTATAGCCTGGGAAAGCAGTAAAGATGGCCCAAGTCCTTGGGCCCCTGCACCCACGTGGGAGACCGGGAAGAAGCTCCTGGATCTGAACTCGCACGGGAGACCCATCGTGGCCATTTGGGGAGTGAACCAATGGAAGAAGACCTTTCTCCCTGTCTCTAACTCTGTCTGTAACTCTACCTCTCAAATAAATAAATAAAAACTTTAAAAAATTATGTAGAAACACCTTTTTTTGATGAAATATAAAGTTTAATTTGTTTCTAACATACATGATAAGTAAAAATAAATATAGACAAAAAGCCAGTAGAAAAAAATCAAACATCAAAACAAGAAGACAGAAAAAATACAAATACTTAACAAATGTGAAAAATTCCTCATTAATACTCATAATTTCATATTTTCAGTTTTAACATATCTTATTATTAGCAAGACTTCAAAAATTGGCCATACCCAGGGATAGAAAGGTTTTAGAGAAACTTGCTCTTTTATGCTATGGATGCGATGGGAATTGTACCAGTAACCTTTCTTTTTTTCTTTCCTTTCAAACTTTTATTTAATGAATATAAATTTCCAAAGTACAGCTTATGGATTACAATGGCTTCCCCCCCCAATAACGTCCCTCCCACCCGCAACCCTCCCCTTTCCCACTCCCTCTGCCCTTCCATTCACATCAAGATTCATTTTCATTTCTCTTTATATACAGAAGATCAGTTTAGCATACATTAAGTAAAGATTTCAACAGTTTGCTCCCACACAGAAACATAAAGTGAAAAATACTGTTTGAGTACTAGTTATAGCATTAAATCTCAATGTACAGCACACTAAGGACAAAGATCCTATATGAGGAGTAAGTGCACAGTGACTCCTGTTGTTGACTTAACACATTGACACTCTTGTTTATGGCATCAGTAATCACCCTAGGCTCTTGTCATGAGCTTCCAAGGCTATGGAAGCCCCCTGAGTTCACTGACTCTGATCATATTTAGAAAAGGCTATGGTCAAAGTGGAAGTTCTCTTCTCCCTTCAGAGAAAGGTACCTCCTTCTTTGATGACCCATTCTTTCCACTGGGATCTCACTCGTGGAGATCTTTCATTTAGTTGTTGTTTTTTTTTTTTTTTTTTTTTTTCCCCAGAGTGTCTTGGCTTTCCATGCCTGAAATACTCTCATGGGCTTTTCAGCTGGATCCGCATGCTTTAAGGGCTGATTCTGAGGCCAGAGTGCTGTTTAGGACATTTGCCATTCTATGGGTCTGCTGTGTATCTCACTTCCCATGTTGGATCATTCTCTCCCTTTTTGATTCTATCAGCTAGTATTTGCAGACACTATTTTTGTTTATGTGATCCCTTTGGTTCTTAGTCCTATCATTATGATCAATTGTGAACAGAAATTGATCACTGGGACTAGTGAGATGGCATTGGTACATGCCACCTTGATGGGATTGAATTCGAATCCCCTGGTATGTTTCTAACTCTACTGTTTGAGGTAAGTCAGCTTGAGCATGTCCCAAATTGCACATCTCTTCCCTCTCTTATTCCCACTCTTACATTTAACAGCGGTCACTTTTCAGTTAAGTTTCAGCACTTAAGAGAACGGTGTGTTGATTACAGTATTCAACCAAAGGTATTAAGTAGAACAAACAAAAACAAAATACTAAGAGGGATAACATATCAAGTTGCTCATCAAAAGTCAGGGTGAGGGCTGATCAAGTCACTGTTTCTCATAGTGTTCATTTCACTTTCACAGGTTTCCTTTTTGGTGCTCAGTTAGTTGTCTCCTATCAAGGAGAACAAGTGGTATTTGTCCCTTTGGGATTGGCTTATTTCACTCAACATAATGTTTTCCAAATTCCTAACAGGGATCACTTTTCAGTTAAAATTTAAACACCTAAGAATAATTGTGTGTTAATTACAGAGTTCAACCAATGGTACTAGAACAAACAAAAAAAAAACACTAAAATGGATAAAGTATTACATTGTACATCAACCGTCAGGACAAGAGCTGATCAAGTCACTGTTTCTCATAGTGTCCATTTCATTTCAACAAGTTTCCCCCTTGGTGCTAGCAATCAGGGAAATGCAAATCAAAACCGCAGTGAGGTTTCACTTCACCCCAGTTAGAATGGCTCACATGCAGAAATCTACCAACAACAGATGCTGGAGAGGATGTGGGGAAAAAGGGACACTAACCCACTGTTGGTAGGAATGCAAATTGGTTAAGCCACTATGGAAGTCAGTCTGGAGATTCCTCAGAAACCTGAAGATAACCCTACCATTCAACCCAGCCATTCCACTCCTTGGAATTTACCCAAAGGAAATGAAATTGGCAAACAAACAAGCTGTCTGCACATTAATGTTTATTGCAGCTCAATTCACAGTAGCTAAGACCTGGAACCAACCCAAATGCCCATCAACAGACGACTGGATAAAGAAATTATGGGACATGTACTCTATCGAATACTATACAGCAGTCAAAAACAACGAAACCCGGTCATTTGCAACAAGATGGAGGAATTTGGAAAACATTATTCTGAGTGAATTGAGCCAGTCCCAAAGGGACAAATAACACCTTTTTTTGTTTTTCAAAACATTTAATGGGAAACAAATATTTGAGTTAAAACTGTGGCATATTAATTGCCTCCTTTTTAAAGGATAATTAATTTTTTGATCAGCATTCAGAACTATCCATTTCTAATAAGTTTTCCTCTGTCAGTTATTCTTTGTGTGTACATATACATTCAAAGCCCTACATAAGAGCTTTATCATGAGCAGATGTTCAGCACAGTGAATATCAACTGACTGTGCTGTATAGACTGATTGTCTTTTTCTCTCCAGTTTCATGGTAATCCATAATGCCCAATGTTATGGTTTTATAGGCTTATAGTGGTGTTAATGTTATAAAGGTAATGTTTTAATGAATGAGGTTACTGCCTCTATGAAATGGAACCCAGAGATCTTCCTTTTCTCTTCTGCGCTGTGAAAATACAGTGAAACTGTATGAACTAGACATCAAAGCTACTGGTATTTTAATCATGGAATTTTTCATATCCAGAACATTAGAAATACATTTCTATTGCTATAAGCTACAAAATCTATGATTTTTTAAATAGAAATCTAAAAGTATCAAGAAAGGCTGGAATTGGACTCTGTGAATGCAATTGGTTACTTGTATAAGTGTTGCTAAAAGACCTTAAGTAAGTTAAACTCCACTTTTCATGTGTGAAAAGGCCTAAAAATAACTACCTCATCATCTCTTCAAAGGAAAAAGAAAATGTAACTATATAAATGATTAGCATAATGTCTCACATTTAGTATACATTGCAATATCAATTAGAAATCAGCATAGACATCAAGAGGAATATTGGTCTTAGAAAAAAAATGAAATACCAGGCATAAATTATAATCTCAAAGATAGTGAAAAACAAATAAAGGACAGAGACACAGATAATACTTTCAGAAGAAGAAATGATCTCATATTATTGTTGAAGTTTGTAAATATTTTAGAATTGGATGTGATTTAAACAGGCTAATTTGTGAAAGAAGAGGTTTGATGTGAAAGAATGTTTGGAGATGCGATCTACTGAGAAAAATCACATTATGCTGTACTGTGTTTGCTAACCTTTTCATACATATGGTCAACTTTTCCTCAAAGAGCTTTTATTATTTTTTTTACTGACTTGCCTTCATTTCCAAATCCTTAATGAGATAAAAACAATCTTGCATAATTCTGCTTTTTTAAAACTTTTATTTGGTTTGATTGCCAGAAGAGTTGAAATATTCTGTGTGTTTATTGGACATTTGCATTTCCTAATTGGTGAATTTATTAGTTGTTGTGGTATTGTCTATATTTTTGTATTGATTTGTCACAATATATCCATATACCTACCATTGTGAAGACTGGCTTAACATTGGGTAAAATAGCTAAGAATTTTAAAATTTTATCCTGCTAGTCCTAGTACTAACATTTCATTTCAAGGATGTTTGCCCTTAAATTATTTTTTCTGTGAATTTAAAAGTGTAATATATATTGCTATCTTTATTTTAAATTTGATTGATATTTACATACTGTAGTTTTGTGCTATATGATAAACACACATCTGACCAACAAAATAAATGTTTTTTCTAATATTTATTTGTTTGAGAGTTAGAGTTACAGAGAAAGCAAGAGATAGAGACAGAGGTCTTCCATCCGCTGGTTCACTCCCCAAATGGCTGCAAAGGCTGGAGCTGGGCCATCCAAAGCCAGGAACCTGGTGCTTCTTCCAGGTGTTCCATGTGGGAACAGGGGCCCAAGCACTTGAGACATCCTCTGCTGCCTTCCCAGGCCATGAGCAAAAAGCTGGATTCGAAGAGGAGCAGCAGGGACACTAACCCCCACCCAAATAGGATACTCGCACTGCAGGCAGAGGCTTAGGCTAGTATACCTGAGTGCTGGGCCCAACAAATGTTCCTATTTTCTTCAAGTTTATAGTCTAGTGCAAAACAGAGATATTTTTAAAAGCAGAAAAGAAGAATATAAGAAAGTTTTGTAAAACTTCATGGAGTTGTAGCATGATAAAATTTATTATTTCAGTATCTTATCTTATTTGTACATTAAGGTATTACCTGACTTGAGAAACTGAGTAGATGGGAGTGTCATTTATTAAACAAAGGAAAAGTAATTGGCAGGTTTGGGAAATAGATTCATTTATTTGGAGAGGAGAATCTGAAATTTCATTTTGTATTTGTTGAGTTGTAATTGTCTGTGGGACATTTAAGCAAATGCGAGCATAAACATGGAATGTAGATGACATTATTTATTGGGGGCTATAATTTGGGAATCATCAGCATCAAGATGGCCTTTAAATTCACATAGATTTGCTATGCTGTGTGGAAGCATGAGTGGGAAGACATTTAAATGGAAGATGACCCCACAACAGTTAGAAATAGTAAGAGAGATAAAGGAAAACCAGAAAAGAATGATCCCCCAGAAGTCTAGAGAGAATTTTAGTGTAAGAAGAAAGAATTGTTTCTCTTAGAAAATACTTATTTTTTTAGATTCTTTAATTTAAAGGGAGAGGGAGAGGGAGAGAGAGAGAGAGAGAGAGAATCATCTGTCTGCTGGCTTACAAATGGCCACAATAGTTGGGTATGGGCCAGGCCAGGCCAAAGCCTGGAGGCAAAAATTCCATCCTTGTCTCCCACTTGGGTGGCAGGACCCAAGCAGCTGGGCCACTGTGTTCCCTGGTGCATTATCATGGAGCTGGATTAGATGTGGAGCAGCAGGAGTTGGTCTCTGATCAGGGATGCTGGCATCACAATTGGCGATTCAGTTTAGTACCTTGCAACAATTACCCTGATCAAATTGCTTCTGAGAGTTTCAGTAAAGTGAGCTGTTGGAAGAAATAGGCGTGATGTTTATTTCTTTCACCACCAAATTAAAATTTGAAATATTTATAAAATATAAAATTGAACAAATCATATATATGGAACTTAATGGGTTTTCAAAAAATGGAACTCAGCACAGAATTCAAGAACTGGAACATTGCCATAGGATGGCCTCCTTTGTACCCACAGTCTGGTGATTGTCCTAATGAAAGATGACCACAATCTGACTTCTAAGACCACAGATCTTGCCTGTCTTTGAACGTATAATTATACATCTATTTTTGAGTCTAATTTCTTTTGTACAATAGTATAGAGATTTATCCATGGTGTGGCTTATATTTATTATTTGTTCATTTTTCACTGTGAGTATTGTGAACTGAGTGTTGGTCACTACTGAAAATTCATATGTTGAAGCCCTAACCACCAATGTGATGATGTTTGGATGTAAGGCCTTTTGGAGATAGTTAGTTTAGATGATTTTATGAGGTCGGGGCCTCCCATGTTGGGATTAGGGTTCTTACAAGAAAGAATGATGAGAGTTTTCTCTCTTTCTGCCATGTGAGCACACTTAGAAAACAACCATGTGCAAGCCGGCAAGAGAATTAGCAGGAACCAAACCAACCAGCACTCTGGACCTACCAGCCACTATAACTGAGAAATAAATGTATTAAAGTTACCCTGTTTATGGTATTTTGTTGTAGTATCACTGAGTAATGCAATGAATGTTGCAGTTTTAGCTATACTTCCTACTGCTACAGAATAGTTCTAAGTGAGACACTATTATGAATAGTGCTACTATGAACATCTTTATTTATGTCTTTTATAAATATGAACACTTATGCTTAGTGTATATATACATATATATATAAGATTCCTAGGCCATATAATAGAGTTTCACTTTTAGTAGATATCAAGAAACAGTTCTCCAAATCTTTTTGAATCAATTTTTATGACCAAGTTGGTATGTAATATACATTTGTTCCAAATCTTCACCTACTTTTGGGTATTATTTTAATTTTTGATATGGTAGTAAATGTGAATTGGTGTCTCATTCTGGTTATAGTATATATTTTGTGTTTGCTAATTAATTGAGTCACTTTTCATATCTGTAATTAGTAGTTAGTTATAAATAGATTGCTCTTTTGCTTACTTAATGATCCTGGCTTATATTTAATACTACTAATCAGTTTTCATTGGATGGTAATTAAAGCATTTAAGATGGCTTTCACATACCCAGTGGTCTATTTTAGATTCTGCATCTACTGATTTATCAGTTTTATCTAAGGATTCCCCTGAAGAGTGTATAATATCTGAAATGTATGGAAATTTGTATAGTAATATTTCCTTAAAGTACATAAGTTGAAAAATAATCACAAAAGCAATACTTTGAGTCACAGCTTCCTAATTGAACTTTATGAAATTGTATTTTCCTAAAACATGAAATATATAAGTAAATCAAATTTAAAAAGAAGTTTGAATAGTAAACCTCACACAATTTTGAGTCACTGATGTTTAACAAATCCAACAATGTAGAAAAAGTAAACATACCATAACTTAGATATTTATTAAAAATATGGTAGATAAAATTTGAGGCTTGAATTCTATAGATAATCAATGTAAATATCCAAAGATATATTTTTAAACTCTTACAATATTTTAAAACCCTCAAGTGAGGGGTGGACATTTTCCCTAGTGATTAAGATGCCTATATCCCACATTGTTTTATTTGATTCCTGAATCCAGCTGTTGATTCCAGCTTCCTGCCAGTACAGACTCTGGGAGGTAGCAGTGAAAACTCAAGAGTTAGGTCTGTGCTATCCATGGGGGAGACATGGATTGGGTTCTCAGCTCTTGGCATTGGCTCTATTCTAGCCCCAGCCATTACAGGGATATGTGGTGTGAATTTTTGGATAGGAGTGCTCCCTTTCTTTCTGTCTCTCCTTCAAACATGTCTAAGTCTCACTACCTCTCAAATAAATGAAGAATTTTTAAAACCTCACAATGAAGTTTTATATCTATATCTCTGTGCATATATATGTATATAAAATTCCATCTTCACTAGTCATAAAGAACACTAAATATCCTCCCTCCTATCACTCTTGGGAATAATGGAATGAGCCAAATATACAGACATTGAGAGAGACTAGAACAGTGAAGTTTAAAAATAGGAGACATCTGGATCCTTGGTTTATGTTTGGGAATTGATTTTGATGAATCTCAGAAACTCAGAGGCTTGAATGATATTTATGTGTCATTGTTTTGAAACAATCTTCATCTTATGAAACAAATAGATATAATAATGCCTTTGAATATATATGTCCTATTCACTCTGATGTAATCCCACAGTACAAGCCTGTTATGCAGAGTTAACTAGTAAACTATAATCTGTAAGGATCAGGGCAGTCCATTGCACATTTTTCTTTATCACATAGTTTGAGTCAGAGAGAGAGAGAGAAACAATTTCTCAAGGATTTAAAGAATATATCTTTAGATCTGAAGCATATTGTGTTTAATTTATTCTCTGAACACACACACAGCACACACACATACATATAAATAATAAAAAAATCATTAAAATATAACTTTGCTAACTACCACAACTCTATAAATGAAACATTATTATATTTTCAGTTAGGCACTTGGGCTCAGTTTCATCTTTGCCTATCATCACCCTGCTTTGCTTTTCTCCCTTAATTAGTTCTGCAATAATTTGGGAGTTTCAAGGAATTCAACTAATACTTTTATTTGCATATCACTGTGAGATACTGAGCTCTTTACAAAGGTTCTGGTGTCTGCCAGAGGAGGGATTTCTGGATTATGTGAATTGTCCTAGCTGCCCCAGATGACAGAGCTCACATAGGAGAGCTTGTCAAGTGAATTTGCCCATAATTCACTGCAAATCTTTGGGGCAGTTTGACAATTTTTTGATTTTTCTTTTTTGAGATTTATTTTATTTATTTGAAAGGCTGAGTGGAAGTGAGGGAGACACAGAGAGAAAGAGAACATCCATCTTCAGGTTCAGTCCCCACATGGCCGCAAAGCTCAGGGCTGGACCATTAACTCTATCTGGTTCTCATACATGGGTGGCAGGAGTCCAAGAACTTGGGCCATCTTCTGCTGCTTTCCTAGGTACATTAGCAGAGAGCTGGAGTGGAAACAGAACAGCCAGGACTTGAACCAGTCCTCTGCTCTGGGATGACAGTATTGTAGGCAGTGGTTTACCCCACTGTGCCACATCACCAGCCTCAAAAATTTCTCCAATTTAAAGTGTATTTAGATCCATTTAATCACTTTTTTTCTGGGTGAGAAATGAGATGCCTGCTCTGATATCCAGTCATAACCATTATGCCTATTAAAGGTAGTCCAACATTAATGTCCAGTGTATGTCACTTACATCATTAGAAGCATCAGGTGTCAGATTCTCAATTTTATTAGACAGATTAAAGAAAAATGGAAAGATAGACAATCATTGGTTTTCAATAGAGTGGCTTTCTCTGTGTTCTTTTTCTGCTTGTTATGGATGTATTTTCTGAGAAAGGCCATGTGGAGCTTTGATATACTTTGCTTTAGGAACAATGGTCAGGGTTTATTAATCCCATTTATTTTCAACAAAAAGAAAAAAAATGTCTTTGGAGATATTGAAGAGTCCTTGGCACTGAAACCATTTTCTATGAGGATTCCCGATTGAGTGAAACAAGTTTTTTTTATTTAAAAAGATATTTAGAAAAATTTTATAGATGTTAGAGAAGAGAATCTTTTAATATATAGAAATATATATTTTAGGCCAACAACAATCTAAATACTGTCCATTTTCATGAGTGAAGTCCCAGGATACTAAGGCTCAGAATCATTTTAAGGTTAGATTTTCTCTGTTGCAACAACTACTTTATTTAAATTTCTATCAGTTTCCATTTGGATATCCTGGCTTCAAAAATATTATCATATGCCACTAATTTTGAAAAACACTTACCCCTTGCATACAAAGTGCACTACTCATCACTTTCAATAAACTTCTGTGTTGAATCTAATGCATATAGTCCCTTAAACAACATTTGTGAGTTTTACCCTCATAAGATCAAATGATTAAAGGAGCAATAAAAGTCATAAAACTAGTTTATATTTAATAAGTCTAGGGAATGAGAAATAAAGATGAGGCTCAAATCTGTATAATTTCATCTTTATGTTCAAAGATTGAACCCTTTAAAATTTTTCTCTAATAGAGGTTAGAAAATGGAAAAATTTTGAATTTTTATTATTATTCATCTATGATAAACATTAACAGTAATTTTACCATGGCAATGATAGTGGCAGAGGAAAGTTTTTGTAGAGAGATTGTCTTGTTTTAATTACTGATATTTCTTAGGAAACATCCTTAACAGATTCAGTAAAAACTTTACACAACAGTTGAATAACCTAGACAGTCATCTAATTAATCTCATTAGTGTCTTTTTAGGTATTTTTAGTATTCAGGTGTATGTCAAACAGGACAGTAATATAGATCCTCGGGATAAGAATAATAGCAGAACTCATTCTGTCTCCACATTTCTGCTGTCATCAAGCTCCTGTTGAAAATAGTAGGTTGCACTTCCCCTACGGCATACTTTGAGTGTTTTGTTAGAAATGTGAATAAAAGAAATAGGCTCTTGATACTGAAGAAAATTGATGTAGGTGTCTTTCTAGCCTTTTCCTGACTAGGCAAAGGAAATGGTTTCTTTCAGGTGCACTGTTCCCTGTTCTCTCTCATTGCCCAAGGAAGTGTTGAATTTTTATCCAGCATTTAACCATTCCCTTCAGCATTGACAGTGGTGTCTATACATTGATTACTTTTATTTTACTTCCGATTTCATTTTTTTTTCTTCAGAAACATATTTTGGTCTGGTGCATATTTGATGTGGATTGACCCTACATCTTTCAAATGCATATACATAAACCAAGACCCATCATTCCCCAATCCATTCTTAATTTTTTACCCCATTTATGCTATTTTTCTACTATATCACCACCAAGGAAAACGTAATTTTTTAAAAAATTACATAATTTGCTTCATTTTCATTGTATTTGCCTCCAATGGCATAGGTATTCATTCTTGAAGAAAATTAAGCCAGAAACCTTGATGTTATCTGTTACTTCTTACTAAACATTTTCAGTTACAACTATCATTCAAATATATGTTCTTACTTGGACTACTGGAGACATTTACTCTTCTAGTGTTACCCATTTTTAGCCAGTTTGATCCCAGTGACCTAACAACACACCTCAGTTATCCACCACTGCTATTAGAGTCAAATGCAAATTCTGTGGCACAGAACACTGTACTCTTTAAGATCTCACTTCCCCAATTCTATAGCATCCCTCTCTGCCTTCTCTTCTCTTGCAGTCCAGCTCTGATGTACTGTGCCCACATCATTTCCCTAATCCTATGGCTTCAGCTCTCTGCACTTGCAACATATTGGCCCTGAAACACTGCCACATCTTTCACCTTCCTCCTTGCTGTCCTAATTGTCCTTAAGGGTTCCTATTATTGCCAGTCCCTTTGCAGAGCATTCCTTGATATTTAGTACTGGGGATGGTGTTTAGTCTATTGAGATTCCTTATTGTTTTTATTGTTTGTGACAATTATGTAACGTGGAGTAAGATTTAATAATTTCATTCCTATTTATCCAGCTCCTTTATAAAGATTAGGTTCCTTCAGGGATGCTTACTAGGCCTAGAAACCATTAACTATGTTCTGATAAGATTGTATTAATGATGAGTTAGCCAATAAGCAAGTATGATGAAATACAAATGGCGACCGGCACCACAGCTCACTAGGCTAATCCTCTGCCTGCAGTGCCAGCACCCCGGGTTCTAGCCCTGGTCGGAGCACCGGATTCTGTCCCGGTTGCCCCTCTTCCAGTCCAGCTCTCTGCTGTGGCCCGGGAGTGCAGTGGAGGATGGCCCAAGTCCTTGGGCCCTGCACTTGCATGGGAGACCAGGAGAAGCACCTGGCTCCTTGCTTCAGATCAGCGCGGTGTGCCGGCCGCAGCAGCCACTGGGAGGTGAACCAACGGCAAAAGGAAGAGCTTTCTCTCTGTCTCTCTCTCTCACTATCCACTCTGCTGTTAAAAAAAATACAAACAGCAATCAATTGACAATTAATCAAACTCATTCCAGTAATATTAAAAGGAATTTAAAAGATCTGTTATATAATTTGAGGTGTCATTTGCAATTATCAATATTAATCACAAGACCGTTTTAGGTGTCAATGACTATAATATATTTTTAAAGTTTATTTTATTTATTTAAAAGTCAGAGTTAGAGAGAGGAAGAGACAGAGAAAGAGAGAGAGAGAGATCCTCCATCTGCTAGTTCACTTCCTAAATGGCCACAATTGCCAGGGTTGGGCCAAGCTGAAGCAAGGAACAAGGATCTTCTGGGTCTCTCACTTTCGTGCAGGGGTCCAAGCACTTGGGACATCATCTGCTGCTTTCCCAGGTGCATTAGCAGTGGGCTGGATTGGAAGTAGAGTAGCTGGGACTTGAACTGGTACTCATTTCGGATGCTAGCATTTCATGTAGTAGCTTTACCCGCTATGCCAGAATTCCAGCCCCAGTAAATGTTTTCATAAGTCACTTGACTATGAATAGATTGCTTTCATTTGCCAGAGCATGATTTGGCACATCATCATGTTAACATCATGCTAGAATTAACTACCTAATTTTCTTTTGCTTTTTTTGGCTATATAATTTTTGTTGTGGGAGCTTATTGTAAGAATTTTTTGTTGTGGGCAAATTATTACATATCAAGATGACATTAGAGTTTTATTAAAGTAAAATTATACAACAATCAAATAACAGAATAAGTAAAATATATGAAAGTCATATATTGTGGAAAACACAAAGCCAAAAGAATTAAGATGTGATTTCTAATGACATCAAACTTATTATGATGAATTCTAGATAAAAAATAACAATATCAAAACAATAGTGCAAATTTGTGAAGCTCTGTGTCAAAAATTAAAGGAAGCAAATTCAACAAACTCTAAAAGCAACAATCTCCAAATATTACATTGTGTGACTTTCATTTATATTTTTTATATCAAATATTTCCATTATGGATGTGTATTCCACTTGCAAGCAAAAGTTTGTGATACTTAGTGAAAAGAAGACATTCCCAAAAGGACAAATATCATATGTCTTCTCTGATATGTGGTAGTTAATATAGAACACTAAAAAATGTATAGGAATGAAACAGACATCTTGTGACTTGGTTGTTGTTTTTATTTTTTTATTTTTTAAGATTTTTATTTATTTATTTGACAGGTAGAATTACAGAGAGAGAGAGACAGAGAGAAAGGTCTTCCTTCCGTTGGTTCACTCCCCAAATGGCCGCAATGGGCAGAGCTACGCATATCCGAAGCCAGGAGCCAGGTGCTTCTTCCTGGTCTCCCATGTGGGTGCGGGGCCCAAGCACTTGGGCCATCCTCCATCTCTGTTTTCCCAGGCCACAGCATAGAGCTGGACTGGAAGAGCAATCGGGACTAGAACGGGCACCCATATGGGATGCTTGCGCCACAGGCAGAGGATTAACCTAGTGTGCCACAGCACTGGCCCAGTGTTTGTTGTTTTTAGCCCTTGCTAATACTCATATGGAACTGTGGTTTTCCTACTTGTTACTTGTTCAGTAGCATGGATAGTGGTGACTTGAGCTTGTAATTATAGAGTGGATTTAAAGTATGTTTTTGCAAAATTAAAAAAGGAAAGAAAGTGGGATTTAGGGAGGGAAGAAAGCATGGTCATCTTAGAATTGTTATCTATAAATACATGAAATCTCTTCTCTTTATATTAATATTTGCTTAAAAATAAGTACTGAACTAGTCTGTTAGTTTAAATATAAACAGTTCTAATATATTACTTCATTCATTCATTCACCAAATATTGACTGACCAGCAATAAACCATTCTATTGGGCAAGAGCAGAATAAGAGAGAGGCCAGTGTTTTGGTATAGTAGGTAAAGCTTCCACCTGTAACCCCAGCATCCCATATGTGTACCAGTCAATGTCCCAGATGCTCCAGTTCTTATACTGTTACACACAAGGAGAAGGAGAGGCAGAAAGGGGTGGGGGGCTTCCATCCTCTGGTTCACTCCCCAAATGGCCACAACTGCCAGAGCTGTGCCTGTCCGAAGCCAGGAGCCAGGAGCTTCTTCCAGGTCTCCCATGTGGGTACAGGGGCCCAAGGACTTGGGCCATCTTTCTGCTGCTTTCCTAGGCCATAGTAGAGAGCTGGATCAGAAGTGGAGCAGCTGGGGCTTGAACAGGCGTCCATATGGGATGCTGGCACTGCAGGCAGTGGCTTTACCCACTGTGCCACAGTGCGGGCCGGCTGCTCTGGTTCTCATCGATCTCCTTGCTAATGTGCCTGGAAAAGCAGCCGAGGATATCCCAAATCCTTAGGCCTCTGCCATCCACCTGGATGAATCTCCTGGATCCTGACTTTACCTTGGTCCAGCCCTGGCCGTTGTGGCCATTTAGGTAGTAAAAAAGCAGATGGAAGTTCTCTCTGTGTCTCTCCAACTCTTCAAAAAATAAACAAATCTTAAAAAAGAAACACAGTAGGAAGAAGCAAGCAGTTTAAAACAAACATCAAAAACAAACCTGTATGTGGATGATTGAGCATTGTCATACATGCTGAGTAGGAAAAAGCAAAACAAAAAGATGCATGTTATAGAAAGTAATGTATATAGAAGAATGATAGTGATAATTGATAATTAAAAGAAGTTGATATAAAGCGATGGGAAAAAGAGTTCCAAATAGAAGAAGGAACAAGTGCGAAGACACTAAGTTGAATATAAACAGAGAATGTAAGCCAGTGTGGATAAAAGGTGGTTGTGAAAAATAGAATGAAGAAAATCATTGAGATCAATGATAAGGGGTTTGGATTATTTTCTTTAAAATTTATTAACTTTAAAACATCACAAGTTATCAACAATAAGTTTATGTCTATGTTGGTACAGTGCTGCATCTTAATACATGCATGTAACGGATACTGATCAAATCAGTGTAATCAACATTTCCCCTTCTTTGACATTGCCTTGCAATCAGAACCTTGGAACTCTTCTATCTGCTTAAAAAGATATATGATAGGTTATTGTGAAGTGGCCACCCTACTATGCTGGTAACTCCAGGTACTTATTCCTTCTATCTAATTCTGATTTGTTACCTGTTATTGAATCACCCTCTTTTCGACCCCCACCTCCATCTAGTGAATGGAAGAAGCGGGGAATGAGGGTTGGAGAAAGAGAGTATGTTTACCTTATTAGAACTGTATCCATGAAATACATGAAATCTGGTTCCTTTTATGTTAACAAGAATTTTTTTTAGAAAAATACATGTGGTATTTGTTTTTTGGATCTGGTTTATTTCATTTAATGTCCTCCAGTTCCATCTGTTTTGCCTCAAATGAAAGTATTCTATTTCTTTTTTTGAATTTTCATTTGACAGAGTTAAAAAGTGAGAGAGAGAGAGAGAGAGAAAGGTTTTCTTTCTGTTGGTTCACCCCCCAAACGGGTGCTACAGCCGGAGCTATGCCGATCTGAAGCCGGGAGCCAGGTACTTATCCTGGTCTCCCATGTGGGTGCAGGTGCCCAAGCACTTGGGCCATCCTCCACTGCCTTCCCAGGCCACAGCAGAGAGCTGGACTGGAAGAGAAGCTACTGGGACTAGAACCTGGTGGCCATATGGGGTGCTGGTGCCGCAGGTGGAGAATTAACCTAGTGAGCCACGGTGCCAGCCCCAACACTATTCTATTTCTTTTTATGATTGAATAAAATTCCACTGTAAACATGTAATATATTAATCATACAATGTAATGTATGTAAATACCCTTTTTATGACTATTACATTTTTTCTACCAATTATTTATATTTGTAATGTATTTATATTTGTAATTTTCTTGTTTGTTTTTCTTTTGTACCCATCTCTTCATAGTGATTCATTAAATCTAAGAGAATGGATTCCTTCTATTTTATATCACAGTATCCTCAACGCATTAGCATTTCATGCAATAAATCCCCAATGCAGGCTTTTGTAATCATCAATATAGGTCATGTTTTTCAAGATGGATTGTGCAAGCTAAGCTGTAAAATAATACTTACAGACTTATATAAACTTTTTTAAAAAAAAATTCCTTCTCTAAGCATCCTTTGACCTTTTTTTGGCATTGCTCCTGCCTTGTGTTCTAGAGTCCTGTATTATCCTGGTTGCCTCCCACTTTTGATAGTCTTCTTACTCCTCTTTAACCCAAAACACCATCTGTGCCCCTCTCTAAGTATCTTACTTGCCAATCGCATATATTTCCACAATCCCAGCAATCAAAACTTGCCCAGCCCTTACTTCTCATTGGAGATACACGTATCCCAAATAGTATTTCTCAAGTAGATTGATAAACAGAATCATGGAAGTATATTTCTTTTCTTCAGATATCTCTATATGGAAGCCTCTCCACTACTCATGAACTTTATATACAAAACCTTGCTAATTTGGGCCCATGATTGAGCCTTTCTGTTCACTGATCCACTTTTGTTAATGAAATTATTCAAATTCAAACCACAGATTTCCCTTTAGTATGTCTTTGATTCGATTTTCTTTACCACTGCCATCCCAGACACTCTGCTCAGGCACAAATCTAACCTCTCAAAGATGCACCCCCAATTTTTTTTTAACTAAAAGAATTTTATTTTTTTCCATCTGAAATATATCATATATCATCAGTTTTCTAAAAGTCCCACTTCAACCATCTTCTTTCTCTGAAATTGAAGCTAATTCTTCATTACATAATTAAGAGGTAAAAAGAGAAAATGGCCATATCTAACATTGTCTCAATTGTTAGGTCCTGCACACATGTACAAGAACATCTTTTGTAGCTTCTGGGTAATTAGGGACAGTTGGTATCTGCCTTTCTTCTCACTTTTAGTGGATTTTTGGCAGATATCAAGATCAAATAACAAAGTTTCAACTTTATTCTGCATTTTATTATGGCTAAATTAGACTTGCATATGGAACAGTTAATTTATTTTTCATTCTTAATAAAACTTGTCATTAAGATAATTTGAAAAATATTCAAATTTTTGTCACATTTTGAGTAAGCCACATATCTGCTTATAAAGAACACAGCTAACAGACTAGTGTGTAGGAATAAGAATTATTATGCTATATGATCATTACACAGAGCCTTATGTTTCCATAAGTTGACTTGACAGTTCACTATATTTAATAAGATGTGTGGGAATGACCCTTAATTAATCTGTATACCTTTTGTGAATTTAAACTTCAAGAATACTGAATACCTGCAGATAAATTGTTCTTTAAACATCTCTGTGGGAAATTGTACCATTTAAAATGTGAGTGGTAAAATATATCAGTGTTAAGCAAGCGTCTTATGATGCATAGGCAAACTGTATTTTTAGAAATATAAAAGTTTTCACAAGCATTAAAAATGTTTCTAGCCTATCAAATTTTCACTGGATCACAACCTTAATAATTTCTCTGTGCAAGTTCTCTCTCTCTCTCTCTTTCTGTCTCATTAACCATCATTGTTCAAGGCAGTTTTCATATCCAAATAAGAAAATAACAGAGAATATTTTAATTAAGCCAAGGTAAAAGAATTAACCTATGAATACCCAACAGAAATATTATAAAAGGTCATCATATTTCATTACATTGATTTAAATTTGTTTTTGCCTGGTCTATTTCTAAAATTATCTGAAGGCTTAAGTACCCTTGATTGTAAGGAAATACATTGTATTACTGCTAAGTAATCATCCATCATTTCCAGAAATAGTTTCACTTTAAGATACCCTCACCTGACATTTAAAAATCTCAGAACACCCAGGGTCTGCCAGCTCTAGAACACTAATTTTGTCTGTGGTCTCTTTTTCACCCTAGAAACTCTATAATTATACATCAATCTGCCAAAAAGTGGAGTTTGTGAACAGAGTTAAAGGAATCTTTCAGTTCTTCTCCTTGTGTTTAACATTGAGAGGTTCATGCTATTGGCATCTCTTGGGCCTGAAAGGAAAACAAAAGGGGTCTTCTTGTACCACTGTTTTTTTTTTTAACTTTTATTTAATGAATATAAATTTCCAAAGTACAGCTTATGGATTACAATGGCTTCCCTCCCCCATAACTTCCCTCCCACCCACAACCCTCCCCTTTCCCTCTCCCTCCCCCCTTCCATTCACATCAAGATTCATTTTCAATTCTCTTTATATACAGAAGATCAGTTTAGCATATATTAAGTAAAGATTTCAACAGTTTGCACACATATAGAAACACAAAGTGAAAAATACTGTTTGAGTACTAGTTATAGCATTAAATCTCAATGTACAGCACATTAAGGACAGAGATCCTACATGAGGAGTAAGTGCACAGTGACTCCTGTTGTTGACTTCACAAATTGACACTCTTGTTTATGGCCTCAGTAATCACCCTAGGCTCTTGTCATGAGTTGCCAAGGCTATGGAAGCCTTTTGAGTTAATCAACTCTGATCATATTTAGACAAGGTCGTAGTCAAAGTGGAAATAAGGTAATTGAAAATGAAACGTGATGAAGGGTGGGATGGGAGAGGGAGTGGGCGACGGGAGGGAGGGAGGTCGGGGGGGGGGGAAGCCACAACTATACAAAAGATGCATTTTATATTCTACTTAAAACTATTGGTTGAGCTCTGTAATTAATACACAGTTACTCTTAGGTGTTTAATTAATGCTATAACGAGTACTCAAATAGTATTTTACACTTTATGTTTCTGTGTGGGAGCAAAATGTGGTACTCTTAACATACGCTAAATTGATCTTCTGTATATAAAGATAATTGAAAATTAATTGTGATGTGAAGGGGAAGGGAAGAGGGAGTGGGAGAGGGGAGCGTTGTGGATGGGAGGGAAGACACGGGGTGGGGGGGAGGAGGCTATTGTGGTCCATAAGCTGTACTTTGGAAATTTATGCTCATTAAATAAATTAAAAAAAAAAACTAAAAAAAAAACCAGATATGTCAATTTATGAAACATTGAAAGAAAATGGAAAGCAATGAGTTTAGAGAACCAGAAATCTTGGGCATACAGGTGACATTGTTTTGAGTATATCAGTGGCATCACTTGAGTGTGATCTCCCCTAATTTCTTCACTTCCTTAATTTGTTCACTGAAGTGTGTGAGTACTTCTTTGTGTAACGAATGACATTATGACTGATTATGTAGTTGATTCTATTTAAGTATTTTTTAAACTGATAATACCCTTTCTTAAGACATTAAACAAAACATTTTAGAGATTTAAAAATTGCCATTTGGACAAATAAGAAAATTTATGCCAATTTCATTTTAACCACTTCCATTTGTAATCAATTGTTGAGGCCGATATCCTGGCATAGCCGTTGAAGCTGCTACCTGCAAGGCCAGCATTCCTTTGTTATGCTTGGTTTGTGTCCTGGCTGCTCCACTTTTGAACTGGCTTCCAGCTAATGGCCTGGGAAAAGTTGCAGAAGGTGGCTCAGATCTTTGGCCCACATGGGAGACATGGATGAGGCTCTTGGCTTCAGCCTGGCCTAGTGCTGGCTGTTGCAACCATTTGGGAAATGAACCAGCAGATGGAGGATCTCTTTGTCTTTCTCTCTCTTTCTCTCTCTCTCTCTCTCTCTCTCTCTCTCTCTATCTGTATCTCTATCTCTTCTTCTTTCTTTCTTACTCCTCCACTCGCTATAACTCTTTCAAAGAAAATAAATACATCCTTAGAAATAATCTTTAATTTCTTCATCACATTTCCTGTGCTTTGTGCTACCATCCTGCATGATAAGGACTGGTTAAACCAACTGTTCTGGAGCTCATAAGGGAAGGTGAACAAAAACACTGGATTTTGGAAATAATATTCTGCAAATAAAAGGCAGGATATTAGAGATACCTTATTGCAAGGGATCATGTGGCTATTTTCTTATTTCTCCCAGTTCGAATAAATTTATTCAATCATAATGTTACTTACTATATACTCTATCACACATTTTTGGAGATTTGAATTTTATACACAAGTCAACCTCTGTATAAAATTACAACTGACAAGATAAAATTTTGCCTTTCTGTCATCACTTTAGAGATTTTAAAACTGGTAGTTTTTTGTCCAACAATATTTAGAATTTGAATCCAAAAATAAACTCCTGTCATGTTAACTATAGACAAAATTAGACATCTATTTGATGATTTAGAATCACCAACAAAAGAAACATAAAAGTAGATACTTTTACTATTTTTGTTGACTTTTCATTTTTTAAAGATTTATTTATTTGAAAGGCAGAGGTACAGAAAGAAAGGGAGAGACAGAGAGAGAGAGAGAGGTCTTCCATTCACTGGTTCACTTCCCAATAGGCCACAATGTCTGTGGCTGGGCCAAGAAGAATCCAGGAGCCAAGAGCCAGGAGTTTCCTCCAGGTCTTCATGTGGGTTCAGGGGCCCACATACTTGAGCCATCCTCTGGTTCCTTCCCAGACATATTAGCAGGGAGCTGGGTCAGAAGTGCAGCAACCAGGTCTCAAATTGGTGCCCATAAGAGATGCCGTGCTGCAGGTAGCAGCTCAACCCACTACAGCACAATGCTGGTCCCCGACTTTCTGCTCTAAGAAAAGCAGTCTGGATGCCACATTTTATAAGAAAAACTATTTGTCCAGAGACGAGATATTAGAATAGTATAGTAACTCAGACAGGTTATACCTGAGGACGTTTATAGGGAACTAATATTCTGTAGCCTAAAGAATTTCCAAAGAGAAAACATATGCCTTTCTATTGTTACAAAAAAAAAAAGTATGGAATCAGAGTTATAATTAATCTTTGGAACATTAAAGGAGTAACCAGGGACAACAGAAAGACATTCAGGAAGTTATTTTAATACGGGCTTTACACACATACACACACACACACACACACACACATACACACATGCTAGACACGAGAAAAGCATACTTGTGCTGTTATGGTAAAATAAATTTACCGGGGAAGAAATGAACATGAGAACGGTACATAGAAGGTTGTATCATAAACCAAATATGAAATTTTGAGTCTTTGCTATATGATCTTAATTATGATAATGGCAAGGTATACACACTGCATTAATGTTTTGTAAATTCACAAGTCAAGGTGTATCTCTTTGGAGCAACTTTGTGGATTGAATACATGCTGCTGACAAGGGAAAGATTGGAGATGTAATTAGTTGGGGGCAGAGACTAAGAGCATCTTTTTGGATATGTAACATTGGAATTTGAGATGTTTATTAGCTACAGTGGTGAGGATATCCTGACAATTAGATATCACAATCCGATGTCACAATAAAGGCAAGACTTGAGATGGAGATTTGAGAATCATCGGCATATACAGAATATTTAAAAACATGGTGCAGGAGATAGTGCAGTTAGAGAAGAGAGTGAACAGATTTTTAAATGTCAAAATTTAAAGGAAGAGGGAAGAGGAAAGAGGGAGAAGAGAGAGAGAATGAACAAATGAATGAATCTGAAAGAGAATTAGATACCAGCATAGTGGAAAGAAATCTATGGATTTCTTGGAAAATTGCAGTCTTGGCAGATACAGGAGATTCCTTAGTCTTGAATATCCTTGCATTGCAAATGAAATAATAACCCATGAAAGTCAATACAATTTTCAGAACATTAGTTATTCCCCCCAAAACTGTATTTTATCTTGTTTTGCTATGTTTTGTGACTATGATGATAATTATTATAAATAAGTGTGATGTGTTATTTAAAATGTTATTTTTGAAACATAGTCTTATTTCACTCAAAGAGAATGCTGTGGTATTGATGATAGCATCTTAGTGGATTTTCTTTGTTGACTGTTTAGAGCAATTTTGGGATTATAGAAAATGCAGCATGAAATTCATAGGCTCACAGCTCAATTAAACAATGTAATGATAAAGTGAAGTAATTGATATGCTTATTATATTTGACTAAAGCTGAACTTGAGTGATAGTGCTGTTTCTCATAGTCTCCACTTTTAAGGACACTGATTTATAAATAATAACGGAAATCTGTGCAGTTCTTTTTTATATTGTTGATAGCAGCTTGCATATGATTTATTCAATTTTAATAGTTACAGAAAATAAAAACAAAAGAGAAGTAAACAATAAGCAGGGGAACGAAGGAGAATCAGATTTTATTGATGAATATATCTCTTGCTTTCAGAAAATAAACCACCCACCATCATCCCTGGTATGGGTTCTTCTAATACATTTGTTATTCCCACCAGATTTGCTGATTTCCATAACAATACAAAGAAGGTAGGAGGACTCTGATATAATAGCTTGATGTGCTTGCAGTTAATTATGCAGTCTTAAGTACCACAACCAAAAATGGCTGTATGAAAATTAGGTGATATTTACACATAACAGAATAAAATGCCTCTACTGACACGGAAACAAGATACGTGGTATTTATTTTACCGGCTTCTCTGTATTTATTTCTGAAGTTCACATTTTTATTAAACATTGCCTAGAGCATGGTAGAAAATATGTAAAAATGATTTAACTTATCACTGGAAGAAACCATATTTATCATGGCCTAGAAATTAATATTAATTAGTAGAATGTGCTTCTGGGCCCAGCACCGTGGCTCACTTGGTTAATCCTTTGCCTGTGGTGCCGGCATCCCATATGGGCACCAGGTTCTAGTCCCAGTTGCCCCTCTTCCCATCCAGCTCTCTGCTGTGGCCCGGGAAGGCAGTAGAGGATGACCAAGTGCTTGGGCCCCTGCACCCGCATGGGAGACCAGGAGGAAGCACCTGGCTTCTGGCTTTGGATCCACGCAGAGCCAGCCGTGGCGGCCATTTAGGGGATGAACCAATGGAAGGAAGACCTTTCTCTCTGTCTCTCTTTCTCACTGTTTATAACTCTACCTGTCAAATAAATTAAAAAAAAATCTTTAAAAAAATGAATGTGCTTCTGGATAATCATTTCTCGCTCTGCTCTTAGGAGATGAGTAACACCTAATTTCTGATAAGTTTTTGCTCTCAGATACTATAATTTTTCTCCAAATACAAAAAGTTATAACAAATTATTTTTATTTGTTGTGTATTGATCCCTAAAATTAAGTGACCAACAAATAAGATATGATTTTAAATTGGGAAAGGTTTTCAGCCATTATTACTTCATAGGAGGAAAATTTTAATAATATATGCCTCAATAAAAACAAATATCAGGCACCTTATATATTTTAATTTGAGCTTTGCATTCTGTTGCTAATACCAATGATCATTTTCTTGATTTCTATTTGTTAATAAAAAATCTTTGAACAGTGTACTTTAGCACCAAAATACCAAATTTCATTGACTAGCTTTTCTAGTATCCGGTTCATAAAATATATAAATAGGTTTCAAATTTTCTAAGGACTTTGATGATTCTAGATATGGGATTGTAAATCCTCTTCCTCACAATAGTGTTTATTAGAACTATATTTTTATTAAATTTAAAGTTCCCTTCAAGAAATTTTCTTTTTAGTCTAATTACATCTAGTTATAAGTCTGAGGATATTATTTTACTTTATTTCTCACTCTAAATAAACCTTGAGCTCCTTTTTGACAGAAGCTTTATTGAAAACTAGAGCTGCTCCTTCCATATATGATGGTGGCAATGATATCATGTGAGCCAGGCTTTGTGAACCAGAAAGCCAGTGCTTGCTCTTCCTCTGATAACCTATGTGACCTTAAGCAAGTTACTTAAACTCAGTTTCAATCTGTTCAGCATAAAAGGAGCACAATAATGCATTGACTAGCCCGAGAAGTGTAATAAAGATGACCAAAATAACAAGTGAGCAAATTCAAAAAAAAATATGTTGATGTGTGTGTGTGTGTGTGTGTGTGTGTGAGAGAGAGAGAGAGAGAGAGACAAAGAGAGATGACCAATTTAGGCAGCCATTTCCTCTCTGATTCTCACACCTATTAGTTAAATAATTTTGGCCCATTGGGCTGGTTTATTTCATATATACATTTTATGCTTACATATGCATATCAACCTTAACTCATCAATACTCTGCTTTCATTGACCAAATTAATTAGCCATAGTGATTACTATCAAAGAGATACTGATGTGTGTGTGTGTGTGTGTGTGTATGTATATATAAAATTGGGGAAATATTTATAGGATAGTTAGCCGGTATTTCACACTTGTGAAAAGAGTGACGAAATTTCCCAATGGAAAAGATGGTTATATTCACATTATAAACAGTGAGAGGGGCCGGCACCATGGCACACGAGGTTAATCCTTTGCCTGCAGTGCCTCATCCCATATGGGCACCAGGTTCTAGTCCCGGTTGCTCCTCTTCCAGTCCAGCTCTCTGCTGTGGCCCGGGAAGGCAGTGGAGGATGGCCCAAGTGCTTGGGCTTCTGCACCCACGTGGGAGACCAGGAAGAAGCTCCTAACTTGGGATCAGCAAAGTACTGGCCATGATTGAACCAATGGAAGGAAGACTTTTCTCTCTCTCTCTCACTGTCTGTAACTCTACCTGTCAAATAAGTAAATAAAAATCTTAAAAAAAAAAAAAAGTGGGAACATATAGTAATATAACTGAATTACCTGCCAGCAGAATGCTATAGTGATAAACTGTATATTACAAACTTTTACCCCTTTTTCATGGTTTTATTTGTTATAATGAATATGAAAATTATGCAAAATCCTTAAAAAGAATTATCTTTAAATATTCCACTACACAATAAACAAATTACTTTATGTAAATTAAGTTAAATAACAGGCTGATTTGCTCAAAGGAGCAAATAGGAGTTAAAAACAATATGATAATTTATAACAATTTAGGCAGTAGGTTACTGAACATAAACACTATTAAATCAGCATCTTATGAATATATGTGGGAGGAAAGTAAGAAAAAAAAATGTTTCCTGAAATTAATTAACTCAATAAAAAGCTTATATTTATACATAATGGGAAAATGCCAATGAGAAATTATCTATTTTTCATCTTAAAGTATATGTTAAGGAGAGTAGTAAGGATAAAAAAAAGGTACTTATTCATGGGTAAAATGTTGTTTTACATATTTTATGTGTACAAGGGTACTTCAAAATGTATGTGAAAAAATGGGCTTGAAAGATAAAGATTTCCATGAACTTTTGGAAGTACTTTCTATAAAGTGATGTTGTATTTTCTTTCTGACTCCGAGACTTGGACAATTTTGTTATTAATGTGTCACAGAAATTCTCCTTTTAGGTTCATTTGAGTATGATGATTAAGGTGACAGTATGATGATTAAGGAGATTCAAAGCATATATTAGAACTTATCTTTGGCGGGCCGGCGCCGTGGCTCAATAGGCTAATCCTCCACCTTGCGGCGCCGGCACACCGGGTTCTAGTCCCAGTCAGGGCGCCGGATTCTGTCCCGGTTGCCCCTCTTCCAGGCCAGCTCTCTGCTGTGGCCAGGGAGTGCAGTGGAGGATGGCCCAGGTGCTTGGGCCCTGCACCCCATGGGAGACCAGGAAAAGCACCTGGATCCTGGCTCCTGCCATCGGATCAGCGCGGTGCGCCGGCTGCAGCGGCGGCCATTGGAGGGTGAACCAACGGCAAAGGAAGACCTTTCTCTCTGTCTCTCTCTCTCACTGTCCACTCTGCCTGTCAAAAATAAAAAAAAAAAAAAATTAAAAAAAATAAATAAATAAAGAACTTATCTTTGGCAAATGGCAGGGCAAAGTTACCACTTATCATTAGTCACATTGAACGTTAATGGCCTGAACTGTCCACTTAAAAGACACCGATTGGCTGATTGGGTTAAGGAACAAAACCCATCTATTTGCTGCTTACAAGAAACACATCTTTCCAACAAAGATCCATACAGACTGAAAGTGAAAGGCTGGAAAAAGATATACCATGCCAACAGAAATGAAAAAAGAGCGGGCATAGCCATCTTAGTATCGGACAACATAAACTTTACCACAAAAACTGTTAGGAGAGACAAAGAGGGGGACTATATAATGATTAAGGGATCAATTCAACAGGAAGGTATAATGATTATCAATGTATATGCACCTAATTACAGGGCACCGGTTTATGTAAAAGATTAGTTAAGGGACTTAAAGGGATACTTAGACCCCAATACAATAGTACTGGGGGACTTCAATACTCCACTCTCAGAAATAGACAGATCAACAGGACAGAAGATCAACAAGGAAACAGTAGATTTAAATGACACTATAGCCCAAATGGATCTAACAGATATCTACAGAATTTTTCATCCTACACAGAAAGCATTTACATTCTTCTCAGCAGTACATGGAACCTTCTCTAGGATTGACCACATACTAGGCCATAAAGCAAGTCTCAGCAAATTCAAAAGAATTAGAATCATACCATGCAGCTTCTCAGACCATAAAGGAATGAAGTTGGAAATTAGCAACTCAGGAATCCCTAGAGCATACGCAAACACATGGAGATTGAACAACATGCTCCTGAATGAACAATGGGTCATAGAAGAAATTAAAAGAGAAATCAAAAATTTTCTGGAAGTAAATGAAGATAAAAGCACAACATACCAAAACTTATGGGATGCAGCAAAAGCAGTGTTAAGAGGAAAGTTTATATCAATAGGTGCCTACATCAAGAAATTGGAAAGGCACCAAAGAGATGAGCTTTCAATGCATCTCAAGGATCTAGAAAAACTGCAGCAAACCAGACCCAAATCTAGTAGGAGAAGAGAAATAATTAAAATCAGAGAAGAAATCAACAGGATTGAATCCAAAAAAACATTACAAATAATCAGCCAAACGAGGAGCTGGTTTTTTGAAAAAATAAACAAAATTGACACCCTATTGGCCCTACTAACTAAAAAAAGAAGAGAAAAGACCCAAATCCATAAAATCAGAGATGAAAAAGGAAACATAACAACAGACACCATAGAAATAATAAGAATCATCAGAAATTACTACAAGGACTTGTATGCCAGCAAACAGGGAAACCTATCAGAAATGGATAGATTCCTGGACACATGCAACCTACCTAAATTGAACCAGGAAGACATCGAAAACCTAAACGGACCCATAACTGAGACAGAAATTGAAACAGTAATAAAGGCCCTCCCAACAAAGAAAAGCCCAGGACCAGATGGCTTCACTGCTGAAGATAACCCTACCATTCAACCCAGCCATCCCACTCCTTGGAATTTACCCAAAGGAAATGTTTTTGGCAAACAAAAAGCAGTCTGTACATTAATGTTTATTGCATCTCAATTCACAATAGCTAAGACCTGGAACCAACCCAAATGCCCATCAACAGTAGACTGGATAAAGAAATTATGGGACATGTACTCTATAGAATACTATACAGCAGTCAAAAACAACGAAACCCAGTCATTTGCAACAAGATGGAGGAATTTGGAAAACATCATGCTGAGTGAATTAAGCCAGTCCCAAAGGGACAAATATCATATATCATATGTTCACCCTGATTGGCGACAACTAACTGAGCACCAAAGGGGAAACTTGCTGAAGTGAAATGGACACTATGAGAAACAGTGACTTGATCAGCTCTTGTCCTGACGGTTGATGTACAATGTAATACTTTATCCATTTTAGTATATTTTTTTGTTCTAGTACCATTGGTTGAACTCTGTAATTAACACACAATTATTCTTAGGTGTTTAAATTTTAACTGAAAAGTGATCCCTGTTAGGAATTTGGAAAACATTATATTCAGTGAAATAAGCCAATCCCAAAGGGACAAATACCACTTGTTCTCCTTGATATGTGACAACTAACTGAGCACCAAAAAGGAAACCTGTTAAAGTGAAATGAACACTATGAAAAACAGTGACTTCATCAGACCTCACCCTGACTGTTGATGAGCAACTTGATATGTTATCCCTCTTAGTATTTTTTGTTTGTTTGTTCTACTTAATACTTTTGGTTGAATACTGTAATCAATACACAGTTATTCTCAAGTGCTGAAACTTAACTGAAAAGTGATCGCTGTTAAATATAAGAGTGGGAATAAGAGAGGGAAGAGATGTGTAATTCGGGACATGCTCAAGCTGACTTACCTCAAATAGTAGTGTTAGAAACATACCAGGGGATTCCAATTCAATACCATCGAGGTGGCATGTACCAATGCCATCTCACTAGTCCCAATGATCAATTTCTGTTCACAATTGATCGTAATGTTAGGACTAAGAACCAAAGGGATCACATAAACAAGAATAGTGTCTGCAAATACTAGCTGAAAGAATAAAAAAGGGAGAGAATGATCCAACATGGGAAGTGAGATACACAGCAGACCCATAGAATGGCAGATGTCCTCAACAGCACTCTGGCCTCAGAATCAGCCCTTAAGGCATGCGGATCCAGCTGAAATGCCCATGAGAGTATTTCAGCCATGGAAAGCCAAGACACTCTGGGGGAAAAAAAAAAAAAAAAAACTAAATGAAAGATCTCCATGAGTGAGATCCCAGTGGAAAGAAGAGGTCATCAAAGAAGGAGGTACCTTTCTCTGAAGGGAGAAGAGAACTTCCACTTTGACCATGGCCTTGTCTAAATATGATCAGAGTTAGTGAAATCAGGGGGCTTCCATAGCCTTGGCAGCTCATGACAAGAGCCTAGGGTGATTACTGATGCCATAAACAAGAGTGTCAATCTGTTAAGTCAACAACAGGAGTCACTGTGCACTTACTCCTCATGTAGGATCTTTGTCTTTAGTGTGCTGTACATTGAGATTTAATGCTATAACTTGTACTCAAACAGTATTTTTCACTTTATGTTTCTGTGTGGGAGCAAACTGTTGAAATCTTTACTTAATGTATGCTAAACTGATCTTCTGTATATAAAGAGAATAGAAAATGAATCTTGATGTGAATGGAAGGGAAAAGGGAGTGGATAAGGGGAGGGTAGCGTGTGGGAGGGACGTTATGGGGGAGAATCATTGTAATCAAAATTCTGTACTTTGGAAATTTATATTCATTAAATAAAAGTTAAAAAAATAAAAATAAAAAAAGAAAAGGAGATAAAAAAAGAGTTGAAATAACCTTCTCTAATTATTGAAAATATAAAATGTTAATTATAGTAGAGTAATTAAAATATAAGTGAGGAGACATTAAGGGAAAGTAAAATTTTTAGGAAATTAAAATATGAACAGGGATTCAGATACAATATATATATACATATATATATTTTACATTTATAAGCCTACTTATAAAATAACATGCTGGGTGTACTTGCTTTTCTAGAATAAGTAAGTTTTTATGAATAAAACCATGATGTTGTACCAGAAGACAGACCAGAGCTGGCAGTTGAAGGTATGTGTAATATGTGACTAAGAGTGAAACTTGTGCTGCTCATTTCCCTCCCAGGACTCAGTCTTTCTATGCTCAAAACTGTAATTTTTCTTCAATGGAGAAAGAACAGTATTTATTTTATCAGTATATTCATCAGATAATATAAATTAATTGTGGCTTATTCTGCCGATGCCTTTAGATCATATTTGATTAATAATTAATTGGAATCTTGAATTTCTTATCACATCTTTATTTTGAAGAAGTAATCACATTATTTAATGGGGCCAAGTGTTACAAAGTAGTCATAGAAATGTGAAGAAGAGAATGATTTATGTGAATATTTTTGTAATGAAAATTAAATATATTCAATTCCATTCAAAGGTAAGGAAAGTGCTTTTCTGTGCATTTAAAATGGTACAGAACAGTTTCCTTATGGTATATTTTCTGTGTTCTGCATCTAGGCCGATCCTAAGCATGCAGAAAAAACATTAAGTTCAGACTGTCACAAATACAGATGGAAAGATGATTGTCAAAATTTATTTTGAAATATTTTCAGTTAAGAAACTAATGTTTCCTTATTCATGTGTGATTCAGTGTCAGCCTGCTTGAAAGATAATAGCAGGAAAATGAAGCTGTATAACAGTGTTGAAAAGATTGTGTTTTCTTTTCCTCTTAAATTCATCAAAGAGAAAATATTGAAGCAACAAAAGGTAATATTTTTCAAATCTTATCAAATAAGTAATCAGTAATGGCAATTCTAGAAGATGCCTTGGGCTTGAAGTTTTACCAAGTGTATTCAAATTACTGGTTTACAAATTAGTGTTTCAGGGATGCCTATTTTTTTTATCTCTTCCTTTTTCATTCTCTTAAACATTTTATTCATTTCTTTGAGAGGTGGAGTTACAGACCAAGAGAGAGACAGAGAGAGGTCCTCCATCCACTGGTTCATTCCCCCGACCCAACTGACTGCAACAGCCAGAGCTGGACTGATCTGAAGCCCAGAGGCAGTATCTTCTTCTAGGTCTCCCACACAGGTGCAGGGGCCCAAGCACTTGTGCCATCTTCTACTTCTTTCCTAGGTGATAGCAGAGAGCTGGGACTAAAGAGGAGAAGCTAGACACAAACCAGCTCCTATATGGGATGCCAGGGCTGCAGGTAGAAGCTTAACCTACCACACCACAGCACCGGCCTCAGGCCCCCAATTTTTAATATCCTAGAAAGATAGATGTGTTATGTATGCCTCGTGTGTTTTTCTGTGGTGGTAGAAACAATGAGAGGGGACCAGCGCTGTGGCACAGTGAGTGATGCTGCCACCTGCAGTGCTAGCATCCCATATCGGTGCCAGTGTAAGTCCCAGATGCTCCACTTCCAATCTAGCTCACTGCTATGGTCTGGGAAAGCAGTAGAAGATGGCCCAAGTCCTTGGGCCCTTCCACCAGTATGTGAGGCCAGGAGGAAATGCCTGGTTCCTGGCTTTGGATTGGCACAGTTCTGGCCATTGCAGCCATCTGAGGAGTGAACCTGCAGATGGACGACCTCTGTCTCTCTGCCTCTGCCTCTCTGTAACTCTGCCTTTTAAGCAAATAAATAAATCTTTAAAAAAGAAGAAAGAAAGAAAAAAGAAACAATGAGAGAAAAAGAAAGACTTACAGAGTAAGACCTGAGAATATAAAATTATTTTAAATCAGATATAGACCCCGTCCATATGGGAAGTGAGTAGTTTAATTAATATCTACATTCCTCTCATATCCAGTGTAACTTCATAATAAAAGTATGCGAATTTTGAGGGAATGGATAGGTGCTATAATGACACTTAGCCTTCAATACATTTTTGGTATTTTCAAAAGGGTATTTTGTGTTGTAACATGCAGAAATGATTATAAGAGGAAGGAATCAGCCCTTGTCCTGACTGTTGATGTACAATTTAATACTTTATCCCTTTTAGTATTTTTTGTTCTACTTAATACTATTGGTTGAATTCTGTAATTAACACACATTTATTCATAGGTGTTGAAATTTAACTGAAAAGTGATTCCTGTTAAATATAAGAGTGGGAATAAGAGAGAGAGGAGATGTACAATTTGGGACATGCTCAATCAGACTTGCCCCAAATGGTGGAGTTAGAAATGTACCAAGGGATTCCAATACAATCCCATCAAGATTGCATGCACCACTGCCATCTCACTAGGCTAAGTGATCAATTTCAGTTCACAATTGATCACACTGATAGGTCTAAGAGTCAAAGGGATCACATAAACAAGAGTAGTGTCTGCGAATACTAACTGATAGAATAAAAAAGGGAGAGAACGATCCAACAGCTGAGCTTCATATTATGATGGTTCTAACTTTATCACATTAAAGTAAATATATTTTCTTTTTCCTTTAAAAACTATAAAGTTTCAAAGTAGTAAACCTGTATCCACATTTTTATTTCTACCCTTTCTGCAATTAATATTTTAACATTTGTTGTGTACCATTTTTCTCTATAGCATAGAAATTTAAGACTTCAGAAAGACATTTACTTTGAAAAATCCTGAGATTTCTCAGTATGATTTTTACTGTAGCTTTAGACTTCATTAGACCTAAGCTTATTGTGTTTCTTGCTTTTATGTCTCCATTTGAAACCTCCTCAAAGCATCTAGTTTCTCTTCAGTTTTATCACTTTTAATTTACTTGCTACTGTTCTTGTGTTCTCCAGTTGACATATCTGATTAACTCTGTTCTTAAAGTGTTATGTGATTTTATTATTGGAAGTTAGGTAGGAAGCACATCTACCCACTTTGTTATTTGTCGATGAGCTATGTAACAGATATGCAGTGGCCAAACAGACAAAAATTGAAAGAAGTGATATGATTGGTAATTGCTAATAGTGTTCTTCTTTTACATTGTGATTTGTTAACTTGGAATGCTACTAGCAAAGTTTGAATTTTATGTGCAATTCCATGGAATTAATATACCATATTAACTGACTTTTTCAATGATACACAAAAATTATGCTGGTTTATGTGCTACCAACTGTTGTTTTGATACATGTGTGTATCATGTAGTATTCCATTCAGGATAAACATATCTATCGACTCAGACATCTATCACTTCTTCATGGTGAAAACATTCAAAATCCTCTTTTTTTCTAGCATCACAGATATAGAAATTATTATAGGTGATGCAGGAGGAGTAATTGAAATTGGAACTGTATCACAATTCTGCTAGGCTGATGTCATTCACTAAAAGCATCTAGTATTTCAAAAGCTCTGCTGGTCTTTCAGATATGTAATGTTGAAAATAATGTTTAAGTGTAGAGAAATATCTCAATCATCTAAAGACACTTCCTCTGAAATCAATGAAAATTCAGTTTATAAACAAAATGGCATGTTAAATCACTGGGGAAAATGTGACTCAATCGTCAAATAATAGTGAGGGAGTGGTCTAGTTATATGAACAAAGTAAAGATAATGAGAATGGATGATGACAATACATTCTATCTTTCTGGAAAATAATTTACACAAGAATAATAAAGCCAGGAAAAGTATAGATTATTTTAAAAGAAATATAGACAAATACTGTTGTGCAAGATAATAGCCTTAACAATAAAAAACAAAGCCTCAAAACCCAATCATTAAAGATAGATTTGACTCTATGTAAAATGAAGAGTATCTTTGTTATAACTGAGAAATGTAACAATGGAAGGTTTCATACAGTAAAATTGCTTTTAATAATAAAAATATTCTCTAAAATGAAAAAAGCTTATAAGCCAATTAACTAAGTTCAAGGGACACTTATAAGAAATTTACAGAAAAACAGATGGCTAATTAATTTTTGAATATATTTGAAAACTTCTGAGTAAATCAGAAAAATAATAATTAAAGTAATGAGATATTTTTCATTATTAGATTAACACAAATGAAAAATTAAATTATGATTCATTTTAAGAAATATGTATATGGGGCTGGTATTGTGGTACAAATTAAGCCACTGCATGTAAGGGCAGCATCCCATATCAGAGTGCTAAGTACAATCGGCCACTCTGTATCTGATCCAGTTTCTGGAATGTATGCCTGGGAAGGCAGTAGAAAATGGCCCAAGCACTTGGGTCTCTGCCATCCATGTGAGAGACCAGGATGGAGTTCCTGGCTCCCGATTTCAGCTAGATTAGAAATTGCTTGTTGCCATTTGGGGAGTAAACCAGTGGATGGAAGATCTTTTCTTTCTCTGTGTCTCCACCCTTCTCTATAGCTTTGCCTTCTAAATAAAAGAAAAAGGAGGATGCAGAAATACTGGCATTCTTATGCTTTTCTAGTTAGACTGAATTAGTGAAGTGGTTTTTTTTTGTTTGTTTGTTTGTTTGTTTGTTTTTGTAGCATTCTATAGTGCTGTCAGAGTTTTAAGCATGCATACACTTTACCCAGAAATTCAACCCCCAGGGACTTTTTTATAAAGTTAACTGTAAAAGCATCCTAAATATACATGACATAATATAACTATTAAAATTAGGTTTTCATATTCTGTTTGTGTACTTATTTTCCTTTTGTTCAACATAAACCCTTTACCAACTTGGCCTTTCAGAGCCTTGCATTTGGTGTGTCAACATTATTCTTTTACAGTCATCTTCTAATTACATATATGCAAGCACAGTTTGTTCAAGATGATCATTAAAAAGATACAAATTGTAATGTGGACAGAGAAATATTTGTTGCAGAAGGATTATAATATTAATAGTGATTAAATATAATGCAAGTCTCTTAAAACAAATCTCAGATGTTAAACACTGTGTTTGAATAACAGTGTTTAGTGGAGTATCACCAAAGACTTTTGGAATCAGATCACAGTTGACACTACTGACCAGTGTAATATGGTAATATGAAAAATATACCTTTTTCTATTTCTGTTTTCTTATTTGTAAAACAAGAATAATAAAAGCTGAGACTCATATTTTAGATTCTAAGTGAATAATATATAGAAATTGCTAAGCACTGAATTTTTAAATAGTAAGTAACATGTTATTCCTATGTCTTCATAGTTTTGGGTTATAGTATATATGAACATACTTGGGCTGTTAAATATTTTGTGAAAAGGAGATAGAGGCAAGGAGGGAGAGGGAGAGAGAGAGGAAAGGAGAGAGAAAGAAAGGAGAAGAGAGGAGGAGAAAGGAAGAGAGAGAAGGGAAGGTAAGAGAGAGAAAAAAGTATCAGTGTATTGTTAGAATTCTGTCGTGAACCGTATTGAATCTATTCTTTTTGTAATAATATCAAATGAACATGAGAGTTGATGAGAATTTTGCTGTATAATTATCTTGCATTTGCTGTGATCCTGAGAATCTAATGTATTAATATATTTCTTAAATTAAAAATCTAAAAAGCAGCCAAAAATCAGTAATATTTGTTTAATTTTGGAAAAAATTTTGAAAACACAAGAACATATATTTTGAGAAACATTTTAAGAAACATTTTTTTTTAATTTCTAATAGCCTTATCACAGTATCCTCACAGGTCATTTTTATTTTTGTAATATAAACCATTTTATGAAACTAGCCTTTTATATGGACTTCTGTGAAAAATCAATATGTCCATTTCCTCATTTATTTTCTAGCAATTGAGTAGCTTTTAAAACCCTCACAACAAATTTTATTATTGTAGACTGCTACATTTAAATATCTTTTTAGCTGTATATTTGGTATATGCATAAAATAGAATAAGAAACAATGATGTGAAATTGTATATTAATACCTTGTATTAGGACAAGTGTAAATGTGTATCCTAGTATACATGAAACAAAAAAGTTGGATAAAAATATCATTATTCTGTAAACAGGAATAAGAGTTCATCTAAGGAATATAAATTTGAAAATACGCATCTCGGGGCCAGCGCCCCGAGGATTGGCTAATCCTCTGCCTGTGGCGCCAGCATCCCATAGGAGTGCTGGGTTCTGGTCCTGGCTGCTCCTCTTCCAGTCCAGCTCTGTGCTGTGGCCCGGGAAGGCAGTGGAGGATGGCCCAAGTGCTTGCACCCTGCACCCACATGGGAGACCAGGAGGAAGCACCTGGCTCCTGGCTTCAGATAGGCTCAGCACCGGCTGTAACAGCCATTTGGGGGTGAACCAATGGAAGGAAGACCTTAATAAAAAAAAGAAAATAAGCATCTCAAATGTTCATGTTTCTTCTAATAGATATTACTATTCACTATAAGATGCCTGGATTGCTAAATCTACCTATATAATATTATTTATATCCAAGTATGTTTATCTTTCAGAGAGGTTAGTTCACAACTCAGAAATTGTGGGTCTTTTTTAGAATGTCTGTCAAATCTTCTTTTAGGTCTAGGATCTGATCAGCCAGCTTTATCTAAGGAAATGTTTTAAAATATCTGTTATATGTCTGTGAGTTGGAAGAAAAAAAGTTGACATTCCTTACCTCTATTTTTAAAATAATTTCCATGTCTCTGTGTTAATTTACTTTTCATGTCTCAGATGACATATATCAATATCATTGGCATGAGAAACATCCCAGTTCAGCTTGACAGACTCACTAGCTGCTGTATTCTGCTCTAAAGATATGGTACAAAAGGAAAAAATACAAAAGCAAACCCATACCATCAATAGTCTTACTGTAACATGGCAGATAGAGATGTTAATAATTAAGAAACTGGGTGACATAACCCTAAACAAAGACTTCTATAGGGCATAATAGGAGTTTAAGGGAGCAGTGATCAAATGTGCATAGAGATATTAGGGAAAGCTTTCTATGTGTTGAATTCACACCTATTTTTTGCCCTAATTAATTATTTCATCTCCTTTTTCAAAGTTTAATGTATGTACAGAATGACTAGTCAAGTAATTTAACAAATGTTTGGGAGAAAATTGTGGCCATGAACGTAGAAGTATGAACCCATTTGCCTATCTCACCTCTCTCCTCACTCTGGTGACTCATCTGGCATCTAAATTTAACATGTTCAAAATGGAATATTTTGATATTACATTCCCAGACCTTCTCCTCTCTCGTCTTCTAAATATGTGAATGATCTTTATGCTGGAAAGCTCAGTCACCCCATGGTTTCTCCAGTTATGCTAAATCAGCCTGGCATGTTCTTGGCTGGCTATCCACAGCTTTGCTCCTTAGGATCTCAAATTAAGACTTTCCCAGCATTCTTTCTCATATGGTTATTCTTGTTTGCTTACATCTATTTCCTGGTTGTGTTGTCATTTTTTTCGTATTTCCTATTATTTCTACATCAGAGAATGCCTCTGAGATGTCTGCTCTTAATTGACAGAAATATTTCTTCTCAAATTGATAGCTGATTAATGACTTCTTATGTATATACAAAGTGACATAATAGTACTAAAAAGCCTATTAAAATTCCAAAATGAAACAAACTGTAAATACCTTAGAAAGCATAGTTCAATAGTAATGACCATGAAAGTGGGGAAAAGGTTAATAAATGTGGCCCTTACCTTTAAGAGGAAATCTTTGGCTGAGAATATGATTTTTTCAAACAAAGTGGCATAACATAAAGTTGTAGAAATAGCAAAACCATCCTGTGCAGAATTTTTAGAAATATTATCAAATAATGCTGCAACAGTATATCCTGTGCCATTCTGCTTTTGATTAAGATCTAGGTCAAAGAAGCAAATCATTTGGACTGTCGCCTTATATAAAAAGAACAAAAGAAAAGATAGTGCCTTTGGGTTTTTTAAACTCTCAATGAATTATAAACATGTTGACTTTTGAAACTTAAAAAAGTTGAATATTACTTTACAGAATTAATTCTCATCACTCCAGTTTCACTTTGGTAATTATGGTTGTAGCATTATTGGAGTTTATGAAGTCTGTCTAATTACAGCCTGGTGACTGAAACTCAAAAGTGATGTGACTTAAAACCCTGTTATGTTACATATAGCCTGGAAATATTGTTTTGAAGATTACATTGTTACATTGGATACTGGTTGTTACATTGAGTTAATTTTTAAAAATGTGCTGATTTACTCATTTGAGATTCACTTAATGTGTTATTTCTTTTTTTTAACTTTTCTTTAATGAATATAAATTTCCAAAGTACAGCTTATGGATTACAATGGCTCCCCCCCCCATAACTTCCCTCCCACCCGCAACCTTCCCTTTTCCCTCTCCCTCCCCCCTTCCATTCACATCAAGATTCATTTTCAATTATCTTTATATACAGAAGATCAGTTTAGCATATATTAAGTAAAGATTTCAACAGTTTGCACACATATAGAAACACAAAGTGAAAAATACTGTTTGAGTACTAGTTATAGCATTAAATCACAATGTACAGCACATCAAGGACAGAGATCCTACATGAGGAGTAAGTGCACAGTGACTCCTGTTGTTGACTTAACAAATTGACACTCTTGTTTATGGCCTCAGTAATCACCCTAGGCTCTTGTCATGAGTTGCCAAGGCTATGGAAGCCTTTTGAGTTCACCGACTCTGATCATATTTAGACAAGATCGTAGTCAAAGTGGAAGTTCTCTCCTCCCTTCAGAGAAAGGTACCTCCTTCTTTGATAACCTGTTCTTTTCACTGGGATCTCACTCGTGGAGATCTTTCATTTAGTTGTTTGTTGTTGTTGTTGTTGTTGTTGTTGTTTTTTTTTTTTTTTTTTTTTTTTTTTTTTTTTTTTTTTTTTTTTTTTGCCAGAGTGTCTTGGCTTTCCATGTCTGAAATACTCTCATGGAAATTTCAGCCAGATCCGAATGCCTTAAGGGCTGATTCTGAGGCCAGAGTGCTGTTGAGGACATCTGCCATTCTATGAGTCTGCTTTGTATCGCTTCCCATGTTGGATCGTTCCCTCCCTTTTTTATTCTATCAGCTAGTATTTGCAGACACTAGTCTTGTTTATGTGCTCCCTTTGACTCTTAGTCCTAACATTATGATCAATTGTGAACAGAAATTGATCATTGGGACTAGTGAGATGGCATTGGTACATGCCACCTTGATGGGATTGAATTGGAATCTCCTGGTATGTTTCTAACTCTACCGTTTGGGGTAAGTCAGCTTGAGCATGTCCAGAATTGCACATCTCTTCCCTCTCTTATTCCCACTCTTATATTTAACAGAGATCACTTTTCAGTTAAGTTTCAACACTTAAGAATAACTGTGTATTGATTACAGTATTCAACCAAAAGTATTAAGTAGAACAAACAAAAAAATACTAAGAGGGATAACGTATTAAGTTGTTCATCAACAGTCAGGGCAAGGGCTGATCAAGTCACCATTTCTCATAGTGTTCATTTCACTTTAAGAGGTTTCCTTTTTGGTGCTCAGTTAGTTGTCACCCGTCAGGGAGAACATATGATATTTGTCCCTTTGGGACTGGCTTATTTCACTCAGCATGATGTTTTCCAAATTCCTAACAGGGATCACTTTTCAGTTAAAATTTAAACACCTAAGAATAATTGTGTGTTAATTACAGAGTTCAACCAATGTTACTAGAACAAAAAAAATACTAAAATGGATAAAGTATTACATTGTATTGTGTTATTTCTTAAAACAAGGGTGAATGGTGAGCCAAACAATAGTTCTGCCTTCATGAGATTTAAACGTTATTGAAAACATTCACACAATTAAATTTAGTATTACAATTATGATGTAGGAATAGCTCTTTATTTTTCTGATGATGAGATTAACATATTCAGTCCATGTTTTGTAAAGAACTTTGGATAATTTGCCTAGTTTAAATTTGTGAATTATGTACAGATTAAACATATGCAATGTCTTTTTTGTCTTATACATAGGTAATGATCATAAATTTTTTGCAAATGCTATCCACTATATCTGAAATGGAAGTACAATAATACTTCCTTGACACCATGCAGATAAGTCTGTGAATTGCATTCTATTTCTGCTATGTTCACACTAGTCAATGATTTTGACACTAAACTTAATCAAAGTTTCTAGGAGTATCTAATAATGATATGTAGCTCATTTTTAATAAAATACAATTCTTTAATTATTATACTTATTTAAATAATAATCCTAGTTATATGGATCCCTTGCAGTATGTAATATGGAATATATTTCAATATTTGCTATAATGAAATATATTACTGTAAATCATTATTTATAGTGACTAGTTCCTCAAGACACAAGGGGAGAGATTCAATTAGTTTCACACCCCAACAGTGCAGACTTGCCATCTAGTGATGACAGGAGGTAACTATAGGTTACAAAATTCTATCTACAGGCATTTAAGGAACAATTACTCTGAAGCACTGGTAAAGATACAGCAATTAATATGATACATAATTTACCTGAGGAGCTCGAAATACAGTGAAATACAACACAAGAAACTGATTTTAAGACAATCACTTTTTTCAAATTTATAATTATAGTATTTATTTGAGAGAGAGAGAAAGAGAGACGGAGGAAGGGAGAGAGAGAAACAGATACAGAGACACACAGAGAGATAGAGATCACCCATCCGCTGGTACATTCACCAAATGCCTACCAGCTAATGTTAGGCTAGGCTGAAATGGTAGCAGCAAGACCACAGAAGAAAGAAAAATGATCTAGCTTGATCATTAAAAAATTCTGAAATGGAATTTGAGCTGGTTTCCTGCCTGGAAGTCAGATTTTATTAGCCAGAATAAAGGGGGTACAGGTTTACCAGTAGACTAGAAATATACTTTGAACTGAAAATCTTTGACTTTTGGGGAATGTTTCTTGCTGGTACATTGGGCAAGGGAAGCAGCACCATTAATGGAGAAACACCATCATATCCCTGTTATGTCACCAGGGTTTAAAGTTGCCCTGTGATTGAGATACACAATGAAGTCATCTACAATGTTTTTGTATTTTAAATAATTTCTGGAAAGGCAATTAGCAAATGAGATTATAGAAGAATTATGGAAACTACATGCAACAATATTTGAAAATTATTTTGATTAGTAATGAGACCATGGAAAACTTTGCTTATTCCATCCTGTTACCCAGTTACTGTTTCTTCCAAGCTAATATAAGCTCATTTTTTTTTTTCAAAACAGCATATTTAAGGAAAGACATTTATCTATATTTGTTCCACCCAAGATTAGCAGCATGAAAGTTCTGGCCAATGAGAAAAAAGCAGAAGTCACTGGTAGGTGCTTGCAGGAGGCCCAACATAAGGGGCAGACACAATGCCTTGTCCCTTGGCCCATGTCCATGACTCAATCTCCAAAAGCCCAAATCAGGCAAGGAAATCCCATCACTCTTTAAGAAAACGTGGTAGTGTATAAAGCTAGGATGTGGCCATCTTCCTGATGACACTATAGAAAAGTCATAGCAGACTTGAGTTGACCTGTTCTTACTTACGTGAGAAAAATAAAACCTTTTACTGAAGTTATTTTCCCAGATTTCTAATATTTCAAGCCACAGAATCCTGAAATTATACAGTCATGGAGTAAACAAGTAGTCATCATTGAAGATAATGAATGAATTCTGCAGTTGCTAAGAACAAGAAACTAGTTAATAGTATACTATCACTGAGGTTTAATCACATTTGCCACTGGTGGAAACTGTCAGGTTCCCAACACTTTCTAAGTAAAACGCTAATCAAAAACCATGCACAATGTCCTTGTTTTCATGATGCCTCAGCCCAATCTCCACTTAGTGCCATTTCCTCTTCTCTGTGTTTATTTTGATTATATAATAAGTTTGATTCTATAGTAAGCTTATTTTGATTATATAATGAGATTGTTTCAGATGGTGTGTATTGCCTCCAAAACCTACAACCAACCTTTTCTCTTGGTTAACAGAACCTCTGTTGTTTTCATAGAAAGCAAAATTTTTCTTCCCTGGAAATGTGCCATGTTGATAGAAATCACTGATAGCCATTCTGTTCTGTTTTGAATATTTGTTTTCCTGGAATTCCATTCAAAGAAGGTATGCCCATGTCCCCCTAGAGAAAATCTGCCTAAGGTCTTCTAAACAAGTTTTATATCATTGAGAAGAGAACCTTTGTAGAAAATGAACTTTGTTCTCTCACCACCTTGCCTCTGTCTTTTAATGATCTCCAATTTTTTGAAGATACAACAGTTATCTTCAATCCATGAGGGAATACATTGAATTATGAAATGAAAGTATGATGCACAGGGAAAATTCTGGGTCATTTTTCATGAATCAAAACTTGAAACCATCTATTCCTGAACTTCAGGAGTTATGTTAAAATGTATCATTTATTTGCTAGAATTACCAAGCAATAAAGAAAGCAAATATTACTAAGTTTTCACTGTGCATTCTATTATATAATACATTTTAATATATAAAATCACTACCTGCTGTAGGTAATATATAATAATCAAAATCACTGTTTTAGATTCAAAGATGTAATAGCTATGAACAGCAGAGTAATGTGTATGAAGTTGCAGAGCTAAGAGGGAGATGTTAATTGTCATACTTACAAGTAGTCTCTTCCATTCAATTGAAGATGGCTATGAATAATCTGTAATCCCACTCATAAAACTAATGGTTTTCATTTGTCTTTTTCTGTGAGACTTTATAAATAAATGATCAATACTTTTCATCAGGGAAGACAGGTAACTCTATTCATCATAATTCTACAAGAAATATCCAAGGCAATGATTTTTCAGTTTAAATAGCTAAATTGTACTCTTTGTTGTGAGAAATCATGAAGTTGGGTAGAGTAGTAGACTTCTTAGTTTGATAGATGCACAGATTTTAGGTTCTCTGTTCACACCTGCAGGCATGTTTTCTGAAAAAATATGTAAATAAGAGACTGAAAATAAGATTCAGTTCTTCTGATGCATCATCTTATTGACCACATGCATTGTTCATCAAACCTTTATTGTTGGGGCTCTTAGCAACTGCAAATTCATAAATACAGACTCAAAAGTATTCTTTTTGAAGTATTTCCAGATTATTGACTAGTTTCTATTCTTTTAATGTTACTTGCGTATGATTTTACAGAAATAAAACAGATTTGTATTGCTAGCATACACATAATTTATTTAGAACAAAATACAAAGGTTCATGATTTTATTCAAATTTTAAATTAATAAATAATCTTATTTAAGAATTCCCTAAATCTGCTGCTTTTGAATGGATTTAGTTTTGCTAGATGTGCTCTTTGTTGGGATGATGTTCATCGTGTATGTATAACAGCTTTCCCTAATACTTGATTAAATAATATTTATTTTTCAGATTTGTTCTTTCTTAATTTAAAATATCAATTATCAGCATCTTTAGAATCTGTATTACAAATATTTGTGACTATAACAATTTATTTTTGTAGACCCTAATATATTCCATTATGAAGTTTATTTATATAATTATCATTTGATTAAAAAACTCAAACTTATTTTTTCAGTAATGTTATGAATATCATATAATATTTAGAGACTACTAGAACTTTCAGATTTTAATCTGCATGGGAACTACTAGAGATGGTATATGTTTTTTTTTAAAGATTTATTTATTCATTTGAAAGTCAGAGTTACAGATAGGCAGCTGGAGCTGGACCAATCTGGAGCCAAGAGCCAGAAGGTTCCTATGGGTCTCCCACGTGAGTGCAGGGGCCCAAGGACTTGGGCCATCTTCCACTGCTTTCCCAGGCCATAGTAGAGAGCTGAATCAGAAGTGGAGCAGCTGGGTCTTGAACCAGTGCCCATATGGGATTCCAGCATGCAGGCAGTGGCTTTACCTGCTATACCACACACCTGCCCCAAGATGATATGGATTTAAAAAGGGTGAATTTTATTTCCTGATTTGAATACAACATTTAAACTCATTTTGCTTTAGCTCTACAAAGATTTTCCTGAGTTTGCCATTCCTAACATGTTGCTATAGGACTGGCTGGAGGTGAAAACAATGCAAATGTGTGAAAATATTTATAAATTGGGTCTTAGTGTATTATAATTTATGTAATGCATTTACTTGACTTTTAAAAATTTCACCCTAGTTATCAGATTACTATAAATGACTAAGATTTTTAGATAAAGAGATAGAACTGGGGTCTGGCACTGTGGCATAGCGGGTAAAGACACTGCCTGCAGTGCTGGCATCCCATATGGGTCCTGTTTGCGTCCTGGCTGCTCCACTTCTGATTCAGCTCTCTGATGTGGCCTGGGAAAGCAGTGGAGGATGGCCCAAGCCCTTGGGCCCCTGCAGCCACGTGGGAAGACACAGAGGACGCTCCTGGCTCCTGGCTTCGAATCAGCACAGCTATAGCTTTTGCAGCCAGTTGGGAGTGAACCAGCGGATGGAAGACTTCTCTCTCACTCTGCCTCTTTCTACCTATCTTTCTCTCTCTCTGGAACTCTGACTTTCAAATAAATAAATAAATCTAAAAAAAAAAGGAAAAGAGAACTGAAAATTAATAAGTTCAGAAATATCCTTAAACTTAGATAAAGAACAAAAATTCTAAATATTCTGAATAGCTAAGTAAAATTTGCAGAGAACTAAATAAGAAAATAAGGATTAACTGCAATATCTATGAATATCCCATTATTCAATGTTTCATTTTTAAAATCTCCATTTATTACCATTTATTACATAGTTATACACTATAATTCTAGTGTGCAGAATAACATGTTTACTATTAATGTACTTCAGTGATTGGTAAGATTAATTTGAAAAACAAAAGCTCTAGTGTAATTATTAACATATACAAAATGTCTGAGAACTATTAGAAAATATATTTCCTGCATCTTTATAAATGGAAATGTAAAATAATAAACACAGAATAGATATTTATCATTTATTCCAACACTGATTCATTATGTAGCACAGATTGGATTTAACTGATAATATGAGTATATGAAAATTCATGTATCATGTGCATGGTATGCAAATTGTATATATATTTGTATGTATATTAACCCAGATGAAGCAAAGCACTCCTTTTCTTTGTCTCTCCCAACATAAGTGTGTATATTTGTATGTGCATGTATGTGTGTGTGCATGTGTGTGTGTGCGTGTTTGGGCACATATTTAGAGAGCATTAGAGTCTCTTTTTGAAAAACTCATACTGGCAATGTAACAACTCATACTGGCAAGGGAACTTTGTCTAGCTTTTTTTTTTCCTCATTTTTTTTTAAGTTGGAGAGTGTCACATTATCCAGAATTCTAAAAAGGATCTGGTTTGTATCAGTGATTTAATGAACATGATTTTGGCACGAGAATAAAATTTATTGCAGTATACAAATTAGCATTCATCTACCAATCAGCAGTTAATGGGATTGTAAATCTGATAGTTATTGTAATTGTTTCATGTCTTGTTTAAACAATTAATAAGGATTCATAAAATTCAGTTGAAAGTTAAGGATTTTTTCATTCGTAGATGCTATCATTCTGAAAACAATAAAAGATTCGTTCACTAAATAAATCAGTAATATTTCAGGCACAAATTAGTAGAGTCTAATTATTAGGTGTAACTAAGTATTATTACTGTTTAGGAAGATCAAATACTCCATTTAATGCCTTTTGGTAACATACTAATTGGCATGATTATACTTGGTCATTAATTAATTAGTTTTATATTAGAAGCCTACAGATTTAGTATTTCCTAGAGGGAAGAAAAGTGAAAGAATGCTAAGTTGTTTTAAAGTAAATATTTATTTTGGCACTAGTCAGGTTATTTGGGGATATAAATGACAAAATCCAACTTAACATAGATGTGAACCTTATCACATAATAAGTACAAAGAGGAAGGCCGGCGCCGCGGCTCACTAGGCTAATCCTCCGCCTTGCGGCGTCGGCACACCGGGTTCTAGTCCCGGTCGGGGCGCCGGATTCTGTCCCGGTTGCCCCTCTTCCACGCCAGCCCTCTGCTGTGGCCTGGGAGTGCAGTAGAGGATGGCCCAGGTGCTTGGGCCCTGCACCCCATGGGAGACCAGGAAAAGCACCTGGCTCCTGGCTCTTGCCATCGGATCAGCGCGGTGCGCCGGCCGCAGCGCGCTGTCCGCGGCGGCCATTGGAGGGTGAACCAATGGCAAAAGGAAGACCTTTCTCTCTGTCTCTCTCTCTCACTGTCCACTCTGCCTGTCAAAAAAAAAAAAAAAATAAGTACAAAGAGGAGAGACTTCAAAGATGCTTGATTGCAAGATTCAATGCTCTTATATAGAATTCAGGGCCTTTGCCTGTTTCCACTTTGATTTAGCATTGCCATTTACAGTGCTGTGTCCTTCTCAGGTCAATATCAAAGATTACCACCGGCGCTGTGGCAATAGTGCCAGCTTTCCAAATTGGTGCCAGTTTGAGTCCTGGCTGCTCTACTTCCAATCCAGCCCCCTTATTTGCACCCATGTGGGAGACCTGGAAGAAGCTACTGGCTCTTGGCTTCAGCCTGGCCCAGCTCCAGCTGTTGGGACAATTTAGGGAGTGAACCAGTGGGAAAAGCTTCTAATTCTCTCTGTTTTCTCTATCTCTGTCCTTTGCTCTCTCTTTGTAATCTGACTAATAATTAAGTAAATAGATCTTAAAAAAGGATTACAAATGGAAATGATAACCTCTCCATAGTGAGGCGCCTATCCTTCGGAGCCTTCTAGTACACCAACCACCACTTCACAATGGCCAGACTTTACCTCCCTAAAGCTATTATTGTAAATGAAGATGGACATTAGATTTATCATCATAGGTGGGATGGGCTCAATGCTAATATTCAGCACAATCCATCCTTAAACATCTTGCTATATGAGAAATATATAGTCAATGTTTAAACGGTAGGCAATCCATTCATTTGATACTTTTAAGTTTTATTTCTGAGTCAATCTGAGAAACAAAGTTAGTGTTTACCTACATCATTTTGCTCTGATATTTTAATGTTAAATATAATATTAAAAATGGGAAATTTTTCTTAAGAATTCAAACCTAGGAAAGGGGTTCAGATACCAAACCAAAGCAATCTCAATGTATCCTAGAGGAAGTGGTACACACCCTGAAAGACAGCATTGTGCATACATTTTTAGGCTTAGTCTGATTTTATTCCTACATGGATTTTGAACAGTCACCAATTTTCACTGCCATGGCACATTAAAAATTGACCTACACTTACATAACTAACATCATAAAGTCTTGAAATACCTGTCACATTTACAGTTTACTAAATTTAGCTCTCCATCCCCCCCTCCACCACCATTCTGAGTGGCCAGGTTGATCTGCAAGCCCTTAAATCTGTTAGAAGAATGTATTTCATTGGGTGTATTTTGGTCTAATTTCTTCGAAAACATTCTGTAAGAAACAGCCTTAAGGAACTAATTTTTGAACATTGTACAGATGTTACTGAAAACACTATCCACTCCGTTTTTGTGAAGCCAAAGTGAAAATTTTCCTTTAGGGTTAATTGGTTGAAAAATATTGCTACCGCTGAGGCGGCAGTGTGCTTTCCTTTTGTATTAACCGAGAAGTGTGGAGAGTCAGCTAAATGGCTCTTTTTGTTTGGCTTTTGAAAGGTTCACAGACACATTTAAAGATGCATCATATTTATAAGAAATGTAAACCTTATGAAGCCTATTTTAGGTTAGCTTTGTATCAGTCTTCACATTATATTGACAAATATTTCCTGTGTTAAGGTACTTCTGAAGAATCTTTTATTAAATTTGATAAAATTCCCACATACTGACTCATCATCTAGTGTGAAAACAGCAAGAGATAGACACTGATAGATTAGTAGGTGTATTTTGAAATATGTAGATATCTTAACTATTCTTAGGGTGGTGTGTAAAGAAGTTACGGGGCCAGTGCTGTAATGCAGTGGGTTAAGCCACTATCTGCAGTGCCGGCATTCTATGTGGGCACAGCTGGTCCACTTCTGATGCAGCTCCCTGCTAATGTGTCTGGGAAAGCAGCAGCAGATGACCTAAATCCTTTGGCACTGGCACCCACATGGGAGACCTGGAAGAAGCTCCTGTCTCCTGGCTTTGGATTAGCCCAGCTCTGGCCATTGTGGCCATTTGGAGAGTGATCCAATAGATGGAACATCTAATTTTTTCTCCCCCTCTCTCTGTAATTCTGCCTTTCAAATAAATAAATAAATCTTTAAAAAAATAAGTAGAAGTTACACAAATGTTTGTTATTACCATCAGTGACTAGTTTGACCAGTACTTAGAATCATTTGTCTGTGATTGCTTATATTTTTTTAAAGATTTTATTTATTTATTTGAAAGTCAGAGTTACACAGAGAGAGAAGGAAAGACAGAGAGAGAGAGAGAGAGAGAGAGAGAGAGAGAGAGGTCTTCCATCCGATTATTCATTCCCCAATTGGTTGCAACGGCTGGAGCTATTCCAATCCGAAGCCAGGAGCCAGGAGCTTCTTCCGGGTCTCCCACATGAGTGCAGGGGCCCAACAACTTCAGGCCATCGCAGGGAGCTGGATTGGAAGTGAAGCAGCCAGGGCCGGTGCCCATATAGGATGCCGGCACTGCAGGCGGCGGCTTTACCCGATGTGCCATAGTGCCGGCCCCAATTGCTTATATTTTAAATACAGATATATTTAATGCAGTCAGCATTATGGCTCAATCAACTTGCCATGCCAATATCACATATAGGACTACTGGTTTAAGTTCCAGCTATTCTTCTAATCCAGCTTCCTGCTCTTGAACCTGGGAAGTCAGTGGATAATGGCCCAACTCTTTGGGCCTCTACCATTCATGTGGGAGACCAGGATGGAGTTTCTGGCTCTCAGCTTCAACTTTGCCCATTTCTGGCTGTTGCTGCCTTTGGTGAATGAACCTACAGATGTGGGAAGGTCTCTGGATCTCTTTGATTCTTCTTCTCTCCCTTCCTTGTTCCCTCCTTCATTCCCTTCCTCCCTCTCTTTCTGTCATACTGCCTTTCAAATAAACATGTCAATAAATATTTTTTAAAATTATTACAGAATATAACGTTATTAAAATGAAATTTTAGCCACTATAACCCTTTTAGCTATATAACCATTAGTTACATATCTGATAGGCTTTATACAGAACACAAAACCTCATATGAAGCAAAACTAAAATCAGAGTTTGTCTTACTTTCTTCAAAGTTCATCTTCATGTAATAAGCATGGCTATGAATGAAGTTTTATGAGTGTGATAATATACAAAATACAATACAGTTTCACTATAATCTGATTAAGGTTCACCATAATCAAAATCTATTTTTATATAAAATAGTATATTTAATCTAAAATGTAGCTTTTTAAGATTAACTCAGATCCAAAAGCTTACTTCTGCAAATTAATTAATCAGTTAAGTTGTCTGAGAGAGACTAAAAGAGAGGAGAGAGAGAGATCTTCCATCTGCTGACTCATTCCCCAAATGCTGGCTCAGCGTAGACTGAAGCCAAGATCCTGCATGTGAGTACCAACTGCTTGAGCCATCATTCATTGCCTCCCAGATTGTGTGAAAATTGAAGGTTTTCACTGGAAGCAGAGTTGGAACTAAAATTCAGGCTCTCCAGATAGGTTGAGTGAATCTCAATAAACATGTTAACCACTAGGCCACCCTCTTTTTCTCTTACTGTATTTTTTAAAATAGAATTAAATCTACTTATCACAGCCATAAATTATAATAAAAATAACTACATTTTAAAAACAGCGAAAGTGAAATGATATAGGGTTTCACTGGAATATAATAGACAACATAAATAACTAATAAATAAAATAAAGACAAAAAAATAATATAAGCCAACTATTAATCCTTAAAGTAAAGCAAGTCAAGAGTAAAGCTGATGAAATTTAAGAAACCTATGTAGAATATCTGAAAGATTCTTACTCTGAACACAGCCCTGAATTCGAAATGAGCATACTTGACTTCAATTTGAGCATTTGTGCTTATGAGCTTTGGACTTTGTGGAAGTAGCTGAAGCTCACTAAGCATCACATGCTCACCTGTAGCGTGGTGTTGGTTTCCTTGCCTTCTTGGCACAGCTGCTGTAATGACCAAATATTAAAGAGATTTATGATTCATACATTTATACCTTGGAGTTTTGTTCTTTCAAGGCTGATAATTACAGCATGGAATAAAAATTGAGATTAGCAGCTCAGGTTTCACAAACATAATACTGCTCTTGATACTGCTGTAAAATTAGAATACTGGCAGCTTGTGCTGTGTCCTTGTTTTAGAAAAGTTTTTTATCTGGTTTGGAAAAATCATTTATTACTTACGACCTGTCAAGTGATCTCTGAAGAGCTTGAGTTTCTGGAATTCTTACACCATTTAACAGTCCTGACTCAGTAGAACCATACACACACACACGCGCACACATGCACGTAGAGTTAACATATATATATATATAATATATATATGGAAGTAGATATAAACTGAACTATATGATTGTGTTTGTGTGTGTGTTAAGTATATGTTTTTCTGTATCAAGCTGTTTATAGGTATATATGGCTGTTTTGATATTATTCATTAAAATATGAAGAAGATATGAAAAATGTAAAGGAACAAAGAAGGTAGGCTGCTGAATCCTATGTACCACTAATTAGAAAAATAAAGACTCTGCATCTGGTGTTGTGGTGTAGCCAGTATAGCCGTGTCCTGCAATGCCAGCATCCCTTTTGGGTGCCCATTTCATTCGCACTGCTACACTTCTGATACAGCGCCCTTCTAATGCCCATAGGAAAGTCATAGAAAATGGCCCAAGTGCTTGGGCCTCTGCCATCCACAAAGGAAATCTGGAAGAAGCTCCCGGGTCCTGACTTCAGCATGGACTAGCCCTGGCTTTCGAAGGGTCAAACAGTGGATGGAAGATCTCTCTCTCTCTCTCTCTCTTCCTCTCTCTCTGTCTTTCTGTTTCTTCCTCTCTCTCTGTCATTCTGCCTTTCAAAATTATAAACAAATAATATTGAAGAAAGAGAGGAAGGAAGGAATGAAGGGAGGGAGTGAGAAAGAGAGATTGACTGACTTTTGCTTGAAGAAGCTGAGTATCACTCTTTGGCACTGGACCCGTAATAGCAGTGATCACTCAAAATAAACAGGGTGAGGAAAAAGAAATAAAAAGAGAGAGAGAGTTTATATGAAAATGAGTAAACTCAGCTTTATGTAAAGATTTTTTCCACCAGGTTACACAATCAAAACAATTAGTTTCACATGTTTGGATAATGCTTTACACTATCCTAATCTCAGATTATATATATATATATATATATACACACACAAATATATATTTACATATCTTGTATAAATGCAAATATAATAAAAAATCTTACATATTAAAATTTTGTCATATAATATGCAAACACAAGAATATAATTTATCTAGTGATAGAAATCATATAAATTAGCAAATATCATGTAAGTATTTTAGCTAAATAATTATATGGTCTTCCAAGGTTGCTAATCTGGATAATGTAATAAACATTAATAGTCATAGAGAACTTCTCGTATTCGTAGAGAATAATAGATTTTTATTTTCTGAATAGAAATCAGTAATATTTGGGCAACTAACTATTTTGTGCTAATACTAATATATTTTATGGCTGTTTCTGTATTTTATTTTACATTTTGTTTTGCATATCACTAGCATTTTGGTTTATTTTTAATATTTATGCAGCAAGAATATTTATGAATCCAAACACTGTCCCATATATTTTGAAATAGTATCTCAGTGAATGCTTTCAATATTGCTATGATAGTGATCATTCTTATCTTTCAGATGAAGAAAATAAGTCTCAGAGAGCATAAGCATGCTTCTCATGGCATCACAGATAATATATAGAAAAGGAGAAGCTGGGTATATACCCAGGAAAGTTGGCTCTGATGTGTTGTGTTTTTGTTTCTTTTTTTAAAGATATATTTATTTATTTGAAAGTCAGTTACACAGAGAGAGGAGAGGCAGAGAGAGAGAGAGAGAGGTCTTCTATCCGATGGTTCACTCCCCAGTTGGCCGCAACTGCCGGAGCTACGCTGATCTGAAGCCAGGAGCCAGGAGCTTCTTGCAGGTCTCCCACTTGGGTGCAGGGGCCCAAGGACTTGGGCCATCTTCTACTGCTTTCCTAGGCCATAGCAGAGAGCTGGATCAGAAGTGGAGCAGCCAGGTCTTGAACTGGCATCCTTGTGGCATGCCGGCATTTCAGGCCAGGGCATTAACGTGCTGTACCACAGTGTCGGCCCCTGTGTTTTTGTTTTTATGTGTAGAAGAGAGACCAAGAGAGTGAGACAGACAGATGGATGAAACATATTGTTCATTCCCCAAATGCACTCAAATCCACCTTATTTTGGGAGCCAGGAATTCAATTTAGGCCTCCATATGGGTGGCAGAGACCTGACTACTTGGGCAAATGCCAACTGCTTCTCAGGTGTGCATTAGCAGGAAGCTGGAATCAGGAGTAGATCCAGGGCCTGGACCCAGGCACTCAGGTGCAGGATGTTGGCATACCAACCAGTGTCTTAACCTCTTCATCCAATGACTGCCGTAGCTTTGAGCTTTTGTTCTTAAGCACAGCAATGACGCTCTGCTTCACTAAGGTAGAAAGGATTAATAAAGAGACAAGAAAAATGAGAAATGATGGACAGAAAAAATAGGATGATTATTATAATAGAAATGAACATATTTCTGATTTGTGTTGTAACTTGAGAAAGCATTGCAAAAGTCTTTGAATAAATAAATTACAGGGCAAACAGATCAACTACTGTGAGCCTGTGAAGAACAGGGAGCATGTTTTATTCATGGTGATGTCTCTATGGCCTGACATTAGGCATGGTGTACAGTAGGGGATTAGTAATTTGATGCCAATTGAAGAGAATTTTGGAAGGGCTGGATAAAACAAGATGTAGAAGAAGCACAAAACTAGATAAACAACTTCTAAGATTTGTGTTGAAACTATTATGCAAATGAAACTCCCTTATTAGGAAGCATTGCGAAACCAATAATTAGAGCAAGTAATTTTGGAATAATGCTGAGAATTGCAGCACTGTTGAAAGTAGAAAAAAAATCAAGTAAGGAATTGAGAGATGATCAGCCTCATACAATGTTGATTATTTAAAGATGAAGTGGATAACATTTGCAAGAGGTTCTGATTAGAGAGTAAACATAAATGCAAACCAAAAAATATAAACCATGGAATATGGAGGAAAGCAAAATATACTAAAATATGGATACCAATAAATCAAAAATGAATTAAGCATGACTATAGCAGTTCTTATTTATTTAATTTTGTAGCATTGAAAATTTGTTTCTCTTCACAAATTTGCTAGTATTTAGGTCCTGTCTGACGTCTGGAGATTTAGTCAAAATTAGTCAAAACAGCAGGTTTTTCTGACAGGTTAATCTAATCCATGGTTTGTAATTCACAGGATGTGTGACCTTGGACAAATCACCCTACCCCCAAGGGGCTTAGTTTCTTTATGTCTTACTAAATTGTGTTTGATGACCTGTAAAATTAGTTCTCACTATAAGTTTTATGAATATGTCTTGAATTTAATGGATTCCCAATTCTAAAGTGAATCCAATTGAATATCTTTATTGAGAAAATATGACACTAAGAGGAAAAAATGACGTATAATAAGTCCTGATGGCAAAATAGAACAGAAACATTTTTGCTTTCTATTAAGCCATTAAATAAGTCTGAGGAGAGGTATATTCAATTTTATTCTACTTTTTAATCCAGAGGTGGCTGCGGGTCCAGACAGCTGCCACATTAGCATTTTGTAGGCAAACATAAAAGCTTGAACCTCTTTTAAGATCCTGTTTTCTCAGGACTAAACAATCAATGATGGTGAAATCATGGTGTGACCACCAAGCGATGGAATTAATGTCCTGTCAACTTAAAACCTTTAGAAATGAATTTCTAAATTAAATGGAATAAAATGTTAATGTGGTATTAAGGCTCCAACTTCAGAAATAAAAAAGTTAAGACATACCAAAGTGATGCTTTTCTTTATCATCATTATTATGACTACATCACATACACTGCATACATTAGATTTTTTACCACCTGTCTTGTAATCCAAAGTGTTATATGTAACCAGCCTAATTTAGCCCAGTAGGGGAATTTTCACTTGCATTTCATAGAGTGTTTACTTTATATTTGCATCCTTAAAGGTCTTTAGAAATTTATTTCATAGATAGAGCCATCAGTGATTAAGATGCTAATAACAAAAAAGCATCCTATATCTGACATACCACTGAAACGGAGTGTTATTAAAATATGTATGTACACTTAGATGAGTTTTTCTATAATAAAGCTTTACTTTCCTGATTTTGTTTACAACCTGCTCATATTCTTCTGAATTCTTTTCTGTCTCATCACTCAGTACCTCCTCCTCCTTCCAGCCCATGTATGTGGCACTTTCTTAAGGGATTTTAAACAAATTTGTCCTATCAAAACGTACTTGATCTGTGTCCTAATCCCTGTGGTTCATTAGATGGTGAATGCTGAAGCCTGTTAAAATAGGAACAGGACATCAAAGTCCATTTGGTATTAAGAAAGAATATAGAAATCTGACTTTACTAAAGCCTATTGAAAGAAAAATTTAGGCGATGATTACCAAGAATGGTCCATTTTGCTCAGTGTTTCCAAGTCAGTATTATTATTATTACTCTATCATTATAATTATTAAAAATAAATAATTTCATTGCTCCTTTTCAGTTATATTAGTATTTTGGAATACTTTATGGTTTTAATCTCAGAGAATATATATTATGAGAATTGCAGTCAAGACCAATGTAGAGTTACTTCAGAGTCTAAGAATCAAACTGATGTTTATGTGGACAACACCTAATGAACTGCCTCAGTCAAAGCGAGAAGCTTTATTTTTAAAGTGGAGCCACAGGGGCCGGCACTGTTGTGTAGCTGGTAAGGCCACTGCCTGCCTATAGGTGCTGGTTCAAGTCTCAGCTGTTCCACTCCCGATCCAGTTCTCTGCTAATGAGCCTGGAAAAGCAGCAGAGGATGGCTCAAATGTTTGAGCCCTGCATCCATGTGGGAGATCCAGAAGAACCTCCTGGCTCCTGGCTTCAGCCTGGCCCAGCCCAGGCGATTGCAGTCATTTGGGGAGTGAACCAGCAGATGGAAGTATGCTCTCACTCTCTCTTTCTCTCTCGCTCGCTCTCTCTCTAACTCTGACTTACAAATAAATTAAAAAGAAAAATCTCTTAAACTACTACTATCTCTGCCAACCCCTAGTGCTCTTTGTTCCTTCATCTTATTTGAATCTGAGATCAAAGTTCAGATTCTCAGATAATCTTTTCCTTAGTATGTTTATATATATATATATATATATATATATATATAGACAGGCAGAGTGGACAGTGAGAGAGAGAGAGACAGAGAGAAAGGTCTTCCTTTGCCGTTGGTTCACCCTCCAATGGCCACCGCAACCGGTGTACCCTGCTGATTCGAAGACAGGAGCCAGGTGCTTCTCCTGGTCTCCCATGCAGGTGCAGTGCCCAAACACTTGGGCCACCCTCCACTGCACTCCTGGGCCACAGCAGAGAGCTGGCCTGGAAGAGGGGCAACTGGGACAGAATCCGGCACCCCGACTGGGACTAGAACACGGTGTGCCGGCACTGCAAGGTGGAGGATTAGCCTATTGAGCCGCGTCGCCAGCCAGTATGTTATCTTAACTGAATAACACTGTGCCTCATATTTTGTATTCAGACAGCAGTAGAACAATGAAATGAGCAGTGAACTGGAGTCAGAGAAATTTTCCTTGACATATTAACCTCTTTGAACTTCAGTTCCTTTGTCTTTTAAAACTGTAACATTTTCTCATCCCACAAGAAAATTAAATTAGGTGAATTTTGTGAAGTAACTGAGTGGAGAAGGAAAATATTAATTAAGAATCACACCAATGAATCCATACTCACAAACAAGTAAGTGTTCTGAAGCAAAGAAATTGAGCACTAGAAGAACATTTAACAGAGAAGTTTGGCCTAATTGGGGAATTAGAAAGTGACACTTGAGCTAAGTTCTGGAAGATTATACAGCACTGGTAATTTGATTTCATTACAAACCACCGACACTCCAAGAAGAGTGCTTGACATGCTTTTTCAGTGTATTTCTTCCTCATATAACTACAGAAGTAGATATTCCAGGGCTCATCCAGTAGTGCTGAGGCATTCTAAGCCCACTAATAGCCACACTAAAAGCTGTCATTCCCATGATCTGAAATGGTAGCTAGAACCAACCATCACAAGTATATCCAACCAGAAATGGAAAGAGATAAAGCTGTATTCTCTTTCTGTACGAAACCTTTCTGAGAAGTGCCACAGTATTTGCTATTAACTATTGCAATTGTTATGGGCTGGGTATATTGCCTAAATTAATTTTCCAAGTTCTTAACTTTTTCTTAGCGAAGAATTCTAAATGCAGGCCCAAACACAGCATGCAGTGTGATAAACTTTACTTACAAAGTGAGAAAAATACACAGGACCATTAGGGCTTCATTGAGGGAGAATGGGGCCAAAGAAAGGGAATTGTCATACTCTGCTCTGCTCATCCTGAGTCCACGTGGGGGAGAGAGAGTGCCCTTCCATTCTTCCTAGCTTTTTATGCGCTTGGAAAAATGAAAATGTTTATGTGGTACCACTCCCACGACCCAGCAAAGAGGTACTTCCTGAGAAGGGGTCCCTTGATTCACAGGTAGATGAACATGGCAATATGGAGTGAAGGAGCTGTGGCTTCCAGCTCATGAACTTAAAATTATTTATCATTTATCTAAGCTTTACCACATCAGCAGTGGCTTGGGTATAGTTCAAATCTGAACTAAAGGATTTGCAGGTGGCAGCTTGTGCAAGGTTATCAGTGGCTTCTTCTTGAGCTCTGACTTTGACTATCACTAGGTGGTCAGTCCCTCTTTAACACATTCCCGCTGTTGTGACATCATCTGCCATTTCGTTTTTATCCGAGCTATGTTGCTATTTGGGTCATGCCCTTGAATCTCAGTCTAATAACGGAAAACTAACATAGATATTATTGGACAGATTTTATAGTTGCCAGGAAGGCAAACAAGTGCCACATTCATGATGTTAAATGCAGTGTTTATGAATTGGGATTCTGTTTATTGAGGAAAGCTGAGACTAATGCTTGTTGGTCACTAGCATTCTCTCAAATACTTGTCAAAGTGATGCCAACATACTTTTGACAACCACGGGACCACTATGTGCTCCGGATAAGAGAAGGGATTGAGATCAGTCTAGAGACGACAATACAGGTATGTCATGAAGAAACATTTTAGATCATGTTAACAATACAATAGGAATAAGAGTAAGCATTGTTAAATTCTTACTTTGAATGCCAATTATTAACCTATTATGACAGTCTGGAAAGAAATGCTGATAGGTCAAACAAGGTTGATGGTGATAAAATTTTTTGTAATATTTAAGGGCTACTTGGTAAGTAGACTACCAGAATAGGCAAAACGCAAGAAATTACTTTTATGTGTTTCTCTTCAAGTAAGATCTTAGTTCTCATACAAAATCTGAATTTTGAATATTTGTGATTTATCAAAAGGTTTGGAATAGCATGGGTGGATTATCAGTGCATCAAATCAGTCTGAAGAAGGGGGCTAGTAAGTGATAGTCACATGTTTGGTGCAAGCAACTTAAATATAGAGACAGGAAAGTATGAAGAGCGAAGAAATTAACTTCAGGGGCCAGGTTGTTAGGATAGATCTGGGAACCTGAGGTCCATACTTCATGAAAAGACAAAAACAAAGTATATGATACAATCAATATAAAGAAACTGAATTAAAGCAATACATATAATATATATAAAATAAACCATAAAGAAATAAAGAATGAAAATTTTATGAATTGTTCAGACACCAAGTTCAGTATTTAAAGTTACATGGGCAGATATTAATAGTTAACTCTTTATAAAACTTTTTGGAAACAGATCAAGCTCCAAAGCAAAATGACTGATCTTGGGTAAAATCAGAAAAAAACTTTAAGCCTGTGATGCCATACTGCGTAAACACTTTTGATCATGTAACAATACAGGAAGGTAATAGCAAAGAGAGTAACAGCTGAGAGACACAAGGCCTATAACTAAGAAATTCAACTGGCAACTATAAAAAGGTAGCAGAGGTAGGATAATTGAAAGTCATGCACCCTAACATACTTACACCTAGAATTACTTGGAATATTATATTTTCAAAACTATCACTTTTTCAAAATAAGATTTACTTATGTATTAGGGTACATTTTGGTTATCTACAGTAGTGTGTTTGTTATTAATTATAAATATATTAAATATTGCAACATTGGCATTGTGGCACTGTTGGTTTGTGGCTGTGCACAGCCTGTGTCAGAGTCCTTCTTCATGGAACACTTGCTCTGCTTCTGATGCATCTTTGTGTTAACACACCGGGGAAAGCAGCAGAAGGTGGCTCAAGTAACTGAGACCCTGCCACCCCTGTGGGAGACCTGGATGGAATTCTTGGCTTCTTATTTTGGCCTGGCCCATCCACAGCTGTTGCGGCCATCTGGGGAGTGAATCAAGAGATGAAAGCTCTTTCTCTCTGCCTTGCCACCCACCCATCACTGTGTCTTTCAAATAAACAGATTTCATTTTTTAAAAAATTAAATACTATAATGGCATCAAGAAAAATATATTTTCTTGTGGCTCATTTTATTCATTTGTTAAATGAGTAGTATGGGCATTGATACTTAATTCTTTCAAATCTAATGTATGATACTTTGATATAAATTTAAAAAATCTTTTTTAAAGATTTATTTATTTATTTTAAATACAGAGTTACAGACTGAGAGGGAGGGACAGAGATATCCTCATACAGGGTGCTGGCATACCAGATTGTGGCTTTACCAGCTATGCCACAATGTCAGCCCCAAGACATCTGAATTTGTACATTGACCTAGAGATAATCCATTAGACATATGTGTACTTATATGCAAAAAATCTGCCAGGTTCTGGAAATATAAGATGATGTAAGCTATGACATTAGATATGTGGCAATAAATATTGGAGAAGAGACATAAATACACACATATAGATATACCGAAACATTATGCATATGAATTTGTTTGTCTTCTTATGAAACATGTGCAAATGCATTTCTCTATCTTCATTTAACAAACATTAAGCACATGAAATTTTACCAAATAAGAAATGAAATATGGCTAGTTTTCCTAGTTTCAATGGATGTTTCTGAAAAGTTGTGGTTATTTTGCACTTACTTTGACCCTATTCTTGCAACCTATGATAGAAGACATTCCATATACCCAAAGACTGTGGTAAAAGGATAATATAAAATTTTCTTTATTATCTGTTTTTATTTAGAGGCACATCAAAGTAATTATCACACTTTTTCAGTTGAATGTTATACATATTTTTTAAAGATTTTATTTATTTATTTAAAAGATAGAGTTTCAGACAGAAAGAGGGAAGATAGAGAGAAAGGTCTTCCATCTGCTGGTTCGATCCTCAAAGGACCAGAACGGCCAAAGTTGGGCTGATCTGAAGCCAGGAGCCAGGAGCTTCTTCTGGGTCCTCCACAAAGAAGCAGAAGCCCAAGTACTTGGACCATCTTCTACTGCTTTTGCAGGCCATAAGCAGAGGGCTGGATCAGAAGTGGAGCAGCCGGGACTCGAACCTGCACCCATATGGGGAATTGAATCTTCGCCTAGGTGGGGTGCTGCAGGTCAAGGCTTAGCCTACCATAACACAGTGCTGGCCCCTAAACATATTGGTTTTTGCTCTTACATTGCTCTATTCTGTTTGAGGCATAAATGCAATATATATTGTCTACGTTAACATAGATAAATAAGATTTGGTGGTGATTGCGGTGTGTGTATTTGTGTGTGTATTCCTGTATATGTTTTTCCTTTAGTGTTATGTTGGAAATAACTTTATACAGGACTTGAATCCTTGAAAAATTGGAAATTCATCCACTCTTTTTATTCAGTTTGGGTTATTATATTAAGTGTTGGTTATTATATTAAAACCATTATATTCTCACTATATTATCTTCTTGAATTGCATCTTTCACTAAGATGTCCTTACTTTTAAGTAGTAATAAGTGTTTTTGACAATGAAGTCTGTACCTTTTGAATTGTGGGCACATTGATTTTTTTCCTATTAATTTTTAAATATTATAATACCATTATTTTCAAAGTGAACATTTGATAATGACAAAGTATATGTAAGAGTGTTAAATTCAAGTAAATGCCACTTTCATTATTTTGTCAAAAAGCCACTTGGTAATGAAAAGGAATGAAGCACTATTGAATTATGTACCTCACAGTTATGCTCTACAGGAACTCTTTGTTCATTAAAGTAACAGTTCCCAGGAAAGATTCCTTTGGGGATTAGTTGGCAGTGTGACTTCACACAACAGGCATTTTTTTCCAATAGGAATTCACTAATAAATTATGAATAAAAATACATGGGTGCAAACCAAGTAACATCTTGCAGAAGCATCACAATGCTGTCTCACAGCGAGTAATCTATCAATAGCACCCTATCATACGTTTTCCCATTACAGTATGCCTAGAGCCCTTCCATTACTGTGTGCCATCCAAGACATCTACATAGAAGAATAGGGGAAACTAGAAATCAGAAACATACTGCTTGGGTCGTAATGGGTTTCATTTTATAATAGAGGCAGCCTTCCTTTTTTTTTAGCCATCAAACCAATATAGGCCAATAAAGTTGTCACCATTTTTTTATGTAATACAAAACTATTACAACAAAGAGTGGTTGCATGTATTCCAAAATGTAACCCCTGGTATTGAGTTTCACTGTGAAAGTAAAAATTTACAGCATATGAAACACACTACTTATGTAATCTGAAAGAAAAAGCTAAACCTGTAGAAGAATGCATTAATCTATAATATTTTATCATTAAATAATGGGACAAAATCTATTATTTTTGAAATGTATGAAAATGTCCATCAATCTCAGGACCTGTTAACGAAGCCACTAAAATTTTGGCTGAATCAGGAGGAGCACTTTTCAAAGCATTTAAGACACTACTTGGGATGCCTGCATTCTGTGTCAGAGTGTCAGGATTCAAGTCTTGAGTCCAACTTCCTGATAATGTGAACTTGGTAGGCATCCGGAGATAGCTCAAGATATTGGGTCCCTGCTACTCACGTGGGATACCTGGATCAAGTGGTCCAGCTCTGGTCATTACAGGTATTTGGGAAGAGAACAAACAGATGAGATATTTCTCTCTGCATTTCAATAGAACAAATAGAAAAATAAAAATTTTTAAAATTACTTTGTGGTTAATCAATGCTTAGACAAATTTTTTGACCATTTTTGGTTATTCACTTGTCATTATATTACATTTTGGTTACCATATACATAATTATGATATTTATATAAAATCTACTTGAATCCATTCTTTGAAGATGCCATTAAACTCTTATGTGGAAATCTATCAACATCTCTACTCTTTCTGGCTGTGTGACATTCATGAAATTCCCTCTGATATTTTATACTAAAGACAAATTTCATTTGATTTTGTCTTATTTTTTAAAATTGTTCATTTATACATTTCAGAGGTTGAGAAGGAGAATTCTCATCTGTTGCTGCACCTTCCAAACATTCACAATGGTTAAGCCAAGAGCTGTAAAATTTCATCCAGGTCTTCGACATGGGTGGCAGAAACTCAATCACTTTAGCCATTGTCTTTGTCTCCTAAGGGCTGCATGAGTAGAAAATTGGTATCAGAAGCCAGAGCCAAGTTTTCTGATATGGATGCAGGCATCTTGCCCAGCATATTAACCTTTAGGCTTAGTGACCCCCCTAAAGAGGAATATTAAAAGAGTATGTGAATTGAATTAAAAGAATATTCTGAACTGAATTCAGAATTAGCAGGGACTCCAAATCATTTTGTGAGGATTATTTCAGCAATCAGGAAGAAATTATACCTCTTACTGGCATTTTCACAGCAGTCGTGATCAACCTCCCCGCTCAGCCCAAGGACTCATTTTAGTTGACATGACAGTGAAACATAGTGCATTGGTCACCATTAATCATCCACTGCTCTCTCCTTAAAATTTTCTCCTTTGTTTTCATGTTCTTAGTTTCTCTAGTATTCTTTCACAGGTTTCCTTTCAAAATCTTCTCAGAATGACTCCCGTAATGTTAGTGTTCTCCAAAGTTTCATTCTTGGATCTCTTCTCTTGCCATGACAAACCAGCTGTGTGAAGAATTCCACTGATTCCTTTGGTTTCAGTTTCCATAAATATGTGAATTACTCTGAAACTGGCTATTCTAGTCCAATTAAATGAACTCAATGCCCATAGTTAATATATTGCTATATACTTATTGTTCATTTTATATGAAATTTCTATCAAAAATTTAACTCAATATCTTAACCTTGACTTCTTCACTGTTTGAATAGCTGTAACTACTCACTCTGTTGCCCAATTAATTTTTTACTTACTCACATGTCTAATAGATGAACAAATCTTAAAAAATTCCTTGCATTGTAACTGAACTTGTCCATTCATCTTTATATTCATTCTCACAGCATCTACTCTTGTCATTATACTTTGGTTTGTTAAAATATATCATGTCTTCCTAAACCCATTTAAAACAACAACTTTTAATTTATTATCCCACAAATTACCAGAGTCGAGTGTCTCAAAGGTAGAACTGCTGTTTGTTACATAGGTACTGAAATTAAAGATGAAATTCAAATTCTTCAACTGCATCAAAGATGTATTCTTGGGTGATTTATTCATTTTCTTCTTGGTGTCTTCCCCACTTAGATTTGCTCTTTGCGCTTTGGCAATATTTAAATATTTGCAGTACCTGAGTGTGCCATATTCTCTTATAATTCCATGAATTCTTATCTTCTACTCCACAAGCTTGGAAACCATCCTGCTGTCACCATTTAGTCTGATGAGCTTACAATCATTCCTGAAAATGTAACTCAGGTCTAAACTTCATTGGAGACATTTTCCAATCCCGACAGGCCTCTTCTTCCAGGCAGCCATCCTTCTTATCCATTAAGAAATGTATATCTTTTATTACACTACTTTAAAAAGTGAATCTTTTAATATAGTTGCACTCCAGCTAACTATCTGGCAATGAAAAAAATTTAGTAAACTTTATGTAATCTTTTATGAATTATTTATGCTATATAATGCAATTATTATCAAGATTATCAAGAAGTACAGGAAGGATTTACAATAATACACTTTCATAAAGCTTCAAGTGCATTGCTTTACTTGGAAATAATAGCATCAGATAATTTTGCATATCAGAATGTTGAATTAGGTAGCTGTTTTAAGAAAAAAATTTTAGGCTTAGTAGAAACTTAAAAACAAAAATAGCAGTGACTAGAATAAATGATATTTAATACTGTCAAATGATATTTTTAGAAAAATTGTTGTTTTAGAAAACTCAAAAATTAAAAAAGATCAGTTTTTTTAATTTATTTTTGACAGAATTAGACAGTGTGAGAGAGAGAGAGAGACAGAGAAAGGTCTTCCTTTTTCCGTTGGTTCACCCCCAAAGTGGCCGCTACAGCCTGCGCTCTGTGCTGATCTGAAGCCAGGAGCCAGGTGCTTCCTCCTGGTCTCACATGAGGGTGCAGGGCTCAAGCACTTGGGCCATCCTCCACTGCCTTCCTGGGCCACAGCAGAGAGCTGGACTGGAAAAGGAGCAACCGGGACAGAATCCGGAGACCCAACCGGGACTAGAACCCAGAGTACCGGCGCTGCAGGCGGAGGATTAGCCTAATGATCCACGGTGCCGGCCAAAAGATCAGTTATAAATTTTCAAATTCCAGTTGTCAGTGTGTAGTCTTTAATAATCTAATCTCTTCACTTTAAATGAATTGATAAATCTTCTGAAATGAACATAGGAAGAGATTGGATTTTTCAAGTCTTGTCTCAGGAAATACACAAGAAAAATGAGGAAAATAAGTATAAATGGAGAAACCACATTTCTTCAGTCTTAGGAGAACAAAAGAAAAAAAAAGAACATGAAGGTCTGGTTGAGGAGAAGCCTGGTTTTTTATTATGGGGTGGTTTTGGAAGGGTGTTGAGGGGAAAGAATGGGCATGGGAAGAGGTGAGCTGGTCTAACACAAATAAAAAGATCCATTCATTCATTGAATGGGTGACAAAATCATCTAAAATAAAATTTGAGAATGATAGATTAAAAAGTAATCTTGAAAGAGTAAATTGATGGTAGTTAAGAAAATGATTACTAAAATGAGCAGATTTAAAAAAAAATAAAATGACTTGCTTTCTTTGAACTCAAAGGCAATGGCCAATTCTTTCTTAGAAGATTATTGCCATCAGGCAAGAAATAATATATAGTGAAATCATGAAAAGGTTCTTTTCCAATGACCTTAATTAAGATCATTGTGAAAGACATTGAACATTTTCCCCACCATTTGTCTGTTAGAATAACTTTTAAAATATATGAATTCATTAGATTTAAACTACAGTGTTTTGGTTATTAAGCAATGTGAGCTGGTGATTTAAATTTCATTCTTAGTGAAAGCTGAAAGTATGTTTTTTCCCTTTGATGAAGAAACAATAAAGAGAAATATTATAATTTTAAAATAATCCATCAAAACAGGCTTATGAATATATGGGAATATTATTCTGCGAATGCAGAGCAATGTCACATATTATTGAAAAGTATAAAATCATAAAAAAATAGAAATTTGCATTGGAGGTATTATAAAATAAACTCTCATTTGCAAGTTAAATTCTTACCAACATCTCTTATGCAGTAACATTTATTGGTAGATTTTAGTCTCTGATTTAGTGCATGACAAGCCATAGGAGGAATTGTTTCCTCACACATTATCCCTGAAAGCACCATTCAAAGAAACTTTTTCTACTGTAAATCCTCTTTTTCATCATTGCACTCCCACTTTGTAGAATTTGATTTTCTCTGCTGTTTTAAAGGCTTTGCTCAGCTATGCTTTTAATGGGCACAAATATATTCTCTTTACTGGACATCTGTAGTTGCAGTTTCAAAATACTCTTTGGTTATTCATTTTCACAGTTTCTTAATGTAAGTTGGAATTTCTTTTTTATATGCTTTGCCTCCAGTAACTAGGCATTTCAAACAACGTTTTTATCCAATCTGTTTTACTATCCTCAAAGCCATTGTCACAGGATGTTGACTGTGACTTTTGCTTATATCCTGGAATTGTCTTCAAGAACACAAAATAGAAGATAATGTGCCTGTCAATACCTTTATTCTCTAAAGAGAACAATGGCAATGTGGACAGATACCTTCCTCAGAGAAGTCACCAATTTTTCAGTCTTTAACATAAGACCAGAAGAAAAGGACAGATCAAATGACAGGGCTACTAAAGAGAGTCATGTGCCCACAGAAAGGATGGCTGAAAGAAGCCTGGAATCTTAATCTCTGCTTGAGTATCTGATTGTCCTTATTGATTTTCCTTGAAACCAAAGAAGGAAAAAAGAGAATGGGGGATAGAGGGCAAGTAAACACAGGAGGGCTGAGCAACCAGTTCTAAAACATTTCATGGGGGTCAAATGCACAATGAAAAGCCATTTTACTGGCGCTTGTTCTGACTGAGCTGAGTGATAACTAATATATCCCAGAGAAACAGACCAAGGGAACAGAGGAACACCTCACTGAGGCTTTCCCTACAAGAGGCTACTAGCATCCAATGAGAAATAGCATTTTGATGCCCTCTGTACAGAACCACAGGTAGTCAGTACAAAGTAGAAAAGGGGTGAAAACGTAAATGTGGCCGCCATGGCTCACTTGGTTAATCCTCCGCCTGAGGCGCTGTCGTCCAATATGGGCACCAGGTTCTAGTCCCGGTTGCTCCTCTTCCAGTCCAGTTCTCTGCTGAGACCCGGGAGAGCAGTGGAGGATGGCCCAGGTGCTTGGGCCCCTGCACCCATGGGGGAGACCAGGAAGAAGCACTTGGCTCCTGGCTTCGGATCGGCGCAGCGCTGGCAGTGGCGGCCATTTGGGGAGTGAACCAACAGAAAGAAGAGCTTTCTCTCTGTCTCTCTCTCTCTCTCACTGTCTGACTCTGCCTGTCAAATAAAAAATAAAAATAAACCGTAAATGAGTAAATCACAAAGACAATGAAGTAAAGCAAAAGCAAGCCTTCTTACCTTATAGTCACAGTTTGAAAGGAGGAGTGGCGATTTCCTGGATACTACAGCTGCCCATCTAACTCAGGCATGGGAGTGCAGAATCCAATCACAGCCAGCCCTCTTGCTTACTCTCCCAACTCCCCGGAGCTCCAAGCTTAACTGAGCAAGTAAGAAAACAGGGAAGTAAAAAGCTGAATTAAGCACTGTGAGGTGTGAGTTTCAAAGCCATCTCCTTTTGGCTTCTAATAAGTCAAACTGAATGAAATATGCTTAAGCTTTTATGTTAATATAATGCACATGGAAGATCACAGCGTTTTTACTAAGTTTTTCAGTTCTATGAATTGTCATACTGAGTTTTACTTATTGATTTTAAACTCTACTAATAATGATTTCAAATGAACAGGATCAATATTACTAGAAACTAAACATTCTGAGAGCCAATCAGAATTTCTATCTGGTTAGATTCATTCTGAAATACACACTTAAAAGTCACTTAAGGCTGGTGCCACGGATCAATAGGCTAATCCTCCACCTGCAGCGCCGGCACACCAGTTCTAGTCCCAGTCGGGGCGCCGGATTCTGTCCCGGTTGCCCCTCTTCCAGACCAGCTTTCTGCTGTGGCCCGGGAAGGCAGTGGAGGATGGCCCAAGTGCTTGGGCCCTGCACCCCATGGGAGACCAGGAAAAGCACCTGGCTCCTGGCTTCAGATCAGCTCAGTACGCCGGCCACAGTGGCCATTGGAAGGTGAACCAACGACAAAGGAAAACCTTTCTCTCTGTCTCTCTCTCTCACTGTCCACTCTGCCTGTTTAAAAAAAGAAAAAAAAAGTCACTTAAAGCAAATTTCTTTATGTGTGTGATAACTTTAGCACTATGCTAGTATTTAAATTGGTGTTTCATTGTCACTTTCTTGTTTTTTTTTCTTTTTAATTTCATCTCATTTCTAATTATGCAAAACATCATTAAACACAAAATACAAATCCGAAACCACATTCCAATGCACAGATTGTCTTTTTTCATCACTGAGAAATTATTCACATATTGGTAATCTTTTTATTACTATATGCTTTTTCCTCTAGTGTTCATTATCACAAATAAAACTAAACAGATACAAATATACATATTCATCTTTTCTTTGTGTAAAATATAAGACATATAAACACTATCCCAGAGTTATTTTCACTTAACAAACTGGTTTGTTTATTCTGAAGATTATTTTATTTTGGTATTGACTTGTTCTTTATTCTTTTTGTATGTGAGTTGTACTTTATTATCCTGAAAATCCACAGTTTATTCAACCAGTACTCTGATAATGAATAGCCAGTATCATTCCAGGCTTTGTTGGGGCAATCATGCTGGAATGAATAACTGTGTATATGTGTTATTTCGTATTTGACAACATTACTTTTATAACATTTCCAGAAATAAAATTACTGATAAAAGGTGATTGAATGTGCAATTTTGATAGAACTGGACAAATTTCCTTATATTTTTTAGTCTCCTCACCATTATATGACAGTGCCCCTTTTCATTGCATTCTTTTCAACATGGAAATGAAATCAGGAAGTATTTGTCTTTTTGCATCTGACTTATTAACACAACAGGTTCATACTTATTATTACAAATGATTTAAAATTCTTGTTAGGGCTAAATTTAATTTCCCTATGAATGTATGCCATGGTTTCCTTATGCATTCATGCACAGATGGACTCTTGTATTGTTTCCACATCTTGTCTATTGCAAATAAGGCTACAATGAACGTGAAGAGAACAGATAATGTCTTGACATTCTGATGTATTTTCCTTTAGAATATAATCAGTAATGGGACTACTGTTATCTTATGGTAATTCTATTTAAATTTTTTTTCTGAAGAAGCTTTATAGATATTTTCACAATAACTATCTTAAATAACATTCCTATCATTGGTGTCCAAGCATTCCCTTTATCCTACATACTCACCAACACTTATTGTCTTTTGTCATTTTGGTAATGGCAGTCTTAACAATAAGGTTTCATATCATTTTGGTTTTAATTTGTATGTATCTGATTGTTTTTGTGATTTGAATATTTTCTATACCTTTAAGCTACCTGTATGGCTTCTTTGAGAAACATCTATTCAGGTCTATTTTTTTTAACTTTTATTTAATGAATATAAATTTCCAAAGTACGATTTATGGATTACACTGGCTTCCCCCACATACCGTCCCTCCCACCCACTATGCTCCCCTTTCCCACTCCCTCTCCCCTCCATTCACATCAAGATCCATTTTCGATTATCTTAATATACAGAAGATCAGCTTAGTATACATTAAGTAAGGATTTCAACAGTTTGCTCTCACACAGAAACATAAAGTGAAAAATAATAGATCATTTTCTTTAAATGATGATGAAATCAGATCAGACCTATTGTCATGTTTAATCCCAGTGAGAGTCAAGTTGGGAGTTGATAATTTCTTTTTTTTTCTTTTTTTTTTTTTTTTTCACAGAAGATCAGGATCAGTTTAGTATACATTAAGTAAAGATTTCAACAGTTTGCACCCCCATAGAAACACAAAGTGAAATATATTGTTTGGGTACTCGTTATAGCATTAAATCTCAATGCACAGCACATTAAGGATAGAGATCCTACATGAGGAGTAAGTGCACAGTGTCTCCTCTTGTTGACTTTACAAATTGACACTCCTGTCTATGGCATCAGTAGTCTCCCTATGCTCCAGTCATGAGTTTCCAAGGCTATGGAAGCCCTCTGAGTTCTCCAATTCTTATCTTGTTTAGACAAGGTCATAGTCAAAGTGGAGGTTCTCTCCTCCCTTCAGAGAAAGGTACCTCCTTCTTTGAAGACCTGTTCTTTCCACTGGGATCTCACTCGCAGAGATCTTTTTCCAGAGTGTCTTGGCTTTCCATGCCTGAAATACTCTCATGGGCTTTTCAGCCAGCTCCGAATGCCTTTAGGGCTGATTCTGAGGCCAGAGTGCTATTTAGGACATCTGCCATTCTATGAGTCTGCTGAGTATCTCACTTCCCATGTTGGATCACTCTCCCCTTTATTTATTCCATCGGTTAGTGTTAGCAGGTACTAGACTTGTTTATGTGCTCCCTTTGACTCTTAGTCCTTTCATTATGATCAATTGTGAACTGAAATTGATCACTTGGACTAGTGAGATGGCATTGGTACATGCCACCTTGATGGGACTGAATTGGAATCCCCTGGTATGTTTTTAACTCTACCATTTGGGGCAAGTCAGCTTGAGCATGTCCCAAATTATACATCTCTTCCCTCTCTTATTCCCACTCTTATGTTTAACAGGGATCACATTTCAGTTAATTTTTAACACTTAAGAATAACTGTGTATTAATTACAGAATTAAACCAGTCGTATTAAGTAGAACAGACAAAAAAACTACTAAGAGGGATAATGTATTAAGTTGTTCATTAACAGTCAGGGCTATGCTGATCAAGTCACCGTTTCCCATAGTGTCCATTTCACTTCAGGAGGTTTCCTTTTTGGTGTTCAGTCAGTTGTCACCGATCAGGGAGAACATATGGTATTTGTCCCTTTGGGACTGGCTTACTTCACTCAGCATGATGTGTTCCAGATTCCTCCATTTTGTTGCAAATGACTGGATTTCGTTGTTTCTTACTGCGGTATAGTATTCTAAAGAGTACATATCCCATAATTTCTTTATCCAGTCTACCGTTGATGGGCATTTAGGTTGGTGCCAGGTCTTAGCTATTATGAATTGCACTGCAATAAACATTAGGCTGCAGACCGCTTTTTTGTTTGCCAATTTAAATTCCTTTGGGTAAATTCCAAGGAGTGGGATGGCTGGGTCGAACGGTAGGGTTATCTTCAGGTTTCTGAGGAATCTCCAGACTGACTTCCATAGTGGCTTGACCAGTTTGCATTCCCACCAACAGTGGGTTAGTGTCCCTTTTTCCCCACATTCTCGCCAGCATCTGTTGTTGGTAGATTTCTGTATGTGAGCCATTCTAACCGGGGTGAGGTGAAACCTCATTGTGGTTTTGATTTGCATTTCCCTGATTGCTAATGACCTTGAACATTTTTTCATGTGCCTGTTGGCCATTTGGATTTCCTCTTTTGAAAAATGTCTATTGAGGTCCTTGGCCCATCTCTTTAGTGGGTTGTTGGTTTTGTTTTTGTGGAGTTTCTTGATCTCTTTGTAGATTCTGGTTATTAACCCTTTATCTGTTGCATAGTTTGCAAATATTTTTTCCCATTCTGTCGGTTGTCTCTTCACTCTCTGTTTCTTTTGCAGTACAGAAACTTCTCAATTTGATGCAATCCCAATAGTTGATTTTGGCTTTGACTGCCTGTGCCTCCCGAGTCTTTTCCAGAAACTCTTTGCCTGTGCCAATATCTTGAAGGGTTTCTCCAATGTTCTCTAGTAACTTGATGGTGTCAGGTCGTAGATTTAGGTCTTTAATCCATGTTGAGTGGATTTTTGTGTAAGGCATAAGATAGGGGTCTTGCTTCATGCTTCTGCATGTGGAAATCCAGTTTTCCCAGCACCATTTATTGAATAGACTGTCCTTGCTCCAGGAATTGGTTTTAGATCCTTGATCAAATATAAGTTGGCTGTAGATGTTTGGGTTGATTTCTGGTGTTTCAATTCTGTTCCATTGGTCTATCCATCTGTTTCTGTACCAGTACCATGCTGTTTTGATTACAACTGCCCTGTAGTATGTCCTGAAATCTGGTATTGTGATGCCTCCGGCTTTGTTTTTGTTGTACAAGATTGCTTTAGCTATTCGAGGTCTCTTGTGCCTCCATATAAATTTCAGCACCAATTTTTCCAGATCTGAGAAGAAGGTCTTTGGTATCTTGATTGGTATTGCATTGAATTTATAAATTGCTTTTGGGAGAATGGACATTTTGATGATATTGATTCTTCCAATCCATGAGCATGGAAGATTTTTCCATTTCTTGGTATCCTCTTCTATTTCTTTCTTTAAGGTTTTGTAATTTTCATCATAGAGATCTTTAACGTCCTTGGTTAAGTTTATTCCAAGGTATTTGATTGTTTTTGTAGCTATTGTGAATGGGATTGATCTTAGAAGTTCTTCCTCAGCCATGGCATTGTCTGTGTATACAAAGGCTGTTGATTTTTGTGCATTGATTTTATACCCTGCTACTTTGCCAAACTCTTCTATGAGTTCCAATAGTCTCTTAGTAGAGTTCTTTGGGTCCCCTAAATAAAGAATCATGTCATCTGCAAAGAGGGATAGTTTGAGTTCTTCCTTCCCAATTTGTATCCCTTTAATTTCTTTTTCTTGCCTAATAGCTCTGGCTAGAACCTCCAGAACTATATTGAATAGCAGTGGTGAGAGTGGACATCCCTGTCTGGTACCAGATCTCAGTGGAAATGCTTCCAACTTTTCCCCATTCAATAGGATGTTGGCTGTGGGTTTTTCATAGATTGCTTTGATTGTATTGAGGAATGTTCCTTCCAAACCCAGTTTGCTTAGAGTTTTCATCATGAACGGGTGTTGTATTTTATCAAATGCTTTCTTGGCATCTATTGAGATAATCATATGGTTTTTCTTCTGCAGTCTGTTAATGTGGTGTGTCACATTGATTATCTTGCGCACATTAAACCATCCCTGCATACCAGGGATAAATCCCACTTGGTCTGGGTGGATGATCTTTCTGATGTGTTGTTGCATTCTATTGGTGAGAATTTTATTGAGGATTTTTGCATCTATGTTCATCAGGGATATTGATCTGTAATTCTCTTTCAGTGCTGCATCTTTTTCTGGCTTAGGAATTAAGGTGATGCTGGCTTCATAGAAAGAATCTGGGAGGATTCCCTCTTCTTCGATTGTTCTGAATAGTTTGAGAAGAATTGGAGTTAGTTCTTCTTTAAATGTCTGGTAGAATTCAGCAGTGAATCCATCTGGTCCTGGGCTTTTCTTTGTTGGGAGGGCCTTTATTACTGTTTCAATTTCTGTCTCAGTTATGGGTCTGTTTAGGTTTTCGATGTCTTCCTGGTTCAATTTAGGTAGGTTGCATGTGTCCAGGAATCTATCCATTTCTGATAGGTTTCCCTGTTTGCTGGCATACAAGTCCTTGTAGTAATTTCTGATGATTCTTTTTATTTCTGTGGTGTCTGTTGTTACATTTCCTTTTTCATCTCTGATTTTATTGATTTGGGTCTTTTCTCTTCTTTATTTTTTGACAGGCAGAGTGGACAGTGAGAGAGAGAGACAGAGAGAAAGGTCTTCCTTTGCCGTTGGTTCACCCTCCAATGGCCGCCGCGGCCGGCGCACCACGCTGATCCGATGGAAGGAGCCAGGAGCCAGGTGCTTTTCCTGGTCTCCCATGGGGTGCAGGGCCCAAGCACCTGGGCCATCCTCCACTGCACTCCCTGGCCACAGCAGAGAGCTGGCCTGGAAGAGGGGCAACCGGGACAGAATCCGGCGCCCCAACCGGGACTAGAACCCGGTGTGCCGGCGCCGCTATGCGGAGGATTAGCCTAGTGAGCCGCGGCGCCGGCTTATTCAGGTCTTTTGTCCATTTTTTAAAAAATTGAGTTGTTTTCTTGCTATTGAGCTATTTGAGTTTCTATTTTGTATGTTAACCCTTTTTTTCAAATGTGTGGTTTACAAGTATTTTATCCCATTGATTATATTGTCTCTTTGTTCATTTTTCGTTTGTGTAGATACTATAATTTGGCACAATCACAGTAATCTATATTTGCTTTTGTTGGATGTGCTTTTGCATTAATATCCATAAAAAGTATTGCCCAGACCGATATCATGAAGCTTTCTTCCAGTCTTTCTTATAATTGTTTTATAGGCTAGATATTACATTTAGAGCTTTAATCCTTTTTTAAGATTATCTTTCTTTATAGATTGAGATAGGGTCTAACTTCATGTATGTACATAAGGATATAGACTTGTCTCAACATCATTTATTTGGCACAACTCTGGCTGTTGTGGCCATTTGGGAACTGAACCAGTCAATGGAAGACCTTTCTCTCTGTTTCTCCCTCTCACTGTCTGTAACTCTACCTCTCAAATAGATAAATAAAATCTTAAAAAAAAAGAACATGATATTCTTCATTTTGTGTACTTGGTTTTGTGTTGAAAATCACTTTGCTGTTAAGTATGGATCTATTTCTGGTCTTTTTATCCTATTCCATTATACCTATGTGCCTATTTTTTATGACAGTAAAATCTTTGTCATAGATTTTGAAATTAATTGTGTGATATGGTACTTGCCCAGGGTCCTTTGACTATTCAGGGTATTTTTTGGTTTTCAACAACTTTTAGAATTTTTTGGTAATGCTGTGGAAAATGTTGCTGAAATCCTTATAGGGAATGCACTGAATTTGTAGTTCTTTGGTAATAAGGACATTCTTAAGAATATTAACTTTTTTTGCAACCTATGAATACAGTATACCACACCCTTGATTTGTGTCTTCTTAAATTTAATCAGTGTTGTATAGTTTTCAGTGTAACAGTTTTAAATCTATTCTTGTCTGTTTTTTTAACTATTGTAGATGAGATTGCTTTTTACATCTCTTCCAGATAGTTGAGTGAAGAAATTTTGCATGTTGATTTTTTATCCTGCAACTTACAGAATTTGTTTACTAATCCCAGTAGGTTTTGGGGGAAGGCTTAAGGGTTTTCTATGCATAAGGTTGTGTCATCTACAGAGAGAAGTTGACTCATTCTTTAATGATTCAAATGCTTTTTTAATTTCTTTTGTCTAATTTCTCTGACTAGGACTTTCATTCCTGTGTCCAAGATAAATGGTCAGAGTGGGCATCATTGTCTTTATCCTGATCTTAGAGAACAAACTTTCAACATTTGACTTTTGCATATGATGTTAGCTGCTGGTTTGTCATGAGTGATTTTCTGTGCTGAAGTATATTCCTTCATAAAAGGGAAGTTGAAAGTGACAGATATATTTTATGCATCTGTTGAGATGATCATATGGTTTTTGACCTTCATCCTATTACTGTGTCGTACTACATTAATAGATTTGCATATTCCAAACCACCCTTGCATTAACTATTGCTTGGTTCTGGTGACCTATCCTTTCAATGCACTACTGAATTTGGTTTGTAAGTATTTTGTTGAAGATTTTGCATTTTTTTTTTTGTTCAGTGATGTTGGCCTGGAATTTTCTTGTATTGTAGGTTTTTTGTTGGGTTTTGAAATCAGAGTAAAGATGGCCTTTTAAAATGAGTATTGAAGGGCCAGTATTGTGGTGTAGCAGGTTAAGCCAATACATAACACACCTCCATTCCATATGGGCACTGATTCCAGTCCTAGCTGTTCCACTTCTGACCCAGCTCCCTGCTAATGTACCTGGGAAAGCAGCAGAGGATGACCCAAATCCCTGGGCCCCTGCAACCACATGGGAGACCTGGATGAAGCTCCTGGCTTCTGTCTTCACCTGGCCCAGCCCCAGCCATTGTGAACATTTGGAGACTGAATCGCCTTATAGAAGATCTCTCAATCTCTCTCTCTCTCTCTCTCTCTCTCTCCTTTTTCTCTGTAACTCTGTTTTTTCAAATAAAATATTTTTTAAAAATGAAAATAAAATGAGTTTGGAAATGTTCCTTCTTCAATATTCTGGAAGAGATTTAGAAGTAATATATTAATAACAGGAAAGATAATATAGAAGAGAACATTAGATTTAAACTATATTCTAGATAACCAAGTTAACTCATCACGTACAGAATATTTCATACAGGAGCCACAGAATATCATGCTTCTCAAGGACACATGTAGCATTCTTCAGGATATATCAAATATTATGTTAACAATTCTTAACAAATTCAAAAAGATGAAATTGTATCAAGTGTATTTATTCACGATAGCATGAAACTAGAAATCAAAAACATGACAAATTTTGGAAAATTTTTAATATAAATTAAAAACAGTTATAATAAGAACCAATGAGTCAATGGAGAATATAAAAGGGAAATATAATAAATATTTTGAGACGAATGAAAATTGAAACTCCATATACCAAACTTAGGAGATAAAATAAAAGCCAGGCTAAGAAAGAAGTGTATAGCAATAAAAATGTACCTTAAAACAATGAGTGCAAATAAGCAACTCTATTTTGCAGCTCAAGAAACTGAGGGAAAAACTAAGATCAAAGTGAGCAGTAGGAAGAAAATAATAAAAATAAGAGTAGGAAGTGAAATAGAGACTAAGAAATACAAAAAAAAATCAATGAAATGAAAAAGTTTAAGGTAAAATTGAAAACAAAATTGTATCTAGACTAAGAAATAAAGTGAGAAGATTGAAATAAATAAAATCAGAAATGAAACATTGTCTTGATATCAGAGAAAGAAAAATAATCCTAGGAAACCAGAATGAAAAACTATCTGAAATAAATTAGATGACTTAGAAGTAATGGATAAATTTTTAGACATATACAATCTACCAAGATATAATCATGACGACGTATTTACTGTTTTATTCACATATAAGGTAAATTATCAAATATTTAAGATAACTTCTTTTTTGTTCTATTTTCCTGAGCTTTTTTTTTTCTTAAAATCGTTGAATAAAGGGAAAATGAATTATACAACTAGAAAAACAGTTTGTAATGGCATAGCCAGATATGTTATCATAGTTGGTCTAATAAATAATACATAAGTATCATTGGATACTGTAATTTCAAATTGTAATTACCATACTAGAATTTGCTTTTAAAATTCTAAAACAATGAAATATCTTCATTTAGACTTGAATTATTAGGATATGCATAATGAATTTCTTATACTGAAGAATATACAGATAAAACTTATTTTATGATGCTTTGCTAAAACATGTTTACTTAAAATCTACCATATGGAAATATTATATTTAAAAGAACATTCTCTACTTGATATAAATAATAAAAACAGAATGACAGATTTGTATTTACATTTATATTTGGTTTGCTGGGAACTTCAGTTAAAAGTAATATTAAGTTGCATCTGCTATAGACAGATTCACACAAACACCACCAAAATGCTAGCTCTAACATAAATGACCATCTCCATATGTTGCTGGTGTTCAACTTTTTTGGCATTTGTACATTTTACATAATTTTGAACTATGTGTAACACTTGAGAAAGACAAATTAACACACTGGTCATGGAGACACAAAGACTTGTTCAACTCAAAGTAGATCTTATTTTAAAAGGTAGTTTATTGATATATGCATACATGTACTTTCATTATTAAAGGATCATTTTACAAAATATTTTATGTGTTTCCTGTAGATAGTTTTTTTTTTTTCACAATATTCAGACATTTCATCTGTATGACAGGAAAGGGGAGCATGATTGTCCTAACAGTTAAGATGCCCTTAGGATACCCAAATCCTGTGCCAGGAATGGCTGCATTTGAGTCGCATTTTTGTTCAAGTTTCCTAATGATGTGTACTCTGGGAGGGAGCAGGTAATGAATCCTTGACTTGGCTCCCTACTACTCATGTTGGAAACCTGAAATGAATTTCTGGCTCCTTGCTTTGATTTTTACCTAGCCCCAGCTTTGTAGATATTTGGGGATGGGAGATCCCTTTCTCTATCTTTCTTTCTCTCTCTCTCTCTGCCTCTTAAATAAATAAATACTTTTTGTTAAAACAGAATAAGAGTAATATATAAAAACTTATCTCTACCATAAATGTAAAATAGAAAAATTTGATCCTTAATATTTAGCAGAGTTGAAAATCAATACAGGGAAGGCCGCGGGAACTAAAACGAGAATGCCGAACAAGAAAAGAGAGAAGAAATTGAAGCTGTCTTGCCAAATGCTTATGGGGATTGTGTACTAAGACTCAGGCTCTAAAATTATGTGGGAACTGTGAACAAGGATACCGGTCTTGTGTGCTACAGGGAGTTATAATTGATCTTAGTGATAAACAACTAAGAAGTGATGTCCCTTCTGTAAATATATGAGTAGAAGACTTCTTCTTCCAAGCTTGAGAAAGCAGCATGGGAAATGCCCTTCACATGATATATATGTTATAAAAGAGTCGTAGCTGAAAATAAGAAACCAAGGCTTATACCACAAACAGTTGGCTGTGTAGTAAAGAATGCTATCATGATTTGAAATCCTGAGATGAACTAACAACATAAATTATGATGCTCCCATCCTATGACTATTGATCTATTCCAGAAGGAAATGCAAATTAGTGTTCAGCTATAAAGCAGTTTCAGGGGATTACATTATTATCTATACCATCCATCAACTATCCACTGAAAACGAATTCTGCAAAGGATATATTTACAAAAACATATTACATAATAAAACACTTTGAGGAAAAGTTGAAAGAAACAAAGGCATCCATATCTTTAAAAGGTGAAGAAAACATACCATTCTGAAAAAAATATGCTTTATATTGAGTGTTTTAAAGTTCATATGCATTATGATACTAGAATTAGTGAAGAAAAATATAGCAGCAAACAATAAGAGAATGTGAGAAAAGCAATTTTTGAAATAAAATATTTCCTTAAGTGTATTTTAGAAATACTAAATATTATTCAGAGCTGAAGACATATTTCAAAAATTAGAAATATTTTTGAGGGAGATGGGCATTGTGATACAGTGAATTAAGACTGCATCCCAAATTGGAATGCCAAGATTTAAGCCCTGCCTCTGCTTCTGATCTAGCATCCTGCTGATCTGCACCCTTGGAGCCATCATGGCTCGGTTACTTGTATCCCTGCTATCATATGGATGACCTGGATGGAGTTCCTGACTCTGCTTTGACCAGGCCCAGTCTTGGCTGCTCTGGGAATTTAGGGAGTGAACCAGTGGGTGGAAGAGCTCTCTTGCTCTCCCACCCCCACCTTTTAAATAAATAGATAAGTCGATAGATGAAAAATGTGATAAATTTGAGGAACAAATAAACTTCATAAGAATATAAATTTGAAGTTAAACATCATGGTAATGTGAAGATTTGTAACCAATATTCAATCAGAATTCTGAAGGTGGTGAATTCAGAGGTAATGCTAGATGATTAACAAGAGCACAGACAGATACTGTATTCCAAAGATGAGATAAATCCATCAAACATAAGAGAGAGAGAAGATAAAGATACACAGCAAACATTTTTTGTGTAACATGTGAGCCAAACAACGATACACTATCCTCAGGAGTTTCATTTCATACTTATTTCTCATAGATGCATGTGGTTCAATGTTAAGGTGTAATGCAGTTTTTCAAAGTCATCTAACAGAATTGTATTCCTCTAATATGTAGTAAAGGCTTAAATATTTTCTTATATATTTGTCACTGGATTTTCCTCTTCTCTGAATTGCTTATTACTACTCTTTAAGATTATTTTTTGATTTGGTCATATATTTGTCCATTTGTTACTTTATAATTTCTAATATGTCATATCTAGAACTAGAAGGTAATTTAAATAGTATATTTATTTTTGGAAACAAAGTTGCACACTTTTTGTATGCTTAATTTAAATGTTTTGCAAAAACACTTTGCTGGTTGTTACAAGCTTTCAAACTTTCCTTAAGTACTAGCACTAATGGCTTTTACATTTGTGAGGTTTTAAAAGAAATTCTGCATCACCAATGTCTGATGTACAGAAAAGTATGAATACCAGTGAATCAATTACAAAGCTATTTCAAAAGGGACACATTTTGAATGTAAAATGTTAAAATGTCTATACAACTTTTGCTTATACATGTCCTTTTTATTAGAAGTTATTTACAAAAATAGTCATGCATATTTAAGTCTGAAACCAACTTTAAATAACAGTTTGTTTACCCTAAGTTCCAAATAAAGAAATACAAGTTAACATAATATTTGTCATATTCGTTGCACTTATTTATCACAATCTACTTTGTGTTATTTGATTTTTTTAGTTTTACAGTTTGCCCTGCAGAAACAAATATAAATATTTATATAACCAAATGTGCCTGCTTTTTCTCTAGAGATTTTGGGATTATTTCCAACATGAATATTAGTATATATATATATATATATGTATTTGTACAGTTATGTGATTTTTTTCATTATATTTGCTTGTGTCATATTTAGATATTTAATATATTTTAACTTTGTAAAATTCATTTTTGAGAGTTGTTACTTTATGTTATTTATGTTGTACAAGCAAAATTGGCTAACTATCATTTTCTCACTATATTAGTGGAAATTTATATATGTAAGTGTATGTGTGTGTGTGTGTGTGTGTGTGTGTATGCACATTGATTTCATTTTCAGAGCTTTCCATTACATCTTATATAACCATTTCTGTTTGCCCATATTTTATTCTTAGGATAGTGATTGTGTTGTACACTTTAATATTCATGAGACAAGTTCTGTAAGTTAACTTTCAAACATTTTAACTTCACATGGATGTCAGTAAAAGTTTAGAAACAATAACTCTTAATATCATGTGTACAAGGAAAGTGAAAAACTATTATTAGTACAACTGAAATAAGGAGAAGTGAATGTAGGAGGCTTAGGTAAAGAACAGAAACAATAAATACACAATCGTGCAAAGTTATGGAGATCATTAGAGAAATTGACTTAGAGGATGAATCTGAGAAAATGCACACACAAGTAATAAGTTTAACTTAGGGAAATGAATTCACAAAAGACAGATTATATCCTGTCCATCAATCTGTTTATCTGTCATTTATTGATCTTTCTAAAGGTCCTTTATCTTTCTAATACCCTATCCTTAGAAACATTCAAATTATAAAGCACAAGTAGGATGTTTTCAAAATGGAACACATGCTAGACCACAAAGCAGTCCTTATTCCAAATATTGAATGTTATCATGTACAAAGAACAGGGTCTTTGACAACAATGCTATAAGAAATTGTAAAGTTCCTGCTCAGATTTACAGTTTATAATAGTGGGAACTTAAATATATGTTGAAAACAAATATACAAAATAAAAGATATAAATATTTGGTAAAGATTATTACATAGGGGGTATTTTATTTTTTTTTTAACTTTTATTTAATGCATATAAATTTCCAAAGTACGACTCATGGATTACAATGGCTTCCCCCCCCATACCGTCCCTCCCACCCACAACCCTCCCCTTTCCCACTCCCTCTACCCTTCCATTCACATCAAGATTCATTTTCGATTATCTTAATATACAGAAGATCAGCTTAGTATACATTAAGTATGGATTTCAACAGTTTGCTCTCACACAGAAACATAAAGTGAAAAATAATAGATGATTTTTTTAAATGATGATGAAATCAGAGCAGACCTATTGTCATGTTTAATCCCAGTGAGAGTCAAGTTGGGAGTTGATAATTTCTTTTTTTTTTTTTTTTTTTTTTTTACAGAGGATCAGTTTAGTATGCATTAAGTAAGGATTTCAACAGTTTGCACCCCCATAGAAACACAAAATGAAATATACTGTTTGAGTACTCGTTATAGCATTAAATCTCAATGCACAGCACATTAAGGATAGAGATCCTACATGAGGAGTAAGTGCACAGTGACTCCTGTTGTTGACTTTACCAATTGACACTCCTGTCTATGGCATCAGTAATCTCCCTATGCTCCAGTCATGAGTTTCCAAGGCTATGGAAGCCCTCTGAGTTCTCCGACTCTTATCTTGTTTCGACAAGGTCATAGTCAAAGTGGAGGTTCTCTCCTCCCTTCAGAGAAAGGTACCTCCTTCTTTGATGACCTGTTCTTTCCACTGGGATCTCACTCGCAGAGATCTTTTTCCAGAGTGTCTTGGCTTTCCATGCCTGAAATACTCTCATGAGCTTTTCAGCCAGCTCCGAATGCCTTTAGGGCTGATTCTGAGGCCAGAGTGCTATTTAGGACATCTGCCATTCTATGAGTCTGCTGAGTATCTCACTTCCCATGTTGGATCACTCTCCCCTTTATTTACTCCATCAGTTAGCGTTAGCAGGTACTAGACTTGTTTATGTGCTCCCTTTGACTCCCAGTCCCTTCACCATGACCAACTGTGAACTGAAACTGATCACCTGGAACAGTGAGATGGCATTGGTACATGCCACCTCGATGGGATTGAATTGGAATCCCCTGGTATGCTTCCAACTCCACCACTTGGGGCAAGTCAGCCTGAGCATGTCCCAAATTATACATCTCTTCCCTCTCCCATTCCCACCACCATGTTCAACAGGGATCACATTTCAGTTAATTTTCAACACTTAAGAATAACTGTGCATCAATTACAGAGATACAATATATTTACCAAGAAGTACCTGTCAGCATACAGATAAATAAGGTTTTTATCTGGTCACAGTCATAACCAAACCCAAACTAAGAACAAAATAGGGGTTCTCACTAGTCTTCAACCTCTGTTTCTTTTATTTTTTTTCCTTTTTCTTTTTGACAGGCAGAGTGGACAGTGAGAGAGAGAGAGACAGAGAGAAAGATCTTCCTTTTCCATTGGTTCACCCCCACAATGGCCACTGCAGCCAGCGCGCTGTGGCTAGCACACCGTGCTGATCTGAAGCCAGGAGCCAGGTGTTTCTCCTGGTCTCCCATGTAGTTGCAGGGCCCAAGGACCTGGGCCATCCTCCACTGCCCTCCCAGGTCACATCAGAGTTCTGGACTGGAAGAGGAGCAACTGAAACAGAATCCGGTGCCCCGACTGGAACTAGAACCCAGTGTGCTGGTGCCGCAGGTGGAGGATTAGCCTATTGAGCCACGGCACCAGCCCTATTTCTTTTATTTTTAACACGGGAGAGAATAGTGTATGTCATTTACATGATATGATAGAGTGAAGCAATATATATATATTTATATATATATATAAAATTGTGTACAGAAGATATGACATCCACACAGTTTTTATACTCTATGTATTAACTACTACAAATAAAAAAATAAGTTGTATTTGTTTTTTTTTTTTTTTTTAATTTGGCTAACTTTGCTTAGCGAATGATATTTAATTGCATCCACTTTGTTGCCACATGTCAGGATTGCATCCTATTTTATGGCTAATAACAGTGCTTCCCATCATGTATACATACCAAATTTTCTATATTCGATCATCAGTTAATGGGCATCTGGGTCCATTCCATAGCCTAGCTATTATAAATTGAGCTGCTATAAACATAGTGGTACAGGTAACTCCTTCATATGCTGATTTCATTTTATTTGAGTATATTCTCAGGAGTGAGATAGCTGGATCATATGGTAAATCTATTTTTAGTTTTCTGAGAAAAATCTCTACTGTTTTCCATAATGGTGGAACCAGCTTACATTACCAACAACAGTGATCTATGGCATCTTTTTCTCCATATCCTTGCCAGTTTGTTATTTTTTTTTTTTTTGATTTTTGGGTGATGGTCATTATAACTGGGTGAGTTGATACATCACTGTGTTTTTATTTGCATTTCCCTATTGGCTAGTGACCTTGAATATTTTTTCATGTGTCTGTTGACCATTTGTCCTTCATCCTTTGAAAAGTAACTGTTCATATCCTTTGCCTTTTTCATAACCAGGCTATTTTTTGTTGTTTTTGAGTTTCTTGAGCTCCTTATATATTCTGGATATTAAACCTTGACTGGATATAATATGCAAGAATTTTCTCCCATTATGCTGGTTGCTTCTTTATTTTGTTGATTGTTTCCTTTAATGTGCAGAAGCTTCTTTGCTTGAAGTAATCCAATTTGTTTTGCTTTTTTTGGTTATGTTTCCCATTTGGATGGAGTAAATGACACTGTTGATGTGTTGTTGGATTGCTGGTTTTGGAATTAAGGTGATACTGGCCTCTTAGAAGGAGTTTGGAAGGGTTCTCTCTCCTTGAATTATTTCAAACAAATTAAGAAGAATTGGGACTAGTTCTCCCTTAAAAGTTTGATAGTATTCAGCAGTGAATCCATCCTGTCCAGGGCTTGCATTTTTGTTGGAAGTCTATTACTGATTCAATCTGAGTCTTGGCTTTGGTTTATTCTGGTTTTCTATATATTTTTATCTCAATATTGGTAATTTATTTGTGTCCAGAAATCTATCCATTTCTTCTAGATTTTATAATTTGTTGAAATATAGCTACTTATAATAGTTCTAACGATATTTTTTATTTCTGTATGATCAGTTGTAATAGCTCCATTTTACTTCTGAATTTTTAAATTTGGGTCTTCTCCCTTGCTTTGGTTATTTAAACAAATAGTTCATCAGTTTTGTTTATATTTTTAAAATGCCAACTCTTCATTTCTCTGATGTTTTATATAGAATTTTTATTTCCATTTTGCTTATTTCTTCTCTACATTTATTATTTCTTTTCTTCCACTAATTTTGAGTTTGGTTTTTTCTTGTCTATCCAGGTTTTTGAGATGCAGTGTTAGATCATTTCTTTGGTACCTTTACAATTTTTTGAGGTAGGCACTTGTTTATTTTCATTTTGATTTCTTCTCTGACCCCATTGTTCATTCAGGACCATGTTTGTTAAGTCTCCTTGTGTTTGTATATTTTCTAAAGTTTATATTGTTGTTTATTCCCAGCTTCTTTCCATTGTGGTCAGAAAAGATACATGATATTATTTCTTTTATTTTAATTTTAGGAGACTTGTTTTGTGGCGTAGAATATGGTCTGTGCCAGAGAATGTTACATGCACTGATAAAAACTATGTATTCTGCAGCAGAGAGATAAAATGTTCTATAGAAATCTATGAGGTCCATTTGGTCTGTAGTTTAAATTAGCTGTGCTATTTCTTTGTTGTCTTTTTTGGAGGGGCCTGGACTGACTGGTCCATCCACCAATGAAAGCAGAGTATTGAAGTATCTCATTATTATTGTATTGGAACTTATATCTCCCTTTAGATCCATTAGCATTTGTGCTATGAAACTGTGTTCTTTAATATTGGTTGCATATATATTTACTGCAGTCACAGCTTCTTGTTGAATTGACACCTTAGTCATTATGTAATGGCTTTGTCTCTTTTAACATGTTTTGTCTTAAAGTTTATTTTTTATATGAGTATAGCTACACTTGCTCACTTATGATTTCTGTTTGCATAGAATATCATTTTCCATCTTTTCTCTTTCACCTTGTGTATATACATTTATTTGTGAAGTATGTTTTTTTGTGGGAAGTACTAGGTGGGTCTTTTTATTTTTAATCATTTCAACAAGTATGTATCTTTTAATTACAGAACTTAGTACATTTGCATTCAAGATTATTATTGATATATAATCATATGTTCCAGCCATTTTCTCATAAATTTTCCTGTAGTTTGTTTTGAACTTACTCTGCTCTCTTAATAAGAGGCTTTCTGCCTTCACATTATTTCATGATACTGATAGTTTTCTCTGTTTCAGTATTAAATCCATATGTATCATTTGTAAGTCTGGCCAGGTATTTACAAATTCTTTCAAGTTTTATGTCATGGAGGTCTTTTTTCACCTTTGATTATGAATGAGAGTTTTGCAGGGTAAAGCATTCTGGGTTGCCAGTTTGTTTGTTTGTTTGTTTTCCTTTGTGGACTTGGACTTTATTTATTCATTCTTTCTAGGCCTGTAAGCTTTCTTCTGAGAACTGCTATCAATCTGATGGGCACTCCTTTAAAGATGATCTGGCATTATTCTCTTGCAAATTTTAGATTATTCTCTGTATGATTTACTTTTGAAAGTTTAACTGTAATATGCCTTTATGAGGATCTTATCAGTCCTGTTTGCAATTGTATGTGATTCTTGTGTTTTGATGTCCATATATTTCTCCAAATTGGAGACATTTTCTGCTAGGTTTTCACTGAATAAATTTTCTAACTCATTCCTTTTTTTGCCTTCAGGAACTCCTATGACTCATATATTTGTTCATTTGATGATATTTCCTGGATTCTGAACATGTGTTATTGTTCTTTCTATATTTTTCTTCAATTTTTTGACAGATTTCCACTTTTTTAAATTTTAATTTGGCTTACTATACTTCATTTTTAATACTTCTTTTTGATTTTTAAAATATCTGTATCTCTTTGCAGAAGTTCCCATTCAGCCATGTACTGATTTCCTTATTGAATGAACTGTGTCTGTGATTTTAAGTAACCTTACAATCATTCTTTTGAAATATTTTCCAGACATTTTATCAGTCTCCTATTCTTCACAGTCCAATATTAATATATTATGGTGTTCCTTTTGTAGAGTCATATTGTCTTCCTTGTTTTTGTTTCTTGTGTTTCTATGTTGATTTTTGTGCTTCTGGGAGATCTCTTGTTGATATATCCTCTGGAAGATTTTTTTTTTTAATTTTATTGAAGGCCTTATTCCTGGAAATGTGCCTCTAGGTCTTGGTGGAATGCCTAAAGCCTACAATTGAGATCCAGGAGTGTTTGCTGGTTGGTGCCTTGAGCTCTGTCCACCATTTGCAGGTGGAGCAAAATCTTGAGTGGAGCATTTCCAGCTACAATGAGTAGGGGAGGGGATTTTGGAGCCATCTTGTGTGTTCACAGTCCTAACTCTTCTCTGCTACAAGGATGCACCAGCTGATTCAGAGCTTAGAATAAGCTCCTGGTGCCCGTGCACCTTACCTACCCAGGTGCATGCACTCCCCTGAGCTCAGACCCATTCCATGGTGTATCTCACCACTCCATGAGATCAGTCTTCAGTATGCAGGGACCTTTGAGTCTCAGCAGTCAGACTGAGAAGGTTCACAGCAATCTAGACATAGCCCAAGACCCTCTCAGCTCCTTGGCCTTTGCCCAGAACGCCCACAGTCACAAGATGCAGAGCCTTTGCATTCTGTCCTGCAAGCTGCCTGTCCTTGGTTCCAGGGACCCCTAGTAGCAGCGGCACAGCTGTTGTTCCCCAAGTCAGATCAGAGTTCACCTGTGACTCCACCACCACACGTTGAGTCTGGTGCTTTGTTGTAGTGAGACGAGGGAGTCAATATGGCCTTCCTTCATGGAACAAAGTAGTCACCAATACCCCTGCCAGCTCTCCAGGATGAACTAGGAATCAATGGATTCCAGAGAATTCTCCCACAGTCAAAGTTACCAGAGGCAGTGGCCATGGCATCTTCTTCTCTACCTGATAAAATGGTGCTTCCCAGCAGGGAGCCAGCTGTGTAGGTACAGAAGTGACTGGGACATGCTGGTTGTGCTTGTCTTACCCTCTCTCCTCACTGCCCCGTGGGGTCTCTGTTTTTTTCTGTCCATTCACTGCTGAAAGTTTTTCTCATCCAGTCCCCTGGGAACATGGCTCTTCCTTTGTTTTTCTGGTAACTTTCTATGGCAGAGGTGAGGGTGGGTTCTCACTATTCAGCCACCTTGGTTCCCCTGGGGGAAAATATTTAGGAGGTATGTTCTACTAAAGTTAAATGTCTCTCTCCAAACTTGTAAATCTTCAGTGTAAGATAAATAAGAAACAGATTATAGAAATTCAACTTACATATATTTTCACACATTGACTCGATAAAACCTGAAATACTGAAAATCAAAATCTGATCTACTTTTTCCTTTTCTCCAGCAATATCATGTATCCAATACAAAATATACACGTTTCAATGGCAATCATAGTATACAACTTCACTGCAAGTATATCCCTTTGAATTGCTTTCTTTTCCTTAATGGAAACTTGTGCTTTTAGTTTTGATTACATTTGAACCTGTGACCCTTCAGGTGCTTAAAATGGAAAGAGTGTTGGATAGAGGGCAAAATGGTTGAGTCTGGTTCTCAGTTCTTCCACTCTATTGTTGTATAATATTAGAAAAAGATTAACTTATTTGATTCATTATTTTCTAATTTTAAAGTAGATATGACATGCACAGTTACATGTTGTGAGAAATAATTTGGTAGTAAGTCCTAACAGCATAATAATTTGTAATTGTGTACACAGTCTTCTTTTCTTTAACAGCAAAATCATTTATTTGAATAATTGAAATTTATATGGAGCATTCCATGATGTGAAGCATTCCCTGATGTTTTTCTTGCCTTTCTCTGTTTGTATCTCAGTGTACAATTAATGATTTCTTTCCATGTCATCCCATAGTCTTTGTGTATTCATTTGACTTAACTGGCATGATTGCAGTTATTTGCTTATCTGTATGTTCCCTAATAATGGTGAAATCTGAAAGCATGGGTTCTATACCCTGATCAATGTGGAAATAGAATTATAACAAAAAATAATGTCACATAAGGAGATTGTACAAATGGGTAAGTAATTTATTGGCCAAAGTATTTAGGGAATATTGAGTTTTTTTGGTAAAATTGAGCTTTTTAGTATGACAAAATGAAAGAGGTTGTAGAATACTTGGAGTAGCATAATCCAAAGCGTGCTATAAACCTAGCCACTACTGCAGACAAGCTCTGTGGGGCAAAAGTTCCAGGTAAGAAGATTAAAATATTCTGTGTTACTAGTTATCCTGGTTATGGATGCCCAAACCATGTTTATTGGTTTTTTGAGAGATAGGTTAAAGGGTGGGGGGGAAATGAGGCAAACAGGCAGAGCTCCTCGCCTCTCTCTGCTGATTTTACTCTCCAAATCCCCACAATGGCAGACCCGAGCCAGGGTTGGATCCTGAAGCCAGGATTGTCATGCAGTGACTCCAGCTATCACCAGAGAGGTGAGGTGGTCTAGGCTTACTTCATCTAGGCTTGGTTCCATGTCATGGATTTTAGTCATGTCTGCTTCACTTGTCTCTTATTTCTCTGGGATTAACAGGACATTTGTGGCAGATATCTGTCATGGATATGACAAAAAAAGGGAAAACAGAAACATATCATGTATCTTAAGATTAGACTTTCATCTCACATAGTACCCTTTCCTTCCATTTTCTGTTGGCTAAACAAGTTGCTTAGTTGAGCTCAGTAAAATGGAGAGAAGAATCACACTCTAGAGCACCTCAGAATCTCCTGACCAGGAATATGGATACAGGGAGAGGTGAAGAATTACAATGTGACTCAATGGTGTGAAATTTTAAATATATAACTGGGGTTTTAGTAACAAATGTAAACAAGCAGGATTATTAATGCAAAGATATGTTAATGAAAACCTTATGTGACCATCATCATCATCAAGGTCAAATGATGTGGATCTTTTTCATGCTTGTTTCAGTCTTGCTTCTCAGTACAAATAACCTAGCTTTGTTCTGTCTGCTGGGATGATTCTTTCATACTTTCCTTCAAGGCTGAGTAGCATTCTGTAATTCAGGCTGACTGCGAGCCAAGTTTCTTCCCTGTGTAGACCCTTCACCACAACTCTATTACCATTAGCTTTCGATTTTAAGCATTATAGCTGTCAAGCAGTGCTCCCTATGATGGCTTTGAGTTTGCTTTTCTGTGAATAATAATACTGTCATGAATTACGTATCACTTATGCAATCTTAGATATTTTATATTCTGTATTTCCTTATCCCTATGGTCTTTATATAGATCTTTATTTAACCAGGAGACAGGCATTCTCAACTTATATTCAAAGTATAATCAGAATTATTAAAATTTTCTTTTACCTTTAACGTATCTTGCTTCATTGACCATTTAATTTTTAAATCTTTATGAGAGAGAGACACAGACACACACACACACACACACACTGAAAGAGAGAGAATCTTTTGAGTCATTCATCAAATGCCTGTAACAGCTGGATTAGGGCCAGCCCAAAGCCAAGCGCAGGGAAATTAATCCGATCTCTGAGATGGATGGCAGGGACCCAACTTTTTGAGCCATTACCTGTTGCCTCCCTGGGTGCATATTAGCAAAAAGCTGGAATCAGAGCAGAAATGCAACTTGAACACAGGCACTCAATATGGGATATGGGCATCACAGGCAGGGTTTTAGCAGCCATGGCAAATGCTGGTTTCTCATTTCATTTTTGTGTGTAATTTGAGAAAAGAATGACAGAAAAACGTGGATTAATATGTACTTGAAGCAGTGCTGTGGCAGCCTGCATGAGGAATCTGACTGTAGCTAACCCCAGCTGCATCGTGTTTTACCACTTGCTGTTCCAATGCTTCTCTACCAAAATGGAATGGATTGTTTGAAGGAAACTACATAGTGTTATGCATATGTAAGCCTGGAAAATAAGTGGCTTGCCCCTTGCAGGGTGGAAAATAGTCCATAAATACTATCTCTCCCATCGCTTGGGCAAACATCTCTACTATGCTTTCTACATGGTCCTCCCAATAGTTGCTTGTAGAATTGAGTCTCGCTTCCCACAGGGATGATTAGTTAGATAATATACCTTTGGATAGACTTTCCTCCCTCACCTGTCTCATGTTATTCAATCCTAAATTATGTTCCTTGGGGCAATACCGCAAAATGAGTTATTCAAATGTAAGCCTTTGTCTTTAAAATTAAAAATTAGTTTATTATTATGATAGGCAGAACTTACATCTTAATTCTGAGAACAGGTAAATATGTAGATGTATTCAACGACAAGCAAGTCCATAGTCCAACAAGTCAAAAAAGCTATTCAAAGCCATTTCTGGGTTTATATCTCCTTTACTCACAGTGGTAGTGAGAAATGCACAAGGAACAGACACTAGCCCCCTACAGCGATGGAGCAACAAGAGATAACCCACCTTTGTGTTTGTGGTGACTATCGGGCACACACACAGACATCTACATACATCCACGCATAGTCACTACAGCCACACACCCACATGCAGCCACAGCCACATGTCCACATCTCGTCACAAGCAGCTGCATGCAACCATGCCCCCTCAATTGCTTATTTGTGCTTTACAGACAATAGTGTCCTGGAGCAGAAGCACTGTGTATCAGACTTGTGGGCAGCTAGTCAAGCAGGTGCTCCTGTGGGTTACCATGACACTGCCTATCAGAGAGAGACAGAGATTGGAGCAGAGATAAGATGGCAAAGGCAAAAGGCCTGGGGAATTGATAAACTCCATTTTCCCCACCGTAGGTTGCAAACAAAGAGATTGAAGGTTTTCAGGGAGTTAAGGTTCTTGATCAGTTCACATTAAATTGGGAAAGAGTGTGTTGGATCATTAAGGTGAATTCAGTGGAATCAAGTGAGTTCTTAAAAGTGAGCAGGAGTGTAGTCAGTCAGACGGAGACAGGGCTACCGAAGAGAGACTCAGAATGCAACATTTCTGGCTTTTCATATAGCAGGGGCTGTGGAAAAAGGAATGTGGGTAGCCTCTAGAAGCTGAAAATGCCAGAAAACTCATTTTCTCCTAGAGACGCTAGGGAGAAGGGCCCCGCCGACGCACTGATTTTCTTCCAGCAGCACTTCCACCCCACGGCACCATGAGTAAGATCTGTCTTGTTGAAGCTGCTAAGTTTGTGAGAATTGTTGACAGCAGGAGTGGAAAATTAATAAAACAAGGCTTATGTTGGTTTTTGTAAATGATTTTATTCATTTACTACTTGAAAGGCAAAGAGAAAGAGAGAAGTATCTTCCGTGGTTCATACCTTACTGGGCCAGGCTGAAGCCAGGAGTTCCATCCAGGTCTCCTTGACACTCAGCTCACGTTCTGCTGCCTTCCCAGGCACGTTAGCAATGAGCTGGATTGGAAGTGAAGCTGCCAGAACTTGAACTGGCGCTGCAATGAGGGAATCTGGCGTCCTAGGTGGTGGCTTACCCCATTGCACCACTGCGCCTGGCCTCAAGGCTCCTGTTTGTTTGCATGTGTTATTTATATTTCCAGTTGAAGTCAATTTATTAGTTCATATTACATTTTGATGGCTCAACTTAGGGAAATTTTATACTAGTTTAAGGAAAGTGCCATTTTTTTTACTGTTTTAAATCAGATTTCTTTTGTTTTCTCTTGATTAATCATTGAGGGCTTAAAAATTTATGGATCCAATCACTCATCCAAAAGTTGTGTTTGAACTCATGGTTTATTCAAGTTTTTCAGCTAACAGCTTAAGTCAATTAACAATTATTCATTGTCTGCCATGCACTATATAAAATATAAGTTGAAATGCCTTTGAAATTAATTTGTCCAATTGAGATAACAAAATCATACAAAACTGGGCAGTAGCTAAAAGTTAAAGATATAGCAAACATTAAAACAGCTAAAACCTTTCAAATATATAGACCAATTTTTGCTTTTGAGTTCTTTGCCAACAGAGATAAAGAACAAAAATACTAAAAGTAAGTAAAATCAGGGGCATTCTAACTTAAATTTAGTTAACATACTTAAAAATATAACATATTTGAGCCTAGAAAATGATAGATTCATGTCTTTTTCATTTCTCTTAAGATTTTCTTTAGTTGGGGGCAGGTGCTGTGGTGTAGTAGCTTAAGTCTCTACCTGCGGTGCTGGCATCCCCTATGGTCACCCAGATGGTCCTGGCTGCTCCACTTCAATCCAGCTCCGTGTTCATGGCCAGGGAAGCAGTACAAGATGGGCCAAGTGCTTAGGCCTTTGCATCCATGTGGGAGACCCGGAAGAAGCTCCTGGCTCCTGGTTTCAATCGGCCCAGCTCTGGCCTTTGTGGACATTTGGAGAGTGAACCAGCAGATGAAAGACCTCTCTGTCTCTCCCTCTGTCTGTAACTATTCTTCTCCAATAAATCTTTAAAAAAAAATTACCTGAAGGCAAAGTCAGAGAAAGAGAGAAAGAAAATCTTTGATCCGCTGATTAATTTCTGAAATGTCCAAATATCTGCAAAAGCTGGGGCTGGACCAAACTGAGGCCAGGAATGCCATTGCATTCACCCTTGTGGGTAACATGAGCTCAAGTATTTAAGTCATCATGCACTGCTTCCCAGGTTCATTAGGAGGGACCTGCATTAGCAGAGTAGCTGAGATTCAAACAGGCCCCTCTCTATGGGACATGGTGTCCTCATCAGTGGCTTAACCTACTGCACCACAGTATACACCTATTAATTGTTCTTATTTACCTTGAGTAAAATATTATGATTTTATCCTTTCTAAAATTATGCAGTTCTAAGAAATGCAAAATGCGGTTCACAAAGTGTCATGTAATTGTAAACAGAATGGAAAATTTTCTCATGTCCTAACTTAAAGGGCTAAGTGCCATTGAATCTTGAGAGATTTTTAAGTATCTGGCTTTTCTTTTTGTTTTGAAAGCAAATTCAAGGAAAAGGGTTTCTGATTGTACATTAAGATTCAGGTCATTTCCAGTGAGAAGGGGAGAGAGTCAGGTGAGAAGGAAAAGAAGAGAGGAACAAAGAGGAGGATTGTAACATCTATAAATAGAGCCAGGGAAATCTTGCCATGTGACTTACCCCTTTTTAATACTCAGAATAGAAATAACGCTTACCTTCAATATTACTTTGCATCTTCTCTGATGATGACAGTAAAGCTCATAGAGACATGCAAGTAAGATATGTTCTCGGGCAGTCATCATGGTAAGAATACAGGGGTCTTCAATCCCTTTTGATACACAACCCTTTGGGTTTCAGGAAAGTTCAGATTGCAAACTGTTTACTAATCGGTTTGTCTCTGGGGAAGAAAATGTAGATGTATTCCATTTGATGAAGGAGTTGTATCCCTGAAAATATAATACAGGAATTTCTCACTTGGATTTTTCATTTGTCTGATGTAGTAAAATGGAGGGGGATTTACCATCTGTAAAACACTCGACTGTAAATATTTGTTAAAGCTTAAAGAGCTCATTGTAAAGGCGATGTTAACTGTGGTTTCAGATTTTCGTGTAACATTTTGTAAGATAACCTCCACCCATCTGAAACCTTCCTCCATTCTTTATTTTTTATAACCTTAAAGTGAAATTTCACATTTGGAGACATGCTTTGCAAGGATTATAAATTAATACAAATAAATTCTCTTCTAAAATGGACACTTTTCATTTTGAAAGTATTATTACAATGCTCCGCCTCAATACAAATATACTTTATAACGGTATATTGACGAGTATAAACTTTGTGAAAATGCTTATGCAGTTGTTTCTGCACAGATAATCATTAATTCATTCAAATACTTACACATCCAAATTCAAAGATTTCATAAAATAGTATTTCCACTAAATTTCTGACAGTATGGAGATAGAAAACCATATATAGATAACAGAAACACGTCAGATTAATATAGCACATCACTCTGAGACGTTTTGCTTAGATGAGGCTTCAGGAAATTTTAGAGTCTGACATCACTTACTGCCTTTTCTCTCTCTAATCATTAAAATATTCATGTTATTTAACAATATTGACATACCTCCTCCCTATCACAGAATGATTACATTAATCATCAAAGGAAATTTAGTGTTAGAATGGAAAATATTTTTTTTCCCTCTTTCTGGCCATTTTGTCAGAAAATCATGACTAGCTTCAGGCCAAGACAATACTTACCATCCTCATTCCACACCAGTGATCAGTGAGAGAAGAGGGCTAAGAGCCAGCACTGAGCACATAACCGCGGCGTTTCTCTCCAGTGCTGAATGCCTGCTCCGTCCCCTGCAGTAAGGTAGAGGACCTGCAGTGAGCGCTGAAGAAAGCTCTGCAGTAGTGTGATGCAGCTGCAGGAGAGCTGGCATGGACGTGCTCAGCGCTGAATCCACGTTGCTTTGAAATACTAAACCTACAGTTGCTTGTAACTTTTATTTCTGAGGCGTTTTTAGTTTATCGTGCTGAACGCTTGTGCTTTCTTAGCTTGACTGATATGATGGAACATATTGATCTGAGAGTTAGGTGGACTTATTTTATAATGAAGAGGTGTTCATAACCTAGGCTTACTAGATCTCCATTTCAATAAATTGCATTTTTTGACAGGCAGAGTGAGAGAGAGAGAGAGACAGAGAGAAAGGTCTTCCTTTTCCGTTGATTCAACCCCCCTCCCAAATGGCCGCTACGGCTGGCGCACTGCGCAGATCCGAAGCCAGGAGCCAGGTACTTCCTCCTGGTCTCCCATGCAGGTGCAGGCACCCAAGCACCTGGGCCATCCTCCACTGCCTTTCTGGGCCACAGCAGAGAGCTGGCCTGGAAGAGGGGCAACCGGGACAGAATCCGGTGCCCCAACTGGGACTAGAACCTGGGTGCCGGCACCGCAGGCGGAAGATTAGCGAAGTGAGCCACGGCGCTGGCCAATAAATTGCATTTTTAAACAAAAATCTGTATGTTTTAAAAGTAAACTTAATAAACTGTTTTTTATAAATTTAGGATGAATATCTGGCAAATTCAAGTATATCAAATAATAAATACTAAGACACTCGAGAGTTTACATGTTTTCCTATTTATTGAATAGTGTCAAATAAAATAAATCATAAAAATTTCTGGCATATCATGTTTTCTTGTGTGTTCTATGGACAAAACAGTTTCATGTAGTTCAGTATTACCCATGATTCTACCTGCTAGAGCCATCTCTGCCGGCTCTATGCTCACAAGGCCCAGAACACATTGATGCCTTCCTGAGTGCCCCACTCCACGGTATTAGACTTGTGATTCCAGTAATCCATATTTTACTTCCTCTTTGTTCTTTCTTCTGATTTACTGGATTCCAGTCTCAAATTGTGTAGAATGAAAGTGTTTATTGTTCAAAGGGTGCAAAGTTTGAGTTACACAGAAAAACCAAGTTCTGGAGTTGTAAGGTTCAGCATGGTGACTGTAGTCAATACTATTGTATTGCATACCTGAAATTTGCAAAGAGGCAGATATTGAATGTTTTGACAATACACATAGATGCATCAGTAATTATGGGATGTAATATGTTAATGGGGTTAATCATTTTGTGATGTATACATATGTCAAAACATACTTTAAAATATCTACAATTTTTATTTGTCAATTATAACTCCATGAAGTTGAATTTACTTTTTTGTTCACAAACAAATTGTTCTGTGGGAGAAGTAAGGGATTTCTGAACCCTTGTCTTCATCAAATGTTTTTCATCATACCATCTTATTGACTTTTTCTCTGGTTACAGAATTATGGCTTGAAATTATTTTTGAACTTCATTCCAGGGCTCCTTCTGCTATGTGAATGAAAGGTGATTTTTGATGGTGTGTATCCTCCCCTCTGAGGTCTTTGAAACATAAGATATTTGCACAAATATCACAGAGAGAGAAGGAGAGGCAGAGAGAGAGGGAGCGATCTTCCATCCGCTTGTTCACTCCCCAAATGGCCACAACAGCTGGAGCTACGCTGATCTGAAGCCAGGAGCCAGGAGCTTCTTTCGGGTCTCCCATGCGAGTGCAGGGGACCAAGGACTTGGGCCATCTTCTGCTTTCCCAGGCCATAGCACAGAGCTGGATAGGAAGTGGAACAGCTGGGACTTGAACTGGCGTCCATATGGGATGCTGGCACTGCAGGCAGTGGCTTTACCCACTATGCCACAGCGCCGGCCCCATCAAAGTTGTTTTGCTAGAAAATTTTTACATCATTTTAGTAAACAAGTAGAGTTCCCTTAAATATCTGTTGTTTTTTTTTTTTTGGTAAAAAGTTGTTTCCTTATGTGATAAATTATTACTCCCTCCAAGCTAAACAAAAACAATAACAAAAACACAATATTTTAAGCTACTTTATAGGTGATAGGAAATGTTGTCATCTATGAAATTAGACCTCCTTGTAATTGTTAATACATAACACATAAAAGTGAGAAAATGATTTTTATGGCTGATAGTCTTGGCAAACAGGATCAGATCACTACTTACTAAATTTTAAAATTTTTTGCATTAAATAATATTTGAACATATACATTATATAATAAAACATACATTAAATATTTTTGATAAATGATTTACTTTTAAAATGTATAATTACTTGGCTCAATTTGAAAGAATCTTCATGCCAAGAAATATTCCATATAACTGTGTAACATCCTGCACATAGTATTATAAAATGATATACATTAAAAAGTAAGAGGTTTCTTGCTGTAAATAATGATAAAAGCCTAGGTTAATGAAGTTAGCTCTGGTTAAGTTGTTTCAAATATGTCTTTGTTAATAATAATGTCCTTCCCAAAGCCATTGAGAATATTAATTAAATTTCTGCTTAGTTTTACAATAATGTTTAATTAGTCCAATAGCTTTTTAAAGCGTAACAAGTTGTAAAAAGAGCAGTACATTGACAAAATGGTTAATGGCAAATTGGTAGCTGTCAGATTCTTGATCCCTTGAATGTTCATTGGATGTGTGGAAAAGTGAAATGCATCAAAACCACAGCATTTATACACAGGCTTTGTTGACTCAGAGGTTAGTGGAATGCAATTCAAATGAATTCCTTTCTATATTGGAAGTGTATAATACAAGATGGGTTTAATAGTATGTGTAATCTACATACTGAAGCTTTTCAATAAAGGTAGAAATTTCATTTACAGTACCTTTACCATGGTTATTTGAAAATGCTTTTGCTGAGAAACACCTTAATCTCTAGCAATATAAAATGTGCCCTAAGGTGCATATGGATTTACATCTGTTTGTAGGAAAGTTAAATTAATACCTTAGGGAGGTGTTCTCTACAGAGTCTAATTATTACTAAGCCATTACAATAATATACACCTTCTTGAATAAATATGCAATAGACTTATAAACAGAATTTCGATTAAATTACAATTCCTAGGATATGAGAAAGTCACCTGTTTTATTGCACCATATTGTAAGAACATATTTCATTCCAAAATTAAATCTTTTTTAATGGAAAAAAGGTAGTATGTCAACATTTCATTTTATTTAGTCTAAGAAACCCTCAACTTTTAAATGATCAATTGTGGAGGAAATGACACATAAAAGTCATTCTAATGATGTCAATCAAAACAAATTGAACAAAATAAGTGAATTAAACTTTTTTACTTTAAAAATTATAATTGTGCTTTTTTCAAGTATGTTACTTGAAAAACTTTGGGATAAAATTATTAGTTTTGGATCAAGAGAAATGAAAAATTTTATGGTACCAACTGATAATTTTTTTACTAAGTATTTTTTCTATATATTTCTCTTAAAATAGAAGGTAATAATTTGATAATGATAAAAATGTAAACTTTAAAATTGTTACCTAATTTTGCTAACAATGTTGCAACATGTTTTAAATGTATGACAAAAGTATAAACATTTCCATTAGGATACAATAAGGGAAGAAAACATTTAAGTAGGAAATTTGCTAATATAAGATATTAAAAGACAGGAAAATCTATCTATTTTTAGTGACATTCTCTCTATTGTGAACAGTAATACTGATAAAAAGGTATTAAGTTCTAAGTCAGATCCTTTGACATATACCATATGAGGAGACCCATAATTTAAATTTTTTGCATGTAGTTGGATAGATCAAATTTTAGACTGATGAAATGAAACAAAAAAAAATGACTAAGACAGTTACCATTCTAGAAGTCAAAACCTTTCAGAGTACCATCTATATATATAAATATATGTATATATATATATATTTAAGACTTTTTATTTGAGAGGCAGAGTTACAGACAGAGTGGGGGAGAGAGAGGTCTTGAATCTGCTGGCTCACTCCCCAAATGGGTACAAAGGTCAGAGCTGGGCCAATCCGAAGCCAGGAGCCAAGAGATCCCTCCGGGGCCCATGCACTGGGACCACGCTCCTCTGCCCTCACAGGCCACCAGCAAGGAACTGGATCGGAGGTAGAACAGCCAGGACTCCAACCAGCGGCCACATGGGATGCTGGCGCCTCAGGCGGAGGCTCAACCTACCATTCCACAGCTCTGGCCCCATCTTCATTTGTTTATAATAAGGATAAAAAAAAAAAAAAAAGATACAGTGTCACAGTCTGAACTCCAGAGCTGACTGGCCCCTCCTTAAGGTTTTAGCAACTACTACCACTACTACTACTACTAATAATAATGTCCTTTTGAAGGGTTTGAGAATTACTATTTGGAACTTTCCATATTTTGTTTAATAACAGCTTACTTTAAAGGTTTCAAATAATTAAATATTCCTGAAATAATTTTTCTTAAAAAATAAGATTTTCATGTCAAATAACAGTGAAAGAGAACTCCCATCTCTATCTTTATCTTCCATTATTCTCATTTGTACCACCCCTTCCTTCCCTCTTTGTCAATTTTTCTCTTGTATTTCATCCTATTCCAATTTTTAGTTCATGTCTATAATAATAGGTCTGGAAACTGATTTTACCTATTATTTAGTTAGGTGAAGACAAAATTATTTTAGTTCATGTGCCAGTTCCTGTAACTGCTGTCTGTAGGTACAGGCAGAGAATTCAGAAGGTGCAAGCTTAGCAAGGAAGGCTGCTTAGATGATGGATAATCTATGTCAGAGATTGAAAACAGTGTATGTATTAAGTAGCTTTCACTTCTTTTTTATCTTATGTATTATTAATTGATTCCCATTCCTAAGTCCCACTATGATTATTGATGCATAAAAATAAAAATTAGGAGTATAATTTTTAGTTGAATTTAGTGTATGTAAAATTACAATCATGTAAAATTTGTTCTTAACTATTTCATGTAGTACAAAAAGATTCCTTTTTTCCTCTGATAACTTGTTCTGTGTTTCTTGAGTTAATAATTGTCTAACTTTTTTTCCTGGATGGCATGCTTTAGAAAGGGGAAATCATTGTCTGTTTTTTTTCCACTGATGTAATCTAATGTGTCTAGTAAAACACCAAAGCATATTAAAGGTCAGTTGACATTTTAAATATTTTTCCTTAGGGTGGTTGTTTATTTAGCCTGGTGCTGAGATGCCCCTTCCCCACATAGAAGTGCCTGGGTTTGATTCCCGAGTCTGGCTCCTGACTCCAGCTTCCCACCACCCATGTGGGAGGCCTAGTTCATACTTAACTCTTTGCGCCTGGCTTCTAGCTTCTAACTCAGACTCCAACCTAGTCCTACCATTGCAAGCATGTAGGGTAGGAATCAGTGGATGGGAGTTCACTCTATTAGTCTCTCACTCTCATACTCTATGCGTCTGTCTCACATAAATTTAAAAATAATGTATTATCTAAATTCTAACCGAACTGTAAAATTCTCCTTGTAGTCAGTTACACCAGCTAACTTGTCAGTTTCATTTTAATTCTTAGGGGAATATTGCCTAAGTCCTTTACAACTTTTCTGTCTGTGCAGCTTTTCTTTTGGCCTTTTGCATGATAATAGTCCAAGGTTTTCCCTTTTGTAGTTGTTCTGGAATTTTTGTCCCTTATTCTGTGTATTTTATTTTGTGAATTGCATGACGCACTTCTTTTGTTTACTTGTGTGGGTGAAAATATTCTTGAGTAACTTCTTATGAAAGAATGCATAAAGTTTTTGGGATAGCACTGTATACCCAAAACTAGCTACCTGACAGGGTACCTGATATTGAATTCTAGCTTAGAAAATATTTTCCATAATTTTTGACAGTTCCTGCTTCCTTGCCATCCAATTTACTTTGTCATGGATACTTTATCTGGTTCACATTCCAGAGAGGATATTAATAGTTTTTCTTTTCTTTAAGTTATATTCTAGTCTATTAAATATTTTCTCTGATTTCTTGTATTTTGTTTTGTTTTGTTTTAGTTTCCTTATTTATTTAGAAGCCACAAGTGATGATTTGTTTTCTATTTTTAATTGAAATGCTTTCATAAGTGAAGTAAAAATGAAACTTTCCAGACTGAAAGATTGACTGTTGTCTGATGAGGCAACCAATTTGTTTAATCAATGGGAGACCGCTGTTTCAATAAGGCATTTGTTTTCCCACTGGATAATATAGTTTCTGGAAAGGAGTCAAACAAATATTTTCCCAGGCTGGGTTGTTAGTTGGAGTTGAAGTATTCTCAGAACCAAGCTGGGAAGACAGAAGCTCACCATTTCGTATAAAGACTTACACATAACATCTGTGATTTCAGTGTGGTGCATCATCTCTTATCTCATTTATGTCTATTATTTCTGAGTCCAGAATCTTTGATTCATTTTTTTTGCTGAGGGCATTTTCAGTATGGATTGTGACAGAAGTTGCCTGACTTTATAGAATAAAGGGAAGCGGTTTCTTGGGGGATACTTATATATTTCACGTGCATCCTTTCAATACTCCCAGCATTGAGAACACCAACCTTGACACTTCTGAGGTATTTCTGTACATCGCATCACTCTGCCATTGAAGCTAACCGGCAGCTACTCTGATCCTTCTCTCATTCTGCCCTGCTTACTTCTTACTGTCAAGTATTTTCAGTCTGCTCTGTCTTTACTACCTGTCCTTACACTCAGTCTCCTTCCATTCAAGTACTAACCAGGCCTGACCCCGCTAAGCTTCTGAGATCAGACAAGATGGGGAGAGTTCAAGGCAATATGGTGGCAGACAGACTCACAATCTTCTAAATTGTATTGGCATCTTGTCACTTCCAACCCTTCAAGGTATATTTTTTTTTAATTTTAGAAAACTGGAGAACTCTGTGATCAATCCATCATCCTTTATTCTGTTGAAGCACTAAATAAATAAATGTTCAAGTGGAAAAGGATCCCACAAAAAATCTAATTAGGTAACTTAAAGCATTAAATATCCCCAGTATTCCAAACAAGTTATAAATGAAAGCTTAAAGTACTGTTGATCATTAATTAAATATAGGCTACATAAAACTGTTTCCAAGACAGGATGTTTCCCTGTGTAGAAATTTCAGTTTTGATGAGAGAAGAATTAACGTCTCAAAAAAATTAAAGACCATAAAAAATGAGTGTGACAAAATGCTAAATTCCATGAGTCGGTGAGCTGAACCATAGGAGTTCAGGAAAGAGCAAAATCAAAGGATTCTAGAATGCCTCAGGTGACTGACTTCTGTACTAGGTGAGACTGGTATCTGATTTGCTATATATTTGTGAGACAGCTTCTGGACTTTATAATTGTATATTCAATTAAATATTTGCTGAAATATGAGGCAGGGATCTGTACAAATTTCTTTTCTATAATCCCAAACATTACTTTGAATATTCCTACCATATTGAGTGTCAGTGAGTCCTGGGGATTTATTTTGCTACAATGTTTGGGAATCAAGTCTAAAATGAGTTTGTCATTTGATAATTTATTCAGCAAACATTTTTGAATCCTACTGTGTGCCAATTTCTCTACTTGCTAATAACAATTACAATAATGAAAATTGCACAATTACTGCCATCAGTAAATCGGAGGAACTAGCAATTAAACAAGGTAGACTGATTTACTGTAATAAGTATTGCAGTAATAAGTAGCACACTTCGAAGTGGTGGTGAAAGACAGCCCTCCCAGAGGATGTAGAGGTTGATTTGAATATAAAAGTTAAGTGTCTGTCAGATAAAGGAGAGAAATGCAGTGTTGGCAAGAGCATATTCAAAGTCAGAGTCTTGAGAAAGCACAAAAATTGAGGAAATGAAGTGTGGTTATATTAGAGAAACACATTGTTTGTACAAAGAACTTTCAAGTTTAAGTACCAAAGGTTAAAAATAAATGTATGGGGCCCACTTGGCTAATCCTCTGCCTGCGGCGCTGGCATCCCATATGGGCGCTGGGTTCTAGTCCCAGCTGCCCCTCTTCCAATCCAGCTCTCTGCTGTGGCCCTGGAGGGCAGTGGAGGATGGCTCAAGTGCTTGGGCCCCTGCAACCCTGTGGGAGACCAGGAGGAAGCACCTGTCTCCTGGCTTCGGATCGGCTCAGCGTGGGCTGTGGCGGCCACTTGGGGGTGAACCAATGGAAGGAAGACCTCTCTCTCTCTCTCTCTCTCTCAGACACACACACACACACACACACACAGTCTGTAACTCTACCTGTCAAATAAATAAATGAAAATCTTTAAAAAAAATGTATGGAATATATGAGGTTAAAGCACTATATGGGATTGTTACCTGGACTAGTTACACAAAATTGTATCTCCTGATATCTGTGTGTGAACTTTGACAGAGCCTTTAATTTGTGTAATGAATGTACTGGTTTGGGACCCTCCAGCTCCAATTCCCCTAGTGAGAAGTTAACCAAATCAGGAAGGCCCACTCAAAGATGTTTGTGAAATGTGAGAGACTTCTCATCTCCTCAGTAATTTGATGTCCCTCTGGCAATCTGGTGGAAGTTTTTCCCTTCCCACCTTAGAACTTTTAACATATTACTTCAGATGTGGATTCACTCACTTCCCAGACTGACAAAGCATTCTGGGTATCAATAATTAGCTGATCCTTGGAATTCCAGCGATGCCGTAAACTTTGATCATCATCTAACCCAACTACCCACCTCATGCCTTAGTCTACTCCACAGTAGCTCTGCCAGAGGGGCCATCACTACTGTTCTTGAATATTCGAAAGCCATCCAGGAAGGTACTCTCATAGAGTTTTAGGCTTCTCTGACTAATAAGCATTTCTTACACCATCCCTTTTGTCATGGTCACAGTTTTTATGACTTTGAAGTTTGTGATTCAATGGGAACTGTATTGGAATTTTGTATTTGAAAAGTAGAGATAATATTTCTGGGGCCAAGCCCAGTGTGTGGCTCCTAGACACTTGAAATAGCATCCTGATTGTGTTCCCTTTAGAGTCTTGAAGGTAGAAATCAAAGTACTTTCCTTCCACTTCCAAGTTTATCTTCTGAGTGTATAACATCCTATAATTACGCTTCATCCAAGACATTTTTTAAGTCCAATCAGATTACAGTTTGCTCCATTTAAGCTTTTTGGTTTTGTGTTTTGGTTTTCATTGTTTGGTTTTTTGCTTTTCATCACAGAAGACAGAAGTTTTAAGGAGAAGTGGGAATGAGTTGTCTAGGTCAGCTCCTGTCACTTCAAGAACTTGTGTGCATCAGATGTCACTGAGAGCTGTTTAGAAATGTGGATTACCAGGTATCTCACCTAATTGTAGAATGTGCATTTTACCAAGATCTCCAAGTGTTTTCTTTGCCCATTCACTCAGAGAAGCACTAGTGTGAGTAGGAGAGAAAAAATCAATAAAGGAAATGTGGTAGGATTGTCCAAAGAATCTCTTGCCAGCTTGAGATAGAGGTTTTCTTTTATAATGAAATCTGTTTTGTCAGACATCTTCAGTAAACATCCTAATCAAGATTTCCTGAAAATCTTTTAGGCCTTTGAAACTTAACAACTCTGACCAAATCGGTACCTCTCCCAGGCTGTTGCCATCTCAGTAAAGGCATCACAGGCTCCTCTGCTGCTCCAGCTAAATATCCGAGGGTTGATCTTGATTTTCTTTTAGCCTCTCCCAACTATGTTCCAACCCATTAGGCTGACCTGTGGACCTTACCAGCCAGATCCACACTAAATCCACTTCTTTCCATCTTCCTCAAAGAAGACAGTCCTGCAAATACTGTCTTTTCCATGCAGTATACACTCTGACTTTCTACTGAGTAATTGTCCTCAGTACACTTAATTGCTGAGACATGCCGTAAGTTAAAACAAACAAAAAGACAACCGCAGCAGTCTTCCCTTAACTACCCTATTTCTTTGCTTCCTTTAAAAGTAAAGCTCCAAAAAATGTATGTACTTCATTTCTCTAATTGCTTTCCTTCCGTTTTCTCCTGTTAGTTCCAGTAATAGCCATTTTCAAGATCAGAACTAATCGTTGCATTGCCTAATTGCAGGTAAATCTTAGTTCTCATCTTACGTACAAGACCACATGTATGTGGTTTTCCTTGAACCACCATCTTCCTTTGGCCTCTGTGATAACATTTTTTCTTTAAATTTTCTCTTTACTTAATTGGTTTGTCTTCCCAGATTTTTGCTGGAACCTCACTGTCTAAACTTCTAAGTCCAGAGTACTTTAGAAGTCCAGAGTACTAGGATCTCTACTGTCCTACACCTGTCTATCACATCTGTAAGTCCACTCACAGCCTTTCTGGCTTTTCATACAGTGGGTGTTCTGGATTCCCAGAAATAAACCTTCAACCGGATCTTTCTACTCGCTTACAGTCCTGGACATAAATAGACTGTGTAATTTATGTCCAAATCATGATACATTGGAATATGAAGAGTAACAATTATTCTAAGAAAGCATATTTAAACCAGGACTGATATTGATAAAACAGTTTTTTATAATCACCGCTTCTATATGCATTTGCCTACTTACCATATACATTGGGATTTTGTGAGAAAGATGCTTAGTTTTCCACAAATAACCTTTTCTCTCTTTTTTAGTCATGAAACTTTATGTTCAGTTGAACAATTATTTTAGTATAAGGAATTAAATTTCTAAACATGTTTTGTTCTTGTACATGACGAGGTGACTATGAACAATAAATGAGTTGATGTGTGTTATTAAAGATCAGCTTAGAAAAAAATGTAGAGCCGGCGCCGTGGCTCAATAGGCTAATCCTCCACCTTGCGGCGCCGGCACACCGGGTTCTAGTCCCGGTTGGGGCGCCGGATTCTGTCCCGGTTGCCCCTCTTCCAGGCCAGCTCTCTGCTATGGCCAGGGAGTGCAGTGGAGGATGGCCCAGGTGCTTGGGCCCTGCACCCCATGGGAGACCAGGAAAAGCACCTGGCTCCTGGCTCCTGCCAGGATCAGCGCGGTGCGCCGGCTGCAGCGGCGGCCATTGGAGGGTGAACCAGCGGCAAAGGAAGACCTTTCTCTCTCTGTCTCTCTCTCTCACTGTCCACTCTGCCTGTCAAAAAAAAAAAAAAAAAAAAAAAAAAAAAAAAAAAAAAAAAAAAAAAAAAAAAAAAAAGAAAAAAATGTAGAGGACATGCCAATGTTTTATCATGTCTGTGTTCGTCTGCCTAGATTGTGAATCAAGGAGCTATGCAGAATCCATATATTCAGGTCAGCAGTATAAAAATGTGGAAGGAACATGTATATTGACACTAAATAAGCCTCTTTTTTAACTTGAAAGATAAAATAATATCTAATACCCATAATTAATGTAGTAGTCATTAGAGTTGAATCTAGTGCCCATTAATAGAGGTCTTAAATGTATTCACTATTTGACAAATAATTTATTACGTAACTGCTACTGTTTTAGAAATTTCAGATATAACACTAAACAGAAAAGGGCCCCTCAGAGCTTGTGTGCTGGCAAATGTAGTTTTACAGCATATTCTACTGAAATTATAGCATAGTAAGTAGTGTTATATAGTAGGATAATAAGGAAAAGGGGGAAATAAAAGTTGGTGAATACAAAGGGAGTTTACAAATCCTTGAGAGTCTCACTGTGATACTCTCTTCAACAGAGTAGATCTTAGGAAGGTTACACTTGAGCAAGGAGTTGAACAAGATTAGTAGTTTATTCATGAAGTTCCCATTCGGAAGAGGATTCAAAGCAGAGGGGGTAGAAAGACAGAGACCCCGGCACAGCAGTGTGCTTGTTTGAGGGGTAATTAAGAGCCAGAATTTACAATTTCAGGTCATGGTAAAGACTTGGGGTTTGCTTTCATTAAGAGAGAGGGCTATAGAAGAATTCTAAGAACAAAAGTGTCATGATCTGACTTGGATTTTAAAAGAATCTCTCCAGCTGTCAACTTAGAATTTTTTTTTTTATCTTTTATTTAATGAATATAAATTTCCAAAGTACGTCTCATGGGTTACAATGGCTTTCCCCCCCATACCGTCCCTCCCACCCACCACCCTCCCCTTTCCCACTCCCTCTCCCCTTCCATTCACATCAAGATTCATTTTCGATTATCTTAGTATACAGAAGATCAGCTTAGTATACCTTAAGTAAGGATTTCAACAGTTTGTTCCCACACAGAAACATAAAGTGAAAAATAATAGATGATTTTTTTTTAAATGATGATGAAATCAGATCAGACCTATTGTCATGTTTAATCCCAGTGAGAGTCAAGTTGGGAATTGATAGTTTCTTTTCTTTTTTTTTTTTTTTTTAACAGAAGATCAGTTTAGTGTACATTAAGTAAAGATTTCAACAGTTTGCACCCCCATAGAAACACAAAGTGAAATATACTGTTTGAGTACTCGTTATAGCATTAAGCCTCAGTGTACAGCACATTAAGGACAGAGATCCTACATGAGGAGTAAGTGCACAGTGACTCCTGTTGTTGACTTTACAAATTGACACTCCTGTTTATGGCATCAGTAATCTCCCTATGCACCAGTCATGAGTTTCCAAGGCTATGGAAGCCCCTTGAGTTCTCCGACTCTTATCTTGTTTAGACAAGGTCATAGTCAAAGTGGAGGTTCTCTCCTCCCTTCAGAGAAAGGCACCTCCCTCTTTGAAGACCTGTTCTTTCCACTGGGATCTCACTCACAGAGATCTTTTTGCCAGAGTGTCTTGGCTTTCCATGCCTGAAATACTCTCATGGGCTTTTCAGCCAGATCCGAGTGCCTTTAGGGCTGATTCTGAGGCCAGAGTGCTATTTAGGACATCTGCCATTCTATGAGTCTGCTGAGTATCTCACTTCCCATGTTGGATCACTCTCCCCTTTATTTATTCTATCGGTTAGTGTTAGCAGATACTAGACTTGTTTATGTGCTCCCTTAGCTGTCAACTTAGAATTAACTGAGACAGTAGGGAGTGTAGGGCAAGGGTAGAAGCAAGGAGATCACTTCCTCAGTTACTACGCTGATCAGGAAAGTGATGATGATTGTCAACTCAGTAGACCTGAATGAATGTTTGATTTATCACCACTATCCCCCTTCCAAATAACTCTTTCGGCAGACTCTGTACAGCTGTGAATAGCCAATTCTTTCCTGAGCTTAGGCCAAATCATTTGGGTTCATCTGGAATCATTTAGAGATGCGAGTTCAAGGATGCTTGTTGATACACAGTTTGAAACCTGCTCCTGAGGCATAGTTGCATCCCTGTCCATCTCAGTTTTGATTGCCCAGTCATTGTTAAAATTGTGTATGATAATGCAGTTTGCTTGTAATAAATTCTCCTCTATGCCAAAGCTAATTCACCCTGGGGTTTCTATTGCTAGAACACTTCTTGTTACCAATTTTTTAAAAGATGTATTCATTTATTTGAAAGGCAGAGATACAGAGAGCAGGGGTAGAGAGAGAGCAAGAAAGAAAGAGAGAGAGAGAGAGAGACCTCTGCTGGTTCACTCCCCCGATGGCTGCCTGCAATGGCTGGAGTTGGGATGATCAGGAGCTAGGAGTTTCCTCTGGGTCTCCCATGCCAGTGCAGGGATCCAAGGACTTGGGCCATCTTCTACTGCTTTCCCAGACTATAGCAAAGAGCAGGATTGGAAGTGTAGCAGCAGGACTCGAACCGGCACCCGTATGGGATGCCAGCACTGCAGGAGGCGGCTTCACCCACTATGCCACAGCACTGGTCCCGTTGCTAATAAGTTTTTTAAACTTAATTCAGATTACTAATACTTGTTATCTTGAAACAAAATATACTTTATCTTAAACAGCCATTTGTAGTGCCTACTATGTGCCATTGTAATTCAGACATTGATACTGAGAGTGTTGGCCTGTTTTTTTCTTCTCTTTTCTATTTTATTCTATAAGTATTTCTTCACCAAGAGAGATGAGCACAATTTTATAATTCAAATTCTCACTGTTTCTAAACTGCATTATTCTTTTTGCCCGGATAATAATTATATGGATTGGAAAAAATCACAAATAATTGCAAGTTAAAGCACAAAACAGAACGAACAGTTGTGACGTGGTACAGATCAGAAACTCCAAGAGGGTTGAATAATACCTGAAACACTGTATGTTCTTGTAACTCCATGTAGATCAGCACTGAGATAATACAAAGGTTTAAATAAGAGAAGAAGCCCAAATAACTCTTTCACCTGACGTCCAATGATTTTCTTGAAAATATCAGTTTCTGAGTCTATCAATAGATAATCCAGTGCAGAAGTAGGATAACTGGCTCTGAGAATAGCCCATTTTCCTACATTGTATGTAATTTACAAGGAACTGAAGAGTTTTGGCAAGCAAAAGAAATATTGAATTAGTTTGAAATACAGGTTAATATGACTCAGAGGGTTTATAAAAAGAGACAGACATTACTATTAGGAAACAGTCATGATCAAATTCCATGTCAGTATAATTCTAGCATTCAAACAAATACAGCTTTGCTGATGATGTTTAATCTTTTATGGATCACCTGAGTTTTCCAAATAATTTTAATCTAGCCTTAAAAAGTTACATATTTCAAATTTGTTCAATTGACAATGGAGAATTTATCTGAGGAAAGTTTTGAATTTTTATGCTTTTGCAGAGACATTGATAAAATATAAAAAAGTTTATTTTTATTGTTCTGTTCCTTAGTTTATTAGGGAGTACCTCTGATCATTACAATGTATTTTCTATTTAAAGACTGGAAAGGCGGAATTGGCTTATGCTTAATATCGCAATTACCTGAAATCTGTTTTGTGTCTCAAGGGTGAAATAAATGTCACTTGAATTCATACAAGGCACGTTTTTTTCAGCTTATTTTCCCTGATGGAAAACACATTAATAGTTAAGCCTTTTTTTACCCTTTTATTAAGATTAATAGTTTTGACCTTTCCATTTGGCTGGGTCTCAGGAGTATGGTTAGATATGTTTTGTAAGGTAAAAAAAAAAAAAGATAGTAGTACCTATGAGGTACACAAATGTTTATGTCATTTTATATTTCATATAGAGGAAATTGTTAACTTACACGTATAATCAATGCCTGAATAATTAGAGAACAGTGGGAAATAATTTACTTAAGTCTTAATTCTGTTTCTTGCTATGAAACACATAATGGTTTTATTATCATTATTTATTTGACATTTATTTTAAAATGAAGTAAATCTAATAAAATGTATGAACACCAAAAAGAGTACAGTGATTTAAAAGAATTATACGAGGTCATGAAGGTCAAGATCCTTGGTTTTTGTTTCTGTAATTTGATGATTGATGCCAAAAGCATTTAGATTTTAAAAATTCAAATTAAACAGCAAAATCACTTTATTTCCTTGATTTTGTAAGCTGTTTACTAAGATAAAAATATTAACATTTTGGAGGATAGAGGTTGATGTAGCTGTTCAGATACTTCTCCATACCCTCACATACTATAGTTGGAAGGACCTAGATTCAAATGGGTGCTTAAATTTAAATCCCGGTTTCCTACTGATCTGTCCCCATGCGGGAGACTGGAATTTGGTTTCTGGCTCCTGGGTTTGGCCTGGCCCAGCCCTCATTGTTGGTGGAATTTGGAAAGTGAACCAGTAGGGGGAAACCTCTTTGTTTCTTTCTCTTGCCTTCTCTATGACTTTCTAATAAAATGAAAATTTAATAAAGCTCACATATTATAAATATATAATTAATGCAAGTAATTAATGTAAACTATTTAATTTTGTAGATATATATATTCTGTTAGCTATGAAAGGTGGAAATTACCTCATGAAAAGTGAGAAAATATATGTGTACATATAGAGAAGAGAAGGGGAGCAGAAGAAACAGAATGTACTACCATATCAATTAACCCACATGGAAAAATATAAAATTTACCCAGAATCAACTTTACGAAACTTTCTCTGATTTAGAAATCACTAATAAGTTTTATACATGTACGATCTTACTTCATTATTTATGATTTTTAAAGATTTTATTTATTTATTTATTTGAAAGAGTTACACAGAGAGAAGAGGCAGAGAGAGAGAGGTCTTCCATCCAATGATTCACTCCCCAGATGGCTGCAACGGCTAGAGCTGCGCTGTTCCAAAGCCAGGAGCCAGGAGCTTCTTCCAGGTCTCCCACATGGGTGCAGGGGCCTAAAGACTTGGACCATCTTCCACTGCTTTCCCAGGCCATGGTAGAGAGCTGGATCAGAGGAGGAGCAGCTGTGACTAGAACCAGCACCCATTTGGGATGCTGGTGCTTCAGGCCAGGGCATTAACCCACTGCGCCACAGCACCAGCCCCTGTTTATGATTAAACTATTAAAATGTGACTTTCAAATCAAGTTTATTAAGATTTCAGAAAGTCAAATATGGTGAGACAGTACATGTCCCATCTATATGCAAAAATGACATAGCGTGATTCATTGATTATCCACTACATTTTGAAAACAATTGCAAGACTCAAACTTCTTTTATTAAAAGTATAGCTCAGTTTCTTCATTTATATGTCAATTATAAACAAATCAAAACTTAGCTCATAGTACAATTTGTCTTGCAGAATTACTTCTGTATTTCATGTCAATACTTTAAAATCCATGTAGCTTGTACTTGTATTCTTCCTTGAATATTCTTCATTGTTAATAGATGCTTTGATTTTAGTATTCTTTAGTGCCATGTACATAAAAATAATTACTCACTAAATATGTTAATATGAAGGAACACAAATGGCCCCGATGTGACTTCTTTATTCTCTTGGTCAATGCATTGTTTTTCCTCAAAAGTGTTGATTATCTTGATTCCTCTCAAATTTGTCTCAGCTTCCCAGTGTCTTCATCTCTCATTTTGCAAGGAAGTGTAGTTCTTGAAACACCACAGTGCCTCCATAATATAACTTTTGTGTAATAAGATCTTATATCTTATTAGTACTGGAAACTTCTCTGCCCAGAAACACTACCAGTCCTGCCCTGTCCTGTCCTGTTCTGCCTATTTGTGTCTATCAGAGAAAGGACATCCACTTATTCTCCTCTGTTATCAGAGGCAGAGGAAAGGGGTCTAAATAATCTTAACACATCCCCATTAACTTACTGAGGTGGTAGATAAATTCAATAAATCAAAACATAGTTCTCAGTTTGTACTAACATCAGTATAAGCTTGTTTTTTGATTTATTTTTTCTTTTTTTAATTTTTATTTATTAAATATAAATATCCAAAGTACAACTTTAGGATTATAGTGGCTTTTCTCCCCCATAACCTCCCTCCCACCCTCAACCATCCCATCTCCCACTCCCTCTCCCATCCCATTCACATCAAGATTCATTTATCTTTATATACAGAAGATCAATTTAGTAAATACTAAGCAAAGATTTCAACAGTTTGCACCCACACAGAAACACAAAGTGTAAAGTACTGTTTGAGTACTAGTTATATCTTTAATTCACATAGTACATCACATTAAAGACGGAGATGATACATGGGGAGTAAGTGCACAGTGACTCCTGTTGTACACCATTGACACTCTTATTTATGGTGTCAGTAGTCACCTGAGGCTCTTGTCACGAGTTGCCAAGGCTATGGAAGCCTCTTGAGTTCATCAACTCTGATCTTATTTAGACAAGGTCATAGTCAAAGTGGATTAAGAGTCAAAGGGATCACATAAACAAGACTAATGTCTGCGAATGCTATTTGAAAGAATTTAAAAGGAGAGAACAATCCAACATGGGAAGCGGGATGCACAGCAGACTCATAGAAAGGCAGATGTCCAAAACAGCACTCTGGCCTCAGAATCAGCCCTTAAGGCATTCAGACCTGTCTAAAAAGCCCATGAGAGTATTGCAGGCATTGAAAGCCAAGATACTCTGGCAAAAAAAAAAAAAATGACCTAAATGAAAGATCTCTGTGAGTGAGATCCCAGCGGAAAGAATGGGCCATCAAAGAAGGAGGTACCTTTCTCTGAAGGGAGGAGAGAACTTCCACTTTGACTATAAACTTGTTTTTTGATTTATTTTAAACTAAAATATACTTATTAAGTTCTAAAATATAATATGGATGCAATCAATTATCCTCTCTGACTCTTACCTCCACCACCCTCTTTAAATCTATTGCATCAAAATTTGCTTCAAATTCACTTAGCTTAAAATAATATTCAAAGTCCTTTATTAAGAATCATGGAATCCTAGGTGTAGAATGATATTCAAGTTTATATAAGGAATCTTAAAAGTACTTAAACCCTGTTTGCATCATTCCAGCAAGACAGTATTCTCTTATATTTGAAAAGATTATGCAACACAGAATTTCCCGTTATTACAGGAATTCATTCCATTGAATAATAGCAATAATCATCACACAATTTCTTCGTATTAAGTAGAAATCTGTTTTCAAAAACTTTCTCATTGACATTTAGTCATATAATATCAGCTATATAATTTTAAATTCTACCACATACATGCTTCTCACATATTAGTACAAGGTTTCATGCCCCCCCCCCGAATATTGTTCCCCAAATAAATATTTCCAATTCCCTCAACCATTCCTTATAGGGTATTGTTTTTTAAGTATATTGATCCATTATGCTTTATGCAACAAATAAGAAAGAAGAATAGAACTTTGGCATTACTAACAGAGACTGCAAGTCAATGTACTTATCACAATTGAGGCATTATTTAAAAATAATATAAAGCATGCTCAATAATAGGGCTGTAGGCAAGGTGATTAAAATATTAAATATTTTTATTTTCATATCACAGTTAAATGAGAGAAATTTATGAAAATGATTTTCAGAAATTAAAAAACAGAACTGCATTTCTGTTCCTTCTTGCTCTTCATGTATTTTAGTTATTCCAAAGTTATTTAAAAGCCAAGTGTCTTCAGTGTAAGAAATTATAATTTAATGAAGGTTTGACACTTGTTAAATGGAAGCACAGGTAAACTATAAAAATCTTAACCAGGAATAAAAACATGCACTCGGAACTGCAACTCCTCTCTCAGTATGGCATAATGGAAATCATAAAATTAGTGTTTTCATTTTCATTGGTTTCAGTTTAGTATCTGTAGTGGAGGCATTGTAGCACATATCCCATCTCTTTCAAGATGAAATCACTCACTGTGCCAACCTTATGAGAATGGTAGTTGGATAGTTCACAGCTGCACCTCTTCTAGAATAAAGAGTCATTATCACTGAAGGTCACCTCATCTATCAAAGACAACCTTGGTAATTCAGCACCTGAGGAATGGTCAATGCAGATACCAAAAAGCCCAGTCTTTGGGTTAAGAATAACACCCATGTATTTATTTTGAAAAAATGGAATCACTGCTTTTAGAAATGAAGATGACATTTTAAGAATAACTTTGGACATTGTAGAGAATGGATTTTAGAGAAGCTCTCAGGAACTAATTTGAGGGCATGTCACGTTTGAGACACTTCTGAGACATCCAAGTGAAGATGACGAGAAGTCAAAAAGAAGTTTGGAATTTGTCAGAGATGGAGTCTGACAATATAAGTTTTTATAACAAATGTCACGGAAAGCAAATGACTTGAAATCTCAAAGGGGATCATCACAAATCAAATGTGGCATGATCTCACGTATTGTGCAGTCAAGTTGCTATGGTAGTTTTGGAGAAAACAGTTATTATCAAATGCTAGGAAGAGCTGAGGAAGGAATGGGGAAGGTGTATTGATATGATAAGTTAGAGTTACATAGGAGAAGGAAGTTCTGGTGTTCTGTGACAGAGTAGGCTGAATAGAGATAACAGTAATGCACTGTGTATTATCCTTAAAAAAAAAAGAAGCTATCAGAAATGACTTTGAATGTTTTTGCTATAAAGAAATGATGTGTTTATCCTGATGTAAATATTGCACAATGTCTGCATACATCAAAGTATCAAGTGGTGGGCTGATGTTACATGGGTTAAGTAGGTTAAGCCCTGTCTTGGGACATGGGCATCCCACATCTGAGCACCATTTCAAGACCCAGCTGGCCACTTCTGATCCAGCTTCCTGCTAATGTGTCTTGGGAGGCAGCAGAAACTGGCCCAAGTATGTGGGCTTTTGTCAATCATGTGAGAGACCTGGATAGAGTTCCCAGTTCCTAGCTTCAGCCTGACGCAGACCTGGCTGCTGTGGCTCTTTGGGGAGTGAACAAATGGATGAAAGATCTTTCTTTCACTCCTGCTTTTATTCTTGCTGTGCTTTTGAAACAAATGAATGCATTTTTTTAAATACCAGATAGTACCTCAAATACATGAACAATTCTTATGTATCAGTGAAAAAAATGTTTTGTAAGAAAAAGAAAAGTAAAAATATATTACTAATTATGGATTGATAATAAATTAAAATCAATAAAGGAAACTGGGAAGGAATAGAGAGTGGGAGAAATCAGACCAAGATGGGACTTGCAGCTACCTAGTGCCCATAGCAACAGGAAGCTGAGAAGTAGGCATTTGGAGAGTGAAGCGGCAGATGGATGATCTCTGTATGTCTTACTTTCTTTTTCTCTCTCTCTCTGCTCTGAAGTAATGCAAAATTTAGAAGGGGTGGGGAGAGAAAATGATTATTATTGCTGAAAAGGGATTGAATGCATGCACACTGTATGTTTCTTTTTATATTTCACAATTTCTCATACAGCAGAATCAGACATCCATCCATTCAGCAAAGAGCCTTGTTTAAAAATTTCTTCAGTAGCCGGCGCCGTGGCTCAATAGGCTAATCCTCCACATTGCAGCGCCAGCACACCGGGTTCTAGTCCCGGTCAGGGCACCAGATTCTGTCCCTGTTGCCCCTCTTCCAGGCCAGCTCTCTGCTATGGCCCGGGAGTGCAGTGGAGGATGGCCCAAGTGCTTCAGCCCTGGGAGACCAGGAGAAGCACCTGGCTCCTGGCTTCAGATCAGCGCAATGCGCCGGCCGCGGCACACAGGCCGCGGCGGCCATTGGAGGGTGAACCAACGGCAATGGAAGACCTTTCTCTCTGTCTCTCTCTCTCACTATCCACTCTGCCTGTAAAAAAAAAAAAAAAAAAAAAAAAATTCTTCAGTAATCATCATCTTCTATCATGAAAAATTTCCACTCTGTTGGATGGGCAGCATACATTCCAATTAACTCTTAAGTGACCAGGATTTAAAATCTGGACACTGTTAAATTCTCACTACAAAATGTGCATGCAACAGTCATACAGTACTAATGTGTAGCTGTGATAAAATTATAGATAATTTTGTCACTAATGAATATTTTAAAAGATTTTAGATATTTGAAAGGCAGAGTTACAGAAAGAGTTGAGGGACTGATAAACAGAGATCTATTCCCTGGTCCATTCCCCAAATGGCCACAACAGCTGGGTGGGGCTAGCCCAAAGCTGAGAGCCCAGAACACCCTCTTGGTTTCCCACATGTGTAGCATTGGTCCAAGCACCCAAGCCACGGTTCTATCAACCTCCTGAACTCAACTTGTGTATTCTACATATGAGCAAGAGCACATGGTATCTATTTTTCTACGCTCAACGTATTTCACCTCACATAATAACCTCCAGTTCCACTCATGTTGTTACAAATAAGATGTTAGTTTTTTGTGCTGAGTAGCATCAAATTGTATGTATTTACCACATTTTCTTTGTCCATTCATCAATTGGTGGATGCTTAGTTTGTTTGCATTTTTTTGGCTATTGTGGGTATGGTTGCAGTAGATGTGGGAGTGCAGAGTTCTTCTTGCCTGACTAATATAATTTCTTTTGGATATGTACACAATTGTGGGATTATTGGGTGTACAGTAGTTCTATTTTGGTTCCATGTTGAAAAAAAGGTTTTATGCCATTTTCCAAAATGGATATACTAAATCACATTGGCATCAAAAGTATATAAAGGTTTTCTTTCTCCATGTCCTTGCTGGAGCTTTTTTTTTTTTGGTGGTGGGGGGGGGGGTGGTTAATAGCCAATCTAATTGGAGTGAGTTGATCTACTGTTGTCATTTTGATTTGCATTTCTCCAAGGAGTTTTGGTGAGCATAATTCATGTGCTATTTGACATTTGAATATATCCTATGAAAAATGTGTATTTAAATCATCTATTTTTAAATTGGATTATTTGTGTTTTTTTGCTATTAATGCTTTTGAATTCCTTATATTTTTGGATTATTAACTCCTTGTCACCAAGGTTGTCTCAACTCTATGGATTGTTTTTAAAAATATGGACAGATCCCCTAAAATTATTTAGGCCATAAAATAGCTAAAAATGAAGTCTAATTAACCTATGGAAGTATTTAAGTCCTAAATGTGTAATTATAAAATTGCTACGAAACCAAAGAGCACTGATATTAGGGTCCTTAGTATCCCTTTTTTATATACTTTTGATGTATACATTTGTGTGTGAATTCTATCTTCATTAATTCATCATTTTTAAAATTCAAGGCAGATATTTCTACACAGATGACTTTTAATGATATTGAGCCATGTGCACCGTCTCACTGAAATGTGCAGTAACCTTGCACATCATGTCTTGTGACTCCATATATGACTTCATTTGTACTTTTTCTCCATACATCTCTCCACAGAAGTCCTGTTTCCCAACTGTTATAGCTACTTCAAGGCTGGTAGGAATGTGTCTTCTGCTTATTCTTTGTTTTTTTTTTTTTGAATATTGGTATCTTGATTTTCTTATAAGAGCTCATCATATGTTAGGTGTTAAATATATGTGTTAACCTTCTCTCATAGTTGTGACAAAAATATTTCCAATAATTTAATGATGCATTTGTGCCGTACATGTTAAAAGTTGTATATAGTTTGCTATGTAATTTTATCTATTCGAATATTTTGCTTTATGTTTATGCATGATTATTTATTTTACACATCTTGTTAGAAGTATGTCTTGATACCAATGGGAAACCACTTAAAATTTTTCTAAATATTTCTTTGTATCATATTTTGTATAAATATCATTATTATGAATATTTATAGTTTATTCAATACATAATGAGATTTATCATGCTAGTAAATATCCAAATTAGCTCGATATTTTAAAATATAATTAAGTAGATTAATTCACAATTTTTTCAGAATTTGCTATTATTTTATCCAAAAGCTTTACTAGGTTTTGAATTCTAAATAAGCCACATATAGCATTAGTAATGTGTATTCAATATAACAGAAACATGTTTTTTGAATGCATATCAAATTAATGAATATGACATTTAAGTTAGCTTTATAAATCTCATGAATATTTTGTAATAGGAATTGTTGCTATTAAATACTGAATAGCTTATTCTGACACTAATTATTTATTAGATTCTTTAACCTCTAACAAAGGTTTAAAGTCACTACAATCATTATTACTTGAATGATAAACAAAACTACAATTTTAGGGGAAAAGCTGGATGTAGTCTGAGACCAATAAAATGAAAAGAACGAAACATTTTATTTCCAAGAGAAAAGCCAGTAATTGTTACTCAGAACACATAAGGAAGGCGTGATTTTAAACATTTAGAGGAAATCACAAAAGCTTGAAGGGCTGTCCCCTAGGGGCACCTTGGAAGAATTCATGTTTCTAAAATAGGAAGCATTTGTCAAGACTTGAGTACAGGAGTGGTTTTAGGCTACAGCGTCAGCATAACTAGAGCACATGAACTTTCTATCCTTAATGGCCACTGTGCTACCTCAGTCAACACTGTATGCTTTTTGTTACCAAACAATATTTAAATGTTTACATTATATATTTTATATGCAAAATATTATTAGTAGCTAAGACATCTAAATTAAGAGGAAAAATCTCATATCAAATTAATAATGTAGGATGAATACGAGCAAATTGGGCTAACTGCAAATAAATGTCTTGTGTACTTAAGTACTTAAGTACCCTGAGTAACAGGGTGTGGGTATACCACTTCACATAGACCTGGTTATATCTAGGCATATTTTTAAGTATTTGAAAGTCGATTGTATTTCTATCCTTTGAATTATATTCAGTAAGTAGCATTTATCTTTCCTTGATCTTTGGTGTATCATAGGGAGGATGGTAAATACCTATAATGCCAGCAGAATTACTTTTAATAAAGTTGGGAGTCGTGTTTTAGCACAAACTGAGGTTAGGTTGCACCTTTTTGTATGAAAGGGAAGGCTCCTGGAAGCTGGCCTCCAGGGTGAGCTACAGGAGGCCTTCACATCATGGACACACAGCTCTTTAAAAATTAAAAAAAAGGGGCCAGCACCGTGGCTCACTTGGTTAATCCTCTGCCTGCGGCGCTGGTATCCCATGTGGGCACTGGGTTGTAGTCCAGTTGCTCCTCTTCCAATCCAGCTCTCTGCTGTGGCCCAGGAGGGCAGTGGAGGATGGCCCAGGTGCTTGGGCCCCTGCAACCCTGTGGGAGACCAGGAAGAAGCACCTGGCTCCTGGCTTGGGATGGAAACTGCTCGGGCCGTTGTGGCCAATTAGGGAGTTAACCAACGGAAGGAAGACCTCTCTCTCTCTCTCTATTTCTCTGTCTCTTTCTATCTATCTCTATCTCTATCTCTATCTCTATCTCTCATACTATCTATAACTCTACCTGTCAAATACATTTTAAAAAAATTCAGTTCACAAAAAATACTTAAGAAAGAATTATGGATTTAAAAAATTTTGCACAAGCATCAGCTTATATATATTTTTAAACATTTATTTATTTCAAAGGCAGAATTTCAGAGAGAGGAGGAGAGACACATACACAGGAAGAGAGAGCCAGAGAGAGATCTTCCATCTACTGGTTCACTCCCCATTTGGCTGCATTGACCTGGGCTATGCTAGTCAGAAGCCAGGAACTAGAAAGTTCTTCCAGGTCTTCCATGTTGAAGCAGGTACCCAACCACTTGTTCCATCTTCTGTTACTTTCCCAGGCACATTAGCAGGGAAGCTGGATCAGAAATGGAGCAGCCAGGACTTGAACCAGTGCCCATATGGGATACCAGCATTGAAGGCAGTGGCTTAACCCGCTACAACATTGCGCTGGCCCCTCAACTTATATTGTAATTATATCTTTCAAGGAACTCTTAGGTAATGTGATATCTTGAGTAACTTACAGACCACCCAGTACTTCATATTATATCCCTTGTAATCACACCAAAAATCTCCCCGAGTAACTAGGTTAACATGGTTAAGTCATTTAAACATTAGGGGAAACAATCTTTCTGTTCCTTCTTCCTTTTCTTCCTTCTGTTTCCCTCAAGTGTTTCCTTCTTTTCTCATTACTACTCTCAAACACATTCTATTCTTCAGAACTATCACATGGCTAAGCTTTGGATGCCAGGCACTAGAGCCACGTGGTTAAATTAAATCTTAGCATTTTGGGGCCAACGCTGTGGCGCAGTGGGTTAACGCCCTGGCCTAAAGCGCCAGCATCCCATATGGGTGCCGGTTCAAGACCCTGCTGCTCCACTTCCTATCCAGCTCTCTGCTGTGGCCTGGGAAAACAGTGGAAGATGGCCCAAGTTTTTGGGTCTCTGCACCCACGTGGGAAACCCGGAAGAAGTTCCTGGCTCCTGGCTTTAGATCAGCATGACTCCGGCCGTTGCGGCCATCTGGAGAGTGAACCACCCGATGGAAGACCTCTCTCTCTGTCTCTACATCTCTCTGTAACTCTATCTTTCAAATAAATAAAATAAATCTTTTTAAAAAAATCTTAGAGTTTTAGCAGTATATCTATGGGGGTTTTTCTCTATTAATATTAGTTAGCACATGTAGTTTTTCTGTTCTTGGGTAGTAAACTCGATCCTTTGCCAATGATAGGAGATGTGTTTTCAGTTATCTCATATATATATATATATATACACATACATATATATGTAATGCATATAGAAGTTTTATCAAATAATTTTTAGAAACTCATAATGAAGGGAAGGGCTAGAGACTAACTTGGTTTAAATGTTTAGTAATACAGATACTAGATAACAACCATGATATGTACACACATAAAGAGCAGAAAAGAAATCTGAATCAGATTAGGCCCTAATTCCAGTTGCAATGCTCAGTGTATCTATAATTTTAAATAAATTACTTATCCCCAACAAATTTTAGTCTCCTCATTGGCAGAATTCCAATAATATCTATTGCATATATTTTGAAGATTATTCAAAGGCACGTTCTGTATAAAGTTCACAGGCATGTTCTATGTAAGGTTGTTAGTTTTTACATAGTTTGATGATGTATACCATGTTCTTTAGGAATGCTAGTCATCAATAATAATAAAACTCCTACTGCTTTCACTAAAATTGAAACTATAAATTATTCTATTTTTGTTATAATTGGTATATTTCCCTCTAGTCTTTTTCTATCAATACTCAGCTATTTATTAACAAAAACTGCTGAGTGTACTCCTTTGCCTTGTGTATTTTTGGGTAAGCAAATATACTAAGCACCTTGATTTGAAACTTTTGTGAAAATTAACACAGATCATTAATGTGAAGTGTTAATGTGGTATTCAATGACCTCATTTTTTGTAATGATCTTTAATGGTATTCGTTTCCAAATTGTTCAAAATATATGCTGCTTTAAACGTACTTAAAATGTTTAAAAGATATTTTTTGTTTTTAAAAGACATATTTAGTTCTTTTTTTATTTCATTTTTCCCTAAAAAACTAATGGACTTTATTTTTGAAAACAGCTTTAGGTATACAGCAAATGCTTAAACATAAAGGACAAAAGCACCCACATTCTCCTTCCTACAGGTATAGACACCAGCTTTTCCCTATTAACATGTTGTATTATTATCATAAATTTGCTACAGTCAATGAGCCCAAAACATACTATGATTGACTGAAGTCCAGAGGGACTTTATGCATCTTTCCTTTATGCATTGTATGGGCAACAAATGCATAATGTCATATAACCACTATTATAGTTTCACTCTGAATAGATTCACTGCCCTAAAAGTCCCTTATGCTCTACCTACTCAATCCTGCCCTACCTGTCTCTAAACCTCTCTCAACCACTGATCTTTTTACTGGCTCTATAGTTTTATCTTTTTTTATTTAATAAATGTAAATTTACAAAGTACAACTTTTGCATTGTTGTGGCTTTTTCCCCCATAACCTCCCTCTCACTCGCAGCCATCCCATTTCCTACTCCCTCTCCCTTCCCACTCTTCATCAAGATTCATTTTCAATTATCTTTATATACAGATGATAAACTTAGTATATACTAAGCAAAGATTTCAACAGACTGCACCCACACAACTGCACAAGATATAGAGTACTGTTCGACTAGTAGTTTTACCGTTAATTCTCATAGTACAACACATTAAGGACAGAGATCCTACATGGGGAGCAGGTGCACAGTGACTCCCGTTGTTGATTTAACAATTGACATTCTTATTTATGGTGTCAGTAATCACCCGAGGCTCTTGCCATGAGCTGTCAAGGCTATGGAAACTTCCTGAGTTCTCCAACTCTGAACTTATTTAGTCAAGGCCATATCACAGTGGAAGTTCCTTCCTCCCTTCAGAGAAAGGTGCCTCCTTCTTTGATGGCCCGTTCTTTCTGCTGGGATCTCATTCATTCACCAAGATCTTTCATTCAGGTTGTTTTTGCCACAGTGTTTTGGCTTTCCATGCCTGTGAGACTCACATGGGCCTTTTAGCCAAACCGAATCCCCCAAGGGTTGATTCTGAGGCCAGAGTGCTGTTTAGGGTATTTGCCATTCTGAGTCTGCTGTGTATCCTGCTTCCCCTGCAGGATCATTCTCTCCCTTTTAATTCTATTCTTCATTATTTGCAGACACTGGTCTTATTTGTGAAATCTCTTCGACACTTACCCTATCTTTTTGATCAATTATGTACTTAAACTGATCACTTAACCAAATGAGCTGGCACTGGCACATGCCACCTTGATAAGACTGAATTGGAATCCCCTGGCACATTTCTAGCTCTACCATTGGAAGTAAGTCCGAGTGATCATGTGCTGACTTGTAAGTCTCCCTCTTTCTTGTCTCATTTCAAATTTTCTACTTATTCTAAATAATGCTATTAAGAAAAATTGTAAAAAAAAAAAAAACAAACTTGTGTTCCCATAACTGATGAATAGTAATATATATTATCTAATTTTAAAAATGGGATACTTATATCGATTGAGACATACAACTTTATAAACACCCAAACTAATGGAGATGAAATGGTGCAAAGGTTAGCTGCTGATAATATTCTAAGAGGGAATATTAAATTGAGATTTAGTCAGGTTTAATTATTGACTGAGAAGGTTTACAATTATTTTCTAATTTCATTGAGTTTTGAGTGATAATATGTTTATGCAAGTATGTCTTCATTATGGATCAATGCTTTTAAAAGGTATTTAGTCCTTAATCCAAGTTAATGGAACATTTTCTGATATAGTCATAATGTCTCTCCCACATATTAGACGACCTCTATTTTGTCCATATGAATTGCTTTAAAAGTTATTGATCAATGGAAAATTACTAGGGGAGAATGACTCTGTAGACCAATTGTGACTTTCCTCATATAGCAATATACATGTTCATACCTATTACCTTTCAGTAAAACTCATATACAAACTCGTCAAAGCTTTGAAAAACAGTGTGGGATGAGAAGTCATAAACAGTCATAGTTAGCGACTTGGAAACATGTAGAAAATGAGTATTATTTTTATTCAAGCATCAAGGTGTCTTTTTTTCTAGAATAATGTTTAGCCTTTGTCCTAGATTTACAGCAAAATTGGTGTGCTAAATATTAACATTAGGCAACATATTAAAATGATATTTAATGTAAATTTCTTTATCATGTTCTGTTAACTGCCTCAAATTCTCCTCCTTTCATATAGTTAAATCTCCTTATCAAACAATTTGGAGAGGTGCCTATATCTTAGTTTTGATTAGCATTGACTTTAAATTTCATAGGATTTTGATACCAAGAGGTTTTTGTAAAAAAAAGAAAATGAAATGCATGAGTTACTATCCATGAAGTATGTTCAAAGGAGAACAGAGGGAGGGGAAGAACAGAGGAGCAGGCATTGTATGGTCAGCCAGGATACTGCTGTTTGCGTTCCCCTTGCTCCATCCAGAAAATAGAGTCAGATCCCTCAGCTTGCTGTGCCACAAGCGAGTGCTCTTTGCTGTGTGAAAAAAAAATTGTCTGCTTCCCATAACATGTGGAAAAAGTCTCCAGACCATCTCAGGCCTGACTGCGAGTACAGTGGGAGCTTAAAATGATCTGATCTTTACCTTCTTCCTCTCTGTCTCTTCTTCCTCTTTTTTATCCATTGTGGAAAAAATTTAGGATCTTGCAACTTTTGAATTACCACATAAATAAGGTATGAATTTCTGTAGTTCATCTAGTCTAATCAACCAAGTCTAATCTTGACACTGATAGCTTTATCTCACTAGAAAGATAAAACAATAAATAAATAAATAAATAAATAAATAAATAAACAAACCTACCTTTGTCCAGTGTGACTAAAGGGGTTAGCTTCTATTTGAATCTAGATTTGTTTCATGTTCTCATCAGGCCCTTAAGACCTAACAATCAGACTATTAATGTAAGAGTTTTAATATTCATCACTTAAGAAAAATAAACTGTGCAGTATAGTAACAATGTATAATATAAAAGTAAAAACATCCTTTTTTTCCTCTGGAACATGCCATTGTATAAATACACACAATTCCAGATTCAGTTGATATTTTAGGTTAATGTAAATGTTTTAAATTTTACATTCATAACTTTTTGCTAATAAATAACATTTCTTTGTTTCAACCCTTTACTTTTGTTCTAGTGGTACTCTCCACCTCTGCTACTGTATGTGCTCATAGAATCTCTGTGCAAGCATTCTTTGCAGTTTTTCTCCCACTTGGATATTTCACCCTTTAAAACATTCCCAAAACTCCAGGCAATATATGTACCTTTGCCAACACTTGTCTTAGTCTTCTCTATTCTATTGCTTCCTTTATCTTCTTTTCCTTTGATTTCATTGTTTCTTGTTATTTTTTGATTGAAATATATTTGTTCTGTTTTCTTGAGAGATGTCACTGAATGTTTAGGGACAAATCTGAAAATGGATTCTTCCTTAGATTGAGTTATAGGTACTAAAATCACAAATATTTCTTTTTTTTTTTTTTTTTTTTTTGCCAGGCAGAGTTAGACAGTGAGAGAGAGAGACAGAGAGTTAGACAGTGAGAGAGAGACAGAGAGAAAGGTCTTCCTTCCGTTGGTTGATCCCCTAAATGGCCGCTATGGCTGGCACTGCGCTGATCCGAAGCCAGGAGCCAGGTGCTTCTTCCTGGTCTCCCATGTGGGTGCAGTGCCCAAGGACTTGGGCCATCCTCCACTGCCTTCATGGGCCCCAGCAGAGAGCTAGACTGGAAGAGGAGCAACCAGGATAGGATCCCGCACCCCAACCGGGACTAGAACCCGGGTGCCAGCGCCACAGGCGGAGAATTAGCCAAATGAGCCATGGCACTGGCTTAAAATCACTAATATTTCAACTCAAAATAGAAAGGATTGTATTCTAACATTTTCACTCTGTGAAGTGTAGATCATATAGTTATACAGATGTTTGTATGCATACACATACACACACATAAGTGTGTAGCTAGATTGGTAGATATTTTTATTGTCTTGTATTTAAAACAAATTTTATTTTAATCACTACCTTAAAATATCCTTTTATAAACTCTTTGAAAATCAATTTATCACTGAAAGAGTACAATTAACATAGCTTGCTTTATCATCTCTTTAAAGGTTATCATTCACAATAACATATGTAAATCACTAATAAATTCTGAAGTAAATAAGTAGATTTGAATGCTGCGTTCTGGTGATTCCAGGAACTTAATTATTTTGGTTTTATTAATTGTAAAGCTTATCAAATTCTCCAAATGTGTGGTCCTAGATACTTGAGGAACCCCAACCTCAATACCAACATGCACGTACAGTTTCTCGTTATCTTTTAAATTAGAGAAACTCTGAAAAGTGTATTGCTAGGTATAAAATAGTAACACTGTAGTAAAACATATAAAATTATGATTATGGTAGTACATGCTATTTTAACACTGACTCTTTAATTTGATGTCAGTTAACGAGTTATGGGTCTATGGAGAAGGGTTGTAGGAAAAAAGAAATTATAAAATTGTTATTTTATTCAAGTGCCCACTAACAGAACTTTAAAGAATGCAACTGAAGAAAATTGTTAAATATTCCTGCTTTGTATTAGTAATTTATTGTCTGTGTCCCCCCGCACTGGAATATAATTTTATCAGGGAAAACCATCTTCCTCTGTTTCATCAGTCTGTTACATTACTCTGTTTAATTCATAGTCATAAACCTATTTCCTAGAGTATTACTGGCAAATAAGTGTCTAGTAATAAATCATTGATCAATGTATTAGTATAAATTAATAATTATTTTTGATAATCATTGAAGGTATTAAGTTTCCCAACGCCTTCCTATTGTCCTTAACCCAAGATGAATCCCTTGTGCACTTGGGCTATATTCAAGGAACTATGGGCTTTAAACAATATTTTTGAAACTGTTGTCTGAAATCACCAGGAAAGTTTGTTTTGCTTTGCTTTTTGGCTTTTGGTTTCTTTAATGCCTACTTCAAGATCATCTAACTAAAGGGTCAGATTCTTTGGTGCTCATGCCCAGAAAGCAGGGGGAAAAAATTGATTGTCAAGTGCATAAAGTTTTGAAAATCAGATCTCGAGTGTGACTCAGCAGACCCTAGTGAATTGCACTCACTCTCCTAGCTTCCGTAGTGCACACTGAGTTTCTTTATACTTAATACAGGTTTCTGTAGAAATTAAAAGGCAGTTTGGGCCAGTTAAGTCACATGCAAGTGAGCATTTATTGAATAATTAACTATGAATGTGAAATTAGACTTCTGGATGACTTCTATTAATATCTCCTTTTAGCAAAATAAATTTACCAAATTATCAAAATAGTAATATTTGTGTTAAAATTTTAGTACAGAGATATATATGAAGAATTATTTATACTGCATATGATCCATTACTTATTGCCTTACACATGTACTTAAATATTTAGGTACGTTATACAGTTGGTCTTTTTTATGTGTTTGGATTCTTTTTAATTTTTTAAATTTTTATTAATATGAGAACAGATTTCATGTATTTCATAGAGATACAATTATAAGAAGATAGCCATACTTTCTTCCCTCTCTCCCTAACTCAATCCCCCTCCTTCCTTTTCTTTCCTCTTTAATTTTTGCAATAACGTACTCTCAATTTACTTTATAGTCATATGCTTACTTCACTATTACCCATTCTGTTCAACAGATAAAAAGTTGAAAGATCACTGTTGCACAAGAATATAGACAAAAAAGACTCATTATATAAGACATATTTTATTCATTTTAGAGAGTTATGGAGAGAAAAGGAGAGAGAGAGAGAGCTTCTATCTAGTAGTTTACTCCCCAAATGGAATCCCATTGGGTCTGCCACAAGCGTAGAAAGGACCCAAGTGCTTGGTCTATCTGCTGCTTTCCAAGACATAGTAGCAGGGAGTTGGATCAAAAAGTGGAGTGGCTGGGGTTTGAACTGCTGCTTATTGGGAACACCAGTATCCCAAGCACTGACTTAACCTGCTGCACTCAATGTTGGCCCTTTGCTGTTGGTGTTTCCTGGAATGTATCTACTAGAAATTTACTCTTATAGAAAAGTAGTTAAGACCTTTTTTCTGAGATATATCTACATTTGCATGTCTTTCTATGCATAGAATCCTGTATGATATGGACAGTGGAGACAAAAAAGGAAAAAAAAAAGAAAAGCTTTACCATGTCTTTATTATGTCTTGCTGAAGGCATTACATGGATTCAGATTTAGTTATGTAATGCTGAGGTTATCACGTTTAGACCTATTAGCATTTTGGACATGATGATTCCTGCTTGGAGGAGGTACAGGGGACTAGTCTATATATTGCAGGACCTGACAGCATCGCAGACCTCTACCCATGAGAACCTGTTGTATTGTACAATTTATGACCATCAAAAATGTCTTTAGCCATTGACAAATGTTCTGTTGTGGGCAAAATCTCTTCCATTAAGGATCCACCTATCTAAAAGGATCTAATTAAGGCTATGTGATTCCTAGGACATCACCTGAGTTACATTACAAGAAGTGATATGAGTACATATTGTTTTATACTCATAAACCTTATTAGTCATGCACGCATCATTTATGTGTGAAATTCCAGCAGTTGGGAAAGATTAATTTACTTAATTCCACCTTTCAAGAAATATGTAGTGTGAAGCCATTGCGCCATATCTCAAATTAGACCAAAGAGGCGATTGATAGACAGTGAACACAATTTTATTAGTCAAATAAGAGAATGCTGGAACAACTTGCATGACTCAGCATCATTATAAACATTAAGGTGATCTGAATTATCTACCTTAATTCATCTAATTATTTAATAACTGGCAAAAGCAGTGTGGGCAATGGCTGTGAGCCAGCTACTTTGGGGAATTGGCATTCTGACTGTGTGATCAAGTTGGCTCTAACAACAGAGGTTTGCAGATTAATGGTAGAAGGTTTACAGATTAATGGTAGGTACAGATTTATATTGTCATGGGGCAGGAGCCATCATTAAAGAGAATTGCAGTGCAAGTAATACCAGTCATAAGTTCCTGAGATGTAGCCATGATATCAAAATTGAGGCTGTGATTGTCCCTATAAATGCTTCTAAAGGCGATGTGCAGGATGATTATGGCAGTATATTCCAACAGCTGCCAAATAGTAAACTCAACTGTGAAATCACTGCATTCCAAAATATCTATATGAAATGAGGCTTAACATAGAAATGCTAAGAACGGCAAACCACACAAATCTGACTTTTTATAAAGTAACTAGTATTTCTCTAAGTATAAACAATGTTCAGACTGTGAAATTAAGTATCACAGCAACGAAAAGCTGTATTTGAGAAAAGCAAGGAAAATCGCTAATCATAGGCAAGTCCCTATGCCTATGTTACAAAAGAGATCTATGGAATAGAATTTTAGAATTAGATCCAAAATAGGAAACACACTATTAGGGTATATACTCTTGATTTTAAACTTAATTTTTAACTGAAACATTTTCAACTTTATTAATTATTAAACTTGTCAGAAGTATGTATTATTCCTGAAAAGTGAAAACTCAACGTCAAAATGAAATACCTTAACAAAATAACCAAAGATTTATATAAACTATTCTGTCTAGCCTTTTCTGGAACATAAGAAATATTTCTTTCAAATTTCTTTGGATAATTTTATGAAAATGCTAATATTTACTATCAAAGTGGATGTTAATAGGGTAGGAAAACTCAGGTAAAACAACCAAATCAAAAGATTTTAAAATTAAAAAATGGAGATACAGATTTTTATTCTAATGTTACTTTTATAGATAAAATTTGATTCAATTTTGTAAACTTCTTTTGTTCATTGTGAAAATGAATTTTGAAAGAAGTAAATATCATGATGAATGTAGAGAACCTGCCCCAACACCTGGCATGGCATAAACACAGAGTTTATCTAATTCCTTCAAAGAAGTTGTACTCCTACTATGCCTTGCTTCCTTTCACAGAGCTGACAACTATATGACCTTTATGAGACTGTAGTTTCTGCTATGATTTGACACACACTAGGTATTCATTAACTTTGGCCAATTAATAAAATATGTTGAAAAAAGTAGAAATGTTCTAAGTACATTGGAAAGATTTCTTTGAAATTCAAAATATTCTCTGAAATAGACTTTTATTCTTCCAAACAAAGAAATTAAGGCCAAATTGTGTCCAATATCTCACATGTAGTATGTACAGTCTTATTACTCAAACCTGAATAGACAAATCCATATTCCTATAGTAATCTTCTACTCTATTCAAATTTTTAGAAAAATACAATTCCTGGCCGGCGCCGCGGCTCACTACTAATCCGCCTCCTTGCGGCGCTAGCACACCGGGTTCTAGTCCCAGTCGGGGCGCCGGATTCTGTCCCAGTTGCCCCTCTTCCAGGCCAGCTCTCTGCTGTGGCCAGGGAGTACAGTGGAGGATGGCCCAAGTCCTTGGGCCCTGTACCCCATGGGAGACCAGGTGAAGTACCTGGCTCCTGCCATCAGATCAGCACAGTGCGCCGGCCACAGCCCGCTGGCCGTGGCGGCCATTGGAGGGTGAACCAACGGCAAAGGAAGGCCTTTCTCTCTGTCTCTCTCACTGTCCACTCCGCCTGACCAAAAAAAAAAAAAAAAAAAAAAAAGAAGAAGAAGAAGAAAGAAAAAGAAAAATACAATTCATTCTGGTGTTGGCAAAAAAATTACATTTTTCAACATTAATAATGTGTCCCTAAATAATGAACTACAAATAGGGACTGTTTTTCATTTAATGTCACTTGTTTAGAAATATTAGAGAAGATATGACTTAGTAAGGAGAGTTCTTTCTGTTTTTTTTCTCCATGTAATGGAAAATACTAATTTCTACTATGGTGTATTTAGAGATAGGGCCACAAAGAGAGCATCAGTTGATTTTTAATGAAGGCAGAAATATTTTGGATTTTTTGTGATAATTTAATGGAATAGACATATTGACATATATTGGCATTAAGATAGTAATTAGGTGATGAAGCTAGAAATAATGATGCTTCTCTGTTCCAATAATCAATTAACTTACTTCTGTACTGCCAACAGAGCAAACTTATAGCACTTAACAGAGATTACTTTGGGAAAAAGTCCTTCAATGTTGAAATCATTTAGTCATTACTTGACATTATAAATTCATTGGATGTTGATTAATGTCCAGTGCTCAATGCAATACCAGGAAATACATAAAGGATACTAAATCTTAAAAATGCTTAGGTGTGATAAATTCTTAATTCATTGATAAATTTTGAATAGCATTGAGAAAGCCGCTCATCATAAGTTTGACAGCAGTGCCCACAATATTGAAACCAAATGTAACTGTGTTAAAAATCTAAAGAAATAAAAGGTGTTTGCCTCCTTTAACTTCCTGGTGACATTTTCTTTTATTTTAAATTCTAGAGTATTTGTTTAGGATAGGTTCTGTTATCTCACAAAGATTCACATTTGCCTTTGTTTAGCATGTTTATCCATAGAAGGTAATACATTATAGTAGCAAGTACTATAATAGGGTCAAATGTATTTGATCATCATCCTATCTCAGATACCAAATAGTTAATGGTGTCATTTACAAGTTTCTTATCCTATCTAGGGTTCTTATTTGGGAAACTATTACTAATTCCCTTTATATCTCTGAAAAGCTACTCTTCTGATAGGATCAGTATAGTCTGAAGAAACAATATATGTGTTGTTGAGACTTGTTCATTTGCTACAATTTTGAGTGTTATAGATTTACCAGACCAAAAAATAGATTCTTTACTAGCAACTTTCTAGAATTAAAATTTCACTAAGATAAGAAGTTATACTGCTTTTCCTAATGTCACAACATCCAAACAATAAGAAAATCTTCCCTAAGGTGAGAATCATAGCTAATTATTCAATCATTTGGAAATTTCCATATCAAAAATGAAAGTCATGTAAAAAGTTAGAAGAAAACATATTACTTGTATTTATTTTACTGTCTCAATGTTTTTTTCCATTTGTGTGATATGTCTATAAATGATTTAATGTAAAGAAAGAATTTTGATCCTTAAGAAAATGACAAAATGTTTCTGTCAATACTTGGGTTTGAAGGTTTTGTGTGTTTTCCTAGCATCTATAAATGTAATGATTTTATATATTTACTTTGCATTCAGTAACTTTGTAAAACTCTAACTATAATAATATAACTGTTTTGTTCAGTGTTATCCATTTGAAAATTCAATGACATCATGCATACATCATATAGATTTATTAGCATTCATAAATTATCTACATTAGTATTTATGTATGCACACTTATCATTGATCAGTAAATTAGTTCTATAACACAACTTGTTATAGTGTAAGTCACAGCAACATCCATGATTTATCTTTTTTCTTTACTTTATATATGAAAATAGCACTCATTCCTAGATTCAAATACTGCAATGGAGACTAACATTTATATCCAAGTAATGCTATTTCTGGCCATGTGAGGAAAGCATTATTGTGGGGTTGGGTTGTGGAAGATGACTTTAAGGAACTTAGACTGTGGAGGACAGACATATGGCAATGGAAGTGGTGTTCCAGGGAATGGGAAGCAGACAAAACATGTTCTTATAAATACACATGTGCAATGGATGCCAGGATTATTCTGTGATAGATTGCTCTGGTGTAAAGGGTGAATTGTGTGAGCTTAGTATCAAGTCTTGCCCAAAGACAAGATGGGGACAGAACTGAGAATTTTGTACAATGAGGAAGATAATAGTTTCATTGTTTTCAAATTTGGGGAAAAATGAGAAATACTTTTTGCTCTAATAAAATTTTCTCTGACTAAAATTATGCTATTTCCTTGGCTAATTTTTTTTCTATACTTTTAAGGAGAGTAATAGAATAATAATATGGAATGTAATCATTTCAGATACCTTATTAATAAAGTCAAATGTTTGATAAAAATTATCCACTCAATACAATTTATTACTTTCCTTCAGTAATTTTGGTTTCATAAAAATAAAATAATCTGAGTCAGAATATCATTTGTCTTCAACATGTACAAACTACAGTCCAAACCAATAGATTTTTATACTAAGGCATAGTTTATATTAGCTATAAACCTGCTTATTGAATATTATTGTCATGATCTTTGTCATTTTATTCTCTCTGTGTAACATTGCCTTTCAAATAAATTAATCTTTAAAAATGCATAGAAGACTTAAGTGTAATACTGTAAACTACTACATTGATTGAAGAAAACATTAAGAGAAACGCTGAAAGACACTGGTCTAAGCGGTGACTTTTTGGATAGAACCAATAAACTACAGGTAACAAAAAGCATAACAAGACAAATGGGATATATCAAACTCAGAAGCTCCTAGAATCACAGGAAACAATGAATAGAGTGAAGATACAACAGACAGAATGGGGGGGGGGTGATAAATGCAAGCTACTTAGGTAACAAAAAATTAATATCCATCAAAACACTTAGTAACAATAAAAAGCAACAACTGATCCAGTTAATAAATGGGCTACAGGACTTGAGTAGACAGGTCTCAAAAGGAGAGATACAAATGATCAACAAATGTATGGGGAAAAATGCTCACTAGTACTAGCCAACAGGGAAATGCAAATAAAATATCACTCACCCTTGTCAAAATGGCTGTAAATCAAATACACACCAAATAAAAAGCACTGGCAACAAAGGGGAACTCTTATAAACTGTTGATGGGAATTGTAAGCTAGTGCAGCCACTGGAGAATACATTATGGGGTTTTCTTTGCAAACTATAAATGGAACTGCCATGTGATCCAGCCATCCCACTGCAGAATACATACCCAAAAGATATGAACTCATTTTATCAAAGCGATACCCACTCCAACATGTTTATAGGAGCACTGTTAACAGTCGTCAAAATACAGAATCAACTAAGATGACCATCCTCAGATGAATGGATAAAAGAAATTTGTGTATGCAATTGTGACAAATATACCAATATGGTGTATCGGTAGAAGAAATGAGGTGTTGGTATATGGAAATTGTATTCCTACCTCAAAATCTTTACTTAGTAAATTAAATTATTTTTCTGAAAATTAAAAAATTAGAATAAAATATTTTAAAGCATCTGTAGTACACAAGGGCATCTTTTAAATCCCCAGGGTTTTTTATGATATGGAAGCTATCACAGTGGTTTTACTTTTAGCTTCATAAGGCACTGTTTTTGGTTGCTCATCTACATAATACCTTTTGTGAACAAAGATTATCTTTTCCTTTCAGAAGATATTATTTTAAAGAACATGTGGAATAAGAAAGATGAATAGCAAACAAATTCTAACTTCTTGTTTTATAAATTCGTCCCTTTAGAGTATTCTCTAGAAAGGAGGCTATTTGATGTTAATAGTAATTTTTGATCTCTCCACAATGCTAGAAAAATGTGCTATGAGATCAAGTCTACCAAATTAACGAAGGAAAAAAATCATACAACATGAGATTTTGTTATGCTCTAGTATTTCCCTTGATTGTAAAACGTGATCCCACAATTCCCTAACCTTGTCCTTGATTCTCATCAGTTATTCTCCTTATGAGGATTGTAAGGTATTATAATCAGTAGGTTTTTCTTCACAATACATTTACAGAAACAAATGAATATTTTATAGGCACAAAAGGCCACTTTTTTCATGTGTAGATTACATGACTTTGAAACAAACTGTACAATCTATTTGATTCACTTTTGAGAATCTATCTTTGGAGGTCAATTGTAAATTTTTACCCTAAATTTTGTTTTTGTAAAACTTTTCAGAGGCCATCTGTTGAAAAATATCTTTTAACAAACAGAAATTAGAAAAATTTGTGGTAAAATCTCACTACATTTTACAGTGCCCTCTTGAGTTCACAAACTTCAATCTTGTTTAGACAAGGCCATAGTCAAAGTGGAAGTTCTCTCCTCCCTTCAAAGAAAGGTACCTCCTTCTTTGATGGCCCGTTCTTTCCGTTGGGATCTCACTCACAGAGATCTTTCATTTAGGTCATTTTTTGCCACAGTGTGTTGAATTTTATCACACGCTTTCAAACTGCCAACTGACTTCATAATGTGAATTTGTCTTTTTTGGGCTTTTTAATATTAGGTATCGTAGATCACATTGATTTATATATGTTAAGTAAACTTTGCTGGATATAAAGTGGAGCAGGCATGTCTGGAACTGGTACACACATGGGATGCCAGCTCTGTAGGTGGCAGCTTTACCGGCAATGCCACAGGGCCTGCCCCATATTTAATTTTAACATGACAGGCAATATTAAGTTGCAGTATATATTATCAGTTAATTCTGTGCTTCTATAAAACCTTGAGTGTGGCAAAGATACGTTGACACTATTTTTGCAAAGATGTTTAATCCCCGCTATTATAATAGGAAGAAGACAAAAAAAAAATTCCCTGGATGAATGTATTTAATGAGTATTCTTATATTAAAGACTTAAAAACTTTATGCTGAATGAATTAAAATGGCACAGTGATTTGCCATTTCTGAAGTAATTTAAAACAAAAATGTATTAATTTTAAAAGTAACAAAGTATATGCTCTGTGTAGAAAAAATTTAAAGCAAGAGTATTATTGAAGAAAAAGAGTTTTGCTTTATGCAGAAACAGGAAATGATGGTGCATTTTGTAGAACTGAGTCCAAATGTGATTTTTACTGAATCATTTATTTTAATAGGTGTTTAGGAAAAAGGAATATAGATTTATCATTGTTATCCTTGCTTTTGCCACTGGAAATAGGATAATATTATTGAAAGTTAATTTGGAATTGTGACCCTATTACTTGGCACCCTAATTACTTGGCTTAGTGCATAATGTAGCCTAAGGGCAATAACACTGGCAAAGATAACACTCCAGAAAATTGGCAGAACTGAAGCTCTAGGCAGAATGTTCGAAGGTGCAACAGCGTGAATACTGAAGGGTGAAATATTTGGTGTCTTAGTTGAAGGGCATTCCCGCTCTAATGTTGAAAACAAATTGCTGCTTGACCTGGGGTTGGTATTCTCTGCAATTTGGGTCAAACTTTGTTGTATTAACACAACCCCCCCAGCCCTACTTGCATTCACATATTTCTATCTTGGACAACAAATTATCAATTACTAAGATAGTGTAACTATTTGATTTACCTCCACACAATGCTGTTTACTACTTCACCGAATGATGTAGACTTTAAAATAATAATTTAAAAAAATCCTGTTCATTGAGGAAAAGCTATTGGAAATCTGATTTTAATATACTAAGCTCTAGATTTGGTCTAGGTAATAGGAAGATGAATTCAAGTTTACTGCTGAGTCACAGATTTTGAATTTCAGTGATAGAAACAAACGCATTAACATATCGTGAAAATATAGCACGGTGTGTTTTGTGGTTTTTTAACACTACAATATATAAAGAGAACAGAGGACAAATAACAGATTGCCAAGGAGGTGGAAATAGGGGAAGCATAAAGATAAATACAGAAAAGAGATAGTTTGAGAATTGTTTCTTCATAAATAGATAATACTTTGCCATGTGAATTGATAGAAGCTATTTTTGACAGAAGGTGTATAGGCAACCACAGGTAACAACAAAAATAACTGTGTTCTCAAGGAATTGTCATCAGTTCAATGTGGAACACCTAGAAATTTGTCCAGAAGGCAAATTTAAGAAGTCTTGTATTTAATACTAAGGCAAACTGAGATCCATTCTGTGAATAGTGGATAATAAGAAAAAGTTGAAAATGAGTTGAGGAATAATGGATGAGACAAATCATCCCAATTAGTGACAATATGAAAAGCAATGAATTGGAATGGCACTGATATGAGCATTAGGCCTATAGAAATAGTTTTCTGGAGAACTGACTGAGGCCTGGAATAAGGCATTGATTATTGACAATAGAATTTCCAGTGCTAAGGTTGTTCAGGAATCCAATTTTCCAAATAGCTTTAATAATAAAATACAAATAATTTTTAGAATAAACAAGGCAATTGTTGAAAATATTCTTAGAAATATTTAGAATATGAAGAATAAAACATCTTTCCTGTTTATAATTTGTCTTTTATGAAATTCATTTATTCTGACATTTTTAAGTTAAAATTTATGTGCTGTTCAAAAGTATAAAAAAGACACTGATCTTTTTTCCTTGTTATGGAGGCTAGAGAATGTAATATAATTAAGCCCCTTCCTTCATTCAGTAGTAGGAGTCTTGTCAGTTTAACTGATATGTGGTCAAAGCAGTATTGATCTGATAAAAGCAAATCTATTTCTATCCCCAACAATTAAAACATTTAAATAGCCTTCATCTTTTTTTTGATGAAAGGGCATAAAACCACTATCAGCTGCCATAAAATCAATGAAAAACATTAATAAATAAATTAGCATCCATTTCATTGTATTCCATTTGTTTAACATTCTAGTGCACTAATATATTAATGTGTATAGACTCACTATGTGTTCAGATATTTCATGGTTCCTTGTATTCCTCTTTCTATCACTTATACAAATCTCTCTCTCTCTCTCTCTCTCTCTCTCTCTCTCTCTCTCTCTTCCCCACCCCCCATGTGTCTGTGTGGTGGGAGTGCAGGATTGTACATGTAAGGTTCATTGTCAGCTAAACCAAGAACATGGGGATCCACCAACATTTCTTATGTAGCTATGGTATCTGGCATTCACCATTTTAAATCCTCACTCTACTATAACCTACCTATTGATTTCAAGTGAATTACTTAATATAGTCGAGGTGCAATTTTATTCACTAAGAGTTATGATAGGATTTAAATTCATAAGTTCTTATGTGTTTAGAACTGTGCCTTAAATGCAGTATAAAGAACAGCTGTTAGAGTTAAAGAAAAGTATGTAAAAGCCAATATCTAGACTGGTAAATAACATGAGGATGGAGAATCTAGAGAAAGTCAGAAACAAGCAAATCAATACCTGCCCAATCCTTCAACAATTTTAAAGACCAAAATCAGTTCAATGAGTATATTTAAACATAATTGAAGACTATTAGGATAAATTAATAAAGAATAATAATGGAATTGAAAATTAAAGCAATATTAAAAGTAAAGAAGACTGTTGTTACTTCTTGCATTGTTTTGAAAAGGGACTGAATTATATTCATTTCTTGTGTCGTATGCAAAGAGGTAAATTGTAGTTATCCTTAGTGAGGAAATGAAACAATCTGACTTGGCAGTGTGTGCATAAGTAAGGAATGATGGGATCTACATTTGTCATGTATATATATATATATGTATGTATATATATTTTGGACAGGCAGAGTTAGACAGTGAGAGAGAGAGAGAGAGACATAGATAAAGATAAAGGTCTTCCTTCCGTTGGCTCACCCCTCAAATGGCTGCCACGGCCGGCGCACCACACTGATCTGAAGCCAGGAGCCAGGTGCTTCCTCCTGGTCTCCCTCACGGGTGTAGGGCCCAAGGACCTGGGCCATCCTCCACTGCCTTCCCGGGCCGTAGCAGAGAGTTGGACTAGAAGAGGAGCAACCGGGACAGAATCCGGTGCCCCGACCAGGACTAGAACTCGGGGTGCCAGCACCGCAGGCAGAGGATTAGCCTAGTGAGCCATGGCGCTGGACCATCATGTATATTTCTTAACAAATTTTTACACATGTATATCCATTTGTCCTTATCTTTAAAATATAGATTAAGATAAAGACTTTTAGTGATGTTTTCTGGTAGTTTTTACAGTGTTCGCTACTGCTTGTCTAATTCCCTTTAAAGCATGTATTTGGAGATGACATGACATTTACTTGTACCTACATTTAACCTAAGTAGAATTTAAGAGAAAACTCTGTTGTGAAAAGGATGCTAATCTCCAATGACCCTAAAATCAGAGCGGAGTCTTGTTCTGAAAAAATCAATCTCTCTGTAAGCATTTAGCTGGTTTTATGCTGAAGAGCAGGATCACAGCAATTACGAGCTTGTATTTCCTGGCAGAGAGACAAGCAAGATAGATTTCCTCTGTTTTATGTTTGTGTTAATTTAACCTGTCAAAGTTAATCATCCTGCAGAAGTGCCAAAGCTCCACAATGCTGGGCACCAGAGAGCTGCCTATACATTGCTCTTACTTCCATCTCTGCTGGATCCTCACTAAGTACCCTTTGTTAAAGTTCCTCTGCTCTCTTGTCTTCATTTTTATAGCGGAATATTTGATAATCATCTTTTATATACATGCTACATTTATCACTTTAAAAATAAATAACATTTTTAAATATATAATGCTGAAATATCACTGTCTTTACATTTTTAAAAATCTAGATAAGAAGAGTAAACTAACACTAAGTTTATATGAGAAATGATATATTCACAAATATAGGTTTTATTAAATAAGAAATAAAACAGTTCTTAAATAATTCATGATTACTATGACAATATTCCTGAAACAAAGGATACACTAAAAATATAAGGAAATTATATAAGAAAATTTTATCTTTAATAGGGTTGAGGTTGTCATTTGGCTGTAACCCTAGAGTACTTATTGAACATATTGTTTGTTTGTTTTCCCTAAAGCATGCACATACTTGCAAACAGGAAGGAATCTTAACACTATGTTTGTGTGTGAGTGGGGGGCAAGTAAAGCATCTTTTAAACCCATTTTTCACTTTCACTTCGTCAGAGTGGGGTTCTTTCTAGTTTTCCTGGGATATATTCACTTTAACGGAGGTATTGAGTGAATATATATTGGACATAATTCCTTATGATCTATCTAAAATAATACTACATCTGAAATGTAAATATAGAAATGTAGATATATTTGAGAAATAATATGAATGTACTCCTCTGGGATGATTATATTTCGTGAGGATTGTGTCTCTTATTTTTTTATTTGATTTTATTTATTTTTTTTTATTTATTTTACAGGTAGAGTTGTAGACAGTAAGAGAGACAGAGAGAAAGGTCTTCCTTCCATTGGTTCACTCCCCAAATGGCCACTCCAGCCGGCGCTGCGCTGATCCAAAGCCAGGAGCCAGGTGCTTCTTCCTGGTCTCCCACGTGGGTGCAGGGGCCCAAGCACTTGGGCCATCCTCCACTGCCCCCCTGAGCCACAGCAGAGAGCTAGACTGGAAGAGGAGCAACTGGGACTAGAACCTGCCACCCATATGGGATATGCCGGTGCCGCAGGCAGAGGATTAAACAAGTGAGCCATGGCGCCGGCCCCAGTGGCTCTTATTTTTTTTTTAAATATTTATTTATTTGAAAGAGTTGCAGTGAGAGAGGGAGAGGCGGAGAGCTTCTGGTTTACTCCCCAAAGGCTTGCAATGGCCAGGGTGGGGTCAGGCTGACCCCAGGAGCTGATTCCAGGTCTCCCAGGTGGGTGCATGAGTCCAAGTACTCAGGTTGTCTTCTGCTTTCTCAGGTTCATTAGCAGGCAGCTGGATTGAAGTAGAGTGGCAAGGACTCCATCCGGCACCCATATGGGATGTCAGTGTCCCAGGCAGCAGCCTAACCCATGGTGCCACAATGCCACCCGTGGAATTGTATCTCGTAGTGCAAAAATAATCTCGTGAGAATTATACATAAATTGTACAATTTGATTTTTGTAAAAGATTCAAGTTTATAAATTTTTTAGCTATTGTGCTTTTTTCTAAAATATCAACCTCTTTATCTGACAAGAAATGCAAAATACAAAGAAGACTTTATGATAAATATTTGAATGTTATGGCTCAACATTGTGTAACACCTTAGGTTTGTTTTACGAGTCCCTCTCATAAAATGTATTTGCTTACCAGTCCTCTACTATGGCATCCTGTATTCATTCCACTTCTTCACTCTCATTTCTCCACATGGACTACTCAACAATTTTATGTTGTATTATGAGATGTATTTTCAGAAGTAGTTGTCAAGTAATTTTTAAAACACAATGGAATGAATATTAACTATTGGTTATCAATTAGTGTTTTTTTTTAAATCTCCAACTAATCTATACAGTCTTTTTTCTGTATAAGCACAACATCCCTCCCATTTTGCTATCATTGTGAAAAATTGTGAATCAAATGATCTTTCCAGCAACTTACCACATGGGCTATGGGTGAGCACTTCTGGGAATTTTAGGAAGAAAGTGTCCTTAATCCATCATGCCTCCCTCCTTGCAGCAAGGTATAATAATCTGTATTTAATAGGGATCAGTCTATCCCTTTAGAGTTTAGATGTATCTACATACGAGCTCTCTCCAGATATATTAATGCATCTTCAAATTTGAAATAGAAGGGTTTTATAATTAATAAAGATTTTTGAATTGAAGTGAAAATACAGTAAGAACTTATGACAAGGAATCTCTTGCAGCAACCCTAGTATTATGGATAGAATAAACCATTTTGAGAAGAAATAATAATAACTCCAAATCCAGTCTGCAACACGGTACTGACAGAGTGATGCTGACTCTGTTCTGTCCAGTGTAATGGCTACATCTGTGACCCAAAGGCTTCACAGAGTGAATTAGCATATTCACCATGTCATGGTTCGGAAAGTGTTTGGTGCGTTGTTAAGATGATAATCATATCTCAATAGATGCCAAGAAAGCATTTGATAAAATACAACACCCGTTCATGATGAAAACTCTAAGCAAACTGGGTTTGGAAGGAACATTCCTCAATACAATCAAAACATTCTATGAAAAACCCACAGCCAACATCCTATTGAATGGGGAAAAGTTGGAAGCATTTCCACTGAGATCTGGAACCAGACAGGGATGCCCGCTCTCACCACTGCTATTCAATATAGTTCTGGAGGTTCTAGCCAGAGCTATTAGGCAAGAAAAAGAAATTAAAGGGATACAAATTGGGAAGGAAGAATTCAAACTATCCCTCTTTGCAGATGACATGATTCTGTATTTAGGGGACCCAAAGAACTCTACTAAGAGACTATTGGAACTCATAGAAGAGTTTGGCAAAGTAGCAGGGTATAAAATCAATGCACAAAAATCAACAGCCTTTGTATACACAGACAATGCCATGGCTGAGGAAGAACTTCTAAGATCAATCCAATTCACAATAGCTACAAAAACAATCAAATACCTTGGAATAAACTTAACCAAAGATGTTAAAGATCTCTACGATGAAAATTACAAAACCTTAAAGAAAGAAATAGAAGAGGATACCAAGAAATGGAAAAATCTTCCATGCTCATGGATTGGAAGAATCAATATCATCAAAATGTCCATTCTCCCAAAAGCAATTTACAGATTCAATGCAATACCAATCAAGATACCGAAGACCTTCTTCTCAGATCTGGAAAAAATGGTGCTGAAATTTATATGGAGGCACAAGAGACCTCGAATAGCTAAAGCAATCTTGTACAACAAAAACAAAGCCGGAGGCATCACAATACCAGATTTCAGGACATACTACAGGGCAGTTGTAATTAAAACAGCATGGTAGTGGTACAGAAACAGATGGATAGACCAATGGAACAGAATTGAAACACCAGAAATCAACCCAAACATCTACAGCCAACTTATATTTGATCAAGGATCTAAAACCAATTCCTGGAGCAAGGACAGTCTATTCAATAAATGGTGCTGGGAAAATTGGATTTCCACGTGCAGAATCATGAAGCAAGACCCCTACCTTACACCTTACACAAAAATCCACTCAACATGGATTAAAGACCTAAATCTACGACCTGACACCATGAAGTTACTAGAGAACATTGGAGAAACCCTTCAAGATATTGGCACAGGCAAAGAGTTTCTGGAAAAGACCCGGGAGGCACAGGCAGTCAAAGCCAAAATCAACTATTGGGATTGCATCAAATTGAGAAGTTTCTGTACTGCAAAAGAAACAGTCAGGAGAGTGAAAAGACAACCGACAGAATGGGAAAAAATATTTGCAAACTATGCAACAGATAAAGGGTTAATAACCAGAATCTACAAAGAGATCAAGAAACTCCACAAAAACAAAACCAACAACCCACTTAAGAGATGGACCAAGGACCTCAATAGACATTTTTCAAAAGAGGAAATCCAAATGGCCAACAGGCACATGAAAAAATGTTCAAGGTCATTAGCAATCAGGGAAATGCAAATCAAAACCACAATGAGGTTTCACCTCACCCCGGTTAGAATGGCTCACATGCAGAAATCTACCAACAACAGATGCTGGCGAGGATGTGGGGAAAAAGGGACACTAACCCACTGTTGGTGGGAATGCAAACTGGTCAAGCCACTATGGAAGTCAGTCTGGAGATTCCTCAGAAACCTGAAGATAACCCTACCATTCGACCCAGCCATCCCACTCCTTGGAATTTACCCAAAGGAATTTAAATTGGCAAACAAAAAAGCGGTCTGCACCCTAATGTTTATTGCAGCACAATTCACAATAGCTAAGACCTGGAACCAACCTAAATGCCCATCAACGATAGACTGGATAAAGAAATTATGGGATATGTACTCTTTAGAATACTATACCGCAGTAAGAAACAACGAAATCCAGTCATTTGCAACAAAATGGAGGAATCTGGAACACATCATGCTGAGTGAAGTAAGCCAGTCCCAAAGGGACAAATACCATATGTTCTCCCTGATCGGTGACGACTGACTGAACACCAAGAGGGAAACCTGTTGGAGTGAGGTGGACACTATGGGAAACGGTGGCTTGATCAGCATAGCCCTGACTGTTAATGAACAACTTAATACATTATCCCTCTTAGTAGTTTTTTTATCTGTTCTACTTAATATGACTGGTTTAGATCTGTAATTGATGCACAGTTATTCTTAAGTGTTGAAAATTAACTGAAATGTGATCCCTGTTGAACATGGTGGTGGGAATGGGAGAGGGAAGAGATATATAATTTGGGACATGCTCAGGCTGACTTGCCTCAAGTGGTGGAGTTGGAAGCATACCAGGGGATTCCAATTCAATCCCATCGAGGTGGCATGTACCAATGCCATCTCACTGTTCCAGGTGATCAGTTTCAGTTCACAGTTGGTCATGGTGGAGGGACTGGGAGTCAAAGGGAGCACATAGACAAGTCTAGTACCTGCTAACGCTAACTGATGGAGTAAATAAAGGGGAGAGTGATCCAACATGGGAAGTGAGATACTCAGCAGACTCATAGAATGGCAGATGTCCTAAATAGCACTCTGGCCTCAGAATCAACCCTAAAGGCATTCGGAGCTGGCTGAAAAGCTCATGAGAGTATTTCAGGCATGGAAAGCCAAGACACTCTGGCAAAAGATCTCTGCGAGTGAGATCCCAGTGGAAAGAACAGGTCATCAAAGAAGGGGGTACCTTTTTCTGAAGGGAGGAGAGAACCTCCACTTTGACTATGACCTTGTCTAAACAAGATAAGAGTCGGAGAACTCAGAGGGCTTCCATAGCCTTGGAAACTCATGACTGGAGCATAGGGAGATTACTGATGCCATAGACAGGAGTGTCAATTGGTAAAGTCAACAACAGGAGTCACTGTGCACTTACTCCTCATGTAGGATCTCTATCCTTAATGTGCTGTACATTGAGATTTAATGCTATAATGAGTACTCAAACAATATATTTCACTTTGTGTTTCTATGGGGGTGCAAACTGTTGAAATCCTTACTTAATGCATACTAAACTGATCCTCTGTAAAAAAAAAAAAAAAAAAAAAAAAAAAAAAAAAAAAAAAAAAGAAAGAAAGAAAGAAATTATCAATTCCCAACTTGACTCTCACTGGGATTAAACATGACAATAGGTCTGCTCTGATTTCATCATCATTTAAAAAAATCATCTATTATTTTTCACTTTATGTTTCTGTGTGGGAGCAAACTGTTGAAATCCATACTTGATGTATACTAAGCTGATCTTCTGTATATTAAGATAATCAAAAATGAATCTTGATGTGAATGGAAGGGGAGAGGGAGTGGGAAAGGGGAGGGTTGTGGGTGGGAGGGACGGTATGGGGGGGAAGCCATTGTAATCCATAAGTCGTACTTTGGAAATTTATATGCATTAAATAAAAGTTTAAAAAAAAAAGATGATAATCAGAGTTGTTAGGCAATACTCTGAGACTGTAGTTCAGGGAGCATGCAGCTTCCTCACCATTCTGTATTCCGTGTAGAGAACAGTATTTGGAACATTGTATTTATTAGATGAATGGGTGAATGAGTGTACCGGAGCATGATTAGTTTTATATTCTCCATTTCTAAAATGACTTAAGTTGTATAACTAAATAAAGTGATGTTACAAGAAAGTTAATTTGTACATTGGGATATTTTAAAAATAATTCAGTCATAGTTAGAATTTATAAACTGGAATTAAGTACTTGATAAAATGATGTAAACCACTAATGAAAGCATTCTATTTGTTTTAAATATTTATTTTGATAAAAATATTTTAGTAATAATTTTAATAATGTTCTCCTAATAGTTGTTTGTTCTGCTTTTTGGTTTGTTATAAAACATTTAAAAGCTTTATATATGGATTGAAGAAATAAAATGTATTTCTTTTAGAATAATATTTTAAGTGCTGTATACTCTTTTTTTAAAAAAAGATTTATTTACTTATTTTCAAAATCAGAGTTAGAGAGGGAGGAATGGGGGGATAGAGAGAATCTTTCATCTTCTAGTTGACTTCCCAGATGGCCTCAACGCTAGGACTGGGCCAGGACAAAGCCAGGAACCAGGAGCTTCTTCAAGGTCTTCCACATGATGACAGAGTTGCAAACAATTGGACCATCTTCTGCTGCATTTCCCAAACCATTAGCAGAAGGTGGATCAGAAGTAAAGCTCCCAGGACACAAAGCAGCACCCATATGGGCTGCCAGCATCACTGGCTACAGCTTTACCCACTATACCACAATGCTGGCCCTAATAAACTCTCTTTCATCATGATCACTAATAGTAGTATAAGTTATGAATTGTTGCTTAACACATTATGCTCAGATTCATGGCCTAAAACAACATGTATTTGTTTTTTCACATTTGCTGATGATAGGAGTCCATGAATGACTTCTTTGGGTATTTCTGACCAAAGGTTGTCAAACTATTGGCTGGGGCTACAGAGATACAAAGGCTTACCTGAACTCAAAGTTGCATTTAGCATGTGACTTGTACTGACAGCTGTGAGTAGGTATACTTAGGTCTTTCCTGATGTAAGTTGGTTCTTTAGGTTTGTTTGGGTGTCCTCATGGCATTGTAGCTGCCTTTTAAGAGTGTGTGATCCAATAGGAAAAGACAGAAGGTTCAATGTCTTCTATGACTTACATTTGGAAGTCCCGTTCTGTGATTTTTCACCAAGTTCTATTTGATAGAATAGGTCACGAAGTAACAGTAGTGGTGTTAGTGTCTCCTGAATATCGGTGAATCAAAGGCTGTGTGGTCATAATTTAAAGCCATCACAAAACATATTTCTCAATCAGTCCTCTGAGGTTTATACTGGGAAATTTTAAATTCTCATTTCAGTTTTATGACCTAGATCTATTATTAGCCAATTTACTTATGAGGAAACTGAGCTCAGATCACCTAAGTATCTTCCCACAAAACTGTCTGTTTAAAGTTTGAATAAGTTGGTCCTAGAATGTATGCTTTTGTAATAAATATATTTTTAAAGAGAAGAGATTTCATGTATTTCAGACATAGTTTTAAGAATATAGCCACATTGCCCACCCTGCCTCCATCTCCCCTCCTTCCTTTCTTATTTTTCTTTTTAATTTTTGTGATGACATGCTTCCAATTTTCTTTATAGTCACAAACTTAAGCCTCCACTAAATAAAGAATTCAACAAGTTGAAAGTAGAAAGACCACTGTTGCTTAGGAGTACAGACAAGGGTTATAAACAATAATCACATCTCAAGATGTCAATTTCACTCACATTCATTACTTTTTGTAATCACTATATAAACTACCACAAATCAGAGAAAGCCTATGATATTTGTCTTTGGAGGTCGACTTGATTCACTAGGCATAATGATCTCCAATTGCATTCATTTTGTTACAAAAGACAGGATTTCATTCTTTTTTATGGCAGAGTAGTTTTCCATCACGTATGTTTGTATGTGTGTGTGTGTGTATGTGTGTGTGTGTGTGTGTGTGTATACCCATACATATATATTTTCTAATTGATGAACATCTAGGTTGGTTTGTTATCTTAGCTATTGTGAATTGAGCTTCTATAAACATGGGGGTACAAATAACACTTGAATATGCAGAATTCAGATGCTTTGAGTGAATTCGCAGGAGAGGGATTGTTGTTAATATGGTAGATTGATTTTCAGATTTCTGAAGAATCTCTATACTGTCCTCCATAATTGTTCTACTAGTTTTCCTTCCTACCAACAGTGTGTTTACGGTGATACTTTTCCAGACATCATTGCCAGCATGTATTTTGGATTATTGGGGCGACATGATACTACATTGTGTTTTTTATTTGCATTTCTCTGATGTCTAGTGATCTTAATCATCTTTTTATGTGTCTGCTGTCCATTTGTACTACATCCTTCAAAAAATACCTACTAGTATCCTTAGCCCATTTCTTAACTGTATTGTTTGTTTTATTGTTGTTGGGTTTCTCCTTATATATTCTGGGTATTAATCTTGTATCAGATGTATTATTTGAAAATATTTTCTCTCATTATGTTGGTTATCTTTTCACTTTGTTGAGTGTTTCCTTTGCTTTGTGCAATAGCTTCTTAGCTTGTTATAATCCCTTGTGTCAATTTCTGCTTTCACTGCTTGTACTTCTGGAGTCTTACCCAAGAAGTCCTTCCTTTGCCTATGTCTTACAGTGTTTACCTTTTATTTTTCTATAGGAATTTGCTGATTTCAGATATTAGATTTAGATACTTTATCCATTGTGAGTGGATTTTTGCATAGGATATACACAGAGGTCTTGTTTTATACTTCTACATGCAGAGATCAAATTTTCCTAACACCTTTCTGTTGAAGAGACTGTCCTTTCTCTAGGGAGAGATTTTAGTTCATTTGTCAAAGATTACTTTGTTGTAGATTCATGGATTAATTGCTGGAGCTTCTGTCTATTCTTTTACCAGTACTAGACTCTTTATTGTGACTGCCCTGTAATATGCCTTGAAATCTGATATTGCGATGCCTCCAGCTTTATAATAAAAATAAGATTGCTTTAGCAATCTTGTGTTGCCAGGTGAATTTTAGGGTTCTTTTTTCTAGATTTGAGAGGAACATCATTTTGCTTCCATCTGTTAATTGCTTTGGGTATTATTGTCATTTTGATGATAATTCTTCTAATTCATGCATATAGAAGATTTTAACTTTTCTGTGTCATCTTCTTTTTCTTTCCTTAGTGTTTGATGATTTTCATTATAGAAATCTTTCATGTTGTTGCTTAAATTTACCCCAATTTACTTAAATTTTCAGTTACTATTGTCAATGGTCTGATCTTAAATGTTCTTTCTCAGCCAAAGTATTGTTTGTGTACACAAATACAATTGAAATTTTGTGTTGATTTTATATCCTGCAATTTTACCAAACTGTATTATGATGGGTTCAAGTAATCTCTTCATGGATTGTTTGGTCCCCTATGCATACAAGCATGACATTTGCAAATAGGGATAATTTCAGTTCTTCCTTTTCAATTTGTACACCTTTGTTTTCTTCGTTTCTTTTCTTTTTTCTTTTTTTTTTTTTTTTTTTTTTTTTTTTTTTTTTTTTTTTTTTGACAGGCAGAGTTAGACAGAGAGAGAGAGACAGAGAGAAAGGTCTTCCTTCCATTGGCTCACCCCTCAATGGATGCTATGGCCGGTGCTGCCCCAATCCGAAGCCAGGAGTCAGGTGCTTCCTCCTGGTCTCCCATGGGGTGCAGGGCCCAAGCACTTAGGCCATCCTCCACTGCACTCCCAGGCCACAGCAGAGAGCTTGACTGGAAGAGGAGCAACCGGGACAGAATCCAGCACCCCAACCGGGACTAGAACCCAGGGTGCCGGTGCTGTGGGAGAAGAATTAGCCTAGTGAGCTGCGGCGCCAGCCTGGTTTCCTTTTTCTTGCCTAATGACTCTGGCTAAATCTTCCAGAACAAAATTGAATAGTAATGGTGAGAGTGGGCATCCTTGTCTGGTTGCAGATCTTATTGGAAATGCTTCTAGCTTTCTCCCATTCAATATGATGCTGACAGTGGTTTGGCATATATTGCTTTTATTATGTTGAAGTTTGTCCCTTCTATACCAAGTTTCTGAAAGTTTTTATCATGAAAGGGTGTTGTATTTTATGAACTACTTTGTATCTATTCAGATAATCATTTTTATTTGCTAATTTTTAATATGATGTATTACATTCATTGATTTGTGTATGTTGAGCCATCTCTGCATCCCAGGGATAAATCCCATTGGGTCTGGGTGGAGCATCTTTTTGATATGTTGTTGGATTTCATTAACTAGTATTTTGTTGAGGATTTTTGCATCTGTGTTCATCAGAGCTATTTATCTTTACCTCTTTTTCTTTGTTGTATCTTTTTCCTGGTTTCCAAATTAGCATGTTGCTGGCATCATAGGAGTTTCGGAGGATTTCATCCCTCAGGTGGAAATCCACAGTGTAACCATCAAGTCTTGGGTTTATCTTTTTTGGGAGGGCCTATATTACTGATTCAGTCTCTGCCTTGGATATTGGTCTAGTTAGATTTCCTATGTATTTGTGCCTCAATTTTGGTGCCGAAGTTTACTCATTTCTTCTAGATTTTCCAATATGTTGGTTTAAAGCTGCTTGTAATTCCTGGTGATTCTTCTTTATTTCTTTGGTATCCATTGTAACATCTTCTTTTTCATCTGTGTTTTTGTTGATCTGGACCATCCTCCTTTTTCTGGTTAGTTCAGCAAAAGTTTATCAATTGTGTTTATTTAAAAAGAAAAAACTTAATTTCACTTTTTTTCTGTTTTTAATTCAAATTTTGTTTATTCCATTTTTTTTATTATCTTTCATCCTAATTTGGATTTTATTTCTTCTTGTTTTTCCAGATCCTTGAGCTGCATTTTTAGATCCTTTATTTGATGCCTTTCCAATTTCTTGATATGGGAATTAATTGCTATAGAAATTATCTTTACACTGCTTTTACTGTATCCTAAAAGTTTTAATATATTGTGCTGGCATCTTCATTCATTTCTAGGATTATTTTTTATTTCTCTTTTGATTTCTTCTATGACTCATGTTTCTTAAGAAGTATATAGTTCCATCTTCATTTGTTTGTGTATTTTCTACTGTTTCTTATATCTTATTTTCCAACTATATTTCATTGTAGTCAGGCAAGATAGGTGGTATGATTTCAATTTTTTGATTTTGTTGAGATTTATTCAATGGCTTAGCATATGGTCTATCCTAGAGAATGTTTCATGCCTTCATGTGTATAATTTGTATTCTGCAGCTGTGTGATGAAATATACTATAGATATCAATCAGATCTATTTGGTCCACAGTGTAGATTAGTTCTGTTTCTTTGTTTCTTTTTTGTCTAGTTGATCTGTTCATTCATGGAGGTTGGGTGTTGAAGTCCCACATTATTAGTGTATTGGAACCTCTATCTCCCTTTAGATCCATTAATATTTGCTTTAAATAGCCAGGTGCGCTAGCATCAGTAGCAAGTACATTTAATATAGCTAGGTTTTCCTGTTGAATTAATCCCTTAATCATTACATGATGAATGCCCTTCTTTGTGTTTTCGCAGTTTTTGTCTTAGAAATTATTTTGTCTTATATTAAGATGCCTACTCATGTTTATTTTTCATTTCTTTTTGCATGGAATATCTTTTTTTCCATTCTTTCACTTTCAGTCGGTTTATATATTTGTAGGTGAAATGTGTTAATTGTAGACATCACAGAAATGGGTCTTGTTTTTTAATTCATTCCACCAGTCTGTATCTTTTAATTAGAGAATTTGGGCCATACACATTCAAGTGTACTATTGATAAGAATTGACTTGATTCTGCCATTTTTCCATAGTTATTACTATTGTTTGTTTTGGATCTCCTTTGTACTTTTACTGGACAGCTTTCTTCCTTCACATTATTTCATGATGCTGATTATCTTTATCTGTTTCTTTTTGGAGCACATCCTTAAATACCATTTGTAAGGCTGGATGGGTGGTAACAAATTCTTTAAGTTTCTGTTTGCTATGGAAGGTCTTTATTTCACCTTAATTTATAAATAAGAACTTTGCTGGGTGCCATATTCTGGATTGACAGTTTTTGTCTTTCAGAAGTTGAACTATATTTTGGCATTTTCTCCTAGCCAGTAGGGTTTCTGAAATCAGTTGCCAATCTAATTGGAGATACTTTGAAGGCCATCTGGCATGTTTCTCTTAAGTATTGTGGGATCTTTTCTTCATGCTTTACATTTGAAAATAATGTGTTATGATGAAAATCTTTTCTAATTATGTCTGTTAGGGATTCTATGTGCTTCCAGTACTTGAATACCTGTATCTTTCTCCAATATAGGAAAATTTTCTGCTATTATTTCACAGAATCAGTCTTGTAAGCCATTCTGTCTTTCAATAACTTCAAGGATTCCTAAGACACTTATATTTGTTTATTGTATCCCAATCTCAAGGATTGTTTGTAGTTTTTTCTGTTTTTTTTTTTTTTATATAACAGATATTTCAAAAGATTTGTCTTCTCAACTATTCTTTCTTCTGTCTCACTGAATCTGTTGCTAAGGCATTCTCTTTTTTATTTGACATATTTAATTCTTCATTTCTAATATTTTAGTTTGATTTTTCTTTAATGTTTATTTCCCAGCTGAATTTCTCATGTATCTATACATGTTTTTCTTTATCTCATATATTCTAGTCTCTGTAGTTTTTAGTAATATTATGATCATTCTTTTTTATTTTTAGGTATTTCATCGATTTCTTAATCTTCACATCCTAATATTGAAGTGTTGTTATGTTCCTTTTAGGGACTCATATCGTCTTCCTTGTTCATGTTTCTTGTATTTCTACATATGCTTTTCTATGTTTGTGGAAACATTTGCTGGTTTTCTCCTCTGAGGGTTTTATTCTTTGAAATACATCTCCAAGGATAAGTGGAATGCCTGCTCCCTCAGTAGATATCCAGGGGTATGTATTGGGTGGGGCCAGGGAACTTTGGCCAGTGCTCTAGTGTGGGGCAGTAGTCCAGAATGACACCCAGTTGGGTGTCAGAGATCTCTATTTTCAGCAGGAGGTGAGGATACAATAATGCCAACTTTTGTGTTCACATCCCCAGGCTTTCTCTGCCAAGGTAAATCAACTGTCCATGGTGAACCTTCTATACCTGTGCACCCCACCATCATTGGTGGTACAGGCTGCTGCAGATTTCTGCAACCTTGCTCTTAGGAGATGGCATCTGCACCAGTCCCCACCAGTGTCCTGCTTGCTGCTGTGTGATTGTACAGTCCCCACTGCTCCATGGAGTCTCTCTTCTTTCTGTAGACTTTCTACTGAAAACTTTGTTCTAACTGTCCCCTGGGAACGGTGTTCCTCCCATTTCTTCTGGTATTTTCCAATGCTCAAAATCAGCACAACTTTTTTTCAGTCATCTTGGATATTTCCAAATGTATGCTTTTAAGCCCTGTACCACTTTGCTGATTTATATTTGTGTTTAGTATAGTAAGTAGGCAGCTATATACATGCATAGTATTTTTACCCTTTTAACTACTAATAAAATTCTGTTATTTTTTCTTTGACATTTTTGAATTAAAGACTTATCAAAAGATAATTGTAAACTTTCTTATCTAAGGGAAGTATGTTTATGTAATTGCATTTCAATGAAATTAAATAATATTTCAATTATTTCTTCCCTCTCATTCAGATATATCCTCTTATATAACATGGAAACTATAGGAAAATGCACACAATATTAGCAATTAATCTGTACCATGTGACAAAAAACAAAGCAAGTGTGGCTCTCATGCAAATAAAACAAATATTTAGACCATTTCAATGTGTCTGCCAGAAGAACAGCTTCTTTGGTTCTAAAATATTAGTTATTTTGCATTGTAAACCAATTACTATTCAAATTGATATCAATAGAAACATACACTAAAGTATCTGTACCAGCCATGTGTCTATTTCATTGGCTTAAAAAAAGATTTTGAAACAACATTTAAAGAAGATACCCCTTCAAAATTTCAAATTCAAATCAAGAAGTTTACTTGACAGAGTAGTGTACTTGTATATGTTATTTCTAAAATAGGTTAGTGGTGTGTCTAAACTATTTTTATGTTTTACAATGTGAATGGAAGTGAGTAGTCCATGGATTATTCTTATTCTCTTTTTTTTAATGGCTTAGCATACTGAGGAAAAGAAAATGTGGTGAGGGAAATGCTAGTCAAAAATGTGATTATAAGAATTATGAGGTGGGTGGTCCTAAATGAACTGAAGAGAAAGCTTAAAACAAAAGGAGCTTGGACATTTCTTATTTTCAACCTTAGGACGGTATTTTTCTATGTGATTTTTATTGCCCAGTCTCATTTATGTACACTAACATTGACAGAAAAGAGGAAACAAAATTAATTTGCTTTACCACCTTGTAGACTATTCTCAACACAAAATGTCAGTTCACTTAAACAAAATGTTAAAAGTTGTTGAACACTGAACCTACTTCTCTAGTGTATTCCAAAAGGAGGAGTCAGCTTTATTCGTATAGAACCATTTTTCTTGAGAAATGAAAAATATTGATTTACCCTTCTCTCTGGTGTTTGTCTCTCTCCTGCTTCATACTGAAGTGAAAGCCAATCTGAATGAGAAAAGAAATTCTGCCCTTTTCTGGCTAAGATGTCACAGTTTCACAGGATAGGAATAAATTGTTCCCAAACTTCTCTATCTCTGCTGCTTTGAAATGGCTTTCGTATCCTTTTTATCTCATGAAATTTTGCATAACAGAAATTTCTAATTCGTTTTGTTTATTGTGTCATGAGTTAAAATTTGTAGAGATAGTCTAATTTAATAAAGAAACACACTTCATTAAAATCTTTGCTTTGTGATTTCTGAAGAGTTATATTATCTACATAACATTGAAGATATCTAATTTTCTGTTTTATTAACTAGTTTAGTCATTGGCACATATATAAAATACTTTGCCTCTTGGCAATATTTGTGGAGAAAAGTCACTACCTATCAGATCTATACTTCTGTGTTGATGATAGCCACATATTTTAATTAATATTTACATTTAAAATGATTAAAAATAAATTTAAAGATATTAGTCTTTAATATTAATAATATTAACCAAAATTTAAGTGCTCAATAGCCACATATGAATAGTGGCTGACATATTGAGCTGTGCAGATGTAAGCAAACATTTCTGTATCATAGGAAATTCTATCAGACAGTGCTCTCTTACTCATTTACATCTGGAAGGTGACTAATCTAGAATCAGAAAATCTAGCTCCCTAAGAATTACTGTATATATTTTGTGTTGTTTTTCCTCTCTTGTTTAGGTAGATCTCTAGATTGACTCTATAGCTTCATAATGACATCAGTTAATTTTAAAAATTCATGTTTTTTTTTAGTAGTCTGAAATGTTTAAATTCTTGAATAATTACTTTTTTCAAGCAATATTTTATCTGCAGTTTGATATCCAAAAACCATTCTTTGATTGAATCTATGAACAACTTAGTCCATTTTATGTTTACCTTAAGAAAAATACCCTGGGCCAGGGTTGGGGTGCAGTGAGTAAACCTCTTCCTGCTTCATTGGATTCCCATTTGGGTACCAGTTCAGGTCCTAGCTGCCCCACTTCTGATCTAGCTCCCTGCTAATGTGCCTGGGAAAGCAGCAGAAGATGACCCCAATACTTGGGCCCCTGCACCCATGTGGGAGACTTCATGAAGCTCCTGTCTTCAGCCTGGCCCTGCCCTGCCACTGTAGTCATTTGGGGAGTGAACCAACAGGTGGAAGATTCCTCTTTCTCTCTGCCTCTGCCTCTGTCTCTCCCTCTCTGGAACTCTGCCTTTCAAACAAATCAATAAATCTTTTTTTAAAAAAGAAAGAAAATTATCCTGTTATGTAATTTTTATTGTTAAAAACATCTCATTCAGCCAATATTTGTTGAGTACCTACCACGGATAAGAAAACAACAAAAGAGTAACCAGTAGAAAAATAATAAGCGAAGAACTACATCTTAAAAATGATGCCCTTTCAAGGATCTACAATTTCAATGAAGAGATGGGACAAAGAAATATCCATATATTATTACATTTTATATGCAGAATAAAAAGGTAATGCAGAATAACAAAACATCTTAATAATCAGTATACGCAAAGGTGTCTAGGAAGAAGAAAGGACAAGATGATAATACAGTGTTTACTTTTTCCTACCTACTCATTTTTTTGTAATTTTTGTTGAAAAATTTTTGAGATAGTATTTTTAATTAACGTTGTAGGCAAAAGAATCATGTTCCACTAAATAAAGAGTATTACAGTAAAAAATATGAAGACCATAGTTCAGCAGGAATACAGGCAAGATTTATAAACAATAATCAAATGAAAAAATGTCAGTTAAATCATATAATAAATTTTATAATAGTTACATATCATTACAATTATAGTAGTATTCACTTTTTTAAAAAAAAATCTACTTGAAAGGTAGAGTTAGAGAGACAGAGAGAGACAGAGACAGAGAAAGAGATTTATGTCTTCTCATTCATTCCCCAAATGGCCACAATGGCCAGGGCTGCACCAGGCTGAAGTCAGGAGTCAGGAGTCTCATCAGAATCTCCCACGTGGGTGGCAAGGGCCCACATATTTGGGTTATCATATGTTGCTTTCCCAGGCACATTAGCATGGAGCTGGATCAGAAATGGAGCAACTGCGGTAGGAACCAGTGCCTATGTGGGATTCCAGTATCACAGGCAGCAACTTAACCCAATACACAATGGCACCAGCCCCAGCATATAATTCTTATGAATTTGATTGAGAAACATGTAAAGCATAATTTAACAGAACAATATATTTTGTTCTCAATTCATTCTGATACACGAGGAGCCTTGTGGAAGGATGTATTGTGATATCTAAAGGATCGGAATAATGTAGAAAAACAGAAAGGCTTCATAATGCTTAAGGAAGTAAGCACAGCATATTTACAGGATGGTAACAAGGTAGTTGGGTGATGAAGTCCAGTGTTTAATCTGACATGTGGTGGAATAAACTTTGTAAGTGGAATTTGGCCAGTTTATAGACAGACAAACTGGAGGATCAAGTAAGTGGAAGTAATGTGAAGGAAATGGCATTATAAGAAGTGCATAGTTTGGGGAGACAGAAGACAGTAGAAAATCTTGAAGTAAGACCCAGATAAATGTGATGTCAGAGAGAAGGAAAAGCAAAGCATCAAATAACTAGATTCTTTAACTTTTTGTTTTTAATTTGTTGGGGGAGATTGTCTTAATCCCATTCATATGTACAGTGGATAAAAATCAACTCTGGGTAGATAGACTTTTACATCTGATTTTTTAAAAACTTTTTGACGAGCACTTAATTGTACATATTTCTGTGATACAGTATGATATTTCTGTGAAAGTATACAATGTGCAATGGTTAAATCAGGGTGATTAGAATTTCACTATTTTGTTGTTCGTTAAAGAACATCATACTGGTGAGCAGAGAGACTATAACTATGGCTTGCTTTCACAGTGTTTTGAGATCTTATTTAAATGCATCAAATCTCAGATTTATATATTTCGCAAACTTTAAATGTCTAAATACAATACTTTTCTCATCTATTAAAAAAATCTATTGATTGAATGAATATAAATATCAAGATAAAATTCATTGTGCTTTACTTTTTATGATTTTGTAATAGTGAGCTAGCGATCCTCACCTAGAGATTAGTATACTGGATCTTCAAAAAGCTCATGGAAATATGTATTATGCAAGGACTATTCATAGATTTTCAACTGTTGGCACCAAAATAAATATATCTTTTAAGTTTATTTTCCACAAATCTTTTTGTAGAAAGCAATCAAAACTATTTCTGTAATACACCTTAGTTTGTATATTGTGTGCGGGTATATTCTAATCTCAGTTCTGATAGTTCATATATGCAAGAACTAGAATAATTATGTCTCTAAACTTTATTCGCCACATCAATAAATGAGGAAAGTATCACCTCTAAAATAATAAGAAAAGTGTCTTAAAAACACTTATCTTAGTGCCAGCAATGCTCGGTAATATTATGTATAATAATGTTTATTATTATTATTAATTATGTATTAATGCTACTATTAGAAGCACTTATTGTATACCTTAATACATATTTTAATATGAAAGCATAAAATTATGTAAATGTCCAAGGTAAATTTTTGCTTAAGCTATAGACTTGGACATGGGTAGTAATATATATCAATAGATTTGTGTATATGTCATAATTATGAAATATTTACTAATATATATTGAATGGAAAATCATTAAGTCTGCCAGCCTCATTAAATAACATCCCATCTCATTGACTTTACTGAAAAGCCAAGTTAGTTGAATATAAAAATTCAATCAGTAACAAACCCATCTTTCATTCTCATGTTTATATCATGTTTGTTCTTGTCTCACTTAAAAAAAACATGATTCCCTGAACTAACTTTTCTTGTTCTTTGTGGTTAAAGCATTACACATTTCACTTAAATTTTCTATAATTAAATACATTAATATTTTATGTTTCTATTTGTGTGATGTTTAGTATAATGCTTTGCTTAAAACACAGATTTAATAAATGATTTCTGAATGAATAAATACATTATTGGGATACTGTATTAATCATTTTTTCTTAAACTCTATTACCTTCAAACAAAAACCATTTATCATTGCATGTGACTTTTCATGTAGGCTAGATTCCTTATGCATTCATAGGCGGTTTCAAACTGATGGGTATATTTGCTGATGTTGGCTGAGCTCTCATCTGAATTAGTCCTTGACTAGAGTAACTAAGCTAACTCAGTTGTGGCAACAGAGTGTCTCATCATCCAACAGATTAATGTGTGCTTGGATTCCCAGAGTCCAACAAGAAAGTAAGACAGAAAGTCTAGTGTGAAAAGCCTGGTTAGTGACAGCTTTGAACTGGCACATTAAGGCACGTTCTGGTTGAGAAAAGAAGTCAAAAGGCTAATTGTTTTGATCTGAGATTTTATAAAGTAACATTGAAAAGACATGGTTAGCTTACTGCTAACATGCCTGGGAAGGTAGTGGAGGATGGCCCAGGTACTTGGGGCCCTACCATGCACATTGGAGACCAGGATGGTGTTCCTAGCTGCTGGCTTTGACCTGACTAGACATCTCGGTTGTAGCCATTTGGGAAATGAATCAGTGAATGAAAAATATCTCTCTCTTGGCCTCTCACTCTCGGTCATTATGCTCTTCAAATAATTAAATAATAAATAGATATAAAAGGACATGGATACAAGGAGTAGAATAATGGAAACTACCTTCATTTTAAAAAAAAAGTACAATAGATAAATGTACTCTCCGCTGTTGCCTTCCCCAGGAAGCTGAAGGTTTGAATTTCACTGAGGGAGTTCTTTGGAGCTACTGGAGAAAGAAAAAATATTTTCTTAAAACTACTTAAATATTTCATTGATTCAACTTTCCTCTGTTATCCCACTGAGCATATGTTCTCATTTGTCTAATACAGCTGCAACATCGATTTTGCTTAAATGTTAAAATATCTCTTGTATTCTGTTAACACCTATTGCAGAAATATAATGTGTCCAGATTTTTAAATGTTTATTTGCATTTCCTACATCTTATATACACAAAAGAACATAACAAAGCAGTCTTATGCATTATAATAATCAAACATGTAATAATTAAATGATAAGTGAATAAAATTACAGCTTACTGATTTGAATATTGGCCAGTATCACCATCAGTCAAATAATTTTAAAGAATAGAATTGCTTAGATATAGATCTCTGATCCATCCCTTGTTTTTGATCACTGGACAAATTAAATTTAGGAAATGGGAATAATAGAATTACTTACTTTATAACATGACAAGTATGAGAACTATTAACTGTAAATTGTTGGGAAGAAAATGTGAGAAATGTTAACTATTTAATAAGTAATATCTAGTATATATGAATAGTAATGATAGTATAGTATTGATGATCAAAAACATTCTATAAATATTATTTAAGGATAATATTTCCAAATGGGCCATCAAAGAAGGAGGTACCTCTCTCTGAAGGGAGGAGAGAACTTCCACTTTGACTATGACCTTGTCTAAATAAGATCAGAGTTGGCGAACTCAAGAGGCTCCCATAGCCTTGGAAGCTCATGACAAGAGCCTAGGGAGATTACTGATGCCATAAACAAGAGTGTCAATTGTTAAATCAACAATGGGAGTCACTGTGCACCTACTCCCCATGTAGGATCTCTGTCCTTAATGTGTTATACTATGTGAATTAATGGCAAAACTACTACTCAAACTTTACACTTTGTGTTTCTGTCTGGGTGTAGTCTGTTGAAATCTTTACTTAGTATATACTAAGTTGATCTTCTGTATATAAGAGAGGGAGGACATGTACAGTTTGGCACATGCTCAATTGGACTTGCCCCAAATGGTAGAGTTAGAAATGTGCTAGGGGATTCCAATTCAATCCCATCAAGGTCTCATGTACCAATGCCATCTCACTAGTCAAAGTGATCAGTTTCAGTTCATAATTGATCATAATGAGGGGAATTAAGAGTCAAAAGGATCACATAAACAAGACTAGTGTCTACTAATACTAACTGATAGAATTAAAAAGGAGAGAATGATCCAACATGGGAAGCAGGATACACAGCAGACTCATAGAATAGCAGATGTCCTAAATAGCACTCTGGCCTCAGAATCAGCCTTTAAGGCATTTGGATCTGGCTTAAAAGCCCATGAGAGTATTTTAGGCATGGAAAGCCAAGACACTCTGGCAAAAACAAAACAAAACAAAACAAAACAAAACGAAAAATCACCTAAATGAAAGATCTCTGCAAGTTAGATCCCAGTAAAAAGAACGGGCCATCAAAGGACGTATCTTTCTTTGAAGGGAGGAGAGGACTTCCACTTTGACTATGGTCTTGTCTAAAAAAGATCGAAGTCGGCGAACTCAAAAGGCTTCCATAGCCTTGGCAACTCATGACAAGAGCCTAGGGTGATTACTGATGCCATAAACAAGAGTGTCAATTGTTAAATCAGCAACGGGAGTCACTGTGCACTTACTCCCCATATAGGATCTCTGTCTTTAATAGTTGTTCAATGTAAATTAGTGCTATAACTAGTATTTTTCACTTTGTGTTTCTATGTGGGTGCAAACTGTTGAAATCTTTACTTAATATATACTAAATTGATCTTCTGTATATAATGATAATTGAAAATGAATCTTGATTCACATGGGGTGGGAGAGGGAGTGGAAGTTGGGAGGGTTGTGGGTAGGAGGGAAGTTATGGGGGAGAAAAAGCCATTGTAATCCATAAGCTTTACTTTGTAAATTTAAATTTATTAAATAAAAGTTTAAAAAGATAATTGAAAATGAATCTTGATGAAGAATGGATGGGAGAGGGAGTGGCAGATGGGATTGTTGTGGGTGGGAGGGAGGTTATGGGGTGAAAAGCTGCTATAATCCAAAGTTGTATTTTAAAAATTTATATTTATTGAATAATAGTTGGAAAAAAAGAAAAAAAGATAACATTTCCAAAAAGTTACATGCCATTATTTAATCATTATGCTTTTGTAAAATATTTTAAGAATATATTTATTTATTGGAAAGACAGAGTTCCAAAAACAGACACAAAGAAAGATCTTCCATCTGCTTGTTGATTCCCCCAAATGCTCACACAGCCAGGGATATCCTAGACTGAATCCAGGAGCCCAGAATTCCATTCAGGTCTTTCACATGGGTAGCAGGAGCCCAAGCACTTAAACCATTATCTGATGCCTCCCAGGATGTATTAGCAAGAAGCTACATCAAAAGTGGAGGTGTAGGGTCAATGTTGTGGCATAGTGGGTTAAAGCCCATATGGGTGCTGTTTGGAGTCCCGACTGCTGTACTTCTGATCCAGCTCCCTGCTAATGTACCTGGCAAAACAGCAGAGAATAGCTCAAGTGCTTGGACCCTTGCACCCATTTGGGAGACCCAGAAGAAGCTCCTGGCTCTAGCATCAGATCGGCTCACCTCCAGCCGTTACTGCCCTTTGGGGAGTGAACCAGTAGATGGAAGACTCTCTGTCTCCACCTCTCTCTCTAACTCTTCCTTCAAATAAATAAAATAATAGTAGTAAAAAAAAAAGCAGAGGTGCTGGGACTTGAACCAACACTCCAATATGGGATGTGTGGCAACTTAACTAGCTGTGGCCACAATGCTCACCCCTTGTAACATCCCTTGTAAAATATTTAAGTACTCCCAATATCTTATTTAAAAACAGCTCCAAGATGAATAATTTTGCATATGATTCTTTAATAATTGTTTATATTATATAATTATTGGAAAGCAATCTAAGAATTGCACCTATTACTTTAATTGATATAAACTTGAAAAAAAGCTATGCTTATTTTCCTTTTGCTTCATTTACCTGTTGAAATCTTTACAACGAAAGTGTGAAGTGCCTTATTTTCTAAAGTAACATACATTTTAGCATTTTAAAAACCTTTGCTAACCTTTAGATCGAAGAATATGTCCTGTGTCCTAGATGCAGCGGAGTTCATTTGAATTAGATGAAGTTTGGTGCTACAATTCACGTGGTTTAAATTTTAGGCTAGATAGTTTTCAATATATTTATTAACCAGGTATATTTTCTCTCTTCTGAAATAACTGTTCACATCATTTTCCAATTTATGTATTACATTCACAGCATTTGGACAGTATTATTCTAACTTCATATCATCTCTCACCTTAATGTCTTTATATTGTCATTTCTCAGGCTGTGATGTTAAATCTACCCTCTGCAACTCATGCACACACACCATTGAGGCTCACCGAGCCTGAAATGGCCCTTTAGAAGCCTTGCTCTCTTTATCATTACTACAAGGCAGTGTTAAGACCCGTGGCAGCCTGTTTTAAATCTTGAATTGTGCTGATGCCATTATTTTCTTTCTGGGACATTCTGTTTGTAGTTCATGACAAGAGAAGACATCTTGCTCTTCACGATCTCTTTTAAAGTACATAGCATTTTTGCCAATTGCAAGACTTAATGGTATTTTTAACTCCTCTACTCAAAGAAACCTTGCTATATAAGTAAAAGGAAATTTTACTTCTTTGATTCCTATTTTTAGTAGGCCCCTGAAAACCAACATGGGCCACAGTGGCTTAATATATTTTTTTAAAAAAATAGCAATTTTAAGAATTGTGTTAGATAAAATGCTTAAGGTTGACTAGTGTCTGCTAGCAAGCTATTTGTAAAACCATGAAAATGTTTCCAAAATGTTCCTTAATCATTACATGAGAATATGGAAAGAAATAAATCTACAAATGTTTTGGGAAAAGAAGTCACTTATTCATTGATATTAGCTTGGACCTCAACATGAACTTTGATATGACATACTTCAGACAAGTTGTTTCTCTCCAGAGACATAAGGCAAAGTTCTGTGTTCAAGTTCAGGAAACTGCTTGGCTTCAAGTTTAAATTCGGCTACATCTTCCCCTCACATGGTGTCAGTGTTTCTTTTAGTCAATAGAGAGTCTATCATAAGAAAGAAAAACAGTGGGAAGGTCTAGGGATGTAATTGAGTATAACATTTACTATATGGTCATTGCGTGCTAACACGGTGTCAAGCTTTCATGTACTGTACTTTTTTTTATAAAAGCCTATAACAGTATTTAACAGAGGAAGTAATAATATAAATACAAAATTCAGTTTTATCCTATACTCAAATCCATTTTTTCTCATTGCAACACATTTCATAGAATGTAAGATACTTTCTAGAAATTAAAGAAATTTTTTAATAACCTGTAAGAACTTCTTTTAGTTTGGTATGGAATAGTAGAGGTAGTAAAGATTATAACATTGATGATGATAATGCTTGTGAAGAGATACAATATTGAATTGTTGTTCTGTCCAAGACAATTTAATATAGGCTTTGTATACCTTACCCCCATTAATTTTCAGAAGAGTCAAATTACAAAAGCATTGCTATGCCCACTTTATAAGACAAGGAGAGAGGACTTATATGCACTATCCTAAGTCATCTAACTAGCAGATACCTTAACTTAAATTAGAAAGTGTGACATATTCACTCAAGACCATTATTTTTAAATATAATCTGTATATTGTAATCTGTATTATATACAAACTACTCAAATATTTCTCACAGTCATATTCCATGCCACAGAGCATGTCATACTCAGTATATCACTACTTTTAAAATATACTTGGGGAGAACATCTCCTATCAATATTGTTGACTGTTCTGTGATGACCCAGATGTCATTTCCAAAATTTTATCAATTCTTTCAAAGAAAAATTGGGGCTTTTTATTTAATGTCAAGTGAAAACACTGACATATCATAATGAGGAATCTAGGGAACTAGACATCATGCTAAAAACATATGCTACCTGAAATACTATGTTCTTGCCACTCCAGCTTTAAGATACTTGGTATTTGGTTACTTCAATATCTTCTTCTTAATGCTTTTCCGTCTCAGTTTTATCTATCTTTTGGTTGAACCTGTTGAAATAATGGCCTGCTTTGCATTGTTAAACAAGATCCTTTCATTGTCACTAAAATTGAAAGTGGGAGCCACACCAAAATAAATGTGTGTCTCTGCAAGGGAACCTCAGTTTGCTCATTGGCTGACATACATTCAGGTTCTCATTAGAAACCTAGATTGCTGGAAATATTTCACTCCTATCTACCAGAGGAAAAACAGTTGGAACTTGCTATGCTGCACTGAATTTTAAGGCAGACTAATCAATCTAATTCCGTCTAAACCTATTTACCCTGTCCAGGAGATCCACTAATGAGGAATGCCAGCAACTCCTACTTCTTGACACTGCTTTCCAGAAGTGAGTTAATGAACCAATTTAAAGGGACATGCTTGACATTTGCAAATTAGCTTAGCTTGCTTGTTGGGGCAGCTTTCAACTGCATTGAACTGATATGGTTGTCATTAAACCATTCCATCATGTGAAATTTTTATAGTTCAGTAAACTTTAAAGGATATTTTAATAATCAAGTAAGTTCATGTTATCACCTAGAATTTCTAAAATTTCTCGATTATTGATGAAGCTGAAGTTTAGAATTTTAAATGTGGTATCCCTTCAGTTTCTACAATAATACCATGCAGTTTTGTGATGGTTCCTATTCCAACTGAAAGTAGAATAGACTTTGCACGCCAGTGTGTACTGTGAGTGATTATCAGAAGTTCAGTGCTTTCTCCAAAGCTTACAGAAGTTAGATAGATGAATGAAATATTCATCTTATGAGTAGAAATTGGATAGAATTTCTTGGGTTTTAAGTAACAAAGAATATTATACATTCTTCATAATCTACTCAAAAAATAAAACTTAGAACACTTATTTTAAAAGATAATGCAGTTTTCCAAACTTATAAAAGTAGTAATTGAAAAGTAAATTTCACTTACATAGGAATTCATTAGTCTATTTACAAACCATATTTGTCTACCTACTCTATTTTAGGCCAAGAGCAGAGCACCAGTAATATAAACATAAAAGAAAAACATGATATTTTCTTCTTTGGACTTGTACATTAGGGTGAAAGACTTGATCATGAAATAAGAAATGAGTAAATATCTGGCCTCAGAATCAGCCCTTAAGGCATGCGGATCCGGCTGAAAAGCCCATGAGAGTATTTAAGGCATAGAAAGCCAAGACACTCTGGCACACACACACACACACACACACACACACAAAAGACCGAAATGAAAGATCTCCACGAGTGAGATCCCAGTGGAAAGAACAGGTCATCAAAGAAGGAGGTACCTTTCTCTGAAGGGAGGAGAGAACTTCCACTCTGACTACGACCTTGTCTAAATATGATCAGAGTCGGTGAACTCAAAAGGCTTCCATAGCCTTGGCAACTCATGACAAGAGCCTAGGGTGATTACTGATGCCATAAACAAGAGTGTCAATGTGTTAAGTCAACAACAGGAGTCACTGTGCACTTACTCCTCATGTAGGATCTCTGTCCTTAATATGCTGTACAGTGTGATTTAATGCTATAACTAGTACCCCAATAGTATTTTTCACTTTGTGTTTCTGTGTGGGAGCAAACTGTTGAAATCTTTACTTAATATATGCTATACTGATCTTCTGTATATAAAGATAATTGAAAATGAATCTTGATGTGAATGGAAGGGGGAGGGAGTGGGAAAGGGGAGGGTTGCGGGTGGGAGGGAAGTTATGGGGGGGAAGCCATTGTAATCCATATTCTGTACTTTGGAAATTTATATTCATTAAATAAAAGTTAAAAAAAAGAAATGATTAAATAGAATTTTGAAAAAATTTACCTATGTGAAATAAACCATTAGAAATTGAAAAAGTAATAAGATAAGAAGGATGATATATTCTATCTAAATTAAAATGATTTTATATTTTAGAATCATTAAATTATAGGATACATTGTTTGGAACTGACCCAAGGTATAAAGCTGAAACCATAGAACCGCTTTATGCAAGAAGCTAACATGCACACACACAGTAAAAGGCTTAACTGAAAAAAAAAAAAAATTCTTTCCAGCAAGGAAGACAATATAGAAACATACATGTTAACCTGGACTCCAGGAGAGGAAAAAAAAAGAAAAACTAAAAACCTCTGCTCTGATATTTGGGAATCATTGATGCAGTCTCTGTAGTTTTGAAATTCTCTGATTGTTATGCTCTATTTATAGCCTAGAAAATTCTAAGCTATTAAGTTAACAGTGATTTGAGGTTACAAATCCTCTCTGGAAGAAGGTGTGGAAGGTACACTCAATCCAGGTCCCCTAGATTTTGGACAGACATGAACCAGTAATACATTAGTTTAAGTCCACAATCTAAAACACAAGACAGATACAAAGGATGTAGTATAGTTAATTGTGTTTGACTGGGGTGGTAGACCTGGAGACGAAGCTCAGTAGTTCTCAGTATGTTCATATTTGCTACTGAAAGAACTCTAAAGGAAATGAATGTTGGGATATAACGGGGTGTCACAGGAAATTCAAATAAAAAAATACTTGGAAATACAAAAATACCTTTAAAGAAGAAATTCAATGCAAACTTTTAAATAATATGTTAAGGGTAATCATTTGGTGCAGTGTCTTCTCACAGTATCTGCTTCCTGGGGCTGGTGTCATGCCGTAAACAGGTAAAGTGTAAACAGGTAAAGATTGCCACCTGCGACACTGGCAATCTGTATGGGCACCAGTTCATGTCCTGGCTGCTCTGCTTTCAATCCAGCTCTCTGCTAATGGTCTGGGAAAAGCAGTGGAAGGTGGCTAAAATGTTTTAGCCCCCACCATCCACATGGGAGACCCAGATGAAACTCCTGGCTCCTGGCTTCAGCCTGGCTCAGACCTGGTTGTTATATCCATATGGGGAGTGAACCAGTGAATGGAAGATCTCACTGTCTTTCCCTTTCTCTCTGTAACACTGAAATTCAAAATATATATTTATTTTTTTAAAAAAAACCTGCATTCCATATCAGAGTTCCTGGGTGCTGGCTTAGTCATTATTCCAGCTTCCTGCTAATGCACACCTTGAGAGGTAGCAGGTGTTCCCAGCTACACCTGTGGGAAACCCAAATTGAGTTCCCAGAATTCTAGTTTGGCCTGGCACATCTCCAGCTTTAATGGGCATTTGAGGAGTGAATAGTAAATAAGGAAATTTCTCTCTCTTTCTCTGCCTTACACATAAAATAAGTAAGTAGATGAATTTTTTTAAAAAAATTACATTTTATTTTTCCAGCTTCTTTGAAGTATAATTGGCAAATCAAAAATTTTTAAAGGGATAAATGTTTTCCACATGCTTCTCATGGTCTTTCTTTCTACTTTAAAAACTGGCCAGTATTTGTGTTTGCCACGGATCTTGGCATATTCATTACCTGGCTGAGAGGCATGCTGATATTTTCAGCCTGAAGCTTTCCTCCTTGATATGAAAAATAAATAATAAATGTAATTATTTACTGTCTATTTTTAGCTTAGAATCATTACCTTTAGTCTTCCATTTCTAATAGAGTTTTTAAAAGGAAATGAGTCCTAGTTCAAATGGGGTTCTTACAAGTCATATACAATTGAATTCTACTGAATTTTGCTGATATATTAATGTTTAATGCAAAGTTTACCCTTCTCTATGATAATAAAATGGGCATTTCTCTAAAATTCTAAGTTGTGAATATTCTTTGTGAAAATCATTTTTATTTTTGTTCAAAGATCATTCTTAAATTTAAGGTGACAATCATTTCAAGTACAAAATTAATGCAGGAAGAACTCGGGTTAAAAATACTGAAAATATGTTAATATCTTTTTTTATTTCAAATAAATACCATCTAAAAGTAATATACGTTATTTTATTTTGTCAATAGTCATGAATTCACTGAGATAACTACATCTGTAATTATTAGCCAGCTATATCACTACTGCAAGCACAATTCAAATAATATCCTATGACTTTTTTTTTATTTGACAGATAGATTTAGACACAGAGAGAGAGACAGAGAGGCAGAGAGAAAGGTCTTCCTTCCATTGGTTCACTCCCCAAATGGCCTCCACGGCCGACACTGTGCTGATCCGAAGCCAGGAGCCAGGTACCCCCTCCCAGTCTACCATGCGGGTACAGGGGCCAAGCACTTGGGCCATCCTCCACTGCCCTCCCAGGCCACAGCAGAGAGCTGGACAGGAAGAGGAGCAACTAGGACTAGAACCCCGTGGCCATCTGGGATGCCGGCGCCACAGGTAGAGTATTAACCAAGTTAGCCATGGTGCTGGCCCCTCCTATGACATTCAATCAACAGCATCCTCACTAATATTCATCTGGTGCATCAATTTTCTGAGTATCCGAAATCTTAGAAAGTATGCATGCTTTGCACAATTTGTCATACAATTAAATACAAAGTCAATTTTAAGACCATATTCTGGGGTGTCTCACCATGCCCTCTCATATCCACTTCTTGACAACTTATCCTTTGGAAATACTGAGGAAAAACAGATACACACAGAGACACGCACACAAGAAGGTATTTCAGAAAGATTCCTAGGGAAATGGAGTTTAAAGGTATGTTTATTTTTGGACTAGCATTTTGAAATCCATGTACAGTTTGTTCCTAAGATATTTATCTTTTTCTGTTTTTTATGTGAAAAATTTTAAGATAAAATCTGTGCATATTTATGGGGTACTGTATGATGTTTCATTACATGCACTCCTTGTATAATATCCAATCACAGTAAATGTATTTATCATTTCATGCATCTAATGTTTCTTTATAGTGAAAGTATCTAAAGTCCTTTCTTTTAGAGTTATTTTAATAGAAAAATATACAGATGGTACGTTGTAAGATCATGTCAGAGCCAGCATTGTACAGTGGGCTAAGCTGCCGCTTGTGACAGATAGTAGTTGATTTAAGCCCCAGCACCCCTTCTTCTGTTCCATCTTCCTGGTAATGTACCTGAGAAGGCAGCAGAGAATAGTCCAAGTGCTTGTACCCCTGCCACGCATGTAGGAGACAAGGGTGGTTTTCCTGGCTCCTAGCTTTGGCCTGGGCTAGATCTGGTTGTTGTTGCCATTTGAAGAAGAAAGACAGCAAATGGGAGTGTATCTCTCTATTTCTGTCTCTAACTCTAGCTCTACTCACTAAAGATTTGTTTATTTATTTTAAAGGCAGAGTTCGAGAGGTAGAGGGTGAGGGAGAGGCAGAGATCTTCCATCCAGTGGTTTACTCCCCAAATAGCAACAATGGCCAGGCTGAGCCAGGCTGAAACCAGAAACCCAGAATCTATCTGGGTCTCCCACATGGGTGGTAGTGGTCTGAGTACTTATTTCATCTTCTGTCACTTTCCTAGGCACATTGGTAGAGAGCTGGATTGGAATGGAGCAGCCATGGCTCACACCAGTGTTATAGGGGGCTAAACCCACTGCACCACGACTCTGGCTCTGATCTCTCCATTCATTCATTCATATTCTCTCTCCTTCTCCCTCCCTCTGTCCTCCTCCCTACCTTCTTCCCTCCTTTCCTCCCCATTCTCTCTTCCAATCTCCTTTTCACGCAAATACATTTAAATTAATACTTTTTTACAAATTCATATAATCAGAATACAGCGACAGTTTTACATCCTCCTTTCCAGTGTGGATGCACCTTATTTCTTTCTCTCACTTATTTGTTCTAGGACTCCCAATGCTATGTTAGTCAAAAGTGTTGCAATTAGGCATCTTTGTCTTGTTCCAGATCTTACAGGGAAAATCTTCAACTTCTCCTCTTTCAGTATGTTAGCTGTTGGCTTGTTTTATGTGGGCTTCACACTGTTGAGGCAAGGTGCTCCAATAGCTGATTTGGTCAGCATTTTTATCATGAAGTATTGCTGAATTTTATCAAATGTCTTTTCTGCTGCTATTGAGATGATCATGGCTTTTGACCTTCATTCTGTTGATGTGATAGCATATATATTGGTTTCCATATATTAAATAATCCTTGCACTACTGGGATGAAACTTATTATAGTAATTGATGTTTTAAATGTCCCATTGGATTTGTTTGCTAGTATTTTGTTGAAGATTTTTGCCCTTATGCTCATCAAAGATATTTGCCTGGAGCTTTCTATTCTGGTTGTGTTCTTGTCAGTTTTTGGTGGCAAGGTACTTCCCTATTCATAAAATAAATTTAGGAAATCCCATTTTTAAAAATAAGAAGAATTAGTGGTAATACTTATTTCAGGTTTTATAGAGATCAGCAGTGAAGCCTTATGGTCTTGGCCTTTTCTGGGCTGGAAGATGTTTTATGATGGATTCAATGTTACTATATATCAGTTTGTTTAAATATTCTGTTTCTTCATCATTCAAGAATGATAAGTATATGTGCCCATGAATTTGCTTATTTCTTATAGGTTATATTTATTACCATAAAATCTTACATCATAATCTCTAACAATCTTTTACATTTCTGTAGTCTCATTCATAATGTTATATTTATGTGGTCTCATTCATAATATTCCAACTCTCATCTTTTATTCTTTGTATTTAAATAATCTTCTTTTTTTCTGCTGGGTCTAAGAGTTTATTAATTAATTAATCTTTTAAAAGAACTACCTATTAATTGTATTGCTCTTTTGATGTCTATATCATCTATTTAGTCTATGTCATCTATTTATGCTGTGAGTTTTCTCATTTCATTCCTGCTAGCAATTTTTTGGTTTACTTTGTTCTTGGTTTTTCTAATTTGTTGAGGTACAATAGTAAGTTTTTTATTTGAGATCTTTCTATTTTTATTAATGCAGGCATTGATTGCTGTAAAATTCCCTCTTACTACTGCTTTTGCTGTATCCCATAAATTTTTGTATGTTGTATTCCCATTTCTATTCATTTTCAAGACATATTTGAATCATTCTTGATTATTCCTGTTGCATTGATTATTAGGGAATAAGTTGTTTAATTTCCCTGTATTTATGTTTTCCAAAGTTTTTAATTTTATTTCTAAAATTTTTTTAGCATTGTTTTCAGATAAGATACTTAATATGAATTCTATTATTTTAAACTTGTTGAGGGACCAGTGTTTTGGCCCAGTGGGTTAAATTGCCACTTAGAATGAAGAGCCCCGATACTCAGCTTCTGATTTAGCTTCCTGCTGATGTGGCTGGAAAGGCAGCAGAAGATAGCCCAAGGACCTGGGCCCCTGCCATCCAGTAGTAGGCCAAGATGGGGTTCCTGGCTCCTGCCTGGCCCAGCATTGACTATTGTGGCCATTTGCAGAAAGAACCAATGGATAGTAGCAGTCTCTCTCTCTCTCTCTCTCTCTCTCTCTTTCTCTCTCACTCTCCACACTTGATCTTAGCCAAAAGTCAAGGCCAGAAGCTTTTTCCAGGTCTCTCACATGGATGCAGGGGCCCAAGCACTTAGGCTGTCTTCTGCTGCTTTCCCAGGCACATGAGCAAGGAGCTGAATCAGGAATAGAGCAGCCAGAACTAGAACCAGTGCCTGTATGGGATGTTATTACTGCAGGTGGAGGCTTAACCTGCTATACAACAATGCCAGCCTCACCTTTCTCCCTCTTACACAACTTTTATTTCTGGTTATGTGATTTTTCTCTAGTGGTTAGATTTGTTGCTTATTATTTTTTAAAGTATGTATAGATTTTTGCTTTGTGGTTATTATGAGACTTACCAAAGTAACTTCTTTAGGCTACTACAAGCTATCTTGAAATGGTAAAACTTAACATTGAGTATAAAAATGAGAAAAGAGACAACCATAATACAAATATTTATGGACCAGTGCTGTGGTGTAGCAGGTAAAGCCACTATCTGCATTGCCTGTATCCCATATGAGCAACAGTTCATGTCCCAGCTGCTCCACTTTGATCCAGCTCCCTACAATTGGCCTGAAAAAAACACCAAGAAGATGTCCCCCTGCTACCCATCTGAAAGACCCAGGTGATATTCTTGGCTCCTGGTTTTGGACTGGCCCAGCACTGGCCATTGTGGTCATTTAGGGACTAAACTAGCAAATGGAATATTTGTTTTATGTTTCTCTCTGTATCTCCTTCTCTCGCTGGAACTGTGCCTTTCAAATAAATTTTAAGTGTTAGAGAGAGAAGAGAGAAGAAAAAAAGAAAAGGAAAAGAAAAGCAAAGAAAAAAGAAAAAGAATCACTAGTGGCATCCTTATCCCTTGAAATGAGAGATTGAATTCTAGAACAAATCTGGAGTCACTAGTTTGTAAACCAAACACAGAGAAGTGACCACTCTCTGGCTATTGTGTCAGTTAAGAATAATTACAGCTGCAAGTAATACTAATGTAGGTAAGACAGTGCTACTTTTCCTAGTTCCCTTACATAAAGTTGCACTGGAACTCTTTCAGCCCTTAGTAAAGCCAGGTACCTGGATAAACATCTCAAGAATTCAAAGGCCTTTCTCCAATGGCTAGTCTTGGGCATCACATTCTCAAAGAATGTGATGGCTTTGCTGTTATTCAAAATGACAAATCAAAATATATAAAGACTGTCTAAATCTCACAACAGACACATTTTATGTCCCATACCCCAGAAATAATGCCCTATGACTAATTCAAACTCAAGGAACCCTGGGAAAGATGAAAAGCAGAAAATGTTAGGTGTAATCATTTGTTTAGTTGACCTACTCTGTATGCCTGGACATCATTCTCTGTATTCTTGTGATCTGACTGCTACTATTGAAAAAATAAACTGACTTACAGTTGCTCATTGCCTACTGTAAAGCATTTATATCATGGTTTCAATCATTATCATATTTTGTTAGCTTTGAAAAAGGAAAAAATGTGAAATGTTCATAAATTTTTAGCTAACATTTGCTTTAAAGGATGCTGAAAGGCTATGATCCTCTTTTCCTGTGCTATCTCTCTGAAGTACACAAACATAAAATTATGTATTCCTACATTTATTTATCTACTCTTTTTTTTTTAAGAACTGGTAAAAAGTTCGGGGTTGTTATTTTAAGGAGGGAGAGAGAGAGACAGGAACCCTCAGTTTGTTTTTCTTTTATCAAGCCTGAATCTAATGTACCAAATGAACACAGTCATATCTGACAATTAAAATTCCATTTAGTCTAACACATTATTTGCTGGTTAGTTAGATGCCTTGTGTTAAGCAGTACAAACATCAGATGCATAGGCATAGAGCAGTGGAAATGACATTGTGTGGTATACTCAAAGAGGACCTGAATTTAGGAAATGTTAAATGATCAGCATAAAGAATATCCTAAAATAGGAAGCTGTGCACACATAGTAGGGGTCAGGGTAATTAAAGGTACATATGAAAAGCAGTGAAAATAGGGTAATATAGTATATTATTTTTATTTTGTTTTCTAATATAATTCCCACTTTTCCATCTTCTATTATAATTACAAAAAGAAGACTTGGAAAAATCTGCTGTTATAATTAAGATGGTGAATCTTCTCAATCCTTTCAGTTTTCATCAGCTAAATCTATGCCAAATATACAGATTTTTTCCTAAACCCAATCTACTGTCTGGCCTTCATATCCAAGATCCCTGTATTTCCATTTTCATCTTATGTAAGTTGCTTAATTGCTTTAGGAGTAAAACATACAGAATTAGAAATGTGCGGGTAATATCTGCTTAAACACTGTTTTGAAATTAAAAACCTATAGTGCAGTTCTTCACATTATAGTTGTCTCATATTCCAAGATAGATGAGGAGAATATGAGTGACAAATTAGTCATGGGTGCTGTAAGAGATTTAAGGGAAATAATGAGATTTAAATTAATCTAGTTCTCCATGAACCACTTCAGATTCTATAGATTATTAATGCTGTAAAAGTTCTTGAAATTTTAGTTCAGCCAATTTTATCAAACATTATTCAATAGAAGATTTTGTACAAGAAAACATTTGTGGCTTTTGGAATTAAAGAAGATTTATACTGATAAATATTATTTCAGAGTTCTTTTTAAACTTTTATTGGATTTCTATTATTTTTAAATATTTTTATTTATATAGGGTGAACAAATTTCACATATTTCCTATATACAGATTTGGGAGGATAGCAATACTTCCTAACCCCCTTCCTTCTTCCTTTCTTATTCTTTTAATTTTTCTAATGACATGATTCTAGTATATTTTATAATAATAGCTTAAATCTGTACTACGTAAAAAATTCAACAAGTAGAAAAAGAAAAAACACTGTTCTTCAAAAGTAGAGACAAGGATTATAAACAACCATCAAATAAAATGTCAATTTCCCTCATATACATGACTTTTTTTTTTTTTTTTTCTGTATTCTGTTGCCATAGATCAGGTAAAACATGATATTTGTTTTTTGGTGACTGGCTTTTTTCACTGGTTTCCAGTTATACCCATTTTGTAGCAAAAGACAGGATTTCATTCTTTTTTACATCTGAGTAGTATACCCTAGTGTATATAAATCAAATTTTCTTTATCCAGTCATCGTTTAACAGACATCTGGGTTGATTCTATATCTTAGCTATTGTGAATTGAGCTGCAATAAACATGGGGATACAGATAACGCTTTCATATGCTTATTTCATTTTGCATGGGTAAATTCCCAAGCAAAATGGGAATTTAATTAAAATGTCCGGGTCATATAGTAGATCTATTTTCAGATTGCTGCATAATCTCCAGACTGTTTTCTTTTTCTTTTTTTCTTTTTTTTTTTTTTTTAAGGGAAATACCATTTATTGAGCACCTGGTATACAATAGCCTCCCCCCCCCCGTGTCTTCCCTCCCATCCACAATGCTCCCCTCTCCCACTCCCTCTTCCCTTCCCCTTCACATCACAATTAATTTTCAATTATCTTTATATACAGAAGATCAATTTAGCGAATGTTAAGTAAAGATTACCACATTTTGCTCCCACACAGAAACATAAAGTGTAAAATACTATTTGAGTACTAGTTATAGCATTAATTAAACACCTAAGAGTAATTGTGTATTAATTACAGAGCTCAACCAATAGTTTTAAGTAGAATATAAAATGCATCTTTTGCATTGTTGTGGCTTCCCCCCGACCTCCCTCCCTCCCGTGGCCCTCCCCTCACCCACTTCCTCTCCCCTCTCCCCCCTTCATCACGTTTCATTTTCGGTTACCTTCATATACCGAAGATCAATTTAGTATATACTAAGCAGGGATTTCAACAGGTTGCACTCACACAACCGAACCAGGTATAGGGTATTGTTCGACTAGTAGTGTTGTTTTTTCGTTTCATAGATAAACATATTAAGGACAGAGATCCTGCGAGGGGAGCATGAACCCAGTGACTCCGTTGTTGATTTAACAATTGGCACTCTTATTTATGACATCAGCAATCACCCGAGAATCTTGCTATGAGCTGTCTAGGCTATGGAGGCCCCTTGAGTTCACCAACTCTGAATTTGTTTAGTCAAGGCCATATCACAGTGGAGGTTCCTTCCTCCCTTCAGAGAAAGGCCCCTCTCTCCTTGATGGCCTGATCCTTCTGCTGGAGTGTTGTTTCCCAGGATCCTTCATTTAGATTGTTTTTTGCCACCGTGTCATGGCTTTCCATGCCTGCGAGACTCTCATGGACCTTTTACAGACTGTTTTCAACCAACAGTGCATTAAGGGTACCTTTTTCACCACATCCTCACCAGCATTTATTTCTTTTTGTATTCAATATGATAGCCACTCTGAGGTGAAATAAAACCTCACTGAGGTTTTCATTTGCATTTCCCTGATGGCTGGTGATCCTGATCATTTCCACATGTATCCGTTGGCCATTTGAATTTCATCCTTTGAAAAATGCCTGATCAAGATAAAGGGTTAATAACCAGAATCTACAAAGAGATCAAGAAACTCCACAAAAACAAAACCAACAACCCACTTAAGAGATGGGCCAAGGACCTCAATAGACATTTTTCAAAAGAGGAAATCCAAATGGCCAACAGGCACATGAAAAAATGTTCAAGGTCACTAGCAATCAGGGAAATGCAAATCAAAACCACAATGAGGTTTCACCTCACCCCGGTTAGAATGGCTCACATTCAGAAATCTACCAACAACAGATGCTGGCGAGGATGTGGGGAAAAAGGGACACTAACCCACTGTTGGTGGGAATGCAAACTGGTCAAGCCACTATGGAAGTCAGTCTGCAGATTCCTCAGAAACCTGAATATAACCCTACCATTCGACCCAGCCCTCCCACTCCTTGGAATTTACCCAAAGGAAATGAAATTGGCAAACAAAAAAGCGGTCTGCACCCCAATGTTTATTGCAGCACAATTCACAATAGCCAAGACCTGGAACCAACCTAAATGCCCATCAACGATAGACTGGATAAAGAAATTATGGGATATGTACTCTTTAGAATACTATACCGCAGTAAGAAACAACGAAATCCAGTCATTTGCAAAAAAAATGGAGGAATCTGGAACATATCATGCTGAGTGAAATAAGCCAGTCCCAAAGGGACAAATACCATATGTTCTCCCTGATCGGTGACAACTCACTGAACACCAAAAAGGAAACCTCCTGAAGTGAAATGGACACTATGAGAAACGGTGACTTGATCAGCATAGCCCTGACTGTTAATGAACAACTTAATATATTATCCCTCTTAGTAGTTTTTTTGTCTGTTCTACTTAATATGACTGGTTTAATTCTGTAATTAATACACAGTTATTCTTAAGTGTTGAAAATTAACTGAAATGTGATCCCTGTTAAACATAAGAGTGGGAATAAGAGAGGGAAGAAATGTATAATTTGGGACATGCTCAAGCTGACTTGCCCCAAATGGTAGAGTTAGAAACATACCAGGGGATTCCAATTTAATCCCATCAAGGTGGCATGTACCAATGCCATCTCACTAGTCCAAGTGATCAATTTCAGTTCACAATTGATCATAATGAAAGGACTAAGAGTCAAAGGGAGCACATAAACAAGTCTAGTACCTGCTAACACTAACCGATAGAATAAATAAAGGGGAGAGTGATCCAGCATGGGAAGTGAGATACTCAGCAGACTCATAGAATGGCAGATGTCCTAAATAGCACTCTGGCCTCAGAATCAGCCCTAAAGGCATTCGGATCTGGCTGAAAAGCCCATGAGAGTATTTCAGGCATGGAAAGCCAAGACACTCTGGCAAAAGATCTCTGTGAGTGAGATCCCAGTGGAAAGAACAGGTCTTCAAAGAAGGAGGTACCTTTCTCTGAAGGGAGGAGAGAACCTCCACTTTCACTATGACCTTGTCTAAACAAGATAAGAGTTGGAGAACTCAGAGGGCTTCCATAGCCTTGGAAACTCATGACTGGAGCATAGGGAGATTACTGATGCCATAGACAGGAGTGTCAATTTGTTAAGTCAACAACAGGAGTCACTGTGCACTTACTCCTCATGTAGGATCTCTGTCCTTAATGTGCTGTGTATTGAGATTTAATGCTATAACGAGTACTCAAACAGTATATTTCACTTTTGTTTCTATGGGGGTGCAAATTGTTGAAATCTTTACTTAATGCGTACTAAACTGATCTTCTTTAAAAAAAAAAAAAAAAGAAATTAGCAATTCCCAACATGACTCTCACTGGGATTAAACATGACAATAGGTCTGATCTGATTTCATCATCATTTAAAAAAATCATCTATTATTTTTCACTTTATGTTTCTGTGTGGGAGCAAACTGTTGAAATCCTTACTTAATGTATACTAAGCTGATCTTCTGTATATTAAGATAATCGAAAATGAATCTTGATGTGAATGGAAGGGTAGAGGGAGTGGGAAAGGGGAGGGTTGCAGGTGGGAGGGATGGTATGGGGGGGAAGCCATTGTAATCCATAGTCGTACTTTGGAAATTTATATTCATTAAATAAAAGTTAAAAAAAAAAGAAAAAGAAAAATGCCCGTTCAAGTCTTCTGCCCATTTTTTTATTTAGTAAATATAAATTTCCAAAGTACAGTTTATGGATTACAATGGGTCCCCCGCCCCCAGTAATTTTCCTCCCACTTGCACCCCCCCATCTCCCGCTCCCTCTCCCATTCCATTCACATCAAGATTCATTTTCAATTATCTTTATATACAGAAGATCGATTTAGTATATATTAAGTAAAGGTTTCATCAGTTTGCACCCACACAGAAACACAAAGTGTAAAATACTGTTTCAGTACTAGTTATTAGCATTACTTCACATTGGACAACACATTAAGGACAGATCCCACATGAGAAGTAAGTACACAGTGACTCATGTTGTTGACTTAATTTGACACTCTTATTTACAGCGTCAGTAATCTCCCTAGGCTCTAGTCATGAGTTGCCAAGGCTATGGAAGCCTTTTGAGTTGGCCAACTCCGATCTTATTCCGACAGGTTCATAGTCAAAATGGAAGTTCTCTCCTCCCTTCAGAGAAAGGTACCTCCTTCTTTGATGGCCCCATTCTTTCCACTGGGATCTCACTCGCAGAGATCTTTCACTTAGGTGGTCTTTTTTTTTTTTTTCCAGAGTGTCTTGGCTTTCCATGCCTAAAATACTCTCATGGGCTCTTCAACCAGATCCGAATGTGTTAAGGGCTGATTCTGAGGCCAGAGTGCTGTTTAGGACATCTGCCATTCTATGAGTCTGCTGTGTATCCCGCTTCCCATGATGGATCGTTCTGTCCCTTTTTGATTCTGTCAGCTAGTATTAGCAGACACTACTCTTGTTTGTGTAATCTCTTTGACTCTTAGACTTATCAGTGTGATCAATTGTGAACTGAAATTGATCACTGGACTAGTGAGATGGCATTGGTACATGCCACCTTGATGGGATGGGATTGAATTGGAATCCCCTGGTATGTTTCTAACTCTACCGTTTGAGGTAAGTGTGCTTGAGCATGTCCCAAATTGCACATCTCTTCCCTCTCTCATTTCCACTCTTATATTTAACAGTGATCGCTTTTCAGTTAAGTTTCAACACTTGAGAATAACTGTATATTGATTACAGTATTCAACCAAAAGTATTAAGTAGAACAAACAAACGAAAAATACTAAGAGGGATAACATATTAAGTTTCTCATCAACAGTTAGGGTGAGGGCTGATCAAGGTACATTTCTAACTCCACCATTTGGGGCAAGTCCAATTGAGCATGTCCAAAATTGTACATCTCCTCCCTCTCTTATTCCCACTCTTATATTTAACAGGGATCACTTTTCAGTTAAAATTTAAACACCTAAGAATAATTGTTTATTAATACAGAGTTCAACCAATAGTACTAGAACAAAAAAAAATACTAAAATTGATAAAGTATTACATTGTACATCAACAGTCAGGACTTATATTAACAAGATTGTTTTGTTGTTTTGAGTTACTTGAGCTCTTTATAGACTGTGATATTAACCCTTTATCAGTTCCATAGTTTGAAAATATTTTTCCCATTCTGCCAGTTGCCTCTTCACTTGGCTGAGTGAATCCATCGCCGTTCAGAAGCTTCTTAGCTTTATGTAATCCCATTTGAAAATTTTTGGTTTCATTGTCTGCTTCTGGTGCCTTTTACAAGAAGTCTTTGCCTATCCCAATATCTTGCAGTTTCCTCACTATTCTCTAGAAATGCAGTGGTATCAGGCCATAGATTTAGATCCTTTATTCATTTTGTCTTGATTTTTACAAGAAGTGTAAGGTAGAAGTCTTGTTCCATACCTCTGCATGTGGAGATCCAATTTTTCCAGAACCATTTGTTGAGAAATTGTCCTTTCTCCAGGGGGTTATTTTAGGTCCTTTGTCAAAGATTAGTGGTGGGGCTACTATGCTCTGGCATAGCAGTTAAAGCTGAAGGCTGCAGTGCCAACATTCCATATGGGTGCTGGTTTGAGTCCTAGCAGCTCCACTTCTAATCCAGCTCTCTGCCATGGCCTGGGAAAGCAGTAGAAGATGGCCCATATCCTTGGGCCCCTGCACCCACGTGGGAGACCCAGAAGAAGCTCCTGGTTCCTGGTTATGGATTGATGTAGCTCCGGCCTTTGCAGCCAACTGGGGAGTGAACCAGCAGATGGAAGACCTCTCTGTCTGCCTCTCCTTCTCTATGTATAACTCTGACTTTCAAATAAATAAATAAATACTTTTAAAAACAACAAATATTAGTTGGTTTAGATGCATGGGTTGATTTCTGGGGTTTCTAATCTGTTCTGTTGTTTTACATGTCTATTTTATGCTAATATCAGGTTGTTGTAATTATATCTACCCTGTAGTATGTCTTGAAATCTGATTTCATAATGTGTACAGCTTTATTTTTGTTGTTTAAGATTGCTTTAGCTATTCAGTGTCTCTTGTGGTACCATATGAATTTGTTTGTTTTTTTTTTTTTTCTGGATCTGATAAGAATGAAGTTGGTATTTTCTTTTTTTTAATTTTTTTTAATTTTTTTTATTTTTATTTTTTTTAACTTTTATTTAATGAATATAAATTTCCAAAGTACAGAATATGGATTACAATGGCTTCCCCCCCCATAACGTCCCTCCAACCCGCAACTGTCCCCTTTCCCTCTCCCTCCCCCTTCCATTCACATCAAGATTCATTTTCAATTATCTTTATATACAGAAGATCAGTATAGCATATATTAAGTAAAGATTTCAACAGTTTGCTCCCACACAGAAACACAAAGTGAAAAATACTATTGGAGTACTAGTTATAGCAATAAATCACACTGTACAGCACATTAAGGACAGAGATCCTACATGAGGAGTAAGTGCACAGTGACTCCTGTTGTTGACTTAACAAATTGACACTCTTATTTATGGCATCAGTAATCACCCTAGGCTCCTGTCATGAGCTGCCAAGGCTATGGAAGCCTTTTGAGTTCACCAACTCTGATCATATTTAGACAAGGCCATGGTCAAAGTGGAAGTCCTCTCCTCCCTTCAGAGAAAGGTACCTCCTTTTTTGATGACCTGTTCTTTCCACTGGGATCTCACTCGTGGAGATCTTTCATGTAGGTTTATTTTTTTTTTCCAGAGTTTTTGGCTTTCCATGCCTGAAATACTCTCATGGGATTTTCAGCCAGATCCGCATGCCTTAAGGGCTGATTCTGAAGCCAGAGTGCTGTTAGGACATCTGCCATTCTATGGGCCTGCTGTGTATCTCACTTCCCATGTTGGATCGTTCTCTCCCTTTTTGATTCTATCAGCTAGTATTTGCAGACACTAGTCTTGTTTATGTGATCCCTTTGGTTCTTAGTCCTATCATTATGATCAATTGTGAACTGAAATTGATCACTGGGACTAGTGAGATGGCATTGGTACATGCCACCTTGATGGGATGGGATTGAATTGGAATCCCCTGGTATGTTTCTAACTCTACCGTTTGAGGTAAGTGTGCTTGAGCATGTCCCAAATTGCACATCTCTTCCCTCTCTCATTTCCACTCTTATATTTAACAGTGATCGCTTTTCAGTTAAGTTTCAACACTTGAGAATAACTGTATATTGATTACAGTATTCAACCAAAAGTATTAAGTAGAACAAACGAAAAATACTAAGAGGGATAACATATTAAGTTGTTCATCAACAGTCAGGGCAAGGGCTGATCAAGTCACCGTTTCTCATAGTGTTCATTTCACTTTAACAGGTTTCCTTTTTGGTGCTCAGTTAGTTGTCACCGATCAGGGAGAACATATGGTATTTGACCCTTTGGGACTGGCTTATTTCACTCAGCATAATGCTTTCCAAATTCCTAACAGGGATCACATTGGGATCACATTGAGTCTGTAAATTGCTTTGGGCAGTATGGACATTTAGATGATATTAATTCTTCCAGTCCATGAACTTGGAAGATTTTTCCATTTTTGTATCTCTTTCTATTTCTTTCTTTAATGTTTTTACTTTTTATTGTAGTGATCATTCACCTCTGTGGTTAAATTTATTCTAAGATATTTAAATTTTTGTAGCTTATTATGAATGGGATTATTCTTACAAGTTCTTTCTTGTCCATGGCATTGTCTGTGTATAAGGAGATATTGATTTGTGTGTGTAGGTTTTATATCCTGCAACTTTATGTAACTCTTTTACAAGTTTCAATAGTCTCTGAGTGGAGTCTTCTGATTCCCCTATATATAGAGTCATTTCAACTGCAAATAGTGATAATTTGACTTCCTACTTTCCAAATTGTATCCCTTTGATTTCTTTTTCTTGCCTAATGGCCCTTTCTAAAACTTCCAGAACTATATTGAATAGTAATGCTTTCAATAGCCTGAGAAGAATTGGAATTAGTTCTTCTTTAAATGTCTGTTAAATGCAGCAGTGAAGCCATCCAGTCCTGGGCTTTTCTGTATTGGGAATGTCTTCATTACTGATTCAATCTCTGTCTTGGTTATTGGTCTATGTAGGCTTTCTATGTCTTCATGACTCAATTTTGGTATATCGTATGTGTCTAGAAGTCCGTTTCTTCTATATTTCCAATTTGTTGGAATAATTGGTTATAGTAATTCCTGATGATTCTCTTTTTATTTCTGTGGTATCCATTGTTACATCTCCTTTTCCTGTCTGATTTTATTGTTTTTGGGTCTTTTCCCTAATTTTTTTTATTAGTAAAGCCAATGGTCACACTTTATTTCATAGTGCATCTTGATTCATATGTCTAAAAAAAAGATGTAGTAATCACTTTTAGAATAAAAATACAAAAGATAACACATGTAAGATAGAAGATTATTTAAATTGAATTATCTAAAATGAAAATACTGTACTTATTTTGGACTATTTAAAAATATAATATTATCAAAATTTGAAAATTCTACTTAAATGAACTAAATGATTTTAACAGTTTTTAGGACATGAGCAAGTTGTGTTTTTTCTCTGATTTTAGAGTGTGTTGAAAACATCTCTTTTCATGGTGATTTTAAATTTTGGAGGTAATTGAGTATGTATTATCTGGAAAATGAAACTTTTAATAATTAAATGGTTGTCATGTGGAAGGAAAGTGAGGTGATGAGCTACATTTCACTGCAAACATTAAAATAGAATCTATGTAAAAATTCAGGATGCTATAAGCAGAACACTGAGCTTGGTGTATGAACTTGTTATTTATGTTTCATTTTATCTTATGCAAAACTTTGGGAATACATTTTATTGATGAGAATAAAACAATAGTTCATATGCTGTGAGAATCACTGAACATCTGACAAAAAATATGTAGTGGAGATTTTAAATTATGGTTTAAAAAGTTTTGAAATTATATTTTAAACTCATTCATTTATATTTTTTAATTTTAAATTGATGGGAAGCATGCAGTTTTTGTGTGCCTAACTTATTCCTAAGATAGTGGCCTTAAGTGTCATATATTTTGCTGCATGTTTCATAATTTCATTATTTTTTATGTCCGAATAATATCCCATTGTATATGCATACCACATTTTTCTTATCCATTTATTCATCAATGGATACCTTAATGGATTCTATATCCTGGAAATTGTGAATAGTGCTAGGCTGGGAAAGTTTGAAAGGGAGAAGTTGGATAATGGGTATGCAAACACTGTCACATACAGGTAACAAGCACAGAGCACAATGGGGTGATTATAGTTGTATTACATATTGTATAAAATAAAATATAATAATAAAATATATGCTGTATTGTATAAAAAAGGAAGGACACTAACAGGCTCAAAGCCAAAGAGAAGTTAAAGAAATGGAAAAGCTCATTTCCTGATGTGATAGATTCATGCTGTGTGTATGTGTTGGAATACATGCGTGAAATATCTGTGTTCTTTGAAAATGTATACACACTATTGAAAACATAGCTCTAAAATACATATTCTTTCAGAAAATCACTACATCTTCAAATATCAATTACCATAACCAACTCAACATCTGTATAACATCTAAAGTAAAATTCAATAGGAATAGTAATCATAACTGAAAATAAGGTTGGGGAGGATGGCTGCTGCAGTATTCTGTTCTAACTGAGCACTGTATCTGGTGGTCTTGTAGCTGCTGCTTCACTCTGTTGTGTTCAGTGTGTCAGGTCAGCACTGCACCACAGATTTCTGTGCTTACAAGTTAAAATGAACAGGAAAAAAATCTATTTTCTTTGTATTTATTCCTTGCTGACATTCCAGCAAAAGCAAAAATGTACATAAGCAAATGAGCCAGATGATTATGGGTAATTAGCTAGTGGAATATATGAAAAAGTAAATTGTTTGCAATATATAAGCGGAGGTTTCTTTTACAAGATTATATTATCATTAAAGCATATTTGAGGCCAGCCAATTAGGACACTGACTGAAATGTAACCAATCAGTTTTGAGCATTACTGTAAGAAACATTCCAAAACGTCCAAATGGTTTTGTAGTTCTGAAAATAATGTTATTTTATCATGATGTTCATAAACTGCTATCAAAAGAATTTAATAATCTCTTAAATGATGACCTTAAGATTGGGCCCATATCCCACTACTTGATATCATCATGGGCTCTCCAGTGAGATAATTGATCTCACTGTTATTGCATATCAGTTTAAGATACATAATTTTGCTCTACCAACCTTTATCATTCTTTACAATCACCATGCATGATGACTACATCTTTAATGAAGTTCTGTTTTTGACTAGTGTAATATTTCAACATTTCATTATCTACAAAGGAATAGAGGAATTGTGTTTCTTTGCCTGTCAAGTCCAACACTTAACATGAAAACTAAGCTCATTTCAAAGGGTCTATTAAAACTGGTTTCATTAAAGCACCCTTGCCTAAATATACTGTTATTTTGAAAAATTACTGAAATGACCAAAAGAACTCTTAACTAAATAGTTTAAATAGCGAATATTCTAGAAGTGGTTTTATAGTGTGTGAATAACCCGTATTTTAGCTATAATCTCTGGAGTATATAAACATCTCTTCATTGGGATTTAGGGCTCTGTTTTGGGTTCCCTGATCTGCATGAGAAGTAATCTAAGAGTGGTATTATACATGGTCAGATTTAGATTGTCTTCCAAACTCTTTTGCTTCTTACAGTTTCTCAGAAACAAATATTCATTTTCTCATTTATCACCTTTAAAATGGAGATAAAACCACCAGCTTCTTAGAGTTACTATGAAGTGATAATAGATCTGAAAGCACCTAACAGATTGAACTAAGAATCTGTGCGTGAGTACATTATTGTTTTCCATCCACTGCTGTTATATCAGGTGGTTCTCTGTCATTACTTGTCATCCATTAGTGTTTTGTGTCTTATTTTTAAATATTCAGAAATTCCCATGAATTCAGATGGATGAGGGGATATTATTTGGTAGAAAAAACTGCTATGTTTGCCTTCTTACTCTTTTGGTATACATGAAATGCATAACTCTATTTTAACATTCTCATCTCAGAAGATCACATTTGGGAGATCACCATGTTTGCATTATTAGCTACTACTTAATAGTTTTCCCTCTCCTACTAAAAATATTTGTCCTGACGGTTGATGTACAATGTAATACTTTATCCATTTAGTATTCTTTTTTGTCCTAGTACCATTGGTTGAACTCTGTAATTAACACACAATTATTCTTAGGTGTTTAAATTTTAACTGAAAAGTGATCCCTGTTAGGAATTTGGAAAACATTATGTTGAGTGAAATAAGCCAATCCCAAAGGGACAAATACCACTTGTTCTCCTTGAAAGGTGACAACTAACTGAGCACCAAAAAGGAAACCTGTTAAAGTGAAATGAACACTATGAGAAACGGTGATTTGATCAGCCCTCACCCTGACTGTTGATGAGCAGCTTAATATGTTATCCCTCTTAGTATTTTTTTTGTTTGTTTGTTCTACTTAATACTTTTGGTTGAATACTGTAATCAATACACAATTCTTCTTAAGTGCTGAAACTTAACTGAAAAGTGATCACTGTTAAATATAAGAGTGGGAATAAGAGAGGGAAGAGATGTGCAATTCGGGACATGCCCAAGCTGACTTACCTCAAACAGTAGTGTTAGAAACATACCAGGGGATTCCAATTCAATCCCATCAAGGTGGCATGTACCAATGCCATCTCAGTAGTCCCAGTGATCAATTTCTGTTCACAATTGATCATAATGATAGGACTAAGAACCAAAGGGATCACATAAACAAGACTAGTGTCTGCAAATACTAGCTGATAGAATCAAAAAGGGAGAGAACGATCCAATATGGGAAGTGAGATACACAGCAGGCCCATAGAATGGCAGATGTCCTAACAGCACTCTGGCCTCAGAATCAGCCCTTAAGGCATGCGGATCTGGCTGAAATGCCCATGAGAGTATTTCAGGCATGGAAAGCCAAGACACTCTGGGAAAAAAAAAAAAAAAAAACCCTAAATGAAAGATCTCTGTGAGTGAAATCCCAGTGGAAAGAACAGGTCATCAAAGAAGGAGGTACCTTTCTCTGAAGGGAGGAGAGAACTTCCACTTTGACCATGGCCTTGTCTAAATATGATCAGAGTCAGTGAACTCAGGGGGCTTCCATAGTCTTGGCAGCTCATGACAAGAGCCTAGGGTGATTACTGATGCCATAAACAAGAGTGTCAATTTGTTAAGTCAACAACAGGAGTCACTGTACACTTACTCCTCATGTAGGATCTTTGTCCTTAGTGTGCTGTACATTGAGATTTAATGCTATAACTAGTACTCAAACAGTATTTTTCACTTTATGTTTCTGTGTGGGAGCAAACTGTTGAAATCTTTACTCAATGTATGCTAAACTGATCTTCTGTATATAAAGAGAATCGAATATGAATCTTGATGTGAATGGAAGGGGAGAGGGAGTGGGAAAGGGGAGGGTTGCGGGTGGGGGGGGGAAGCCATTGTAATCCATATTCTGTACTTTGGAAATTTATATTCATTAATTAAAAGGTAAAAAAAAATATTTGGTTTCCCAACTTGTTACCTTTTTCAGAGTTTTTGAAATATTCTCATCATATTCTATATTTCCATCTTCTCCAAATTATGCCCATTTATTTCAGTTCTCAGAATCATCTTTGGGACAGTCTTTATTTAAATGGTCCCTCATCTAGTTCTACTTCTCTTTGATTCTTTGTAGAGCCCTTCAATCTACTTTTCTAGAGCTTGGCTTATCTTCCAAATCCATTTTTACCTTATGATATATATTTCCCAAATGTTCAAGTGCACTTCGCAATATGTGATAATAATTGTAAAAGACATGTTTTTAATTTTAACATAGTTATGCATGAAGATGAAAACCTAGACTTTGAGTGTGTTATTTCACTAGCTTTAACAGAACATAATAATGAATCAGGTAGCTCTTTTTCTTTTTTTTAGTATTTTTATTTATTTATTTGACAGGCAGAGTCACAGAGAGAGAGAGAGAGAGAGAGAAAGGTCTTCCTTCCATTGGTTCACTCCCCAAGTAACTGCAACGGCCGGAGCTGCAGTGGTCCAAAGCCAGGAGCCAGGTGCTTCCTCTTGGTCTCCCATGAGGGTGCAGGGGCCCAAGCATTTGGGCCATCCTCCATTGCTTTCCCAGGCCACAGCAGAGAGCTGGACTAGAAGAGGAGCAACCAGGACTAGAACCAGTGCCCATATGGGATGCTGGCGCTGCAGGCATAAGATTAACCTAGTGCACCATGGTGCCAGCCCCAGGATAACTCTTTTTCTGCAATTATGTTGGCTTAGCATCTAATGGTTTCTCATACACATGATTATAGTCTCCTTGTGAAGTTAAATGACTAAATACACTTAAAAGAAGATAGAGGATGGTTAAGTCACTAGTTAAGAAGCCTACATCCCATATTGAAATACTTAGGTTCAATACCAACTACCAGTTTCCAATTCCAGTTTCCCATTAACGCAGATCCTGATAGACAGCAGTGATGGACCACGTAATCAGATTATTTCCACCAATGTAGGTGACCTGGATCGAGTTGCCAGCTACTAGCATTGGCCCAGCCTAGCTCTGACTATTGTAGACATTTTGGGAGTGTTTCTTTCTGTTTCTCTCTACTCTCTTTCTCTCCTTCTCTCGATCTCCTACAATTATATTTTAAGAATTAATAAAATGCCGGGGCTGCAGCTCACTAGGCTAATCCTCCGCCTTGCGGCACCGGCACACTGGGTTCTAGTCCCGGTCGGGGTGCTGGATTCTGTCCTGGTTGCCCCTCTTCCAGGCCAGCTCTCTGCTGTGGCCAGGGAGTGCAGTGGAGGATGGCCCAAGTACATGGGCCCTGCACCCGCATGGGAGACCAGGAGAAGCACCTGGCTCCTGCCATCGGATCAGTGCAGTGCGCCGGCCGCGGCGGCCATTGGAGGGTGAACCAACGGCAAAGGAAGACCTTTCTCTCTGTCTCTCTCTCTCACTGTCCACTCTGCCTGTCAAAAAAAAAAAAAAAAAAAAAAGAATTAATAAAGTAAAATGAAGTACAGATGCCTTTACAACAGCCATATTGTTGATATAATTCCTTTATAATTGTATGTGACATTTTAATATATCCTTTTTAAAATTTTATTAAAGGTATACACATTTCATGTACTTCATGTATACAAACCTAGGAACATAGTGATACTTTCCACCCTACTTTTCTTCCTGCCACGCTCCCACCCTTCTTCCTTATCCCTTTCCTATTTCTACTCTTAATTTTTTTACAAAGATTTATTTTTAATTTACTTTGTATTGTTATTTTTAATTTACTTTGTATTGATAAGATTAACCCTACACTAAGTAAAACATTCAAAAAATAGTATGAAGAAAGAAAAAAACACTGATCCTCGACAGTGAGGCAAGCACTGTAAAGGATCAAGTCTCAAAATGTTGATTTCACTCCAATACATTACATTTTAGTTATTCTATTAATTACCACAGATCAGGGAAAACATATGATATCTGTCTTTGTGGGACTGCCTTATTTCATGAAGCCTAATATATCTTAAACTAATAAAAATCAACTCTGAATAGGTTTCATTGTTCTCAGACTTCTCCTTCACATTTAAAATTAAAGTCTGCATTTCCTGGTTAGTTATTGAATATCTGACTATCTGACACCGTAATTAATTAATTTGGAAACCCTTTTTTTTTTAACTTTTTTTTTAATGAATATAAATTTCCAAAGTACAGCTTATGGACCACAATGGCTTCCCTCCTATAACGTCCCTCCCACCCACACCCCTCCCCTTTCCCACTCCCTCTCCCCCTTTTAAATAGCAGAGATTGAATAAAAGTACTTATAACCATAAAACAGGTATTATTACTCTACTTTTTGCTAGAATTGATGTGTTTATGTGAGTTTTTTAAGCAACAACAGTCCTCCAGAAACTTTTAAAGGTCCCATGTAATTGGGTAACTCAAAGACTCTACAAAATTACTCAAGTTATGGGAAATTTTCCATGAATAACCTCCCCAAAGATACCTGGAGGTAACATAATAAAACAGATGAGAATTGATTCTTCTTTTTGTTGCACATTTACTGAATAAAGACTTACTATATCATTCTTAGGATGGGGCTGGAGATCAGCTATGGAAAGAGTAGATAATTTTTTTTAGCAACTGATCACCTGTTTTATGCAGGAAGTAGTGAAACAACATTTCCAAAAAAGTCATGAAGTATTTTCTCAGTCAATGATAATGGAAGATACATCTCCATCAGTTTTTCCACAGATATTCTTTTTCTTTGTATTTATATGCTGTTTTATCATAGTTTATCTGTTCTGCAATTAGGATGCAATAAGGTGTTCCACCAATTTAACCCTGCCTTTTAACTTGTATATGCAGCTAATCACAGCTCTCTCCAAATGAGTACTTAATTCATAACTTGAGCATTTTAAAAATAATAGGTTAAAATATGATTCCCTAATTTATTTGAGAGATAAAGAAAACATGTTCTAACACTGTGAGGCCTATTTTATTAAAGCTATAACATCTTCTAGTGAAGGGATATTTGAATAAATTCATTGCTTGGATTAACGTTTCTGGTTCCCACTCTTCATTTGTATAATGAAAGACATAAAGAGATATTTTAAGGCCTTTTCTTTCTTACTGTTTATTTTATGAAGAATGATAATTTTGCAATAATAGTTCTACCCAAATAGTATATTTACTACACTGGAATAATGATATCTTGAAATCTAAAAAATTTTTCTAGTTGTTAATCCTTTCTAAGTGTCTTTGGCCCAGGTTTTATTATATATTTGTTAAAAATTAACTTTTGAATTTATTTTCTGAAAAATATCTGTAGAAACATGAATCTTCAAAGAGCTATAAAAGCATAATTAATAACATTCATTAGGGTAAATGTTTGAATAATGCATTAAGATAACCGTGCATAATTATACACCTTATAGCTGTGTACTATACAGCATGTGGCTACATCAGAAAAGTTCATAAATTGAATAAATTCTCTATTCTTTAATCCACAAGTCACAATAATTTATTCTACCAGAAAGTTCCTGTCACAGAAAAAGAGTTTTTTTGAATGTAATAAGAGAGCAGGTGGCTAAGCAATGCATGTTGATTGAGCATAGTGGATTCACACTGAGGCTAACAACGCCTTTTATTGATAACTTTCCACCATCTGCTATGAAGATTTATTCATACAAAGCAAAAGGCAGGTGAGAAGAAAGAATGCAAATAAGTGGCAATGCTTAAATTCCCAATCATGCTGTGATTTTGCAACGTGGATCAATGCTACTGTTGCTTTTAAAACCATTGAAATGTTTGAACCAACAAAGCTGATGGTTAACTTCTATTGTCAGTACTCTGCTGTTATAGACTGAAAAGTGCTCCCAGAAATGTCAGATTCATAAACTTATGAGGTTACTGTAAATAGTCCTAATGTAATTTAACTTTGTACAGGGCTGCCACTTTCAGTCTGACAAAAAGCATAGTCTCTTTCTTTATTGCTGTCTCAGTTAAAATGCACAGATAGGGAAAAGTACTATGAACAGAAAATAAAATTTATGAGCGTTTTCAAGATAAAAAAAGTTTTCGCATTAACTTGCACTTGTAGATTGGAACCTTTGGAGGTAGGAAATCAGTGAAAGGTGAAAATATGGATTGTCAAAAACTAAATCTTTACTACATCATAAGAGGGACTTTCCAGTGCAATCAAAGAAAGACAAACTACATATTTGTATGAAATTAACAAAAAGAATCCAAAGATGGGAGATATTGAAAAGGAGATTAGTAAAGAGATAAATTAATTACCTAAAAATAGGAGTAGAAACAGCAGTGTCTCAAGAGCTGTCAAAGAAGACAGAGTCCATATTGAAAAACTAATCAAGATGATCGGTATGGTGTAAGTAGTACTGTTGTCTTTGGAGTGATAGTTCAAAAGAAAGAGATTGACATTGAATTCTCTAAGAGTAGACAGAAGACCTCAGTGAATTCTTTGTGTCTATAAAGCAGTGAAAATATGGGGCAGTGCCAGATGTATCAGGATTCTGGCAACCAGTCAAAACCACACAGCTGGCTGGCACCGCGGCTCACTAGGCTAATCCTCTGCCTTGCGGCGCCGGCACACTGGGTTCTAGTCCTGGTCGGGGCACCGGATTCTGTCCCAGTCGCTCCTCTTCCTGTCCAGCTCTCTGTTGTGGCCCGGGAGTGCAGTGGAGGATGGTCCAAGTACTTGGGCCCTGCACCCGCATGGGAGACCAGGAGAAGCACCTGGCTCCAGCGCGCCGGCTGCAGCGGCCATTGTAGGGTGAACCAATGGAAAAGGACGACCTTTCTCTCTGTCTCTCTCTCTCATTGTCCACACTGCCTGTCAAGAAAAAAACACATAACCAGTGAAAAATATGCCATCCAAAACAGATCACTGGACCTCAGTAAGACAGTGAAATTGGTGATGTTTTAAATTAGAGCTATTCTCATCCGAACTCTGTCCTAACTCATCTACACAATACTCAAAATCCAGCAGTGTTGTAGAAATCTAACTATGTTTATAGTTATATGAAAAGTATTATCCACAGAGTATAGTCAGTATATTTTTCAAGTTGTCTCCTCCTAGGAAATCTCCAGTTTCAGAGAATAGTGGCTGTCTGATTTGGCTGAGCTCAGTTGCTGTAAGGGAGCAATACTCCAAGGATGTTACCAAAGCAAAGAAAATTGATGGCAACATTCCCAGTGCCTATAGTTGAAATTTTACTTGGGACAAAACAGATCTTAATCAGGAACATAAAATAAATTGCAGGCAGGTAGACTTGCATAGGAAACTTTAAAAAGCCTGGGTTTATGAAAGCCTATGCTTATCCACAAAACATTACGCTTGTCTGGTACAGATGTGGGAAAAGAGAAGACACCAGTCCCTACTAACTTGTTAGCCGATGTTAGAGGCCCTGGCAAGTATGAGGTAAAAACTGGCACTGTCTTATGAACTAACATCTGTGGCAGAGTGAAAGACACATTCATAAGCAATTCAAGAAATCTGAATTATCATTGGACACAACTAAATTATACTGATTCAAGTGTTGATCCTATGAAGTCATTTTCAAAAATAGCAGGAGGTGAAGGGACTATGGCACAGTAGGATAAGACACTGCTTGAGATGCCTTCATCTCATGTTAAAGTGTGGTTCAAGACTCAGATACTCTACATCTGATCTGGCTTCCTGCTCATGTGCTGGGAAGCAGCAAATGATGGTCCAAGTACGTGGGTACCTGCAAGGCAGCTGAGAGACCCAGGTGGAGTGCCATGCTCCTGGCTTCAGCCTGGCACAGCTGGCTGTTGTGGGCATTTCAGGAGAGAGGCAGGAGTTGGAAAATCTATCTATGTCTCCTCCAGTCTCTCTGTTGTTCTGCCTTTTAAATAAATAAATCTTTATCATTAAATAAAATGGAACAGGCATATGGTATGGCAGTGAAGACGTCATTTGGGACACCCACATCCCCTATCCAGAGTGCCTTGGTTCAATTCTGTCTCTGCTTCCAGTGCAGTTTTCTGCTCATGGGCGCTGCGGGTGGTGGCGGAAGGTGGCAGAAGTGCCTAAGTCTCTGACACCTAAATGGAAGATTTGGAAAGAGTTCCAGCCTTCTGACTTTGGTGTGGCCTAAAGTCAAATGTTTCAGGCCTTTGGTGAATGAACCAGAAGATGGAAAACATCTCTCTGCCTCTATTTCAGTCTCTCCGCCTTTCAAATAAATTAAAATAAATTTAAAAATTTTAAAAACAGTGTAAGATGATATTATAGTGGCAGAGGCCTCAGTGTTTCTACATTTGAGGAAACAGAATTATAGAATTATTTCAGTACAACAAAAATAGCAACAAACCTTGAAGAAAGGGTGGAGCCCTATCATACACAAGTTATTATAGTATATTAAATAAAATGTCTAATTTTCTTTTAATTTGTTGAAGATTTATTTATTTATTTGAAAGGTAGCTTTACAGAGAGAGAGAGAAAAGGAGATCTTCCATCTGCTGGTTCACTCCCCAAATGGCCACAATGGACCAGGCCAAAGACAACATCCGGGAGTTTCATCCTGGTCTCCCACGTGAATGCAGGGGCCCAAGCACTTGAGCCATCCTCTGATACTTTCCCAGGTGCATTAGCAGGGAGCAGGGTTGGAAGTGGAGTAGCAGGAACTCGAACCAGAAGCCATATGGGATGCTGGTGCTGCAGATGATGGCTTAACCTACTGCACCACAGCGCCTGACACAAAATGTCTCATTTTGAACAATTTCAGCAACCATAAAATATGACATACAAAGAAACAGGATATTTGCATGTGTAAGAAAAAATGCAATTAACAATGTATCTGAGTTTCCATACACCAGAATTTATACATTAAAAAAGTTTAAGCCACCTGTAGTAAATATGTTCACATGTGTAAAGAAAATCATGTCTAAATAATTTAAGGAATGAAAATGTGTAATACCATTCTCACCAAATAGAGAATATCTGTAAAGAGACAGAAATTATAAAAAGGGACCAAATAAAAATTCTAATATTGGAAAGTACAATAACTGAAAAAAAATATTCACTAGAAGGACTAGGAGGCAGATTTGATCTGGCAACAGAATCATGAACCTGAAGATAGATCACTGCTTATTTTCTAGTCTAGAGTACAAAAGAAACAAGGCATAAGAAAAATAAACAGATTCATAGGTATATGTGCCAGGGCCAGAATCAAAAGCTATAAACACAGTCCAGGTTTCCTACATGGGTGTCAGGAACCAACTTATTTAAGCTGTAACTGCTGCTTCTTGGAATCTCACTGGTGAGAAGATGGATCAGGAGCCATAACCAGGAATTCAACCCTGGAACGCCAGTGTGGGATTCAGACATTGTAACCACTAAGCTAAATGCCTATTCCAAACAAATATTGCTACTGGAGAAAAGAGGGACATTTCATAATGAAAACAACATCTAGCCATCAAGAAGGTAAGACAATTCAAAACACATCTAACAACAGAGACCCAAAGTACATGACACAAAACCTCAATGAACTGAAAGGAAAAATAGACAATTAACAGTAATAGCTAGATATTTTGAACCCCATTTTCAATAAAATGTAGAAAATGTAAGCATCAGATAACCAAGAAAATAAAAAAACTTTGATGATAATATAGTCCAGGTATACTAGATAGATGTTAAATTGAACACTCCACCCAACAGAAACATATGCATTATTTTTATATGCCCAAGAAATACTCACCTAAATAGACTACTATGAAGACCACAAAAAATCTTCAGTGTGTTTTGACTGGTTGGAAAGATACAAAGTATGAACTCCAAACACAATGTATTAAACTAGAAATCAATAGTAGAAAAATATTTAGAAATTCTCAAATATATGCAAAATAGATACATGCTACAAAAAAACTGGGAAAAATCATTAAAAACAAGAATCATAAAATGATTGAAATGAAGAAAAATATAACAAAACTAAGTTGAAGCAGTTTTGGGAGTGAAATTTATACCTACAAACACCTATAGTAAGGAGACAAAAGACATCAATTAACTGAAATAAGTTTTTACATTAAGAAATTAGAAAAAGAATAAACTAAATGCTAAGTAAACAAGATAAAAGAATCAGTATTAGTGCCACAAAACAGTGCATGAAAAAGTGACAAAACTGTTGAAACTAAAAGTTTGTACTTCAAAAAGATCAACAAAATGAGAAAAAAATTTAACTAGATTAACCAAGATAAAATAGAAAACACTCAATTTAAAATTCACATATAGAACTGTCTATTCAATTTTAAATTAATTAAGGAATATATGAAAAAAGAAATTCTGAAAAATTTCTCTTTGTTCTTGAAGTTCTCAATTTGGAATGGAGTACCAGATTGTATTGTGGTTTTAAAGAATGAATTTACTTAACTGTGAAGTTGAGAATGAATTTTCTTCTGAATGCTATTGAAATTCATACAGATAATTTTAGTTTAATATTTACAATGTTATGCAATGTTTGATTTCTACTCTAAGGAATAGGTACATAACAGTATATAAATGTTCACATAAGGAGTTATGAGAACTTTAAAAAATTCAATGAAAATGCATGTATTGTAAATTATGCATAAATTTTAAAATTGTCATACACAAAAATGTTTCCTTTAATTCCATGAACCTATTTAACTCATTGAAGTTCTCATGTATTCCATAGAATGTATATAGTGCATTATAATAAATAAATAATGGGATATTTCATATATTTCATAGCTCATAGGAGATAAAAAGCAAAATTATATAACAGTGGTCATTTTTTAAAAGATTTATTTATTTATTTGAAAGGCAGAGTAACAGAAAAAGAGAGAAACAGAGATCTTCCATCCACTAGTTCATTCCCCAATTAACCTCAACAACCAAGGCTGGGCCAGACCAAAGACAGAAGCAGAAATTCCATCTGGGTCTCCTTTACATGGTTGGTAGAGCCCCATTTACTTGGGACATCATCTGTTGCCTACCCTGAGTGAATTATCAGGGAGCTGGATCAGAAGCAGAGTAGTTGGACTTGAACCATAGCTCTGATATAGAATGCCAACGTGATGAGCGGTGGCTTAACCCTCTGTGCCACAACTCTTGCTCCAACAGTCGTCATTTTTTTTTTTATGTGACAGGTAGAGTTATAGACAGTGAGAGAGACAGAGAGAAAGGTCTTCCTTCCGTTGGTTCACTCCCCAAGTGGCTACTACAGCCAGCACTGCACTGATCCGAAGCCAGGAGCCAGGTGCTTCCTCCTGGTCTCCCATGCGGGTGCAAGGGCCCAAGCACTTGGGCCATCCTCCACTGCCCTCCTGGGCCACAGCAGAGAGCTGGACTGGAAGAGGGGCAACCGGAACTAGAACCCAGCGCCCATATGGGATGCCGGCACCACAGGCAGAGGATTAACCAAGTCAGCCACGATGCTGGCCCCAATAGTCGTCATTTTTAATATTTGTCAGTTATGCTTGTTTTTGTAATGCAGAAGTCATTTATTTTATACATCTACATATTTATTCACTAGAAGCCTATTGACATATTGTAGTCCATAGATGTTTATCCAATTTAGAAGAGAAAGAGGGAGTGAGGGAGGAAGGGAATATCATTATGTTCTTAGAATTGTATCTACAAATTACATTGAATCTGTTAAAACTAATTAAAAAATAAAAATAGAAAATCAAAAAAGCATTATTGCATTGCATACATGTGTCCAAATAGGCTGATATGCTCAGAATTTTCTAAGCACTGGACCCTATTAGTCTCCGAATAGCATTTCAAAAAATGAATAGACAGTCCAATAGTATAAAACACTAAAAATAAAAACATAAGATTTAAATTGATTACTATAAAATTAGTATTACAAATTTGAAACACATTTATTTTCAAAGCAATTTAATGCAAATTAGACAAAATGATTAAATAGCTGCATAATTATATCTAGCTTGTGACCTTCCAAAGATGGGAAATGACACATGAGATTCAAACTGGAGGAAAGAAACAGATTTTGACCCAAACTACTATCTCTCTAGTTCAAATACATGTCACTGAACACCAGCTGTATCCTCCATTTTCTTCAGTTAGAAATTCTCAGTGGTGTGTTTCCTCCAGCGATGTATATTCAAAGTGCCTGAGGGGTGCCCATCAGTGCTAGTGACTGTCACTCTTGGAGGGAGCCACTGTCTCCTCCGTGATTCTACCAGATGTCTAAGGGTGAAATTTGAAGTTTGACAAAAACTTTAGTGAGCTGCCTAAACTGATGTTGAGGACATTGACTCGATTCCCTCTCCATAATTTCCTCTTGGAAGTTTAACTTTGCACCATAGTTTCAAATAAGCAGCAAGTTTGTGCATTATCTATGACTGTACTTATCTCCACCTTCCAGGCTATGGTTTATCTCCAAACAATGTCTTCTTTCTCCATTTGCTTTATACTTTGGAAATCACAAGGACTAAAATTATATGAAGCTAAATAAAAATTGTTGTTGATGTTTGAGAAAGGTCAAAGAGCAAAGCTGGGTCTCAGGAATTTGCAATGTAAATTAACTTTGTTGAAGAGCTCTAGTTTTCTTCACACAGGATCTCTCCTTGTCTGTCCTCAGCCACATAATCAAATGCTTTCACCAAGCACTGTACATGCACTGGGATTCACAGTTCTGTGCTACTTTGGACAGCCTCATATTGCAGAGTCACTTCCCATAACGCAGTTCCTCTCAGAGTTACTATGTGCATCCTACAGACTCGTCCACGAAAAAATATTCCCTTAGTACACTTTATGTCAGGGAAGTAATCTGGTTACCATTCACATAAAAAGCATTTTGTCTTACTTTACCTTTGAGGGGACTAAATTCACATTTCTGTTAATAAGCAAATTAGCACTAATTCCAAGTTCCCTGTACTTTCACAACTCCAGCTCCAACAGATGTGCAATAAATATATATATATATATATATTAATTTGGAGATACAGAAAAGTTTTCCATACTTATGGGTTACTATGTGATATTTTGATACATGATACATTGTGTAATATCCAATCAGGGTAAATATATCTATCACTTCAAACATTTAACATTTATTTATGCTAGAAACATCCAAGAGGCATTTTCTTGTTTGGCTGATTTTTTAATGGAGAAATATATAGCACATTAACTTTATCTGTAGTCATCCTAATGTACAATAAATTTTTAAACTCAGACTTTGGGTTTGGAAAACAGTTCAAATACCAGCTCAGTAATGCTTTGAAATAGGATTCAGTGATGTGTATTAGAGTATAGATTACTTGCTGTCCTGTGCAATAAAAAGAAAATTGTTTGCCAAAATTCTTACAGTGAAAAAAAGAAAAAGTGACTTTACTCCTGAAGTCTATTCACTTCCATTGTATGTTCACAAGGAGGCTTTTGTTCAGAAGAAGAAATGAAGATCAATTTTGACTGTTTAATGTCCCAATCATATCCTCGTGATCAAGTAGAAAAGTAAGCCAAACAAAAAAGAAAGATGTAGTCCTCAGCAACAGTTGTTAAAAGACCTATTAGCCCATAGATCTTGGCTAATAATATTTTAGGTAATATCTGATTTTCTCATGCCTATCCAATAACTCTCAGTAATTACCACTGTAGAGCAAGTATTGTGGCACAGTAGTTTATGCTACCATTTGTGATGCCATTATATATTTGTCATGTGTACCCAGGGAAGCAGAGAGCAACATTTCAAAAGCTTGCATCCCTGTCTTACTTGGGAGAGATCTGTCTGGAATTCCTGCTCCTGGCTTCAGCCTGCCCCAACCTTGACTATTGTAAGCATTTAGGGGTAAATCAGGGGATGAAAGATCCTCCCTCCCTCCCTCCCTCCCTCCCCCTCTCTCCCTTCCTCCCTCCCTCCCTCTCTCTCTCCCAGCCTTTCACACATAACAAAGGAACAGTCAATTAAATTTAGGTGGTTGATTCCAAAAAGTATTGCAGCCATAAGAATTTCAGAATGATAGAAGCACTTGACTCTAAGAGCACTTAAAATATGCTACCTTCACATTACAGTAAAATAAAACACAGAAAATGGAACACTACTTAACAAGGCTTTGTCTCTGTGAATGAATTACAGAAAATAAGTGAATGTGTAAATAAATCACTCAGTGAAGTTTAAATGTGCTCTAATCCCTATGTTTTTCTCTGGAAGAGGAGATGTTCCATAGCATCTGATGTAGTTTTATGAGCAGCAGAAGTTATTAGTCCGTGAAATTTTCATTAAATGAAAGAAAAAGAATTTGAGAGTTGGTAAAGTTTCTGTGTTATTGATGCTTAAAATTTATAGAAATAAGGAATGAAATTCTAGGCCAATTTTTATTGATGTGATATATTAAAAATGTCCTACCTTTAGGCCTGTTATATATAGTCTTCCAAGGAACTGAGAAAAAATGTTTTCTTTACTGTGAAATGAATCCAAAATTTTATCATCTACCACAGTGTTAGCATTATTCAGCATTGACATTCTACTTTTCTAAGTAGGGAACAGGAATTGTGAACTTTTGTTTGAAAAGGTTTTATCTCTTTTTTAAAATTTTTATTAATATGAAGAGAAGAAATTTCATATGTACGGTTATACGAAAGTAACCATACTTGCTTCCCTCCCTCTCTCTAAATCTGCCTCCTTCCTTTCTTTCTTTTCTTTTTTATTTTAAGTTTTACAAAGACATAATTTCAATCTACTGTATAACCACAGGCTTAACTCACCACTAAACCTAAAATTTAACAAGTAAGCTATAGGAAGACCACAATTCCAAAGGGATTTAAACGAGGGCTAAAACCAAAAATTAAAAACACAAGATGTCAGTTTCATTCTGATACATTTATTTGTATTCTACATTAACTGCCACATATCAGAGAAAAGATATGATATTTGTCATTTGGGAAATGTCTTACTTCACTAAGCATAATTCCAATTGCATCCATTTTGTTGCAAAAGACAGAATTTCATTCTTTCGATAGCATAGTAGTGTTCCATAGTACATATGAATCACAGTTTCTTTATCCAGTCGCCAGTTGTTGGAGGGCTAGGTTGATTTCATATCTTAGCTATTGTGAATTGAGGGGCTAAAAACATGGAGCAATAGATAACTATTTCATGTGCTAATTTCATTTTGTTTGGGTAAATTCCCAAGAATGGGATGGTTGGATCCTATGTTGGATCTATTTTCAGATTTCTTTGGAGTCTCTGACTTGAAGTGCTATAAAGGTGAGTCATTGAAAGAGTAAAATTTCACACAATTTCTTGAAGAATTGAATTTTATTCAAAACCAGTGAATTTTATTGCAAACTAGGTAATAAAAAAATAGGTGGAAACCATTCTCAGATTTTAAGATATGGAAAATTATATGAAGCTATGGATTGCAGCAGAAAAATTGGGTTTAATTGTCAGGCAGGTGGTTTAAATTCTAACATAAGGCCTTTGTTACATCTGGACAATGAAGAATTTGTTTACTAATTATGACCTTCAATTTCCCCATAGGGAGAATGAAACTTACCTTTTAGGGTGATTGTGCATTCACATAATTGTAGTAATGGATATAAAAATGAAATAATTATGTAACATATATAAGCATGAGGTAAATAAAAGGTGGACATTAAGTATATAACTGAGATAAAGAAAATAAAATACCATAGTGCCTAACAAATTATAGACACTTAATCAACTACTAATTATTGAAATAATTAGCTCACAGTATATATAGTACAAGTTATTATTCCATGATATGAATTGTTGATATGAATTTCTGTATAATAAATACCAATAACTAAAATTCCTAAATGGTTGTCATTCTTGTAAATACACATAATATAAATTGACAGTTTGCCATTTTTTAAGTTTTCTGTTCAGTAATGCTAAGTACAAAATATTTTAAAATTTTAAATATTAAGCAATCATAAACTCATTTCTTATTTTTTGGTTTTTGACTGAAGTCAGATAAAACATGCTTCTGGGTCCAGCTTCAATTTCCCATTGTCGATTGGTGGGAACTGCATTCTTATCTCTGTAAAAGGTGAAAAATTTATACACTCTGAAGAGAAGCCTTCTGTTAGCATTAGACATGAACATGAGAAATACTGCAGGCTCATTGAAATCACTAATGTAATATGAGAGGAATTACCACTGAGAATTAAGTACTTTATTCCTAATGTTAGAATAGTACTTAGGTGATGCCTAGCAGATTAAAATATTAAAGCTTGTGTCAGCTGAGTGACCACTATCACAATATAATTACCCAACACTAAGATTGAGGACCAGTGATTTCTAATTAAACTTTAGCACATAATGATGATGAATGATAGACTGGAGGAAGAAGATCCTAATTCTATATAGCATAGTGAGATGACTGTAACTTGCAATACCTGTTAAGTATTTTATGAGCACCTAGGTGAATGGCGGGACAAACATGATAAAGTAACATCAAAGAAGGGGAAATGCTTATTACCATTATTTGATCAGTATACATTTTATACATGCATTGAAATGCCACACTTTGATCCTGAAACATGTACAATTATTGCTCATAAAAATTAAAAATGAAGTAGGTCGGGGAAACATAATGCATTATTTATCTGGTGGCAAATCTTCTTCCTTTATGGTGAGTTTCCTTCTACTCTTTGGTAACAATGAGATGACTCTGGTGCTTTTTGTTTTTATTTTAATAAGACCAACACTTTTGTTACTTTGTTCATTTGCTAAACAATCTGAAGAAATGTAATATATAAATGACATAGACATATATACATATATATATAATCTGTGTAATATATATATTTCCCCTGAAAATATTTGGCTTTATAATCAGTTTTATCTAACTGTAGTACCTTGGATAATTGTGTTATACCTATGTCATTTATCATAGGTTCATCTGCCTATACTAAAATTAATGTAAGAGGCTTCTGTTTCTTGGATCAGAGCACAATACCATTATTCAATCTGTGAGCTGCTCCCCATTGGAATCAATAAAAGGCTGAGAGGTCTTGACAAGCTATATTTTTTCTAGTATTGATTTTGATGACCAAGCTGGTGCCCTAGAGTCTAACCATTGATTTTAAAGGGGAGGCCTGTCAAATTGGAGGCCAATTTTGTGCTATTAAACAGATCAGGTCTTGTAATTAAAGAAAATGTCAGTCTGTCATATTTTACAAGAGGGCCATGGGAATATTTTCACACAGTTTTCAAGCAAATTAGAAAGTATGCAGACCTGCTGGAGCCAAACACATACACCAAAACCAGCACAAGCTTACACAGAAACTAAATCAATGTTCAAATGGTAAGTGATTCAGTGGCTTTCTATTTTCCCAAGACTCAATGATTTAAGGAATAATTTATGATTCCTGGCTTTAATAACATGCACTGCTGCATCAACCTAAAATGCATCAAACTCTAATGAAAGAAAGTAACATTCAAATGAAAAGCTAATTTACTGTCAGGATAATGGAGGATATCCAAATCATACCAGGCAGCCTTTGCCTCCTTTCTGTTTTCTGTGAGTAGCAACCATCTGACTTCTTACTCCACTTTTGTCATGCATTTCTCTTATTCTTTTTCAATTCAAAAAAGATTTATAAAGAGCCTACAAGTAGAGAACTGAGCATCTCACATCGGAAAAAAACAGACAAATAATTGAAATAATACAAGATCATATTTGTTGTAACAGAACCTAGTACGAATGCTTTCAAGATAAATGACTGATTAACTATACTGACAATATTTAGGGAACTTTTCACAAATGATACTGGGTTGAATTTTGGTGTGTTATATAAAAAGCTGAGATCATTGAAAATTTTGTGAAAGGGCATGATTAGGTCTCACTTGTATATTTAGGATTGATTTCTGAGGCTAAGGATGCCATACAATTGATAATAGTAAAGTGGCAACTTTTAGAAAAGGTAAAGAAAGGGCTGCTGTTGTGGTGCAGCAAGTTAATCTCTGCCACCTGCTACCCCAGCATGCCATAGTAGAGTGCCGGGCTACTCAACTTCTGATGCAGCTCCCAGCAAATACACCTGGGGAGGCAGCAGAAGATAGCCCAACTGCGTGGGTCTCTGTTACCCATGTGGGAGACCAGAGTGGAATTGTCATCTTGTTTAAGCCTGCCCTGGCTAATGCAGGCATCTGGAGATAATGGGAGATCTCTCTCTCTCTCTCTCTCTCTGTCTCCCTCCTCCCCCTCTTCCCTTCTGCCCCCCTTTAAATATTAAAATATGAAGGGAAAGTGGACCAAGAACACAAAGGAATAATTCCCTAAAATGAAATACAAATCACTAAAAGCGTGCAGGAAACATTATTTCATTGTTTTTTCAAACACTGGTTTTGTCCGGATCATTTTCTTCTCCTTCCAAAATTTGTATTACACTTAAGTTTGGACTTGTCTCATGTGATATGATCTCATGTGATGCTCTATTCCTCTAATTTTTGTGTTTCCTCCAAGGGGTTAGTTTCCATATTTTTTCTGGCTTATCCTCAAATTCACTAATATTGTTTTGGGCTATGTTGAATCTTCGGCTAAGCCCATCCAATGAATTATTAATTCCTGGTCTTATATCTCATCACTAAACATAGAGATTTAATTATGTATATGTTATACTTTTCTATTTAAATGTTTGATTACTAATCCATTATATTGTTGTCTCTTCAAAATATGTTCATCATAGTTAATTTGAAATTACTTTCAGCTAGCTTCAAGATCTGGGTCATTTATGAATCTATATATTAACAATTTCATCATTTTTGTTTGAAGTTTCCTTGGTTTTTTGAATACCTTGAGTACTGAGTTTTATGTGATTTTCATTTCTTTTGTATTCTGGACATTATAAGGACATACATCAACTCTAGAAATTCTGGGTTATACATTATTCTTTTTTAAAAAATATTATTTTTCACTCCCCAAAGAGGTCTAATTTTAGCTTTGTTGAAATGGTGGTTTACCTTAATCTTAAAGCATAGCTTGTATTATGGCATTGTTCTTGCCAAGTTGCATTGTCTTTTTGGGGTTCCAGTGAGAGGCATAAATAGCTATTAAAATTTCTTTATTCTGGCTGAGGCAGAAGACTAACATCTTCCAACACTGGTTTATGCCAGGTTCTTCACTTGATCTCAGCCTCCCAGCAGCTGCCGCCTTAAGTTCCAAAGCCATTCACTGTATTTTTGCAACACAGAAATTGACCAGGGACCTAACTGATATATCTGTACAGGTATCTGGGATATGCTAAATGCAGTTCTTCTTTCAAGACACTATCCTGTCAATAATGGCTGTTACTATAGCAACCCCATCTTCCACTAATTGAAACATCTTCCTCTTATTTGGTATCTATATCAATACATTAAAGTTCTCCAAATATCCCAAGACATAGGGAAAAAATGGCACTCACTTTATGCATCTCAATTCTGAAAATGCCTACACTGGTTGTTCACTGCCTTATATAATAATACATAGCAAATAATTGTTTTATATACTATTTGTTAGAAAAGAAATTAACTTGTAGTACAAAGATGAATCTCAAAGTCATTGTGTTGGGGCTGGCATTGTGGCACAGCAGGTTAAACCACCACCTACAAGGCCATTATTCCATTTGAGTGCCTATTCAACTCTCAGCTGCTCCACTTCTGATCCAGCTCCCTGCTAATGTGTCTAGAAAAGTCGCAGAAAATACCCCCAATGCTTAGGTCCCTGCTATCCTTGTGGGAAAACAGATAGAATGCCAGGTTCCCTAACTTCTTTGGCTTTGCCCATTCCAAGCTGTTGGGGCCATTTGGGAAGTGAACCAAACAGATTGAAGACTTTCTCTCTCTCTTTCTCTCTCTTTCTCTTCCCTCCCCCTGCCCCAGCCTGCTTTCTATTTTTCCTTACTGTCTGTAACTCTGCCTTTCAATTAAATAAATCCTTTAAAAATATTTGCTAAGTGAAAGACAAAATAGATAATAGTGTATGATTCCATCATGTAAAAAGCTAGAAAATACAGTGTTTCAAATTGTACAAATATGTCACAATTTACTCTCTGCTGATTGGATAGTAACAAACAATTTTCTGACTCTAATAAGAACATACACTTCTTTCTCCATTATTCTGTTAATATAATAAATTGGGTTAATGGATTTTTAATAGCATATCCATTTAGCATTTTTCTCACTGTATCATTATAAATTATAGATTTTACATATTTAAATATTGTCTGACTTATTAATTATATGTCAAAGAATTTTATATCACTAATAGGAAACTTCTTGTTTCTTTTTTTTTTTTCTTATATTCTGTTGTTAGGTTTTTGGGTTCAGGATTTTGTTGATTTCATAATTTGAAAATTGACAAATTTGAGGCCTCAGCTAGGAGCTGGGGGGATAGGAGTTCCATCCTTTTGGCTGTGATGACCAGAAGTGTAGCTTTTCATCACAGTGAATTCAGAGAATGGGAGGCAGGGAACCAGCAGATCATGGCTCAGATACCACATACTTTGCATACAAGTAGACATTTAGCATATTTTCTTCAATAAATGTTTATTCTTTTTTTTTAAACTTTTATTTAATGAATATAAATTTCCAAAGTACGATTTATGGATTACAATGGCTTCCCCCACATACTGTCCCTCCCACCCACTACCCTCCCCTTTCCCAACCCCTCTCCCCTTCCATTCACATCAAGATTCATTTTCGATTATCTTAATATACAGAAGATCAGCTTAGTATACATTAAGTAAGGATTTCAACAGTTTGCTCACACAAAAACAAAAAGTGAAAAATAATAGATGATTTTTTTTAAATGATGATGAAATCAGATCAGACCTATTGTCATGTTTAATCCCAGTGAGAGTCAAGTTGGGAGTTGACAATTTTTTTTTTTTTTTTTTTTTTTTTTTTTTTTTTTTTTACAGAGGATCAGTTTAGTATGCATTAAGTAAAGATTTCAACAGTTTGCACCCCCATAAAAACACAAAGTGAAATATATTGTTTGAGTACTCGTTATAGCATTAAATCTCAATGCACAGCACATTAAGAACAGAGATCCTACATGAGGAGTAAGTGCACAGTGACTCCTGTTGTTGACTTTACCAATTGACACTCCTGTCTATGGCATCAGTAGTCTCCCTATGCTCCAGTCATGAGTTTCCAAGGCTATGGAAGCCCTCTGAGTTCCCCGATTCTTATCTTGTTTAGACAAGCTCATAGTCAAAGTGGAGGTTCTCTCCTCCCTTCAGAGAAAGGTACCTCCTTCTTTGAAGACCTGTTCTTTCCACTGGGATCTCATTCGCAGAGATCTTTTGCCAGAGTGTCTTGGCTTTCCATGCCTGAAATACTCTCATGGGCTTTTCAGCCAGATCCGAATGCCTTTAGGGCTGATTCTGAGGCCAGAGTGCTATTTAGGACATCTGCCATTCTATGAGTCTGCTGAGTATCTCGCTTCCCATGTTGGATCACTCTCCCCTTATTTATTCCATCGGTTAGTGTTAGCAGGTACTAGACTTGTTTATGTGCTCCCTTTGACTCTTAGTCCTTTCATTATGATCAATTGTGAACTGAGATTGATCACTTGGAATAGTGAGATGGCATTGGTACATGCCACCCTGATGGGATTGAATTGGAATCCCCTGGTATGTTTTTAATTCTACCATTTGGGGCAAGTCAGCTTGAGCATGTCCCAAATTATACATCTCTTCCCTCTCTTATTCCCACTCTTATGTTTAACAGGGATCACATTTCAGTTAATTTTTAACACTTAAGAATAACTGTGTATTAATTACAGAATTAAACCAGTCATATTAAGTAGAACAGACAAAAAAACTACTAAGAGGGATAATGTATTAAGTTGTTCATTAACAGTCAGGGCTATGCTGATCAAGTCACCGTTTCCCATAGTGTCCATTTCACTTCAGGAGATTTCCTTTTTGGTGTTCAGTCAGTTGTCACTGATCAGGGAGAACATATGGTATTTGTCCCTTTGGGACTGGCTTACTTCACTCAGCATGATGTGTTCCAGATTCCTCCATTTTGTTGCAAATGACTGGATTTCGTTGTTTCTTACTCGGTATAGTATTCTAAAGAGTACATATCCCATAATTTCTTTATCCAGTCTACCGTTGATGGGCATTTAGGTCGGTTCCAGGTCTTAGCTATTGTGAATTGAGCTGCAATAAACATTAGGCTGCAGACCGCTTTTTTGTTTGCCGATTTAAATTCCTTTGGGTAAATTCCAAGGAGTGGGGTGGCTGGGTCGAACGGTAGGGTTATCTTCAGGTTTCTGAGGAATCTCCAGACTGACTTCCATAGTGGTTTGACCAGTTTGCATTCCCACCAACGGTGGGTTAGTGTCCCTTTTTCCCCACATCCTCGCCAGCATCTGTTGTTGGTAGATTTCTGAATGTGAGCCATTCTAACCAGGGTGAGGTGAAACCTCATTGTGGTTTTGATTTGCATTTCCCTGAGTGCTAATGACCTTGAACATTTTTTCATGTGCCTGTTGGCCATTTGGATTTCCTCTTTTGAAAAATGTCTATTGAGGTCCTTGGTCCATCTCTTAAGTGGGTTGTTGGTTTTGTTTTTGTGGAGTTTCTTGATCTCTTTGTAGATTCTGGTTATTAACCCTTTATCTGTTGCATAGTTTGCAAATATTCTTTCCCATTCTGTCGGTTGTCTTTTCACTCTTCTGACTGTTTCTTTTGCAGTACAGAAACTTCTCAATTTGATGCAATCCCAATAGTTGATTTTGGCTTTGACTGCCTGTGCCTCCCGGGTCTTTTCCAGAAACTCTTTGCCTATGCCAATATCTTGAAGGGTTTCTCCAATGTTCTCTAGTAACTTGATGGTGTCAGGTCGTAGATTTAGGTCTTTAATCCATGTTGAGTGGATTTTTGTGTAAGGCGTAAGGTAGGGGTCTTGCTTCATGCTTCTGCACGTGGAAATCCAGTTTTCCCAGCACCATTTATTGAATAGACTGTCCTTGCTCCAGGAATTGGTTTTAGATCCTTGATCAAATATAAGTTGGCTGTAGATGTTTGGGTTGATTTCTGGTGTTTCAATTCTGTTCCATTGGTCTATCCATCTGTTTCTGTACCAGTACCATGCTGTTTTGATTACAACTGCCCTGTAGTATGTCCTGAAATCTGGTATTGTGATGCCTCCGGCTTTGTTTTTGTTGTACAAGATTGCTTTAGCTATTCGAGGTCTCTTGTGCCTCCATATAAATTTCAGCACCAATTTTTCCAGATCTGCGAAGAAGGTCTTTGGTATCTTGATTGGTATTGCATTGAATTTATAAATTGCTTTTGGGAGAATGGACATTTTGATGATACTGATTCTTCCAATCCATGAGCATGGAAGATTTTTCCATTTCTTGGTATCCTCTTCTATTTCTTTCTTTAAGGTTTTGTTATTTTCATCGTAGAGATCCTTAACGTCTTTGGTTAAGTTTATTCCAAGGTATTTGATTGTTTTTGTAGCTATTGTGAATGGGATTGATCTTAGAAGTTCTTCCTCAGCCATGGCATTGTCTGTATATACAAAGGCTGTTGATTTTTGTGCATTGATTTTATACCCTGCTACTTTGCCAAATTCTTCGATGAGTTCCAATAGTCTCTTAGTAGAGTTCTTTGGGTCCCCTAAATAAAGAATCATGTAATCTGCAAAGAGGGATAGTTTGAGTTCTTCCTTCCCAATTTGTATCCCTTTAATTTCTTTTTCTTGCCTAATAGCTCTGGCTAGAACCTCCAGAACTATATTGAATAGCAGTGGTGAGAGTGGACATCCCTGTCTGGTACCAGATCTCAGTGGAAATGCTTCCAACTTTTCCCCATTCAATAGGATGTTGGCTGTGGGTTTTTCATAGATTGCTTTGATTGTATTGAGGAATGTTCCTTCCAAACCCAGTTTCCTTAGAGTTTTCATCATGAACGGGTGTTGTATTTTATCAAATGCTTTCTCGGCATCTATTGAGAGAATCATATGGTTTTTCCTCTGCAGTCTGTTAATGTGGTGTATCACATTGATTGTCTTGCGCACATTAAACCATCCCTGCATACCAGGGATAAATCCCACTTGGTCTGGGTGGATGATCTTTCTGATGTGTTGTTGCATTCTATTGGCGAGAATTTTATTGAGGATTTTTGCATCTATGTTCATCAGGGATATTGGTCTGTAATTCTCTTTCAGTGCTGCATCTTTTTCCGGCTTAGGAATTAAGGTGATGCTGGCTTCATAGAAAGAATTTGGGAGGATTCCCTCTTCTTCGATTGTTCTGAATAGTTTGAGAAGAATTGGAGTTAGTTCTTCTTTAAATGTCAGGTAGAATTCAGCAGTGAATCCATCTGGTCCTGGGCTTTTCTTTGTTGGGAGGGCCTTTATTACTGTTTCAATTTCTGTCTCAGTTATGGGTCTGTTTAGGTTTTCGATGTCTTCCTGGTTCAATTTAGGTAGGTTGCATGTGTCCAGGAATCTATCCATTTCTGATAGGTTTCCCTGTTTGCTGGCATACAAGTCCTTGTAGTAATTTCTGATGATTCTTTTTATTTCTGTGGTGTCTGTTGTTACGTTTCCTTTTTCATCTCTGATTTTATTGATTTGGGTCTTTTCTCTTCTTTTTTTAGTTAGTTGGGCCAATGGGGGGTCAATTTTGTTTATTTTTTCAAAAAACCAGCTCCTCGTTTGGCTGATTTTTTGGAATGTTTTTCTTGATTCAATCCTGTTGATTTCTTCTCTGATTTTAATTATTTCTCTTCTCCTACTAGATTTGGGTCTGGTTTGCTGTAGGTTTTCTAGATCCTTGAGGTGAATTGAAAGCTCATCTATTTGGTGCCTTTCCAATTTCTTGATGTAGGCACCTATTGATATAAACTTCCCTCTTAACACTGCTTTTGCTGCGTCCCATAAGTTTTGGTATGTTGTGCTGTTATCATTTACTTCCAGAAAGTTTTTGATTTCTCTTTTGATTTCTTCTATGACCCATTGTTCATTCAGGAGCATGTTGTTCAATCTCCATGTGTTTGCATATGCTCTAGGGATTCCTGAGTTGCTAATTTCCAACTTCATTCCTTTATGGTCTGAGAAGCTGCATGGTATGATTCTAATTCTTTTGAATTTGCTGAGACTTGCTTTATGGCCTAGTATGTGGTCAATCCTAGAGAAGGTTCCATGTATTGCTGAGAAGAATGTAAAATCTTTAGCTGTAGGATTGAAAGTTCTGTATATATCTGTTAGATCCATTTGGGCTATAGTGTCATTTAAATCTACTGTCTCCTTGTTGATCTTCTGTCCTATTGATCTGTCTATTTCTGAGAGTGGAGTATTGAAGTCCCCCAGTACTATTGTATTGGGGTCTAAGTCTCCCTTTAAGTCCGTTAACAAATCTTTTAGATAAACCGGTGCCCTGTAGTTAGGTGCATATACATTGATAATTGTTATATCTTCCTGTTGGATTGATCCCTTAATCATTATGTAGTGTCCCTCTTTGTCTCTCTTAACGGTTTTTGTGGTAAAGTTTATGTTGTCTGAAATTAAGATGGCTACGCCTGCTCTTTTTTCATTTCTGTTGGCATGGTATAACTTTTTCCAGCCTTTCACTTTCAGTCTGTATGGATCTTTGTTGGAAAGATGAGTTTCTTGTAAGCAGCAAATAGATGGGTTTTGTTTCTTAACCCAATCAGCCAATCGGTGTCTTTTAAGTGGACAGTTCAGGCCATTCACGTTCAATGTGACTAATGATAAGTGGTAACTTTGCCCTGCCATTTGCCAAAGATAAGTTCTAATATATGCTTTGAATTCCCTGTGATCTTTTGCTGTGAGCTTTCCTTCCTTGGTTTCCTTCCTTTACCTTCTTTCATATTGATGACCGTGTTTCTTTGTTTCTGTGTGTAACACATCTTTAAGCATCTTTTGCAGGGCTGGACGAGTGGCAACAAATTCTTTCAATTTCTGTTTGCTATGGAAAGTCTTTATTTCACCTTCATTCACAAATGATAGCTTTGCAGGATATAATATTCTGGGCTGGCAGTTGTTCTCTCTTAGTACCTGGGCTATATCTCGCCATTCCCTCCTAGCTTGTAGAGTTTCTGATGAGAAGTCAGCTGTGAGTCTGATTGGAGATCCTCTGAGAGTAATCTGACGTTTCTCTCTTGCACATTTTAGGATCTTTTCTTTATGTTTCACTGTGGAGAGTTTAATTACAACGTGTCTTGGTAAGGATCTCTTTTTGTCGTGTTTATTAGGGGTTCTGTGGGCTTCCTGTACTAGGATTTCTCTGTCCTTCTCCAAACCTGGGAAATTTTCTGCTAATATCTCACTAAAAAGGCCTTCTAATCCTTTCTCTCTCTCCATGCCTTCAGAAACTCCTAGAACCCGAATGTTGGGTTTTTTAATAATATCCTGAAGATTCCCGACAATATGTTTTAGAATCCTAATTTCCTCTTCTTTTCTTTGGTCTGACTGTATCCTTTCCTGTTCTCTGTCTTCTAAGTCCGATATTCTCTCTTCTGCTTCACCCATTCTGTTTGTAAGGCTCTCTATTGTGCTTTTCATTTGATCTATTGAATTCTTCACTTCAGTCACTATCACAGTTTCCTGTTGTACTAGTTGTTTCGTTTCATTTTGATTCCTCCTTAATATTTCATTTTCACGAGAGAGATTTTCTATCTTGTCCATTAAGGATTTCTGTAGTTCAAGAATTTGTTTTTGAGAACTTCTTAATGTTCTTATCAATTTTTTGAGATCTGCTTCTTGCATTTCTTCTATATCATCATCCTCATAATCTTGAATTGGGGTGTCTTTTTCATTTGAGGGCTTCATGGTGACTTCCTTGTTTTTATTACCTTGGTTTTTGCGTTTGTTATTTGGCATATTGGAGATAGTTGGTTTCTTCACTGTGGTGCTTTTTCTTGTTATACTATGACTCTAGATTAAGTGGACTATCTGTTTTTGATGGAGCCTTAGGGCTTGAGATGGGTGTGGCCTGAGAGCTCTGTTTGGTGTGCCAAAGGTGACACTCCCAGGTTAGGCGTGGTAAACCTCTCTCTCTCTCTCTCTTTCTTTTTTTTTTTTTTTTTTTGATTCAAAAGGGAAGTTATTCTGCACAGCTGAACGAAGTTGGAGGTAGTTAGCAGGCAAATGATATACCCACAGGAGCCAGAGATCAGAAGCTCTTTCCCAAGGACCACACAGGGAATCTGTTCTGCCCTCAGAGTGGGCTCAAATTCTCCTTCAGTCTCCCACTGGGTTGCCAAAGTTACGGAATTATAGCGTCTCTGGAGAGTGCTCACGTGAATTCCGTGAGTTCTCTCCCCCACCGTCTCTTTTTTCACAGTCTCAGTTCAGTAGCACCACAAATTTACTAGGTCCTAATCTCCTGTTAATTCACCCCGCCCAGAGTCAGGTTTTTCTGCTAGGCTCAGGGCCGGTGCAGACCTGAGGTCGCTCTGCTTATGACGTATGTCCAAGATGGCGCCTGCTCTTTGTCTTGCTCGCCCTTGAGAGGTGAGCGGATAGAGAGAAACCCGTGTCCGTGCCAGTCACCTTTTTTTTTTTTTTCCCTCTCTCTCTTCCAGTTAGCCTGGTGAAGTTCCCCCCCCCCCCCCGGGTGTCGTTCCCTCTAGTCTCCTCTCTCCGCTTGCCTGCCAGTGTCTCGGGCTATTGAGGTTCGGCTCACCTCGCGTTCCAGCGGCTTGGTCCCGCGGCTCGGCTTGCGCAGCTCGGTCCCGCGGCTCGGCTTCTGCGCGGTGGGCGACCTTGTTCTCCCAGTAGGTCCTCCGATTCACGACCCCTCAATCCAGAAGGGTTTCCTCTGCAATATTTTCCTGGTTCTTTTTTCTGAGGCTACCGTAACTCCCCTTTTATTAAACTAAATTTTCCCGGACTATCGGTGCGTGCCTTCACTATTCCGCCATCTTGGCTCCGCCCCCCTGAACTCTGTTTATTCTTTTGCTACAAGCTTTTGGAACAATTTCCAGAGACTTTAAAAACAAATACTCATTACCAATAACCAGTCTTTGGCTAGAGAGGTTCTAAGGAGCTCATCATTTGTCTTTCTGGAATTTGTCCCCTTAGGGTCTTTAAAGTGCCCTTGGGTTAATTAATTAATTAATCTTAATTTTTTTTTATTTTTTATTTTTTTGACAGGCAGAGTGGACAGTGAGAGAGAGAGAGAGAGACAGAGAGAAAGGTCTTCCTTTTGCTGTTGGTTCACCCTCCAATGGCCGCCGCGGCCAGCGCTCTGCGGCCAGCACACCACGCTGATCCGATGGCAGGAGCCAGGTACTTATCCTGGTCTCCCATGGGATGCAGGGCCCAAGGACTTGGGCCATCCTCCACTGCACTCCCTGGCCACAGCAGAGAGCTGGCCTGGAAGAGGGGCAACCGGGACAGAATCCAGTGCCCCAACCGGGACTAGAACCTGGTGTGCCAGTGCCGCAAGGTGGAGGATTAGCCTAGTGAGCTGCAGCGCCAGCCTAATCTTAATTTAAAAAGAATACTTTTAATCTGTTCCGAAGGTGTAAATATGACAGTGTTTACTTTATTTGTTCATAAATGAGATTTTATTGATGTTGAGAATCAGTACACAGACCTTTCAATTTGTATGCAATTTGTAACATATGTAACGAAAATCTAAATAAAGCTTTAATTGTTATTCTTTTTTTAAAATTATTCCTGAGACTTTCCAGCTTCAATTTGGAAGCAACTCTTCCTTAAGAGGCTGTGATGTACCAGTATCTTCAAAGGTTGCTGTTAATAAATCCCACATTTCACAATTTAATATCATATATACGACATACTCAAATTACCAGTCTTTGACAGCACATTAACAAAATCATTAGGAAAACTGGACTCTCACAACCAAAGATGTTACAAAGCACCCATGGTTCCGACAGAGCAGTAAGGAGTGGTTTTCGTGGGAAACAATTCTAAACATGGGAGAAGTAACTGAAAATGTTCAAGACATATTAAATGCACAATGGAGATTCCAAATTGCCATTTAGTGTGCATTGCATTGTAGGATTTAAAAATCACCCCCAGCTATTGAATGTTAAGCTGACACCCAACATATTCAAAGCTTTCCCTAGTTCAAGACCTTACCATTTTCTGGTTATACCAGAAAATAAACAACCAGCAAAGGATTTCTCCTCTTAAAAAAAATGGGGTGAGGTGGGCTTCCTTCCTTCATAAAAAATTTTTCTAGAGCAAACAAACACTTGCATTTACAAAATAGTTGATCAAAATATTCCCCTGGATTGTAAAAAAAGGGAGACAGGGCCACTGATGAGACACAGTGTATGATCTAAATGTAAACGACCTGGCTCCTTTCCCTTCTGCTTCGTGAGAAACTGGACTCTCCTCATTAGTTTCTCCATTTTCTGCAGGCCAATCTTTAGCTTCTTGGTTAGCCACCCAGGCCTGTTTGCCCTTGCTCCTGTGTTCCCTTTTGCAAACACTTTTTTATCTGAGGACTTACCCTTCCGTACCCTTCCCGGGTGTGGGTTTCATTTCCAGCTTTGCAGCAGCTGGTTTAGCTACAACCACACCAAACTTTTGGGCTCTTCCTTCACTGCCCCTTTGCAAAGCTGACCTTTCTCTGCAGCTTCCTAAGTTTACTCTCAAGGGGTTCCTGAAATAGAAGATGCTACAAAAAGCCTCACTCTTCAAATCAATGCCATTGTCATTTTAAGGAAATTTTACCTTAATACATGCTTAATTTTTGTAATGTTAAAATTGACCATATTCTTATTTGTGCAAATAATATTCCACTAATTTTAGCTCCTTAAATGCCCTCAGCTGCCCCCTCAATAAGAACACAGAGTTTATATTTTCTTTTAGTGTATCTGGAAATTTATTTTTTGGACCTGTTTACTATCTAGAGATATAACTTGCCAACTTCTCTGTGAGAAGATCCTCAACCACCGTCGCTAAAGACATTCAGAACAGATGGCTGTTTTGTTGACAGCTACGCTTTTTAATCAGGACTAAAATTTCAAGTGACCACCAATTCATTCTTAGACTGAGGTCAGGCTGTATCATCTGAAATGAAGTATCAGAAATGTAGTAGAGATAATTTGTTCCAGTGAAAGTTAACTGAATATGTAATGCCAATCCAACTTTATTGAATATGTAATGTCAATCCAACAAAAAGGAGAGCATTTAAAAAATTGTTAGCAGAAACAATATATTATTTGCTTTTTCAAAAATTGCATTACAATGCCAATATTAGAGAGTAAAAAAGACATGATATGAAGCTCCTGAGATAAGACAATATACATTGGTTTGAAAAATTATCCTCTCAGTCACTTGCTTTTTTGATCTGAGGCAAATTATAGACCTGCTGTTAGTCTTGGTCCCTTATATGTTAAAAGTCACAATGATAACTTCTATATGTTATTGTTGTAAACTTTTAATATTTCATATAATGCATGAGCTAAAGGAAACACATCTTTGTCTCCTAAGATACTCAGTAGATTTTTCTATAACACCTTTGCTTCTCCTTCAGTAAAATAGACTAGTAAGACAGCCAAACAGTTAACAAAATGGATTCCACTCAGTCTGCTTACACCAAATAGTGTGATGTTGACAAATTATGCACCAATCTGTATCTCTGTTCTGCATATACTACAGTGAGTGTATGTGAAGTGCTTAGAACAATCCACACCATTTTATAAATATTCAATAAATATTAGCCATTGTTATTGTATTCTTAAAAGCAAAATACCATATGAAAACAGGATACAAAAAAAAAGGAATTCAGAAAAATTAAGTGATTTATTCCAAGTCCCAAGCAAACAAGTGGCCAAAAATATTTGGAAGCATGGAGATGGCATTACAGGTCTTCTGCTAACAAGAGAAAGACATAAAATTTCAGTTAAGTCACTGTCTTCATAGGCTTGAAAAAGAGTGGTCATTAGTGCAGAAAGCTCAGATGGGAGAGATAAAATAAAGAATCTACAACTCCTTGGAATTATACTACCCCCCAATTTAATATGCACAGATTAGATTTTCTCTTTGTTATCATTTCACATTATCTAAGATTTCATAGACTTTTTTTCTACATAGCTATTTCCTCTAATAAGTTCAATGAACAGAAATAAAATACCAACCAAACTTTAAAAATCAGCATGTAAGATCACATCAGCAAAATAATTTCACAAATGTAGGTCATGACGCAAGAGTAAAAAGCAAATCTTGAAATATGTAAATCATTGTGACCCATTTTTAGTTCAAATTATTTATAGTTTCACACAGATCTTCAGTTCTTTGGTTATATAGTCTTATTAATAATTTTTCATTTGAAGCTTTCATTTTAAGATCAACATGTTCATCTACTAATTTATTCTAGACTCAAACATCTACTGACAGTTAAAAATGCACTAAGAAGATGTTAATAGAAAACTTCAGAAAAGTTCTCACCTACTGAAAAACTGGACAGAGCTATTTATTTAGGTCTTTATATGGACCCCTCTCAGGTGAATTTATTTTATCACCAAGCACAGACTATATATGAAACAAAACACCTAATTTTGTTTAATTGTGTACATTTCAAAGAATTTGTTTCCTATTCAAAACAAGGAGTTTTTTCTATGAAGTTAGAGTTCAGTAATTTTATATTTTATCATTATAAAGGCTATTGTAACCCATTTAAATTGTGTTTATAATAACCAAGATATACATCTAGTATAGTATATATTTAGTATACATTTAGTCTAATAATTTTTCACCTTAATAATAAATGTTGCATTTGCAAAAGTATGACATTATTTCATCATTTTAGCCTAAGTCATACTCTAGACTTTGTTGATCCAATAAGGTATTTACCCAGAAAGAGGCATTCCAGGCTGAGCATATGCTGGGTTCCAAGTGCATGGGAATGGCAAAAACTATCTGCCTTCATATTTCTGGGGACGTGAGTCAGAAAGCAGATCAGAATGCAGATTAGCTCAGAGGGTGGGATGGGAAACCATGCAACCATATGTAAGCAAATTTAGAGTAAACAAATATTTAATGCATTGAAAAATGCCAGTTTTTAATGTATGTTTAGCTTTTCATTGGCATAATTTAATTTTCTGAATTTTCTAAATTTTCTGAATATTCATTATTTCCAAATATTAATTTAGTTAATTAATAAAATTCTAATTAAGCTGGCGCTGAAGTGAATGTGTTTACCTGTGATGAAATATTTTAAACAAATGAAATATTTTAGCAATTCATAATTACTGTTCTAAAAATATCACATTACTAAGTTTACTGTTTAATAGGAAAAGCTGCCTGTCCCACCCTTCTGCCATACGAAGCATTTTGAATTGATACTACACACTAAGTGGAGATGCCACACTGTGTAGTTGGCCCATTGTATGTTTTTCCAAATGGTTGTTTTCCCTTATTGAGCTGTGACTGGGTTTGTAAAGTCTAGTTTCACTTTTGTCATAAAGTAGGAAAAATTGTTACTGTCTGAGCAAAGAAAATAGAAAATTCATTCTTCTTAGGCACCAGGAAGTATCAGATGGAAAAGAAAATCTGAGCGGTTAATTGGCACATAACCAGAGAAACAGGCTCACACAAAATCTCCTCTTCCTCCGAGCATTGTTAAGTAAGAATGACCTGGAAAGGAGATAGGAAAAGGAAAGAGGGTAGGAAGAGATGAGAGGAAAAGGAAGATGTGAAGGACAAGTTTGAGTACAATTAAAATATTCACAATGTGGGCCAGGCATTGTAGTACAGCAGGTGAAGCCATCACTTTTGATTCCCACATCCCACAATACAGGTCCTGGGATGGAGTTAGTCTCTGTTTCAGATCCAGTTTCTTACTGATGTGCACCCTGGGAGGCAACAGATGATGGCCCAAGAATAGGGTCCCCATACCTCTATGGGAGACCTGGATAAAGTTCCTAGTTCCTGGCTTCATTCTGGCCCCTCAGTCAGTCCCTGCGCTGGCTGTGGCAGACATCTGGGGAGTGAGGCAGAAGCTGGAGGCTGTCTCGTCATCTTGGCTTCAGGGAAGAAGTAACATTCCTTGTGCATAATACACAATGGGGTTTTGTAAACTTGCAGATTCTGATTCAGGGGGTCTGGGGTGAGCCTGATATTCTGAGTTTCTAACATGTTCTCAAATGATACTGATGCTGCAGCATTTTGCATAGCATGGGAATAAAGGTTGGAGATGTTGATGTTTATTCCAGGCAAAGTGAAAATGTCAAGTCATGAACTAATAAAAATATTTGCTTTGGTAACTAGGATGGGAAGCAAGAGAAACAATCAGATAGTGAAGCTGAAAAAAAAAAGAGATTGTAAACAGTGTCAGCCTAAGGATTTGGATGATTATTTGATAAGCAGAGTGGAGCCTAGGAATGCATAGCTGCTGTACATTTGTTGGTAAGGAAGTTACACAGAGTCTAAAGGATAGAACCAGATGAGGTAGTCAGAGAGAGTGACAGGAACAATCGTTAAGAGACCACTGCCATTGCCCAGTGAAAAGAGTACCATGCTGAATTTTAGTACTACAGATGGACAAAGATCAAATTTGATACCTATTTTTGAATCAAGCTTACAGAAAACAGTGAATTATTAAATTATAATAGTTGTAATAAAAATAGTTAAGTTTCAAGATAAGAAACTTGAAATATGTAAATCATATTTTATATTTTATTTTGTTTTTACCAAAGAACTGCATACATTAAGTAAACCTAGACAAATAGGTAATACAGAAAAGCAAAGATTACAGGGCAGTTTGAAAATGACAAGGTTAACATTCACATAACTCCATATAAGAGAATGGGCATTTGGTCTAGCAGTTAAGATCCTAGTTGGATGCCCAAATCAGGGTACCTACATTCAGTGCTTGGCTCTTTCTGCTAATGTGGATCCTTTATGGAAGTGGTGATTGTTAGGAAACTGGCGCAGTTGTAGCCAGGTGGCTGCATGGCCCAGCTACCTGAGCCAGGCTCCACCCCCATCCTAATGGGATTCCCTGCTCCTGCTTCCCTGCCCACCCTCAGGCAAAGTTTTAAAAGAGCCTGTTCCTGCACACTGTGCTCTCTTGGCTCACGGTCCTTCTCTCCTGCACTCTCTTGGCTTCCCTCCTCTCTCTTCTCCCTCCTCTGTCTCTCTCTCACAGTCTCCTTCTCTTTTTTCCCTTCGCTGCCCCTTCACTCCAGTCTGTAGGGTGTTCCTCAATAAACCCTTTCCCTTACTCCAGTGTCTGGTGTGCTTTGCGATGTTGAGTATACAAAAGTTTTACCCAATTTAAATTAGCAGTTACACCTAAATGACTTAGGATGCTGATATATTTTTATCTGAATTTAATTGAAATTAAAATTGCATTCATTTAAGGCAAGTACTAATTACCCATTGCTGTTTCATTGAATACTGATTACCCGGAAACCTGTTAAAATAAATTGCAAAATAAATTCAGCATTTTACAAAGCAATAGTTTCAAAGGTAGTGGTATCCTAGATTTAAAGAAAAATTACAGTGAGCCAGGTCCACGCAGGAAATCTGATTTTCCTGTCTGGCTTGCTCAAGATAAAACAAAAGAACCCTCAGAAGGGTGGGATACCTAATTTGTTTCTCAATAAGCAAGGAGCCCAAAAGGATGGGACTACCCTTCCCTTGCTATTCTTATGGTAAGACTGGGACAAGAGAGGGACAAAAGACCAGTTGGAGACCGCCATTCCCAAACCGATAAGACAAAGATAGTAGACTTTGGGCCAGGACTGGTTCTAAGGTGGGAGGGGGAGATATCCTTAGAGTGGGGGTAGGAGCTAGGGAGGAAGTACACGTGGGCAGAGAATGGCTTTGAGGAATAGATGAGCAAGGGGCTTGAGAAGATGGAAGAGACTGCAGTGGAGGTGGGAGCAGAGGTTGACCCCGCCCCCTGGAATTCGGCAGGAGGGGGAGGTGAGGACGCAGCTGCTGCATGGGGGATAATGGCGCTGGAGCTTCAGCTGCTGAGGCCTCAGGAGGTGGCTGAGCCAATGCCTGTAGATTGGAGCGATAAGGAGGTTCATCTGCAGGATCAAAGGAGGTTGTGGTAGTGGTGGGAACAGGATCGGGGCAGAAGAAAGGATTTTTTTGCTCAGGCTTCTGCCCCCAGTGCGAATCTTGGAGACCAGAAGGACACAGGGAAGGTTTAGTTCGAAGACAGGAAAAGGCTTGAACGTATGGAATCTCCTTCCATTTTCCCAAATGCTCACGGAAGTGATAAAGATGTCATCAGGGTCAAACTACTCTGACTTCTGATCCCTCAGGGCCAAATGCACCACCATGGAGGGGCCACTTTTTGAGGGCTGGGGCCAATTTGAGAGGGACCATCAGACGGAACGTGGTTAGAGAAAAGTTCCCATTGCGACCTGTAGAGTCAGATCCGTGGATTGCAAGCGTCCTTGCATCCCCGCTATCTGACTAACAAGAGAATATGGGAACAGAAGGCGGGGTCGTCACCCAAGCGCCTGCTGAAGCCCAGGGCCTCGCCTGTAAAGAGGCGAAAAGAGATGGAGTCGTCACTCACACCCACTGTTGCCTGGACACAGTGTCCATAGAGGCTAAAGGCCTTAAGTAGAAGTAGGAGTGGTGGCTAGAGTCCAGTGCTATGACCTTTATGAGAGTAGTCAGGTGAGTATCCGACAGTAGACCACCACTCAAATAGCAGTTGCCGTGAGGGCTTCCCGTTCTTCGTCTTACCTCAAAATTTGGAAGGCTGATGTATGGATGGAGATTGCAGAGCATTCAGTGGCTTGGAAAGAGTTCCGGAGGTGTGCTTTGTGACCGGCAGAAATCCAGGACCCCAGAGCACTGGGGGACACTGGATTACCAATATGAGGCTATCCAACTCACGGCACCAATGTTATATCTTAATGTTAGCCATCGCAAAGCACACCGGACACCGGAGTAAGGGAAAGGGTTTATTGAGGAACACCCTACAGACCGGAGTGAAGGGGCGGCGAAGGGAAAAGAGAGAAGGAGACTGTGAGAGAGAGACAGAGGAGGGAGAAGAGAGAGGAGGGAAGCCAAGAGAGGTCAAGAGAGCGCAGGAGAGAAGGACCGTGAGCCAAGAGAGCACAGTGTGCAGGAACAGGCCCTTTTAAAACTTTGCCTGAGGGCGGGCAGGGAAGCAGGAGCAGGGAATCCCATTAGGATGGGGGTGGAGCCTGGCTCAGGTAGCTGGGCCATGCAGCCACCTGGCTACAACTGCGCCAGTTTCCTAATAGTGATATCTCAAGTAACTGAATTCCTGCTACTTACAGAGGAGACTGGAGTGTTCCTGGTTCCTGGCTTCTTGGCTGTTGTGTATATTTGACAAGTGAGCCAAAATATGGGGGCTTTCTGTCTAACAGTGTCTGTGTCTCTGTGCCTCTCAAATAAATAAATAAAAATTAAAAAGAAAAAGACATCTCTATGGGTATATTGATTAGAGCCTTAAGAGATTTGGAATTTAAATTGTGGAAATGGCCATTGTTATTAATAATCAGAAGATGAAAGGAATTGCCCTAATTGATCATAGTGCATAAAACCAATATTTCTTCTTTTCCATATATTATTTGCATTAAATAGAGGCTACTTACAACCATAGCAAAAGCAATTTTGAGAGAATGCAAATGGTAGAAAAATAATGAATTTGTATATATAATGGGTATGTGTGTAGGCAGATACAGAAAATGAACTTGGAAAAGTAGTTTCCATAATATCTGCTCCTTGAATTAGATGGTAAAAGGTGTATACTTTTTTTGGGCTAGAGAAACAATCCCTATTTTCTAGTAGATGTCCCTGGAAAAATTGTCAGCAAGGGTCAAGGGCAACCTTCTGTAGGTTCTGGCTTCCTGGCTGGTAAATTGCCATATCCAAGATTAAAATTGATGCTTACTGAAAATTAGAAAGATTGCTGATGCCAGGCAGCTTGTCAATATCCAAACCTCTAGAATCCCACCCAGAAGAAAGGCATTTCCTCCTACCCATTAGTTGTTCTGTCATTGTACCAAAATTAAAAAAAAAAAAAAAGTTTTAGGAAAGGAATTATTGTATAATAAAATTATGTATACACTTTTATGATAAATTCCAGAATTTCTCAAACATTGGAAAATCACTTTATTGATAAGTTATTTCTATTCTTTATCTGGGCAATTTTCTGTAATTAGATATGAGAAAATAAACATTCCGGTTCTGTACATCTTGTATACATTTGAAGAGGTTTCATTAGAAGACCCAATACTGTGGGAGAGGGCAAATTTTTAATTCAAATAATTTCATCCCATAGCATATATGTTTAGGAATTACAGAAAGTTGAACCATAATATTCTAAGCAGCTCAGTTAGCCTTCACTTTCAAAATTACATTTTTTTTAATACTCTTTCATTCTATTGATGTGAGGAAAATCCCTCGGCTTCAATTAAGAGCGGTTGGAGGAAATAGCAATAATAAAAGTTCAGCTCTAAGAACTGTATAACAAAATGATTACAGGCTCTGGCGGCCAGCCAGGCTGCAGGGCTGTTTTTCATGGGTGTTACTTTACTGCCAGTACCTTCATGACATTTGTACCCTGACACCAGAAGTGCTAACAGCTGCAGTGCCGGTGGTAGAAAAGCAGGAAGGACCTTTCTCAGCTTTAGTTGCTCTCAAATTCTCAGTGCCCTTAGAGAATAAAGTCTATAAAAACCGACTTCAGCCTGCTCTCTTCTTTCTGACGAGTTTGTGGTGGTGTCTGAGAGGCAGTTTTGCTCCGTGACATTGGGCTTAGGGGACATCAGAGGTTTTTGAGACAGAAGACACATGTGGTAAATGTGTGACAAATAGCAGTGACAAGGTCGGTGTGGGAGTTCCTGGTTTTGTGAAATGAAATATTTCAACCACCAGTACCGTGCTTGGTTGTTTATTGCAGGCAGATCTTTTGACCCCCCCTGGGCCCCACTGAGTAAGCCAAAAATGACTATAGAAGAAAACATTCTAGTTGGATGGTATTCTTAACTAATACTGACAGATGTTACAGCGGGACTTCCAGTGGCTGCTCCTAATGGCAGAGCTTCAAGCTCTCAGGAAACAAGAAGGGTCAGAAGACAAGTGCACATATGTGAGGAAGGAGTTCAAATGATAAAGTGTGAGATGCAGTTTCTAGTTTAGTTTTGGATCTTTTCCAGTCTGCCTTCATTCAGGTTATTCTTGGCATCTCAGTGTGTAGCTAACATTTGGGCATCCTCTAGAGAGTTCAAGTCCTGCAAAGAATATATAGCTACATACTATTGGGGGCCCATTTTGCACAAATAATTATTTATTTTGGAGGAAGGTTGTATATTAAGTATAATTAACTTTTCATAGTTTGAAAAGTATCAGGGCCAGCGTTTTGACACAGTGGGTTAAGCCACTGCCTGTGATACTGGCATCCCAAATGAGCTCCAGGTCCAGTACTGATGCTCTCATTATGATCCAGCTCCCTGTTAATGCACCTCAGAAGCCAGAGAAAGATGGCCGAAGTGTTTCTGTCCCTGACACCCACATGGGATACCCAAATAAAGCTCCTGGCTCCTGGCTTTGTCCTGTACCAGCGGTGGCAGTTACAGCCATTTGGAGAATGAAGCAGTGGATGGAAGATCTCTCTCTCTCCTCTCTCTCTCTCTCTCTCTCTCTCTCATAACTCTGCCTTTCAAATAAATACATTTTGAACCACAGTATTTAGGAGATACCCTATAACAATTAACTTACTATACTAAAATGTCCTATGAATATATCAAACAGTATTACTTTCTTTTTTAAAGATTTATTTATTTTCTTGAAAGGCAGAGTTACACAGAGAGAGAAGGAGAAGCAGAGAGAGATAGGTCTTCCATCCGCTGGTTCACTCCCAATATGGCCGCAATGACTGGAGCTGCGCCGATCCAAAGCCAGGAGCCAGAAGCTTCTTCTGGGTCTCCCACGTGGGTGCAGGGGCCCAAGGACTTGGGCCATCTTCTACTGCTTTCCCAGGCCATAGCAGAGAGCTGGATCAGGAGTGGAGCAGCAGGGACCAGTATGACTTTATAGTTGATGAATTGATGAGAAATTCTTTGAAAATTATGTGTTTAATTTCATAACTGGACTCTTTTTGTACTTTTCTGTAAACAAATTCACAATCCAAGTGTAAAACTCCCCTCTTGATATTTCAAACATTCTATAAACACAATAAAAATATCTTTTAACAATACAAAAGCCCACAAATGTAAGAGGTTTGAGAGAAATGTTATTTGAAATGCCAAACCAAACAGAAAAGGGAAAGAAAAACTTGTAATTAATCAATTAATGTGGCCATTAATTCTGTTTATTTGAGTGCAATAGTGGAAGTCCAGAGGAGTTAAGAGAACTTATGATTTTATGCAACTAATGAATGACTAGAACTTAGTATGCTGATTCCCAGTCCCCAGGTTCTGTCTACTGCAGAATCCCTGGACATGCTCTGTAAGCCTTGACATCAATCGGATTAATCTATTTTTCTTCAAGCACTTAGGCTGTACTTAAAGTCAAAATGGAAACCTCAACAGGAGAAAACATAAATAAGTTAATTAAATATGATGGCATCACATCATAGAAATTTCAAAAATTTTGAGAATTAAATGGCTTTTCTTTGCAATTAATTCTCAGTTGGGCAATTGAAGAGAGAGAAGCATCAACCAAAATGTCCACAGGGAAACCGGCACATTTTTTCCATTTCACTGCTAATGAGCCATTTTCACCTGACTCCTGCTCCCACCACTCCCCCATGAAGAACCAGCTGTCAGTTTCCACAGCTGAGCAGGTTTGCTACCAGACAGGTGGCAGCAGGGTGGGGAAGAAATCTTGTCAGTGGGATATAGTTAATCTGGAATTAGGATGATCCACCTGGTATCATTAAAAATTGACTACATATCATGAATGATTAACTACAAAATCTTCAACAGTGAAATTAGAAGTTAAGGGTTTAAATATCTTTAAAAGGTAAATAAGAACATTTGATGTTAATGGAATATTTGAGCAGTCTTATAACAGTATTTGACCAAGAATGCATTTAGAAATGAAAGAAATGTGTATCCTGTTTATAAAAAGGAGTTTTGGACTTTGCTATTCCAGATTCAGATATTTACTGTGTAACCTTCACTCTATAAGCTCTCAGAAAAAAAAAATCTTTCTTGATATTAATAACATTGAGTTGAAGCTTAAGAAGTTTAATGCATGTGGAAGTACTTTTTACACTGTGATACTTAATACTTGATGTGTAAATGTATGAAAAGTAGTGTTTTCATTGATAATTATTTCATGAGTTATTTTTAATTCTTGCAACAACCCACATGACTCTTCTCATCCTCCTTGCCACACAGTGCTTGATCCAGTTCTCACTTCTCACAAGCTTGAAAGTCACTTCTGTAAAAATCTTCCCGGATTGCTCAGTAACGAGCTGGATGACTTCCCTGTGATTCCATGTGTATTAGTCCATTTCTTATTGCTACAACAAAATCCCTCAGGCTGGATTATGAATGAAAAAAAAAGGTTCATTATCTTGCAGTTTTAGAGACTGAAAGTCCAGAAAACATAACATGGACTCCGGATGCATCACTCTGGATGGCGTCATAGGAGGCGCATACAAGAGGGAACAGGTCACATGGTGAGTCAGGAAGACAAAGATGGAGGGGCTCAAGTGCCAGGCTCTCTTTTATAACAGCTCACTCTCAAAGGAATTTACTATGGTCCCAAGAAAATAACATTAGTCCTATGTGTACCAAGCTGTGCCTTTTAAAGGTTTAGCCTCTTCCCGACACTGCTGTAGTGATGATCAAGTCTCCAGTACATGACCTTTGGAAGACAAGCCACATCCAAAAACATATCACCATAGTGCTTTTGCTGAATCCTTATCACAATACTTATCACACAAAGTTGAAACTAACCATTCATCTTGCTGTCTTACTGGACCATAAAATGCTTAAGATTAGGGTGTTTTTCTTGTTCATGTTTAAATTTCCAAAAAGTAGCACAGTGTGTAGCATATAATGAAGATTAAATTATATATAATATATTCAATTATATATCTTATATTTATAGTTTAAATCAATTAGTTGTACACATACATATAAAGTACAGAAACATAAGTAAAGAAACAAACATTCACATCCAGCCATTTATCTGATTTCCAGTTTGACTCATAATTCTGGTTACAGCATAATAAAAATTTCAAAGTAGGCCAACCATGGAATGCAGAGAGATAAATTCAATGACAATGAAGAACAGATTCTAATTTAATCAGAGTGGTAGAGGAAGAGGAAAAGAAACTGATCTGAGATATATAAGAAGGTCAAATAAGCATGTTCGGTAAAGAATAGAATTCATGTTCCAGGAAGAATGAGACATTGGAAATGTGTGTCATATTTTTGTCTTATGCAGTTGGGATGTGAGTAGACTCATTCACTGAGACTGAGTGCATTGAAAAATGAATGATCATTGTTACTGTCATGGTTGGGAAGGGAGAAAGAAAAGCAGACATAGCTCTTGGTTCAGTTCATACATGTCAATTTTGTCATGACTTTGAGAAATCCAAAGGAGAAAGGGAGTGTAACTTTGAAAGTTTTTTGTGTGTAGGTGCTATACTATAGTCACAGATGGCCTCAGAAGAGATTCCTTATTTAAAGAAAAAGAGAAACAAACATTGATAGGAGCCCTCTAAACCATAACAATTGGGATATTGAATATGAAAGGTAGATAACAGTGAGAGAGAAATACATGATATATTAAAATGAGAACAATAAGTATAGATATCTGTTCTGTGGAACATGGTTGTGTTGTCTAAGAGTGAAATAAGGCCAAAGGTGAAGGAGGATATGGTGTTAGGAAAGGGTGATGGCTACATTTTTGTGTCAACTAAACATTTGGTAAATATCATTCAGAATTATTCTGAGTGTGTCTGTCAGAATGCTTCTGGATAATATGAACATTGTAATCAGTTGAGCAAATAAAGCACATTGCTCCTCTGCACTGCGAGTGGGCCCCACCTTTTGGATGAAGGCCTGAATGGACCAAAGAAGGTGACTTCGACTTCCACCCAGGTTAAGGGCGATTTCCCATGCCTAATGCACTTTGAGCTGGGACTCTGAATTCCACCCTTCCTTGCTTCCTTCCTTCCCTTTATTTTTTGTCCCCTGCTTTCAATCTCAAACTAAAACTTCCTATATCTTTGAGGCTGGCATCCTACTAATATAAACACAATCTTGAACTCTCCTGGGCCTCTTTCTGCTAACTGAAGACTGGGCGTTTTTTGTCTGCATCATTACATGAGCCAATTCCTTCCACAGCCGTGTGCGGCAGAAGAGCTTGCAGTCAATGTCAGATCACTCACTATACTATGGTAGTTCAAAAGATTATAACAAAGCTGAAAAAAATATCATTCTTGGATTGACATCATGGCCATGGTAACATCATAGCAGAATCCATTACTCATATGTCTGTGGTGTTTCAGGTGTGAACAAATTTACTGTGCTGCCAGTGATACTGATGTGTATCATATCCAGTTTTATACAGCACAAAAAACTTGATACTGATAATAAACAACTATGTTAATGGTTTACATATTTACCTTTCTATACTTTTTAATCATTATTTTAGAATGTACTTATTCTAATTCTAAAGGCTCATTGTGAAACACTTTATGCCATATTATTTCGGAAGCAGCCAATTCATCTGGACTCACTTGCATCAAGGGTCAAGCGATTGATCTATACCATCTGGGTTTGAGTAAATTCATTATGATGTTTGTATAAGGATGAAATTAACTATTCCTGCACTTCTCAAATCATATCCCTGTCACTAAGTGATACGTAACTCTTATTTATATATCTTACATGATTGTATATCAATATTTAAGATGGAGGAGCCTGAAATGTATTTAATATCATGTACAACATATTTAGCTCTAAATACTGTGAAAATAATCTCATTGAGATTTTAGGTCATGTGGTATGTGATGACCAGTGAATCCAATGATCATGTGTACAGTTATGTATCTTCCTGTGTTACATGTGGCAGTTGTTCCTATGCAATGTTATAAGCAAGTTCTATGTTAATGAATCAGACTTCAAAGACTTGCTAACCTCTTACAGAGTTCTACTAACTGAAGAACTGTGGGCTAGAGAGGAAACTCAAACTTAAAATTTGTTTTGATTTCAGTCAAAGGAATTCTTTCCCTTCCAGGGTTTAACGATATTCATGTAGTCAACTTGCTACCAAGTAGCTTTTTGAAATACTTGTGGAATAAAACTGTATTTGTGAAAGGTAATGGAGCGCCTCAGTGTAGCTCTGTATTGCAGGCAGATTGGGCTTTCCATGTGGACGTAATCGGGTCATCTTTAGTTGAGGTTGTACCCTTGGTTTGTGGACCATGAATAACTTCTATACATGTCAACATAAGTGCACTGTTAATGAGTTATTGTGCTTACTCTAGAATGGTTGATGGCAGACCAGCTTTAGTTAGCCAATTAAGTCATTCTGTATATTAGTTTTAGTTTATCTGGTGCCTTTTCCTTAATTGGTAAATTCATATATCTATACTCCAGATCTCTTTGTCTTCTCTGGTATCAATTTGGTAAGCTAACCATAATATCATATTGTGGCATTAAGCTAAAATGATAGCAGATTATTTCCTGACTATCCTGAAACTTAGAAGTTAAATATAAAAATATTACCAATTTTTTACGTCTTCTGAGGGCTTTCTCATTGGCTTTACAGGATTCTTATCAGCTTGCTAGTGTTTCTGAGGTCTCTTTGTTAGTACAAATCCCCTATTCTTATAAAGAAATCAATTATATATCACTTAGTATAAAATGATTTTAATAAGTGAATTTGCAAGAAGTTTTAGAAATAATGACAACATAAAATAATTGTGTAGAAGGTTTTCAGGAAAACTTTAAGAATATCTGAAACTTGGCCGGCGCCGCGGCTCACTAGGCTAATCCTCCGCCTAGCGGCGCCGGCACACCGGGTTCTAGTCCCGGTTGGGGCGCCGGATTCTGTCCCGGTTGCCCCTCTTCCAGGCCAGCCCTCTGCTGTGGCCAGGGAGTGCAGTGGAGGATGGCCCAGGTGCTTGGGCCCTGCACCCCATGGGAGACCAGGAAAAGCACCTGGCTCCTGGCTCCTGCCATCGGATCAGCGCGGTGCGCCGGCCGTAGCGCGCCGGTCGCGGCGGCCATTGGAGGGTGAACCAACGGCAAAAGGAAGACCTTTCTCTCTGTCCCTCTCTCTCACTGTCCACTCTGCCTGTCAAAAAAAAAAAAAAAAAAAAAAAAAAAGAATATCTGAAACTTGAAAAGGAAGCTAAATATAAATAGAAGCTGTTCAGAGAGGAAGGGTGGGAAAGTCATTTGAATCGTAAATAACAGCACTACATAATCACTTACAATTACTATGTTAGCACAAAAGATTATATATCTTTTTTTTTTTTTTTTTTTTTTTTTTTTTTTTTGGACAGGCAGAGTGGACAGTGAGAGAGAGAGAGAGAGAGAGAGAGAAAGCTCTTCCTTTTTCCGTTGGTTCACCCCACAGTGGCTGCTGCGGCCGGCACACCGCGCTGATCTGAAGCCAGGAGCCAGGTGCTTCTCCTGGTCTCCCATGCAGGTGCAAGGGCCCAAGCACTTGGGCCATCCTCCACTGCACTCCCAGGCCACAGCAGAGAGCTGGACTGGAAGAGGAGCAATGGGGACAGAATCCAGTGCCCCGACCAGGACTAGAACCCCGGTGCCGGCGGCGCCACAGGTGGAGGATTAGCCCAGTGAGCCATGGCACCAGCCGATTATATATAATTTTAAGGCTTAGTTTTTATAAGTTATTTTCATGCAAAGTCTTATTGTTTTCCAAATCATTGTCACATTAAGAACAGAAAATAACAAGCATATTCTGTTAGAGATAGTCATTCTGGAGTAAGGCAAAAATAGTTCCAATCTAATAAGAGAAAACTGATAAATTTTTAAAAAGTTGGAAAAGGATTTAGAAATGTAGAAAATAAGTGGAAAGTGTCAAGTTTATTGTATGGCTTTTGAAACTAAGATGATTATAAAGACTTTGTTTTCTTTGTAAAGTTAGATTAAAATAGTAAAAAAAAATATAAGACAAATTCATGTTGACTAGACAAGAGTGAAGTAATGCAGTGCTATGAAACATGAGATACATCATACTATTTTTGAGTAAGTCACCTAGGATGACTTACGGTAAAATTAAATTTTTTTAAAGTGGGGAGAAAAATATTGATTGGTTTGTTAGTCCATTTCTTGTTGCTCTATAAGAATCCCTAAGACTGAGTAACTTATGAAGAAATGGAGTTTATTTAGCTCACAATTTATGAAATCAAAATTTATGTAAATCATGTTGCTCCATCTAGAGAGGGCTATGCCTTGTGTCAAGTAATGGCAGAGTGGTTAAAGATACACAGGTACATGCAGAAGGAAAGCAAAAGGAAATTCACTCATTTTTAACAGCCTGCCTGCTATCTTCATAACTGAAACCCAGTCGTGTGAGAGCAGGAATTCACTCAAGAAAGGCATTAAATCCATTTATGAGGACTAAGTCCTAGTGACCCAAACATCCCTCTCCACCAACATTGCCACACAATGCATTGAGCCTCTACATGAGTTTGGTGGAGACAAAAACTCTAATCAAATTAGCAAAGGTCCTGTTCTATCATAAGATGTGACTTAAGATAGCAGATGTAAAACTCCATTTCTGACTTTTCAAAAATGATCCTTTGAGTAGACAGAAGCTCTGATATCATGATGCCCTGAAATGGTAAAAGGCTATCTTGATTTAGAATAAGTTCATGGCAGGAACTTAAAGAACTCTGACTTGACTCTAGATGGAGTCTCTTCTTTACAACATACTGCCTAAACAACAGGCATGAGCTTATTAGGACACAAGGCTGAAAGGTGTTGATGCTGAGGAACTAACTTGAGGAGAGACTTTGAAAAGAGCAATCACCAGAACAATACTGTTCATCGTAATTGTTTTTTAGGTATCTCAATAATTAAAGTAGAAAAATAATAATTGGAAATATTTATCAAATATGTATTATGTACTAAGCTTGGTAGTGAACCTTTCATATGTATTATATGATTTAATTTTTCTCAGTATCCCTATAAATTTGGGGAAAATAATACACTCTATAATCGCTAAGAAATTATGATATGATACAAATATGGGATTCTGACTTTCCAAAAAATTCTTCTTGATAGCCCAAATGAAAGGAAACAGCTCTTCAATACATAAATGAAAGGTTCTGCTGATTGCTTAAATAACTGCTTCTCTGACAAACTTTATAAACACCAAAAAAAAAATCATGCTAGCCTTTTAACAAAATTTTGTTTACTAAGGAAGAGAGCAGAAATTTATAATATTCACAATATTAAGGAAGGAAAGAAGAAAAGAAAGGAGTGGTATGCAATGAAGGAAGATGGATAATAAAGAAATGCCAGGTGAATAAAGGGAGGAACCAAGAATAGAAAAAAGAAACTTGTTCATAATTCATAACTAAAAATGGTAACAAATTGTTGAGAATACAGTGATTGATTTGCTTTTTAAGTAAATTTAGAATATAATTTCCTCACATAATTTTGTATTTTTAGACTGATATTTAAAAATAAGATTTCTATATTGCTAAAAAATGTGATTTTGTTGACTAAAATGTTTATAGTATGTACTTGGTATCTGAAATACAAACCAGGTTTAAAGAAAATCTGTTGATGTTCTGTCATTTTTGACTGAAGAAACTGTAAATTTCTTATGATCCCAACTGATATAAATAAAGAGTCATAGAGCTAAAAATCTTGTTTGTGAAGACAACCTGCTCATGAAATAATGCACCTGGAATTTTTCCCTACTCTTGGTAGTTTCTTTTTCTTTTTTTTTTTTTTTTTTTTTGGTAGTTTCTTATCGTGGGATCTCAGCTGATGGCTTAGGTCGCGCTGAAGCCCTCCATAGATCTTGTTTTCCAGAGATTACATTCCAGTTTAGTTATTTGAGATATGTTGTGAGTATTTTTATGCTTTGTTTTGATGCTGGGACATTGATAAATCTAGTAAAAGTACACTTTATAGAAATAAAAATTAAATTAAAAGGAGACCTTCATTGAAACAGTGAACTTAGTGCAAGTGAAAAGAATAGTGTTCACACAATTGCATGTTCTCTGAGGGTCACCAGAGAATAGGCTAGAAAGTAATTCTCAAAAGCATTTTACACTTTAAACAGATATAAGCTTTTAAGAAAAATACATAATATCAGTCCCTTAAATAGGTTTAAGAATAAAATATCATTGAAAATACTTGGAATAGCATAATTTTTATAAAATATTATAAAAACTAAGAAAAGTTAGAAATACAAGTGTAAATGGGTTCAAATATTTTAAGGTATTATAATGCATGAAAGTTTACTTGCAGTAATATTCTTTGCTCCTTTAATAAATAAAAATTGTAGGGGAAAACAAATCTAAAAAGCAGCATCTGTTAGATAAATATATTTAATAGGAAGTGTTATAAATAGTTGCAAATATGGGTAAAAAACCTAGTGAATGCATATGTAACTAAATAGAACCATGATATAAAATATTTAGTAAGACTGGGATTTGGCCAAAGAAAAGTGTTTAAAAATTAATCTGTACTTACAACAGTATATATTCTTTCTCAACAGGTGACCATAACGATTGTCATTTAATGCTGTTCAAGATCTAAGCATCGTTTTTGCATGACTGCTACAAAAGGATTACTTTCCAGAAACCAGTTCCTTCCTCAAGAGTGTAATTTGGGCCCTGTTTTCAGAAAGCAGGTACAATCCATCTTTATTACATTGGCTTTAAAACTGAAAGATATGTTGAAAGAAACATAACCTTACAACCCATATGTATCATTTAGGGACCTCCTTGAGTCAACTGATCAATATGCTAAAGCTTAATATTTAATGTTCTCAAATTTAGGAAGTGACTTATCCTTGAATTGCAAATGTCTTGATTGTGTCAGTAAATATAAACATTCTAAAAATATTCTAGGAATATTATTAAGTGAAAAGGTCGAATGTTTTGTCTTTATTTGATTTCTAGTTTGTTATAAGCATGACAAGTGTATGAAGATGGTGTGAAACTGCTGAAAATGATGAGAGAAATTGTACTGTGACACAGCTCCTGTTTCTTGGTATATTCCACGCCAACAGAAAATGTGCTACTGAAGGGATTTTGCACTTTGTGATGTGTTTGTCTTTGAAGACAGCTTAAGTTAAATAAGCAAGAAATTGTGGGCAACAAGGTAGGGTCAGGGCCACCAGGGAGGGGGATGTTTTGGAAGAGCAGACTGTTTATGCTGATTACTCAGCAGCGCCAAATTCCTTTATATTTAATGCGATTGATGGAAATCACTAAATATTAATTACACATATTTTGAGTAATATTGACCATTGCAGAAATTAATAATAGTGCTTCAAAATGAATAATTTAAAATATATGATTAGACCGATCTTTAATATTCCTGGCTAAGAGGGTAACAATAGATAATCCTAGATTAAATCTGATACATGCTACTGAACCACAATATTCATGACATTTTTTAGATAATCAGCCAAGGAGGTCAATCTGTTCTGGATATAAAATGATGTATTGTTGGTTTCCAGTTAGTTATAAAATATTGACAACATTACACTCAGTTTCAAAGCTGTCACATGTCTATCCTCTAATTTGTCAGGTTAATTCAGATAAAATCAATACAAAATTTGGAGAGTTTTTCCTCAGGCTATTCTGTGCTTTCAGTTTCTCTAAGCTTAAATATTATGGTTAAAGAAAAGTGACTAATTCTGATGCTAAGGAGCAATTCCATGTAATAATAAAGGAGTCAAAAGCTTTTCCAGTATATTTGATTTTGCTTTAAATGAGTCACACCAAAATTTTGTCGTGGCATGAAGACAATTTAATATCTCATGTGCCTCCCTTTCAGTTCATGTAATTATGCCAGGTTGCCATGTCATTGAAGGTCCTAATGTATCAGATATTCTTAAATTAATTTTGTGAAGAAAAGTAGCCATGAATTTCCCATTTTGCTTCCTAAGAACAGAAAACCAGGGAAGAGAGATAAATGGGAAAAGGGTGGAAAGACTCTTAACAGTGAAATTCCAAACATGGGTAAAAGTGAGGTCCCTATAAATCTGCCCGCTGAAATATTCTAACATTAGGCAAATTGTAAGTCAAATTTTACCATGACAGATCTGTCTGTTACAATAAAAATGATTTCATTGTAGTTTTCATATACAACATAAACTAAAAATAACAATCTGTATTGTATTTACAAATATAAATGTATGAGAAAGTGCCCATTTCCTGTATATAAGCCATTCTGTCCTTAACTCTTAAGCACAGAAGCATCTTAACAAATATTAACTTGTTAATTCTGGGATATCTATGAATACTGGAGATAAATTCAGTCTAGGCAACTTAACTGAATTCTGCATGTTAGAAACAGGTTACAATGGTTGAAGACATTCACAGAAAGACAAGTAAACATAGGATAGCAGCTGTAGGTAAGAACGTTTCTGAGCTATTGCTTACTTCCAGATGGATGATGGATATGCAATTTAAATTTGTGCTAGGTGTACCAGCAGATGGAAGGAGAATGGAGTAAATGTCTTGGCCACCTGTGAACTGATATATTCTATCAATTACTTAGTGAATTGTATAAAATTCACGTAGCTCAATAGAACTCTAATTAATTTTTGGAAAGAGACTTTTTGTCAACCTATTAATAAATCCAAGTTTCAAGTTGAGGATGAGAAGCATATTTAACTGTGCAGAGAACCAATGAAAGACAGTTTGGCATAGCACAGTTCCCTCTTGCTATGTCACTCATGCCATTGCTCTGCTCCACTAATTGAACAGCATATTGGTAGAATAGGAAGCAATTGAAACAAATGAGACAGATTGAGCACTCCAAAAAATACATAAGTGAATTAGAATTGATGAATCTGCTAAGAGTGGATTCACTGTGTCACTTTAAATAAAACCCCATTTCATTCACAGACTTGCCCCTAATCTGTCACTACAGCTACTTAAAACATTCAGAGGAGACACTGACGGTTTCATCTTGACACAACCGACTACATTCCTGCCATAAGAGGCAACATATATTAAAAGAGGTCCTGAGTTCAGCCTCTGAGGATGAAATGTTTCACTCAATGACTCAGACAACGCTTAGTATAGACATTGGCTTTTCTCCAGGAGAATGCTCCATCCATTAGAGAAGAGCCCGAGTGGCTCTAGGTTACATTGATTTTCAGAACTGTCAGGATTCTCATTACCTAATGAATGAAAACCCCTATAATGTAGCGCGAATATATGCAACTAGAGAGTTCTTTAGCTAATGACAATAGAGAGGAAGTTTCTCTGAATTTCCAAAAAGGGAATTTTAATTTTTGTCATTAATGGTCTTGAAAATTCCAAGTTTGAAAAAAATGCATGCCACATATGTGTTATGTATGTAAAAAGCACATCTATTTGTTGAAATATTTACAGTGTGGGCCAGAATTGGTGACTAGACAAAGGAAATTCCGTGGAGATAGTTTTGATGGAATATTAGAACTGTATGGCACCTGAAGTGTCCATGGTAGTGCTTCAGGAGCAGTGTACTCAGAACAACAGAAAACTGATGTCTCGTTGACAAGAAGGGAGATGCTACATTTTCTTCCTAAATGTATATTCAATAATACAATGTTAATTCATGTTGAGGTATTTGTTATAGGCATCTGTACTTGGTCGTTGTAAAATTATTTATTTTTAAATGTATTATTTAACTATTAGATGCAAAGAAATTTATGTTTCACTCATTTTTTTAAAGCCAGGTAACATAGTTTTTACTCCATTTAGGCATTCATTTTTGAGAAGATGTTATCCTTGCATAGGCATTTAATTGACCTTCTCCAACTCTTCCCTTTATCTCTTAATCCTATCTAGTATGCTGTATACTTTTAGTTTTACTGCTTTTCAGGTTCAAACTCAAGGACAAATGCCACAGCTTCCACAAGTCGCATCATGTATGAAATAAAATAATCATGCCATATACTGACTGATATCAGTATTGCTTCTTCTGTTTTATTTCTTAGACAATATTTTTAAAGATACATCCTATATCTTATACCAATCTGTGCCCTCCTTGATGACTTGCACATAGTGTATTCTTAATTAATATATAAAGAAAAATTGCAGAAGTAATGATTGATAAAACTGATGGTCAGAGTTTCAAAGGCAGACTTGTATCTTTCAAAGCTTTAATATATCCAATAAATTCTCCACAAAGCTTTGAAACTTCACACAGTGGTACCGAAGTGTACTGAGTTCATTCTATTCCGTTCCCAATTACCATGACTGCATGTGTCATTATAAAAGGTTTTATGCTATCACTTTAATGTTACATTAAGCAAGTTGATATATTTGTTTTTATGCCATGTTTCTTCTCTAATTTTTTCTGATATATTAAAGATGTGAGGGGAAAGAAACAGTACTTTCAGTAAAAATGTTTTGATCACATGTGATATAGGTGACTTTTGTGGTTATACTTATAATATGCGATATGTAGATTTCCAGGAAATGTAGAAGCTTCAGATTATGAGTGCTTATAGTATTGAAAGGACATCAAAAAATTTGAGGAAGATGAACTTAAAAGGTAATGAATATTTTTTGAAGTGCCCTTGTACTTATATGTAAATATTCATTCTTCTGTTATGTTTTATGGAATGGTAGAGCTCTGTAACACTTAGTGTGATCACCATCTCATGCAATTAATTTAAAGACAAAATCTGAATTATACAAAGAACTTCACATGATGCATGTGCTTCTCAAATACATTCATAATTTAAAATAATGAAATACTTCATCATTACATTCTGAATATAATGTTTAATAATTAAAATATTTGATACTGAGCAAGCATGTAGAATGGGAACTATTCAATTATCTTTGAGGTTTTATTTGGGTAAAGAAAGAGGTGAAAAATCACCTTTGTGTCTATATGTCACCATAGCACATCATGTTGTTCTAAGATTTCAGTGGTGCGTAGCAGTGGAAATCACAGAGATGAGTACATAGACTTTTCCATAGACTGAGTTTTCCAGGTCATTTAATCCTTTCTAGCATCTTCAAAACTGTCTTACAGAGTTAATGATAACAGATTGTCATATTATTGTCCTCATAGTAGCCTGCTGGATAGAAGATAAAGAATACTATACTCTCAAAGTAATAGGTGAAAATATAATGAACAAGTCTTCAAATCCATTCTCTCTCTGTGTGTGTGTGTGTGTGTATGCCTCTCCTCTGCCACCCCCACATACATACACACACAGAATCACACACACCATGTGCATTGGTGCATGGTGTCCTTTGATGAGAAACTGTGAAAAACAGAATGAAATCAAGACCTGGGCAATAAACAAAACCAAAACCAAAAGGTCAACACATACAAGATTTGATAAAAGGATAAATGGTTGAAAGTGGTATCATTTTGTACTAGACTCTCATTCAGAACCACATACAATAAGCATTTTTGGAACAATTCTCACAGATTTCATAGTCTGGCTTCACAAATTATGACAGATGATAAACAGAATGTGGGAGCAGGTGTTTAGGCTAGTACTTAACACACGCATCTTTCAAGTAGGAGTGCCTGAGTTTTATTCCTGGATCTGGTTCCTAACTCCAGTTTCCCACGGATGAGACTCTGAGGGGTAGAGGGATTGGCTCAAGTAGTTGGGTTTCTGCCACTCACAAGGAAGTCCTCGATTGCATTCCTGACTCCTGGTTCCAGTGCCAGCCCAACCCCTGCTATTGTGGACATCTGGGGAGTGAGCCAGCAGATGAAAGTACATATTATCTCTCTCCCTCTCCCAGTCTCTCTGTCTGTCTCTCAAACAATCTGCCGTAACGTCTGGACTCCCAGAAATAAACACAGAACCATTCTATGAATTTAGAGTGGACAGCCTCACAAGTAGAAAAAATTAACCATATTAAAGAACTCTGCATGCAAACTAACTTTAAGTGGTTCATAAGCAACCAACAGCTGGGAAGCCGCTGTACAAACATGTATTACACTGAGTCATTTGCTCAACAATACATCATTAACTGAGGTTATATTGTCCAACAAAGGGAACTACTAGCAAGATGTGGCTATTGAGCACTTAAAGTGTGGCTAGTTTGAATTGAGCTATTTTATGAAAATAAAATGCAAAATAGATTTCCAAGGTTCATTACTGAAGACATCAAGGAATTGGTTTTTAAGGGAGTTTGAAACCTATGCATCCTGGTTCTAGAGCCTGTGTTTTTAATCACAATTCTGATGAGACACAAATGTTTGACCAAGTAATCTAAATTTTATCTTTTTGTTGAACTTGACTAGAGAACTACATACTTGAATCTCATTATTTTCCCATCATAAAATTGTTTGATGGAATTGACTTTTAGAGTTTGTTCTTGATTTGCATTGATGGGAATTATAAGTTTCAGTAACACTCATATTATAGTAAGTGTTGGGCATATTTTCCAGGGCATCTGACAGTGTTCCATGAGGATTTGGATGGAGTAGGATTGGAAAAGATCGCTCTTTTCTAACTAATCAAGAGTATTTCCTTCTATTTTAGCTTCTAGGAGGCTTAAATGCAAATCAAAGCCAAATGTAGCCATGCAAAAGTGCTAGATTTTATGATTTCATCCATTATCTCTTCTTATCAGTATTTTACCTTGATTATTTTTCTTAAAAAATTATTTGGGAGGGAGGAAAAAGAGAGAGAGAGAGAGAGGAGCAAGTGTTCCTGTCTACTATTTCACTCCCAAATGCCCACATGTGCTGGAGCTGAGCAGAGATTGGGAGTCAAGAAGGCAATCCAGGTCTCCCATGTGAGTGGCAGCAGTACAGTTTATTGAGCCATCACTGCTGCCTCCCAGGATCTGCATTGACTGAAAGCTGACATCTGGAGCCAGAGTCAGAAACTGAACCCAGACCCTCCCATATGAAGTGCAGGTACCCTAACCACTAGGCCAACGCCTGCCTTCTCTCTCCATTATTAGATACTTATTTTATTTGCTTATTTTTCTTTAGATTTTTGTAAATTGTGTCAGTATTGATATGAAATGTGTTATACAAATAATCTATTAAAATCGTTGATGCAACCTTTTTTCTAATTTCTAAAGCTTTTCTCATTCATAATATATACCTGTTATTAGTGAGCTAGATCTGTAGCCATGAATAATTTTTTAAATGTTTGCACTTAAGAAATTGACTTTCTGTTATAAAAAGCATTATCAAATGAATAGAAAAAATGTACAATATTTTGAATGATGAATCCATGGAAAAATAAATCAATGTTAAAAGGATAGAGAATGTCAGAATTGGATACTGTTTGTTTTGTATCTGTCTTGGAGATCACAGAAGCTTTCCTGCCAAGGTGACAGTTGATGTATTTAAGGGTGCTTGCCATGTGGATTTCCTGGCAGCAGAAGTGGCATCAGTTGCAAATGCCCTGAGGCAGGAGTGTGTTTGGTGTGCTCCGGGAGCTTAGTCTGTTAGAAGAGAGACTGTGAGGCAGAGAGCAGAAAAGTGAGATCAGAGAGCTGGTGAGACACAACCTGAGAGCAAGCCAGTCAAAGTGAGGTGTGGTGAGCACTTCGGCTTCACTCTCAGGGAGGCAGGAAGCAAGCTGTGGGAGGGTTTTGTACTGAGGAATGTCGCGGTTTAATTTATGTTTTAAGCATTTGGTGATGGAGTAGGTATGACGTGTAAGAAAAGAAAAAAAGGATGAAGATGATCCTGGCATTCTGTGCCAGGGCGAGTGGAAAGTGAAAGTTACTGAGGCAACTAGAAAGAGAGAGTGCCTGTTCCTGTGGTGGAGAGGACGGCTGGAGGTGCAGGTGTGATGGTGGCGTCCCAAGGTCAGTTTCAGACAAGTGTGGGACACAATTCTGAAGTGCAAGGGAGATGTAAGACACCCAGTAGGCTATATTAATTTAGAGTTTAAGGAAATGGAATTAGCTGGAGATTTTAAACTTGGAAGCCTGCACTGGTGCTTCATGAAAATAACCTAAAGGAATATAGAAAAAGGAAGAAGTACACAGACTAACACATTGGTCGAGATTAGAATTAGCCAGGAGCCTGAGAAGGAGCAACCAAAGAACGGTGATTCAAATCCATTGTGAAGACAGATTTTAAGAAGGAGGAAGTGAATGGCCAACGTTGCTTCATGTGGATGCCATTGCATTTTAGCAGAGATATTTGATGGGAAGAAAATCCTGATTTGATAAGCCAATCCCAAAGGGACAAATACCATATGTTCTCCCTGATCGGTGACAACTGACTGAACACCAAAAAGGAAACCTCCTGAAGTGAAATGGACACTATGGGAAACGGTGACTTGATCAGCATAGCCCTGACTGTTAATGAACAACTTAATACATTATCCCTCTTAGTAGTTTTTTTGTCTGTTCTACTTAATATGACTGGTTTAATTCTGTAATTATCACACAGTTATTCTTCAGTGTTGAAAATTAACTGAAATGTGATCCCTGTTAAACATAAGAGTGGGAATAAGAGAGGGAAGAGATGTATAATTTGGGACATGCTCAAGCTGACTTGCCCCAAATGGTAGAGTTAGAAACATACCAGGGGATTCCAATTCAATCCCATCAAGGTGGCATGTACCAATGCCATCTCACTATCCCAAGTGATCAATTTCAGTTCACAATTGATCATAATGAAAGGACTAAGAGTCAAAGGGAGCACATAAACAAGTCTAGTACCTGCTAACACTAACCGATAGAATAAATAAAGGGGAGAGTGATCCAACATGGGAAGTGAGATACTCAGCAGACTCATAGAATGGCAGATGTTCTAAATAGCACTCTGGCCTCAGAATCAGCCCTAAAGGCATTCGGATCTGGCTGAAAAGCCCATGAGAGTATTTCAGGCATGGAAAGCCAAGACTCTCTGGCAAAAGATCTCTGTGAGTGAGATCCCAGTGGAAAGAACAGGTCTTCAAAGAAGGAGGTACCTTTCTCTGAAGGGAGGAGAGAACCTCCACTTTGACTATGACCTGTCTAAACAAGATAAGAATCGGAGAACTCAGAGGGCTTCCATAGCCTTGGAAACTCATGACTGGAGCATAGGGAGATTACTGATGCCATAGACAGGAGTATCAATTGGTAAAGTCAACAACAGGAGTCACTGTGCACTTACTCCTCATGTAGGATCTCTGTCCTTAATGTGCTGTGCATTGAGATTTAATGCTATAACGAGTACTCAAACAATATATTTCACTTTGTGTTTCTATGGGGGTGCAAACTGCTGAAATCTTTACTTAATGTATACTAAACTGATCCTCTGTAAAAAAAAAAAAAAAGAAATTATCAACTCCCAACTTGACTCTCACTGGGATTAAACATGATAATAGGTCTGATCTGATTTCATCATCATTTAAAAAAATCATCTATTATTTTTCACTTTATGTTTCTGTGTGGGAGCAAACTGTTGAAATCCTTACTTAATGTATACTAAGCTGATCTTCTGTATATTAAGATAATCGAAAATGAATCTTGATGTGAATGGAAGGGGAGAGGGAGTGGGAAAGGGGAGGGTTGTGGGTGGGATGGACGGTATGGGGGGGAAGCCATTGTAATCCATAAATCGTACTTTGGAAATTTATATTCATTAAATAAAAGTTTAAAAAAAAAAGAAAATCCTGATTTGAGTGTGTTTGAGACCAAGCATTTGATAAGAAACTTAATAATATGTCTGAGAACATATTAATTAATATTAATAATATCAATGTTAATAATAGTTTGAGAAGAGAACATTAAAGCTGCTACTAATGATAAAATATTACAGAATTTTTAATATTTAAAAAACCTGCTACCTGATGAGTGTAATTCGACTTGTAATTTTCCATAAACATTTTAAGACTGTATTCAGAGACAACTCATAGGAAGAGAGTTGTGGATTACCCTTGAATCAGTGCTATAATGATAAATTGTTAATCACTGAGAATTTACCTTTAATCTAAAACAAATTAGTGTGATCATGTAAAAATTATTCATTTTCATGAAATTTTAAGTTATATGATTTTCCTTTCATTTCAGAAGCGAGTGGAGGTTAGCGTCTGAATCCATTTATCAAAACATTTATTTTTACTTCATATATATAATACATAGATAACAGAAATTAGAACCAAACAGGTCTAAGCTTTTGTCCAAAGTATAATATCAGTGATACTACTGACTCTGTATAGAACATGGTTCCAGAGAGGGTCATTTACCAGTAGAGAAAAAAAAAAAAAAGAATATATGTAAGACAAACCAAACTAAACCAAAATAAAGACCAGAAGACTCATCATTACGCCATGGAACCCATATAATGTAAAGAAATGTTGAATGCTTAAAAGGAGAGATATAATTGTCTTGATTGGACATTACACAATGTTTACATGTAATGAAATATCACATAGTAATCAGGAAATAGGTGGACTTATTTGTCTATTAATGCGTTAAATAATTAACTTTAAAAGCAAAGAAAAACTAAGATATGAATTGTAAGAACATAAACCTGAAAAGGGAGTATTAGATAGCTATAATTCAATAGTGGTGACACTTGGCTTCTAAAACTGTTGATAGGAAATACTGTCTGGACAGAAGACAGCTTTGGTGTCACTATGCTCTGTTTTTGTCAGACTCCATCTGGAAGAAAGACATTAGCAACCTGTACGAGGGTGAACAAAATGAGAGCAGGAGATGATGAATCTTTATCACCTGGAAAATGATGAAAGTGGGGATGTGTACTCTGGAGAGAAAAAGATTTAGACAGAACAATATGGATGCTCTCAGCTGTTTACAAAGATTGCCATGTGGAAGAAGGATTGAAATAGGCATGTGTTTTTCCAAAAAATAACCTCTGAACCAAGGCTGGCCCTTGGGGAAATAAAAAGTTATTTCAGCCCAGACTGATGAAAACATTTCTGACTACTTATTTGCATGATGTCCATGAGTCTCATCACATGGGCTATCCTGCACTGGGAAGAGTATGCTGGATATGATATGCAAGATCACTTCCAACATTAAAAATTTTTAATTTGGTGGAGCAGATTCCAAATGTCCATTGCAATTTTTAGTAAGAAGCCACACATATAGTTTTAAGATTATTTGAAATTTTTTGTCATTTTACTCTGCCTCTACCTCTGTGTATATGCCATCTAACTGTCTGTATCTATCCATCGTCTACCCATTCATGCATCCACCCATCCTTCTATCCATCTATATCAGCATTATGAACTCTATACAATTTAATCTGTTAAAAGAAAAATACTTTCAGATATTATGTTCTAACGATATTTTTTAAAATGAAAAAAGCCATAATTGGCCCTGTTAAAAGATGTGATCACATTTGACCTGTGAAAACAACAATTTCATATAGATTACTCAATACTATATGTCAAATAGTATATTGGAAATGACAATGGAATAGGTCAAGTAAGTGTGCACTTGTACAGAGTGTGCAAAGCGCTTAAAAAATTTTGCAAGCACAAGGTTAAGCCACTTTTGTGTTTGACAGTTATCACGTCAAAAAAAATCCAATGTAATAAAATGAATTTAAAAGTTGTAAAATAAAATATATATTTTTAAAAAATATTATTTATTTGAAAGATTGAGAGGCAGACACACACACACACAGCGAGAGAGAGAGAGAGGGAGAGAGAGAGAGATCTTTCATCCACTGGCTCACTCCCCAAATAGCCACAATGCCCAGAGCTGGGCAAGGCCTAAGCCAGGAGCCAGGAGCTTCTTCTGGATCTCCCACATGGGAGCAGGGACCCAAATACTTGCACCACCTAACACTGCTTTCCCAGGCATTAGCAGGGAGCTGGATTGGAAGCAGAGCAGCTGGGACTTGAATTAGTATTCATATGAGATGCCAGTGTCACAGGTGGCAGCTTTACCTGCTACACCACAGCGCCAGCCCCAAAAATTTAATTATTTTTAATACAGCTTTCTCCTATGAAACTAAACTTTTTTTAGTTGTTCAGTATTTAATTTTTTAAGTGCATCAGGAGAATATATTTCATATCTATAATTTAAAGCACATAATGATACATTCCTGCCTCCTTTCTTTTTTCTTTTAATTTTTGTGATGACATACATTCAACTTACTTTATAATCATAGATATAATCCTCACTAAAGAAAGAATTCAGCTAGTAGAAATTAGAAAGACCACTATTCCACAATTTATGGATAAAGGTTAGAAACAGTAATCAAATCTCAAGGGGACTATTTTGATAAATTTGATGGACAGACTTCTTGAAGGGAACTCTTTTGTTCACTGTCTCATCATCTTCAAAGTGTGTGTAATTGAACTTGTGCAGAACATCTGAAGCATTCAAGAGCTTTCTCATCTCTGCCTTTTTTTTTTTTTTAGGCGTTCATAAGTGATAAACTTTGTCCCATAATATGTTTTGTTTATGCCATTATATAAAATCAAAGAGGTGTGTAAAATGCCATTTACCAAATGTATTTTGGAAAAAAAATATTTTTACTTTGTCTGACTTAATCCTGAGTTAAATGAGAGAAGCAGGAGAATCAAAGCAATTTTATACTTAAAATAGTGTAGGTCTTTTGTCAAAATTGCTTCATTCAAGAAACACATCTTAATCATGTGAGAAATTTCGTTTCTTAAAAATATCAGTCAGAGAATTTTCAGACTTTTAATCTTAAAATTATTTTAAAAAAAATAAATATGGGGACCGGTGCTGTGGCAAAGTAGATTAAGCATCTGCCTGTGGCGCCGGCATCCCATGTGGGTGCTGGAACGAGTCCCAGCTGCTCCACATCCAATCCAGCTCTCTGCTGATGGCCTAGGAAAGCAGTAGAAGATAGTCCAAGTGGTTGGGCCCCTGAGGGAAACTGGAAGAATGTCCTGGCTCCTGGCTTCAGATCAGCCCAGCTCCAAACATTGCAACTATTTAGGGAGTGAACCAGCAAATGGAGAACTCTCTCTGTCTCTCCCTCTCTCTGTCTGTAACTCTGCCTCTCAAATAAATAAATATTTTTAAAAAATGAAGCTTTACAGTTCACTATTTATCCTAAAAAATAAAAATGAAGAAAAATACATCAAATATAACAAAGCAAATGCTATAAATAAGAACCAAAAATAGAAAATAATTATAAAATAATAAAATTAAAATCAAAGATATTAAGTAGAGCTCATCATTTCTACTGCAGAAATCCCTGACAATGGGCATAGTATATTATATTATAAGTCACTACCCTTACAAGGTAAGACATTTCTTGGTCTCTTACCGAAGAGAAACAAAGAAGTTGAAAACACAGTTTCTTACATCTGCAAGATTAATATTCACCCAGGAATAATGTGAAAAATTAGAAAATATGTTAGCAGTCAGTATTGTCCCACCAATGAGTTATACATTGTTGTTCAGTCGGTATAATCTTTTAGTGGAATAAACTGAACCTGATGACTTATTGAAATTATGAGTATTTCTCAGTCATTGCCTCTGACATATCCCATCACTGTGTTCATCTTTCTATATAGGTATCTCAAAGGCCAGCTATAGCAAACATGTCCCAACCAAACCTATAAGATTATGTATCCCTGATCCTTGTAGTAAACTGAACCATTTTCTCAGGACGTAAACCTCAAAGTAACCCAATGACAGATGTGTTATGACTCCAGTTTTACAAATAAGGAATGGGAGGCTAAGAGAATAAATGGATGCAAAGTCATGCAGTAAAGATGGAGAAAAGGCCAGATTTATATATTTCTAAAGAATATTAAAACTTGTTTCTTTCTCATAACCTATATTAGAAAGAAAACTGTCAGTCTTTGTTCTATTGAAATGTAGGTTGTATATTTTTGTTGCTACACATATGTAAATTATTATTTAATTCTCAGAATAGCTATAAAATGTGTTTTCCATTTTGTGCATTTTCTCCTACCTCTTTGAAATAGAAATATTAAAAATGTATTGTATTGCTCCCAAAGGTAACATTTACTGGATACAAAACCTCAAGTATTTAAATCAAAACTTTCAAAACAAATCAAAAGATACTTTAGAGATTAATTATAGGTATTAATGCATATATGAAAATACTGAAGGAACAAAATAAAGATGAAAAATAAGTTAACCCACATGCATACTAGTCCAATGTAAGACATTTTAAATATATTTCCCTTTAGTTCTTATCCACAGGCAAAAATAATTTCACATAGCTATGGTGATAATACAAATATAATTATATTTGACTTTTTTAGTTGATAGTATGTCATACTCCTAGAAACTTTGACTTTTAAATATTGACTTTCTATGTTTAATATAGTTTATTAGCTTTTCACAGAAGTACTGAGGGGCAGAACAATAATTTTCCTTAATTGATGAACACACTGCAAGGAAATGCAATTAATTTTGAAGATGTAATGCAAAAATTGTGAACTAATTTATTTCCGACAACATTTATATGGTGTTGCAGACACTTGCCTCTCTTCTCTCACACCACAAATACTCAACCTGTGATGTGCCCAGAAGGCTTGATCTTCTAGGGCTGACCTTTGGGACTTGCAGTCACCTGGATTAGAATGACCTCCCAGGAGACCCAGGAGATAACCCTACTGAGTTCTCCATTGAGATGGTCGCAGAGTTACCCTTCTTCCCTCAGAGTGGAATCTGCTGGCAAAAGTCCTCACCCAAGAAGGAGTTGAACCGCATCAGGGTAACATGCATTTCTGACCGAGGAATAAGATGAGGGCAACAGAAACAGAGAGAACACCCGCTGTTTCACTGTCATTTATTGTCAGATGTGAGACTATATGTGTACCACTAGAGTGTGTCTGATGTTGATCTAGCTCTTTAACTTATGGGCCCTGCCCAGATATCCTGATACTGTTCAGAGAGCATTTCAGGCTTTAGAGCAGCCTCATCTCCACCATATATAAAAGTATGCATTTAGTTATTTATAAGAAAGATATGAAATATTTCTTCATAGCATTCCCAGATCAGAAATCATCATACTTCAAGCAAATTATCTATTTTAGGATGCTGAAATGAAATATTTGCTGCTGATAGGGTGTTTTCTTATTTTTTATTTATTTATTTATTTATTTATTTATTTTTATTTTTTTGACAGGCAGAGTGGACAGTGTGAGAGAGAGACAGAGAGAAAGGTCTTCCTTTGCCATTGGTTCACCCTCCAATGGCCGCCGCAGCCGGCGCACCGCGCTGATCCGATGACAGGAGCCAGGTACTTATCCTGGTCTCCCATGGGGTGCAGGGCCCAAGCACTTGGGCCATCCTCCACTGCACTCCCTGGCCACAGCAGAGAGCTGGCCTGGAATAGGGGCAACCGGGACAGAATCTGGCGCCCCAACCGGGACTAGAACCCTGTGTGCCAGCGCCGCAAGGCGGAGGATTAGCCTAGTGAGCCGCACGCAGCGCCAGCGATAGAATGTTTTCTTTCCTTCCTCCCCCGCCCCCTTTTTTTTTTGCCCCTTCCCCATCATATTATAATTGCTGGAATTTCCCATTTTCTCAAAAAGTTCTCATATATAGTTCACTGCATTGTTCACTGCACAAGTTCATGATGAAGAGGAAATTTGAACCTAAAATACTTCCCATGCTGTACTTGTCTAAATATGCACCTGACTTTAGGGCCAGATCTTCCCAAATCACTGTTTCTTCCTAAGTCTCAGAAAGGGTCATTGTGGCAGGTGCAGCTCTCTGCTCCCTCTTGCATGTGGTTATTTAGATCTTGCCTCTTAAAGTTAAGTTTTCACCCCAAAAAGTCAGTCAACCTACAGAGTCAGTACATTTAGGATGGCTAAATAGCTATCGTTTTGTCTTCCTTTATTGAATATAATCAGTTTGAAGAAATGTTCAAGTAAAACATCTTAGCTCTTTTGAATCAAGAAATATTTATTTGAATTGAAAATGATCATTTATAGACTGATAAATCTTTGATCAATGGTATTTTACTTGATTGCTAATCAGTGAGAGCTTCTACTTTTTTAACATGGTATTTTCCCCTGTTGTCTTGCTAGCCTGCTATTATAACTCTTTTCCTTATTTTACTCATTCATATGTATGCCTTATGCAACCTTCCAGGTTTTATATTTACTCATAAAAACACACATGTCTTGTCATCTTTGTATCCACCACTGGATGTTCATTAATGAGAATGCCCACTGGAAATAAATCTACTGGATATAATAATATATTTTGGAAAAATAAAGGATAAATATAAAGCCATAATATAGCTTCAATAATATAAAGTTGAAATGGACTGGCCTATTTGAGCCTACTGGTGTCTTTACAGTTTTAGAATAGAATATTTACATTTAACTATGATTTTATAATTCAATCATAATAAAAATTGTGTATTTTCAAATTACCTAAAAATGGAAGAGGTGTTCTGGTAATGCTCAATGTTATGTTGAAATTTGAAAAGCAGAAAAATATACATACATACATATTATATATTAATATCACAGTCAAAGCCATTTTATTAACAGTTTGGCTACAAAATAGGAAGAAATTTTGACTACTCTTGCACAAAGGAAACTTTATGGAAAAGCATCTGTAATTTCAATAAAATGAAAGCAACTGTGGAAATGAATGAAGAAAAGCTAGAAGCGTTGAAATCACTGTCAAATTTAGCAAGAGTATCCCTCAGAAACTAAAGCAGATTATAAAGCTAGATGAGATTTGGGAGAGTAATTATTGGAAAATTATGTACTTGCTTCCCCAGCTACCCAGATATTTTGGGAATTGAGATGATATTCAGTGGGAGCATAGCTGATATTTTGTGTGTCAAGATGGTTCAGATAACGAATTTCTCTGAAATAAAGATCTTTTGCTTTTAGTGAAGACAAAGATGAAAATAACATAATATTAATAATGACACAACAATTATCTGTTTCTGGGTAACTGGTTTTTTATTTATAATCATGAAAATATGTATGTATGAATCATAATATTAGAAATTGCAGTATTTCAGATTGGACAGGCTAATATTCTACTTCTATATTTTCATCACTTTACAAAATATGAATACTAGGATAATTTTAGAGTAACTAAAGCTAGCCACATTCTAAAAATGTACTCTGCAGTAAGTGTTTTGCAAGCAGAAAATATTGTAAGAAAGCATTGGAACAGATAAAGGAAAATATTAGTCATTTCTAAATCACTTCTTCTGAATTCTGACATATATTTTATAATTGTTTGTTTTCTGTTGTGTTTTTGATTCACTGAAAGTTTAAATTGGCTTACTTTGCCTGAACATATTTCACATAGAGACTGCATTTTAACATCTATGCATTGACATTTTATTATGGATAAGCCATATTGTGAATGGACAGGAATTATCCAAATGTATCTTTCTGGCTGAATGTTTTGTCTGTGTTCCAAACCAAATGCTCCAGATTTTAAACAGGATCTTTACCTGCTATACTTTATCTCTTTTAGTATTTTTTTTGTTCTACTTAATACAATCGGTTGAATTCTTTAATAAACACATAATTGTTCTTAGGTGTTTAAATTTAACTGAAAAGTGATCCCTGTTAAATATGAGTGGGAATAAGAGAGGGAGGAGATGTACAGTTTGGCACATGCTCAATCGGACTTGCCCAAAATGGTGGAGTTAGAAATGTGCCAGGGGATTCCAATTCAATCCCATCAAGTGGCATGTACCAATGCCATCTCACTAGTCAAAGTGATCAGTTTCAGATTATAATGGTAGGATTAAGAGTCAAAGGGATCCCATAAACAAGACTAGTGTCTGCTAATACTAACTGATAGAATTAAAAAGGAGAGAACGATCCAACATGGGAAGTGATACAAAGCAGACTCATAGAATGGCAGATGTCCTAAATAGCACTCTAACCTCAGAATCAGCCCTTAAGGCATTTGGATCTGGCTAAAAAGCCCATGAGAGTATTTCAGGCATAGAAAGCCAAGACACTCTGGCAAACAAACAAACAAACAAACACCTAAATGAAAGATCTCTGTGAGTGAGATTCCAGTGGAAACAACAGGCCATCAAAGAAGGAGGTACCTTTCTCTGAAAGGAGGAGAGAACTTCCACTTTGACTATGGTCTTGTCTAAATAAGATCAGAGTTGTCGAACTCAAGAGGCTTCCATAGCCTTGGCAGCTCATGACAAGAGCCTAGGGTGATTACTGACGCCATAAACAAAAGTGTCAGTTGTTAAATCAACAGCAGGATTCACTGTGCACTTACTCCCCATGTAGGATCTTTGTCCTTAATTTGTTGTACAATGTGAATTAATGCCATAACTAGTACTCAAACAGTACTTTACACTTTGTGTTTCTATGTGGGAGCAAACTGTTGAAATCTTTACTTAATATATTCTAAATTGATCTTCTATATATAAAGATAACTGAAAGTAATCTTGATGTGAATGGGATGTGAGAGGGAGAAGGAGATGGGAGGGTTGCGGGTGGGAGGGAAGCTATGGGGGGAAAAAGCCACTGTAATCCAAAAGCTTTACTTGGAAATTTATATTTATTAAATAAAAGTAAAAACAATAAAAAGGCCTTCAATTTCTGAATAAATGCAGAAAAACTTATTGAAAATAAATATATTAATATAAACAATATAAGAAATGTTTGAATTGTCACTAATAAATAACAATGCTGTTTATTTAATAAAAATTCATTAGAATATTAAGAAAATTAAATAATTGTCAAAAAGTATTATTGATTTTCATCTACAGGGCAGCACAGTCTCCTGAAGAAGGTATTGTTCTTTTTTAAAATTTTTATTAATTTTTTTTATTTATTTCAAAGAGAAGACAGAGAGACACAGAGAAACAGATAGACATTTCTCATACTCTGGTTCACTCCCAAAATGCCCACAACAGCCAAGGATGGACCAGGCCAAACTACTAGAATTCAACCTGGGTTTCCCATGTGGGTGGTAGGAACCCAAGTACTTGAGCCTGCACCTGTTGCCTCTTAGGGAATGAATTAGTAGGAGGCTGGATGGAACATGCAGGCAGGACTGAATTGCAGGCCCTCCAATAGGAGATGCAGACACTCAACTAGCACCTTAACTTATGCACAAAATCCTGCCCAGAAGTTATAGTTCTTGAAGTGTGGCTTATTCAAGCTTCAAGCCCTAGAACATATTGACAGCTCTACCGGAACAATGGTTCCTGATATTGTTTGAAGAACTCTACTGTGGTAATATCTATGGTTTTAAATCATTATTATTTTTTGTTCCAGAGACCCCCTAGAAGTGTGTTTCGTGCTAATATAAATCGCTCCCATGAAGTATAGCCCAATTAGCACCTAAGTGGCCCCAACATAGGCCCTATGTGTTCCTTCATTTACACATGTATTTTACAAATACATACTGAGCAATTTGTGCCATAGGCTCAGCGAGTTCCAGTAAAGCAAATTAACAAAACAAGCAGACAAAAAAATTCCTGCCATCATAAAGTTTATATTCTAGTGGGTGAGTTCAGCCAACACACAAAAAGAAGAATAAGCAACATGATTATTCAAAGTGATGAGTGGGGACCAGCATTGTGGCATAGTGGCTAAAGTTGCCCTCTGTGATGTTGGCATGTTGGCATCCCATATGGGCACCTGTTCGAGTTCCAGTTGCTCCATTTAAAATCCAGCTCCCTATTAGTGGCCTGGGAAAAGTAGCAAAAGATGACACCAGTATTTGAGATTCCACTATCAATGTATAAGACCCAAATGAAGCTCCTGTCTTCATCTGTTTCAGCTATCTAGGGAGTGAACCAACAGATGAAAGATTCTCTCTCTCTCTCTCTCTCTGACTCTGCCTTTTAAATAAATAAATATTTTTTTAAGAAGTTACAAGTGCTAAAGTGAAAAGTGAACAGAGGTCTGGGTATAACATGGCAAATGCAAACACGAACTGAAAAGATGACATTACAACTAAAACCTGAACAAGGGCAGGCTTTGCTCATGGAGTTTAACATACAGTCATCTCTCCTTATCCATGGGTTCCCCATCCATGGACTCAACCTACCACAAATCAAAAATATTTGGGAGATGGAGTGTGAGGTGCCTTCATGCATATCGGAGTGTCTGGGGTTGAGTCCAGGCTCTATTCCTTTCCAGCTTCCTTTTAATGTAAATCATAGGAAGCAACAGATGATGGCTCATTTATTTATGTCTGTGACATCCACATAGGTGTCCCAGATAAGTTCCAGGGTCCCAGCTGTAGCCTGGCTCATTACCCAGTTATTGTGAGTATTTAGGAACTGAACCAGTAGATGAGAGTTTCCTTCCTTCAATCCGTCCTTTCTTCATTCCTTCTTTCCTTCCTCTATCCTTACATCCCACCCTCCCTCTCACAAATAAATTAATAAAAAATGTTTAAAAGAATATTTGGAAAAAAATGTCCATACTGGATATATACAAGCTACTTTTCTTGTCATTATTCCCTAGATAATATGGTATAACAACTGTGTACATGCACTTTCATAGTATTGCGTATAACAGCTAATCCAGAGATGATCTGAAGTTTTTGGGAGGGAGGATGGCATGGGTTATGTGCAAACACTACACCATTTTACCTGGAATACTTGGGCATGCACAGGTTTTGATATTTCACTGGGGAGGAAGTCCTGGTGTCAGTACCACATGGATATTGAGGAACTACTGTAAATGCTCATGAGAAACCCCAAGTTTCAAATACTCCTCCATAGTCATGCTGTCCACTTACACTTTGGTTGTCAGGGAAGATATCTTGCCGAAGTGGCATGGTTGGCCACTCCTCTCTCTGTCACCATTAGGGGAACTGCTATTCTGTTCTTTGGCTTGTTTGAGAGAGTGTCATTTTCCCCTAGCTTGGAAAGCGACTATCTGACTCACTCCTTACATTCCCATGTCTGTGGTGCACACTACATGCTTGGGCATATGGTCTTGTTTTCATGATCTTTTAACTTTTATTTATTATAGCTTCAGTATGGTGCAATGCATCATTTGGAGGAACTGAACACTTGGCATGGCAGCAGGTCTGGTTGAGGCCATCTGGAGATGCTAGGAAAGGGGAAGTTTGCTCTTTGTGAAACAAGCTTTCAAAGTGAGAGGTAAATAAAATTAACTGGAAAACTCATATACCAGTAAGCTTATTTGGTAACATAGTGTGGCGGCAGATAATATAGATGATTGATCTGGGAGATAGATGGTTGGATAGATATAAATAAGGATGTATCCCTTTTAAGAAATTAATAGTCTAGAATAATCCATCAGTTTCCTATTCCTGGATTCTCAGATATTAGGAAATGAATGATGTGAGCAAAATGCTTACATTTTCTTTTAAGTATGAGCACAGTACTGCCACAGCCCACCCACATGCACAATTAGAATAAAAGTAATCAAATTTAAAAAAGTAAATAATATGTTTTTCAAATTATTTGCAAAATGAGGTTCTCTAAAAGATGTACTTTTAATATATTTTTGAAGACTTTATTTATTTGAAAGCAAGAGTTACAGGGTTTTTGGGGGGAGACAAAAAGAGATCTTCCATCCACTGGTTCACTCCCCAAATGGCCACAATAGCCAAGGACTGAGCCGGGCTGAAGCCAACAGTCAGGAGCTGCTTCTGGGTGTCCCACATGAGTGCAAGGTCCCAAGGACATGGTCTATCCTCTGCTGCTTTTCCGAGTGCATTAGCAGGGAGCTGAATGGGAAGTGGAGCACCTGGGACATGAACCAGCACCTGATTTATATGGGATGCTACAAGTGGCAGCTTAACCCACTCTGCCACAGTATTGGCCACCTACTTTTTATATTTCTGTGGTAAACCGACTCCTATCAGTAATGCATTTATTTTAATACCATAAAGTAACTTTAGCCACCATGTACTTAACTGTATGATCAATGTGCCTTCCTTTTTCCAGCATTTACTTTTACTTTCCAAGAATTCTATGAAGAGAGATGAATTTGCATATACATGGACATTATATATATAATACGTATATATGACTCATACACACACACACACAAAGCCACCCAAATGAAAAAAAAAAAAAAAAGAATAAGAAAGCATCCAAGTAGGCAAAAATTTGAGACTTTAAAGTGAGCTCTGTTCACTCTTCCTAGTCAATATCTGACATGTTATATGATAATCCCAGCCAACCTTGTTTTATGGTGTTCTACATTAAAACTAATCTTCATAGACTGTGGAAGATATTTGACCTCGATCCATTTTAGTGGTAATGAAATCACTTCCACTTTTTCTTGTGTTCATCTATCCTCCTACCCCCCAAAATTTCTCATATGTAAGTCAGAGACTAGAGAAGGTGGACAACTTTTCCTCCTACGCTTACACAGGCTCTGAGGGATGGAGCTGATATTCAAAATCAGGTTTGCCTAACGGAAAAGCACTATTTTTTTTTCTGGCACCTAATTATTCTTTCTATGCTTATATTTTATTTTACTTGGATTTTCATTTTGAAATGCTTACTGCTGTATTTAAATTATAGGGTTTTATTATAGCTTAATAAAATAGTTAAGCCTAAGTATTTTCTGAAATAAATTAAGGTATAAACAATTATACACACAATCATTATCATTCATAATTTTATCCAAGTGTACCTATATTTCTATGACTGGCTCCCAAAATTTACAGTATTCCTGGTTTTCTAATGAAGTACTATATAAATGAAGTGTGAAAATACAGAATTTGATGTTAGAGGCTATAATCTGATTTTAACAAGTGAAAATTTTACAACCATCTTTTTTGTTCTGCCAAATTGATGAGGCATTGGCCAAGCAATCTCAGATCTCCAATAGAGCATTATTTGAGTTTGAGAATATAGAGTTAAATATCCTCTGTAGCTAACACCAGATCATATTGCACCAAAGGGTTATAGCTTTTCTTTTTACTCTCCTGCCAAATAGACTTTGCTCCTGCCTAGCAAATTGAAATCTAAAGCAGATGACATTGACGGGACAAAAGCCATCAATAGAGAGGGATATGTGCCATGTACAACACAGATTGAGACATTAAATGCCCAGCATTAGATTGAAAGTAGAAAGTTCAGAATTCTTCAGTGTGTCAGATTTGTTCATGATAGCTGTGTGAATATCCAAGGCTATGAATAGGCCCAAGTAATCTGTGAAGGAGCCTGTTGTGTTGTCACCGAGCCTGCTTCTGAAAAGCTGCAGAGTGACCTTACAACATTGAAAAGGCAATTTAGAAATAAATTTTATCTATTTAGAATGCCTTTTATAGCTGAAGTATTTCATTCTTTCAGTTGGTTGTCTCATGCACAGATAGGTATTTTGAGAGTATCAATGCAACTGAAATGGTTTTTACTGTTCCTTTTCTTCTCTATATTTATTTTTTGACTTACCTCTTACAATTTACATAACAGCCACAAGTACTTATGAAGGAAAGCAGGCATTTCTTCACAATAAATCAGAAATGCCAAAAATTTCTATTTCTTTTATTTTCTTTTCATAACTGATCCATTTCATGTTGCAAACTTTATTCATAAAGCCACACAAAGGCAAGAAGAAGAAAACTAAACTTTCTAAATAAAACTCAGTCTCCTTTACTTCTCACATTTTCTGTGTGGGTAGATATTCAATTAGCTCATAGACATATTTAATAGAGTGTTACATTCCCAGTAGTAAGGCATTGACTTCTTCCATGGCTCCTTCCCACAGCTGTCTGGGAGTCTGTGGGAACTGGTCTGTGTGCTGATCTTGGCTTGAAGTGTCTTGTCCCTCCTGTCAGCATTGTTACCTATTGTTAGTTGCCAAGTGTCAACACCTAGCACAATTCAGAATGTGTTATCCTGACTGTGTCAATCCATAGGGGTGGCTGTAGGTGGCTGTCTTCCTCCCCGGCCAAGTAGGCCACTGAAGGCTGTCTCTCATATATTATCTTTTGCTCCTGTGGCCAAATGGTTAAACTCAATGAGAAGGAGGCACAAAAGCATCCTATTAGTTTCTCTTTTGACCCCATGTGAGTCATTCTTTTGTTGTTGTTGTTGTTAATCCATCTTTTTTAAAGCAGATGGAAAATTATTTCACTTGTATTTTATCTGTGTTCTAAAGAATTTTAATAGAAAATAAAATCAAAGTAGAATGACAGAGAAATTCGTATAACTGACTTGTATTCTTGTCCTACAAAAAGAAATCCATGTGTGTACCTCTCTCATGCTGTGCTGTGGGTAGGTTCAGAGTAGTTAATGGTCATTTTTTTCTGGTCTGTGCATATTTATTACTGTACCTAGAAGTTATATTTTATTATTCTGGGATCCATGCGATGCAAAAATAATCAGTTGCTATAGTTTCCTGCATGTATGCAGAAAAGATCATTTTCATGGTCAGGTTTAACCTTGTATATATAAGCTAAGTCAAAAGAAGGGTGTCTTACCCAGACTTATGTCTACCACTTTGTCTCACTATTAAGGACAGTTGGGGATTTCCAGGAAATTTTCAACTGTGTTCCTAGAGAATGTGGTTCATTTATCTACTGTGTATCCTGATTTTGGCGCCTTCTTTCTCTAGCCTTTATATAAACAAACTTTATTTGATTACACACACAATACCTGCATTTTGCTTCATCATCAGTCTGAATCTGTGACTGATAATTATCAATACAGAGGTGATATGCTTCTTTGTAAGTAACCACTTCAAAGATGACCCCCATTTGAAGACTATCTTCCAGTTGCTTCATTAGTTGATGGATATGTTAGTCAATGGATATGTATAGCTCCTTTGACATCACCATTCTGTCCATACAGAAGATTGCCAACATTCATATGGTATACACTTTGATCTTTTTAGGATAGTGGTACATTCTAAAACATTACTCAGTAAGGGGATAAGTATTAGGTAACTTCCATTAATTGTGGGTTTGTTAAGTAGAATTAATCATACTTTTCTTCACCTCACTGCAATATCCATCAGTATAGTACATGTTCATCTAATATAGTTGTACATGCTGAAGTATACACACAAAAGACATGATGATTAGGGCATACTATTTAAGGCACATCAGTGAATCCTTGAAATATATATTGATACTCTGCCACTCAGTGTTCTACTTTAGTATAACCTTGGACATGTTTCAATATACATGGTCAACAATTAGAGTTCTAGTTCTAACTTAGAACCAAATAAGCCTAGAGTTTTGGAAGAATTCTTGAAGGTCAGATGAAAATGGGTGTTGCTGCCAGAATTTTAGCATATTTTAGAGATTTATGACAGATAACTCAAGACCACTACAACACAAACTTTTCCATGATCCTTTACCTGAACATAATTTTTGGAGGATCATATGTGATTCCTCTCTTTTTCTCAGATCCCATGTTCAATGCCAGCATATTCTATCACATGATGACTTCTTACACCATAGACTTCTGTCAGAAATGCCATCATCTCTCCTGTACTATGGTAAACACCTCCTAACTGGTCTTCCCACATCCACCTTTGCCTGTCTAATCTGTTTATCTCAGAGAAGCACAAGTGATTTCTTTCCAATATATATCTGATTATGACACTTCCCTGTTCTAAACCCTGCCATGGTTGTAAATCACACAAAACAACTTAAGAATGTATTGCCATGACTCACAGGACTTCATGATCAGTGGTTTCTGCCTTTCTATCCTTTCTTCCTACCACTGTTTCCTTTCTTGAAGATTCTGTGGATATACAAGCCTCCTGTCTGTCCCTTAAATACACCTTTGGAGGGGACCTTTAAAATTGCAACTACTGGGGCCAGTGTTGTGGTGTAGCAGATAAAGCTGCAGCCTGTGACACTGTCATCCCATGTGGGCACTGGATCAAGTCTGATCCAGCTCCCTACTGATGTCCGTGGGAAAGCAGTAAAGGACAGCCCAAGTGCTTGAGCCCCTATACCTGTGTTGGAGACTCAGAAGAAGCTCCTGGCTCCTGTCTTCAGATTGGCCAACTCTGGCCATTGCAACCATCTAGGGAGTGAACCAGTGGATGGAATATATTCTCCCTCCCCCGCCCCCGTGTGTGTGTGTGTGTGTGTGTGTAACTCTGACTTTCAAGTAAATAAGTAAATCTTTTTAAAAAAATTGCTGGCCGGCGCCGCGGCTCACTAGGCTAATCCTCCGCCTTGTGGTGCCAGCACACTGGGTTCTAGTCCCGGTCGGGGCGCGGGATTCTGTCCCGGTTGCCCCTCTTCCAGGGCCAGCTCTCTGCTGTGGCCAGGGAGTGCAGTGGAGGATGGCCCAAGTGCTTGGGCCCTGCACCCCATGGGAGACCAGGATAAGTACCTGCCTCCTGGCTTTGGATCAGTGCGGTGCGCCGGCTGCGGTGCGCGCTGGCTGCGGCGGCCATTGGAGGGTGAACCAACGGCAAAGGAAGACCTTTCTCTCTGTCTCTCTCTCTCTCTCTCACTGTCCACTCTGCCTGTTTAAAAAAAAATTGCAACTACCTCTGTCAAGAAAAGTCCCAACCCCTATTACTCTTACGATTGTTCCTTCATTTCATTTGAATATGTGGTTAAAGTTCAAATCCTTAGGTAATCCTTTTCTTACTATGTTATCTTTACTACCACAATTCTCACTTCCCATCTATATTAGTATGGTTTATTTTTCTACACCTGCATCATTTAATACATTTATTGTTCATTTGCTTGTTTACTGTATGCCTTGCCCTTTACTATGAATGCTCAATTCCATTGTTTCAATATCAGATTATCAATTTGTAGAACATATGTCATTGATACTGAGTCAAGTGTATTTTGAAATAATTTACTTACAAAGGCATCACAAAATAAAACCTGTACTCCAGGACATCTCTCTGGGGACAATTAGGCAAAAGAAACATAGGATAATATTCACTAGGCCCCCAGTGAAGCTGGAATCTGAGTTTGTAGCCATAGATTCCCAAATGGCCTGGACTTGCAAAGGATAGAATAGAACCCTCTTCCTCAGACACATACCTGTAGGTAAGGGGGGATGGGGCAGAGGGAATGTGGAAAACTTAGACTGTTTCGACACCATGCTGTGTAAAACATTATCAAAATTGTGAAAAGTAGTTTCCTTCCATGACTTAGTAGTTTTCATCTGGTTTTAGTTCCCAGGTGCTTAAGTATCCAGTGTTATGTGTGACCTGCATCTTGTTTAGACAGTAACCTGCAATACAAACCCTTAATATTTAATTTTTCCAGTAACCCCACGTGGATCTATCATGTTCCATGTTGTTCCAAAAGGGACATGTTTTTGTTATTTTAGAAAGAATGTCTTTTTTTCTTAATCTTTTATTTATGTATGGCAAACAAATATCATGTATTTCATATAAACTGATTTAGGAGCATAGTGACACTTCCCACCTTTCACCCCCTTCTGCCCACACTCCCATCCCCGCTCTTCCTCCTTTCTTATTCTTTTACTTTTGACAATGACATACTTCCAGTTTATTCTATACTCATAAACTTAATCATCTACTAAGTAAAGAAAGCAACAAATATTAAGAAGAAAAAAACACTATTTTTCAACAGTAGAGACAAGGGCTGTACACAATAATCAATTTTTAACATGTCAATTTCGCTTATATACAAACCTAAAGAAATGTTGATGTGGCTCGCAGGATTTCCAACATTAGAAACAATTTTAAACAACTTCTTGTTCCAGAATGCTACCATCATGTGTCAAGACTATCCTAAGAGACATTCTTTGGTGCGCATTTACCAAAGGATTGACAGTCAGTATTTAACCAGGCAGGAGGCAAATTGTGATCTCTCCTTTACAAGTGAGAAACTAGGGTGGAGAGAACTATTCATAAGGTATGTTCAAGATTTTTCAGTCGTATTAATCCAAACCCATGATTTTGCATACCTGTCAGTAGTACTTTGACAGCCTCCGTGTAAACCATTCTGCACATCGTCAACAGATATTTTGAGCACCTACAATGTGCAGAACAAAAATTTTATTTTCCAAAGATTTCAGTGAAAGAAATCTGCCATGATTCTCTCCACCCTCTTAGCATACATTCATCTTTAATGATAATCCCAGGTTAATTAAGATTTGGTAAATATAATGCTGTTTTTTAATACATAAAAAATAAACTCATTTAATAAACGTTCATGAGAACACAGGCAGAAAATAAAATTATATTTGGTCAGCCATATTAATGGAATTAATATTAAAGTAAATGGGTTTTTCATCTGGTAGAATTTGATTCAGGAAATTATGTCCTTTATTTGGTCTTAAATTAAGCTTCTATTTTTAAAAGACTGTGTTACCTCTACGTTTGGAAGAATGAAAGGATCTTTATTGAAATCAGTGAAAAATATGCATAGATAACACCAAGCTTCAAAATCATGAAGGACAGGAGAAAACTAATAATCATCAAGTCTCTGTTCTGTGCCAAGCTTTTCTTTTCATTTAACTTTATTTAATGCAATCTGGTAACTCAGTGAGGTGTTTTAATGCTTCTGTTTATTGGTGTCAAACAAACTCAGAGAATGTAGAGAATATGACCAAGGATATTTCACTGGTCAAGGGTGGAGTGGCATTTGAATTCACAGCTCTGGTACCCCAAATCCTGCTCTCGTATTACTAGGATCTTGTTGCTTCTCCAGCCTTTATTCTCACCTCCCAGCATTATTCTCATACTCCATATAGTCTGTAGCATATACCTGGGTCCCGATATTTATTAGAAATTGAAATAATTGAGTGAGAGCTATTATCCTAGAGAATCGTTTTCTTTATAACTGAACATTTTCTGTTTATTTGTAGTTTTATCAATATTTAACTGAGATTAAATAATAATACTGTACACTGGAAACCATAGAGCTCCTTTTCAAGCTTGAAACACACACACACACACACACAGTGAAACTTGGAGAAAAAGAGCGAGACAGTTTGAAGGGAGAGGAAGAGAATTGTGATCAATGCACGTAACTGACACAGCATTGTGAATCACAGTGGAATGAAGGAGAATTCCCAGTAAAATATTAACATTCAGAACAGGGCCCTGCAGTGCATGCAAAATACAAGAACATGAAATGTCATCACCGTGGGTGTTGTCTTACCTGTATAATTTAGATGATATAGTGTGAAAATAATCTCTGAAGGAATGAGCATTCTAATAAATGAAACTTGACACTCTTTATTGTTACCTAAGAATAGAAGACACTTAGGAATTAGGTATAGCAAAAGACAAGCTATTTCACTTTCCTTCCTGCCACCTTCTCTCATTTGTTATTCACTTCTCTGTATGTCCAATGTTAAGACTCCACCAGTCTCTCCTGTTACAATACTTAGAAAGAGGGAAGTGACTCCGAGAATGAAATGGAATGAAATAACCTGCACTTCAAGTGTCCCTCTTTTTCAATATCAGTATTGTACTTGTAGAGTGATTGTACTTGGTAGAGGACCTTATGCTTAACCTCAAGATTTACCATTCTTATTGTATTAGAGTGTCTGAGGCCAAGATTAACTTGAGATTATCAGTCACCCGAGAAAACACTAAAAATCAGAGATAGTATTTCAAAATTAAATATAAAACTCAAATAATGGAAGATGGACCTGATCATTGTGAGCATTAACATTTATGTAATCACTTCTCAGCCTTTTGGCTAAGATCAAGTGTAGTAACATTTATGTGACTGCACGTAGTTTAAAACATTCAGTCTACTAATATTACCTGTTAGCAGTGATTATTTGTGTGAGATACAACTAGATTACATCTGGGAAACTCATATCCTTCTATATCATGTGTGTACTGATAAAATTTATTTCCCCCCTATATAGAAACAAAGTCAGAGCAAAGTTAAGCACAAACTGATCTATCCAGTCACCTTAAATAGTTAAAAATCCAGGAGTAAAATATGTTTCACATTGCATTGTTAATGTTTCTCTTTGAACATTTTCAGTTTATTTGTAGTTTTATCAAACTCTCCTCTAAATGTGATTAGCCTATTACTTCTATATTGCAGTTGTAAAGTAGGAAGTTAAAATATTCTCTCTAAATAAAAAACTTTTCTAAATTTCAAAGTCAATTCAATTGAAGTAATTGTTAAATCCACAAATTACCCTGTAATTCCCATGTAAAATGCTCTATACTTTGCATAACTGTAAAAATAGTACACAATAACAAATGTTTGTATTCAGAAACATAATCTCTAATGGAGACACATATACACATTTGTAACTAGTACACAGCCATGCACACACACAATAATGTGTTTAGTTAAAATGTATAATCTGATACTTGTGTAATATATGTGATGGCTGGTGTTTGTCAGTCACTAAACTTACTCTTCACCAAAGGTTATTATTTAGCATGGTTAAAGTGTGCTGGAAGTCTGGTCTCAGAGAACAAATTTAATACAGTTTGCTTGGTCTGTGCCAGACATTGGTCTCAACAATTATGGGATAAATACCATTTTATCTTCATAGGAATCATATGGTGAAGGTATTTATAGCGTCCCTATTCATATTTTGCAGATGAGAGAGCTGATACACAAACTGATTAAGTAACACACTCATTTTCATTAGCAATTAAGTCGGTGGAGCCAGGATTGAACCAGGACAGTCTCATTTTAAAGTCAGCAGTTGTAATGACTCCACCGTAACTTCTCATCCTGGGCTTTCTGTTTTATCATTACAGAGAACGACAGGTGGTAAACCTCACTTTTAATATTTGTCAAAAAAGAAAAAAGTTAACTTACAGAAGTTGAGGATGGAATGAGGTAATATGTATATCATACTCATAAACTAGAAAACTCAACAACATGAGTTATACCTTCAAAATATTCAGTATTCTGGGAATAAGATGGGGATGGAAGTGGTTATTTGAAGATAGCATGAGAAGCCAAAGTAATATGGTTTTTGTGTTCAGTCAACTGTGCATTAGATACTGTCGCATAGTAGTTGTATAACTAGTGGAATTATTTAGCTTCTCTTACTTTCAGGTCTTTATCTGTTCAGACAGGAAGAAAACACATCCGACTGACTTGTTCCATTCCTGCTGCTGTCACAAGATCATTAGGACTGGCTACTTTTGAAAGAACAGAAATGTGTTGCCCACAGTTCTGAGGCTGGGAAGTCCGAGATCGAGGCTCTTGGAGATTTGGTGCCTGGTAGGGATCATTCCAAAGATGGCACCTTGCATATTGTGCTCAGGTTGCTGACCTGATGAAGGGACACAAAGGCTCCTGCAAGCCCCTTTATAATGCCACTAATCTCATTTGTGAGAGAAGAGGCTTAAACACCTGCCAAAGTTGCCACTCCTTAACACTATCACCTGAGGGTTAGAATTCAACATATGGTTTCCTCGTGTTCCACTCCAGGTTAACGCCCTCTGGTGTACCGTATGCGTTCATTCCATCCAGATAGACTCGAGTCTGTATGCACCCCTGCATCCACTGTAAAGTCTGAGGTCCACGGTCTCATCTAAATATCTTCTCAATCAGGTGTGAGTAAGACTCAAAGTACAATTTATTCTAAGATACTTTCTCCACTTATAAGCCTATGAGATCAAACAAGTTATGTGCTCCCAAAATAAAATATTGGAGGAAGCATGGACCAGACATTCCCATTCCAAAAAACAGAAACTAATTAGGAAGGAGGAAAGGGATAACTGATCCCAGATATGCCCCAAACCCAATAAGGCAAATAATATTAAGTATAAGGTTTGAAAATTATCTCTTTTGAATGCATGTTCTACCTTCCAGATACATAGGGCCAGTGATTCAGCCCTGAAATCTCCAGGAAGCCGCACCCACGTGACTTTGCTTGGTGCAGCCCAAGAGAGGTTCTCACACTTGTTAGTTGCATGTTGGTACCTCTCCCAGGCTGAAGTTGCACCTGATGAAACCACCATTCTGACGCCTCTGCTCTCACATCTCCTCTGGCCAATGCCCTAGTGAGGATTATCTGCAGATGCCCAGACCCAATGACTCCTTGTGTATTACCCTAGAGGGGGCTCTCTAATGTAGTCTCAACCATGCAGAAATGCTATGCTTTGGCATTAATGGTCTACCAGGCATTCTTGGAAATATAGGTAGGGACAGGCTGGATCCCACAGCTTGTACACCCTGCAAAAGAATGGAGATAGCATTGCACAGATGTCACCAACGTTCACTTCCTCTGCTCCCCTGGGGAGCAACTCCTGTAGCCTGAATTGTGCCTGGAGCCAATGGAGCTGTACCTGAAGGTACTTGAGCCTCCTCCTGAGTAGCATTGTCATCTTAACAATATTAAGTCCTGTAATCCTCAAAAATAGGTTGACTTCCTATTTGCTTGTGTCTTCTTTAATTTCTATCAGCAGTTTCGTAGTTTTTGCTTAGACTTCAAGAAGGCTTCTGTCTCCTTGGCTAATTTTATTCTTAGGAATTTTATTACAAAGCTCTTTTACAAAGACTTCTATTGGTCAAGGAATTTGTCAGTAATTTTCCAAGTAAGCTATATAAACCACACTAAATTTTAAATAGGGTCATAAAGCATCACGATTAGTTAACTTTACCAGGTTATGCAGCAAACACAAGAACTCATCACAATAATCAAGTTTATTTGTGAGTTACATCCATGTCAGCTGTGGGTTGGAACTGAGGTGCTGGGTTTTGTAAGGAATTAGGGCTGCTCTGCCTGCCTTGTTTTCTGGGTCACATGCTGAAGTACAGACTCACTGGGAACAGGAAGTTCTCTGCTATCAGAGGACACACCAACAGGGCAGGCAGAAACACAGTATTTTCAAGATTTTTACCTAGGAATTAGCCTACTAATATCCTGAAGTTCATCCACACGTGATGGCCATGTCCAAGATCTATATGGTATGAGGAAACATGGCGAGCACAAAGGAGAAGCAAATAATTGTGATGCTGAAGCTGTGAGTAGCTTGTTCTAGAGTTGTCACTTGCTCTTTTATCTTTTACTATCACTAGGCCTATGAGCTTTGGTAAAAAAAAAAATTTCCTACTCCTTCCATACGCTCAAAAAACTAAATAAGGGCATAATTATTGAAAGGCCACCACAAAACACACCAAACACCAGAGTTAAAGGAAAGGTTTATTGTCTGGTGGGGGGAACCCGACAGGCTGGAGGGAAAGAGCAAAACGAGAGGCCGTGCGGAAAAGCAGGTCTTCTTATAGTTTTTCAGAAGCAAGGAAGTGGGAGCATTGAATCCTATTAGGGTGGGGGTGGAGGTAATGCTTGCGGTTGGACCATTAGGTCACCTGACTTCTAGTAAGCCAGGCTGGACTTAGGACCAAAGCTTATTGTACAACCCAGCAAGCAGGCCAGAGCCTAAAGTGGTGCCCAGGGCTTGTGATGGTGCCTCATATAAGACAGCACCATTTCACAAACAATTATAAAATACTCAGAGCAAATTAAAACAAAGTCTTGCAATTTCCAATTTATGTTGCTTACTAAAAGAATCAGAATTCTTTGTAATTTTTAGATTATCCTAGTTTTCATTTTTTATTTATTTTTAAAAGATTTACTTATTTATTTGGAAGTCAGAGTTATAGAGAGAGTTGGAGACAGAAAGAGATCTTCCACCTGCAGGCTTACTCCCTAAGTGGCCCAACCACCAGGGCTGGGCTAAGCCGAAACCAGGAGCCAGGAGCTCCAAGTGGGTGGCAGAAGCCCAAGCATCTGGGCCATCCTCCACTGCTTTTCCCAGGCAATTACCAGAAAGCTGGATCAGAAGTGGAACAGCTGGACAAGAACCAAGCCCCATGTGGGATGCCGCACAGCAGGCAGCAGCTTTACCTGCTATGCTACAGCCTGCGTGATTCTTCGTATTTTAAAATAGCAAATATTATTCACAAAGCCACAGAATTTAGAGGGAAAGGAAATAAAATAAGATTTCATAAAAGTTATGCAAGATGCAAATTAGTGAAGAGAAAAAAAATCTTCGTAAGTTAAGGTTTTAATTAATGTGCTAATTGTGAATTTTGTGGGTTTTTTTTTTTTTTTTAGATTAAATGGTTTTAACTAAACTGAATGCCTTGTTTGGAAGCTCAGAAATATCAGTATGCTTTATAAATGTCCTTAAGTATCATAATTCATAGTGGTAATAAATTCTTATTTTCACGCAAATACTCAGGTGGTTACAGGATTAGCATAATATTCAAATTCTAGTTTATCTCACATGTATTTTGCATATTTTGCTCACTGACATGCACATGGTGTTGTTTAAATGTTTTCATATAAGATCACCTCCTTGGTAAAGTAACCCCAACTCTGAGAGGAAATATTGTCAGGGAATATATGATGAGATAATTGATAATTATTAATTGATAATTGATGAGGTAATTGACTAAGGAGTTACAGGCAAGACCTACCCTCTTTGTAAGATCCACTTTAGTTCACAGGACAATCAAAAGTTCACCACCATTAACAGTATCCACAATATGAGAGAATGGAGATTTGGGGGCAATTTTGAAAGGAACTTTCCAATGGTTTGTAACATACATACCTTCATTTGCCAGGATGATTGAATTACTGAGCATTTTATTGAAATCTCTGGGAAAAAGAAGGATAAGGAAGTTATGCTGAGAGTGATGATCCTGTGCAGGCGTTAGTGAGCCATGGTAGAACTGGGCATGCGTACCTTGGAGAATTTCTTCTCTTAAAAGATACACAGATTCTGCTGAGGGATTTGGGGCAGCAATGAAATGTTGCAAATTTTATGTTTTAGGTAGAGCACTTTGACAGTTGAAAAGGAGGAGTGACTTTTTTGCGGAGAAGATTGAAGGCAGAGACCCTATTGCATTTGTTAAGATGAAATAGAATGAAATTAAATTAAATTCAGTGGAATGAATTAAAGTATACCAACAGGAAGAGGCCAAGTGACCTAAGAGGAAAGAACATCTGTTTCACTCTCAAACTGTCCTGGATTCACTCTTTTGATCCTTAGAGATTTTTGATCTTTAGGGATTGGAAACTGTACACTATTCATCATTCAACCCCACCCCTTCTTCTCATTTTTAACATAAGTAAGATGACAATATGCCTCACAGAGTGGTTATATAGATTGAATGAAAAAAGACATATGCACATTAATATCATACCTAACATATAATTGTTCAATACATAAGAACTAACATTTTTGTAATTGGCAAAATAGAGTTTGAAGTTGTTGCCTTAAGAAATGTTATGGCACAAACCTTCTACAAAGCCCTTTAGCTGAAATTTTACAGACTTTCTATTCTATTGCACTTTTTCACAGAACACACTGAGAAAAGAGAAACCATTTGGGAGTTTCAAGATATTCCAATATTGAAGAATATACCGAATGATCTTGTCTATGCATTGCATTTCAAGTATTCTAATAAGTGCAGTCCAGGTATCAGAAATTGGTTGCTATCTGAGTTTTAATCCAGGTACTGTGTATCTAGTTAAAGAGTTACAGTATAAAAATAACTTGAGCATCTTGGGGACACAGGTTGGTTCCAATTCAGCTTCATATTTCGAATGCCTGCTATAGAATCTGACATATAACAGCTCCTCCATTAAGCTTCCTGATTGAATATATTATGACATTTTTGAGAAGCAGCTAACCAAATGTAGCATAACTGATTTGAAATAAAAATTACCACTCCATGCATAGGACAATGAGACAATGGTCAAGTATTGTGATTCTTCTGCAGACATCTGCAGTTCTCTATTATGGATCCTTTTCCTTAGAAATTCTTTTCCACCAGTGTCAGCGAAGGGGCGAGAGTTTGAGCGGTGGCATCATCAACTTCAAGTTGCCAGAGGAAATCCCTGAGGCCCCAGCCTCGCCAGCTATCCTCACCATTGACAAGTCGTCCACCGAAGACTCAGTAGAACCTGGCTTCAGTACAAAGTGGCGTTCCAGAAGCCTTCGTATTCTTGCTGGTTGGCTCATTAATGATTATTTTGTTCCTCTGTTTCATAATGCCCTGCCTGGAAAATGTCATCCAAGCAAATGGCCGGAATTGCAATTCTTCTCAGGAAGTGATTTCTCTACGTGGTTAATTTTGCATCTGCTCTGCTCAGTCTCACACCCCTCCCATTCCTGCCCATCTCATTTGGTTATGGATATTAATCACAGAACAGGAAAGGCTTTATTTTTAATGTTTAATAAGTTTACAACTCTTCAAATTGATTCTTGCAGTGTGAATGTTGATCATGATTACGCTCTAATGCCCTAGGCGTTTCAGAAAAGGCTGGGAAAGGAAGGTCTTCATTGATACCAGAGATGAAATAGCAAATATTCATGAAAAAGACAAAATGTCTCTTCTTCAACTTTAAAGAAGATTAATAGTTGTAATTAAAAATCAGCCCTATCAGTGTGCATCGACTCCGACCCGGCTAAGCTCAGTCAGCAAATACTGCTCACAGGCCAAATGGAGCGGCTGCCTGTTAGTAAACCTCTGTGAGGTTGCCTTGGGAGCTGGCTTCTCTCTGCATTGACAGAAAGGAGGCAGTAATTAGAAGTGAGTGACAAGGTGCTTTTCATCTTTGACGAGGAAAGATTTTTTATGTCAAAATATCTCACCAGAGGAGTAATTTTCTCTGTGTGCATTTCTTGTCCTGAACGCATTTTGCATGATAATAGAAAAAAGGAAATTGTTTCTGAACGTTGCTTAGTGACAAATAGCAGACTCACTGGCTCTGCAGATAACAAGTGTCTGAATGCTGTCATATGGTGATATCGACAGATAGGGTCCCTCATAAGCTGGGGATAGTTATGCTGGGAAAATAATTTGTTTTTGATAGAATAAAATCAAAGATATTATAATGTTTGATGGTATTATGCCTCTAAAGGTTTAAAATCACCTGACAAGATTTAATCACCCAATTCTAAAATACATTGGAAGGATTTAATCACCTGGAATTTTGAGCACAATGAGGAAGCAAATACCTAGTATTGTGAAACAGCTGTTTATGGAACCTGCCTTGTCACTCAACAAATGGACTGCTGTCAGCTCAGACCACTTTCAAACAATTCATAATTATTCTGGGAAACTGGATGCACTAACTCTACCAAACGGGAAATTTTAAAAGCAACTATTAATGAAGTTTAAAAGGTTTGAAATCTTTTAAAAAATAAAAATTACAGTAGAGCCTATAGATGTGAAAGGCAGACTTTGATCCTAAATTGGAATTGATTATGTTAAGAGAATGTAGTGTTTTTTCTCTTATTTCTTTCTAATGTAGGGAGAACATTTTATGCAAAATAAATTAGCATATTGTGATCAAATATAATAGTAGATGCAAAGAAAGTGCTTATCTGGAAGGATGAATCTGATACACGTTGTTGTTTGTGTAACACAGATATATATATATAGAGATAAGGAAAATGTGGTAAAAGACAGCAACTTCTAAGGAAACAATAAAAAGCATTTGCCTCCCAACTATAAGAAGAAATTTGAGTATACTCTGTCAGAAGACAAAGATGGGGGAGGATGAGAGCGAAAGAGAAGGTTTAATGAACACTGTAGTTTAAAGGAGAAATGTAATGAATTAAGAATACTGACACACAACTATGAAAATCATAATTTATGATCCATTTCAAGCTATTAGTGGGGACAGGGGGGTTTCACAGCATCTATCGCCATAGAAGAAAAGTAAGGAATTGAAAATAAAGTACTCTCTCAATTTCTGAAATTTACTTTTCTGAATCCCCTCATTAAATAAAGACTGATGGTATTCTCTGACAGAAATTTGCAACACACATTTTATACTTAACCTTCCAGGTCCAAGGGATTCTTCATGATATTTTGATGTGACTACATACTTGAAAAAAATGGGATTGCAATGATATTGTCTGCGCAAATCAGATGGCCAGAAAATGAATTAATTTCATTTTCTTCCCCACTTTCCTATTCCCATAATCTCTTTTATCAATTAATTCATTATAATTATTCAAACAGTTTTTATTGGATCATTCTAGAGTACCCTTGAGCATGCTACTCAACATTCTTGGACTAAAAAAAAATAGTCCTATGTTTATAGTAAATGTCCACAGGTATTACTGTTTTAAATTCATTTTGAGATCATAAGCTTTATCTTTAGGTCCTAAAACAAATGATTACCTACTAGAAGATCTTATATTGAAAAGTGCTTCATGCACTTCATTAAATTAATCAGTGCTTAGAACAAACCCAGTGTGTGTTAAGAACTTTACACATATGATTATTTTTAATATTTACTTATTTACTTGAAAGGCACAGTGACAGGGATGAATCTTCCATCTGCTTGTTCACTCCCAAAATACCTGCAATAGCAGGGCTGGACCAGACCAAAACTAGAACAGAACTCTATCGAGATCTCCAATATGGGCAACAGGAAGCCAAATACTTGGGCCATTATCTGCTGCCTCCCAGGCACATTACTATGAAGACAGGTTGCAAGCAAAGTAGCCAGGATTTGAATTGGCACTCTAATATGTGATGCAGGCCTCCCAAGCAGCAGCTTAGCCTCCTGTGCCACAATGCCTGCCCCTGTATGTCTAATTCTCATAATAGTGCAGGGTGCACAGTTTCCAATTGTATCAATCATAAAATAAATGTATAGAATGCAAAATAACTTTTTCAAGGTTCAATGGTTGCTAAATTCCATAGATGTGATTTGAGTTGCCAAAGCAAGAATAGCATGAGAAAGAATTAACTAAGCAAAGAGGACTTTATTCAATGTTATTGCAATAGGAGAGAATAACTAAACTCACAAACAAAAGGCGTGAGATTTTGAAGCACAGGGGTGAGCTAGTGCAAAAGTTCTGGAAGATGTTAAGGAAGAGGTTGATCTGTGGGATGCATTGTGCATGGTAAATTATTTCTGAGTTTGCAGATGTTTATACCTGCTAATAGGCCATCTGTATTTCAGCATTCATGGAAGTTTCGCCCCCACCCACTAACAAAGCCTGGGAGACAGAACTGCCCACATGCTGGAGGACTACCTTTCAAAGAGATGATCCCCGGTCCTTGACACAGACATTACTGGATCATAATGCTAACAAAATGTTGGTAGTAGATTTATATGTTTCCAAGTAGCAGATAAATAATTTACAATTGGGCCGGCACCACAGCTCAATAGGCTAATCCTCTGCCTAGCGGCACCAGCACACCAGGTTCTAGTCCCGGTTGGGGCACCGGATTCTGTCCCGGTTGCCCCTCTTCCAGGCCAGCTCTCTGCTGTGGCCAGGGAGTGCAGTGGAGGATGGCCCAGGTCCTTGGGCCCTGCACCCCATGGGAGACCAGGAGAAGCACCTGGCTCCTGCCTTCGGATAGGCGCAGTGCGCCGGCCGCAGCACGCCGGCCGCGGCGGCCACTGGAGGGTGAACCAACGGCAATGGAAGACCTTTCTCTCTGTCTCTCTCTCTCTCACTGTCCACTCTGCCTGTAAAAAAAATTAATTTACAATTGCAAATTGTCTAAACTAAATGCTCTAAGAACAGGAAGGTCAAAGACTGATAGTGTTGGATCCGAATTTCCCAATCAATGCACAAGGCACAGTCACGGATGCAAAAGCAGAGGTTTATTTGTTACCAGCTGGCTTGGACCCCCTATCCACACACAGCCATTTAGCAGTGCACAAGCAAAAGGCCCCCTTCCATGTACAAGAGAAGTTTTTATAGCCTCACATAAACAAGTATGCACATCACATTATAAGTAGGTTACCTTCTTATTCTCTATATGGCAAGGTATTAGGACTTAACATGTTTATTGGTTCATTTAAATGTAAAGGCTATACAGTTATGTGGCAGGAACACCACACAAAGGAGATGGCTCAGGGAGGAACTGGCGGGAAGCATTGGGCCATAAATTCCAGGGGAGCTGGTGGGGGTCAGAAGGTCATAAATCCCAGGGGAGCATACTTTCTTTGTTCTCAAGGACCTGGCCTGCCTCCTTGGCTGGTCCGGGATGAGGCCTATCTTGGCGTTACAGCTGGCAAGCAAGCAAGCCAGAGTGAGAAACCAGCTTTTAGCAAGCTAGGGACTCCAACTCCTACAATAGTCTGCAAGAAAGCTGTCTAACATTTAGTCCAGTTGAATGGAGTGGTAAAGTTATGCCCATCAAATGCCAATACAGGAGCTCTTTACCCTGAAATCATTCTCAATCCTAATTATACTTATTTCCCAGTAATAATTGGAAATGTTAATTGTCTATAGAATGACAATTTAGCTGTTGATAATATATTCTCTCAAATTGTGGTGTAATTGTAAGTCACTCTCATTTAATATTTATTTGTAAGGTATACTCTGCATATAAAATGCCTCAAGAATATCTTGGGTAGATTTTTGGATGATAATTCAATTGAAAAACTAGAAATTTACCTAACAAAAACACACTAGGCAAAAATTCAAGTTTCTCAGAATCCCCTACTTTGTGCTTACTTTTCCATTCTTCAAAATATGTGAGAATGGGCCGGCGCCGCGGCTCAATAGGCTAATCCTCCACCTTGCGGCGCCGGCACACCGGGTTCTAGTCCCTGTTGGGGCGCCGGATTCTGTCCCGGTTGCCCCTCTTCCAGGCCAGCTCTCTGCTGTGGCCAGGGAGTGCAGTGGAGGATGGCCCAAGTGCTTGGGCCCTGCACCCCATGGGAGACCAGGAAAAGCACCTGGATCCTGGCTCCTGCCATCGGATCAGCGCGGTGCGCCCGGCTGCAGCGGCGGCCATTGGAGGGTGAACCAACGGCAAAAGGAAGACCTTTCTCTCTCTGTCTCTCTCTCTCACTGTCCACTCTGCCTGTCAAAAAAAAAAAAAAATATGTGAGAATTGTTCTTTTATTTAACACATATTTATGGAATACTGTTACCTGTCAGGCACTATGATGCATGGTAGAAATGTATCAGTGAAGAAAAACATTGTGGAATTCACAATCTAAGAAGAAGTAGACATTAGATAACCAGTCTTATAAATAACTAGTCACAAGTGGGTGATAAACTATGGCAGAAAAAATAAAAAGTGCAGTGAGTTACAGATAGTATATGGGCCAGACTTAGAGAGGGCAGCTATTCCTGAAGATTCAGCTGGAATATGAATGTACCTAGTGGAGAGAGAATGGGAGCGAGCAGTTGTGAAGGTCTTGAAGTGTTTGCTTAAATAAGCAAAGGCATTTTGGGTCTTCAACAGGAAAAATTGAAATTGGCTAGCTTATTAATTATTTTAATATGAATATTTTGAGAGTTCTTGCTGTCTATTCAGGTAAGAATTCTGAATATCAGCTTGAATAAACCAGGAGACATGGTAAAGTTTTAGCATTTATTCAGTGAAAGAAATACACAGGAAAGTGAGGGCTTTATTTAGGGGAGAAAGAAGTGTGGAAGCATAAGCTGGGTCCCTACCAGGCAGAGAGCAGGCCGGGAGCCACGTGGAGCAAAGCTTGTGATTAGGAGCAGCCGCAGGTAGCAGAAGTGTGGGCAGGAAAGCAGAGGCAGAGAGGTGGCCAAAAAGCCCGGACAACAGGGGAAGGGTCCACCCTGCTCCAGTCCTGTTATTCACTTCCAAAGGTGTGTGGTTACATAGTCTGATTGGCAGGTGAGTGTACAGGTAGGGGCAAGAGACCACATGGGGGCAGGGTGAAGGCATAGTCTCCAGCTCACACACATCTGATCAATCTAATCCTATCGGCCTGCCTATATCTAACATTTCAATTTTATGTTATTTGGGGAAAGGAAAAGATGCAGAAAATTTTAAAGCAGAGGAGTCCATGAAACATAACAGCCACAAACTAGCTCTTGACTTGAAAAGTCTGTAATTCAAGTTCCTGTACACAATAGATCAACTTCAGATTTATCATCTGGAATGGCATGCTCGAACTAAGCGTTTTTGAAAATCTTCTTTTGGATTGATAGAGAAATATTCAAGGATCAGTTTTTAGGCTACAAAGAAAATATTTTACTCACATTTCAATTACAGTATTATTGAAAGTATTCCTATGCCTTATTTGCTATGCTTGACTGAAAAGTATTAAGTGCTTCTAGAATATACACTGAACCTTCAAAGGCTAAAGATTTGCCATCTTGAGAAATTGAAGTGTATGTGCCATATAATAGAATAGGATTCCCATTAAAAGTTACTCTATCTTCAAAGCGTGTTTTTATTTCAATGTAAATCGCATTTATCAGTTGTCATTTCTAATACATATTCCTTGGATCATATATTGGCATAAAGGTACAGAAATGAAATAGGTGGTATCTAGAGCCAGGCATGAGTGCGAATGAGGAAATTGTCATTGGTTTGTGTCACAATTTGTACATTATAGGTGGTTAAAATTGGCAAGGACTGATTTGTACAAGAGCACAAGAGTTTTGTGGTAAAGCACAAATGAGTTTCTCAACATTTGAAAAGACAGGAATATTATGAAATTTAAATAATGACAGAGGATAACAAAGGATGTTTGCCTGTGGGTGTTTGTTCCCCTGCTGTTCTCCCACTGGTTGGAAGCATTGTCCTGCGGGGCCCCAGGGACAGGCTATTTGCAGCTGCTGTCTCAGAGGCAGGGAGCTGCACTGCTCAGGTTGACTGGCCCTGCAGCATCTGCCCAGGGAGAGCCCAACTGATTCAGCAGGTGTCTATTTTTGCTCTTTTTTGTTTTTGAGAGAGAAAATGCGTGTTTTTATAGTGAATATAAGAAATCTTGCTTGATAGAGTTAAGAAAAGTTAGTTAACAAAGATTAGTGCTGAGAGATTTTTAAATAGGAGGATAACATGCATCACTTTATGTTCTATGTCCTAACTGTGCTCATTCTTAAAGTACAGATTTTTAAAATTATAAGTGCTTATGCATTGTTTTAATCCCTAAAACATTATGTATGTTTGTATATATATAAATATATATATATACGTAGATACATATGGTGTATAATAGCCTATATTTGTTCTGAGAGTCATTGCAATAAATCAACGAATGTGTAATAAGTAATTACTCAGAGGAAGTCATTGCTCAGCGCTGGACAAATATACAAAATAGATATTATTGCTGGGCAAAATTGTACATGATTCCAGCAGTCTGGTAAAGGACTAAATTCTTGGTGGATAACTAACATGGGATTAATCTCTTTGATGGAGTCCCACCTCAACTTTGATGTCTTATAGGAGAGAAAGATCCAAGATACAGAGAAAAGATTTATCAAGTGTGAGATTTTTCTCAAATTTTATTTTCAGCTTGAGTGCTTTTTATTTTAAATGACACTCTTTAAGCTTTTGTTAAAAAATACTTCTGAAGAAAGTCACAAAACCATGTTGTATTCCTTCCATTACCAATATTTCACATATGGGTAAAGAGTGATAGTAAACATTTTATTTATATATATATATATATATATATACATGATTCATTTATTTATTGGAAAAGTAGAGTGACAGAGAGAGAGGGAGAGACACACACAGATCTTACATCTATTGGTTCACTCCATAAATGTCCAAAACAACCATGGATGGTCAGGCCAGATGGTGTAGCATGGACTCAAGTACCTGGACCATCTTCTGCTTCCTGGATGAGAAGCAGGACTTGAACCAGCACTCCCATACGAGATGCTGGCATCACAAGCAGCATCTTAACCTGCTGCACCGCAAGTGTCACCTCTGCATTTTATATCTGTAACATGAGTGACTAGTCACTCTAGGTTTCATATAAAATAATTTAAAACATGCATCTATATCTCTAAAACCTTCATATTCAAAGAATTAATTAGTAGGTAAATATTTAGAGTTGTTCTCCATAATTCCAAGGAACACCAATAAATATTCCTTGAATGCAAAAAGTAACTCATGGGATCCAGTAGCTCTCTCGCTGGATGCCAGGTTTCTGAGAACAACAAAGACTCAGTCTCTGCAAATCATTACCAACAGATATCTGTGAGGAACTGGAGCATAAATATTTCAGAAAGGCTTTTCTCATATTAGTACAAAATATTTACGGAGAGGCTTTCGCTTTCTATGTTGAAAGCTGTGGTTTTATATGTTTTATATGTTATGAAAGTTGTGGCTTTATAAGTTGAAAGTTGTGGCTGTTATTTAGATTTTTATGTATTCCCCAAACAGGAAAAGAAAATGACTGTCCAATATCATTGTATCTCAGTGACTGCTGAGTTGAAATAAAAATTGACAGTGAGAAGTCAGATGATACAAAAGAAAAGGGAAAACCTACATAGTTCAGATTTTTAACTAGATGTCCTAAACCAACAAAGCCTAGCAAGCAGTTTACCTATCTCAATGAGCTAATGGTAGCAAAAGTGAAAGGAATAAAAATTTAAAGGCCAGTGAAGGATAAGAGGAGTTGTCCCTGAGGGACATCTTAGAGTAGGGCTACTGTATAGCCTATGTTCAATCTATCATGTTGCCCTATTTTTCTGCATTTAAAATAAATTTGCATTTGTTATTATAGAAAGTAAACATTATAAGCAAGCATATATACACATCAATTTTCTCATTTCATTAGTATTTCCATATTTCATTAACATAATATATCAATTTATATATTCATTACCTTTATACTTCTAAAAAGAACTCACAAGTACAGCTTTTCCTGTGTAAGCTTCAGGAGGTTTACCACATATTTCCTCTGAAATAAGCAAAATATCATATATCAACTTAAATCACATATGTTTTGCTTCTTAAATTCAAATTCCAGCATTATGCATATAATCCAGTACCATGACCAAGCAGTAATCAAGGAGGTTATCAAAACACTCTACTTTTCCAAAAGAAGTGTCTAGAAATCAGAAACTCTTTTAAAATTCACTAACTGGTAAATGATACAACAGAATTTAATACACTCTAATTCTCTTCCACTAGTGACCAATAGTCAAGAGTCCATTTTAAGGGCCAATATTTTGTTGAAATGGGTAAAACCTCCACCTGCAATAATGGCATCCCATATGGGCACTGGTTCTTGTCCTGACTGTTCCATTTCTGTTCCAGTTCCCTGCTAATAGCCTAGGAAAAGCAGCAGAAAATGGCCCAAGTGTTTGGGTCCCTCCCACTCATGTGGGAGACTCAGATAAAGCTCCTGGCTTAGGTATGGACCAGTTCTTGTCATTGTGGCAATCTGGGGAGTGAATTAGCAGATGGAAAATCCCCCCCCCCCACCTCCCCGTATCTCTCTCTCTCTGTTTGTGTAACTCTGGCTTCCAAGTAAATAAATAAATCTTTTTAAAAAGCCCAGTTTCAGAGCTGGGAAAAATGTCTACTATTTTCAGCATATCTATTCTAAAATCACATTTATGTTTCCTCCAAGATGGTCTTAAAATATAGAAAAAAAAAGTTTGACTAAGTGCAAAGCACAAAACCTTTGAAGTAGATGTGTGTGCATCACGACTGTTTTTATTGCCCATGAACACTGTGCAACTTCATTAACCTCTTCTGGCCTAGGTTTCCTAATATGTAAATTAGGATAAAATAAGATTGAACTTGCAATATGATTTTTCTGGTAAATAAGAAATAGGACTAATGAGAGAAAGAAATAATTTGTGACCTCCGAGCTTAGGTGGATGGAGAATGGTGCTACCAGTTTCAACAGCCAACTCTGGAAGAATGAAGAAGGCCAAATGAATGTGTTGAATATGCTGAAGTGGCCATAGAACATCCTGAGTGTGATTGCACTTCAGAAAGAGCTTGGAAAATGTCCTGAAAAATGCTTTAGTGGATTAAAAACATTCTTCACTAAAATTATCTTTGAATGGAATTGTTCCCATGTATTTTTTGAAATATCCATATAGTAGCAACAGAATGAATGTTCAACTTTGGTTTTGAGACTGACAGGAAAGAAGAGGGATAAAAAGGAAATTGGACCTGAAGAAAATGGAGATGTCATGGGATTGAAGGGTGATAGGAGCAGGGAAAGTGGAAAGTCACAGCAGGAGGAGTGAGACATTTGACCTGAAGTTAGCAGAGGTAGTAAAGTCTAGATGACAATAAACCTTGAGATTGTAGCCAAGAGATGGTATATTGAGATGTATAGACATGCTTTAGGAGATGTTGTATTAAAAAGTGAAAGTTATTGAGACTATGGTTATTAAAAACAATGAATCAAAAATTTGAGATGATATTTGTGCAACTATTGTTTTATAAAAAAAATCCCAAACAATATTGGCTTGGAAAACAGAGATTCAATATTTCTTCTGTGTCTGTAAGTTGATGTTAGCTTTTATCTAGAAAACCTAGTTTTCTCCCTGCAGTAGGCTACACCGGCCGCCTTATGCATACTGGAATCTTACAGCAATCTTCCAAACTGGTAAAATCAGAAGCTGCATCACTTTTCCACATACACATACTAGAACTCACACATAATCAACTCCTCCATGATCAGCTGCTCCCAAGTCAAAAGAACAGCCTGGATTCAAGCAGTCAAAATACAGTCCATATGCTGTTAAGAATAGACTTCAACTTTTAAGCTACCACAAATGATATATCTTCCTGGATCAGACAATTTTCCTGGATTGCTACTGGATTTGAGTGGGTAAAAAATGGCAGTGCTCCATTCTACAAAGGAAATGAACATATTAAAGACACCAGACAATGTGGAGATGTCACAGAGGAGAAAGAGAAAGGTGGAAGAAAGTGGGACAAGTAACAAAAGAACAGATATTCCTGTATGTTTATAGAAATAAGGGTTTGGATGTTTTGGGGTGAAAAATGTTGATCTGTCCAAAGTACTGTTTGTTTCAGAGACCCAATGTGTCAATTTCATGTGGCTGTCATAACAAACAATTCCAAAATATGAGCTTAAAATAATAGACATGTGTTTCCTGCTTATGGTACCTGAGGACCACAATTTAGATGGGTTCTACTACAAAATACAATGGACTAAGGATGTTCTCCATGCATCTTCTGGGACCAGTTGAAGGGGCATCCCTAAGAGTTATGTGGTCTTCTCTTGGTAGTGGGAGGAAAATGGATAAAACTGAATTTAAATACAATTTGTTGTTTGCTATCTCTGATATCTAACAGTGACAAGTTCTAGGCATGATTGACTCACTTTATTAGAATCCTTTACCTATGTTAGATGGCAGGAAGTGATTCCTAGCATATTGGATATTACGATTTGTGGCAGTTAATTCAACCCCTGCCACTTACCTAAATGATTGTCAGTGTGAGTACAAGGAGAAGGAAATGAAGATACTAAGCTGAGAATGATGCTCTTTCCAGATCTGATAAACATTAGGAAAGTAGCACTTGGAATATGGTAATTAGTTCCTATATTACCATATCATAACAGACACTTCCAACAGTTTAAACTCTTTTCCATTCTCATTTTACATGACTTCATATTGAGAAAATAATACTGTTTTTAATTTCTTCTTGGAAGGGAGACCTTAAACCATGCTAAACTGTGCTCTTTCTCACTAAGAGAGCTAGGATATGCTTATGTAGAAGGTGGGCTTTTGCTGTGTGATTTCTGGAATGGCTTAATGAAGAGTGGGGTGTTGGTGTGGGAGTAGTACTGTTAGAAAACAGGTCAGTTATACTTTTTAAATATATTTTTATACCTTTTGCTGAAGTTTCTTAAAATCTTTTGTTTGCTTGGGAGGTATGAAGAATGAAAGAGGGCTATAGTTGTCATTCTTAAAAATCAACTCAAAGAGCAAAAGTTTCCAATATTTGTTGGCAGCAGGAATTAGTTTTAATAGTAGGATAGCATTTTTTCTTATCTTCCAAAGTGTTCATGCGGTGGTCTATTTTTTTTTTTATATCAGCATGTCAGAGAATACCTTACCTAATTGTTGATTATAATCTATGAAATTGTATAGATTTTATAGAAAATATTGGTGATATATTCTGTTACTTATTTTTTATTATTTCTTTCTAAAAGCATGAGTTTATTTTCTAATTCTGTTGGGATTCCTCTATATTTCTTATTTGAATAACAGGAGTTGCTTTCTCTATTTGCAACTTGTTCCAAAAATAAGAAGGCCTGAATTTCAATCATGGATTTATTAATTATTCTTCATCATCTAGATTTTCTAAAACCATCCTTGAGTAGACATATATAATGTTTTATGTTTACATTGTCCACTCACAAATATGAGAATACTTGGCTGTGCCAACTGGACAGTTACAAATTTTTCCCTCTCTAGGAAGTATGTGAAGCCATCTGTTTTGGGTGCTTATTAAAGGCAGTTTGAGAGCAGAGTATAGGTTAGTTCATCACTGCGTCTTAGAGTAGAATTTACATTTCTGTTTCCAAGTAATTTCTAACTTTAATGCAGATGAACTTTAATGCTTTACCTTCACAAGTTCACATTTCTTTCATTTGTTCTCTTGAAAGCACACATGAATAAATACTCCTTCTCTCAAGGATCATAATATAAGGCATTGAAGTCCTAGAATTTTAAGATAAATCATCAAACTCTTCTATGAGTTCCAATAGTCTCTTGGTAGATTCTTTTGGATCCCCTATATATAGAATCATGTTATCTGCCAATAGGGGTAGTTTGACTACTACTTCCCAATTTGTATGCCTTGCATTTCTTTTTCTTGTCTAATGGCTCTGGCTCAAGCTTCCAGGAATAGCAGTGTTGAGAGTGGGCATCCTTGTCTGGTTATGGATCTCAGTGGTAATGCTTCCAACTTTTCCCAATTCAATAGAATGTTGGACATGGGTTTGTAATAAACTGCCTTGATTGAGTTGAGGAATGTTCCTTCTGTACCAATTTTACTTAGAGTTTTCGTCATGAAAGCATATTGTACTTTATCAAATGCTTTCTATGCTTCTATTGATAAAATCATATGGTTTTTGTTCATCAGTTTGTTAATGTGATGTATCACATTGATTTCTGAATGTTGAACCATCCCTATAAACCAGGGATAAATCCCAATTGTTGTGGATGAATGAGCTTTCTGTTGTGTTGTGTGATTCATTTGGCTAGTATTTTGTTAAGGATTTTTAGTCTATTTTCATCAGGGAATTTGGTCTGTATTTCTATTTTTTTATTATATCCTTTTCAGATTTAGGAATTAAGGTGATGCTGGCTTCATGGAAAGAATTTTAGAGGACTCCCTCCTGTTTCATTTTTTAATAGTTTGAGAAGAATTGGACTTAGTTCTTCTTTAAATGTCTTATGGAAATTACATCTGGTCCTGGGCTTTTTTTGGGGGGAAGGTCTTTATTACTGATTCAATTTCTGTCTTGGTTATAGGTTTGTTTAGGTTTTCTATGTCTTATACCTCAATTTAGGTAGGTTGTATGTGTCCAGAAATCTATCTATTTCTTCTAGGTTTACCAGTTTGATGGCATGCAGTTTTTGTAGTAATCTGATGATTCTTATATCTGTGGTATCTTTTGTTACATTTCTTTTTTCATCTCTAATGTTATTAATTTGGGTCTTCATCCTTTTTTAGTTAGTTGTGCCAATGGTGTATTAATTTTGTTAATTTTTTGAAGAACCAACTCTTTTGCTGATTTCTTGTATTTTTTTAGTTTCGATATTGTTTGTTTCTGCAGTAACTTTAATTATTTCTTTTCTCCTAACAGTTTTGGGTTTGGTTTGCTATTGTTTTTCTGGGTCCTTGAGATGCACTGATAGCTAATTTATTTGGTGCCTTACCAGTTTCTTCATGTAGGCACCAATTCCTCTAAACTTTCCTCTTAACACTGCTTTTGCTGTGTCTCATAAATTTTGATATATTATGTCATCTTTATTTGTTTTCATAATTTTTTTTATTCAGTAATGTACTATTCATTCAGGAGCATGTTGTTCAGTCTCTAAGTGTTTGCATATGTTCTAGGGATTCTTGAGTTGTTGATTTCCAGTTTCATTCCATTGTATGCCAAGAAGATGCATGGTATGGTTTCACTTTTTTTGAATTTGCTGAAACTTGATTTATGGCCTCGGATGTGGTCAGTTCTAGAGAAAGCTCATGCACTGGTGAGAAGAACATTTATTCTGCACCTGTGGCATGGAAAGTTCTGTAGATATCTATTATGTCCATTTGGCCGATAGTGTCAATTAACTGTTGTTTCTTCCTGATTTTCTGTCTGGTGATCTATCCCTTGCTGAAAGTTGGGTATTGAACTCCTCCATTACAACTGTTTGAGTCTATGTCTCCCTTTAGATCTATTAATATTTCTTTTAAATAGCCAGGTGCCCTGTAATTAGGTGCATATACATTAATAGTAGTCACATCTTCCTATTGAATTGATCCCTTAATCATTACATAGTGCCTTTCTTTGTCTCTTTTTAACTGTTTTTATGCTAAAGTCTATTTTTTCAGATATTCAGATAGCTACATCAGCTCGCTTTTGGTTTCTGTCAGCATGGAATGATATCCGCACTTTCAGTGAATACCAAGAAATATGTGCTGGATGTGGCCAGGGTGCTCTGTTTAGTATATCAAGGTGGGATAAGTATCTGGAGTAAGACCCTGGTTGGGCATGGCAGCCCTCCTCTGGTTTACTGAATTGAGAGGAATGATCACCTCTGTTGGTGTGACCAGCTCATCTCTCCCAGCTGAGATGTTAGCCCAGTGTGCTCAGCACTCATTCATACCACTTTATGAACTGCACATTTGATCTGTGGAGTCTTTCCTGTGAGCATGGTTCCCTCTACAATCTGTGGAGTCTTTCCTGTGAGCATGGTTCCCTCTACTATAAGCTGCTCTAGGCAACCAAGGAGCTCAGAGAGTGCAGAGAAGTGCTTTCTGGTTGCATGGAACCTAGCCACACTCTGCCTCCCCTTATGGAGTTGCTGTTTTCTCAGACTCAACTCCCCGGGCTCTCTGGGTCATGGGATGCCAGTAAAGCCTCTCTGCCTTGCTAGCCATTCCTGGTTATAAGGAAACTAAGTTGTTCCCAGAGCCACTCTCTGTATGTGGTCCTCCCAACTGGATTGGTTGCCTGTGGGGAAGGTGGGTTTTTCCTCTCTGGTTCGTAGGCATGCCAGGTACCCGCCTGCTGCAGCCTTGCTCACTTCTCAATTGTGATGGCCAGGTAGGAGAGTTTCACAGGCAGCCCTTCTCCCATTGCCGGGCAATTGGTATCGTGCAACTGGCTTGGTGGAGGTCTTCCTCCTCAGCTTCCTCTGAATTGCTAAGGCCCTCAGTGACTACACTGAGGGCAACCCTGGTACTTGCTGGATGTGTGCACAGGAGCTAGGACGGCTGCCACCTGCCTGTGTCCAAAAATGGTGTCAGCTCTCCACCCACTGGTTTCATCAAGTGTAGGAACAATATTTCCACTGGAAATATCATTTAAACTAATATCTGAAAAATAAATGAAATAGGGGAAAGTAATTTATACAGAGAATAAAACTCATGTAGAATCTAAGAGTTAAGAGACACCATGGCATATTTTAGGAAATAAAAGGATTTCCATGCAATTGGAATAGTTCTTGAAGAATGCAACAGAGATATACATGCACACCAGCTTATATGCCATATGAGGGGATACACATGTCCTCTAAAAGCAATGGAGAAGTCTTGATAGATTTTGAGTAGCATAGTGGCAAAGAATTTCTTAATTCTCAAGTTATGTCAGAAATTCTCAAGATATGTCAGAAACTTTCTCAGTAGTTATTGATGTTTAGTGTGTACTTTTCTGCTTAATTTTAATATATGTTAAAGTGTTCTATTTTTAACAGACATAAAAGCACAACCAAGTTTCAAAAATAGAAACTTCCTAGGACTCCCATTAATTATGAATCCCAAAATTGTTTTGATTTTCTCTCAGCTTATTTCTTCAGCTTTAGGGCAGTGGTTCTCAGCCACTTTTTGAAGCCCAACATATAAGAAATAATAATAACCAAAGCAATTATTTTCAAGACAAGGGTGGCATAAGGCACTACACAACTCACCTATATAATGGGGTTTTCAGTAGTTTCAATGTGACCCACTAACCTTCATCTGATTGCCCTGAGGACTTGGAGCAGGACTTCTGATTCCTCAACACTGACTCTTAGTCTCCTTTGAAATAAAAAGGCAAACTTCAAGCTCTGAAAGTTAGTGTTAGGGTTTTGAAAACGGTCTTCAAATTGTCCAAATGCCTCGAAGAAACCCTATTTGCATCCTTGCTAAAAATGTAAAATGATGCTTGATCCAGGTGTCTCACTAATGAACTGAACAAGTGTTAAACTAAAGATTAGGGCCAGGAAAGATTTTTTTCCAGAACATATTGCAAAAGCTGGGAGAGAAGTTTTACCCTAGAGGAAGCATAGATGCAGCCACTGAGAGCACCGAATGATAAGCAGCTCCCCCACCAACTTTTAGCCTCTACAGAAAATAATTATTGCCTAAAAAAAATACCTGCTAGAGAGAAATTGGCTAGAAACTAGCTCTTGAGGAGCCACAGGTAGATGCAGATAGAGAAAGAAAAGGAAAACATAATTAAAGAGGCTTTGTTGTTAAATAAAGATTAAGAACTGCCAGTCTCCTGCTGAATTTGACAAGCATCAATTTGAAATGTGATTTACAGTCACAATTGGTTCCTGTTTTCTTTCCTGTAATATATGACAAAAGATAACAAATGTGTGTGTGTGCTTTTACATAATTCATTGGCTCTTTTCCTCCATAGCCACTTGCCCTGTCTTCTATGATATTAGGAATAACCAAGTCACATAACATTAACTTGTTGACTCATAAGACTCATGCAACGTGAGACAGGCAATCTGAGAATATCACACTTCACTTTTTCATTGTCCTTTAATGTTTTCTTACTGGGCCAGAGGGGTGTCTTCAGGTTCTAACAAGACTCAATCATGCACATTCCATTCTCTCCCATCAGAGGAACGAGGCAAAGTCTATCTCATTAGTGTCTATAAATGACCTTTATTTCACTAAACATATTTTTATAGAAATGAAAACAGTATCATTGATCTCTTTTGTATGTGAATGTTTAAAGCCTTCAGGGTAATAGAAATCAGAAGACCTGAATAAATGAGTAACCATCTTTGTTTTGTGTCTGTTAGTCTGGTCCCATATGTCTGTGGTTGTGTGCTGAACAGAGAAGCTAAATTAAACAGACAATATTTTAGAAATTGATTTACTAGTGATAGCATGTATGTCATAGAAAATATTGGGACAAGGACCATCATTAATCTGTACTAAAGCTGGTGGATTTTGCCAGATTGGGTTCCAGATGATTTTTATCTAGGAAGACTGATGCTCTGAGAGCAAGCTGGGTATTGTAGAGAACTAATTCCTTCTTGTGCTTGGGATTCTTTGAATTCTCATCTGTTTAGTTTGAGAAGCTTTTCTGACATTAAATCTATATGGTTATATGAATTATATCTCTATTCTCAGGGCAGGAGTACCTAAAATTCATTTCAAATATTTTTGTAATTCTCCATGGCTACTCTACTTCGTAACGTGATATTTGGAAATGCTTGTCTTAACAAGGCAGACGCTGCTTTACCCTGGGTGTTTCCACATGGAGGATCAGCTGATGATAATGACACATTTCCAACAGTGGCAGGGAAGCTACCAGGGACACAGAAGGACTGCACAGATGTCAAGACGGCTGGGTACAGCATTGCCATGGTTCATGCACCCAGAGTTAAAGTCTCTTTAAATTCCTTTCACATAAAAGAGAGACGTGGAAGTTCAGCCTCTAAGAAAGAGTATTAAAAAGAGCAGGAGGGTTTCATCCAAGTTTCAGGGGTGATAAAACACATCAGTCTGAAGCATTACTAGTGCATTGCTGATTGCCTAGTCATTCTTCCATTTGCTGTAGCTGAACAACACAGCACTGTTCCATCAAGTAAAATGATCTCTCCTCCCCTCAAAAAGCTTTTTACAGGGCATAGCGATAAAGTGCTAGATTTATTAACAATTTCCATTTCCGGAGAGCCACTGTTTGCATGGCAGTAAAGCTGTGCTTTAATGCGAATGCAGCACTTCAACCCTGTTTTCCTAATGCCTTCACAACTCCTGTAAATAATGTATTGCTGGGTGGCATCCTTCACTTTCAAACAATTTGGGAAAACTGGTTCAACTTGTAAAAATACAAAAGCAGTTCCCTTAACATAATAATAGTTTTTGAAAATGTGCTGGAATTTAGCCAATATATTCTTCTAAATCTAATTGATATTTGATTACCAAAATAGGGTCAGAGGTACTTAAGTGAATTTCATCCACCAAGGGGATCAAGACACCAGAAAAGTGAAAACATGTCCAGAAACTTTGGAGGGTCGATAAAACTGGTCCATGAAGTTGAGAGGAGAAAATCTGTGTACAAGTTTATAAACTGAAAGTATTATTAGAAACGTCTTTATGTGTAGTTAACCATGATATATTTCTGTGCCCAAGCAGTTTTTACTGGACTATTTTATCTCTGGTAAATAAACAAATCTGATTCAAATTTTCAAAATCTTGATTAATATCTCCCTTTATTCTATGTATATATTTTGTAAAATTTAATTTTAGTTGACAAATAATAATTATGTGTTACATTGTGGTATTTTTTCTATATATGTACACAGTAAATTGAATCAATATTATGGTTAAGATATGCATTACCTCACATACTTACTTTTTGTGTTAAGAACACTCAAAATCTATTTCTTTAGCAATTTCTAGATATACTATACACTGATATTAATATTTGCTTTTGTTTAAGATGTATTTATTTATTTATTCATTTGGAAGGCAGAGGGACAGGGAGAGACAGAGAGAAAGAGAGGTCTACCTTTCATTGCTTCACTCTAAAGCCAGGACCAGGAATCCCATCCTGGTCTTCTGGTAGTACGCCAGGGGCCCATGGACTTGAGCCATCTTCTTCTGTCTTCCCCGGCATATTCAAGGAGCATCCTAAGCAGGATGGCCAGCACTCAAGCTGGAACTCAGAAGTTGGATTCTGGCGTCACAAGCAGCTGCTTAAGCTGCTGTGCCACCACTACAGCTCCTATTTTTTGCCTTTTTAAAAGACATGGCAAACTGATAATAAATTGGTTACAATAAAAATATTATATCAGCTTTCTTACTTAAAGTGTTTAGTATTCGGCAAATAATAAATTTCTTGTTGAGCACCAATGGATTACTCTCATGATAAACTACACAAAAGAAAGGTAATAATCTTGAAAAACAAAACTCTCTCCTCACATAGTTGTCATCTTTGCAATAAGAACACTTTATAACCTCTGTCTTGGCATTTTTCAAGAATGTATTAACTATAGTCACCATGTTGTTCAACAGATATCCTGCGTGTATCCTTTCTAATAGTTTGTATTCTCTGGCCAACATCTCTTCAACCTCACCACCACTGCCACCACAGCCCCCAAAGTAATATGACATAGCTTTGTTCAGAGAACCCAATAACTAATGATTTGGACTTGAATTCAGAGAAACTGATGGGTATTACATTTTAATGATAAGCCAGTAATTTTAGAGTAATGTGCTACCACAGGAAAAAAAATAAATGGCTCAGCGAAAACTCGAGTTATGGCTAGATTACATAGCAAAGTAATACACAGGGGCATGGAACAATAAGTGTGATTTGTAAGAATCATAATCACAAACTCTACTCTTGTCTTTAGATTGCATGGATATCATTTGAGGCTCCTTTTGTTGGAAGTGGCAGTCAAGCCAAACTAGAAAAGCTTAGACCATAAACAATGTGCTGGCTCATAGAATTGGAAGGTCAAGAGCTAAAGAGTTTTAGCTCAAAGACATCATCAGAGTTCTTGTTTTACCATTTCCCTGTGGTACATTCTGCAACATTAGACTTAACTTTAGATGGTCTTCCTCATGTGGTTGAAGTGGTTATGGAAATTCACAATTCTAAATCCATGCACAGATTGAGAACATTTTCTTTGCAGCTGCTTTAAAAGACATAAAGAACTCCATGATCTGGAGTCCTAGCAGAGTTTTCTTTGATGAAGGTTTGTGGATGTCCTGGGGCGGGGTGGGGGAGGGGAGGGGGTGAAAAAAACAACTCTGAAGACCATTATTAAAGACTATGGACTAATTGATTCAAGCCCCTTCTGAAACCCATCCCAGATCCCATGGAGGGGTGGTAAGCATTACCTTATTAGACTTTGGTTAAAGAAGGGTCCAACTTTGCAACTTGATAATGAGAATTTCCCCCATGCACTTGGGAGAGGAAAGAAAACAAACGTCAATAACAGTAGGAGCCAGCTATGGGGAAACTGATACTGGCAAAGCAACCAACAAATCTCTCCATCTCTAGGTCATTTATTTTCAAGTTTAAGTATCTACTTATTGCTACTTAGGCCAAAAACATTTGTTAGAATTGACCTGACTTAGCTATTTGTTTCTTTATATTCATATTGTTATGAGTGAAATGGCTGTGGGAAAAAGATTACCTCAGTTCTTTGTCTCACATGAAAGAAGAATTTCCACATGGACAAGGCAAGAAGAAAAGTAAGATTTATTTAAGTCAGAAACCTCCTGCTGAAGTGGCCTGGAGCAGGGCTCCAAGAGGCAAACCCAAGATGCTGGTGGAAGTGGGGTTTTTAAGCACAATATTTGAGGGGAAAACATCAGAACAGCAGCTAACAATCAGTAAGAAGACAGGGGAAAACCCCATCAAGAGCCCAGGTTTGAATTCTTGCGTGTCCTGTCTCCTTGCTCCTGATAAAACAAACAAGCGACAGAAGTGCAGAATCACCACTCCATGGCTATTTTCATGTAAGACTGGAAGCTCCCAAGAAGTGGGACAGGCACTTTGACCTTGCTAAAGACAACTTTAGGAGGAAGCAAGGATTTTGCACCCTCTGAGGGGATTCCCCTTTCCTCATTTTCCATCAGGACCAACATAACTGCCTATTAACCCATCTTACTCCTCACAACATTTTTCTATTTGAAGAAAATTTCATTTTATTTAATTCTTACTGGTCCTTTTTTGGTGAAATTGCCATATATCCTTCCCAAGTCTAAATATTTTCTTTCTGACCACATATTCTTTCCTCCTCTAACCTTTGAGTAGTAGGAACTATACCTAAAGAACATGATTTCACACACATCATTTTACCTTTCCATAAGAAAATGTTACAATTAGTCCATGTTGTAATTCTCCCATAAAAATTCTGTCTTAGATTAGATTATTCTCCAGTTAAGACAAATATTTTACTGCATTCTTTCATCTAGTGCATGTGATTTTAATGTAATACATTTTTAATTTGTACTGCCAATAGAGAATGCACATATACTTACACTAAAAACAGCATTTTCATTTCCCCAGCTGCATGATTTATTTTTGCAAAGAACTTTTTATCACCATACTGGGATGACAAGAAATTAAGTTCCAGATTACCTGAAATTAAATAGATGATAATCATAAATCTCTTTTTGTTATTAGACACCATTTCCACTAGCCATACTGAAACTTTTAAATAGATTTCAAGCCATTTATTGTGAAGAAAAGTACAAAGAAGCTTCAAAAAGTCTGTGGAAAATAGAATTATAAGATAAATTTATTTTAATGGAAAAAATTTTGCTATCCACACATGGATTTTTATGTTTAATACACATTTTCCATTTACTATTTGAGCACTCCATATTTAATCACCTGTAGGAAGTTTGTACTATTCATCTAGAATTGGCTGAACTGTGAACCTGATACCTCACAATTATGAGGTGTTCATACCATCAGCAGAAACACCCCTCCCCATGCAACTGGAGGTTCTGCCCCTCTTTGTTCTTGACCTCTTACTTCCTAATTGTATATCTTCCCTTGCTGTCTAAGACTGCTGACTCCATCTGCCAGCCTCCTCCCTCTGCTTTCCTTGAGCCCATGCTGGAATCCCTGGAGGTATTTAAACATGCCAACTCTTTTCCATCCTTGACCTTTCCTTCGACTGTTGCTAGAACACTGAGTGGTTCTGGAGTGGCCAATGGGATCATTGATGGGACTTGTAAATACCTTGCTGGCTAAGCAGCATCCAAGACAAAATAAATCAGAATACCTGGGGGTGGGGGCGGGTGTTCAGATGTCAGTATTGTGTGTAAAACTCCCCGGCGATTCCAGTGTGCAGTCAGGATTGCGAATTCTTTCAATTCCCAATGCTCTATTCTTCACATATCTGCCTGTGGAACACGATTTAGGGACACTTTTCTTTACTTTCCAGACCAGGCTTCTTTGGACAGATACTTTTGCAACTCATGTGTTACTTTTTTACAGCATTTTACCTGAAAAGTTGAGAGAGTTTATGGCATTATTTTTATTTTTCCACAAGTGTTTCTTTGGCTTCCAGAATAATAGGCAATGAGTAAATATAAATTGGTTTGTCCTGTTCACTAGCACAAGCCGATTGAAATCTCAAGGCTATTCATAATGGGACCAATATGGAAAGCTACTGCCACATTAGTAGATATTTTCTTAAGTTTCTAAATTGGAGAAAGAAAAAAAAAAAAAAACACAACTTTTACAACAGCTGTTTAAGATGCAGCTTTGTTCTTGGCTTTTACATCAAAATCTACAGTGAGGCATATAAACATATTCAACTCATTTAAAAATTATTTCTACTTATTTGAGAGGCAAATTGAGGGGAGAGAAAGAGGGGAAAGGGGAGGGGGAGGGGAAAGGAGAATCTATCCCAGGCCCTGGTTCACTCCCCTGATATTCTCAAAGGTTAGGACTGGGCCAAGGCTGGGAACCAGAAACTCAATCTAGGTCTCCTATGGGGGTGACAGGGACCCAATTATTTGCATCATAACTGCTGTCTCCCAGGGTCCGCATTAGCAGGAAGTTGGGATCAAGAAACAAAGCCTAGAATCAAACTCAGTGGGATCCAGGCATCTTAACCACCAGGCCAGAGGCCTAATACTTGTCCAGTTCCTGACCTCTTTCTCTGATATGAATTGGCTGACCTGGCAGCTGACTTACATACAAACACACACACACACCCCACAATACCAAATGCCAAAGAAGTGTTATAATTTACTGTGGAAACCTGTTCAAATTTCCTGACTCAAAGAAAAGTGAAACATTTCGCCCCTAATCCAATTTAAGATTTATCTCTCTAGTTCTTGTTTTCTATGCCAGGATAAACCCCTTCTCAAGGAGACAGACAGTGAAAATAATCATTTATTTAAGACAAATCCTAATAGGACGCATATCGAATATAATGAAATTCACATCATAATTCAGCTGTAGCCTATAGTTTTAACACTGGATAATACTCAATGCTGGTTAAAGTGAATGGTACTTTTTTCTTTTATAGATTGAAATCATGCTAGTATAGATATTACTTTCATGTAATTCTAACTTACACATAATCCCAAGTGTGTGCATGAAATTGTGATATATTTTAGATTAGGCATAATAACATTTGGAAAGATAGTAGCAGAATGACTAGTGGGATATGAAATGTCAAAATGCAGGCAGGTGCAAATCAGAACTTGGAATTTGCCCCAAGCGGTAGGAACAGAATACGACTCAAGATTTAAATTAATTTGGAAAGTTATGGTGCAGGATTTCATTTAGTTATTCCTTAATGATTTCTTAATTAATAAAAATCACATTAACCAGAATGGGCTTTTCCTTTAATCAGATATGAAAGTTTGATTACTTTTGGAATCAAGTTAAAATTTAATCTAAAGCCAGTTATTATTGTAGTTCTTAACTCTTAGATTCTCCATTCTAAATAGGAGAATCTGAAGCATACTTAATTATCAAATTTTCCTGATGCATAACTCAGGGCCTGACATAATAGGTCACCAATCAATATCATTGAATGATTTAATACTTATCCAAGATAATGTCCTTTGTGTCAAATGAAAAAAGGAATAAAAACTGAAGTCCAGTCATCTGCAACAAAATGGATGAAACTAGAAAACATCATACTTAGTGAAATAAGCCAGTCCGAAAGGGACAAATTCTATATATCCTCCCTGACCTGTGATAACTAATAGAGCACCTAAAAGGCAACCTGTAGAAGTGAAACTGAGGCCGGCGCCACGGCTCACTAGGCTAATCCTCCGCCTAGCAGCGCTGGCACACCGGGTTCTAGTCCCGGTCGGGGCGCCAGATTCTGTCCCGGTTGCCCCTCTTCCAGGCCAGCTCTCTGCTGTGGCCAGGGAGTGCAGTGGAGGATGGCCCAGGTGCTTGGGCCCTGCACCCCATGGGAGACCAGGAAAAGCACCTGGCTCCTGGCTCCTGCCATCGGATCAGCGTGGTGCGCTGGCCGCAGCGCGCTGGCCGCGGCGGCCATTGGAGGGTGAACCAATGGCAAAGGAAGACCTTTCTCTCTGTCTCTCTCTCTCACTGTCCACTCTGCCTGTCAAAAAATAAAAAAATATAAAAAAAAAAGAAGTGAAACTGACAGTTTGAGAAGCAATGATTTTTAACATCCCTCTCTTGACTATTGAACAGTTTTTTCTATATTTTTGTTTATCTTTTCCTTTATAATATTTTCCTTTTTCTCTTTCATACAATATGTCAAATTCTGTATTTAACATATAGTTAATCATACATCTATAAAGTTAATTAAAAATAGATCTTAGTAAAGAATAAGACTGAGAATAAGAAAGGGGAGAGAATGGGGTGTGGAGTGTTGGTGGGAGAGCAGTCACAGTAGGAAGAATTACCAAGATCCTAAAGTTGTAATTGTGAAATGTATGAAGTTGAAAACTGTAAAGCAGTATAGTCCTACATACATTCCTCTGGACTTACTCCTAAGGGTACAGCTTAACAACTAGCCACAGGATCCCCAAATCCCTTAAGCTGGCTGATAGAAATAGCTGCTAAGTTATGAAGATCAAATGGATAGGAATAAGTGATAAAGTAACCATATAGATAGGAGCAAATGTTAAAGTGATCTTATAAATAAGACTAAGTGTTTGGAAAAATAATAGAATTAAAATGGAGTGAAGGCTCCAACATGGGAAGCAGTCCATACAGCAGACTCACAGAATGAGTATCACTTTAAGTAGCACTCAGACCTCAGATTCAGTCCTTAAGCATTTCCAGTCTGGCTAGAAAGCCTAGGAGGAGCATTTCAGACATGAAAAGCTGACACTCTGGAAAAACATGTCCTACATAAAGGACCCCTGTGGGTGAGACCTCAGTGGGGAGAAGTGGCCATCAAATAAGGATGTACTTCTCTCTGTAAGGAGAAGAGAACTACCTTGTTGAGGTAGTGAATCCACAAGACTTCCATAGACTTGGCAGCTCATGTCAAGAGCCTTGGGTGATCACTGATGTCATACATAAGAGTGTTATTAGTTAAATAAACAACAAGAGTCAGTGGGTACTAACTTCCCACATAGAATCTCTATTCCCAGAGTTTTTTCATGAGACTTAATAATAAAACCTTTTCTCAAAAATCACTTCCTCTTTGTGTATTAAATGGAGGATATTATTATGTCCATAAGTTATAGATATATCCAAGAGCTCACAAAAGATACGTCATCCTTGGGTTTTTCTTTAAAGGCAATTAAGTTTCTAAAAGGAAAGAAGGGGGAGGAAGGAAGGGAAAAGAGGAAGGGGGGAAGTGAAAAAACCTTTGAGAAGTAATAACATAGAATAGCCCTTGTCTAGACTGTTGAGGAACAGTTCTCTTAATTCTTTCATTCCATTCTTTCTTTTTTGCTTTCTTTCTTTTTCTTGTTCTTTCTCAAACTAAACAGGAGAGGGAAGAGGATGTAGGTGGGAGGGTGGGTATGGTGGCAAGAATTAGTATGTTCCTAATGTATTTTTTAAAAAAATATTTATTTATTTACTTGAAAGTCAGAGTTACACAGAGAGAGAAGAAGATGCAGAGAGAGAGAGAGAGAGGGAGAGATGTTCCATCCCCTTGTTCATTCCCAGTTGGCAGCAACAGCTGGAGCTACACTGATCTGAAGCCAGGAGCCAGGAGCTTTTTCCAGCTCTCCCACACAGGTGAAGGGGACCAAGGACTTGGGCCATCTTCTGTTGCTTTCCCAGGCAATAGCAGAGAGCTAGATCGGAAGTGGAGCAGCCGGAACTCAAACCAGCACCCATTTGAATGCCACCACTACAGGCGGCAGCTTTACCCACTTTGCCACAGTGCTGGCCCCCTTAATGTTGTATTTATGAGATACATACAAATACACAAAAAAGAAAAAAGCTTTTTTTTATAGGAAAAATGTATTTAATTTTCTTAAGATTTATTTTATTTATTTGAAAGAGTTACAGAGAGAGGTAGAGACAGAGAGAGATCTTCCATCTGCTGGTTCATTCCCCAGATGGCCGTAAAGGCCAGAGCTGTGCCAATCTGAAGCCAGGAGCCAGGAGCTTCCTCTGGGTCTCCCACATGGGTGCAGGGGCCCAAGGACTTGGGCCATCTTCTACTGCTATCCCAGGCCATAGCAGAGAGCTGTATCAGAAGAGGAACAGCCGGGACTAGAACCTGCACCCATATGGGATGCCGGTGCTTCAGGCCAAGGCTTTAACCTGCAGTGCCACAGCACCAGCCCCAAAATAAATTTATTTTAAAAGAAATAAATATTTTACCTAAAGTATGTTGGTGACATATATAAAAATTATTACAAAAGCAGCTTGAATATAAGATTAATAGAACTTGACTGTATTATGTTTAGCTTAGAATTTTTATTCATTTGCTTTTAAATTAATGGAATAAAGGCAACTTCAAAATAAGTCTTACGTTAATCTTAGTATCTAATTTTATTTTTCCTATTTATGTTCTTAAATTAAATAATAGCCGATAAATTCCAAATCTCTTGTTAACATTTTCACATTTCTGAGAAACTCCTTAAATCCATTTCCCTGTAGTATATTATACTAAAAGGACCCATAATAGCATACATTATCTTAATGATACTACCATAAACACTTGATTAGTCTGTGATCATTATTTCCTTTCTTTTCATTTATTTGAGAGGCAGAATTAGAGAGAGAGAGAGAGAGAGAGAGAGTGAGAGAGCACTTCCATCCACTGATTCATCCCCAAATGTCAGAGCTGAGTCCATCTGAAGCAAAGATTTAGGAGCTTCTTCTGGGTCTCCCATGCGAGTCCAGTGGCCCAAGCCCTTTGCCGCTTCCACTGCTTTCCCAGGCCATCAGCAGAGAGCTGGATTGGAAGAGGAGTAGCCAGCCTCAAACCAGTGCCCCTATGGGATGTAGGCATTGTAGGTAGAGGCTTAACCAAGTATGCCACAGCACCAGCCCCATTATTTCTTTTAAAGAGTTATTTAGTTATTTGAAAGGGAGGATGACAGAAAGGCAGTGAGATATCTTCCATCTGTTTGCTCACTCCCTAAATGGCCACGACAGCAGAGGCTGGGCCAACCTGCAGCCAGGATTTTGGACCTCCATGCTGATCTCTCACATAGTAGAGGGGCCCTTCCACTGCTTTCCCACGTGCGTTCACAGGGAGCTGCATTGGAAGTGAAGCAGCAGGAACTGGAAAGAGCACTCTAATAGGAGACACTGATGTGACAAGAAGCAGGCTAAGCTGCTTAGTCACAATGCCTGCCCTCTAGCCTGCTTTCTTTTTTATTTTTTAAGATTTATTCGAAATATTCTATAGAGTACATATCCTGTAATTTCTCTATCCAGTCTTCAGTTGATGGGCATGTAGGTTGATTCATGTCTTAGCTATTGTGAATTGAGCTGCAATAAACATGGGGGCACAGATAACTCTTTCATTTACTGATGTCATTTCCCTTGGGTAAATTCCCAGGAGTGGGATGGCTGGGTCATATGGTAGGTCTGTATTCAGATTCCTGAGGTATCTCAATTTTATCTTCCTTCGTGGTTTTACCAGTTTACATTCCCATCAACAGTGGATTAGGGAACTTTTTTCCCCCACATACTTGCCAGCATTTGTTTTTTGCTGATTTCTGTATGAAACCATTCTAACTAGGGTGAGGTGAAACCTCATTGTGGTTTTGATTTGCATTTCCCTGGTGGCTAGTTATCCTGAGCTTTTTTTCATGTGTCTGTTGGTCATTTGGATTTCCTCTTTTGAAAAATGTCTGTTTAAGTACTTTACCCTTCTCTTAACTGGGTAGTTTGTTTTGTTGTTGTTGATTTTCTTGATCTCTTTATATATCCTGGTTATGAATCATTTATCAGTTGTATAGCTTGTGAATAATTTCTCCCATTCTGTAGGTTGCTTCTTTACTTTGCTGAATGTTCATTTGTGGTACAGAAGCTTCTCAATTTGATGTAATCCCATTTGTTAATTTTGGCTTTGATTGCCTGTGCCTCTGGGGTCTTTTCCAGGAACTCTCTGCTTGTGCCAATGTCTTGCAGGGTTCCCACAATGTTCTCTAATAATTTGATGGCATGAGGTCACAGATTTAGGTCTTTAATCCATTTTGAGTGGATTTTTCTGTAAGATGTATGGTAGGAGTCCTGCTTCATACTTCTGCATATGGAAATCCAGTTTTCCCAACACCATTTGTTGAAGAGACTGTCTTTGCTCCTAGGATTGGTTTAACTCCTTAGTCAGATATGAGTTGGTAGATGCTTGGTTTGATTTCTGGTGTTTCTGTTCTGTTCCAATGGTCTATCCATCTGTTTTTGTACCAGTACCAGGCTGTTTTGATTATAATTGCCTTGTAATATGTCTTGAAATCTGGTATTGTGATGCCTCAGGCTTTGCTTTTGTTGTATAAGATTGCTTTAGATATTTGAGGTCTCCTGTGTTTCCATATGAATTTCAGCATCATTTTTCCTAGATCTGAGAAGAATGTCTTTGGTTTTTGATGTGGTATTGTATTGAATCTGTAAATTGCTTTTGGTAGTATGTACTTTTGATTGTATTAAATCTTCCAATCCATGAACATGAAAAATTTTTCCCTTTTTAAATTTTTTTTCTTTCTTAAATGTTTTGTAATTCATATCGTAGAGATCTTTGACATCTTTGGTTAAATTTATTCCAATGTATTTAATTTTTTGTAGCTATTATGAATAGCATTGATCTTACACAGCAGTAAAAAAAATAAAATCTGGTCCTTTACAACAAAATGGATGAATCTGGAAAGAAGCAATGTCTTCAAAAGCCCTTGTCTTGACTGTTGAGGAAGTTTTTTTTTTCTCTATACTATTTGTTGAAGTCTTTACTTAACGTGGAGTTAATCATACGCATATAAAGTCAATTGAAAATATACCTCAGTAAAAATAAGAGGGGGAATAAGAGAGGGAGGAGGAAGTTTGTAACTGTAAAGCGCTGTAGTTTCGCATACATTCCTACGGACTGACTTACTTCTAAGGGTACGGTTAAAAACTTGCCATGGGACCCCAAATCCCATTATGCTGGATGGTAAGAATGCCATCTTAAGTGTTAAAGTCATCATATAGATAGGATTTAGTATTAAAGCAATCATATAAATAAGATCAAGTCTCTGGTAATAATAATAGAATTAAAAAGTAGAGAATGTGCGAAGCAATCCACACAGCAGACTCACAGAATGACAATCACTTTAAATAGAATCAGTCCCTAAGGTATTCTGGTCTGGCTTCAGAGCCTAGGAGAGCATTTCAGGCGTGGAAAGCCAAGACACTGTGGCAAAAAATAATATTCTACATGAAGGATCTCTGTGACTGAGACGGCAGAGGAAAGAAGTGGCCATCAAAGAAGGATGTGCTTTTCTCTGAAGGGAAGAGAGAACTTCCACTTTGCTTATGGTCTTGTCTAAATACTAACAGAGATTGTGGATTAAAAAGGCTTCTATAGCCTTGGCAGCTCATGACAAGAGCCTCGGGTAATCACTGACATCATACAAAAGAATGTTAATCATTAAATTAACGATAGGAATCACTGTATACTTAATTCCCATGCAGGACCTCTGTCCTCAATGAGTTTTATTATGAGAATTAACTGTAAAATTTGTATTTTAACAGTATTGCATGTGTGTGTGTGCAAATTGTTGAAATCTTTACTTATTATAGAGTTGGTCTTCTGGGTAAAAAGTTAGTTGAAAATGAATCTTAATGGAGAATGGGACTGGGAATAGGGGAGGGAGGAGGAGGTGGGGTGAGAGTGTGAGTGAGAGGGTGGGAATGGTGGGAGAATCACTGTATTCCTAAAGTTGTACTTACAAAATTTGTGCTCATTAAATAAAAGGGTTTTTTAGGGAAAAAAAGATTTATTTGTTTGAATGGCAAAGTTACATAGTAAGAAAGAGAGAGATGGCTGGCGCCGCGGCTCAATAGGCTAATCCTCTGCATGCGGCACCAGCATACCAGGTTCTAGTCCCATCGGAAGGCCTCTCTCTCTCTCTCTCTCACTCTCACTCTCCATTCTGCCTGTCAAAAAAAAAAAAAAAAAAAAGAGAGAGAGAGAGAGAGAGATCCATTGGTCTCCCATAGGCTGGTTCACTCCATAAATGGTTGCATTGGCCAGAGCTGGGCCAGTCTGAAGCCAGGAGTCAGGAGTTTCTTCTGGGTCTCCCATGCGAGTTCCATAGTCCTATAGGACTTGGGACATCATTTGCTGCTTTCCCACACACATTATAGGGCGCTAGATCGGAAGTGGAACAGCTTAGATTTAAACTGTCACTCTACTTTTCAAATAAGTAAATTAATAAATATCAATGAAAATTAATAAATATTAATTTAAAATAAAATATAATTGAATTTGTATGAGGGCAAAATCAAAAAGTGTGCAGAAGATGTTTTCTAAAGTGAAACATACAGAATGCTGAAATGGTTTACATTATGTGTTTTGTAACAAAACCACATGACTTGAAACCTCAGTTCATTGCCTAAGTTATGTTGAACTTGAACTACCTGTGACTAAGTTCTGCTTTTGGAAATAAAATTTAAAATTATGTCCTCACAAGTATTATGAGGAACAAATGCAATAATACATAGCATTCTTAACATATAACTCATGGCATAATTTTTACCCAAAATAGCAACTAATACTATTATTACACTGTATTTGTGCAGGAGCAGGTTTCTCAGGAATTGCCTCATTACTGTTACTAATGGAAGTGGAAAAAACAAAAAGGGGAAAGGGAATGATATCCTCTCCCCTTTCAGTATTGAGGCTGACAAAATATCACGCCTCCCTTCTATGATTTTGATGAAATTGATAATGCTAAATATTACAGGAAACCCACTCTGGTTTCCCACTCTAAACTGTTGACAAGTAAGGCTAACCTCTTTCATCCAGCCTACTAGATGAGATTGACACCATGATTTGCATTGCTCCTTGTTACAATGACCTAAGTGGACAGTTTAGTTACTGTTTTCAGGTCCCCAAAGAACCTAGTGAAGCCTCCACAAAAGGCATGTGCAGATGGTGACAGTTTATTTTTCATCAAAATCTATCATTTTAGAGGCCATCCAGAAATTGTCTTTCTACCTGTGTTCAAGGCAAATAGAAGACGGTATAACCTGGATAATAACAGTTGTCACAAATCTGTCACATTTTCAGTTTTTGTAGGGTAAGTGGTGATGAAAGAATAAAAGCAGGTTTATTTTATTCTAATTAATTCTTCCATTTCTAATTTTGTAGACAAAATAACAGAACGTGCCTAACTGTCACAAAAGAGAAGTGACGTAAGCTGTACTCAGTTCACTATAAAACAACATTCAGTGAGTTTTGGCTTTGATTAACACATGGAAATTAAAAAAACAAAGGATGAATAAAATGTCTATCAGAAGAAAGATGAAAGCAAATAGAATACAACATTTAGTTCCAGTTTAAAATTGCTCTAGGAAACCAGACATAAAATAATAAATGTTTTCATGTTTAATTCAAGAAAAGCCTTACTGAAGATATTAGGCTGTGTGGAAAGAGGAGCAGGAACTGACCAGTAATAAAACCCTCCAACTGAAAGTGAAGTCCGCTAAATAATAAATAGCAAAGGTACCAACTGAAGAACATGCAGATTCAGAATTTTGATGCATGGATGAGGAAACGACAAGCATGGGCTGGGGCCAGAGCCAGTAGGTTGGTGGTAAACTAATTAATGCGTGTCCATTTGATCCACAAGTAGTTGGCAATCACAACCACGTGCCAGGCTTCGGAATAGATGTGCTGTGTTTGATAATATTTATCCTGACACCTTTGTGGATTAAGTAGTGCTGTATCATCTTTATGGATGCTGGAACCAACAGTGAGATGACTAAGTAAACTGGCCGTGATCACACAGTTTGTAAGTAGGGAAGTTGAGATTCAACTGTAAGTGATCCAAGACTTCAGATCATGTTTTTTATGGAGTTTTTCAAATAAGGAGACAAGACACAGGAGCGTCCATTCTCAGAACGTGCCACTGGATAGCTCTGCACTCCCAATTTTATTTAGAGGGCACCAGCAAGTCTACAAGCCAGCAGACACATAGGCAAGGTTATGCATCAACTTAAGGATTTGGGAAAAGGAATTCAGTCTAATGGTCTGAGATAGGGATTAGAGCTATACTGTAAATCTTCAGAGACAGGCCCATTTAGATGCTCTTGCAAATTTACAAATTCCAGAAAATATTCCAGGTACCAATTCATGTCCATCAGCCCCCCGCTGCTCCTGCTGCCACATTCCTTTGGGGCAGGTGTGCCCATCGCTAGCTTGTTTTGGCGTGAACAGCAACTGCGGCTGTGCCTATAATTTCAAGGGGGTGTGCCCCTCTGGGAGGCACTTATACAGCATCTCCACAGTTTTTAAACTGTGCCATGTTGGTATTCTATATTGACTAGTCTTTGCTGTCATTTGCCATTCATTTATTATCCTTTTGGCTTAAATAGAATATTCTCTAGAATTCTATTTTTGTAGAATCTAAAGGAACTACTTGTATATAAAATTCTTCAGCAAATTTAGGCAGTGGATATTCTTCTAGCAGCAAAGATACCCACATCCCACATCAGAATTCACAGATTCAATCCCCAGCTCCAGATCCTGATGCCAGCTTTCCCCAAATATAAACTTCAGGAGTTAGCAGTGATGGCTCAAATAATTGCATTTCTGCTATCCACATGGGAGAATGGATTGTGTTCCTGGCTTCAGACTTCAGCCCTGTCTCAACCATTTGGGGAGAGAACTAGTAGATGGGAGTTTCTCTCTCTCTCTCTGTCTCTCTCTCTCTCTCTAGTAGATGGGAGTCTCTCTCTCTCTCTCCCCTCTGCCCCAAGTTCCTCATCACACCCTTCCCTCTCCCCCATCATTCTCTGGCTGTTCTCTCGCTATGGTCTTCCTCTCTCCCTGAAATATATTTTTTTAATTCTATAGGAAATTGATGTGAAGTGTGTAAGTACTGTACTTAAAAACAAAGCAGTGTGAGGGAAAAGTCTGAATACCTTCAGAGACATCATGATTTGATTTGTAGGGAAAAATACAGAGAACTAGGTAAATAGCCTATAGGTACCCATCAAAACTGTTTAATTAGTGAGAGAATAAAATGATTAAAAATTAAAATTACTTAAGCAAGTTCTCAGGCAAATTCTCATTTCTATTTCTTTCTTAACGAGTATTTAATTAGCTGAAATTACATTAGGGAAGTTTCATGCCTTCTATATCTTTGCCAACAGAAGAAAAATCCTCTTTATTCACAAATGATGGGTGTAAGTGGATAATGAAATATATTTCTCAGGAGAAAGGGGAATTGTAGTCAATTTAGTATTATTGAATATCAACTTGTGTATATTTTTGGCTGAACAAAATTAGACTCAACAGCAGGCAAGGGAAAATTTGGCTAGAAATATTTTGTTTTTTATAATTCTACAAAATACTTTGAAGAGAGAAGTGTGAAAATTATTTTATTATGAAAGTTTAATGTATCTTGGTAACATTGCAGCAAACAAAGAAATTACCTTTGATTTACATTAAAATTATCTTCCAAGATGTAAATTAAACACTAAGGCAAAATTATAGAATAACTTCATCATTCTTCCATTCCAAAATCAATTTGTATGCTAGCTTTTCCAGAGCTTATGAGAAACTGTGAAATTAGATAATTTTAGAAATAGTGATTATTTTGTACTTATTCTTAAAAATTATCTCAGTAAAACAAGTGAAACTCTTCAAAATATAAAAGGGAGAAAGTAAAAATGTTGTGAAATATGCAAAGGTCTTGTATTGGTAGTGTTTTTTTCTAAATAAAATATAGAAAAAATACGATTTTCTGTAGTCCAAATGTCTCTAAATATTTGTCACTTTTATAAATGTGATAGAAATCAAAGTGTGAAAACACAAGTTGTTTTCATAAAACCAAATCAGTGAATACCCTTAAAACTTTGTGAATGTTAAGAAACATAGTATTTCTCTTTGGAATTAAAGTATAAGACAGTTGAAGTTAACTTGTACTATTACTATTGTAAATCCAAAGAAGAAATAGCTAAATAATCAAAACTGTGAAAATATTTTAATAGGAAGAAAGTATTTTCAGGGAAGCTGCTTTTGTGATAGATTCTATATTTATTTAGTGGTGCTACAGAAAAACAACCAAACATTCAGAGGATAAAGACATATTTAGATTCTTATGTCACATTCTGCATTTCAGTATCCAAAACTATGGTTTTTAAAAATCTTCAAATCCTGTGGTCTACTCTTCATGCTGCAAGCTTTGTGATTTGGGAAAATGCATCATACATTGTATTCATCATCACAGTATCAAAGAGGATAGTTTCCCACTCACAAATTTGCACATCCACTCTGATCTGCCTACGGTCACTATCTTTTTCTCTTTCCCAGAATCGCATGATATTGGAGTCATACTGAATGGATCTTTTCAGATGGCCTTGTTACCCTAAACATTACGCATTTATGATCATCTGTGCCTTTTTAAGGCTTGATAATTTATTGACTGTCATCACTGAAAGCCTTGCGTTGAATCATATCACAACTTCTTTTTTATCATGGTCCCTTTTTGAGGACCAACTTGGTTGTCTCTAGTTTTGTACAATTGTGAATAAATCTGCTCTAAAGAGCTTTGGGCAGTTTTTGTATGGTCAATTCATGGTATTTGTCTCTCCTACAAAGGGTGCAAAGTATCACTATGCTACTAAATCTATATATATGAAATAGCTGAAATTTGTTCACCTTAAAAAAAAGAATTTACCATGCCGTTTCCTTCTCTGCTATATAAAATCACACTGTATCACATACAACCTGCCCCCTTCTCCTTGGATAGCCTACTCCTGTATGTCCTTTTATTCACATTTGTATTTTACCTCCTCTATGAACCCTTCCACAATTGCTACAGATAGAAGTCTCTCTTTTTACTGAGAAAGCTATAACCGCTGACTAAATGATTCCTCAGAGAATTCAGTTGTATACATTTCCTAGACAAATTATGAGTTCTACATAAGGAGGCAATTGTGGAATAAAGATACTTAAAATGTTAATGAAAGAAAAAGAATGTACAAATATATAATATTCACACTTAATATTTATGTTTACTTTCTATATACAATTATGTGAGTAAAATATCAAGGGCCAATGAAAGGCTAAATTATAGTAGTGATATAGTTCAAACTTACTAGATATCAAACCAAATTTGAAACATTCTAAATCATGGCGCTTTAGCTGTTTAATAAAAGAGAATATTAATTTATCAAGAAAAACAAAAATCATCGATTTTGAATACTAAAACAAATTTATATTTAATTCTTAACAAAAAGAATACCAATTTTCCTAATAGACAATATCACTGAAATCAACTTTTTAAAGATTTATTTATTTATTTGAAAGGCAGAGATACAGAAAGAGAAAGAGAGAAAGAGAGAAAGAGAGAGAGAGAGAGAGAGAGAGAAGTCATGAGAGAGAAGTCATCCATCCACTGGTTTACTTCCCAAATGGCCAGGATGGCCGGGGCTGGGCCAGACTGAAGCCAAGAGCTAGGAGCTTTCTCCCACATGGGTGCAGGCCGTCTTCTGCTGCTTTCCCAGGAGCATTAGTAGGGAGCTGGATTGGAAGTGGAGCATCTGGGACTCAAACCAGTGACCGTGTGGATGCCAGCACTGCAGGCAGAGGGTTAACCTTCTATGCCACAGCGCCAGCCCCTGAAATCAATTTTTTAAAGGATTTATTTATTGATTTGAAAGGCAGAGTTACAGAGAGGCAGAGGCAGAGAGAGGAGAGAGAGAGAGAAGTCTTCCATCTGCTGGTTCACTCCTCAATGGCCATAATTGCTGGAGCTGGGCTTATCTAAAGCCAGGAGCCAGGAGCTTCTGCTGTGTCTCCCATGCAGATGCAGGGACCCAAGGTCTTATGCCATCATCTATTGCTTTCCCAGACCATAGCAGAGAGCTGGATCAGAAGTGGAGCAGCCTGGACTCAAACTGGCAGCCATATGGGATGCTGGCACTGCAGGTGGATGCTTTACTTGGTATTCCACAGTGCAGACCCCTGAAATCAGTTTTTAAAATTTATAAAACATGAAGTAATATCCGTCATGTTCACCTCACACACCATCTAGAGATAAGATCTGATTGTGTATTGGTATATTCTAAAACTTTCCAATTTGTATATATGCCATTGAGGTAAAGTGCACATTTTTTTAAATTAAATGTTAGGGGAACATTTTTGAAAATATTACTCTCTCAAAAGAATTTAACATATATTCATTAACTACCAAAGATGCAAATAAAGTTTATATATTTATTTTATATTATAGTATATATTGTATATCCTATAACTATATATATATACTAAAGTATAACTACATTTTATATAGCTATATTATAGTAACTATTTTATACTTAATTTTTATTTCCATTTTCACAGTTGTATAATTAGAACCAATTTTCATTTCCTTAGTTAATAGATATTATTAAGTTTTTTTAATTATTAAATTTCTCTGAAATTTTTGCAAGTTCCCTTAAATTTTGTGTGTAAGCATCATAATTAAATGATATGTGTTTATGTATTTAAAAATATTATTTGTCCTATGAATTAAAAGGTTTATTCATTCTTTTAAAATTACTTTCAGAAAAAAGCAAGTTTCTATTTTGTAAATATTTACATTTCGTCATACAATTAAATTTGTATCAGAGCCTGCTCACTTTAGGTAAAAGGAATAAATATATTATTTTTTATTTTTTTATTTTTATTTATTTATTTTTTTATTTTTTGACAGGCAGAGTGGACAGTGAGAGAGACAGAGAGAAAGGTCTTCCTTTGCCGTTGGTTCACCCTCCAATGGCCGCCGCGGCCGGCACACCACACTGATCTGATGGCAGGAGCCAGGTACTTCTCCTGGTCTCCCATGGGGTGCAGGGCCCAAGGACTTGGGCCATCCCCCACTGCACTCCCTGGCCACAGCAGAGAGCTGGCCTGGAAGAGGGGCAACCAGGACAAAATCCGCCGCCCCAACTGGGACTAGAACCCGGTGTGCCGGTGCCACAAGGCGGAGGATTAGCCTAGTGAGCCGCGGCGCCGGCCTAAATATATTATATTCTATAGTGTTTTGTAATAATTGTATTGGCTGAGGGCTGACATTGTGGCTTAATGGGTTAAGCCTCTGTCTGCAATCCCAGCATCCCATATAGGCACCGATTTGGGTCCCAGCTGCTCCACTTCTGATCCAGCTCCCTGCTAATGCACCTGGAAAAGCAGCAGAAGATGGCTCAAATTCTTGGGCCCCTGCACCAATGTGGAAGACCTGGGTGAGGCTTCTGGCTCCTGGCTTCCGCCTGCCCCAGCCCTGGCTGTTGCATGGCCATTTTTGGAGTAAATCACCAGAATATCTCTTTGTGTGTGTCTCCCTCTCTCTGTTACTCTGCCCTTCAAATAAATAAATTAATAAATAAAAACTTGAAAAAATTGTATTGGCTGAATAACAGTAGATAATGTCTGTTTAACTATTTTGGAAATGGCAAGTTGTTATTTCAGTCATTTTCAATCACATGTTCCCGTAACAATTAGTGACATATAACCCTAGTCACTTCCTCTTCTTAGCAAAGTTTCACTGTCAGTTTTGGATAGCTGGCCAGTTATGTAGTTCTCTTTAATATGCTTTCTGGTTGTAATAATACTTTATTATTCTGCAAGAATCTGGTTATTTGGGTATACTTATTTGTTGAAATAATATAGTTGCCGTTTCTAGCAATTTTCATTATTTTAATTTAGAAGAAATACATCAGTCATCTTAAAAAGATGATGAGATAATTGTTATTAGTCTATTAGATTTTTTATTGGGATGAAGTTCACCTGTAAACAGACAAAAATAAAACATGAATTAATAAATATCGGTGATTTATTTTATATGTGTAGGTGGACATGATGAAGAAACAAGCTTTGTGAAAAGTGGAAGATTAGGTAGAACAAGGAGAGGGCAATTATATATTAATCATTGTTAGAATGATAAAAATGGGTGAATGCATTGAACTACATAGGAGATCATTGCAGCCCTCAAATATGGAGTACATTTTACTAGCACAGATAAAGGACCTAGTTGAGCCTGAGATTGGAGCTAATTTGTAATAATAATGTGACTACTTCATGGAAGGAAAAGGAAGTGATACGATAAAAGCCTAATAATGTTTAGCATTTAGAAATAAAGTCAGGGCTGGCAGAATGGTGAAGCAGAGTAGGTCTCCACCTGGGATGCTGGCATCCATGTGGGCACTGCTGGCTCAAGACCTGACTGCTCTGCTTCTGATCCAGCTCCCTGCTAATGCACCTGGGAAAGCAGTGGAAGATGGCCCAAGTTCTTGGGGCCCTGCACCCGTGTGGGAGACCTGGAAAAATTTCCAGGCTCCTAGTTTCAGCCTGGACCAGCCCCACCTATAGCAGGCATTTGAGGAGTAAACCAGTGGGTGGAAGATCTCTCTACTGCTCTGTCTCTCATCCTCTCTCTGTAACTCTGCCTTTCAAATAAATTTTTAAAAAAAGTCATAAATAGGGCCAGCGCCGTGGCTCGCTTGGCTAATCCTCCGCCTGCAGTGCCGGCATCCCATATGGGCACCGGGTTCTAGTCCCAGTTGTTCCTCTTCCAGTCCAGCTCTCTGCTGTGGCCCGGGAAGGCACTGGAGGATGGCCCAAGTGCTTGGGCCCCTGCACCCGTGTGGGAGACCAGGAGGAAGCACCTGGCTCCTGGCTTTGGATCAGCGCGGTGCGCCGGCTGTAGCGGCCATTTGAGGGGTGAACCAACAGAAGGAAGACCTTTCTCTCTGTGTCTCTCTCACTGTCTAACTCTATCTTTCAAATAAAAAAAGTCATAAAAGAGAGAAATAAAGTTGGCTGTCATTCATTAAATAGTTCTTACACTCTAAGACCTGTGTTTGATATTTTCATGTTATCCTGCATTGCTCTAAAAATATAATTTCAGGTATTTTTATGATAAATTACCTTAACTCATCAAATATTATGGGTCTGTACTTTATAAGGTATTTCACCAGGTACATAATTATTTATATTATATCCTTGCTCATGTCCTAATTTGCAAAATGTTTGTATAACCAGATAATAACAAAAGCTATGATAAATGTCCTGATAGAATAGCGTATACACTGGGGCAGATGTTTAGCCTAGTGTTTAAAATGCCTGCATTCCATATCAGAATTTGAGTTCTGGCTCTTCTCCAAATTCCAGCTTCCTGCTAATGCAGACCCTAGGAGGAAGCAGGTGATGGCTTAAATAGTTGGGTCCCAGCCACACACACCGCACACATGGGAGACCTGGATTCACTTGCAAACTCCTGGATTTGGCCTGGGCCTAGTTCCACTTGTGGGCATTTGAGGAGTAAATGCGTAGATAGGGTCTCTCTATCTTTCCCTTTCTATCACTCTCACATTGATTAATTAAGAAATAAAATAGAGGAAAGACATATTTCAAAAAAGTGAATAGCATTAAAAGTCTAATGGTGAATTTGGGGAAGAAAAAGTAAATTCTGCTTTGGTTGTGCCTTAGTACTTACTAGAAAGAAAGGAAATTGAAGAATTTAAAATTTAGGGGCCAGTGCTGTGGTGCAGCAGGTTAAAGCCTTGGCCTGCAGCACCGCTGTCCCATATGGGCACAATTTCAAGTCCTGCCTGCTCCAATTCTGATCCAGCTCCCTATTAATGCACCTGAGAAAGCATGAGAGGATGACCCAAATCCTTGGGCCCCTGCACACATGTGGGAGACCTGGAAGAAGCTCCTGGCTCCTGACTGTGGATCAGCTCAGATCCCACCATTGTGGCCAGTTGGGGATTGAAACAACAGATGAAGAACTCTCTCTCTGTCTCACATCTCTCTGTAACTCTGTCTTTCAAATAAATAAAATAAATATTTAAGAAAATAATTTAAAATTTAAATTCAATCTACAAACTATATGGTCTTTTTTCCTAGTTGTACAAATTTATAAAACCATAGATATTTCTTCTTTAGAGTTGCTGAAGAACTGGTGTGGGACTGGCATGGTTAAAGCAATAGGTGAAAACAGTGTTGAGGATTAAGTTGTAGAAGCAAAATGAAGAAAGCTCTATTTTTCATCATGAAAAGCTGCCAAACTAGATCAATATTGCTGGAGCAATGAAAGAGTACTCTAACATGCTAGATGCCTGATGTAAGTCCTTACTATGGAATGAAATACTTCTGAAAATATTTTGTTTGTGTTTATTTTTCTTGATGATTAAAGGAAAAAGACTTAGAACCAGAGCTAGAGAGAAACAGAGACAGAGAAGAAGAGAGACAGAGAGAGAAACTAAACAGTTATAAATTTCTCCAGAAAGTACTACCAAAATTCTCCCTGATTCTTCTTGGGCAACTATCAGCAAATTTCTCATCAGAATGAACTTTAAAAGGTTTGCTGATTTGCAAAACATGGCATGAATGATGTGTACATTGCTTGCATAATTGGTTTTGTGCCTACATATGGCACATTGCTATTTTGGAAATGTACCCCTCTGTGTTCATTATAGCTATTGCTCACTCTATTCTCTGATAATCATTTATAGTTACTCATCACAGTTTATTATTAGAAAAGTAATGAATCAGCTGTTTTATGTACTCTCCTTTGACCATTAAACTTAGTAGTTTTTAAACCACAGCCTATAGTGATAGGAGGCAAGCAGATTACTCAGATTTATTTATTTGATGATTTACAGAAATTATCAAAACTTTAATAAATAAATCTTCCCTTTCATTATCTATAATGAATATTTTATTAAACTCAAAGCAAAGTTTAGTTTATTAAATAAAATACTGTAAATAAATTTTAATTAAGTCTATATTGATAATATACACTTATTTCCACATTTCTTTAATTTTCACAGAGCTAGATAGTCTCCCTGCCTGTTAAGCTATACACAGTATAAAACCATACGCTTTCAGCTGGGTTAGCCCAAGGTCAGATAGAATGGAAAACAGGGGCATCTGCTGTTTTCACTACAGTTCACAGACTTCTGAGCTGCTTAGAGAGGAGCCCAAGGAAAACTGCCGTCTTCGCCCCTCCCTGGGAGATTCCTTTCATGTGAATGTTTCTGTTTCAAATCACTCCTATTCCAGTACGGTACAGTGCACAGAGTTAGAAGGTTTGTCACTGATAGGCTTGGGATCCTCAGACCATGATTTTAAGCTGTAAACTGTTTACAAATTGCTAACTAAAAATTACAATCGCTTTATAAAACCACGGAACAACAGTTCCATATCTTAGATATGGTTCATTGGTGAAATAGTCTTTACACTCCACATGTATTGTGGGAATTAAGGACACACTTAATCCTATCTTGTAGATTTCAGTAAAATAGACACTTAACCAAGACCTCTGGGCTAAACTAGATGCATTAATTTGGATTATTTTGATGTATTATGAAGAATATCACAATATAAACAGATTATTGGGGAAATGAGATCTTTGAATATTATTAAGAATATATCAAATCATTGCATTAAAATGTATAATAGCTAATATTTTCTTGAATGCTTTTTATATAAAGGAAAGAAGAAAATGACAACTTCAGACTTCTTATCAAATATTGTAATGTGGTTCTGATTGAGGCATTGGTGAGGAACAGGGTACTGGGGACCAAAGATTCAGTATTTGTGTAATATGTTCTTTGTAGTAGTCACTACTGTGCCAGTTCTAGGGAAAACACATACACACACTCACATATGCCTCAACTTCAAGTTACTCCAAATTTATAGTTTCCAGGCCTCCACTCTAATGTTAAGGATGTTCAAGCCATGAATAGTATGCAGCACCTTCTCATCACCATCCTCACCTCCACCACCATCATCATCTAACTTGTATATATAATACTTTGTGTCAGCTATTGTACTCAGAATTGTCCATATTTATATCTTTTCTAATCTTCCCAATGATTCTATGAAATAGATACTACTTTCCTTTTGTTTGAAAGAAATTGAGCTACAAAGAAAGCATATAAAATTCTCAAGGTCACCCGGTCAAAGCCATTGTGAACTCAATCCTAGCTCTTCGTTAAAATGTTGCACTATAAATAGCCTCTATCTATCTCTCCCCAGTATAGTTGATAGTGTGTAATTGTTTTAACACCTGTTAGACAAGGTTTTTGTTGCCCTTTCTGTAGATAAATCAATAAGTTTAAATTTGAATCACAAGATTATCAACATGTCATCAGAGCAGGATGTGTATAACTAATTTAATTGTTCTGTAAGCCAAAGTAAGTCATCAAGCATACATCAACAACAAATTGCATATTTGACATTATGACTTTATCAAAAACCGCAGCAGCAGATGGAGTATAAGACCAGTGATGCAGCTTATCTGTGTGTACCTTGTTAACCTTTTATTCCACTGTTCTTTCAAGTGAGAACTCAGAAGTCACAGCAGCTATGACTCTGCTACTTCTGCACAAATTAATCTACATGAAAGCCTCCTGAAGAAAAGAGTCAAAACAGAGAAGGTAAAGAGAGTAAGAAAGAGGACAATTAGTGCATGGCAGAAAGCCAACCCCCTAAGTCACAAATATCTTAGTCACAAATATCTAGGTAGGACAAAGGGTAAATGACACTGTGACAAGTTATTCCTAAGGCATCCAGCAGGGAAAAATAACAACAATCCTATTTCACAGTTCTTTATTTCTCTTAAGTCTTCATTTGTACACTAAAACTACATACAGTTCATGACTCTTAGAAAATGTTGGGGAGTTGGTCAAAGTATTGCAGTAAGAAAACTTCTCCATCTACAATGGAAAAAAAATACTTGCATTTATAATCTCAAATATTCTAGCAAAACCAATGCTTTCTGTCTAGAATAAATTGATTTTTGCTTATGCATGAATTAAATGTCAACACATCTCTCACAAATCTACTTATGACAGCCAAAAAAACTCAGGCTGTTGAACTAGAAAACAAATTTAATGCAAAAAGCTGGATCCTCTGTTTACTCAACAAATAGATACAAAAATAAGGGGGCTTTAGTAATCTCAAGTATGCCAATGTTAATGAGCTGATATTTGAAGAGAAATTCTGCTCCTTTTCTCAAAACACCATGAACCAGGAAAGCTGTTATATGTTATCTTTCTGTGTAGTTGTGTCTTACAATATATTAGTTCCAGCTGAACAAACACTGAGAGAATAGTAAAACATATATTTACAATGCAGTATTGGTAATGCTGTGTGAATATATTCCATTTAAATTCTAGAAAGGTTTCCATTGTGTGTTTCCTGGTAATGCTCTTCCTTATCCCTCAAAAAAAAGGTGCATTTGTGTCTGTGTGTGTGCACACACACTTTTAATAAGTGCCGTTTGAGCGACAGAAATTCTTCCAAGTTCTGTTAATTGGAGACATACGGAAAAGAAGGCAACACATTTTAACTTTCTAAAGAATTCTACCAGTGAACTAACATACATGCAGTTTCATGAGGCTGATAAATGCAAAGTTAAAAAAATAGAGCTAACTAGGAAGATGGACAGTGGGAAAAGAGGTTGTAAGAAGGGTTTTCTGAGCATTTTTTTCTGCCAGGGAGACACATGAGCATGAACTTGAAGTTATAAGAACAACTCAAGTGTATGGGTACCTTGGGGATAGTGCTTTAAGCAGAAAGAGGAGTGTCCAAAACCCTGAGACACATCTTGCAACTCTTGATGAATGGCAAGGAGGCCTTGGTGTCTGTAGTGAGTGACAGAAAAGATGATCATTAATCAGATGGGTAACCGGGTGAGAATGTTTTATTTTAGTTGGAAAGGAAGCAAATAGAAACGGCAGTGTCTGTGGTGGTTAGCTGTCTTTAACTCAATGTTTCAGTGTATAAACTTCTATTTTTCAAGAAAATTCAAATAAAATTGCCAACTCACTATTGTAATTGTCAAAGCATTTGCTATCATGGATTGTGTCCCAAAAACAAGGCATGGAAAAAGAGGAATTAAATTCCTAGAACAAACAAAATGTTAGCTAGTTAACAATTGTGAGATCATCTCTTAACATTTTTAAAGGATTTATTTATTTATTTATTTATTTATTTATTTGAAAGGCAAAGTTACAGAGAGGAAGAGGCTGAGGCAGAAACAGAGAGAAGTCTTCCATCCACTGGTTCACTCCCCCAAATGGCCTCAGTGGCCAGAGCTGGACCGATCCGAAACCAGGAGCCAGGAGCTTCTTCCCAGTCACCTGCTATATCCCCATCTTTTTACATTTTTATAAGTGGCACAACTCTACAATACTCTACAATTGCAAGGAAAGAACAAAAGACTATTTTAAAGTAGAAATTGAAGTTCATAGATATTGAGTGACTTACCTAAACTCAAAAAGTCTATTGATACTACTCTTCTACTCTTGACTTTTTCAGGGTTTTTTCTTTTCTTTTTTTTTTTTTTCTTTTTTGACAGGCAGAGTGAACAGTGACAGAGAGAGAGAAAGGGCTTCCTTTTTCCTTTGGTTCACCCCTGAATGGCCACTGTGGCCAGCGCACCGTGCTGATCCGAAGCCAGGAGCCAGGTGCTTCTCCTGGTCTCCCATGCGGGTGCAGGGCCCAAGCACTTGGGCCATCCTCCACTGCACTCCCAGGCCACAGCAGAGAGCTGGGCTGGAAGAGGAGCAACTGGGACAGAATCTGGCGCCCTAACCAGCACTAGAACCTGGGGTGCCAGCACCGCAGGCAGAGAATTAACCTATTGAGCCGTGACGCCGGCCTAGGGTTTATTTCTTATAAACACTTAAGTTTATTAAAACAAAATTAGGCAATATAGACCCTCAACATGCTGTGCTGGTGTGGGCTCATATTTGATTTTCCATTCTTGTATTGATTTTCTTTCCAATTCCAAGTTCAATTCCATCACATTGACAGTCTGTGAAGGCAGCTAGGTAGATATTAGCCCATGTGGGTAAGAGGGGCCAAAGAATATGGGAAAAAAATAAATTTACATGCAATGCAATGAGGAAACAAGTATTAAAAGCAGGGCCCAGCCTCTTTGTCTCCCCTAGCCTAAGGGGTTCTTGCCTGTCCTTTTTCAAAAGAAATTCACTGACTTGAGGGAGTATTACAGCTGGTCCTGAAGAGGTTCTGTTCACTGGACTGAAGATATCATTTACTTAGGGAAATTCCCCACCTAAAGTAATCGGTCTTGATTTCCAACCCTGTTAGATGGGTTTCAGCCCTCCCCTGTGGGCAGCTCAGGGGGAATCTCATCGGTCTTTCACCGAGGGGAATACTGAGAATTTCTGGGAGTTATTCCCTGCCCAGAGAGCACTCCACCCAGCAGCATCCCAGAGAGGGTGTAGTGTGACAATGGGGGACCCATACTTCTGTCTCTATAAAAACCCCACTCTGAGCTCCTGATTCTTTACTGAGATGCCTGTCTGGCCTATCAGGTATAGGAACTTCTGTCTCTTCACTTTTTTAAATAAAATTCTTTGCTAATTCTTTTCTTGTCTGTTCGTCCATCAGTCTCGTACTTTGTTGTTGATGGAACAAGTTCCCAGGGTTCAAATCAGCAGTAATACAACCACAGGACAACTGCAGCTGCTAAAAATCAGGACTTTCTTAAAATTTTTATATTTTTAAGAAAGTATACTTATTATCACACTCATAATTATAGGCAATATGTTTTATTTATATGTCTTTTTGCAGGAAAAAGGAACATTTTAGTATTTCTTCTGTATTGTACTTGCTACTTTGTATTAAAATTATTGGTTTTACCAGGCAGATACTGATGGATTTATGTATATGAACTAAATTGTTTTTAAAAGCCATATTTTTATGTTCTTTGAAATATAATTGAGGTGTGGAGACAAATACACAGAGAAAATCAGGGACAGACACAGAGAACTCTTTAATCCACTGGTTCATTCTCCAAATGCCTGCAACAGTAAGGTCTGGGACAAGTTGTAGACAAGTGCCTGTGACTCAGTCCACGTCTCTCATGTAAGAAGAATGGACTGAATTACTTAAGTTAAAACCTGCTGCCCCCTATGTTGCACATTAGCAAGAAATTGGAATTGGAAGCAGAGCCATATTTTGTACCCAAGTACTCTGACATGGGCTGCATGCATCCCAAACCATGCCTTAACCACTGCACTAAACACCTACCTTCTCCAAATGAGATTTCAAGAACAAATGTGTATTGATTTCAAAAGTTTTTATGTCAATAGGTAAAGTTTTAATGAATTATCTTTTAAAATTAATATTTAAACCATAATTCTTTTAAGTTAAAAAATGCAAAATTAAGCCAGATATGTCAAATAGCAACTTGATTACATTTATAGGTTTTTAATTAAGTCATTTTTACATTAGGTGGTTCTGGTCTAATCTTGGAGGTATAATAAGTAGACTGATTAACAACACTTATTGGTTTGGTAAGCAAAGCTCAATTTGTCAGAAGTATGATGATTATTAAGATATTTTTAAAAATTAGGCAATGATTATCCCACAGAAAATTCTCCAAGTATAAAATAGTGATGTGAATGAATGGGTCATTCTACATTAAATATCCAACAAGAAATTATCCAAGACATGCAGTCAACTTAGTGTTAATGTACAGTTTTTGCTAGAAATCTATAAAATAATATCCCATTAATATAAGAATAAACTATTATTCTTATTGTGTTGAGCTGAAGTTATTTAGTTGTTCCCGTCAGTTTACAATAAAGCGTGTCATTGTGCAAAAAAGTTGAGTTGAAGAATCTAATGTGTATTCAATTGAAAGTACACTGAAGACAGTGACAGTGGTTCTTTAAGTCCATTCTTATACAAATCTTTTTTTTTTTTAACTTTTATTTAATGACTATAAATTTCCAAAGTACGATTTATGGATTACAATGGCTTCCCCCACATACCGTCCCTCCCACCCACTACCCTCCCCTTTCCCACTCCCTCTCCCCTTCCATTCACATCAAGATTCATTTTCGATTATCTTAATATACAGAAGATCAGCTTAGTATACATTAAGTAAGGATTTCAACAGTTTGCTCTCACACAGAAACATAAAGTGAGAAATAATAGATGATTTTTTTTTTAAAAATGATGATGAAATCAGATCAGACCTATTGTCATGTTTAATCCCAGTGAGAGTCAAGTTGGAAGTTGATAATTTCTTTCTTTCTTTCTTTCTTTCTTTCTTTCTTTTTTTTTTTTAACAGAGGATCAGTTTAGTATGCATTAAGTAAAGATTTCAACAGTTTGCACCCCCATAAAAACACAAAGTGAAATATACTGTTTGAGTACTCGTTATAGCATTAAATCTCAATACACAGCACATCAAGGAGAGAGATCCTACATGAGGAGTAAATGCACAGTGACTCCTGTTGTTGACTTTACCAATTGACACTCCTGTCTATGGCATCAGTAGTCTCCCTATGCTCCGGTCATGAGTTTCCAAGGCTATGGAAGCCCTCTGAGTTCTCCGATTCTTATCTTGTTTAGACAAGGTCATAGTCAAAGTGGAGGTTCTCTCCTCCCTTCAGAGAAAGGTACCTCCTTCTTTGAAGACCTCATTCTTATACAAATCTTGATGTCATTAGTATTATTTTTATTTATTACTTTTAGTCTTCAACAAACAATTATAAATTATTTTCTTTGAATACCAAAGCCAATACTGGGCATTGTTAAACTTAATCAACTTCATTATTCTTCTTTTTGAGAGTTGAAGCATTCAACAGAACATGATGAGATTTAGTGACATTGAAAATCTTTTATGTTTAAATGGTAATCTGAGTAGTTTCTCTCATAAATTTAAGTTATGCTGACGGCTAATTTTTTTTTAGATTTATGAAAATATAGCCTTGGTTACAGAAGTAATTTAAAGATTAAATTCCCTTCTCTTGTGTTTCTTCAGGTTACAATACAGTTAGAAAATTCAATCTTGCAAAGGTTAATCCAGGATTACACTTGCAATTTCTATAGGACTTCAACCAGAATATTACAGAAGAATAATAAGAGAATCCAATTGGTGTTCACATGCTGCTAGAAACACATCATTTCTAGTTTCTGAATGCAAAGAAAAAATGTCTAAAAAAAACATTCTGAAAACAACTTAAGAAAAGATGTGGGGTTGATCTTGTTTGTTTTGGTTTGTTTCTTGTGTTGTATAACTATTTCCATATGCAAGAAAAGGTAATAAAAAAGTTTGACATCAAGCCTTACAGGCTTAGAACAAATGTGTTAAAATCTCTCAAGTACAGATATGGCATCTAAAGAAGTAATTCACACATATATATTTATCAGCTAAAAGTGGAAATGATCATTTGTGTACTGCTAATTCCAAAAAAAAAAAAAAAAAGGAAGTGTGAGAAACTTTCTAAATATTTCAAATTTGTCATTACCTCTTTTTTTTCTTGCCAGGCAGAGTTAGACAGAGAGAGAGTAATAGACAGTGAGAGAGAGACAGAGAGAAATGTCTTCCTTCTGTTGCTTCACCCCCCACATGGCTGCTACGGCCAGCGCGCTGCGCCAATCTGAAGCCAGGAGCCAGGTGCCCCCTCCTGGTATCCCACGTGGGTGCAGGGTCTAAGCACTTGGGCCATCTTCCAGTGCCTTCCCGGGCCACAGCAGAGAGCTGTACTGGAAGAGAAGCAACCAGGACAGAATCCGGCACCCCAACCGGGACTAGAACCTGTTGTGCCGGCGCCGCAGGCAGAGGATTAGCCAAGTGAACTATAGCGCCAGCCTGTCATTACCTCTTAAAATAGTATCTTACAGTGCATGCCAGGAAGGTTCTGCTTCGTGTCATTGAGCTTTGAGGAAAAGGACATGTGCTACGGGTCCTAAGTAAGGATACAACTGAACTTTTTCCAGGATTTCAATATTTCTAGGGGTTAGGGCACTTCCTAACACTTTAATATTCAGATTCCTTTACTTTTCTGTTTGCTTTTTATCCCTGAATTGCCCATTTAGAGAGCATTTGAAAGAAATATTCAATTATCCACCAAAATTAATTTTCTAATTGGAGTCTTTTGGTACAATGATTTCTAATTATTGAGACTAATCTGTTGTATTTCGTTTTGGAATCCATTCCCACTACTATTAGAATTGCTTGGGGTTTCTTTATTCCCAAGGCACTAACATAATTTATAGGGAGCCTTTTCTGTAAATTCCATCTAAAACCTGTTCTAGTTATTCTTGCCAGTTATTTTCTGAAAATATCTGTAGATTCATGTCATGATTCTAAATAAAACGTCTCAGGTCTTCCTATGGCCTCCAAATAAAGGGCAAGTCTCGCTTCATTGCATACAAGTCTTCAATCATTCCGAAACGATCTATGTGAATTGTGGAAAAGTTCAGAAATTGGAGACAGATGAATCATGTAGGTTAACAAATTCTGTGCCACTTAGCTAACTATGGCAATTTGTTTATGCCATTCAGTACTCAATGACCTCACATATAAAATGCGAAGATTATGCATGATATAGCAAGTGTCTTCATAGCACAAAGCCTGTCAGCAAGCAAGTGCCAAAGCAGGCAAACAACAGCGTTACTCCCACATCCTTGTTTCCTATTTCCCAAAAACATCCCAGCAACCGCACAAAAAGCAGAGATTCCACCATCACCTCCTGTGTCACAGCAGCTACACTTGCAATGCCCCAGGGATGCTTTTCAAACTGCAGTCAATATGAATTGCCCCCTCTGGAGATGTGAACAAATCATGTCACTCTGCCACTCCGCGGTGGCATCACTCATTTGCTAGAGCATGGCATATGTATGTTGGTTGCTTGAACGGGTCATGAAATATATTGCATTTCTCGGAAGTTTTTCATATCATTAACATTTTTGTTTTACAAATTATTGCAATTCTTTATTTCTGGGTTAAGTGGTTGCTTCTGCTTTTATCCTCCAACAAACTCTGAAGGAACGTTGAAACCATGCTGTGCTGAGAAGGGCTAATTGGTTGTTTTAGCTTATTAGAGCTGGAAGTGTTAAATACAGCGCCTGACAGCAATGAAATTAGGAACCATACTAAACCAGAGTTATATGGACTGTAGCTAATGAATGTTATGTATCTTACCCAGTTTTTAAATAGTATCTTTTACTTACAGTAAGTAGATTGGGTTATACACTGGGGTTGAGGTGGGGAGCTGGAAAAAGTGATGTAAATTTTGGGGAAAATTTAGGCTGGCAATGGTTTTTTTTTCTTTCTATTGTGACATTTTCTTTGACAATTCAACAATTGTTAAGTATATACCTCAATGAATGACTTCTCTATATAATGCATAGAGTCTATTAATTAATTTAGTTCAGTAAATATTCATGTAACATTATGCACTAAGCATGGAGACCTTCATTGGCTGTATGTTAGTGAACAAGATGAAGACATTTCATTGGAGGAGACAGACACTTAAATGTCAAACAAGTAAAACAGCAGGGGCAATCCAAGGTGCAAAGGAAATAGACATGTCTAGTGTTAAAAGATTGTTAGATGTGACTTAGTACAACCTTCTTTTTGATTATAAATTCCCTGAATATGAGGCTGCGAACCATGACTCCATAGACTGATTCATAGGCTTGATTCAGATGCCCCTTTCTTTGAATCTTGGGCTACCAGTCATCCAATCTCCATTGACAGAAAGAAAATTGCCTCAGAGAAAAGTGTTTGGAAAAAAAAGTAAAAAACTATAGGGAAAGTCTTGGTCCAAAAAGGTGTGTCAACTGGGTGTCACAGTATAACTGATTTTTGTTTTTAGTGTTCATGTAAGCTTGAGGATTTCAGAAATTTTAACATAAAGTAAGAAACTAAGCATTTCAGGGCCAGTGGTTAATACATAATAAGAATTCGCATCCTACAGATATGCATGCAGTATGCCATCCTCAGGAAGACAAAGAAAAACCTGGGCTGTGATCATAAACGCAGCGAGTCTCCAGAGCTCAAATGCTGACCTTTTCAGAATGTGAGCAATACAAAGAACCCTCTTAAGTCTCAGAATCCTTGTCTCATAGCAGGCGTTTGGATGTTTCTATAACTGAGCGTTGGCTGAAAAGGCTTAAATAAAATAATGATGAAAATGTACCTCATTGCATACCTGATGCACTGAAATCATTCAATCCAAGGCAGTTTAACATAAGCTAGTAACTCGTCACTGTCAGGTCTATGGTTGCATGTTGGTGAGATAGATCTTTTCTCTCTTTGGTTGAAGGAGCACTCATATTTTTCACTTCCTGCCTGCATTTGACCCTCAAGGTAGAGAGACCTGGGCGCTGGGCAGCTTCTCTGTCACCTGCTGTTCGTGCAAAGGCAGCTCTGCTCACCAGTTGTCGTCACCAACATCTGACTTCTGACCAGAACATGCAGGAGCACTCCTCTTCCAGACACTTTCCTCTTGTCCTTTCCTCCCTGTCTACCTTATTTCCTGAAAGTTACAATTTCTGCTTTTCACCGGATAAATAAATATTTGAGTGTCTACTATGTGCTGCACAGTGTTTCAAGCTCGCTGGAGTTGAGCTCAACAACATACCTCAGAGCTGAGCAACATACCTTCCTTTATGGAGTTTATATGATATTGAACATCAAAGATTAAATAAACAAGGCAATGGAAGATAATTTCTAATTGCCAAGAACTTTGGCATTGATTCAATGACCAGTGTTCCATTTTTCACTTTGAAGAGTCCCCTCTCATTGCCTTGGCAACTGGGAAGAAGAGGACTGGGTCCCCTGCAGCCTTAGTGTTGAAGGAAGCTAAGAACTCAAGAGGAGAGCATCTTCTCTGCTTCCTGAGGAAGTAGCTATCTTACAGACTCCCCAGCTGGAGCCGATTTCACATGAAAAACCTGGTGCATTCACATTTCTAAATAAGGCCTTTTATGTTACATTATTTTGCCTTATGACAACCTTGTGATGTGAAAATAACTTTCCATTTTATGGCCAATATTTTTTCCTTTTTTGGATTTTCCCATTTTCAATGCATTGCATAATTGAGAATTATGAGTTTTATAAATGTAATCTCTATAATATTTTCTCAATCCAATAAAATTATCTCAGGAGGATATTTGCTTTATAACTCTAATTTAAAAATTTGAGTAAAACTTCTGGTTTCTGCAAATGCAGTTCGCTGCCTTATTTATGCTGCGTGTTGGAAAAAATGGTTTTTAGTGAAAAAATAGCTGTTCTACTAATCTTGCAAATAAATCGGCAACTTATCATAGATTTTACATGCATCACAAATTTTTCAGAGTCAAATTTTCTGGTAATAATGTCATCCTGAAAGAACGACAGCTGTCTATTCAGGTGTGTTCAATCTCTACTGGATAGGAATAATTACCTTCCACCCTCGCTAGGTAATTGCCTTTTGATTGAGGTCATCAGAGCAATCAAGTCAGTGAGAGGTAGAAATCTGGAGTAGGGAAGGGGGTAAAGAGAAGGCTCAAGAACAGATTTGAAAGAAGAACAAGAAAGAACACATTTAATTTGTTTCTAATATTTTACTCTGAAGTGATAATTTAAAGAGCCGCAGTCATTAAAATCACTGTACTATGCAACCTAGGTTAATTGGTTTGATAGTTTATTTTTTGAAGTGAAAAACTAAATATGTTTAAGCATTTGATTAAGACCATTAGCACATTCATATGATTGACAAGTTAATTTAGTGTGGCAGATATTTACTGTGAAGGGCATTATTCTATGTACTGGGGTGGGTAGAGATGGGAACAATATTAAGAAAATTTCTATCCTAACACAGTTCACATACTGATTATAGAGCGGGAGAGATTTATATTACTTTAGGTTTTTACAAGCAAAGATAATTTAGAGGCAAAGAGAATAATAAGAGAGGGTTTTCATAAATAGAAGAGTGAAGAAGAAATCTGATAAATTGACAGTTTTCTCATGTGTGCTAGACTCAACTTAAGGATGAGTTTTTCAGGTAGAGAAAACAGCAGTTTGAAGCATTTGGAATGCTTGAGAAATATAAATGGAGCCCATATAGCTAAGAGAAGTGTGGACAAGTAGCAAGTTTTATTTATTTTATTTTTTTAAAAAGATTATTTATTTATTTGAGAGGCAGAGTTAGAGAAAGAGGGAGAGCCAGAGAGAAGGGTCTTCATCTGCTGGTTCACTCGCCAAATGGCCACAACCGCCAGAGCTGAGCTGATCAGAAGCCAGGAGCCAGGAACCTCTTCCAGATCCCCAACATGGGTGCAGGGGCCCAAACAATTGGGCCATTTTCCACTGCTTTCCCAGGCTATCAGCAGAGCAGGATCAGAAGAGGAGCAGCTGGACACAAACCTGCACCTTTATGGGATGCTGTTGCTACAGGCAGAAGCTTTGCCTACTATGCCACAGCACCAACCCAAAGGAGAAAGTTTTAGATTTTCCCTGGTTAAGGAGTACTTCCCCCTAAACTTCCAAGGTATGACTTGCAAGATGTGGGGCTAGATGACTAAAATAAAAACTTCTAACAATCCCAAATCCTCTCTTTCGAGGTACTGAAGGCAACACCTGTATAATCAAATAAGCTTTGAAGTAGAAGGTGATCCAGTCACAAGCAATCCACTATGACCTTGCTAAGACAGAAAGAAAAAAAATCTCACCCTTTCCTTTAGCCAAGTAGATACAAGTCTCTGCATATGTATTTTGAAGATAAACTGTAAGTAGTTATCAAATAAGAAGACTTGATAGAAGCACTTGTCAAAATTTCTTCATCTTAACCTTATCTGGTAATTGGGTCATCATCTAGGATAGATCATTGACTTCAGCTAGAGAAAAAGTAAACTTCTTGTATCTTTTTGACTAGAGTTAGTTTTGCATCTTGGATCAAGAGGCCCAAGGAAGCTAGACTCTTACCCTCCACAGAAGCTGAGAGACAGTGCAGTTCTCTTTCTTGATACTTTCATTTCAAAGAGATAGCTGCCAGGTCTAAAGGTCATATAGCTGACAAAAGACTTACATAGTTTCTAAAATAATTCATTCGCATCTCAAAGTCTGAGAAAGTACTTACTGTTTTGAATTTTTTAAGATTCTAATGCAAAGGAGGAAGGTTTGCTTATTTTCAAAAGGGTGAATTAAGACTCTTAATTTGTATTTGCTCTTATACTAGTTACACATGTACTGCTTCTATACATAGGGATAGCCTGGTGATCTTTTTATAATGCAGATTCTGTTTTATTGAATGTGGAGTGGGGCCCAAAAACCTGCATTTATAACAATTTTCTGGTGATTTGTCCAGTGGTAAGGATAGATGAACAGCAGCATTATAGTAGTGATTTGGGTCAGGCTGGGGTTGAGGGAGTAGGATCAAATCACTAGGGCCTTGTAGATCATTTAAAGGACTTTTGGTTCTGAGTGAGATGAATGCTTTGGAATATTTAAGAATAAGAAAAACATACACTGATGTCAGTATACAACACTGGTAGAGTGTGTGTGTGAAATTGCTATGGTGGAGGGATGAGGTTCTGTGTAATAACATGGTGGCATAAAGAGTGATTGACTGAAGTGTGATGAGTAAAGTATGGTTTGTAGAGTAAAGAGAGTTACAGAACTTAGAGGCAAGCATGCCAGAATATCTGTTCTATTGGCACTGACACTGGAAAGAATACGTGAATTTATTTTTAAATTTTATTTAAGTTATACAAATCTCATGTATTTCTTGTATACAGATTTAGGGACATAGTGATACTTCCCACCCTACCCTACATCCCACCCAGGATCCCACCCTTACTCCTCTTTCTTCTCTTAATCCCTCTCTTAATTTTTACAGTGATCTACTTTCAGTTACTTTATGCTCATAGGATTAACCCTATACTATGTAAAGAGTTCAACAAATAGTATGAGGGGAAAAAACATGGTTCCTCAAGAGTAGAGACAAGGGCTGTAGATAATCATCAAAGTCTAATATGTCAGTTTCATTCCTATACATTACCTTTATGTACTTTACTAGTTACTAAAGATCAGGGAAAACGTATGGCATTTGTCTGGTGCTTCTACTTGTCAGCTAAAATAGAATATTACAAAAACCAGTGACAGTCACACACAAATTTTATTGAAAATGAGAGGCAAGGCAAGGGACTGATGCTCCTTACCAGAGTGTAGCTCCCAATGGCAAGTTACACAGTTTTTTATAGTATTCTTCAACTACCCCTCACTAGTATGCAGTGAACGAAAAAAAATAAACAGAATATGGTTGTAAGATAACAGTTAACAATAACAAACCCAATAACAAATCCAAGATATGGCTGTAAGATAACAGTGAAGGGCACATTTCTGTCAACTTAGTTCCTTGGAATTTGGGCCCATATAATTTCACAAGATCCACCCTTAGCTGTTAGCAAGCAATCCTAATATGTACAGAAGCAAGAGATCTGCACTTAGCTTTTAGCCACACTCACTCCATTTTGATTTTGACTATACATGTTTTTTTTGGGGGGGACTGGATTATTTTACTAAGTAAAATGGTTTCCAGTTGCATCCATTTTGTTGCAAAAGCCAGAATTTCATTCCTTTTTATAGTAGAGTAGTATTCCATACTGTATAGACCATAATTTCTTTATTTAGTCATCAGTTGATGGACATCTAGGTCAATTATGTATATTAGTTATTGGGAAATGAGATGTAATAAACATGGGAGTATAGATAACATTTCATATGCTGATTTCATTTTACTTGAGTAAATTTCCCAGGAGTGGGAATGCTGGGTCCTATGGTAGGTCTATATTGAGATTTTTGCAGTATCTCCATACTGTCTTCAACAATGGCTGTACTAGTTTACATCCCCAGAAACAGTGAATTAGGCTACCTTTTTCCTCAAATCCTCACCTGCATTTGTTATTTGTTGATTTCTATATGAAAGCCATTCCAACTGGGGTGTAATGAAACTTCATTTTGGTTTTAATTTGCATTTCCCTGATGGCTAGCAATCCTGAGCATTTGTTCATGTGTGTGTTGGCCATTTGTATTTACTCTCTTTTGAAAATTGCCTGTTCATGTCTTTTGCCCGTTTCTTAACTGGATTGTTTGTTTTGTTGTCGTTGAGTTTCTTGAGTTCTTTATAGATTCTGGATATTAATCATTTTATCAGGTGTATAGTTTGCAAATATTTTCCCCATTCTGTCAGTTGCCTCTTCACTTTTGATAAGTGTTTCTTTCGTAGTGCAGAAGCTTCTCAGCTTACTGTAATCTCATTTGTCTATTTTGTCTTTGGTTGCCTGTGTTTTTTGGGTCTTTTCCAAGAAGACTCTGTCTATGCCAATGTCTTACAGAGTTTCCCTACTGTTCTCCTCTAGTAATTTGATGGTATCAAGTCATAGATTCAGATCCGTGATCCATTTTGAGTAAATTTTTGTATGAGGTATAAGGTTTGGGTCTTGTTCCATACTTCTGCTCACAGAAAAAGGATGGATTTTTTTTAAAGTTTTATTTATTTATTTGAAAGGCAGATTTACATATTTATTTGAAAGGCAGAGAAAGACAGAGAGAGACAGCCCTTCTGTCCTCTGGTACGCTCCTGAAATAACCATAATGGCCAGAACTAGGCCGATCCAAAAGCAGGATACATGAGCTTCTTTCAGGTCTCCCATGTGGGTGCAGGGGCCCTAGGACTTGGATCATTTTCTACTGCTTTCCCAGTCCAAGCAGAGAGCTGGATCAGAAGTAGAGTAGCCAGGACTTGAACTGGCATCCATGTGGGATGCTGGCACTGCAGGTGCCAGCTTTTCCCGATATGCCACAGTGCCGGCCCAGGATGGAAAACTTTTTTTTAACTTTTATTTAATAAATATAAATTTCAAAAGTACAACTTTTGGATTATAGCACTTTTTCCCTCAATAACCTCCCTCCCACCTGCAACCATCCCATCTCTCACTCCCTCTCCCATCCCATACACATCAAGATTCATTTTCAATTCTCTTTATATACAGAGATCTACTTAGTATTTACTAAGATTTCAATAGTTTGAACCCACACAGACACAACAGTTATAGAGTACTGTTTTAGTAGTAGTCTTACCGTTAATTCACATAGTGCAACACATTAAGGTCAGAGATCCTACATGGAGAGTATGTGCACAGTGACTCCTGTTGTTGATTTAACAATTGACACTCTTATATGACATCAGTAATCACCCAAGGCTTTTGTCATGAGCTGCAAAGGCCGTGGAAGCCTCTTGAGTTTCCCAACTCCAATCTTATTTAGACAAGGCCATAGTCAAAGTGGAAGTTCTTTCCTCCCTTCAGAGAAAGGTACCTCCTTATTTGATGGCCCATTTTTTCTGCTGGGATCTCACTCACAGAGATTTTTTTTTTTTTTTTTTTGCCACAGTGTCTTGGCTTTCCATGCCTAAAGTACTCTCATGGCCTTATTAGCCAGCTCCAAATGCCTTAAGGCCTGATTCTGAGGCCAGGGTGCTGTTTAGGACATCTGCCATTCTATCAGTCTGCTGTGTATCCTGCTTCCCATATTGGATTGTTCTCTCCTTTTTAATTCTATCCGTTAGTATTAGCAAACACTAGTCTTGTTTATGTGATCCCTTTGACTCTTAGACCTATCATTATGATCAATTGTGAACTGAAACTGATCACTTTGACAAGTGAGATGGCATTGGTACATGCCACCTTGATGGGATTGAATTGGAATTCCCTGACACATTTCTAACTCTACCATTAGGGGTAAGTCTGATTGAGCATGTGCTGAACTGTACATCTCCTCCCTCTCTTTGTGGTTTTCATTTGCATTTCCCTGATTGCTAGTGGTCCTGAACATTTTTTCATGTGTCTGTTGGCCATTTGGATTTCCTCTTTTCAAAAATGCCCATTGAGGTCCTTGGCCCATCTCTTAAATGGGTAGTTTGTTTTGTTGTTGTGGAATTTCTTGATCTCTTTGTAGATTCTGGTTATTAATCCTTTATCTGTTGCATAGTTTGCAAATATTTTTTCCCATTCTGTCAGTTGCCTCTTCACTTTCTTGACTGTTTCTTTTGCAGTACAGAAACATCAAATTGATGCAATCCCAAATGTTAATTTTGGCTTTGAATGCCTGTGCCTCCAGGGTTTTTTCCAATAAGTCTTTGCTTGTGTCTACATCTTGTTGGGTTTCTCCAATGTTCTCTAATAATTTGATGGTGTCAGGTCGTAGATTTAGATCTTTAATCCATGTTGAGTGGATTTTTGTGTAAGGTGTAAGGTAGGGGTCTTGCTTCATGATTCTGCATGTGGAAATCCAGTTTTCCCAGCACCATTTGTTGAATAGACTGTCCTTGCTCCAGAAATTGGTTTTAGATCCTTGATCAAATATAAGTTGGCTGTAGATGTTTGGGTTGATTTCTGGTGTTTCTATTCTGTTCCATTGGTCTATCCATCTGTTTCTGTACCATTACCATGCTGTTTTGATTACAACTGCCCTGTAGCATGTCCTGAAATCTGGTATTGTGATGCCTCAGGCTTTTTGTTTTTGTTGTACAAGATTGCTTTAGCTATTCGAGGTCCCCTTTGCCTCCATATGAATTTCAGCATCATTTTTCCAGACATGAAAAGAATGTCTTTGATATTTTGAATGGTATTTTATTAAATCTATTGATATAGATTAGGTTCCATGTGCTTCTGAGAAGATTGTGTATTCTTTAAATTAGGATGAAAAGTTCTATAGATTCCGTTATATCCATTTGCTCTATAGTGTCGATTAAATCTGCTGTTTCCTTGTTGTTCTTCTGTCTGGTTGATCAGTTCATTGCTGAAAGTGGAGTATTGAAGTCCCCCAATACTATTGTATTGGAATCTAAGCCTCCCTTTATGTTCCTTAACATATCTTTTAAATAAACTGGTGCCCTGTAATTAGGTGCATATACGTTTATAGTAGTTACATCTTCCTGTTAAACTGATCCCTTAATCATTATATAGTGCCCTTCTTTGTCTCTCTTAACAGTTTTTGTGTTAAAGTTTATTTTGTCTGATTTTAAGATGGATACGCCAGCTCTATTTAGGTTTCTGTTGGCATGGAATACCTTTTTCTAACCTTTCACTTTCAGTTGCATTCATCTTTGTTGGAAAGATGTGTTTCTTGTAAGCAGCAAATAGATGGGCTTTGTTTTTAATCCATTCAACCAGTCTGTGTCTTTTAACTGGAGAGTTGAGGCCATTAATATTCAATGTGACTATTGATAAGTACTATCTTTGCCCTGCCATTTTCCCAAAGATATTTCTAATGTATGTTTTGAACTTCCTGTGATCTTTTACTGAGAGATTTTCTTCCTTTATCTTCTTCCATATTGATGGCCATGTTTCTGTGTTTCTGTGTGTAACACATCTTTAAGCATCTTTTGTAGGGCATATGACTGGTGACAGGTTCTTTCAATTTCTGTTTGCTATGCAAGGTATTTATTTCACCTTCATTCACAAATGAGAGCTTTGCAGGATATAATATTCTGCGCTGGCAGTTTTTTTCTCTTAGTACTTGGGCTATATCTTGCCATTCCCTCCTAGCCTGTAGGGTTTCTGATGAGAAGTCTGCTGTGAGTCTAATTGGAGATCCTCTGAGAGTAATCTGACGTTTCTCTCTTGCACATTTCAGAATCTTTTCTTTATGTTTCACTGTGGTGAGTTTGATTACAATGTGTTGTGGTGAGGATCTCTTTTGTTCTTGTTTATTGAGGGTTCTATGTGCTTTCTGTACTTGGATGTCTCTGTCCTTCTCCAAACCCAGGAAGTTTTCTTCTAATATCTCACTAAAAAGGCCTTCTAATCCTTTCTCTCTCTCCATGCCTTCAGGAATTCCTAGAAGCGGAATGTTAGTTTTTTTTTTTTAATAGTATCCTGTAGATTCCCAACAATATTTTTTAGGTTTCTAATTTCCTCTTCTTTTCTTTGGTTTGACTGTATACTCTCCTGTGCTCTGTCTTTTAAGTCTGATATTCTCTCTTCTGCCTCACTGATTCTGTTTTTAAATCTCTAAAATGTGTTTTTTATTTGTTCTATTGAATTCTTCATTTCATTTTGATTTCTCTTCAATATCTCAATTTCATGTTCTGCTAACTTCCTCATTTCACTTTGATTCCTACTGAAGATTTCATTTTCACAAAAGAGATTTTCTGTCCTGTCCTATATGGATTTCTGTAGTTCAGGCATTTGTTTTTGATAACTTCTAATGTTCTTATCATAAATTTTTTTGAAATCCATATCTTGCATTTCTTCTATCTCATCATCTTCATAATCTTGTATTGGAGTGTCATGTTCATTTGGGAGCGTCATAATGGCTTTCTTGTTCTTGTTTCCTTGGTTTTTTCATTTGTTGTTTGACATTGTAGAGATATTTGGTTTCTTCTTTTTTTTTTTTTTTCCTCACTCACTGTGGTGGCTTTTCTCGCTATACTATGACTCTAGATTAAGTGGACTGTTTTTGGTGAATCTCTAGAGGATAGTGTTGGAGGTAGCCAGAGAGCTCTATTCAGTTCTTCAGGGTTAAGGGTGTGCCAAAGGTGACACACCAAGGTTTGCTTGGTAAATCTCTCTCTCTGTCTCTCTCTCTCTCTCTGTCTCTCTCTCTCTCTCTCTCTCTTCATATATTCAGAAGGGAAGTAATTCTGCTCAGCTGAGCTTTTCTCCTCCATGGCAATCAGTGCCTGAGTACTAGCCCCAGTGAGTATAATATTCGTCTGCTCTGTCCCAAGGACCACACAAAGGATCTGTTCAGTCCTCTGTGTAAGCTCAGATTCCCCTGCAATGTCTCTCACCAGGTTGCCAAGGCTGCCCAGGTTTGGGGCATCCCCTTCCCCTACCAAGACTACTCACATTCAGCCACATCGTGAGTTCTCCCACACACTGTCGGGTTTTTGTTTTTGTTTTTGTTTTTGTTTTTCCCTCATGGTCCTGGTTCATAAGCTCCACACATTCACTAGGTCTTAGTCTCCTGTTATTACTCCCAACTAGAGTCAGGTTCTTCTGCTTGGCTGAGGGTGGGCACAGCCCTGAGCTGGCACAGCTGTTACATATGTCCAAAATGGTAGCTGCTCTGTTGTCTTGCATGCCTTTGTAAGGTGCATGGAGAGAGAGAATCATGTCTGTACTGTCCCTTTAATTTTTTTCTCTCCTCTAGTTAGGCTGGTGTACTTTCCTCCACGGGGCGTCAAGCCTCGTTCCCTCTAGCTCTTCCTGCCACTTTTCTCCCAGAGTCTCGGGCTACTGCGGTTTCGTCTCACCTCTCTTTCCAGTGTTGGTGCGGAGGAGAAGACTCTCGGCAGCTGGGCTCCTGAGCTGTGGGTGCCCGTGCCCTCCAAGTAGATCCATCATGTCCCTCTAATTCCAGAAGAGTTTCCTCTGCATTTTTTCCCCTAACTCTTCCCTGAGACTACAGTATCTCCACTTTTATTAAATTATCTTGGAGCCCACCTCACTTTATTGCCCCAGATGGAAATTTTTAAATTTCAATCTGAAAAAATATTTTCTACAAGATGAAAAAAATTATTTGTTTATGGATTTTTATGGAAAGAAGGGATAGTAATGGTGTCAGGTGTTCACAGAATGAGGATAGTAACTTCAGAAGTATAATAGTCAAAGGAAATTTAATGGGCAGTATGGGTTGAAGGTAACTCCTTCAGACCTGGGGTATTTTGAAGAGGGTGAAAGGCTAATGTTGTGGATGCAGCAATGAGAGACCAAGAGGATATTATCTTGCCTCTCAGCTCAGAGCACTGAAGAATGTTGTAGAATACACATGACCACATGAGATCCAGCAGAAAACACAAGTCCTTCTGGGGACAGCTAGATCTTATTTATATAAAGAATGTGAATGGAACAGTCAGAAAAATATTGAAAATGTAAGTTTTTTCTATTTTCTGACCAATTTCAAAAGGAACACAAGATGAATTATAGTTTATCTTGCAGTGCATTTGGTAAAATAGAAAACTTGTGTGTGTGCATGTGTTATAATTTGATTTAGGTTCCATTACCAAATCAGCGTATGTTCATAGCTCTAGAGGTAGTCTTAATATTGAAGATTCTTTGCTTTAGTATATGAAATATGTCCTCATCTTATTCTCTAATCCTGCCTGATAGGGATTTCTTTTTAAAGATTTATTTATTTGTTCATTTATTTGAAAGTCAGAGTTAGTGCGTGTGTGTGTGTGTGTGTGTGTGTGAGAGAGAGAGAGAGAGAGAGAGAGAAAGAGAGAGAGGAGAGAGAAAGTGTCTTCCATCCACTGGTTCAATTCCCAAATGGCCACAATAGCTAGGGCTGAGTCAGGCTAAACCCAGGAGCCAGGAGCTTCATCCAAGTCTCCCACATGGGTACAGGGGCCCAAAGACTTGGGCCATATTCTTCTGCTTTCCCAGTCATATTATCAGGGAGCTGGGTCAGAATTGGAGCAGCTGGGAATCAAACCAGCATCCATATGTGATGCAGGCCCTGCAGGCTGCGGCTTTTTCTGCTAGTCCACAGTGCAGGATCAACCTGATAGGGATTTAATTAAAGTATTGATGATGTCATCCAGCCTAATAATGGACATGTAATGTGTATCATTATTAAATAAAATGATACAATAATATTCACGATCCTGAGAAGATTTTTGTCTGGTTTGTATGCCTCTGAAGATCACAGAAGAGTAAGCTGCCAATTCAATCACTGTAGGAAAGTTGATGGTAGCAGATGTGATTTATGGAAAAGGCGGTTTCTTGAATAAATTTTTTAAAGGAGAAGATTAAAATTTGAACAATGATTATAAATCTCACTTATATTTGGTGGCACAGGGATGCTGTTTTCCTATTTACCCCATACAGATAGTGCTTTACTGTTTATTATGAAGTTGAAAGAACTGAAAGTCCATTTATTTCAAAGAAAAAAGAAGGAGATGAAACAAGGACATGTCAAAAGTACTGTTATCATTACTATTGTTTGTTATACTTGGTGATACTAGGTAGACAGTACCATCCCTATCATAAAGATTTCAGTTTCAGATCCAGAGAAACATGAAGCTATTTCAAAAATGTATGAAAGAAGTATTATTTTAAAAATACACGTGGATTTCAAAATTTCCTTGCCCCCAAATAAATGTCTTTAATTTCCATTTCCCTTGAATTTTTTGAAGTAAATCCTTACAAATTTAGGCCAAGAGACAGTTTGTTTTATCATTTAATTACCTCACTAAGTAAGTTACTGATTAAAGCAAGATTAGGAGTAGGTAGTGCATTTGGCATCAGAGCTGTGTCTTTCTATTCAATGCCAGGAAACAGTTTGAAAAAATATAATTTTATGAAATATCACTGTCCTGTTTGTCATTGAGCATGCTTATGAAAAAGCAGCAGATAGCATTCATTCTTTTAGAAATATTTTGCCATTTCTAAAATGATGTAAGGAAACTGGCAATATTCCATGCTTAAGTTAGCATAGTAAATCTACCTTAGTGGGCTGAGGTTTGGAGGGTTGTGTTTTTATGAAACAATGTACCACATTATATTTTATATTGCAGGTAAAGCTAAATCATTTTAATAATTTTCTCTGGTTCCATAAAACAGAAAGATGCATAGCTTTTAATTTTCTTTGCTATGCTTGGAGTCTTTACCACAAACCATGTTTTCTTACTCCTTTTGAAGTCTGGGCAAAGCAATAATGTAAGATAACTTTATTCTAACACATGGCACAACTTTTTCAATAATTAGTTTTAATAACTTCTTCTAATAAGAATGATTTTAGTAAGTTCTTACCAAGGGGAACTTTTGAAACCTTCTGATAGGATCTTCAGAGATAAAGCAATTTGTCTTTAACAGCTGTGTTTGTTTTTGTTATTCATTTTCTGAAGCAAGTTTCCATATAACAGGTGTCCAAAAAATTGCTGTGGAAATGGTGCACATATTTAGAAAATGCCTATTTATACTAGTCATGTTGTTTTGACACTTTCAAAAACTTAATTAAAATGAATACCACACTCCTCAATTTCTTAGCAAAGTCGGTAATTGTGAGTGTTTGCTATATATTATTTAATAGCCAGTTTCACATTCAATTTCTGGACCATGGTGGAACTATTTGTTTACCAAAAAAATAATATTAATCGTTTAGTCAAAACACTGGAATGTGATGTAGCTTAAGTCTAGGTATATTTATTGATGTATAATTCTAGATTATCTTTTAGTATCAATGCCATCTTTTAAAGTTTAAATTATGATACTCAGAATATTGCAGTACAAAATACTGGAGTGAGAATATATTCTTCCTTTCTTTCATTATCTGAAAAGCAGTTTGTTAATTCTCCTGATATGATGAAAAAATTTTACTGCTTTAAAGCAATATTCATAATTACCATTTTTGAGCACACATTCATTATGCTAAACTATGAACACTGTCTTACAACAACTGAATAGAATATAATCTTTTATAGATGAGAAGTTCATGTATTGGGATACTATGGCTGTGTCATGTTGAAAAGCTATCTGTAAATCTCAGTTGATAATAAAACAGAAGTTTATTTGTTGCTCAAGAGGAGTTTTCCACTGTTTAAGAAAGCTATCAGCAATACCCATAGGTGATTCAGGAATCAAATCCTTGGGGATTTTGTGGCTGTGTTGTCTGAATGAATAAGAGCCTTACCCACTAGCCGTGACAGGGAAGAGAATGTGCAGGAACCTCACACTGAAACTCATTCCTTCTCTCTCAATGCTTCAACCTAGCAATCATTCGTATGTCTACAATTCACAGTAATTCATGTGGATCTCATTACTACAGGTGGGTCTGAAAAAATTGAAAAAAAAAAAGAAATATTTGTTGAGAATTATTTGCTTTGCCACATAGGGAAACTTTAGGGCTCAGATAGCTCAAATAGCTTTTCTATAGGGTAAACTTGATAATATGCAAAACTTGATATTGGGGTCAGTTCTGTCTGTAACCAAACCTGTACTAAATGTTGCACATTGGCTTACCATTATTTACTGGGGAATAGTATGAATGGGGAAATTTGAATGAGATTCATTATTCTCACATTTATAGCATGTACGTATGGACAATGCAATTATATGTGAGGAAGTGTACGGGGAAAAAACTTGTGAATTGAAATTTTCTGTCATTTTTGGACTTATGGTATAAAGTTTACAGTGATGAGACTATTTCAAAAAGGTCGTGGAAGATGGCATTAAATCTAAGTTTAATTTGGTGGAAAGAATGAAATCTATGCCAAGGTTTTAATAAAATACATATGTTCATGAATTGGTTGAAGATGCCTTTTGAAGATAAAGTGAGGTGTAATTTGACTTTGACTTGACCCAACATTTGCTGAAATTTTCATAGACATTTCAGGGTGGAACATGTTCCCTTAGGTTATACAGTCCTACTGATAAATCAACTCTTCCTATAAAAATGCTGATTAAGGTCTTACTGTTCTAAAGGAATAATGATTGATCCTTTAGTATCAGAGACAACTAATTTACACCCCAATTGTAGTTGTAGCAGTCATGTCAATCACTACATTTTGAGAATTGTGCTGCACGTTGTGATAAGTGCACTATAAATATTGCTCTAATTACCCATACAAATAACATCTGAGGTTTGGGCTATAATTGTATCTGTTTCACATAGAAGCAAATGGATAATGAGAGAGCTTAAGTTACTTGTACTCATATTCACAATGAGATTGATTGGTCATCATATTCTTGACTCTACCCCTGCAATATTGTCCTGACCGATAACTAGTTTTCTGATATCTTGACCACGTTTATTTAAGATGTTCTTCTAAGGTGCAGTTTTTCTGCATCTCACGTCTGTTCTTGTTATTCTGATTGTTGTCCTCAAGCTTGTGTTTTTCATTGACGAATATCACTGTGTCAAATTTTGGTCATCTGATCTGTTATCCAAAAAACGTTACTATCTCCTTCAGATCACTTCTGGCCAGTTTCCAACTTATCTAATGAAGGCAAAAAAAAAAAAAAAAAAAAAAAGCTACATCCTTATCACAATGTAGCTATAAAAACACCTCAAACTCAACATTTTCTAATCTACTTCCAATAATCCTTCTAAGTTGCCATGACTCCAACACTTTCACCACCTTCCACTAGTCACCCCTCCCCTGTCTTGTTTGCATTATCTCCTTCATGTACTCAACCTCGAAACTTTGGAGCATCCAAAGCCTTCATCTATTTTAAATCTTTCCCTAGGAGGTTTTCTCTGCTTCCAGGTGGTTAATTTCATCCACATGCTAAAGATTTCCAAATTGCATTTCAGCACTCTGACCTGTCCAAGACACTCCAAACACCAGTATCTAAGCTTCTCATTCAGTTTCATCTTTTTGGGTATCTAATAAATATTTCACATATAAAATGTTCAGAAGTGGACCATAGCCTTCTCTTCCAAAGAGTTCACTGGTTCTTAACTAATTTAAAATAAAATTTAGAAAATGTATGTAAGCAAGAGTACTTTATATACTGCCAGATAGATTTTGATGATATTCAGTTATAAACATTTATGGATCCCTTAAGATCACATAACTAGCAATGGCTGATATGATCATTACAGGCAGATTTGTGGCATATTTCTAAGATGCTTCTTTCTTTGCATAATTATGTAAAACTTTATTTCAAACACTATTATTCTTTACAAATATATATTTTATTATAAAAATAACAGGAAACTATTCCAAAATGGTCTAACTAAATTATATGAAGCCAACTTTATCATGAATAAGGTAAATATCTAAACACTATTTCTCATTTTATATACCATTTTCATTTTTTAGCTGGGAATAAAATCTGTGCAATGTGATGAATCTGAAAGATTAAAAGTTCTACAGAAAATCATAAAATCTCTCAAATTTTCATTATTGTGAGGCAATCACTACCATAATACTAATGGATTGCCTGTCTTTTTCTTCTATTTTTCATGGATGAGATTTTGTTTAAAATACAATGGAGCCTTCTGTTTTATCACTTAGCATTAGAATGTTTATATACCATTAAATGCTAATAAAGCATGATTTTACTGAAGCACTTAACTAACAATTAAAGGTTTATTCATGTTAGAAGATAAATAATCAAATAAAAATGATTTATTCTGAGTCTCCTTAAGATGCATTTCAACTTCACAAATTCCAGTTCATTCAACAACCACTTAATGGAACATAATTAAAATACTGAATCATGATTTATTTAAAATAAATTTCATAAATACTTTTGTAAATGAAGACTTATGAACAATTTGTGAGAATATTCCTTGATATTTTATATGGAACTTAATCTATTTTACCGAAGTAATATTATCTCTATTTTATCAAAGAAGATAATGAAGTAAAAAGAGAATATGTCACATATTTAATATCTTAAAGCTATTAGTTATTGCATGCGAACTGAGTCTTAGCATTCTGACTTCAGAAACTTTAGGTAACCTACAGGATCTTCAGATATCTCTCTGACACCTCTTAATTTTCTTCTTTGTTTTTCCTTTAAATTCTCTCTCTTTCATCAATATAACTTTTTGATTTTATTTAATTTATGAATGCATTTCACATTAACATTTTTAAAACCATGTATATAAAGAGTATACTATGAAATGCTTTTCCTAATGCCCTGTTTTCTTATTCATTGAGGTTCAATCAATGCCATAGTCATCTACTAGTTAATTTTTGTGTACCAGTCTAGAAGCTTTCATGCATACACTGCATATGCATCTTGCATTTCTTTTATAGCAAATCAACATTATAAATTAACTGTTTGGCTTCACAGCTATGCTAACTTAACCCTTATACTTAATGTCAAAATAGAGACTGTTCACGTTTGATTATATCCCATGTCTTTAGAACTGGTGATAGGTGGTGAGCAAAATAAACAAATACATTATCAGATGTTATGTTCTGAGTATAATAAGCACTATAGAATAAAAATGAAAGGAAATTGAGTAGAACATGATAAGTGAGATTGTCTTTTAGATAAGAATGACTTAAATGATGGAGAATTATATATATAAAAACTTGCACAAAGATGTTCACAGGAAAGAATTACATTTGTACTAAAAATTTTTAGGCCAGGTGTTTGGCCTAGTGGTTAAGAAGGCCAAGGTCTGGAGCTGTGGTGTAACAGATAAAGCCACCGCTTACAGTACTGGCTTCCAATATGGACACTGGTTCAAGTCCTGGCTGCTCCACTTCTGATCCACGTCTCTGTTACAGCCTGGAAAAGCAGTAGAGGATGGCCCAGGTCCGTGGGCCCCAGTACCTGTGTGGAAGACCTTGAGGAAGCTCCTGGCTCCTGGCTTTGGATTAGCTCAGCTCTGAATATTGTGGCCATTTAGGGAGCGAACCAGGGCCTGGAAGATTTCTCTCTTTCTCACACTCTCTGCCTCTGCTTCTCTGTAACTTTGACTCTCAGGTGAAAAAAAAAAAAAGGCCAAACTGCACATTTGAGACCCCGGTTTCATTCCTAGCTCTGGCTTCTGAATCCATATTCCTGGGAAGTAGAGGTGAGGACTTCAGTATTTGGGTTACTATATTTCAGGTGGGAGACCTGGACTGAGTTCCCACTTCCTGATTTTAGCCAGGTCCAGTCTCTGCTGTTGTAGGCATTTGGAGAGTGAACTAGAGGATGATAGCTCTCTGTCAGTCTGTCTCTGCCTCTCAAATTAAAAAAATACAAATAAAATAAAATCCCAAAGGCCAAGACTAGTTTCACGTACTCAAGGAACTTGAAGACGATCAGCATGGCTAAGGCACAGTTGAGGAGGAGAGATGAGATCATGAGGCAGGTCACAAGGTTAGTTCATATGGACGTGTAGGCCATAATACATAACAATGAAGGTTTAGGGAATCAATATGTGGCTTGAATTTAAAGAAATGTTAAAATGAAATCTGGGGTCTGTTTTTAAAACATGAGGGATCTTCACTGAAAATGCAATTTTGAATAAAGCTATGTATGAATTTCAAAAAAAAAAAAAATTGCATCAAATGAACCTTGCCTGGGGATTGATGTCATGGCAGAAGGACTAACCTTCTGTCTGCAATACCAGCATCCCATATGAACACTGATTCGAGTTCAGCCGCTCCACTTCCAATCCAGCTCTTGCTACTGTGCCAGAAAGGAAGTACAAGATGGCTCAAGTAGTTAGGCCCCTGACACACATGTGGAAGACCCAGATAGAGTTCTAAGCTCCTGGAGTTGGCCTGACCCAGCCTTGGCCATTGTGGTTCGTTCTCCCTCCCTCTCTCTCTCTCTCTCTCTTTTCTTTCAAATGAAATATTTTTTAAAAAATAATCTTAATTTTAATTCCATCTTTCCATTACTTTTTGAAGTTCCCTTGTATAGCCTGTTAAAATTGGCAAAGTATTTAGCATTTAGAAATACTGTACATTTGTGTCTAAATCCAGTTAGATATATTTGGCATTTGGTGATGCAAAGGTAATTTTTTTTAAAGATTTTATTTATTTATTTATTTGACAGGTAGAGTTATAGACAGTGAGAGAGAGAGACAGAGAGAAAGGTCTTCCTTCCGTTGGTTCACTCCCCAAATGGCCGCTATGGCTGGAGCTACGCCCATCCAAAGCCAGGAGCCAGGCGCTTCTTCCTGGTCTCCCATGCGAGTGCAGGGGCCCAAGCACTTGGGCCATCCTCAACTGCCCTCCCAGGCCACAGCAGAGAGCTGGACTGGAAGAGGAGCAACCGGGACTAGAACCCGGTGTCCATATGGGATGCTGGCAACAAAGGCGGAAGATTAATCTAGTGTGCCACAGCACCAGCCCCGCAAAGGTAGTTAATAGCGTTGAAAATATACAGAAAACCTCTAAATCAACGCAGGTATATATGAAATGAAAAGTAAAATGTACTGAACAATATAGATAAATCAAATAAATTAGAAAATGTTTCCATTGTTAAATCATTAACATGATTGAGTGCAGTAATTAATTTATTAATATTTCTGTGGGTATTTTGAAGATTTAATATGCTCCAGCATGATTCTTTCAGTTAAAAATGTTTCTTTCACATTTTTTCCATAACTTTCAATAAATGAGGATAATTACATCTAGAAGTGATTCATCTTGGTAAGTGCTCTTATAAATTACAGCAGCTAATTTTTAGTGAATTAGGTTTATTGGGCTACTGCTGAGTTAAAAGGGATATGTTTTTCTGTTGAAACTTCCTTATTAAGTTAATGACTTCTTGTGCAATACAATGACAACTGGAATTATTGCTAACATATAAAATCCAAACTGTTTTGCTTGAACATAAAATGACTTAGAACAAAATTTCTCATTTTCTTGATTTTGGCTTCTATAATTGAGAAATTTCTTCATAACTTTAAAAATGTTATTAAGGGAATATTTGCATGCTATTCTGCATAATACAAGTAGGCAACTTAGGTTTTTGAATCCATTGTGCTTTCTGCATAGAAATATGGAATTATTCGCTAGCTATTTAATGGATATTGCTAATTAGGCAGGATTTTTAAAGCCTACACAACATCATTTGGCTCTCGTAATCTGATAACTTTGTTCATAGCCTTGTATAATATTTCCTGTTCATTTTCTCCCATTCTATTATAACATTCTTATTCCATTTCTGCATGTTTCTTATTGGGTAAAGTTAAGTGATGATCTTGAAAAGATCTGCAAAAGGGGAAAGCAAACACAAGAACAAATTTGGCAGTGGTAGGTAGGGAACAAATAAAACCAGGAAGTCACATTCCATTGATTAAACTGCAATCACATGATTGCCACAGTGAATTGTCTGGGAGGCTGGGAAATGAAGTTAGGTGTGTGTTCCATAAGAAAAGAAAGCAGATTATAGTGAATCACTTGAGTCTCTTCTTTTTTTAAATTTTTTTTAATTTATTTATTTGACAGTGAGAGAGAGAGAGAGGGACAGAGAGAAATGTCTTCCTTCCATTGGTTTACTTCCCAATGGCCGCCACAGCTGGCACTGCACCAATCTGAAGCCAGGAGCCAGGTGCTTCTTCCTGCTCTCCCGTGTGGGTGCAGGGGACCAAGCACTTGGGCCATCTTCTACTGCTATCCCAGGCCACAGTAGAGAGCTGGACTGGAAGAGGAGCAGCCAGGACTAGAACCCTGCACCCTTATGGGATGCCGGCACCACAGGTAGAGGATTAACCAAGTGAGCCATGGCGCCGGCCCCTTGAGTCTCTTCTAATACCTTGGTGGTGTCCTGGTAGAACAGGTAAGCTAGCAATTTGCTATTTAACAGTCAGTTTATAAATGATAAATAGATCTAACTGGCTCTCCCAAAAGGAGAGCAAAATATTGAGTGTGATTTCTTGATAAAACTAGGTCTAGTTACTTCTTCTTAAACTCTTTTAAACATTTTTTATTGGCTTATCTTCTATATTGTTTTAAATCAAAGTTTTTTGCAAACAACAAATAATCTTCAGCATCTTGCCAGCTCTACTTCGCCCTTCTTTTCTGGGGGCAAAATGTCCCTTAAATTCTCTAACATATGTCAGCTATGAAACTGTCACATATGATAGAATCTAACACTGTCCCTTACACCTTGCACTAGTCATGTCAATAATGTTTTGGCATAATTCATAGTTATTTCAATGTGAAACTGTAAGTTGTCAGCTCCCACTTGAGGGACAGCTTTAAACCAGCATCTTCTCTTGACCATTGATGACAGGATTCAGGGAAGGAAAAGTCTCTTACTAGAAATTGACTCAAACTCCATTGATTTTTTTTTCTCAAAAATTGAATTCTAAAATTTGGAGTGAATCAAGCCACATGGATATTAGTAAAAGGAGTACTGACCAGATTGACATGTCTAAAACACTTTGATAAGATTACACTTTGATATAAATCTCTGTATTTGCTTTTAAAAAATCTATTGTCAGTAAAACTAATATTTTTAAATTCTTATTTTGTATCTCTTAAGATCTAACTTCATATGTGTTTCTGTCCATGCCCGACCTGAGTTTGAGCTTTGGAATTCCTGCCTCCTTACTTAGCTTTTTGAGAAGAATAAGGAGTGAATTTCAGGAAAACATTATTTTATGTCTCCATCAAATGCTGAGTTTGGCTACCACCTGCTCCAGGATGTTTCCCTAATGTCTAAGTAGGATGCCTTCCAACTTCTTTTATGACATTCTCATGGGGAGGTCATTTAGGATTCATTCGGGGCCAGCACCGCGGCTCACTAGGCTAATCCTCCGCCTTGAGGCGTTGGCACACCGGGTTCTAGTCCCCGTCGGGGTGCCAGATTCTGTCCCGGTTGCCCCTCTTCCAGGCCAGCTCTCTGCTGTGGCCTGGGAGTGCAGTGGAGGATGGCCCAAGTGCTTGGGCCCTGCACCCCATGGCAGACCAGGATGAGTACCTGGCTCCTGCCATCGGATCAGCACGGTGCGCCGGCAGCAGCGCTCTGGCCGCGGTGGCCATTGGAGGGTGAACCAATGGCAAAGGAAGATCTTTGTCTCTCTCTCTCTCTTTCTCTCTCTCTCTCACTGTCCACTCTGCTTGTCAAAAAAAAAAAAAAAGGATTCAGATTCATTCGGGTGGCATATAGCTGTTAGAGCTTATTTTAACTGCATCGTATCACAGTGATGAGATTTTTCTCACTATTATGAGGAAATAGTTCAGTACTTTCATTTTCATTTATTTTATTCTTATTAGATGTGATTTTGTTTATCTGTATGTACTTGTGTGTGTGTTTATGTCTGTGACACATGAAATGGAGGTTATAGCAAAGATATTCAAGCTCTTTTTTTTGGAAATTGTGAGATCTATTCTAGTTTTTTGTTTTAATCTGAGAGGGAGGGGGTGGCATTGTGACTTAGTGGGTAAAGCTACCACCCATGATGCCAGTATCCTATATAGGTGCCACTTTGTGTCCTGGCTGCTTCACTTGAAAACCAGCTCCCTGCTGATGACCTAGGAAAAACAGTGGAAGATGGCCCGAGTGTAAGACCCAGATGAAGCTCCTGGCTCCTCACTTTGACCAGATGGTCTTTTGCATCCATTTGAGGCATGAACCAGCAGATGGAAGATATTGTGCACTCTCTCTTTCTCTCTCGCTTTCTCTCTCTCTCTAACTCTGGCTTTCAAATAAACAGATAAAAATCTTTGAAGGAAATCTGAGAGGGAGAGGAAAGGTAAAAGGAGAAGGAAAGAGGGAAGGGAAAGAGAGAGAGAAGGTGAGCGAGAGCTCTTGCCCATTGGTTCACTCTACAAATGCATGCCATAGCTGGGAAGGGAGGTAGTATGCCTTAATTAGTTTTTTCCCACAATCCCATTTCCCTTCACCCTTCTAAATAAAGCAAACATATTTCACTTCAGGCTCAGTGAGAATAAACTGAAACTGAAGCTGTGGGAAAGACTGAAGCTTGCTGCAAAGATGTTGGTCCGTGCACACAGCATTGTGGTTGACCAGTCTTATAAATGTTTTGTTGCCTGTACAAGGTGTTAAAACATTCCAAATTTTTATTCTTTTATGGTAACTAGCACTGTCTCATTGATATATATTGAGTGTTCAGGAATAGTTGACTCTATTGATAAAATAATTTACAGAAAAATTCATGTTTTGTTATGAAAAATGTTTTGTAAGTGAAAAAGTAGACAAAGGTCATAGCTGAGGAAAGAAAGACAAGTATTAAAGTCACCAGTGGCCCATGGATAAAAGAATGTCTCTATGTACTCATCAAAATGCTCAGAAATGAAAACATGGAAATATTTTCTTTGATCTTAATACAAATGCATTGGAAATACAAGTCACTCAAGAATGGTTAGCTGCTGTCCGTTTTTTTTCTTTTTTATCTTCTGCATAATTATAGTGAATTATTCAGGAGAATGTTGCATAGTCTCAAATGAATTGTTGTTATTGATGCTATATTATGTAAATATTTAAACAGTAACTTTAAAATAATTGTAGGAAGCCTGTGCACATTTTCATGGCATCATGACAAAAAATTGTAGTAAAAGCGTCACAACTCAGTTTCTGCTGACAGCAAACCACAGCTCCAAGAGAAATGCAAATTGATGTCACTTCTCATTTGTAGGAGACCCAAAAATTATGGATTTATAAATATTTAATAACAGTGGGTCAAACCGAAATGTACTGTACCCATTAGAGTGTATGTCTATTTATGCACATAGTAAATATAGACATGCTTTTCTGAGCCAATGCTGCATGGATAAGAAAATTAGAAGAGGCACACAATCAGGTAGTTTGCTAAGAAGTGGGTCATTGGTTGGTGATCTAACTAGTATAGTGAAAGAACTCGATTTTGGATCCTCAACTATTCTTAGTCTGAAACAAATAGGAATGACAGTGTCATTAAAGTTTTTCTAATTTGGAACATACAGAGTGTAGCAAAATAACTTTATCAAAAATACATTGTTTATTCATTTTGGAGAGAATGAAATGACTTCTGACTTTTATCGAGTCATTATTAATTGTCAGAATACAGTATTTAAAATGGAGAAAAGAGGCTGGTGCCGCGGCTCAATAAGCTAATCCTTCACCTGCAGCACCGGCACACTGGGTTCTAGTCCCGGTCGGGGCGCCAGATTCTGTCCCCGTTGCTCCTCTTCCAGGCCAGCTCCCTGCTGTGGCCAGGGAGTGCAGTGGAGGATGGCCCAAGTGCTTGGGCCCTGCACCCCATGGGAGACCAGGAGAAGCACCTGGCTCCTGCCATCAGATCAACGCGGTGCGCCAGCTGCAGCGCAACGGCTGTGGTGGCCATTGGAGGGTGAACTAATGGCAAAAGGAAGACCTTTGTCTCTGTCTCTCTCTCTCACTGTCCACTCTGCCTGTCAAAAAAAAAAAAAAATGGAGAATAAAAATAAAATACACAGTCGTCAGTGATATTGTATGCTTAGTTAACAATCACAGTTTCCAGTTAAAAGAATATTTTTGTGGGAAAAAGTGAAGAGTTGAAACACCTGATCTTATGATACTCACACTGTCTGTGCACTGATTAATGAGAAAAATAGCAAAATTTCTTCAACAATCATCTATGTTAGCATTTCTTTTACAAGCAGATATAAAATATTGCTTGCTTATTAACTGAGAGGGAAAAATCTTAAAAGTATCTTTTTAAAAGTATAACCTTTATCTTTTTTTGAATATGAGATTCATTTGAAAACCTGTAATTATTTTTTCTAACTATTTTCTGTATTATTGCACATGTAGCCACAAAAATACAATACTATTTAAAATGTATTTATACCAGGAGCAGAAAGAAAATAGAAAAAGGAATCTGAAAAATTTGAGTCTCTTGGTTGGTTTTGATGAAATGTTTAGAATTCAGGACATCTTGAAAAAAAGTAGGGTAAAATTCAGTTTTATCCCTCCCAGTTTGGTGTGTGTGCATGCATAAGTTCAGGTATATCTCTAGTATCTCTGATATGTTCTAAGGTCATTTTGACGAACACCTGATCAAATCTAGTACTTTTTCTTTTTCCTATAAATATTCATAAAGCAAGAACATCAAGAGGTTGACAATGAATAGTGAATGTAGTTTATCTTCATTTCTTAACTTAAGGGTTGTTATGAAGATAAAGTGGATAAATAAGTGAGAATACTCTGAAAGTACTGGCTATTCGGAAATAGCAATGTCATTTTCAACTTACTATCACAGAAATAATCCATGAAATGATCAGAACTGCTTGAATAAATTATTTTATAATAATGTTATACATTTATTAATAAATACCTTTCTAATGGTGAGTTAACATTTATATTTTATGGATATTTATAATTTATTAAGCTTACAGTTAAATGTGTTGGAGAACCAGTAAGCCTACAAAGAATTAGAGAACTTTCAAAAGTCATCCGTTGATGAAAAAAGATTACTTAAAAGCATCAAGTAGAATCCTACAAGAGACCAAATAAATGATAAAGAAGATTCCTTTGTGCTCTATGAGCAAAGAAGCAGACAGTTGTTTGACTGCATTGATAAGCAAGAAGTTGAATTGTGGTAACCAGGTTAGGCTAGAAATTATGATTGTATTCTGCTAATAGTTAATGAGTACATCAGGCATCTAGCCAATTTCTTATATGTTTTTTCAAGGAACCTGTGGAAAAATAGTATAAAAGAAATAGAAATCAGAAAGAGCCTAATAAACTTTGAATTCTATAAACATTGTATCATTTATTATATTAAAAATAATCATATTAATATCAGATATAATTTTTGTGACTATAGAGGCTAACAACTCCCTAGGAACTTACATTTTTAGTTTCATGTAGTCCACATGAATTTCTTAGGGCATATATTTTCTCTTGTTATTTTTAAAATGATTAAATTCACAATGCTCAAAAAAGTTATATAACTTAACTAAAATTACATTTATTTCATATAACAATTTCTAACTACCTCACATGAATGAACTTGGACACAATGAGAAATTTAAAAAAATAGTGTGTTCCTTCAAGGAGCTTCCAATTGCTTAATAGACTTTTTAATGAGTTTTCACAGTTATCAAAATTATTATTGAACATGTGTGAATTTTCCTCACTGCACAGCAAGTTCATGGATAATAATCTTGAACATTAATTTTAGTGCTGATTTAAATAAAAAGCTATTAGCTAAATGGATATTATTGAATTTTGATCTTCCTCTGCAATCTGTTTCCCAGGGTGGGGATGATGTAAATGTTAAAAAAAAAAAAATTAATTGCTTCCTCAAAACTTTTATTTGCATGTCTTGGAAATTATTAACCTTATTTAAAATATATTTCCCAATATTGTTAAATAATATTTGAGCATTTTGCTAAATTTGTGTGCAGGCAGTTATTTGAGATAGCCTTTTTTTTTTTTTTTTTTTTTTTGACAGGCAGAGTTAGACAGTGACAGAGAGAGAGACAGGTCTTCCTTCTGTTGGCTCACCCCCTAAAAGGCTGCTACGGCCAGCACTGCCCTGATCCGAAGCCAGGAGCCAGGTTCTTCCTCCTGATCTCCCATGCGGGTGCAGGGCCCAAGCACTTGGGCCATCCTCCACTGCACTCCAGCAGAGAGCTGGACTGGAAGAGGAGCAAGCGGGACAGAATCCGGCGCCCCAACGGGGACTAGAACCGGGGGTGCCGGTGCTGCAGGCGGAGGATTAGCCTAGTGAGGCGCTGGCCTCAGATAGCCTTTCTTGCAACTTAGCAGCTTAGAACAATGGTTTATTGCTTCTCAGGATTCTGTTGGTTACAGGTGTTCTGCATGGTCTCACTGAGGGGTAGGGAGCTTTCATGTTGAAGCTTAGGAATGGCTCTGCTGAAATAGTTGCTGTATGGATCTCTTTTCTTCACTCCAGGTGGCCCCACTGAGCTTCCTTCTGTGTGGCAGTAAAATCCACCTAGGCAATCCAAACACTTATCAAGCTTCTGTTGACCTAATGGTATAATTTGGGCTGATGCTAATTACAAAAACCAGTCAGGTAGATCAAGCCCAGAGTCAAAGAAAGAAGAACCTACACAAAACCATGGATGTACTCTTTTTAAAAAGAAATAAAGAAAAAAAATCTTTAATATTAAGTTAGTTACATTATAAGGGCTTCTGATTCAGTGCATTATTTTTAAAGATTTATTTTTATTTATTTGAAAGTCAGAGTTACAGAGAGAGAGGTAGAACCAGAGAGAGAGAGAGAGAGAGAGGTCTTCCATCTGCTGGTTCACTCCCCAAATGGCTGCAACAGCCAGAGCTGAGCGGATCTAAAGCCAAGAACCAGGAGATTCCTCCAGGTCTCCCATGCGGGTGCAGAGGCCCAAGGACTTGGGCCATCCTCCACTGCTTTCTCAAGCCACAGCGGAGAGCTGTGGATAGGAAGTAGAGCAACCGGGACTCGAACCGGTGCCCATATGGGATGCCGGTGCTGTAGGCCGCAGCTTTAATCCACTGCGCCACAGCACTGGCCCTTATTCAGTGCATTTTACTATACAGTTTGTAAGTTCTTGACAGGATTCCATAATTGTAGTAAAATCTTCAAATTAATTTTTAAAATTTTTCCAGAATATTACAAAAACATTTTTGAGATATTTCTCATTGTTAGAAAACCAGTTACTGTACAGAGTCAATCATGTCACTTTAGGTAAGAAAATGGAGATCTCTTTTATAAATGTTTAAATTCAAAAATGATATTTTTTGCATATTTAACAATTAAAATCACTGTTTTATTTTTTGTGATTAGTTTCATTACCTTATCTGCTTTAGAGTTCAATTATTTGTGAATACAGTCTATTTGATAGAGTAGAAACAATTACTTTTTGGAATGTCTTTTGAGTTTAAAGTGAATCTAATTCTACAAATACCGATTACAAGAAAAACCAAGGTAAAATAAAACAGCAAAAATATGTTATTATAAATAAAATAATTGCATAAAATGATTATAATGTTGATTTAAACCTACACGTTCCATAAAAACAGAAGTATATTTTAAAAATATGATTTAAAATATGAAAGGAAGGAACATGGATTAAAACTCCATTACACCCTTGCTGTGACTCCTTGGACTAAAGAAACCTCTTTTATCTGTCTCTTTGCTATCTCAGGGTACTCTGTATTGTACTGCTGTAGTACTTTACTCACTTTGCAATTTGACATGTAATTATCTGATCTGCTAATGCGTGTATTCTCCACTAGGCAGTAAATTCCTAAGGATGAGAACCTGACTACTCTGTTGAATTATATATTATTAGCAACTAGTATAGAGCCAAGATATACCAGATGTTCGGCAAATAATAGCACAGAAGTTAATTTACCAAGAAATAAATTAACTTAGATTTTATCATTAAAGAATAATGGTTCATGATGGAACGTGTTAAGGGGTTTGAGTACAGACTTATTTCAGTATGAGTTACCTGCAAATATATCATACATTTTCATATACCCAAAGGTAGCATTGTCAGAGGCTTCTGCTTTGTTTGTGTTTATACTTAGCTGTATTCCAAGAAGTAGTTGGCAAATCACCAGCAGTGTTAATGTAAACCTTGATAATAACAACAATAATAATAATATTACCAGTTAATGACTGACTAATCATCTGACATTTACCCTTAAACAAGAACTACTGAGAAATTAAGAAACTGAGACATGGAAAATTGATTTTATCCACTTAGTCAATGGACATTTAAGTACATCCAGTGTGGCAAGCATTATGTATAAAGTTGTATATGAAATTAACATTCCAAAGATAGTAGAAGGTACATTAGGGTGAAATTCAAGTCCCTGGGGTTCTGGTACTGTGCTGTCTGTTATAATGCAGGAGTTCATACTCTGCTGTATCCTGTGAAACTAGAAACAAGTATTTCTAAGAGAAACTAAACTGGAATTAAATGTAGAATTATATATAGACCTCTGGTTTTAGAGAGATATGGGACTTCTGTATAAAAATGATGCTAATCTTTAAACCAAAATGGGACATGTATTAATCCAGTTTCATAAATGCATTCCTCAAATTTCAAGATTTACATTAAAGATTATCTGCATTATAGTTCATATTAAACTTAGTAGTTTTCAGTATTGTGAGGAGTCAGATAGGTTAATAGGTAGTCAGGAGATCCCAGTGGAATTTGGGGTATAAAACATTTGCTTCCATTCCCAAAACTTTATCTTTAGCAAGAACAAACAGGTCCCTCTTTCCTTCAGAATCAGAGATTCCTTCCTTCAGAATCTCCATGAGAATAGCAAGGGAGCCCTACCTAAACTCACAGCTACCTACCCCACCCAGAGCAGGCCAGACAGGATGCAGAATTGGAAATGAGGTCTTTTGATGGTTTTTGTCCCTGCCTGATAACTGAATGCCAATCTGATTGTCAAGTTTTTTTGTTTTTGTTTTTGTTTTGTTTTTCCCTTTGAAATTGTACTTAAAAACCCAAATGCTAAGAAGACCTCTTGGGTTCTTTCCTCTCTTGGAAGCCCCCCTCCATGCCGCTCTGGCTGAAGGTCCTTGATTCTAATAAATCCTTTTAAATTTCTTTGCCATCTGCTTGAAATTCCTTCTTCCATTTGAGACAAAGAACCGAGGTAACAATAATTTTCCTGCCTCCGTTTTCCTGAAACAATATGATTTCATATTTCTACTTGTAAGCCATAGTATTGATTCAGTGTATATTAAAAGGAGTATAATAAATTCATTTTTTAGATTTTTTGATTCATTTTAAAATTTGAATGGCACTTATTTGAATGGCAGAGTTAGAGAAAGAGAGAGAAGAGAGAGAGAGAGAGAATCTTCCATCTACTGATTTACTAGACTAATGAGCACAATGGCCAGGGCTGGGTCAGGCCAAAGTCAGAAGCCTGGGTCTTCCACATGGGTGACAGGGGCATAAGTACTTCTACCACCTTTCCAGATGGATTAACAGGAAGTTGGATTGTAAATGGAGCAGCATGAACTTGGACTGGTTCTCATATAGGATACCAGTGTCACAAGCTCTAGCTTAACTGGCAGTATCATGAAACCAAACCTGTCTTGTCATTATTTTTTTTCAGTGCCCCATAACAGTATTTACATAACTTTCATATTGTATTAGAAATAACAAGTAATCTAGAGGTGATATAACACATAGATGGAGAAGTACATAGGTTATGTACATGTATTCTGCCATTTCCTGTAAGATAACTGAAGATAACTGAAGATATTAAGATTTTGGTATCTGTTGGGGGTCCTAGCACCAATTCTCTGCAAATACTGGGGTACTTCTGCATATTGTACCATGAAACCTGCAATCATATATTAATATCAAGAGAACTGATAGAAAAATTTTAAAAGTAGGTAAATTAGTGTTACACAGAAATAGCCAGGAACTTTCCTTATTAGAACACTTTCCTGTTTTTACTCCATTATTTCCTTAAACTAAAATTAAGTGCAGCACATTCACACTGAATGAAATAACATTATCACATTACATTATTAAAAAATATATAGTAGAATTAAATTTAATATAATGTAATAAATTCGGGGAGACCAAAAATCTACAAGTAATATATAAAATATTTAATATCTAATATTCTTACTATGGAATGCAAAATATCACTCCTATTTAGCAGTTTATAAGCAGATTCACAAATGTCAAAAATTTCAAATAAATTCTGTCAAATGGCAGCTGTGTAGTATCTATTTCAAATAAGATTTAATCACATAATAGAGATTTCTACTTCTTAATTAAATTTGTTCTTTACTTATTAAAAAGAATTATATGATAGAATTGTCCTGATGTAGTGTCTAAAGGACTAGCATAAATGTAGGAGATGAAATTTGGCTTGTATTTGATGGAAGATGCTAGTAAATAATATTTTATACATCTTTTATACACAGCACCTAGAGAAAAGCCTGATATTCTACATATACACTTTTTTTTTTTATTGGAACCAAGTTAGTTTGGGGACATAATGTTACTATTTTAAACCAGTCTGTGGATGGAATTTTCAATTTTTTACCACTTCACACTTTTAGGCCACTAGACTCTTTCTCATTTACCTGAAAATAGTAGTTCAATGAATGATACACTAGTGGGCAAACAGAATCCATTTCCTTCCAAAAATTTGTTTTATTTGTTTGCAAAATTTTGTTCAAAGTAAAAATCTTTGTGTTAAAACTTCACAATAAAGTTCTAATACAATTGTATAATACTAAATATCAATTTTCACAGAACTTTATAGCCTAGTAATTCCATAGATATCATGTAATTCAAAATACTTTGAATTTCAAATGATGGAGCCAAAGACCAAATGTCTGTTGATTCAATTAATTGATAGAGAATGTATTAGAAATAAGTTGTAAACTATAACAAAAACATACTGTGTATGAAACAAATGATGTAATTATTATTTTTGAAATTCTAGTTAAATAGTTATTATCTGCCAGTACTAATATAAATTTCTCAGTTCGATGTACAAAGTCCATAGCTGAATGACAGACTGAATCTTCTCTGTTAAAAAATTCAGGTTTATGTCTAAACACAAGTTTGTTTTTTTTTTTTTTTTTTTTAAGTTTTTTTTTTCATTTGAAAGGCAGAGTAGTGTGGCAGAATGAGGGAGGGAGGGTGGGAGGGGGAGAGAGAGAGAGAGAGAGAGAGGTCTTCTGTCCACTGGTTTACTCCCCAAATGGCTGCAACAGCCAGAGCTGGGCTGATCCAAAGCCAGGAGCCAGTGGCTTCTTCTAGGTTTCCCATGTGGGTGCAGAGGCCAGTGCTTTCCCAGGCCTTTAGCCGGGAGCTGTATCAGAAATGGAGCAGAAGGGAACTGGTGACCATAGGGATGCCAGCACTGCAGGTGGCAACTTTACCAGCTATGCCACAGCACTGGCCCCTGAACACAAGTTTTAAAATACCCAGTTTATATTTCCTTCAGTATTCTGCATGGTTGTCTTAGTATCATAATCCAGTAAGTCATGTTAATAGCAGCAGTTGAATCAAGAAAGTGATAATTACAGGAAGTTCGAACGGAAACCTTAAATTACCTGATACATGCTTACAACCAATTATGTGAGATAATTATCAATTTTATTTTATTTTTCAATTTTCTTTATTTTAAAGATAGAAATAAGCAGTGTGAGGAACTTTGACAATTGAATGAAGGTAAGAAATGGCACAGCTTGGATATGAACTTTGTATGATGTGCTATCACGCACTTTGCACAGCATTTCTCAGATCAAATTTTTGTTATTTATTTATTTATTTATTTATTTCGACAGGCAGAGCAGACAATGAGAGAGAGACAGAGAGAAAGGTCTTCCTTTTACTGTTGGTTCACCCTCCAATGGCCACCACGGCCGGCGTGCTGTGGCCTGCACACCACGCTGATCCGAAGCCAGGAGCCAGATGCTTCTCCTGGTCTCCCATGTGGGTGCAGGGCCAAGCACTTGGGCCATCCTCCACTGCACTCCCAGGCCACAGCAGAGAGCTGGCCTGGAAGAGGAGCAACCAGGACTAGAACCCGGCGCCCCGACTGTTATATATTAATGTTAGCTGTCACAAAACACACCGAACACCGGAATAAGGGAAAGGGTTTATTGGGGAACACCCAACAGACCGGAGTGAAGGGGCGGCGAAGGGAAAGAGAGAGAAAGAGAGTATAAGAGGGAAACAGAGAGGAGAGGAGCTAGCAAGCAGAGAAGAGAGCAGAGAGGAACTGAGAGAGAGAGCCAAGAGACCAGAGGAGGAGGCTAGAGAGAGGAACCAAGAAAGAAGAGCCAAGAGAGCACAGTGTGCAGGAACAGGCCCTTTTAAAACTTTGCCTGAGGGCGTGCAGGGAAGCAGGAGCAGCGAATCCCATTGGGATGGGAGTGGAGCCTGGCTCAGGTAGCTGGGCCATTCAGCCACCTGGCTAAAACTGCGCCAGTTTCCTAACACCGACTGGGACTAGAACCCGGTGTGCTGGCTCCGCAGGCAGAGGATTAGCCAATTGAGTTGCAGCGCTGGCTGTCTTTTTATTTTTTTAATGATTTATTTTATTTGAAAGGCAGAGTTACAGGGAGAGAGAAGGAGGGAGAGACAGAGAGAGGTCTTCCATCCACTGGTTCACTGCCCAAATAGCTGCTACGGCCAGGGCTGGGCAACACTGAAACTCTTAGCCAAAAGGTTCTTCTGGGTCTTCCATGTACGTGCAGGGGCCCAGGCACTTGGGCTGACCTTCACTGCTTTCCCAGGCACATTAGCAGAAAGCTGGATCTGAAGTAGAGCAGATGGGACTTGAATTGGTGCCCATATGGGATGCCAGCTCTGCAGGCAGTGTCTTAACCTGCTACACCACAGTGCTGGCCTGCAGATCAAAATATTTTGCCTCCAATTTTTTGTTTTTTTCATATTTGGGCTAGAACATATTAAGGGGCAACACAGAATACTACAGATATTGAAGATATAAGAAATAAGTTTAGACTCTTATTTGATGTAAAATATTTGTAAGCAACATAATTTTTTATAATTTATTTTTGAGGCAGAGAAAGAGAGAGTTCCCAGTGCCCCTCAGTGATTGGGGCTGCACCTGGGCTGAAGCTGTGAGTTGGAAATTCAATCTTGGTCTCCTATGTAGGTGGCTGGAACCCCACTACTTAAGTCATCACTGCTACCTCTCAGGTTCCACATTGTCAGAAGGCTGCAATCAGTAGGTAGAGCAGGGAACTAAACCCAGTCATTCTAATGTGGGATATAACCATGTTAATAAGTGTCTTAGCCACTAAATACAATGTCTGTGACGTGATTGAAATGTTAGTTATACAGGTGGATATTTAATTTCAATCATGTCTTAGACATAGTAGTTACCTGAAAAACTTAGCAAGTTGTACATATTCAGTTTTATCTTGTTGAGTGAGTGTGGGAGAAGACAGCCTTAGAGACAGGGCAGAAACTGGGAGAGAGCTAACAGTGATTAAACAAATATTTGAAACAGTTTTAAAATCCACCTTTGAAAGCATTAAGCCTTTGACTATAATGTGAATTAAAAATGTTATCTCAAAAATGTCAAAAGAAATCATTCCCTATAAATGTTAGAGAAAATATTAAAAGATGAACGTTTAGTATAAGAAAAAACACAAAATATTTAAAAACTGTAGTAAAAATAACCAAATGCAGTTATATTCTAAATATAATGAAAGAGAGAGGACAGAAGAAAGAAACAAAAACCTGAAACAAGAAAACACAATCATGAAAAATATTTTCACTATCCTGAACCTGGATAGGAGAAATTAAGTTTGTGTCCTTTGTACTCAGGTTTTAGACATAAATATTGTATAAATGTGTGTGTGTGTGTGCGCGTGGGTAATTGTTAGGGGTAAACTGAGGTGAAGAAATTATTGTTACCTCGGTTCTTTGTGTCACATGAAAGAAGAATTTCCAAGTGGACAGCAAAGAGATTTAAAAATATTTAAGATTTAAAAGTGTTTATTAGAATCAAGAACCTCCAGCCAGAGCGGCCTGGACCGGGGTTCCAAGAGAGGAAAACCCAAAGGGGACTGGGGGCAGTTGGCTTTAAGTACAATTACGAATGAAAAGAAAAAAACAACTTGACAATCAGATTGGCATTCAGTTACCGGGTGGGGACAAAAACCATCAAAAGACCTCATTTGCAATTCTCCATCCTGTCTGGCCTGCTCAGGGTGGGGTAGGTGACTTGTTTTCACAATAAGCTGTGAGCTTAGGAAGAGCACCCTTGCTATTCTCATGGTAAATTTGGAGATTCTGAAGGAAGGAGGCCCCTGTTTGTTCTTGCTAGAGAAAATTTTGGGGATGGAAACAAATATTTTACATCCCAAATTTGGATCCCTGACTGTCAACCCATCTGACCCCTCACATAATGAGAGAAAAAAGGAAAACGAGTAAAGGGCGTGACTGCCTCTTATATCAGCCGATTTTCAGGTTACTCAATTAATTGTGTACAATTTGAAGATTCCCTAAGTGGTGTGAATCCTAGCATAGAAATGTTCAGAAAGTCTCAGAAAAGATAAAAAAGCACAATTATTCTATTAAAATTTTCTATTTATTGATACAGCCTCCTGACATTCACTTAGGGGTATATATAAAACACAAAATATCCAGCTCTAGATTCCACAAATTACCCCATTTTTCTCTCAAGAGGGGAGTCTGCACAGAGTTCCTGGAGAAAGCATAATGACACAAAACAACAAACACCTGTCAGTAGTCAAAATATACACAGGTAGGAAGGGGAGGAGAAAACAGAAACAGAATCTAAAACAATGATCCTTAGCTGGAAAATGAGAAAATAGACAATGAAAAATTGCCATAGTTGTTTCATTGTGGAATTTTAAAACCATAAAAATGAGAAATACTAATCAAGAAGCTAATAGGACTTCCATTTGGCACTCCTGGGGGCTGATTTCTAGGACATTGTAACAAAAGGATCTGGTATAAGACAACATGCCCCTGCCCTGATAAAAAGACCAGCACCCCACTCCCTGTAAACAAATAGAAGCGATTAGCATAGCAGAGATAAGTAAGCATTAAGCAAACACAGAGCTACTTTGTTTATTTTTCTGGTTGGTTTTTGAGTATCTAAACCTTGGCAAGAGATGAGTGGATTTGCTGAGCCTGAGACACTCAGGGTGAGCCAGCAGCCTGGAAGATGCCCAAATGAACTCACATCAACAGTGTTCTTTGGATCAGGGAGAAGCAAATGCAAATCCCCTTTGGAGAAAAGTAGCTCTGCATTTGTCTCTTAAAGATATTCACACTAAAATTCAACTGAATGTGATCTTAAAAACAAAGATCACCTAGCCACCACAAGTTAAAATATATATAAGTTTAGAGGATTAAGAAGTTTAATTCCTAACATCAAATAATTTTACATATTGAAATTACAGAGAACAATGTAAAAATGTTTACATTCATTAGGCAGCTAGAAATAAAAATGGTCTATAAAAAATAAACTGTGCACAGATGATGAAGAATTCACTTTCCTGGCAAATAGTCAAGATTTAAGGGAAAGCATAAGAAATATATAGTCCAGAAGAAGAATTAAACAGGTAGACCTGGGGCAGAAATTTAGGAAATAGCAGAGTATAATGATGCTGAAATTAAGGGAAGAATTCCAAGAAAGAAGGCATGGTTAGTTCTGTTATGCAACAGGCACTCAACAATGTAGACAGACTACAGAGGTAAATGCTGAAGTAAATTTAATCTTCCTCTCTTCTCTGATTGTCCTTTGCAAAGCATCCTATTTGTCATCAAGAGCAACCACAGGAAAAGTATGGGGGCATGGTCATTGAATTTCTCTTTTCAAGTTTATTGATGGCAGAAAAACATGAAAAAAAATATGAGAAACTCTCCAAATGAGTACATTATTTCAAGCTATTAAGAAATTTTGGCATTATCACTGTTTTGCAATATAAACATAACTTAACTCAGATTGTCCAATTCCTTCTTTTCAAAACCAGCACTTTATTTTTATTCCCGAAGGACTGTCTTGGTTCTACCCATTTCTCATAGGGAGAGCAGTTGCCTTAACAACCAAAAACTGTCAAAACAGAGGTCTCTTTGTTTTAGTGCGCTGTTTAATGCAATGTCAAGTCTATAGTTTCCAAAGACAATTTTCATTGAGCTTTCTCCTTGTTAACTTTTTTTCTTAACCTCTTTTCATTCAATCTCTGAAAACTTGTCTTTTACTCAAAAACCTTTGAGATAAAATAATTGTGCTATGTTGGATGCAAACATTTCTAAAACCAAGGAGAATGATTTTGAAAAACAGTGAGTGTGTCTTTTTATGCGACATTTTTTCTACTTTATATATTAACTTCCAGAAATTTGAGAAAACATGTGATATTTGTCTTTTTGGCTGATTTCACTAAGCATAATGATCTCTGGTTTCATCCTTTTGTTGCATTTTAAAGGACTATCAAGCCACCAATGGAACTATTGTTTAGAGGAACCAGGGAATTGTTTTAGGTGGTTCACCCAGTTGAAAATTGAGGAAAAATGTATATTGCCAATCACTTAGAATAAATTTAGTATCATTTCTAGAATATGAATGTCAAGTATCCAAAAGTGAAACCCATTTGAAATATTAAGGAGAACTTGTAGAGAACTATTAAGGTAATAAATTATTCCCTTATGCACAGAGCTATCTAAATCAATCTCTAGGACTAAACTGAAACCTTTCTGTCATGTTTCTAAGCAAGGGATTCAGGAGACTTGAAATGACAGCTTTAATTTAATATTGTCACAAAAGAGTTCATATCAAAAAATGTTTATTACTCTGGGACCTTCATTTTTTTCTGTGCTGTCTCTGCAACTATTTATTCTTTTAAGACATGAGATTGAAGGTCTAAGTTTTATTTTAACATCTACAAAATAAAAAAAAAAGCTCCTAAAGTACAAACCACATCAGATGAATGAGTGGATAGCCCTAATTATTAAATAACATCTCTGAGTTTCACATTATTATTTCAAAGTTGGCAGAACTGAATTTTAGAACATATTTTCAAGGAATATCATTTAAATATTTTAATAAAGTGACATTCACTCATTTTATCAATTCAACAAATGTTTGAATATCTCTTGTATGTTAGGTCACATTTCAGGATGATTTTTATAACATGGGGAAAAAAAGACAAAGTCCTTGCTATAATAAAATTTAAATTCTAATAAATATGACTTAATATGTTTTCTGTAGATTTACAAACTTATTTTAAATCAATGAATAGTGACTTTAATAATATGAAAGAATGAATGACCACATGTGTATGTGAATGTGTATTCACATAATGAAAAATCATTATCCCACCAATTTGAAAACAATTCCTTTTAATGTTTAGCTATCCTCTTTAATATATTGACATTAGCTCATGGACAAATATTTAGTGTACTTTGTGATAGAGAAACTGAGCTAAGTGCCAACTACAAGAGCTATTGGAAGGAAGAAAAGTACAGCTCTAGACAGATTCAAAATAGATATTGTGGAGCCAGCACTGTGGCGCAGCGGGTTAATGCCCTGGCTTGACGAGCCGGCATTCCATGTGGCCGCCGGTTCAAGACCCGGCTGTTCAACTTCCCATCCGGCTCTCTGCTATGGCCTGGGAAGGCAGTGCAGGATGGCCCCTGCACCCACATCGGGGACCTGGAAGAGGCTCCTTGCTCCTGGCTTCAAATCAATGCAGCTCCGGCCATTGTGGCCAACTGGGGAGTGGGCCAGCAGATGGAAGACCTCTCTCTCTCTCTCTACCTCTCCTCTCTCTGTGTAACTCTGACTTCCAAATAAATAAATAAATAAATAAATCTTTAAAAAAATAGATATTGGTTTCCCTGAGTTACACAAATTCTAATATTCAACAGAATAAAGGAGGAAACAATCTTTTTATCTGGGATGATGGGAACAGCTTTAAAAAGAAGTAGAATTTGATGTGTCTTTTTAAGAATGAGTAGAATTTCAGAAACAGCAAGGCAGTCAAAGCTTTTTTTTTATTTTTTAAAGATTTATTTATTTTACTTGAAAGTCAGAGTTACACAGAGAGAGGAGAGGCAGAGAGGCAGAGAGAGAGAGAGAGAGAGAGAGAGAGAGAGAGGTCTTCCATCCACTGATTAACTCCCCAATTGGCCCTAATGGCCAGAACTGCACCGATCCGAAGCCAGGAGCCAGGAGCACAGTTCCATCTCTGCACCGACCTGTGTCCTCCTCCACTGCTTTCCCGGGCCACAGCAGAGAGCCGGATTGAAAGTGGAGCAGCCAGGACTTAAACCTGTGCCCATATGAGATGCCAGCATTGCAGACAGTGGCTTCACCCACTATGCCACAGTGCCTTTACCTGCTATGCCATAGTGCCAGCCCCTAGTCAGTCAAATATTTTTAACCCATTCCATGATATTTTTCCTATATTTTTTTGAATGAGAGAAAAATTAAGCAGGTTTATTTTGGAATAGGAACTTTTAAAAATTACATGTCATTGAGTTTTTAAACTGATACATTATTTTTAACCATAAGTATGGCAAGAGCTATAATTTCCCAAGATTGCTCTTATTGAAATTATTAGATACAATTCTAACATCATCTCTTAATATGGTCAATGCAATTCGCATACATTAACAACTTTATAATACACTATCTTTCGAATACATTACCTATTTTTAAAAAATCTCCATGTTTACCTCTAGTAGTCAGAAATCACAAATAATTTACTTTTCTCCAAGAACTCAAATAATCAGTTCACTTTCTCTGAAGGATTTTAGACAATGAAATATTTTATTGTTGATACTTTCTGTTGACTGTCTTATCTTAATTTTTAGGAATTCTTCTTTTAAATGTCCTAAAACCATTATAATCTACATATAAATATTTATGAATTAAATACTAATTAAATTATATTAGTACATAACTGAAAAACTACATAAATTTATATTAAAATTGTAATAAGTAAATAATATTCTTTACAATGCACTTCTTAATATGATTAATGGGTCTTTGTTTAACTAATTTTAGTACCCGGAATGAATATTAATTTCTTCATAAATAGTAAAATATATACATCACAAATGATTCATCCATTGCAATCATTGGTAATCATTTAAGATAAATAAAAACAAATGATCATATGAAGATATGTATAAAATTATTCATAGAAAGTTTATTTGTAATAGCCCAAAATTGGGAACAACTTAAATGTCCATTAACAGGTAAATGGATAAACACATTGTATTACATCTATTACTCAGCAAATCAGATTAATGAAATAGTAATGCATTCAAAAGCATAGGTGTCTCCTCCAATGATTATCTGGGTCTGAAAAGCCAGAAAAACATTTTATGTTTTCATTAATATAATACTGTTTTAAAATTCATACTAGTATATAGTAACAGCACATCAATGGTCTCCTTGGCTTAGGGAGGGTATAGAAGTTAGAAGAGGGAGGGAGAGCCTATCAATCAGCAAGAAGCAATGTTTGGAGTAGATAAATATGTTTATAGCCTTGATTACAGCTAAGACAGTCATTCATAGAAGTATATATAGATATAAAAATGTTACAGACTAAGTATGATTTTTTTAATGCATGTTACTTCCCTTGCACTTATTATTCCTTTTGAAAATTCAGGACTTACCACAACCAATCAAGAATCAATAGTTTCTTTCTTCAGTTCGTAGATACCTACACTCACCAAGACTTGATATGGAAGGTAAGAAGTATACCAATTCAGAAATACAAAATCAGTGTGGTTACTTGGGACTCACTGTCAACTAAGCATAGCAATACGCATTTTATTTTCATTTTGTCTGTGGCACTAGTAGTTCTTGGAGGTTAGCTGGGGTAAATGAGATACATAAGGTCTTCTCTTTACTATATTATTTGACCCATTATTATAATACTTTGCTTAATACCTACTCTGTGTCCACATGTAAGCTCTATGATACCAGTGGCTATTTACCACTGGTTTCGCAACTCGACAACTCTGGAAAGCTTAAACAGATGTTTGTCTGTGATGTGCTAGTGACATTTTGGGTGGATAATTCTTTATACACCTAAGAAATACCGTGGTTTTATCATGCCTATTGCCCTCTCACTCAATGTTGCTACCACTTACACATAAAACATATACCATTTACCTCTATAATTCCCAATGCCCTCAACTTCTCCCCTTTTAACACAAGTATGTTAGTGGTGAATATAGCCTAACGCACACATGAAAAAAAAAGTTACCTACAGAATACACTTTTTGATGGGATGAGTGCTTTGACAATGTCTATCTAAGACACCATTTGGGATGCTTGCATCCCATATTGTGGTGCCTAGTTAAAGTCACAGCTCTTGTACTTTTGATTTAGCTTCTTACTAATGCACACCGTGGGAGGCAGCAGATGATTCAAGTGCTTGGGCCCCTGAAATCCTTATGAGAAACCCAGAGAGAGGGTTGTAGGCATTTTGGGTAGTAAACAGAAAATAGAAAATATCTTCTATGTTTGTGTTTCTGCCTTGCAAGTAAAGTGAAATCAATCAATAATAATTTTTTAAAAAGTAATATGCTTATCAGGTTCTTTAAATGAATTTGAAGTATGTTTCCATCCAAACAGCAATTTAGTAACTAAAATTAAAAGATTTCTAAGGAAGCATTAAGATATTGCATAGTTTTTTGGGATGTTCAGTACTGTAATATATCCTCCATTGAAACCGAGCCTGCTAAAAGCTGTGTTTTGGTCCAAGAGGCAATATTTTTCTTTTTAGATTTTTCTTCTGATTCCACATGGCTTACCTTGACAAAGTATATACACTTTTTCCACATCTGAATATTCTGCTATAGTTCTAACACCTTTAAGCATGTGTTACTTCTTTAAAATGTGCAATTTAAAATAGAATTAGGTTACAGTAATTAATTATTTACTAATTGAAATCAATGTTATATAAAAGTGATCTCCTTCAAAATTCAATCTGGTTTTGAGGCATTTCTGAAATTGATATCTAAAAATACAAAGCATTTTCTATTTATACTATCCATTATAATAGCCACTAGTGATTGTAACTGTTCAGTACTGAGATAACAGCTATGGTGACTGTGGAACTGAATATTTATTTGTTTAAGTAGCCAAATGTAATTTATGACTACCATATTGGTCAGTGCTGTTCTAGAATCACTGGGAAGTTGTATTCATGGAACATCACTCTATTAACACTACTAAATCATTGATTCTATTATAAAATAGATTAAATATCAATTAGTGAAATTGATAAAAGTTAGTATTATATTCAATGAGTAAGTGAAGAATTAAAAAAGTTAAGATTGTCCTTTGCATTTCTTTTTTCATATTTAAAATATTCTGAAAGTTAGCAAACATTTCTAGAGAAACTTCCACAATTCTTTAAAGTGGCGTGAATGAGCATTATATTGATATTCTCTGGAAGAAATATGGCCTTATTACATTTTCACTACTGTAAATTGATTTTTTACCCCACTTCCAACTAGTATTGTGATTAACAAAGTATAAAAATCTAAAATATATTCTTTTCTTGGAGAATGGAATTCTAACAATGTCCTTGTTACATAGTGAAGAGAAAAGTTAGCATTTTCTTCAGAAACTTGGTAGTGTGGAGTATACCCACTCCTTGATGCTAACTAAAGCCTGCAATTGATTCCTGCTACTTCACTGGCGAACCTCTGATTTGGAAACTGAGGCTGAGGAGTAGTGACAGATATTCCAAGTGGAAAATTCCAAGGGAGAATGAACAACAAATCTGACTTTCAGTGATGAATTGGACTTACACTTTAAAAAGTCTGGTGTTCCAAACTAGCATAATATATAATGAACAGTGAGTAGTCAAGACAGAATCAATCCTTCATTGCTATAAAGAGAGAAAAGGCAACATTTAACATATTCTAGATTATTCTACATAATTTATAATGTTTGACTAAAAGTACCCATGGCATCTGAAATTAATAATACAAGATTCTTCTTGTGAAATTACAAATTCTGATTCTGCAAATAAATCTGAATCTGTACAGATGGGTTAGTCAAGAAAGGAATTTTATGTTCTCTCTATTCAGAAACTTGTTAGTTGCATATCTTCATACTTTAATTAGCAGTTTTAAAAATAAAAGTAGATATATTATTATGAATGTAAAAATGATTCTGTCCACTAAAATGAAATTAAAGTAAATCTATACTGTATTCTAAAATTATACTATTGTGATGAACATAGTATAGTGCAATTTCAGCACCCTCTTTGGTAATATCTTTGATCAGATTTGTAATTTTACTTTACTTTAATACCAACAGATGCAGCTGTTGAAAGAAAACTTGAAGAACACAGTGGCTTACCCAGCATAAGTGTGCTGTGGTTTTTGGCCACTATTAGTGATTTCTGTATTTAGCATATACATTTGGGGAGTATCATATTCTGCCTTTGAGCAAAATCATAACTTTTTGAAGTATGCTTATTTTATGAAATCAAACAGCTGTTTCATCCAGGGGAATTGGGGATAAATGAACATATGTTAGCTTTGGAAGTGATTGATGTAGTCCTAGATATTTATGTTTTCTAGAAAGATACAAATTTACATTTAAAGCACAAATCTACATATTAAACATTTTCATTCATTGTCTATATTATAGCAATTCAATAGGAACATATGTATAGGAACTGGCAAATTGATTTAAATATATTTAAAGGTCAAGGTAAGTGTTAACAAAAAGGAGAATGTATGTTCTTTATGTTTTGTGACTTGAACTTCTTGGTCCCTTGAAATTTAATAGAAAATGAGGCTGTTCTTTAGGTGATATGCATTGGAATGAAATTATACATTACTGGCTTTTTAAAACATTGGCCAAAGTTATTTCATTCTCACTAACCTATATATTTAATCTGAAAATTTAAACTATATAATTTCTGTTATTTTGAGAATGTTGGTAGAATTTTGGGAACTATGTTATGTTATGGTACTTATTAATATTTATTTAAAATATTTAAATCAATTATCACTGCTCTAGATTGGTTCCTACATTACATGTCAAAAATCATGACCTTGATAATTTTTAACAGTAGTGATCATGACAGCTGTAATTTAGTTTACTATTTCATCATAGCAAATCATCATTTACAGAATTTTCTTTTTTTATTTTTTTTTTTGGAAATGAAAGTAGAGTCATGTTTTTGATACCCTTTTAGAATACATTCTTTTGGATCCAAAAATCAAAATATTAATAAATGTTGGTGAGAAGGTGAATTAAAAAGTATGGAAATTCCTCAGAAATCAGAAAATAGATCTACCCCATGACCCAGCCATCCTTCTACTAGGAATTTACCCGAACCAAAAGAAATCAGCATGGGAAAGAGTTATCTGTACCTCCATGGTCATTGCAGCTCAGTTCACAATAGCTAAGATATGGATTCAACCCAGTTGTCCATCAATTGATGACTGGATAAAGAAAACATGGTATATATACACTATGGAGTCCGACTCAGCCATGAAATCCTGTCTTTTGTAATAAAATGGATGCAACTGGAAACCATTATGCTTAGTTAACTAAGCCAGTCTCAAAAAGACAAATATCTTATGTTTTCTCTGATATGTAGTTGTAATATAGAATAAAAAAATTGTATAGGAATGAAACAGACATCTTGTGATTTGATTGTTATTTTTAGTCCTTGTTTATACTGCTGTGAAACTATGATCCTTATGCTTTTTACTTGTTGAATAGTATGGTTCGTGTTGCAATAAGCCTGTGATTACAGAGAGGACTGGGATTGCATATTTGCAAAAGTTCAAGAAGGGAAAGGAAGGGTTGGGAGATAAGGAAGGGAGAGAAGAATGGAGGGCATTATGGTTGTTCTCAGAGTTGCACCTGTGAAATGCATGAGATCAGTTATCTTTATATTGATAAAATTTTTAAAAAAATTAAAAATAAAAGGGGGGCATTCTTTTATGTTCTTTAATCAATAATACAGTTTTAATGACAGGAAATGGAGCAAAATGCAAGCAAGAGAAGAGCAATGTGAATGTACATCAGTAAGGCAAGTCAGGATTTTGGCTAAATTAGAGGCATCTCTTCTAGAAGCAGTGAATTTACGGGTCAAGTTAGAAGCAAGCTGACACACTCTGTTTATTTGTTTTCCTTCTCATGGCTGGGTTGCTCCGTGCTCTTCACTTGATCCAGGTCCCCAGAGTTTCCCTTTGTCTCTCCACTGCTACAGTCAACTTTCATTAGCTTTTATTGCACTTAAATGGTTGGTTTTACTTAAAGAAACATGATTTTTTCTTTTTTTTTCTTCCTCTTTTTTTTTTTTTTTTTTTTGTGACAGGCGGAGTTAGACAGTGAGAGAGAGAGAGAGATAGAGAGAAAGGTCTTCCTTTTTCCGTTGGTTCAGCCCCCAAATGGCTGCCACAGCCGGTGTGCTGCGGCCAGCGCACTGCGCCAATCCGAAGCCAGGATCCAGGTGCTTCCTCCTGACTTCCATGTGGGTGCAAGGCCCAGGCATTTGGACCATCCTCCACTGCCCTCCCGGGCCACAGCAGAGAGCTGGACTGGAAGAGGAGCAACTGGGACAGAATCCGGTGCCCCAACCAGGACTAGAACTCGGGGTGCCGGCACCGCAGGTGGAGGATTAGCCTAGTGAGCACAACACCAGCCTGATTTTTTTTCTAAGCCCTAGGAATTATGTTATCAAACACATCTAGCATGTACTATGCAGTATACGTATATTTAATATTTACACAGCAAACAATATAACTAATCTATTAATTTCATGTAAAAGCCATGTATATTGCTTCTAGAATTTAAGCTTTACATATAGATGCTATGGATTCAGTTGTGTTGTATTCTATGCTGTATATTTACAGACTATATCACTTAGTACATGATACAAAATCAGTACACATATATTAAATTGACAAATGAATGAAATTTTTGGAACTGTCATGGGCCTTTGGGAATTTTCATGATCCTGGAAATTCACTTTTCTTCTTTCATATTTTTGATACTCTGTTTCCAGAACCTCACACTGTATTCTTTGTTGGTATACTAGTCTTTCTTTCATTTAAGTATGATTCCTGCTTTTTGGTTTTCTGATAAAGGCTACAAAGGGTGGCAATTTTTGACCTTATTCACTGGTAGGCTACACTTCTACTGTGTAATAATAAATCCCTGAGACTCATAGTATTACAGTAAATATTACTAATAAATCATTAGAATGCCTTAGTCTAGCAGAATGAAGGGTTGGAAGGACTTCAGGGCTCTGTTCCACACAGGATTCCCACCTCACCCCCACCCCGCCTCCTACACACACACACACACACACTCTGCTGTTTGACACAGCAGTCATGGATATAGCATGCCCTACACCACTTTTTTTTTCTTATAGAATAGGTTTTATATCTAGGCAAGGAAGGATGTGCATATATTGGGCACCACAATCACTTGGCCTTACAATCACTTGGCCTTACTCAACTGCAAGGAGCAATGGGAAATACAGGTTCGTTTCTTTCTTCTTCTTCTTCTTCTTTTTTTTTTTTAAGATTTATTTATTTATTTGAAAGCCAGAGTTACACACAGAGAGATGCTGAGGCAGAGAGAGAGAGAGAGAGGTCTTCCATCCACTGGTTCACTCCCCAGTTGGCCGGGGCTGTGCTGATCCGAAACCGGGAGCCAGGAGCTTCTTCCTGGTCTCCCATGTGGGTGCAGGGGCCCAAGGACTTGGGCCATCCTCTACTGCTTTCCCAGGCCATAGCAGAGAGCTGAATTGGAAGTAGAGCAGCCGGGACTTGAACTGGTGCCCATATGGGTTGCTGGCACTGCAGGAAGTGGCTTTATCCACTATGCCACAGTGCTGGCTCCTACAGGTTTCTTTATGCTTAAAGGAAACAGTTTTAAATCCTCCATTGAAAGCATTAAGCCTGTGTCTATAATGTGAATTCAAAATATATTAGCTCAAAAATTTAGAAAGAAAGCATTTCTATCAATGGTAGAGAAAGCATTAAGGAAAATGGTAATAATATTTATGCTGAACATGTAGGATTGTTTCTGCCAAATCTTAGACATCAGAATGGATCTTTTATTCTTCTCACACTTGGTGAGTAGTGTGAGTATAGAATTTTAGTTTGGAAATCGGTTTTCCTCAGAAGTGTGAGTATGTCTCCATTCTTCTCTCTGTACAGTGCTATTATGTATTATCTTTTGTGACTCCTTTGACCTCCCACCCCACAACTTCCATCCATGTCCATCCTCGCCACATGCTCCTTGTATTACCTTTAGCTCGTGTGTACCCTAGGTATGCCTAGCGTGAGCCAGGTTTAGTTCATCCCAGTAGCTTTGTGGGACCCTTGCACTCTGGGCACATATTCTTTTGTTCTAGATGCTGTATTTATTTTTCCTTTTTTTCATTAACATTTGGCCTTGACTGTTAGGTATTGAGATACTATACTCCTCATTCTGTAAAACCTTATTTGCACTGACCACTCTGAACACCCTCTATTTTTATAGTATTATTTTTTCTTTCTTCTCCACAAACTCCACTGACAGCCCTCCTAATGTATTTGGTATGCTTTTTATGTTGTATCTATGTTGTTCTCTTAGGTTTAGGGTTATGATTAGAATTCACATTTGATAAAGAATATTATGGATCTCATTACATTAAAAAATTAAAATGTGAATTGAATTTTAAAATCTATTCTTATTGCTTTGTGATTGGCTAGCATCTAATGGCTAACTGTTCCTCAGTATGTATTCACTATAGTCTGGTGTATACCTAAATTTATTCCATCTCTACCATGCCAGAACAATACATCATTGAATAACCTCATACACAGTGAGTTATGATCTATGCAAGATTTTACTTGGCTCTTCAACTAGGAGGGTTTACAGGGACACGCACACACATACACACACATAGGTACACAATGAAGCGATTGAAGAAAAAGACTTAATTTTGTTATCTACCAAACTAACTTTGTCTTCTTTGTTTGTACTCTTGTACCTCTCCCTCTATACATTTTTCTGTAAAACATGACAAAATTATTCTATATTTCTTCTCTAGTCTCATAATTCACTTTGTATATTTTGAACTTTAGTTCATTTGAAGTTTGCCTTTTTATATGGTATAAGGTTAAAATCCACATCTATCTAATTTTTCTCATGTAGATAGATACGGAACATTTTATAAACAATTGTTTTGTTTAATTACTAATTTGTCATTCTGCATTATCATGAGTGCCGGACCCTTGCACAAATCATCTCTTCATTTGCTTGGTTAGTTTTCCATTCAATTTGTTGATCCCTTGGCTCCAGGTACAATGTTATTTTTCTTTTTTTTAAGATTTATTTTATTTATTTAAAAGACAGAGTTACCTAGAGAGAGTGAGAGAGAGAGGTCTTGCGTCTGCTATTTCACTCCCCAATAGCTGCAGTGGCCAAGGCTGGGCCAGACTAAAGCCAGGAGCCAGGTGCTCTGGGTCTCCCATGTGGATGCAGGGGCCCAAGCACTTGGGCCATCCTCCACTGCTTTCCCAGGCACATTAGCAGGGAGCTGGATTTTAAGTGGAACAGCCAGGACTCAAACTGGTGCCTATATGGGATGCTTTACCCTAAATGCCACAATGCCAGCCCCAAACTATTAGTCTTTAAAAAAAAATTAATTGCTCTGACTTTGTAACACATTACTTTCTTTACAAGGATAGCCCCATAAAACCAAACCAACTTCATATTTCCTTTTAAAAAATTGGCTTTTGTATTTGTGAAACATTATTTTCATTTAATTTTAGAATAAGTGTATCAAATTCCTCAAACATTTTGCCAAAATTTTATTGGAGTTACACGGAATCTATTAATTTACTGATATTTTATACTTTTATAATATTAACCGATAATGTACATAAGTAAAGTATACGTATCCCCACATTCTTTTTTCATGTCCGTTAGCATTTATTTTCCCCCACTGAAAGTTTTATGTTTTCTTCTGTTATTCTTAGGGTAAGAGGAATGTGAGAGCTGTTATCTTGGGGAGGCATGGCAAAGATACATTTTTGGAAATAATTTAAGAATGGTAGTAAAAGTAATATGGTTTACAGCTGTGAAGTGACAAATTTAAATAATGACAGTGATAATATAGATTACTAATTGTTTACTTTTTTCCTTTGTAATATTTTTCAGTTTTATTACCATGATTATTATTACCTGTATATAGTTCATAAAAAGAAAATGCTCGCTTTCTGTATTTTTACTTACTGAATCATTTAATTCAATTCTATTTTGTCCAAATCTTTTTTTCTTCTATAATATACTGTGTTTTGTCTGTAGCATGGAACACTCTCACCATCCTTTAGTGTATTTAAACTTGTTAGTTAATTCTGCCCTCAAAAATCCCCAATGTATTTAAGTCTTGCTATTTACTATTTTAAAGATTTATTTATTTATTTGAAAGCCAGAGTTACACAGAGAGAGGAGAGGCAGAAAGAGAGGGAGAGAGAGGTCTTCCATCCACTGGTTCACTCCCCAGTGGCCGCAATGGCCGGAGCTGTGCAGATCCGAAGCCAGGAGCAAGGAGCTTCTTCCTGGTCTCCCATGTGGGTGCAGGGACCCAAGGACTTGGGCCATCCTCTACTGCTTCCCCAGGCCATAGCAGAGAGCTGGATTGGAAGTGGAGCAGCCGGGACTTGAACTGGTGCCCATATGGGATGCCGGCACTTCAGTCCAGGGCGTTAACCCACTGCACCACAGCGCCGGCCCCGCTATTTACTTTTTAAAGATTTAATTTTATTAGCCGGTATCCTGGCTCAATTGGTTAATTCTCTGCCTGTGGCGCCAGCATGCCATATAGGCGCCGGGTTCTAGTTCCAGTTGCTCCTCTTCCAGTCCAGCTCTCTGCTGTGGCCCGGGAAGACGGTGGAGGATGGCCCAAATGGTTGGGCTCCTACACCCGCATGGGAGACCAGGAAGAAGCACCTGGCTCCTGGCTTCAGATTGGCGCAGCGCTGACCATAGCAGCCATTTGGAGAGTGAACCAACGGAAAAAGGAAGACCTTTATCTCTCTCTCTCACTGTCTATAACTCTACCTGTCAAATTTAAGAAAAAAAGTTATTTATTTGGAAAAATGGAGTGATAGAGTGGGAGTGGAGAGAGAGAGAGAGAAAGAGAGAGAGAGAGATCTATCGCTCTTCCATAAGCTGATTTACTCTCCAAAAACTAGAGCTGGCCATGATGAAGCCAGGAGTCAGGAATTCCGTCTGGATCTCCCACGTGTGTGGTAGGGCCCCACGTGCTTGGGGCATCTTTGGCTGCCATCCTAGGCATCTTAGCAGGAAACTGGATTAACAGCAGAGCATCTGGAACTCCAACCAGTCTCCAGTATGGGATACTGCATTGTAGGCGGCAGCTTAACCCTATGTGCCACAATACTGGCCCCAAATCTTGCTGTCCTTAAAACCTCCCCTATCTCTCTACCCACTTACCTTACCTTGATTTCTTTAAATCCTTTTATATTTTGATATCTTCTCAAACTGTTTTCTTTTTGAGGCTCTTTGCTCATTTTTTCTACTGATAAATTCTTTTCTAAAAATTTTATTTAAGTTATACAAGTTTCATGTATTCTAGATATGCAGATTTAGGAACATAGTGATACTTCCCACCATTCCCTCTCTCCCATTAAAGCATTTATTTATTTTTTGTTTTTTTTTTTGTTTTTTTTTTGCACTATACTGAGGATGAGAAAAAAAGATTCCAAAATTTCCTTTTGATTTCTATTACATATTTCAGAAGTGTATTCTGTGCTTGGGTCTTGAAGAAAATGTTTGATGCATGACATCTTAATTTTGGCTGAATACTGTAATCAATACACAATTCTTCTTAAGTGCTGAAACTTAACTGAAAAGTGATCGCTGTTAAATATAAGAGTGGGAATAAGAGAGGGAAGAGATGTGCAATTCGGGACATGCTCAAGCTGACTTACCTCAAACGGTAGAGTTAGAAACATACCAGGGGATTCCAATTCAATCCCGTCAAGGTGGCATGTACCAATGCCATCTCACTAGTCCCAGTGATCAATTTCTGTTCACAATTGATCATAATGATAGGACTAAGAACCAAAGGGATCACATAAACAAGACTAGTGTCTGCAAATACTAGCTGATAGAATAAAAAAGGGAGAGAACGATCCAACACGGGAAGTGAGATACACAGCAGAACCATAGAATGGCAGATGTCCTCAACAGCACTCTGGCCTCAGAATCAGCCCTTAAGGCATGTGGATCCGGCTGAAATGCCCATGAGAGTATTTCAGGCATGGAAAGCCAAGACACTCTGGCAAAAAAAAAAAAAAAAAAAAAAAAAAAGAAAGAAATGAAAGATCTCCGCGAGTGAGATCCCATTGGAAAGTACGGGTCATCAAAGAAGGAGGTACCTTTCTCTGAAGGGAGGAGAGAACTTCCACTTTGACCATGGCCTTGTCTAAAAATGATCAGAGTCAGTGAACTCAGGGGGCTTCCATAGCCTTGGCAGCTCATGACAAGAGCCTAGGGTGATTACTGAGGCCATAAACAAGAGTGTCAATTTGTTAAGTCAACAACAGGAGTCACTGTGCACTTACTCCTCATGTAGGATCTTTGTCCTTAGTGTGCTGTACATTGAGATTTAATGCTATAACTAGTACTCAAACAGTATTTTTCACTTTATGTTTCTGTGTGGGAGCAAACTGTTGAAATCTTTACTTAATGTATGCTAAACTGATCTTCTGTATATAAAGAGAATCGAAAATGAATCTTGATGTGAATGGAAGGGGAGAGGGAGTGGGAAAGGGGAGGGTCGCGGGTGGGAGGGACGTTATGGGGGGGAAACCATTGTAATCCATAAGCTATACTTTGGAAATTTATATTCATTAAATAAAAGTTTAAAAAAAAGAAAAAAATAGATAATTATTTTATTATTAATTTTGTCTTTTTGTATTTTCTATGAGATGAGCTGTATCTATGTCCATTCATGAATGAAGAGATGAGATTATCTTTAGACTTACTCAGCATGCATGTTTGTATAAGACCCTTCTCAGATACACTGCTGAAAAAATGTATATAGCCATTATTTCACTTTCTGAAGTCTGATAAACATTTATACTTCCATTCTATGAGTCATTATTGGATTCATGTATAATTTTCTTCTGCCCTGTTATCATATTTGGCACACTGAGTCCATTGAGTATATAGCATACAAAAATGTCCAAAATGAAATATGTTCTAGATCTCACTGTAGCTCCGTCTGAACAAAGAACAGTGATTATGAGGCCTTAAATCAAATCAGATAATTAAAGAATTAGCCCTAAATCCACTCCAAACCTTCCAGATCTTTTCTCTGATTCAATATGGTGAACTCTAACCATGTCAAATACTTGGATTTATGTTGGCACATGGGCTGCTTGTCCACCAAGCGTTGCCAGTGTAATAATGATTACCTTATTTCTGGTCATATTGTTTTCCTCTTCCATGTTGCATTTTAATCTTTAATTATGTGAAATTGTTGGTTTTTGCCTTCTCTTGTATTCTCATGAATATTTTAGTGAAGATTTTGAAGAAGCTGCATTGAATGTGTATTTCTAGAAACCATTTCATATAAATATTTTGTTAGTATTTTTCAGAATAACTGTTATAAATGTCAGTGCCGTCTACTTGTGATAACTTGGAATTAATTCACAGAAGAGGCAAGTGAAAGTCAAAATTTACTTTTGCTTACATTTGATATTTACTCTCTGACCTCAGCATTGATACCATGGTATTTACATGAAATTTAGAAAGTTTAAAATTATCTTTCATGTGAGTGAAATACAATAGCACTGGTAAAGGAAAAAGGACTATATGTTAAATGCAATATTTATTTTAAAGGACCATTGTTAATCAGAAATTAGTACATTTAAAATCTTAATAACATGAAGAAATAATTCATTTTCTTCAAGTTAGCCAATTTCTGCAGAGTCAATGAATATAAAATGTGACATCTTCTATAACTATTTGACCTATTAATATCATTACAGACTTAGTAGTCTCTAATTATTCCATTGTTTGACTTTTATCTATTTCTTAGTCTGTGGACTCATGTGTATAAGAAACTACCACAAACATCAGTATGTAGTTTGTTAAAAAATTGAATTTAATCATAGGTCTCTCTTTTTTAAATTTTTTTAAACTTTCTAAACCCTTATTAAAATTTTGGTATAGTATTCATCTGTCTGATGCTGATGTTATTATTCTGATTTCCCTGTGTCTCACAGGGTCACTTATACATAGATATGCAAGGATATTTTGTTATAATCAGAATAAATAAATTGTTAAATTTTGATAAGTTTTATTATAGTGGTAATTTTGGTGTTTGGGACTTTATTTATAACAGGGTTTTTTTGTGTGTGTGATTTTTGATCTGGATCTGCTTGTGTACCTTAAAAAAAATCTCAACACATTTATGAAATTTAATTTGCTTTACTGGAAGTAATAATGTAAAATAGTTTAATAGCTGGCTGCCACAGTTTCTTCTACCACTTCTATTTTAGGCATAATAATAATAATAAAGTAATAATAATGATTATAATTAATGAGTAACTGTCATTACTAGGCACTATTACTTAAAACAGACTTATTCAGTTCTTAATAGAGGAGAAACTGAAGTTCAAAGAGTTAGAGCTTGTCAAGATAGCTCATCCAGGAAATTGTGAATCCAGGATTTTAATCCAGAATGAGCTGTGTGATAGCTGCTTCAGGTTTTCTTATAAGTTCACTAGAAGTCATGAGGTCATACTTTTTCATTCATGCTATAATTACTCATTAACAAGTTAGTTTATATTCATATTCATCTCTTTTCAATTTAGTTCATATTCTCCACAAAGACTTATCCAACATCTTCATCCAGTTCCCAACCTTCCCAACCTTGGGTACTACTCTCAGGGAATTAGAATGATGTTGCCTTAAGGTACCACCATTTAATATCTGTCTGTTTCATCACATAAATGCACCCCTACTTTTACCTACCCCAGTCAAAATAATCTAACTTCTCTTGCCAATGTTTTCATTTGTTTGGACTCAAGGCTCTAAACATCCAAGTTCATTTGTCTATTACTTTTATAATGAAATAAGAGAGTAAAAATGAAACAAATAAAATGAATTTCATTTTCCTACTACTCTGCTCTACTTGTTCATTTGTCAAAGAGGACATTTTTAAAGAAGCTGCACTCAGTTCATATAACCCATATCTGAAGGTATGGGTTTCGTAGCTCATCCACAAATAATATCCATTTTCTTTCTTTACCCATAATAAGCACCTAAATTAAATTTTTTAAAAAAAGTTTAAGCAATGGACCTAAATCTGAAGATCCACAATATATCAGCTCAACCTTAAAAATATGAATATATCTTTTTATTTAAAATTACAATATAAGATAATGTGTTAGATCTAGCAGTTAAGACACCTACATCACACATCAGAGTGCCTGGGTTCAAGTCCCAGCTCGGATTCCTGACTCTAGCTTCCTACGAAAGCAGATCCTGGAAGGCTATGGTGATGACTTAAGAGACAGGGATCCTGCCAACCATGTGAGAGACCTGGACCTGCACGTGGCTGTTATGAGAATTAGGAGAGTAAATCAGTGGATGAAAACACACTCTCTCTCTCTGTCTCTGTCTCTCCCTCTCACCCTTCCTCTCTCTTCACAACCCCAAATAAATGAATAAAACTTGAAAAAAATCTTTTAAAAGTTAAAAGGAAATTAAGGGTTAAAGGGCTTTTGAAAATCATTATAGTTATATTCCAATTAAGTTTATAGTTGTACATTGTAAAACACTCTCACAAGTAGATACATGGAAAGATTTGAAATAACTAAAATGTTGGGTAGATCTGATTTCATACTATGTCTCCACTAGTCAAGGACTGCTGTCTGCTCATCAACATCATTGACAATTTCAGGTGGGGGTTCAGAGTAACAGGTTTAAAATGATAATTCAAAAAGTTAATGGAAAATTGAATTTAAAGATATGTTTATGTTTGTGCAATGAATTTTTAAATCATGGATTTTTCTAATACACATTTTCCATTAGCTTTTTGAAGTACCCACATATTTATTACAAAATTTATATGAAACAGCCATGTTGAAATTTCAGAGATCTCTCAGTTCTATTTTACACTCTTCTTTTAAGATTTATTTATTTATTTCAGAGATAGAGTTACAGACTGGAAAAGGGAGAAAGAGAGAGAGACAGAGACAGAGACAGAGACAGAGACAGATATCTATCTATCTTCTGTCCTCTGGTTCACTCCCCATGCCTGGATCTGGGCTGATCTGTATCCAGGTGCCAGGAGCTTCCTCTGGGTCTCCCACATGGGTGCAAGGGCACAAGCAGATGGGCCATTTCCATTGCTTTTCCAGGCTATTAGCAGGGAGCTGAATCGAACCTGGAGCAGCCAGGGTTCAAACCAGCACCCGTATGATATGCTGGTACTGCAGATGGAGGCTTAACCTACTATGCCACAGCATCACCCCCTTTACGAACTCTTAATATACAGATTTTTAGAACTACAACATACGATTTTATGCTTACAGTAATGTTTCTAAAAATACAAAACTAATATATTTTGCAATAAATATTATCCTTGAACTACAATAAAAAGTAACATAATAATAACTCACAATGATATTTTACACCTCCATAAAAAAATCCATCTGCTTCCAAAAATATAAAATGTCCTCCAAACCCAATCAAACTGTATAAGCAATATTCATTCATATCCCATATTTTGAATCACAGGTACACTTTAATCTTCTTAGAAATAAAGTCATTTTTTACTTTCATACACTTTCTGTTTAGATCATATTCCCACCTCCTCATTTTGCTTGGATTAATATTACCTGTCTTTCTGGTTTTATTTCTTGTGGAAAATTCTTTGCCTGTATAATTTTTCTTTTCTGAAAAGACAGGACATATTAGCTAAGGATTAACCGTATAGACTACTCTTAAGCCCACCTCTGCAATTTAAAAGCTGTGCCACCTTGAGTAAGTTATTTAACATCTCTGTACCTCGTACTTTTGTCCATTAAAGGGTGTGATATACCTACTTCATGAGTTCATTCTGAGGAATACACAACCTGAGACATAATAAACAGAGCAGCATCTGCTATATCTTTTTTCCTGATATGTGTGATACATTGGTAATAATTATTATGTTCTCTCATAATATCCTTTTGTCTTCTTAATACTTGCCCTATCAGGAGGATGACAATTCTATAATTAATGATTGTTTATTAACATTTCCTGGAAAGATAATATGATATATTCAGGAAAGAATTATATCTCTTTATTTGCTACAGTATTCCCAGTGCCTAGTATAATATAAACACTTTATGGATGATTATTGGATGAAATAGTACCTACTATGTCATGGTGACTGAAATAGGGATTTATTATACATCATCTCCTAGACACTAAACAAGAGACAAGCACCAGATAGCATTGTAGTCCAGGAAACTGAGCCGTCAATCTCTGCCATCATTTGACAATCAATTGTAGTCAAACTCCCTATCACAGGCTCTGCACTGCTTCTAGGTGATTTCTCCTTCAAGCTCCATGAAGCCACAAAGCCAAAACAGTCAAGAAAAGCAACATTAAGAAATGTAGCCTGTAGTGTCAGTTTAAGATTTGCTAACATAATTACTGGCTTATCATCTTCCATGAATGGTTACTTAAAAATATTTGGAATAATCACCTTTGATTTTAACATTGTATATAACTAGTTTATCATGATGACACCTCATCTTCGCACCTTCTAATCTTGTCATTTTTTTTTTTTTAAACTTTTATTTAATGCATATAAATTTCCAAAGTACGACTTATGGATTACAATGGCTTTCCCCCCATACCGTCCCTCCCACCCACAACCCTCCCCTTTCCCACTCCCTCTCCCCTTCCATTCACATCAAGATTCATTTTCGATTATCTTAATATACAGAAGATCAGCTTAGTATACATTAAGTATGGATTTCAACAGTTTGCTCCCACACAGAAACATAAAGTGAAAAATAATAGATGATTTTTTAAAATGATGATGAAATCAGAGCAGACCTATTGTCATGTTTAATCCCAGTGAGAGTCAAGTTGGGAATTGATAATTTCTTTTTTTTTTTTTTTTTTTTTTTTTTACAGAGGATCAGTTTAGTATGCATTAAGTAAGGATTTCAACAGTTTGCACCCCCATAGAAACACAAAGTGAAATATATTGTTTGAGTACTCGTTATAGCATTAAATCTCAATGTACAGCACATTAAGGATAGAGATCCTACATGAGGAGTAAGTGCACAGTGACTCCTGTTGTTGACTTTACCAATTGACACTCCTGTCTATGGCATCAGTAATCTCCCTATGCTCCAGTCATGAGTTTCCAAGGCTATGGAAGCCCTCTGAGTTCTCCGATTCTTATCTTGTTTAGACAAGCTCATAGTCAAAGTGGAGGTTCTCTCCTCCCTTCAGAGAAAGGTACCTCCTTCTTTGATGGCCTGTTCTTTCCACTGGGATCTCACTCGCAGAGATCTTTTGCCAGAGTGTCTTGGCTTTCCATGCCTGAAATACTCTCATGAGCTTTTCAGCCAGCTCCGAATGCCTTTAGGGCTGATTCTGAGGCCAGAGTGCTATTTAGGACATCTGCCATTCTATGAGTCTGCTGAGTATCTCACTTCCCATGTTGGATCACTCTCCCCTTTATTTACTCCATCAGTTAGCGTTAGCAGGTACTAGACTTGTCTATGTGCTCCCTTTGACTCCCAGTTCCTTCACCATGCTTGTCATTTTTTTTTTTAATGCATCAAAATGCTTTAATTGGATAGCAGTAGGTAATAGGATAGAAAATTTTTTTGTTATATCTTTTTTTTTAAACTTTTATTTAATGCATATAATTTTCCAAAGTACGACTTATGGATTACAATGGCTTCCCCCACATACCGTCCCTCCCACCCACAACCCTCCCCTTTCCCACTCCCTCTCCCCTTCCATTCACATCAAGATTCATTTTCGATTATCTTAATATACAGAAGATCAGCTTAGTATACATTAAGTATGGATTTCAACAGTTTGCTCCCACACAGAAACATAAAGTGAAAAATAATAGATGATTTTTTTTAAGTGATGATGAAATCAGAGCAGACCTATTGTCATGTTTAATCCCAGTAAGAGTCAAGTTGGGAATTGATAATTTCTTTTTTTTTTTTTTTTTTTTTTTTTTTTTACAGAGGATCAGTTTAGTATGCATTAAGTAAGGATTTCAACAGTTTGCACCCCCATAGAAAGACAAAGTGAAAAATACTGTTTGAGTACTCGTTATAGCATTAAATCTCAATGTACAGCACATTAAGGATAGAGATCCTACATGAGGAGTAAGTGCACAGTGACTCCTGTTGTTGACTTTACCAATTGACACTCCTGTCTATGGCATCAGTAATCTCCCTATGCTCCAGTCATGAGTTTCCAAGGCTATGGAAGCCCTCTGAGTTCTCCGACTCTTATCTTGTTTAGAGAAGGTCATAGTCAAAGTGGAGGTTCTCTCCTCCCTTCAGAGAAAGGTACCTCCTTCTTTGATGACCTGTTCTTTCCACTGGGATCTCACTCGCAGAGATCTTTTGCCAGAGTGTCTTGGCTTTCCATGCCTGAAATACTCTCATGAGCTTTTCAGCCAGCTCCGAATGCCTTTAGGGCTGATTCTGAGGCCAGAGTGCTATTTAGGACATCTGCCATTCTATGAGTCTGCTGAGATTCTCACTTCCCATGTTGGATCACTCTCCCCTTTATTTACTCCATCAGTTAGCGTTAGCAGGTACTAGACTTGTCTATGTGCTCCCTTTGACTCCCAGTCCCTTCACCATGACCAACTGTGAACTGAAACTGATCACCTGGAACAGTGAGATGGCATTGGTACATGCCACCTCGATGGGATTGAATTGGAATCCCCTGGTATGCTTCCAACTCCACCACTTGGGGCAAGTCAGCCTGAGCATGTCCCAAATTATACATCTCTTCCCTCTCCCATTCCCACCACCATGTTCAACAGGGATCACATTTCAGTTAATTTTCAACACTTAAGAATAACTGTGTATCAATTACAGATCTAAAACAAAATGGAGGAATCTGGAACACATCATGCTGAGTGAAATAAGCCAGTCCCAAAGGGACAAATACCATATGTTCTCCCTGATCGGTGACGACTGACTGAACACCAAGAGGGAAACCTGTTGGAGTGAGGTGGACACTATGGGAAATGGTGGCTTGATCAGCATAGCCCTGACTGTTAATGAACAACTTAATACATTATCCCTCTTAGTAGTTTTTTTATCTGTTCTACTTAATATGACTGGTTTAGATCTGTAACTAATCTTGTCATTTATTATAAATTTTGTGTAGTTTGTTTCACTACACTGTGTCATGTGGGGCTACATTTCTAGGACTCTGCTATGTTTTGCCCTATGCTTAGATGTCTTTGGTTATTATTTTTTTTTCTGTTTGTTCCTCAGTTTTGGTTGTTCTTGTGTAATACTTCCTCTCAAGTTGTCTTTGCCAGTGATCAAGTTTATATTGTAAATTCTGCTGACAAGTGGCATCCACATGTTCAAAGTAGACAGAAACATAATCTCGCATTAATATATTTTTGAAAGCAAATTCCTGTGATTCTATTACTAATATAAGTTGTTTCACTATCAGAACTGTGTATATTACAAATATTATTTAAATATATTATACATACTGAAACACTTAGAATATACATTATTTGGTACTATATTTAAGTTATATGCATGTATGCTTTTGAAATTTATTCTTACTTATTTATTGACCTAAAAGGGAGAGAGAGAAAGACAGAATGATGATCATCCATTGACTGGTTCACTACACAAATGCCACAGTAGTAACCAGGCCTGGGCCAGCTTGAAGCAAGGAGTCTGAAACTCATTCTGGATCACTCTCCTGCGTATCACAGACCCGAGTAATTGGGCCATCATATGATGCCACCCAAGTGCACATTAGCAGGAAGTTGGAATAGGAAGCAGACCTGGGACTCAAGCCCAGGGCCTCTCATATGGAATACAGGCATCTCAAGTGGCACATTAATGACTACATCAAATAGTTGACCCTGAAAAGATTTTAAAATGTTTGATTTTTTTTAAAGATTTATTTTTATTTATTTGAAAGTCAGAGTTACACAGAGAGAGAAGGAGAGGTAGAGGTAGAGGTAGAGAGAGAGAGAGAGAGAGAGGTCTTCCATCTCCTGGTTCACTACCCAATTGGCCACAACGGCTGGAGCTGTGCTGATCTGAAGCCAGGAACCAGGAGTTTCTTCTGGGTCTCCCACATGGGTGCAGGGGCCCAAGGACTTGGGCCACCCCCCACTGCTTTCCCAAGCCATAGCAGAGAGTTGGATTGGAAGTGGAGCAGCCGGGTCTTGAACCAGTGACCATATGGGATGCTGGTACTGCAGGCGGTGGCTTTACACACTATGCCACAGCGCTGGCCCCAAAATGTTTGATTTTCAAAATAAAGTTGTAAAGTAGCCGGCGCCGTGGCTCAATAGGCTAATCCTCCACCTTGCGGCGCCGGCACACCGGGTTCTAGTCCCGGTCGGGGCGCCGGATTCTGTCCCGGTCGCCCCTCTTCCAGGCCAGCTCTCTGCTATGGCCAGGGAGTGCAGTGGAGGATGGCCCAGGTGCTTGGGCCCTGCACCCCATGGGAGACCAGGAAAAGCACCTGGCTCCTGGCTCCTGCCAGGATCAGCGCGGTGCGCCGGCTGCAGCGGCGGCCATTGGAGGGTGAACCAACGGCAGAGGAAGACCTTTCTCTCTCTGTCTCTCTCTCTCTCACTGTCCACTCTGCCTGTCAAAAAAAAAAAAAAAAAAAAAAATTGTAAAGTAAATAACTTAGGTATGTATAAACACACTTCAATTGATTGATATTCTCCCTAAACACACATGGTATGTTATATACAGTACATTTCAAAGGAGATTTCTGTCTTGTAAATCGTAATTCTTTCTACAAAATGGCTCACCAATTATGACCAGAATAAAAACAGCACAGCTTTTGAGTTATTTACATAGTGCCCACTCATTCCTATCAATGGTTCTCAGTGCTGTTTATGAATGAGAACCTCAGAAAACATCATCACTGCAGGGCCCAATCCCAGTGCATTTTGACTTTTCATTGTGAGTACCTCCCCACCTCCATTACATTTGTTTTTAAAACTCCTGAAATGACTTTAATATGAGATCAGTGTTGAGAAACTCAGAGTTATATATTCATAGATTCTTAGTATTTTTTATCAAAACTTAATTTCTAATTTTCATAAACACATTTTGAAATATCAGACATCTGTAATTATGTATTATACAGAGTTTCAAGCATAACATCACAAAATAAATTATTTTCTCTTCCTTCTGATCCAACTGGTTTCTCTTTTTTTCAACTTTTATTTAGTAAATATAAATTTCCAAAGTACAGCTTATGAATTACAATGGCTTTTTCCCCCTATAACTTCCCTCCTACCCACAACCCTCCCAACTCCCGCTCCTTCTCCCATTCCATTCACATCAAGATTCATTTTCAATTCTCTTTATATACAGGAGATCAATTTAGTATATATTAAGTAAAGATTTCATCAGTTTGCACCCACACAGAAACTCAAAGTGTAAAATACTGTTTCAGTACTAGTTATAGCATTACTTCACGTTGGACAGCACATTAAGGACAGATCCCACATGAGAAGTAAGTACACAGTAACTCCTGACTCAAGTTGTTGACTTAACAAATTGACACTCTTGTTTATGGCATCAGTAATCTCCCTAGGCTCTAGTTATGAGTTGCTAAGATTTCAATAGTTTGCACCCACACAGAACGTAAAGTGTAAAATACTGTTTGAGTACTAGTTATAGCATAAATTCACATTGTACAATGCATTATGGACAGAGATCCTACATGAGGAGTAAGTACGCAGTGACTCCTGTTGTTGACTTAACAAATTGACACTCTTGTTTATGGCCTCAGTAATCTCCCTAGGCTCTTGTCATGAGTCGCCAAGGCTATGGAAGCCTTTTGAGTTCGTGGACATCAATCTTATTTAGACAAGGTCATAGTCAAAGTGGAAGTTCACTCCTCCCTTCAGAGAAAGGTACCTCCTTTGATGGCCCGTTCATTCTACTGGGATATCACTCACAGAGATCTTTCATTTAGGTGGTTTGTTTGTTTGTTTGTTTGTTTGCCAGAGTGTCTTGGCTTTCCCTGCCTAAAATATTCTCATGGGCTCTTCAGCCAGATCCAAATGCCTTAAGGGCTGATTCTGAGGCCAGAGTGCTGTTTAGAACATCTGCCATTCTATGAGTCTGCTGATTCATTCTATGAGTCCCATGTTGGATCATTCTCTCCGTTTTTAATTCTAATAGTTAGTATTAGCAGACACTAGTCTTGTTTATGCGATCCCTTTGACTCTTAGACCTATCAGTATGATCAACTGTGAACTGAAATTGATCACTTTGACTAGTGAGATGGCATTGCTACATGCGACCTTGATGGGATTGAATAGGAATCCCCTGGCACATTTCTTACTCTACCATTTGGGGCAAGTCAGCTTGAGCATGTCCCAAATTGTGCATCCCCTCCCTCTCTTATTCTCACTCTTATATTTAACAGAGAACACTTTTCCCAACTGGTTTCTTTTTGTAATTATAGTTCTTTGTCATTTCCTATTCTTTCTGCCACAAGATTTTTTTTTTTGAGTATCCTAAAACTTTCTGTTTTTTAAAGATGGCATGCAGTCTACATTTCTAATGATTCCATTTTAAAAAAAAGTGAGGATTGCTGGTGCTGTGGCTCACTAGGCTAATCCTCCGCCTGCAGCACTGGCACCCCGGGTTCTAGTCCCAATTGCTGTGCCAGATTCTGTCCCAGCTGCTCCTCTTCCAGTCCAGCTCTCTGCTATGGCCCAGGAGTGCAGTGGAGGATGGCCCAAGTGCTTGGGCCCTCACCTTCATGGGAGACGAGGAGGAAGCACCTGGCTCCTGGCTTCGGATCCGTGCAGGAAGCACCTGGCTCCTGGCTTCGGATCCGTGCAGCACGCCAGCCTCAGTGTGCTGGCCATAGTGGCCATTTCGGGGGGTGAACCAATGGAAGGAAGACCTTTTTCTCTGTCTCTCTCTCTCACTGTCTAACTCTGCCTGTCAAAAAGAAAAAAAAAAAAGCTAGGATCTAAGCCTTCTTTCAGTCTAATTGTTGTAGACTTATGCAACCATTTAATGTTTCTTATCTGAACTGTTACAACTGTTATACACACTTCCGGCCAGGACCTAGGCCAGTGATGTCTCCCCACCGCAATCCATCAGTCTATATTTCCAGATGAAGCAAGGGAACTTTGATTTATAAACCTAAACAAAATTTCTGACTATATTTATCCCTACTAAATGGATTCTATAGCATGTAAGAAAATACCCAAACTCCTAGATGTCCCAAAAACACTTTATACAAACAAAATTTCTTGTCCTTGTGCATATACATTTTTTTCCTGGAAAAAAATCTTACTTTTTTTTTGTCATTTCCAGATTAAATTTCATATACTTCATTTGCTATTCCCAAAATTCTCCAAAATAATCTTCAAGGAATTTTTTAACGGAAAACTGAGTATATGCATATAGGGAAGTTTGTTTGACCTAGTGAGATATTTTGCCATTGATGACTGCACTGACATTCTGTCTTGCAGGCTTTCAAAGAAGATAATACCAGTGTCTAAAGCTGATGGGGTTCTGGAATGCTAGCTCACTGACAAGATGGTGGCAATGTAACAGTGATTTACTACCTGGGAGATAAGATGCATCTGTCAGTCTCATTATGGTATTTTCTGCCTGCAGGCAAGCTATCTGGAAAGGCAAATCAAAACAAGAAACAGCAAATGAATGCTGGAGATTGGTATATTGCATTTGTACATATAAATTTTCCTTCAATAGTGTTACTTTTGATAAATGACAAATATGATGAAACATTTAAGGGAAATTGTTCAGATGTTTGCAGTTTTCTTTGAATAGCATCAAACTGTAAGATTCATTGATTAATTGATAAAGGAATAAATGGATAAATGAGGTATGGCTAAAATTCTGATGATAGAATCTAAGTAGTCAGGATATCGGAGCCATAAAACATCAATGTGGCTATACATTTGAAAATTAGTAAAATATTGAGAAAAAAGTTTTTAAGAGAGCATGAAATCAAAAGCAGTAGGATCTGATAGCCCAATGCATCCAGGCCACAGTGGGCTATATTTTCTAAGTATTCACACATACTGCTTGTTTTTACCCATATAAAATTCATTCATTAAAACATAATTGTTGGGGCCGGCACTGTGGCATAGCAGGTAAAGCCACCGCCTGCAGTGCCAGCATCCCATATGGGTGCCCGTTCAAGTACTGGCTGCTTCAGTTCCTATCCAGTTCTCTGATATGGCCTGGGAAAGCAGTAGAAGATGGCTCAAGCCCTTGGGAGACCTGCAAGAAGCTCCTGGCTCTTAGCTTCAGATCTGTGCAGCTCTGGCCATTGTGGCCAACTGGTGAGTGAATCAGTGGATAGAAGACTTCTCTCTCTCTCTGCCTCTCCTTCTCTCTCTAAGTAACTTTGACTTTCAAGTAAAATAAATAAATCTTTAAAAAAACAAAACAAAACAAAACATCATTGTTCTGTGTGCACAGCTATAGCTTACATGTTCGTAAAGCATCCTGGGGAGGCATGTATTGCAACTACTTGAAAAGCAGACTGAAAACTTTGTTCCTCACAAAAAAACTTCTAAAATTCCAAAAGCATTGGCTATTTTAGATCTTGCAGAGAGTTTATGGACTGAAGCATACAATAAAATTTAATCAATTTCCATTATATATTCTTGTTTATACTGTTACATATCTTCTATCTTTTTTAATTGAACAAATATTTTCTTTAATATACAATTATTGAGTACCCAATTCACATATATCAAAAAAATCTTAAAGGTAATCATGCTTATATTCAAAATAAGTCTCAATATATATCTTATTTTAATTATTTGTATTATTCTGGGGTATTTAAAATTTTTTTTCCAATTCTTTTCTTAATTATTTTTTCCAAAGAAACCTTTTATTTAAGGAATACATGCTTCATGCATTTAATAAGTACAACATTAAGAATGTAGTGATTCTTCCCACAGTTCCCTCCCTCCCACTCACAGTCCCAGACCTCTTCCTCCTCCTTCTCCTATTCCCAGTCTTATTTTATGCTAAGATCTATTTTCAATTAACTTTATACACAGAAAATTAAGTCTATAGTAAGTAAAGAGTTCAACAATTTGTACGAAAAAAAAAAAAAAAAAAAAAAGAAAAACTCTTCCTCATCACTGGAGACCAGGGCAGTTCAAAGTCTTAAAGTTCATTTCACTTTTTTTTGAGGAACTTAATTAACTTTATTTTTTATTTTTTAAAGAATAATTTATTTATTTGAAAATCAGATTTACACAGAGAGAGAAGGAGAGGCATAGAGAGTGAAAGATCTTCTATCTGCTGTTTCACTCCCCAGTTGACTGCATGGCCCCAGGTGTGCCGATCCTAAGCCAGGAGCTGGAAGCTTCCTCCAGGTCTCCCATGCAAATGCAGGGGCCCAAGAACTTGGGCCATCTTCCACTGCTTTCCCAGGTCATAGCAGAGAGCTGGATTGGAGGTGGAGCAATTGGGACTCAAACTGGTGCCCATATGGGTTGCTGGTACTGCAGCGGGGGCTTTACCCGCTATGCCATAGCACCAGCCACGGAACTTAATTAATTTTGAAGAAGCACCCAAGAATGATACAACTTTTGTGAGCACTTAGATATTACTGTAGTTTATGAAACAAAACATAAGAATACCCACCACTTAATACATTCAAAGAAACTAAGTCTTTAAGAACAAGTTTTATCATTAATTCAAGAAGATCCTAAGAAAAGAATCAATAGAGTTGGACACTTTGGCATAACTAAAACTTATGAGATGTAGGAATATCCTCCTCTTTATCCACAAAAATGAATTAAATCTTTGAATACAAGTTTGACTGTTAACTCTCATAATACAACTCATTGAGGACAGAGTTCCTGCATGGGAAGTTAGTGCAGTGACTCCTGTTGTTAATTTAACAATTGACACTCTTTATGATGTCAGCGATCACCCGAGGCTCTTGAAGTGAGCTGCTTAGACTATGAACGCCTTTTGAATCCAGAAACTCCATCAATATTTAGATAAGGCCATAAGCAAAGTGGAAGTTCTCTTCTCCAGTCAGAGAAAAGTACATCCTTCTTTGATGACTTCTTTCCACTAGGTCTCACTCACAGAGGTCCTTCATGTAGGACATTTTTTGTCACAGTGTCTTGACTTTCCAAACCTAAAATGCCCTCATGGGCTTTTCAGCCAGACCTGAATGCCTCAAGGGCTGATTCTAAGGTCAGAGTACTACTTAAAGTGATTGTCATTCTACGAGTCTGCTAATTGGACTGCTTCCCATGTTGCAGCATTCACTCCTTTTTAATTCTAACTACTATTATTACCAAACACTTAATGCTACTTATATGATCACTTTAAAACTTAATCCTGGGGCTAGCGCTGTGGCATAATGGATAAAAGTGCTACCTGCTGTGCCAGCCTCCCATATGGACTCCAGTTTGAGTACTGGCTGCCCCATTTCTGATCCAGCTCTCTGCTATGACCTGGGAAAGCAGTAGAAGATGGCCCAAGTCCTTGGGACCCTGTACCCATGTGGGAGACCCAAAAGAAGCCTCTGGCTCCTGGCTTTAGATTTGTGCAGCTCCAGCAGTGCGGGTAATTGGGGAGCAAACCGACAGGTTCTCTTTTTGCCTCTCCCTCTCTCTGTGTTACTCTGTCTTTCAAATAAATAAATCTTTAAAAAAAACCTTAATCCTATCTATGTAATCATTTTAACACTTAATCCTACCCATATGACCACTTTAACAATTAGAATGTTATTTTTACCACCCAGTTTAAAATGATTTAGGGTCCCATTTTAAGTTTTTGAACTCTACCCTTAGAAGTAAGTCTGTAGGCCAGCGCCATGGCTCACTTAGCTAATCTTCCGCCTGTGGCGCTGGTTCCCCAGGTTCTAGCCCCGATTGGGGTGCTGGGTACTAGTCCTGGTTGCTCCTTTCTATCCCAGCTCTGCTGTGGCCTAGGAGGGCAGCAGAGGATGGCCCAAGTGCTTGGGTCCCTGCACCAGCATGGGAGACTGGGAGAAAGTACCAGACTCCTGGCTTCAGATCGGCGCAGTGCTGGCTGTAGCGGCCATTAGGGGAGTGAACCAACAGAAGGAAGACCTTTCTCTCTGTCTCTCTCTCACTGTCTATAACTCTCTCTCTCTCTCTGTCTCTGTCTCTGTCTCTCTCTGTCTCTCTCACTGTCTAACTCTGCCTGGCAAAAAATAAAAAAAAAAAGAAGTAAGTCTGTAGGAGTATATGCAGAATGATACAGCTTTACATTTACAAGCTTCATACAACTTTATGAACACAGTGATTATTCCCCCCATGCCCAACCTCCCACTCACACTCCTACTCCTCTTCCTCCTACCTCTTTTATTCCTACTCTTACTTTTTTATTAAGATCTATTTTCAATTAATGTTATACAGATATGGTTAACTCTATGTTAAGTAAAAAGTTCAAAATAGTAAGAAAAAAAAAAACTTTCCCTCAACAATCAAGAGAAGTGCTGTTCAGAGTCATTGCTTTTCAAAATGTCAGTTTCATGACTACAGATTGCCTTTTAGGTACTCTATTAGTTATGACAGGTCAGGGAGAACATATGATATTTGTCCCTTGGGAATGACTTATTTCAATAAGTAGGTTTTCCAGATTCATCCATTTTTTTGCAAAGGACAAGATTACATTTTTTACCAAGGCATAGTATTCCATGGTATACATATCCCATAATTTCTTTATCAAGTCTTCAGTTGATGGGCGTGTGGGTTGATATCTTAGTTATTGTGAATTGAGCTGCAATAAGCATTCGGGTATTGATAACCCTTTTATATGCTGATTTTATTTCCCTTGGGTAAATTCCCAGAGGTGGGATGGCTGGACTGTATGGTAGGGCTTTCTTCAGATTTCTGAGGTATCTCCATACTGTCTTCCATAGTGGTTTCACCAGTTTACATTCCCATCAACAGTGGATTAGGGTACCTTTCCCCCTACATCCTGGCCAGCATTTGCTGTTTGTTGATTTCTGTATGAAAGCTGTTCTAACCAGAGTGTGAGGTGAAACCTCATTGTGGTTTTGATTTGCATTTGCCTGATAGCAAGTGATCTTGAGCATTTTTTCACAAGTCTGTTGGCGATTTGGATTTCCTCTTTTGAAAAATGTCTTTTAAGTCTTTTTCCCATTTCTTAACTGAGTTGTTTTTTCTGTTTTTGAGTTTCTTGATATCTTTATATATTCTTATTATTAATCCTTTATCAGTTGTATAGTTTGCAAATATTTCCTCCCATTCTGTTGGTTACCTCTTTACTTTGATCCTTTTTCTTTTGCAGTGCAGAGTCTTCTCAATTTGATGTGATCCCATTTGTCAATGTTGGCTTTCATTGCCTGTGGCTGTGGGGTCTTTTCCAAGAATTCTTTGCCTATGCCTTGCAGGGTTCCCCAATTTTCTTTATTAATTTGATCATATCGGGTCCATTTAGGTCTTTAATCCATTTTGAGTGGATTTTTGTGTAGGGTATAAGGTGGAGGTCTTACTTCATAGTTCTGCATGTGGAGATCCAGCTTTCTCAGCACTATTTGTTGAAGAGTCTGTCCTTGCTCCAGAGATTGGTTTTAGCTCCTTTGTAAACTATAAGTTGGTTGTAGATGCTTATATTGATTTCTGGTGTTTCTATTCTGTTCCATTGGTCTATACATTTGTTTTTTGTACCAGTAGCAGGATATTTAATTACAACTCTCCTGTAGTATGTCTTGGTATTGTGGTACTTGTAATCTGGTATTGTGATGCTTTTGGTTTTGTTATTGATGTCTGAAATCCTTTTAGCTATTTGGGATCTCTTGTGCTTCCATATGAATTTTAGGATCATTTTTTCCAGATCTGAGAAGAATGTCCGTGGTATTTTGATTGGTATTGCTTTGAATCCATAAATAGCTTTTGGTGGTATGTCTTTTGATGATATTAATTCTCCAATCAATGACCATTTGAGATTTTTCAATTTTTACTATCTTCCTCTATTTCTTCTTTTAATGTTTTCTAATTTTTATCATAGAGTTCTTTGACAACCTTGATTTTTTTTTATTTTAAACTTTTATTTAATGAATATAAATTTCCAAAGTACCGCTTATGGATTACAATGGCTTCCCCCCCATAATGTCCCTCCCACCCGCAACCCTCCCCTTTCCCACTCCCTCTCCCCTTCCATTCACATCAAGATTTAATTTATTCCAAGATTTTTTTTTTGTAGCTGTTGTGAATGGTATTGATCTTAGAAGTTCTTTCTCAGCCATGGCATTGTCTGTGTATACAAAAGCTGTTGATTTTTGTGTGTTGATTTTATATCCTGTTACTTTACCAAATTCTTCTATGCCTTCCAATAGTCTCTTAGTGGAGTCTTCTGGATCCCCTATATTTAGAATCATGTCATCTGCAAATAGGAATAATTTGACTTCTTCCTTCCTAATTTGTATTCCTTTGATTTATTTTTCTTACCTAATGGCTCTGGCTAAAACTTCCAGGACTATATTGAATAATAATGGTTAGAGTGGCATTCTTGTCTGGTTCCAAATCTTAGTGGGAATGTTTCCAACTTTTCCCCATTCAACAGGACATCAGTTGTGGGTTTGTTTTGAATTGCCTTGATTATGTTGAAGAATGTTCCTACTATACCCAATTTGCTTAGAATTTTCATCATGAAGAATGTTGTATTTTATCAAATGCTTTCTCTGCATCTATTGAGGTAATCATATGGTTTTTGATCTGCAGTTTGTTGATATCATTTATCATACTGATTGATTGCGAATCTTGAACCATCCCTGCATTATGGGGATAAATCCCTCCTGGTCAGGGTGAATGATCTTACTGATGTGTATTACATTCAATTGGCTAATATTTTGTTGAGGATTTTTGTCTCTATGTTCATCAGGAATATTGGCCTATAGTTCTCTTTCTCTGTTGCATATTTTCCAGTTTCGGGTATTTAGGGGATGCAGCTTTGTAGAAGTTTGGGAGGACTCCCTGCTTTTCAGTTGTTTCGTGTAGGTCGAGAAGAATTGGAGTTAGTTCTTCTTTAAATGCCTGGTAGAATTCAGCAGTGAAGTCATCCAGTCCTGGGTTTTCTTTGTTGGGAGGGCCTTTATTACTGATTCAATCTCTTTCTAGGTTATTGGTCTGTTTAAGTTTTCTGTATCTTCATGACTTAATTTTGGTAGATTGTATCCTTTAAAGATTCTATTCATTTCTTCTAGATTTCCAAGTTTGTTGGCATACAGCTATTTGTAGTAATTTCTGATGGTTGTTTTACTCATATGGTATCTGTTGTTACATTTCCTTTTTTATCCCTGATTTTATTGATTTGAATCTTTTCCTTCTTTTTTTGGCCAATTTCACCAAAGATGTATCGATTTTGTTTATTGTTTCAAAAAGCCAGCTTTTCATTTCACTTTTTTTTGTGTTTTTTTTTTTTTAGTTTTAATTCCATTTATTATTTCTTCTCTAATTTTAATTATTTCTTCCTTCCTCCTACTTTTGGGTTTGGTTTGTTATTGGTATTCTAGGTCCTTGAGATGCATTGATAGCTCATTTATTTGATACCTTTCCAGTTTCTTCATGTAGGCACTGATTGCTATGAATTTCCCTCTTACTAAAATAGAATTTGGGGTGCCATATGATATAACCATGTGCTTATTAATAAATTCCCAATATTAATAAGCCTGTGAGGGTTCTTGCCTTATATTCAGAGAATTCTGAATACCAGCATGAATGAATGAGGCAGCATGATATGTTTTAGCTTTTATTCAGTGAGAGAAATGCATAGGAGAATGAGGGCCCAAACTAAAAGGAGATATAAATCTGGGTTCATACTGAGAACTAGGAGCCAGCCACATGAAGGAGCATGCAGGCCAGGAAGCATGGGGCAAGTGGCCCAAATTCCATGTGCCCTGGAGGTTCAGGGACAGCAAGCCCTGCACTGGCAAAAGGCCAAAACGCCAAAAGGAGAGAGCAAGCCTGCCGTGTCCCAGAATTTCAATTCATTTCCAAAGGGGAGTGCTTAATTAGCCTGATTGACTGGTGGGTACACAAGTGTGGCCAGGTAGGGGCATGAGGTCACACAGGGGTGTGGTAAAGGCATGGTCTTCCAGCTCACAAACCTGATCAATTTTATTCTATATGCCTGCCTACAACATTACTGCTTTTGCTGTATCCCATAGGTTTTGATATGATGTATTGTCATTTTTATTTGTTTTCAGAAATTATTTGATTTCTCTCTTTTAAAAAAAAGATTTATTTATTTATTTGAAAGTGAGGGTCATACAGAGAGTGGAGAGGAAAAGAGAGAGAGAGAGAGGAGAGGTCTTCCATCTGAAGGTTCACTCCCAGTTGGTCGCAATGGCTGGAGCTGTGTCAATCCAGAGCCAGGAGCCAGGAGCTTCTTCCAGGTCTCCCACATGGGTTCAGGGGCCCAAGGTCCTGCGGCATTTTCTACCACTTTCCCAAGCCAGCAGAGAGCTGGATGGGAAGAGGAGCAGCCGGGACTAGAACTGGCACCCACATAGGATGCCAGTGCTTCAGGCCAAGATGCCAACTCACTGCACTACAGCGCCGGCCTCTTGATTTCTATTTTAATTTCTTCTGTGACCCACTGTTCATTCAGGATCATGTTGTTCAGTCTCAGCGTGTTTACATATGTTCCAGAGATTCTTGTGTTGTTGATTTCTAGCTTTATTCCATTGTGATCTGAAAAGGTGCATTGAATGATTTTGCTCCTTTTGAATTTGCTGGGACTTGCTTTGTTGCCTAGCATATGATCTATCCTACAGAATGTTCCGTATATTGATGAGAAGAGTATGTATTCTGCTACTGTGGGGTGAAAGGTTCTGTAGCTATCTGTTAGGTCCATTTGGCTGATAGTGTCGATTAATTCTTTTTTCCTTGTTGATTTTCTCTCTGGTTGATCTGTCCATTTGTGAGGAGTCAGATGGATTAATTGGTAGTCAGGGTGATCCCAAGAGAATTGGTGTATAGAATATTTACTTCCTCCCCAAAATGTTATCTCTAGCAAGAAAAAACAGGCTGTCCCTCTTCCTTTGGAATCTCCAAATTTACCATGAAAATACCAAGGGAGCTCTTCCTTAGCTCACAGCTTATTGTGAAAGCTATCCCACTCTTCTGGATGGTTTTCTGTTTTATCATGAGCAGGCCAGACAGGTTGGGGAATTATAAATCCAGTCCTTTGCTGGGTTTTGTTCCCACATGGGAACTGAATAGCAATCTGATTTCAAGTTTTGTATTTATTTATTTTTCTTCATACTGCAAGCTTCTTTGGGTTTTTTCCTCTCTTGGAAGCCCCCTCTCCATGCTTCTCTGGATGGAGGTCTTTGACTCCAATACATTTGTTTAAATCTCTCTGCTTGCCTGTTTGAAAATTCATAATGAATCAAGGTGATAATTTCTCCGCTTCTGTTCTTCGATAACATATTGATGAAAGTGGGGCATTGAGGTCCCCTATTACTATTGTATTGGAGTCTATGTCTCCCTTTAGGTCTATTAATATATTTTTTAAGTAGACAGGTGCCCTATAATTGGGTGAATATACATTTTTTATATCACATCTTCCTGTTAGATTGATCCCTTAATTATTACATAGTGCTCTTCTTCCTCTCTTTTAAGAGTTGTTATGTTAAAGTCAAATTTGTCTGCTATTAGGATGGCCACATCAGCTGTTTCTTGGTTTCTGTTAGCATGGGCTGTCTTTTTCCATCCTTTCATTTTCAGTCTGTGTGTATCTTTGTTGGTGAGATGCGTTTCTTGTAAGCAGCAAATAGATGGGTCTTGTTTTTCAATCCATTTAGGCAATATGTATCTTTTAACTGGAGAGTTGAGGCCACTTACATTCAAGATGACTATTGATAAGTAACGACCCGGCACTGCCATTTTTCCATAAATATTCCTAATGTTTAATTTAGATTCCTTTTGTATTTCCATTGGTGGTTTTCTACCTTCTCATTCTTTCATAATGATGGCTATCTTTCTGTGTTTCTGTGTAGTGCACATCTTTAAGCATCTTCTGTAAGGCTGGACGAGGGTTGACAAATTCTTTCAATTTCTGTTTGTTATAGAAGGTCTTCATTTCACCTTCACTCATAAATGCAAGCTTTGCAGGGTACAATATTCTGGGCTGACATTGCTTTTTCTTTTAAGATTTGGAATATATCTTGCCATTCCCATCTGACCTGTAGGGTTTTTTGGGAAGTCAGCTGTGAGTCTAGTGGGCAATCCTCTGATAATGATCTGGTGTTTCTCTTGTGCCCATTTTACAATCTTTTCTTTATGTTTTACTGTGGAAAGTTTGACTACAATGTGTTGTGGTGTGGGTCTTTCTGGTCATGTCTATTAGGAGTTCTATGTGCTTCCTCTACTTGAACATCCCTTTCTTTCTCCAAATTCTGGAAGTTTTCTGTAATTATTTCACTAAATAGGTTTTATATTCCTTTCTCTCTTTCCACTCCTTCAGGAATGCTTAAAACCTAAATGTTGGCTCATTTGATAGTATCCTATAATTCTCTAACACTGTTTTTAAGTTTTCTACTATTTCTTTTCTTTTTCTTTTTTTTTTCCAAAGATTTATTTATTTTACTTGGAAGTCAAAGTTACACAGAGAGAGAGGAGAGGCAGAGAGAGAGAGAGGTCTTCCATTCGATGGTTCACTCCCCAATTAGCCACAATGGCCAGAGCTGCACTGACCCAAAGCCAAGAGCCAGGAGCTTCCTCTGGGTCTCCCACATGGGTGCAGGGGACCAAGGGCTTGGGACATCTTCTACTGCTTTCCCAGGCCATATCAGAGAGCTGGGCCGGAAGTGCAGCAGCCAGGTCTTGAACTGGCACCCATATGGGATGCCGGTGCTTCAGGCCAGGCCATTAACCTACTGCGCCACAGCGCCAGCCCCTCTATTTTCTTCTTGTCTTTTTTTTTTTTTTTTTTTTTTTTTTTTTTTTTGGCTGACTACAGGATTTCCAAAGATTTGTCTTCTAGTTCAGACATTCTTTCTTCTGTCTCATCAGTTCTGCTGTTAAGACTTTCCATTGCATTTTTATTTGATCCATTGAATTCATTTCTAAAATTTCATTTTGGTTTCTCTTTATATTTTCAATTTCCTGGGAAAAATTTTCATTTATGTTATATATGGTTTTCTTTAGTTTGTGGATTTGCTTCTGATTTTTTTTTTGAGTAATCCTTGCAGTAATTTTCTAAATTACATTTCCGGCATTTCCTCAATCTCTTCATCCTCACATTCTAATATTGAAATGTTGTTGTATTCCTCTTGTGGTGCAGAGTCTGGGTGACTTCTTTATTCTTGTTTCTTGAATTTTGACTCTTATTTTTTAGCATTTCTGAAGTTCGTTTTTAATTTTTTCTTCTGTTGTTTTTTATCTTTGGGATTATGCTTCTGTGGCTTCATGGAATGTGTGCCCTTTCAGTGAATACCAGGAGGCATGTGATGGGTGTGGCCTAGGAGCTCTGGTCAATGCTCTAGGGTCAGGTGAGTTTTTAGGGTAATACTCATGTTGGTCGAGGTAAAATTCCAAAGCCAGCTGTGTCCTACACCTTTTCGTGTAGCCACTGAGGCTCCAAGGTCAAAGCACATAGGGCTGCCATGGATGCCGAGACCAGAGGGCACTGCTGGCACTGGTGCGCCTCAGTCCCATAGCTGCATGGCTACCTTGCCTGAGTTTTGCGGCTGTGGGGGCAGCCAGCAGTTCCCTCTGCTTATAGCTCTGATAGCGCCTGTACACTAGAGTCCCTGGTCTGTCACCTGCCCACTACTTCTGGCAGTGCTACATTCAGGTGTCCCATTCCGGAGAGCTCTTATGTGAGAGCCTGTAGGCTTCTGATTTGTAGTACTGATTTAAAATGGCACCCACTCCCTCTCTCGGCTGGGTCATAAATTCTATTTTGGGGAGATAGGTTTGAATCAGCCATCCCCCTCCACTTTGAGATGATCAGTAAATTCTGTTTCCTATATAACAAAAATAATTTGTAAATGAAATGTAATACATTCTTAAATTTTCTCCTGCGTAAATTAAATATTGATACTACCACTAATTTAAAAAAATAAATGAACATTAGCAAGCTTCTTGCTCTCAAAGATATCTGAAATTTATGTGGCTGATACTCAAAATTAATTGGTTGATTGTTGCACACTACTCAGGAAGATTAATACTTGGTAACTTGATTTAGAGAATCTATAATTCAAGTAAGATGATATTTTAAATTTAAATTCTATTTCACAGTTTTCTTAGTCAAGTAACTGTCAAGTTAATAAGTTAAAAAAATCTTGGCCGGCGCCACGGCTCACTAGGCTAATCCTCTGCCTGCGATGTCAGCACCCCAGGTTCTAGTCCCGGTAGGGGCGCCAGATTCAGTTCCTGTTGCTCCTCTTCCAGTCCAGCTCTCTGCTGTGGCCCAGGAGTGCAGTGGAGGATGGCCCAGGTCCTTGGGCTCTGCACCCGCATAGGAGATCAGGAGGAGGCACCTGGCTCCTGGCTTCGGATAGGCGCAGCGCACTGGCCTTAGTGGCCAACTGGGGGGTGAACCGACAGCAAAGGAAGACCTTTCTCTCTGTCTGTCTCTCTCTCACTAACTCTGCCTATCAAAAAAAATAAAAATAAAAAATCAAATGGAAGCCTGATAGAACTCTCTATAATCATAGACAATTACGATATTGTCAGCTAGTAAAGCACTATTTACACTAGCTACAGCATCAAAGTGGTCATACTACTACTGACCTTTGTGAGTTGATGCTGAACTCTTTATTTATAGTCATTTAAGAAGCTATGAACAATATCTCAGTTGGATATTCATGTTCTCTTCATACTCTAAAATATTTTTTTAAATGAGCGTACTGGCCTAAGGTGTGAACAGAAAAACATCTATAGACTATAATACATGTGATCCCAAGAATTCCACATATGAGATTATAATAGATAGTAGGAATGCATTTTGTGATAAAAGTTCTGAGTTTCAAAGTTCTTTACCTTTCTCATATAAAGCCTGCTATTTAAGAATTTATTGTAATTCCAGGGAGAAATTTAGAGGAAATATGGCTGAACATTCATTTTTTCAGTCATACTTAATCTTACAGAAAGAGAAAAGTAAATGCCTGCATGTAAGTGCAGATGGACTTTTAATTGTTATATATGTTTAATATGATCCCCACGGACCCTGAAATATGAACATTTCTGATTCTCTCTGAATCTTTCTTTTCAGTATTGATTTGGAAACTTCCTAGTAATTTAGGTTCAAGAGTTTTCTAAAAATTTACTCTTGATTGAAAGTGACTTTTATCTCCTCCAACAGAGTTTCACATCCAAGTAGTATAAAATGATAAAATAGTAATAGCTGAAGAAACAGCTTTTGTCATAGCAATTTGTCATCCTTTTTGCTTTATTTCCTAAAACTTAGGAGTTTATGCTGATATATATATAATATTTTATAACCATCTGTCCATAATTAAAAGTGTCATTCCAGTTTATTTTATTTTTTTAACTAGAGAAAATTCAAACATCCCTTTCTAAGGCAAACATTCTCAATCAACCCATTTCATATTTCCAATTAAGATATTATATTGGGCTGGCTGTGTGGCATAGTGGGTTAAGCCTCTGCTTGTGGCGCTGGCATCCTAGATGGGTGCTGATTAGTGTCCTGGCTGTTTCAATTCCAATCCAGCTCTTTGCTAACGGCCTGGGAAGGCAGTGGAAGATGGCTCAAGTATTTGGGCCCCTACACCCATGTGGAAGGCCTGGGAAGAAGCTCCTGGCTCCTGGCATCAGATCAGCTCAGCTCCAGGTATAGCTGCCATTTGAGAAGTGAAGCAGAGGATGTAAGATTTCTCTCTGTCTCTTTTCTCTCTAACTCTGACTTTCAAGTAAACAAAAGAATCTTAAAAAAATTAAGTTCCTAATGTTTAAATCATCTTTGATTCCTGGAATAAACTCCTATTGGCCTTATAGTTTCTCTAACCTGCTTTTCTCACACATTAATTCTCATTCCAGGCTTCATCTGATCTTTTGTTAATGCAAATTCCTGTGACCATCTAGCATAGCAGGCCATTGTCAAATGACTTCTAATATTTCTTGATATTTTCTTCTTTCATTTATTTATCTCTTACAACTAAAGATAGAATTGAATGAACTAGTTGTAACTAAAGTCTTGGCGCAATCCTCAGAATTCTATATTGCTTGTTTTCATTTCTAAATAATGTTATAACTTTCTAGAAACTATCATAGGACAATCAAGACAATTACTACTTGAGGGTAAATATATATATATGTATAAATATAAAACATAAAAATATTTATGTGTCAATCCATTTAATTTCCCACTTTGTTGCAATTAAGAGCATGCCTTGTATCCATCTCTCATATTAAAATCATATTAAAACCTTGTCTAGAATTTTCCACTTCCATATCTTGACTTTTCAAAGGAAATAAATGGAAATAAATGTCTACAGTAATAAAAATATTTTTTTAACTTTTATTTAATGAATATAAATTTCCAAAGTACAGCTTAGGATTACAATGGCTTCCCCCCCACCATAACTTCCCTCCCACCCGCAACCCTCCTCTTTCCCTCTCCCTCCCCCCTTCCATTCACATCAAAATTCATTTTCAATTCTCTTTATATACAGAAGATCTGTTTAGCATATATTAAGTAAAGATTTTAACAGTTTGCACCCACATAGAAACACAAAGTGAAAAATACTGTTTGAGTACTAGTTATAGCATAAAATCACAATGTACAGCACACTAAGGACAAAAATCCTACATGAGGAGTAAGTGCACAGTGACTCCTATTGTTGACTTAAGTAATTTGATAATATCAGGTCATAGATTTAGATTTTTTAAGATTGCATTTATTTATTTGAGAGTTAGAGTTACAGACAGAGAGACAGAGAAAAGGGTCTTCAGTCCACTGGTTCATTCCCCAAATGGCCACAACAGCCAGATCTGAGCCACTCCAAAGCCAGGAGCCAGGAGCTTCCTCTGTTCTCCCACATGGGTGCAGGGGCCCAAGGACTTGAGCCATCCTCTACTGCTTTCCTAGGCCATAGCAGAGAGCTGGACTGGAAGAGGAGTAGCCAGGACTTGAACTGGTACCCATATGGGATACTAGCACCGCAGGCAGAGGTTTAACCTACTGTGCCACAGCGCAGGCCCCTAGATTTAGATATTTAATCCATTTTGAGTTGATTGTTGTAAAAGGTGTAAAGTAGGGGTCTTGTTTCATACATCTGCAGAGATCCAATTTTCACTGCACCATTTTCTGTAGAGACTATACTTTCTCTAGGGATTGATTTTAGCTCATTTGTCAAAGATCAGTTGGTTGTAGATGTGTGGATTGATTTCCAGACTTTCCATTTGATTCTATTGGTCTACATGTTTATTTTTATTATAGTACTTGGTTGTTTTGAATATAATTACCCAGTGGTTATGTCTAGCATTTTCATGCCTCTGGATTTGTTTTGTCGTTTAAGATTGCTTTAGTTTTTCGGGGTCTCTTGTGTTTCCATGTGAATTGCAATATCATTGCTTCTAGATCTGAGAAGGATATCATTGATATTTTGATTGAGATCTCATTGAATATTTAAATTACTTTGGGTAGTTTGGACATTTTAATTATATCAATTCTCCCAATATGTGAACATGGAAGATTCTTCCATTTTTTGTCTCAAATTTTATTTCTTTCTGTAATGCTTTATAATTTTCATTGGAGAAATCTTTTGCTTCCTTGGCCAAATTTATTCCAAAGTACCTAATTTTTTTGTTCTTTCTCAGCCATGGCATTGTGTTTGTAATCAAATGCTGTGTTTTGATTTTAAATGATGCAACTGTACCAAAGTCACTAGTGAGTTCTAAAGTCTCTTAGTGGAGTGTTTTGGTTTTCATATGTATAGGATTATGTCATCTACAAAAAATATTTCACTTTATCCTTTCTAATATTTATCCCTTAGATTTGTTTTTGTTATCTAATAGCTCTGGCTAAAACTTCCAGAACTTTATTGAATAGCAATGGTGAGACTGGGCATCTTGGTCTGGTTCCAAATTTTAGTGAGAATGCTTTCAACATTTCCCCTACAGTATGATGCTGGCTGTGTGTTTGTCATATATTGCCTTGATTTTGTTGAGGAATGCTTGTATATCCTATTTGCTAAAGTTATTTTTTGAAGATTTACTTATTTATTTGAGAGGTAGAGTGAGAGAGTAAGAGAGTGAGAGAGAGAGAGAGAGAAGCAGGGAGAAAGGTCTTCCATCTGCTGGTTCTCTCTCTAAATGGCCTCAATGGCTAGAGCTGAGCTGATTTGAAGTTAGGAGCCAGGAGCTACTTCTGGATCTCTCACATGGGTGCAAGGGCCCAAGCAGTTGGGTAATCTTCTATTGCTTTCACAGGCCGTAGGAGAGAGCTGGATTGGAAAGGAGCAACTGGGACATGAACTGGCACCCATGTAGGATGCCAGATGCTACAGAAGGAGGCTTAGCCTACTACTCCACAGTGCTGGCCCCTTTCTTAATTTTTTATCACAAAATGATATTGTATTTTATCAAATGTTTTCTCTGCATCTATTGAGATAATCATATGGTTTTCATTCTGTAATTTGTTAATGTGACACATCACATTTATTGATTTGCAAATGTTCAACCATCCCTGCATACCAGGGATAAATCCCTTGATCCAGGTGAATGATCGTTCTGATGTGTTGTTGGATTCGATTAGCTAGCATTTTGTTGAGGATTTTTTGTATCTATATTCATCAGTGATATTGGTCTATAGTTTTCTTCCTTTGTTGTTGTATCTTTTTCTGATTTTAGAATTAAGTTCTTGCCTCACAGGAGGAATTTGGGAAGGTTCTCTCTCTTTTAATTCTTTTAAATAGGTTGAGACAAAATTAGTTCTTCTTTAAAAATCTTGTAGAATTCGGCAGTGAATCCATCTGTTACCAAGCTTTTCTTTGTTGAGGAGGGTCTTTGTTCCTGATTCAATCTGTCTTGGTTGTTGGTCCGGTTAGATTTTCTATGTCTTCATGACTCAATCTTAGTAGAGTGGATGTATCCTGGAATCTGTTTCTTTTAGATTTTCCAAATTGTTGACAGCTAGCTGTTTGTAGTAATTCCTGATGATTCTTTTTATTTTGCTAGTTTCCATTGTTACATCTCCGTTTTATTCCCTGATTTTATTGATTTTGGTTTCCTCCCTCTTTTTTCTTGCTTACTTATTCAATCAATGGTGTATCAGTTTTGCTCATATTTTTTTTTTTAAATACAGCTCTTCACTTCGCTGATCTTTTGTAGTGTTTTCAAGGGTTTCACTTTTGTTTAATTCTTCTCTAATTTTAATTATTTCTTTCCTTCTCCTAATTTGGGTTTGGGTTGTTGTTATTTTTCCATGTCCTTGAGATGCATTGAAAGCTCATTTATTTGGTGCCTTTCTAATTTATTGATATGGGCACTACTTGCTATAAATTTCTCTCAACCCTGATTTTGCTATATTCCTTAAGATTTGATATGTTGTATTATAATCTTCATTTATTTCCATGGATTTTTTGATTTCCCTTTTTATTTCTTCTATGACATTCTATTCTTTGAGGAGCATGTTGTTCAGTCTTGTTTCCATATTTTCTGGAGATTTTAAATTGTTAATTTCCAGGTTCATTTTATTGTGGTCAGAAAAGATACATCATATAATTTCACTTATTTTGAATTTGTTGAGACTTACTTTATTGCCTAGCATATGGTCTATCCTGGAGAAAGTTCCATGCACTGATGAAAAGAATGTGTATCCTGCAACTGTGGGATTAAATGTTCTGTAGTTATTAGTTAGGTCCACTTAGTTCCTAGTTTAGATTAGCCTTGCTATTTCTTTGTTGATTTTTCTGTCTAGTTTATCTTTCCATTGATGAAGTGGGGTATTGAAGTCCCCCATTATTATTGTTTTGGCATCTATGTCTCCTTTTAACTTCATTAACATTTGTTTTGAATAGCAAGGCATTGGGTGCATATACATTTATTTAGTCACATCTTCCTTTTGAATTGATTCTTTAATAGTTTCATAATGCCCCTCTTTGTCTCTTTTAACAGCTTTTGTGTTAAAGTCTATTTTGTCTGATATTAAGATGGCTAATCATTAAATATGACTTCTAATTCATTCTCTTTCTATACCTTCAGGAACCACTAAGATATGTATGTTTGGTGATTTGATGGTATCTAATAAATCTCAAACACTAATTTCAGATTTACTAATTTTTTCTTCTCTTTTTTTGTGTATTTCAAAGGATTTGTTTTTTAGCTTAGATATTCTTTCTACTGCCTAATCAAGCCTGTTGTTGTCTTTCCACTATATTTTCTATGTAACATATTGAATTCTTTATGCCTATTATTTATTTTGATTTCTTTTCAATAACTAAATTTCTCAGGAACACTTTTCATCCATATCACATATGGATTTCTTTATCTTACGAATTTGTATATCTGCTTTTGAGTAATTGTATGATCATTCTTTTGAATACTTTTTCAGGCATTTCATCAATCTCTTCATCTTCACATTCTAATGTCAATTCATTGCTTTGTTCCTTTCGGATGTCATGTTGTCTTCCTTGCTCTTATTTCTTGTGACTCTCTTTATTTTAGGCATTTGTGGGAACACTTACTGGTTTTCTCTTCTGATGAGTTTCATCTTTGAACTATGCCTCTGTTGCTTAATGGAGTATCTGCTCTTTTTCGTGGGTATACAAAAGCATGTTCGTGGTGGTGCCAGAGTGTTCTGGTCAGTACTCAAGGGTGGGGTGTGAATCCAGGTGACACCCACGTTGGCCCTGGTTGGTTTCCTTTGTTGTCAGCAGGGGGGATGGTATGATCTCTCCTGTTGGTGTAATTACCCCTCATCTTTCCTTTTCAAAGGTGATGAATGCTCATGGTTAGACCACAGTGGGTACAACACCTGTCTTTGCAAGTGCATGAAACACACAAAAGATCTGTTCAATCCTCTGTATGAGTCTACAAACCTCTGCAGTGACCCAGCGCAGGTAGTTAGGGAGCTCTGAGCTTCTGATGCCAAACACAGTGATTGTTCAGATACCCAGCTACACACCACATACTATTGTACACTTCCAGAGTCACAAATGACTGCCACAGTCACAGGATCCAAAGTACCCCTCTCTGCCCTGCTGGCATGCCCCATTTGTGGAGAGGGCAGAGATGTTCCCAGAGCCAGCCTTTTTGGGTGTTCCGCATGGCAGTTGAGCCTTGGAGACTGTGATAGGTTGAGAGGATAGGAGCACCTCACTGTCCTAAGTGGATGCCCAGCATACTGCCAACACTCCCAGCAATTCTCAAAGTCAGTGGACAACATGGATTTTTCCATCTGTAAAATCCCTTGGTCATGCACACGTGAGAGTCGTCACAGCCTCTACTGGCATCAAGATGGTACCTGCTCCCCACTGGTTGGTGAGTACCCTTATTGGGGGGTAGGGAGAAGAAAATGTGCTTTTCCTTCACTGGAATATGTGGGTACCCTGCCCTCCCCCTCACCAGGGCTCCAGGCCAGACTCAAAGTCAGTGTTTTCAGCAAGGTTATCCCTCAGGCACTACCATGAGTGTCATGGGCTGCTGCAGTATGCTCTCATCTTGCTCTCAGAAGCTAGCATCTCCTCTAGTCCCCTGATGTGAAAGTTGTGGGAGGTGTCCTTGCATGCTGCTGTTTGTCCACACTGTCCATGCTGCTCCATGGCATCTTTCTTCTTTCTATGGAATTCCCACTGCAAACTTCCAACTTCCCTCTGGGTATGCACATCCTCTGCTTTTCTTCTGCTATCTTCCCGTGGTCAAAATCAGCACATCTTTTCCATCTTGGAATTTGTGATGATCTTTGTAAAACATTAAGTTTATATTTTAAATCAAAGTTAAAGAAAAAGAGGGAGAAAGAAAAAGAAAGAGAGAGAGAGAATCTTTCATCGACTGCTTCACCCCCTAAATGGCCTCAACGGCCATGGCTGGGCCGTGATTGGGGCAGACCCAAAGCAGGAGCGTGGAACTCCGTTTAGGTCTCCAATATGGTTGCAGGCGACCAAGGATTTCCCAGGTGCATTAGCAGGGAGCTGGATCAAAGAGAGACATCCAGGACTTGAACTGGTACCCATAGGGGATGCCTGCATTGCAGGTGGCAGTGTAACCTGTAGTGCCACCATGGTGGCCCCAGTAATAGTCTTTTAAAAGCTTTTTCATGAATTATGATGCATGTCAGTAAACATGTGATTGAAAATTATAACACGCAATATATGGCACAATTTATTATTTAAACATTTTGCTCAATTTTCTATAGAATTTTTTCATTAAAGTTACTTGACAAAGCTATTAATAAATGCACACTTATAAACATAAACTTAATTCTCTATGGGATTGTCAGATTGCAGCCCAACTTGCTCAGTTCCTGTCTGTCCACTGTGGCAAAAGATCAGATTTTCTTTTTGGTTGGTTCTGAATTAATTGAGATTGAAATTTCTAACATTTTAATGATTTTGCAATGAAGTATGATAACTTGTTTATTATTTATTATTATGCTTCTATGTTATTTATTATTCTGTGGCTAGATTGTGGGCATGGATGAGCCATACCTTTTGTTCCAGTCTTTCATAAGGTTGCAGTCAAGCTGTGAGACAGGATTGAGATTTCATCTAAAGATTCACCCAGAAAGGACCCACATGCATGCTCACCTCCATGATTGCTGGCAGAGGTCCATTCATTTTAGGTTGTTGGACCCAGGCCCATTGGATACAGGCTACACAAATGGGTCTTCCTCGAATGATAACTTGTTTCATCAGTTAGCAAAGAGTATCTACTAGCAAAAAATCTCTTATAACCAAATCACAGAAGGATCATCCTGTTAGGTTTGTTGCATTCTATTGGTTAGCAGCAAGTTTCTAATCCAGCTAAAATTCACAGGAAGGAGGTAACAAACAAGTGTGACTATTAGGAGGAGGGACTCCTAGGCGAGCATCTGAGAGTTGGCCTACTAGAGTTCCTTTCCTCCCTCATAAAACAGGCATTACCAACAATGTGGTTTGTGCGTTACTGTTTCCAAACTGGTTGTTAACACAGACAATGGATAAAAAACAAAGAAGGGTGATCAAATATTTTAAGAATTTGAAGTCATTACTCACCTTTTTGAATATAAATTATGGTAAGAAAATAACATGACTTTCTTCAGCCATAGAACTGCATTTCTCACTTTTCAACATAGATGTGCATATCAATCAGTCTATTTAATAGAAATCTTTGTGTGTCACAAAATAAATGATTTAATCCATATATTATGTGTATCTACGTTGAAAAATATTTTCAATCTAGTGCCTTAGAACCTTTTTGTTTGTTTGTTTGTTTTAAATTATGTTTGAGATTTCTTTTGGCCCCTAAAACACTAAATTGTTTGAATGAATACAAAGAGAGAATAGTACCCATTCATCAAAGTGAACACTAATGCTAATGGCATATATTAAAATGTAAAACAATGGATTAAAATGCATGTAGCTCTTTCGGTTTCTGAGGAAAATAGAACATGAAGGGATCAACTAGTCATACTCTTCCAATTTCATTAATACTTCTTTTTAAAAACCAATTGTTTAAGAATATGAGTATTGGAAAGAATAAAAATAAATTACTTTTGATCTATGAAGTCCATATTGCCTTTCACACCCATGTTTCCCAATTCATAAAATTTTTTTTCATAATAGATAACAAAAAATAACTTAATAATTTAATTTTAAAGTAATTTTTGGTCATTTACAATTTCTATATTCAGTTGTCATAAGGCCATTTAATAGAGTTTTGAAAATAGTAAGTATTTGACTGGTTTTATTTGATTTCTTCCTGGGTAATATATAGCAGAGCTCAAAAAAAAGGAAGCTGAATCAGTTTTCTTGGGGGCCAATTTTGAAGGTAGATATAACACCTAAGCAAGTTAATTAGAAATAAACAATGAGTGTACTTTTGTCTTTAAGTTTTAAATCTAAACCCATGTAATATTCATCAGGTACTTAGCATATAGTTATTTTAAATATCAGTTTTATTTAAATAATTTTTGTTCATATTAGCTTTTAAAATCTTCAAAGTTTTAAGTGAAGAAAAAATAGCTATGTATAATAATGCCTTACCCAAATATTTATAATAATTTCTAACTATGTATAATCCCTACCTATTAAATTTCAAAACTGAAACGTTCATAATTTTAGGACCTCCAGTAGCAGATGTATATGTTTTGAGATAAAGAAACATTGACATTTTATGTATTATTTGTAGAATATTTTGACTGCCACTTTGAGTTTTCATAGTTTTCACTTCTTTTTTGCCCAGCTCAGTTTACTATTCTTGTCATAGCTGGATAAAGATCTATTAAACTGAGCTAATTCTGGGATTAAGAAAAAGAACTAGGCCCTTTATTGTAGGACACAAAACTTTCATTTGGCTAAAGACGAAATACAGCCTAAGGTAGAGTCTATAGATAACAGATGACATTTAAAGCTATTGCTACTCAACTCTAATCAGATTTGGGATCCCTTTGACCTTGGCTATAGATTGGAACCATGATTTTTCTAGAACACATTAGTTGTTTGTTGAAATAGGAGTTGTCTGTGGAAATATGTCAGTTAATATAAAAAATGCTCTTTAATGCTTGCTCTCTCTTGTTATCTTTTCCATGTCTTTGCTATGGCATTTTCACAGCCTGAAATAGTAGCACTCTCTTCTTTTGAACTATCAGTAAGTATTGGATATTTAGCTTAGCAAAGGGGTCAGGTGACTGGAGCCAGACAGCTGTTTAACTTGCTTTCAGTGGCATGTTATTTGACTACTTTGGGCATCAGTTTTATCTTTATTTGTTTATTGGATTTTTAAATTTATTTCAGAGGCCAAGAGACAGAGGGAAAGAGATACAGAGACAGAGAGACAGAGAGAGAAAGATATCCTATCTACTTAGCTTGCCAATTAGGTCAGGCTAAAGCCAGGAGCCAGAGCTCAGAAGCTGAAATTTGGAATGTAGCTGGGGCTCAAATCCAGGTACTCCTCTATGGGATGTGGGTGTCCCAAGTAGTGTCTAAATGGCTATGCCAAATACCCATCATCAGTTTCATCTTTAAAACATTAATATACAAATTCACAAGAAGTATAAGATTCACAAGATTGTTCTCAGACTTAAATGCCACTATCTATAGAACACATGAAACCAATCATTAGCATGATTATAAATATTCTAGAAGCACTTTCTGTGAATTTTACCTCATTCTTGATCTTTTACCTATTCCTGAGATCCACTATATGTTTATTCTTCAATCCTTCTTCAATAACTTTTCCCCCTAACATCTAAAGTGTGCCCAAACTCTGTTACCATCAAAATTCACAACATGTAATGTATGTAGTGATTTCTATTTTTTTCTGCCTGTGAACTTCCTGCTAGTTACTCCTGTCCACCTCACATTCGTGACATGAAATGTCACAGGAAATGAGGTAATAATATGGATTACCTAATTCATGTTTTATAGTGCTACTTTAACAGCAGAGCATGGAAAATTTCACCAACACTAAATTCTGAGAGGATGTTCCCTTGAAAGTAGGGAATGATTTGGATCTTGATGAGAGATATTGTGAACTAAGACTGCTATGAAATCCATTAGTATGGGTTCATCAAACTTTTGACAAGAATGTGCTCCTATCCTCACTATTCCGATTTCAGTCTACAGTGAAGAGAGTCGACTAAAAGTTATTTCTAAACCATATCTTCCATCTCTTATGATATTGCTGATTGCTTCTTTTCTACTCGCACTTGCATTCAAAAAGTTGTTCCACTGAGTCAAAAATCAGCTAATTCAGTATCTTTTTTTTTTTGACAGGCAGAGTGGACAGTGAGAGAGAGAGACAGAGAGAAAGATCTTCCTTTGCCATTGGTTCACCCTCCAATGGCCGCCGCGGCCAGAGCGCTGCGGCCGGTGCACCGCGCTGATCCGATGGCAGGAGCCAGGAGCCAGGTGCTTCTCCTGGTCTCCCATGGGGTGCAAGACCCAAGCACCTGGGCCATCCTCCACTGCACTCCCTGGCCATAGCAGAGAGCTGGCCTGGAAGAGGGACAACCGGGACAGAATCCGGCGCCCCAACCGGGACTAGAACCCGGTGTGCCGGCGCCGCTAGGCAGAGGATTAGCCTAGTGAGCCGCGGCACCGGCCGTACTTCAGTATCTTTTTGAATGTTCATTTCCATCTGTAGAATATTATTTTTCTTTATCTGGGTATATTCTGTAACACTAATGTCTTCCCAAGTTACACAAACCCTTATATCATTATTTTCTAAATATTCCTCTTATTAATACTTTTTGGGCAACCCAATCTTACACAAAATATATTAGATTGTCCTATCCTATAAACTTTCTTTTCTCTCCTGTTCTATTTTCCTTCCAGTTATACAGGTTGAACATCCTAATCCAAATATCTGAAGTCCAAAATGCTCCAAAAATTGAATCATTTTGAGGGCTGCCATGATGCCACAAGTGGAAAATCTGACCTCATTAAAATGCAGGGGCACTAAAAACATTGTATGAAATTAAACTCACAGTATGTTTAGGAGGCCACATCAAGGTTTTCAAGGAAAATGGATTTAAAACATGTTTATTATGGATTTTTTTTTGGCAATATAAGTTTGAAATCCATGTGTAGTTTTTTTGGTAAAACTTATTTTCCATCAACTATTGGAAGCCCCCTTATAGAAGGTATACGTAAAACATAAATAAATGCATTTCATGTTTAGACTTTAATTCCACCCCAAGATAGTTCATTGTATATAAGCAAGACTCTTTTTTTTCCATGTAGTTCTTTTTTATTTTTATCCCAAAGAAACCTTTTATCTAAGGAATATAAACCTTGTGCATTTTGTAAGTACAACTTTAGGAATTTAGTGATTTCTTCCCACTATACCCACCCTCCCACCCACACTCCCATCCCTCCACCTCCTCCCTTTCCCATTCCTAGTCCTATTCTCTACTAAGATCCATTTTCAATTAACTTTATACATAGAAGACTAACTCTATATTAAGTAAAGAGTTCAGAAATTTATACAAAAAAAAAAAAAAAGACAAAAAAACTGTTCCTCATCAGCCAAGACAAGGGCTGTTCAAATTCATTGCATCTTGAAGTTAATTTAATTTTTAGAAACTTAATTAACTTTAAAGAAGCACCCAAGAATAATACAGCTTTTGCGAGCATGTAGACCTAATTATAATACAACTCTTTGAGGACAGAAGTCTTGCATGGGAAATTAGTGCATAGTGACTCCTGTTGCTAATTTAACAATTAACTCTCTTGTGTATGATGTCATATATATGATCACTTATGTATGATGTCTTAAGTGTGATTACTGGAGGCTCTTGACATGAGCTGCATAGGCTATGGAAACCTTTTGAATCCTCAAACTCCATCAATATTTAGATAAGGCCATAATCAAAGTGGAGCTTCTGCCCTCCCTTCAGAGAAAAGTATATCCTTCTTTAATGACCACATCTTTCCACTGGGGTCTCACCCACTGAGGTCCTTCATGGAGGATATTTTTTCCAGTGTCTTGGCTTTTCATGCTGAAATATGCTAGTGGCTTTTTCAGCCAGACCAGAATGCTTTAAGGGCTGATTTTGAGGTCAAAGTGCTGCTTAAAGTGATTGTCATTCTATGAGTCTGCTGTATGGACTGCTTCCCATGTTGGAGCATTCCCTCCTTTTTAATTCTAATATTACCAGACTTAATCCTATTCATATGATCACTTTAACACTTAAGATGGTATTTTTACTTCCAAGTATAAGCACATATTCTAAAATCTGAAATATGTCTGGTCCCAAGCTTTTGGGGTAAAGAATATTCAACCTGTTGTTCCTTTGCATTATTCATTATTGTATTCATATCATTCAAAACTAGTGATAGTTAAATACTTATATTTTAAAAAATGCATTTCATTTTTATGTAAGAAATCTTTCAAAAGACAAAGACAGTGCTGTTATTCTAATGTGTAATATATTGGAACAAGTTCATCAGTGTTGCCAACAAATCCATTATCACAGAAAAAACCAAATTTCTATAAATTTTCTCTTGTAATTGCACTAATGCTCCATGATATCCTTCTCTAAGTATTGACAACCTACCTCACTTCTCCAAATCAGTGGCCACATTTGCTTTTCAAAACTCAGTTCAAATACCATTCTCCTAACTTCTCCAAAGGCTAATTATTATCTTCCTCATTATATGAATATATACTATAATTAAGCCTGACATCATAATTCTCTGTCTTGCAATTATATAGTTATTTATTGATTTCTCCTCAGAGGAGTTAGTTTATAAGGGAGAGATTCTATTGCTTAAATCTTATGGGAGGAAAACACTTTTGGTGCACAATAACTATTATAGTTATATATATAGTATTTTATATATATATATATATATATATTCCTAATGAGTTAGGAATACTTGAATACATTGGTAACATTTGATATCCTTAAGGTAATTTTAAAAAAATAAACTAGTAGTTAATTTATTGAAATAGTCGGTTGGCTTAGGCATCTGCAATGTTGACTTCAAACTTGACTCCTGGTTGAGTGCTCATAGAAATAATCTACTTAACAATCTCAGAAGCACTGTGCAAGTCAGTTAGTTGCTTGTGGATTGTCATTTGGAAATGACAAGGTATTTTTCTTGTAATGATTCTCAAAGTCTTGTTTTGGCATCTGAACTGATCCTTTCACATTGAGATTCTTTTCTCTTGCACCTCTTATCAAATCTACACACATCTTCTCCATGACTTGACTTAGTTGATGGTGAGGGTGATCCTAATTCAGTGAATGGCCACCTCTGTTTTCATAGGCATCTTTCCAGTATCTTTAAAGGCTATGGCTGTGGTGTAGCTTCCTGACCAACTGGTTCCTCAACATGAGTGAACAGCAGTGAGTCAGTAGCAGGAGCAGGTGAAAGAATGCTCCACAGTGGGAGCTACTGTGTCTTCCTCAGAAAGCCAAGGCAGTATGTTAAGTAGAAATTCTAGGTGATTACATGTAGAGGAAAAGGTAAATTGGGACGTTGTAAATTGAATGAGTAACCTTTAAAATATGCCATATAATCCCCTGTGGACTGAAAAAAATGGATTGTGACAATTTACCTTTTCCTTTCAGATACTGAGCAAAATGATGAAATAAAAGATGAAGCCTCTTAGACACATAATTAAGCAAGTTAGCAGAAATGCCACTTTTAATAAAAACATTCTTGATTTCTCATAATCTAGATATTTGCTTTTGGAAGCTAAAAAGAATGTCAAAGTAATACTCCACTCCTTTAAAAAACAAAAGAGTTATAAGCTTCTGAACAACCAGTATCAATTAGAATGTCTATTCATGTATAGCTCTGTGATAATTGAAAGTTAAAATCTATATGTAAATGTTCATTTTTAAGGGTTACTTTAGTATGTGGCTTGTGATTAAAATCTGTTTTTTTTTTTGTTCTTAATATTGTCATTTGAAATGTGACTATTTTAGTCAATGGAAACTTTGTATCACTTTAAAATTATTTATATAAATCAATTGTTTTATTGAGATAAAATCTACATTCATAACTCAAAGTAGATCACAGACCTAAATGTAAAACGCAGAACTATAAAACTGCTAGAAGATAATAACATGAGATACACTCAGGATGACCATGGACATGGTGATATATTTTTAGATAATAACACCAAAGGCATAATCCATGAAGTTAATAATTAATAAATTAGATTTAATTAAAATACAAAAGTTCTACTTTGAGAAAGACAATATCAATAAAAATGAGCAGCAGGCTATAGACTGGGAGAAAATAGAAGTAATTACAAAAGACACATATGCTAAAGATTGTTATTCAACATGTGCAAAGAGCTGTGAAAGTCAATAAGAAAATGAACAACTCTTAAAAATAGACAAAACATGTGAATAGACACCTCGCCAAAATGGCATGTAAGCATCACATCACCAGAGAAATGCAAATTGAAACAAGGAGATCCACAACATATCATTTAAAATGGACAATATCCAGAATACTTATCACACCAAATGTTAGCAAAGATGTGGAAAAGCAGGAATTCTCATTTATTGCTTGTGGGATGGGAATGCAATGTGGTACAGCCACTTTTGAAGATAGCATGACAATTTCTTAAAAAAGTATAAATACTCTTACCATATGGTCCAATATCTTGCTTTCTGGCATTTACCCACATGAGTTGAAAACATGTTCACACTAAAACCTGCATGCAGATGTTTATAGAAAATGTATTCATAATTGACTAAACGTCGGGGAAAAAAAACAAGATATTCTTAGTAGATGAATGGATAAATAAACTGTTATATCTAGACACTGGGATATTATTAAATGCTTAACAAGAAAGTGGCATCAAGCCATGAAAATGATTTGGAGGAAACTTGAATGCATGATACTAAGTGCAATAAGCCAATGTGGAGAGGCTATTTGCTGTGTGAATCCAAGAATTCATATGGCAATTTGGAAAAGGCAAAAGTCTAAGGTAAGTAAAAAAAAATCAGGGGTTACCAGATATTAATGGTTCAGAGCAATGAACAAGCAGAGCACAAGGAATTTTAAGGACGTGAAACTAGTGTGTATGATACTATAATTGTGAGCATTATGTCATTACACATTTTTAAAAAACCATAGAATATATAGCACAAAGAGTGAACTGTAATGTAAACTATGATGTTTGGATGATGAAGAAAATACAGATTCATCAGCTGTAAGAAATGTACCCCTGTGGTGTGGGATACTGATAATGGATAAGGCTGTGCATGTGTGAAGACAAAGTGCATACAAGAACTCAGTGAAATTTCTGCTGAATTTGCTGTGAACTGAAAAACACTCTAAAAATTAAGATCGTTAATTAAAAACCTTATCTGAAAAAATATGGTTGGCAGTAAGTGAAATTGTCCCCTTTAATGGGAATGATTGAAATAAATTTTTGAAAGGCAACAGTTAAACAACCAAGAAACCTGGATTCCTGCCGTAATATTATTATCTCCAAATCACATTTTGGGATCTTTACATCATGACATTTCTCACTATATTCTGTATTTCCATTCTAAAATCATGGTTAATGACTACTATATAGGCCAATGTACTCATTCATAGTAAACAACCAAGCAATACTTTTTCATTTGCTTGATTTGGAAAAGCTGTAAAATTATTTTTGCATGTGATTCTATACATTAGCCTAACAAGTAAAATGAGTCTTTTTATTTGGCCACCCCACTGCTAAATATTGCAACTCCTGTCTTATGTCAACTTATTAATTAATTTATTTATTTGAAAGGCAAAGTGACAGGGAGGGATGGAGGGAGGAAGAGAGAGACAGACAGACAGAGACAGTCTCCCATCCATTGATTCATTCCCCAAATGCAAACAACAGCCAGGGATTGGGACAGGTTGAAGTCAGGATCCTGAAAGTCATCTGGCTATCCTATCTGGGTGACAAGAATTCATATACTTGAGCCAATATATGCTACATACTTTATGACATGTGTAATTTTAACACAAGATCCAACTAAGATAATATTTATATGAATTATGGAGCAAGATATCTATTCTCTAACATGTTGTCCACCAAATATGAAAAAAGAATAATTCAGAAAATTTCAGATGTTGTCATACAAGTATTTCTACTGCAGATATTTTGCCAGAGAGAGCATGCAAGAGCAATAGAATGAACAGCAAGAAAGAGTGTGAAATCAGGGGAGAAAAAGTAAAATTGAAAGAGAAAGAGTAGAAAGAGAGGTTTTTGAATGAGAAGGAGAAAATCCTGAAAAAATGCTTTTGCGTTGCATGGAGATTTTGATATATGTGTGTTGCTTTTTTTTTTTTAAAAAAAAGATTTATTTTATTTATTTGAAAGACAGAGTTACAGAGAGAGGTAGAGAAAGAGAGGTCTTCCATCTGCTGGTTCACTCCTGAAGCCAGGAGCCGGGAGCTTCTTCCAGGTCTCCCATACTGGTGGAGGGGCCCAACGACTTGGGCCATCTTCTACTGCTATCCCAGGCCACAGCAGAGAGCCGGATTGGAAAAGAGGCAGCCAGGACTAGAACCAGCACCTATACAGGATGCTGGCGCTTCAGGCCAGGACTTTAACCCGCTGTGCCACAGAGCCGGCCCTGTGTGTTGCTTTTGAACTTCAGTATTGATCCCCTACTTGAAGCTAGTCTCCTACATATCTGATATATTCATCCTTAGAATTCAGACACATTATTTCACATTTCTTAGAGTTCTCATTTGATAATATGGCGGCTGCACAGAAGCAAAATTATTATGATTTCCTTTCAAAATGTACTGGGAAATTATCCCTAATCTTATACCCTATCAAACGGTAATATTTTGTGATATGAATCAATGTTAAACATTTTATCATAAAAAGAAAGTCTAAATTTGACGGTCATTCAGATTTTGATCAATAAAAGAAACATAATGTAGGTGCTCTTTATTTGGGCCTTCAGGTATTACGTAAGTTAATAAAATCAAGCAAATCAAAATGATCTGTTCATAAACAGAATTTGACCTGAACGTAAAGTCCAAATAAATCATTTAGTGGAGGAAACCAGTGCCAAATATATTTGTGAAACATATTTAAAACACGTTTTTAAAAAATGATTTATTCTTATATTTGAAAGGCCGAGCTACAGAAAGGCAAAGGCAGAGAGAGAGCGAGAGTGAGAGAGAGAGCGAGCGAGAGAGAAGTCTTCCATCCGCCAGCCCACTCCCAAATGACTGCAACAGCCAGAGCTGAGCTGAACCAAAGCCAAGAGCCAGGAGCTTCTTTGGGGCCTCTCATGTGGGCACAGGGGCCCAAAGACCCAGGCCATCCTCCAGTGCTTTCCCAGGCCATAGCAGAGAGCTGGATCTGAAGTGGAGCAGCCGGGACCTGGACCAGCACCCATATGGGATGCCAGCACTGCAGGTGGCGGCTTTAGCTGCGATGTCACAGCGCCGGCCCCTAAAACACGGTTTTAAATGTACTTTTCCTACTTCAGAAATATGCAATTAGAAGAGACATTTTATCTCTGCTTGGGTTCCCCAGAAAGTGTAGCCTGAGGCAGAGTGCTTAGTTGCTATTCCATATTAGTTAGTGCAATCCCAGCGAGCAGAAGTGAGGGACAGAAGTGAAGTGGGTTGGAAAGGATAGCCAATATGAGGACACATTGACATGCTGGTTGCTGATGATTGCTTAATCCCCTAGGATGGCTCCATAGAAGCCAAGTATGCCACCTCCAAATTAACATTGGGATGACTCTTGTGGGGTAGGAGAGGTGGAACAATAATCTCTTGGTTTCTCATACCACATTGATAGAAAATTGCTTTCTTTGGTGTTAGAGCATGGCTACTTGTAGGTTGTATGAATGTGAGCACAAAATAGAGACCCATGATCCTCTGGGCAGGAGAGGCAGGCATGAGGCAGAACTGTGAAGTTTTCTTTGTATGTTTAAGTCAGGGGTTGGCAACTGAAACAACCTACTGATAGATTCCCAAAGAGCTCAAGTGGTACATGTGGGAAAAAAGGGACATTCCAACCCCAGCACCATGGAGGTACACTGCTACCTGCTAAGTAACTTCCATACTCTAATATGGGACCTTTTTAGTTGTGAGAGAAATAAACCTTCATCTATTTTCCAAAGAGAAATGGGAGAATGGGAATAAACATTCAATGTCATAGGTTATTTTTTCAAGTTGTTAACATACCTCAATCTCTGGGAAATTTGGAAGACAAGGGGTCAGTGAAACACACTGCAGTCTCTGTTAATGCACCTGCTCCATTGACACCTCTGTCGATACCGCTTCTCTACGCCTGCCACTTTTCTAGATTGCCTTCACCCTCAGCCAGACTAGTCTACATCTTTAGGATTGGGGTGACACCAGACTCTAATTCTTGAGAAGTCTGATACTTTGGTAGGCTTGCATTCAGCAAGACATGCTTGCTCTAAATCACAAATGATGTTTAATGGGCCAGATTTCTGGTTTCAATTGTCCTCTATTGTCCTTACTCCAGAACAACAAGGCTAGCTCATCACAGTATTGAGACCAGTAGCTGCTGTCAAAGAGGATCAAACTGAATTGGTTATATTTGTAGATTTGTGATCAGAGAAATTTCAAGGGTATAGAAGTAGACCTATTCTCCAGGGAGACCATTGGAAGTTAAGGTAGAAGGGACCAATTCTTCTACTCCTTGTTTCCAAGACAATTAATTAATATTGGAGTCATATTAATTAATGATTCACAAGCAAACTATGTCTTGCAAGAGTGTTTCAGTGCCGGCAAGTATCTCTACAGTTAGGACGGCATCTCAGCAGAGGTTTTGCTAAGCCAATTCTCTATTAGGCTGGCTGTCTCAGTGAGGCAGAGGGTATTAAACGTTCATTTTTTGTCTTTCATCTTTGGTTACTGTTTCTTTGTAAAAAAAAATGGTTCCCTTGGTCTGAAGCAATGGTGTAAGGTATTGTATATCAATAAATTAGGTATTCTGTAAGCCCTCAAGTGGTAGCACACTGGCAAGGACATCACAGGCAATAAATAAGTTAAATAAATTCCTTTCTTGAATATGTATTGAAGTTGATGAACTTCTGCTTCCTCCAGGGTAGAGGAGGTCCTATCCAACCATCTGGGACTTATTTTCTTCAAGTAATTGTATCATACTGAAGGCCCATTTTCGTTCTGCATTGGAAAGTCATTCACTCAACACGGATAGTAGCTGTATTATGTTTGTTGAGAGGCTATGACTCTGTTGGATGCATGCTGTTTCTGCCACCATGGGTTCTTTTTTTATGAGTCTCTCATGCAAAAATGAAGGTGGTTGCATGGTTCAATTGAGAAGCTTGCTGTCATCAATGTGATGTGTCATGTCCTGTCCACTCATTATTAAAAGCCTGCTTGGTGAGTTGATGTGCTTTGGTGATAAGGATTAACATCATTTGCATCCATACTAATACGTACATTAATTACTTATTCTGTTACTGCTTTGCCCCTAGTCTTTCGACCTTGTTCTTTTCAGGCCTCTACACTGGAAGAACATTGTCCAGCAATCCATGTTTATGCCAACCTCAGCAGTTTTCATTGTCTTTCCTGGCTTTCTGTGATGGTTAATGTAACAACATATTTATGTACTAAAATCTTCTGAAAATATGTAATTCTAGGGGAAGGTGAATAGTGCTATAAAGATGTGCCAACCAGAGTCCTCTGTTTCATTTTATTTATTTTGATTTTGTCTTGAAAGTGGAGAATAAATAATATATTTTTTACCTGTCACAAGGTTCATGAGACCCTTATAACAACATTGATTTATAAGAGAAATGCATAACAAATTTATTAACATGATTTTGACATGACACAAATATAGAGAGCCAGAGAACTAGACAAACATATGTGCATTGTATATTTTATGTATAGCTTTGAAGAAGAGTCGGCAATCATGCAGGAGTTGATTAGATGAAAAGGAATAGCATGACTGGTGGTGGAGGTGGGTGGAACATGGCAAAGCCTGTTTAGTCAGATTCTTCTTAGCTTTTCTGTCTTCAGATGTGAGGACAGAGCTCTCTTCTGGGTACAGGGAGGAGAGTCTTATGAACTACTTTCAGGAAAATTCAGAAGATTTTTTCTAAGATTATTTAGGGAAGGATGGCAGGAGATCAGAGATATCTTTCTGCTTCTGAGGTTTATTTAAATGCCAATATGCCATTTTTTGACGTAGCATTTCTTGAACTCTGAATTTCATTTATATTTTTAGTTACATAATTGATAATATAGTTGCATGAATTGAGTAAAGATTATCTGAAGTAGTTAGATTCATTTAAACATTTTAGAACACAAAATAGCTAAAGAATGTATTAGAATTCAGTTAGTTTAAATGACTGATTCAAAAAATAAAGTTAGGATAATGATAACAGTGATTATGCTTAGTAAATTCTAAAGCACTGTATAAAGTACTTTTATTTGTGTTCATTTGATACACTCAATCAAAAACCACAATAAATGGCATTATATGTATTTTTCATTTAATAGGTGAGGTCATTGAATAGCAGCAGTCCTGTGCTTTTTTACATTATGAAGCTTAGCTTGAACTAACCTTGTCTAACTCCAAATGCAGGATTCTTGAAAAGACAGTTTTTTATGAATTAAACTAACAAATATTAATGGGGAAACATAAGTATCAGGGTTGCAGCACTGACTTAAAGTCTTGCTCTAGAGGATATTATGAATAAACAAATGAATATATTATGTAACATGTCAGTAAAAGTAAGTATTGAAAAAAAATAAGGCAGGTTAAAGTGATAGACAATGACAGAAGAGGAGCATTATGGTGTTCAGGGAAGTTTTTCCTGAAAGTGAAATTTGAAAAATGGTTAGATTTGTGCAATATTAACAAATAGGGAATGAAACAATGGACTTTTCTTACTTATGATGTATACCTCTCATTATTATACCCATGAGTTATAATAAATATCTGAATTCTATAAGATTAAAGCAAGATTTACTAAATATATGAAACTGCAAAAGCAATAAATAAACCATACTGAATTTTGTATTCAATCTGATACTGGTTGCTACAGTTTTATTAATTTGCTAGTGGGCACTATTTATTGGAAAAATGTTATATTGTGGGAAGCTTATTTTACTGAGAATTAAAATCTATACAGTTGTCTATACTTTCATTTAAGTTGCTGTAGCATCACTCTGAGGCTTTCAAGTCAGAAATTTAGAATTCTTCTCTGGAACTGATGAGATTCACTCTATGGGGTTCTATCAAATGGAGAAGTAATCAACTCCTTGTGGAAACCAGGGACTAAATGAAATGTCTCTTAATCTTTAGAGGAATGTGTGTACTCAATATTGAATGCTTTAACTCCAAAATAATGGAATTGAAGCATCCTTTTGCTTTCCTACCAAGTTATATCATGCTAGTAGGGTATAAACAGACTTAATCCTAGAATACATCCATTTGTCTAATATATTTAATGGCAAAGCCAACTCTTTTTAATTATATTCTTCTTACCTAAATTGGAATAAATAATTGCTTCACATATACTAACATTCTTTGGATCTTGAATTTAAAACTTGAAGAAAATCTTGTTATTTTTTGTTTATGAGATCCAAGATGTAACTTTAATGCTTGACAAAAAAATATTTCAAGGAATATGAAAACACAAGTACATCATGGAAATTTGAAGACATATACATTTTTTCCAGTCTCTTAAAGTTGGATAGTCTATAGAAATTAATTTAACATGGTTGACTATAGTGAAGAGTATTGAGCTTCCTTTTAGTGCTGAACCAATGAAAGGTAATATGTTTCTGCATCCTCTGGCAGGTAAGGATGTTACTTAAGTCTTTAGTGTTAAATGTTTATCTTCCCATGACATGAATCTTGATCTTAAGTAACTAACATCAATAAAACCTTATTTATAAAATGGAAAGAATAATAACTGATCATTTTTTCACAAATTTAAAAAGATGTCAAGTTCTTCCTTATAATTAATGTTGTAACTAATTATGATTTTTACTAAAGTTACCATTTTATAATTTAAAATCTTATAGATACAAAATAATCAAAGTATTGATCATTTCCTTAGTATACTAAAATTATCACATATATATATATATATAGTCTGCTTACTTAAATCATGGATGCATGCGTGTATGCATAATATAAATGAGCCATTTGCTTGACACCTATCTTATGATATATGGTACTTTCTGGAATTAGCATGTATTCTGTATGGCCCACTTATGCAGAAAGTTAGAAAAAGAGATAGCTAGAACAGGATGGCCACAGTTTATCATGCTGTGAAGATTGGATTGTGTCCTGAAGGCAATGAAGGATTTCTAACACTAGAAATTTTAATCATTTGAAAAGAGCACTTGGGTAGTACGGCAGGGGATGAATTCATGAGAGCAACTGACAAATCTAGGAAAGAATTAACAAAGGCTTCATCTGAGGTTCTACAAAATACAGAGGGAGATGTGAGAGATAATAATGTTGTTGAAATCAAATGAATTCATTGCTCACATGCATCAGAAGGCCAAAATACTGAAGCCAAGGTCTTTTGTGGAGAGATCATTTATTACAAGGTGGCCATGTAAGTTCCAAGTAGTGTTCCCATCTGACTTCCTGATCAGAGGTCTGGGGAAATGTTTATGGATTAGGAAGGAGGGAGCTGGTGATTTTTATGGATCACTGTAGGAGGGTGCCGACATGCAGAAATGCTAGCAAGGCAAATTCTGACTGTGGGGACTTAGAATCAGGCTAGCATGGTGCCATCATGATTTAAATAGCTCTTGTAAGATTAAAATATTAAAAATTTTAAATGATATATGATTATATCCATTGTTAAACCAACGGGAATTTGTGGGAAAAGAATGAGGAAACAGAACAAGGAGTTTTTGAGTTTGGGATGTCAGGGGGAAATCTGTTAAGGGTGTGGTCCAACCTATAACAGAAAGGAGACAAAACTCATAGGGTTTGGTGACTGATTTGGAAGAATGAGAAAGGAGTTTAGTTTGCTGACTTTTGTGACTGAGTGGACCAATGGGTGACTGAAACAGAGACCGCATGAGGAAGAAGAATGTGGGAAAGGGTAAGAATTCTGTTTAGCCACGTTAGTCTCAAATTGCTTTAGTATATCTAAGTGTAAATGTTTTTTTGTGAACTGCTTAATATATTAAACTCCAAATAGGTGGGCAGAGATTTAAGAGCCAATGATTCTTTTTATATGCTTATTTAATCACAATAGGAGTGGTCATGCAGCTGTTTTGGAGCAAGAAAAGCAATGAGGACTGAGGACACACTTTGAAGATTAACATTTAAAGGAGGTGTCAAAAACTTGTAACTTATGAAAATAATTTTTAAGGAGTGGTTGGGGGCCATTTTTTATGGAGCAGAGTGCTTAGCCAAGATTCATGATGCTGGGGTCCATATTAGAGTGCCAGTGAAGACTGTAACAATCTCATGTGAAATATATTAACTTAATTCCAGGATATGGATTTTTATGGAAACAGGTTTTACCTTTAGTAAACCTGTACATTGCTAACACTGGTATGAAGAAATATGAATACTTTAATTTAAAAATAGGCTTAAAAACTATTAGATACTCTGGAAAAACTGGTTTGAGTCATTTGTGAAAACATGCAGGAGACTATTGCATATGATAAACACTCTGGCTATTGAGGAAAAATGATTTAAAAAAACCATCATACTTAAAGATATGTATCTTGAACTCAGAAACTTACACATTTTCTCCAGATACTAGATCCTAGCAAAACCCAAAATGAGAGCTTTATTCTAGTGGTCAACAATTCAAAGTGTTCTCCATATTCTTGAAAGAAAAAAAAAATCCTAGCTTTCCAAGAAAAGGTAATAATGACAGAGACCAGGGATATTAAACAAAACCAAGAAACAAAGAAAGAAGGAACAAACAAACAAAAAAACCAGAAAATATTCCAGTAAAGTTGGAATGATATACATGTAGCTCAGATGAAATTATGAGTATAATCCTGAGGGTGTGAGCATAGAAATGAAGTCAACCGAATAGTCATTGCTTGAAATTAGAGATTTCTTTAAACAGCTGTACAAAATAAGATGCACCTGACAGATACGGCTATAGTGACAAGATGAGAAAAGTATGTCACTGTAAAAGAAAAATGGGGCTATAACAGAAGTCATTAAACTTTTCTACAGAAAACTTGTTTTAAATATTGCCATTGTAATTTCAGAAACTTACCTAGGAAATTGGCAAAATGTCTCCTGGTTAGACTTGTTTGTATTCTATTCAAATGGTCCAAAAGGATATGAAATTTCTAGAATTAAAGTCACATTTTTTCCTAGAGTTGTTTTGACCAGAGATCTCATTTTCTACATTGTCAGCCACTGTGTGTTCAGGATCATGGTCTTTGATATTTATTTCCCACCATTTTAGAGTTACCTCAAGGGTCCCCATGGAGCCATGGTGGGTTTAAAAACTGAGAGATAACACCTTATATTTTTCATATCTTTTTTGTCATTTTGGTTTCTTTACTATTCACAAATTGTGATCTCCAATAGTATTTATTTTTATAATAAGGTATAATTATATAGTGAGTATACGTAATTTTCTTTTTTTTATATCAGTATTGTTGTTCCGGGTAAAGTTAGTGTGCCAATTGTAGATGGAGTGTTCGGGCACCCATTTCTGTTCATCTCTATTACCTTCCTGGCAAATACTTTCATCATATTGAATCTTAGTTGTTGTTTGCATTTCCTACCCAAGTTTCATTATTGTAACCCACCCTACTCACAGGTGAGCTTTCTCACACAAGTCCCATTGTGTCAGTCCCTCTATTTCCCTCCTTTTAACTGGCACCAGTCTCCCATTTTTCAAGATTCTCTTTTGGAAAACCCTCTCTCCCGTTTTCAAAGGTGAAGTCTGAGAAAGTTTTGCTTTATGCCAATGATGCAAAAGTAGACTGATTTGCTGAAATCATCGATTGAACTTCATGCCTCTCTCACTGTTGATGGCAAGAATGAATACATAACACAGTGGGAGGCAGTGATGCATCAGGAGTTGTTTGTTAGGGCTTTCAGGAAAACATGTTTCTTTTCCCTTTGAAAGTAGGCAAAAGAAAAATGATTTTCCTTCTTGTGCAAATTGTTTGTGAGGTCTGAAACCATTGCAGCTATTTTTGTTATCAGGGGAGCTAATTTTAGAATGAAACTGCATGTTAGAGCGCCTAGAGAGATGAGATGGGGCTCTGATTGGTAAAGCAAACTTGCAGTGATGCCAGGATTAAAACCATTCCTACCTCTGATCTTTGCAATCACAGGATTCCCTTGTCGGCATAAAGCAGTATTAACTTTCTCCCTTCCTTCCCAGCTAAAAAATAATCAGACAGAAAATATTTTTTGGTCCATAATATTGCATGTAAAATTCATCAGTGCTACTTGGAATTCTATTTCTTCCAGGATAGTATATGTTCTACTCTTCACAAATGTGAACCTGTACTATTTAGGAGCTTATTCTCTTGAATTTTCAACAAAAGTGTCAATAAAACGAAGTACTGTGGTTTGGGTCTCTTCCAAACTTAAGTGTTAGCAATGTGAGAGTGTTAACAGTTGCAGAATTTAAGAAGTGATTAGGTCATGGGACGTTCTTCCAGGTGAATGAGATTAAGGCCTTTATAAAAGACGTTTCAGCCAGCTCAGTTTTTCGCCTGCCTTTAACTGGATGAAAATGCAGCGTTTTTCCCGTCGGGAGAACATTGCTCTCACCAGACACTGCTTTGATCTTGGACTTGCCAGCATCTAGAAATGTGAGGATGGGCCGGCGCCGTGGCTCAATAGGCTAATCCTCCACCTTGCGGCGCCGGCACACCGGGTTCTAGTCCCGGTTGGGGCGCCGGATTCTGTCCCGGTTGCCCCTCTTCCAGGCCAGCTCTCTGCTATGGCCAGGGAGTGCAGTGGAGGATGGCCCAGGTGCTTGGGCCCTGCACCCCATGGGAGACCAGGAAAAGCACCTGGCTCCTGGCTCCTGCCAGGATCAGCGCGGTGCGCCGGCTGCAGCGGCGGCCATTGGAGGGTGAACCAACGGCAAAAGGAAGACCTTTCTCTCTCTGTCTCTCTCTCTCACTGTCCACTCTGCCTGTCAAAAAAAAAAAAAAAAGAAAAAAAAAAGAAATGTGAGGATGGTTTCTGTGCTTTATCTATTACCATTGTCAAGCATTCTGTTTTACCAGCTCTGGTGGACTCACTATGTGTGTGGATGAAAAGTTGTTTATTCAAAGTGGGTTGATAATGTTGAACTTTGCTCAATTCTGATATTCGATATGCTTGTCATTTTCATCTTTGAAATATTTTTATAATCTCTTATATTTTAAAAATATTTTCAGTTTTGGTATGCTTTCTATGAAATACTACAACAAATCCACCTACTTCATTGAAGTTTGGCTACCTTAGAATAAAGCTAGGCTATTATAACAATGTAGGATTTGCCAGTAAAAATTTGTCATGTGCATCTTTTTAAACTTTAAGATTTATTCATTATTTCTTTGAAAGGCAGAGATACAGAGAGAAGAAGAGAGAGATCTTTGATGCACTGGGTTAGTCCCGAAAAGGCCACAACGGCTGGGGCTGGCCTACCGCAAAGCAAGGAGCTTCTGGTCTCCCAAGAGGGTGCAGGGGTCCAAACACTTGGGCTGTCTTCTGCTTTCCCAGGTGCACTAGCAGGGAACTGGATTAGAAGTGGAACAGCCAGGAGTTGAACTGGTGCTCATATGGTTTGCCAGCACTGCAAGTGGAGGTTTAACCTTGTACCCCATGGAGCCAGGCCTTGTATTTTTTAACTTTTAATAAGAGCAACTGTCGCTCCCCCTCTTCATGGAGGAACGACACTAAACCCTGCCTAGGCTTCATATCCGAGTCACGGCACCATTATGTCGCTCCCCCTCTTCACGGAGGAACGACACTAAACCCTGCCTAGGCTTCATATCCAAGTCACGGCACCATTATGTCGCTCCCCGTCTTCGTGGAGGAACGACACAGGACCCTGCGTTGTTCTTTCATCTGCTCGGCCCTCCCCGGGTTTGCTGCTGGTTCTTCCCGGGTTGGCTACCGTCCCTTCCACCTCCGTGGAAGGGCGGTTCCCCCAGCCACTTTCCCCACTTCCGCGGGGGAGCGGCACACTGCCGGCCGGCTCTCTCGGGGGCTGCACAGGTGTTCCTTCAGATAGATGTTCCTGGTGCATGTTGTCTCTCTCCTCCTTTATAGTCCTCTTCCACCAATCCCAACTCTGCTACCCACACGCTGAGTACGCTGCTCTGCTCTCCTCCAATCAGGAGCAGGTCCTACAGTTTATTGGTTGAACTGGAGGCAGCTGTGTAGAAGCTGTTACTCCCTTCTCAGCGCCATATTGTGGGAGAGGAGATGCATAGAATAAGTCTTAATTCCAGTAACTTAGTCTAGTCCGAGTTGCTCCCAGTTGCTCCCCACAAGCAACAAAACTGGTCTGTGCCAAATATCTTAGTGTTGAGTCTGGACTCTACTTTGCAATGAAATGGAGTTTGAGAGTTGGAGAAAGTGAAAATAAGCAATTAGATGGGTATTTTTCTTTTTGATAAGCAAACAAAACATTTCATTGCTACCAATTCTTGAATAAATTACCTTGTACATTCATTTGGAATGTTATCAATATTCCCTTAAAAATAGGGTTGTCAAGAAAAAAATGGTCAGTTGGCATATTAAGATATGTGAATAAGCCAATCACAAAGGGACAAATACCACTTGTTCTCCTTGATAGGTGACAACTAACTGAGCACCAAAAAGGAAACCTGTTAAAGTGAAATGAACACTAGGAGAAACGGTGACTTGATCAGCCCTCACCCTGACTGTTGATGAGCAACTTAATATGTTATCCCTCATAGTATTTTTGTTTGTTTGTTCTACTTAATACTTTTGGTTGAATACTGTAATCAATACACAATTCTTCTTAAGTGCTGAAACTTAACTGAAAAGTGATCGCTGTTAAATATAAGAGTGGGAATAAGAGAGGGAAGAGATGTGCAATTCGGGACATGCTCAAGCTGACTTACTTCAAACGGTAGAGTTAGAATTGATTACAATTGATTACAATTGATCATAATGATAGGACTAAGAGTCAAAGGGATCACATAAACAAGACTAGTGTCTGCAAATACTAACTGATAGAATAAAAAAGGGAGAGCATGATCCAACATGGGAAGTGAGATACACAGCAGACCCATAGAATGGCAGATGTCCTAAATAGTACTCTGGCCTCAGAATCAGCCCTTAAGGCATGCGGATCCGGCAGAAAAGCCCATGAGAGTATTTCAGGCAGGGAAAGCCAAGACGCTCTGGGGGGGAAAAAAAAAAAACCTAAATGAAAGATCTCTGTGAGTGAGATCCCAGTGGAAAGAATGGGTCATCAAAGAAGGAGGTACCTTTCTCTGAAGGGAGGAGAGAACTTCCACTTTGACCATAGCCTTGTCTAAATATGATCAGAGTCGGTGAACTCAGGGGGCTTCCATAGCCTTGGCAACTCATGACAAGAGCCTAGGGTGATTACTGAGGCCATAAACAAGAGTGTCAATTTGTTAAGTCAACAGCAGGAGTCACTGTGCACTTACTCCTCATGTAGGATCTTTGTCCTTAGTGTGCTGTACATTGAGATTTAATGCTATAACTAGTACTCAAAGAGTATTTTTCACTTTATGTTTCTGTGTGGGAGCAAACTGTTGAAATCTTTACTTATTGTATGCTAAACTGATCTTCTGTATATAAAGAGAATCGAAAATGAATCATCATGTGAATGGAAGGGGAGAGGGAGTGGGAAAGGGGAGGGTTGGGGGTGGGAGGGACGTTATGGGGGGGAAGCCATTGTAATCCCTAAGCTGTACTTTGGAAATTTATATTCATTAAATAAAAGTTAAAAAAAGAAACAGTAATAAAAAAAGATATGCTAAGGACTCCCAGCTAAATTTCAGATAAATGGCAAATTTTTTAATGTAAGTAGATACTATGTAACATTGTATTTAATTAGGTAACTGAGCATCAGTTTTCTATTAAACATTCTCAAAATTCTTTTTGCATTCCTGGCATTAAAAAAAAACACCATTAATTAGTATTTTTTTTTTTTTTTTGCTAGAAGAACATAGGAAATAAAATTAAGAAATTGGAAGTTACCAAAAACATTTTTCAGCATTTGAGCCTTCATCATCTTGGCATAATGAAACAATAGATTGACTCTTGAAAATACTTCTCAAATGATATACTCCTTCTGTGAGAAAGCTTCATTAATTTATGTTCAAAATTAAATCAAATGCCATCAAAAAAGAAACACCAAAATGTTTTCTCGTTTTCCTGAGTTTCACTAGTTGGTGGTAGCTGGGTCAGGAACTATCTGCCCCATCCGCCCCGCGCTCCTCAGAGAGGTCAACATGTGATTAATGTTACCAATTGAATGAGTGGAAGCATGTGTGTCCCTTCTTGTTCAAGACTTATGCAAAGCACCTATGCCACTCCTATGCTATCTTGGCTTCTTCCCATGGTAGAAGTGGAGTAGGATAAGGCATGAGAAGGTACAGTGGGCATATTGTCCTCATTGAGATACTGTCTTGTACCCAAAAGTTTTGATCAGCTCCCGTTGATAGCTTTTACATACCTGTATGTGGTTATGGCATCTACCTTTGAAGGCAGTTGGAATGCACATTTCTGAAGATCTGTGATCGCACTAATGAGCAATGAAATTGTGGTGACATCAATGCAGTTACATTATGATACCTGAGGAAAGATTTGTTAAAAAATTCACAATAGTCTGGGAGATACCAATTACTTGAAAGTTGTCCTTTGTCTAGAAGATGCTAAAGACCTCAGCTTTAGGAAAATTACATCCTCTTCAATGGACACATTTGCTTTGCTTGCACTAATAAAAGAAAATATCAAAGCCTTTATTTGTTACTAGCTTAGTTCAAGAGAACCAAACTCAGCTGATTCATATGGCACATAACGATCTTTTAACAGATGAGGGCATTAGATAAAGGTGGTAGTGAAAAAATAGCAGGTGTTTAGCGCTGCTTGGGATGCCTGTAAGGCTGCTTGGGATGTGTGTCTGAGTTTTTTTGTTAAGATTTATTTATTTGAGAGAGAGACCCAGAGAGAGAGAGACAGAGGTCTTCATCCAGTGGTTCACTACCCAGATGACAGCAACAGCCAGAGCTGAGCTGATCTGAAGCCAAGAGCTTCTTCCAAGTCTCCCACATGGGTGCAGGGGCCCATGGACTTGGGCCATCTTCTACTGCTTTCCCAGGCCATGGCAGAGTTGGATCAGAAGTGGAGCAGCTGGGACTTGAACCGGTTCCCATATGGGATGCTGGCACTGCAGGCAGCAGCTTTACCTGCTACGCCACAGCACCAGCCCCCAGAGTGTTTAGGTTTAAGGCCCAGGACCACTCTCCTACTCAGCTTTCTGTTGAATGAGCACTGTGAGAGCAACAGATGTGTCCAGCACTGGGTTACCTGTCACCCACGTGGAACATAGCTAGACTGTATTCTGGGCTCTTGTTTCTTACCTTACCAGGCATACCTGTTACAGGCACTTGGAGTGAATCAGCAGATGGGAGATCTCTGTGCTCTCTTTGAAATAAAAGTGGGCATAAAATTAAGTCTATGAGTATTTGTCTTACCCAGATACAAAAGAGCTGTTGCATTAAGCCATAGTTTTTGTTTTAATTAGAAGACCACTAAAAATCTTTTAATGATTACACAAAAATGTATTTGTGAACTAATGTCTATTGAATTATTGAATAATCATCTGAGTGCATTTATGGAAAGTTAAATACAGAAATGACATTACTGGTTAATGTTTTTTACGGTTCACGTAGGTGAACTTATCAAATCAAGGAAATCTTTATTCGATATTATTTGGAAAACAAGAGTGAGTCTGCTCATGGAGGCACAGCTTCCTTGGAAAGGGCGTGAATTACTATTGATGGTAACTTTTTAAAGTCATAAAGCTAACATGTTTATTGTGATTAAAGATACGCAATAGGTTAAGAGAAGTTTACAGCTTAAAGTGGCTCACAAATCCTCTCCTAATTCTTATTTCTATCTCTTAGGTGTTTAGTAGTTTTCTAGAAAAATATCTCTACCCACACAAAAGTGCATGTATTTGTATTCTTCCCTCCTGTCTTTCTGCCTCTTTTTCCTCCTCCTATCCTTTATAGAAAATCTGTTAAAATCTGCTTTGTGTGTCATTCTATTCGTGGATGCGTTTTGGACAAAATGCTACATCAGTATATATCATTCTTTTAAAAACTGCTGTGCAATATTCATGGTGTGCATATATAGTAAGTACTTATTTAAGCATATTTGAGTCGTTTCAAGATTGTTGCACACATTGCAGCAATAAATACCCATTTGCAGCTGCTTTTATACTCCTGCTACTGTTTACATAGATACTGAACTGAAGCTGAATGTCCAGGTCTACTCACTTAAATGATACTGAAACTCTCTACAGAATGTTGCATAAATGTACGTTTAGCAAAGCCCACATGAGTTGGCTTTCCCTGTATACTAATCTTTGTGCGTTTTGCAAGAAAGATTTATGAGCATGATGAAAATGCTTTCTATATATGCACTATGCATACATATGTATGCATATTTATATACTCTGAATTTTGTGTGGTTTCTCATGTTCCTGTGTTAAAAGAATGGATTTGCATCAACTTTTCTGCTGGATTATAATTGGAGCACTCAGTGGCTTGCTTCTGAGCAGTTTACTTTTCGAGTAATGATTATTCTCCTGCTCCCTCCTGAAATAATGAGGTACAGGTCAAGTAACTTAAAAAGGGAGAAAACATTGAAATTAATGCACATCATTCAGAGTAGGTTTAAATAACCCTGGATTCATTTAACTAACTTTTAGCTTAAGGAATATTTTACATTCTACTTCCTCATGAGTCCTTTCCCAACTAAGTAAACTTGAAACGTGGATGCAGCCCTCAAGAAACCACTGACACAGCAATACTCTTTCCTGGTATCAAGCAAGATGGTGCAGTTTCAAAATAACTGATTTGCATCTACAACTGCAGGAGGGCCCTTTCCTAGAACAAATAGTTGCAAATTTTATATGTATAAAAGATACTCTGATTGCCAAGGGAATCGGTGATTCAACAGTCCATTCAAACACATACTCAGCAAACACTTGTAGTGATTTACTTTTTTTTGACAGGCAGAGTTAGAGAGAGAGAGAGGTCTTCCTTCCACTGGTTCACCTCCCTAATGGCCGCTATGAAGCCAGGAGCCAGGCGCTTCCTCCTGGTCTCCCATGTGGGTGCAGGGCCCAAGTATTTGGGCCATCCTCCACTGCCCTCCCGGGCCACAGCAGAGAGCTGGAGTGGAAGAGGAGCAACTGGGACAGAACCAGTGCCCCAACCGGGACTAGAACCCAGGGTGCCGGCGCTGCAGGGGGAGGATTAGCCTAGTGAACCGCGGCGCCAGCCAGTGATTTACTTTTTAAAAGAATATGATCCCTCCCCTCTTAGAAACAGGGTGTGCATGCTTTGGAAACTATTTTTTATCCCTGATCATTTCACTTTGAGTAGGTCACTCATTTTTGTAGTTTCAGGATTTAATTGTAAGTGATGCTCATTTGATGCCTGATGAACAAGCGTTATTAGTTGGGTTTCCCTTTTTCCCGTCTTTCAACAGTGGAAGTGAGTGTCCTGATAAGCTGAGCCTCAGCCAGGGATCCCTGGCTTAGAATTAGCCATAGACACAACAGTGGTGGCTCTCCCGATGTTGCCCACACACAACATCATCCACAGGCTGCTCATGTCTCTGATTTTGCTGCCTGTTAATTCTGTATTACCCCAACGCTTTATTCTTTCCTGACTTTAGATTATCTACCACCAATACTCAGGTATCCATTGCCAGCAATGAATTTTGATGGTTTTTGTAAAGCTTATATTGTAGAGGTTTCCTTAATGTGTTGTACTATGCGAATTAATGGTAAAATTAGTACTCAAACAGTACTTTGTGTATCTGTGTGGGTGCAAACTGTTAATCTTTACTTGGTATGTACTAAGTTAATCTTCTGTATATAAAGATAATTGAAAATGAATCTTGATGAAATGGGATGGGAGAGGGAGTGGGAGATGGGATGGTTGCAGGTGGGAGGGAGATCATGGGGGGAAAAGGCACTGTAATCTGAAAGTTTTACTTTCTAAATTTATATTTATTAAATAAAAATTTTAAAAATATACGCTACAGCTTAGTTTTCTTCTTTTAAAAGATTTACTTGTTTATTTGAAAGGCAGAGTTACAGATAGAGGGAGAGACATAGATCTTCCATCCATGGTTTTACTGCCCACATGGTACAGAGGGTAGGCTAGGCCAGGCTGAAGCTAAGAGCTGGCAATCTCCCACATGGATGACAGAGGCTAGGGACTTAGGCCATCTTCTGCTTTCCCAGGCACATTAACAGGAATCTGGATCTGCAGTGGAGATGCTGGGACGTGAGCTGGCCCCCATGTGGGATGCCAGCATGGCAGGTGGTAGCTCAACCCCCTGTAATACAATGTTGGTTCCAGTTTTCTTTTATTCAGAATCTTCCCATTTCCAATGCTGCCTTTTTTCCTTGCTTCTGAAAGCTTCCCTCAACAAAAGCATACTTCTGCTCTAGATGCCTGCTTTCCTTTCCATGAACGCATCCTCGGGTCCAATACATATAAATGTCCTTTTCCTACCAAATTGCTCATGTGTCCAGTATTTATCAATCAGCTCTTCCTTCCCCCAATTTTTTCTTCACTTCCCGTCCACACTTCAGTGAAGGACACCTGATTTCAGTCATCTACTGACAGCAAATGCGGAACACTGAGAAATCATCGTGAGCTGTCATTCCCTGACCTTTTACATTGTAAAGCTTACTTATCATTGTCAGTTCTACATCCTAAATATGTTACATATCTGGGTTCTCCCCATCTTTACTCACAGCACTTTCATTTAAGTCCTTTTGTCATTTTTATCTGAAATTCACTCTGATTCTTGCCAGGTTTTGATATATGTATTTCTCTGTAAACTTTTTCCTGTGTAACTCTCTAACTTTAATCCTCTTACCCTTTTGATTGACACAGCTGAGAAATCCATCCCCATTCATTGCTTTAGAAGCATGAAAAAGCTTTGTTCCCAGAAAGACAGCAAATTACTTCATTAAAGAAGATTTTCTGTAAAAGATGCCAGGTTCCCAGCATCCTGCTCATCTTCTCTTAACCGCTAACAGTTATGCGTCCACCAAAGCTCAATTCAGAAATAATCATCTCCAGGAAGCTTCCAGGATTCTGGGAGTTGAAGAAGAGACTCTCTTAATGTGGCCTAGGGCACCACCAGTGAGATAACACATGGTTTTTATGTATTCACCATTGCTAGGCTGCGAACCACTGAAGCAGAAAACCAGATCTTTCGTTAGCCCTATCTTTAATAATACCATGTCTGACATAGTGTGTATATGTGTATATGTATATATTTAGCAACATAAATTTATATATCTGTTTCACATATAAACAGATATATATCCTATGACAAGAAATTGTCTGATTTATCATAAAAACTGTTGACAGAGCTATGTTAAACTATTCAGTAAATGTGAACTACATGATTTAACAAGAAAACAGTGAATTATTACACATTTGTAACAAAACTTTAATATGGTGATTTACATGTTCCTTTTCTGTATTCATTCTTTGCTTTCTAATCGAGTGTTAATTGCTTTCCTGGCTGCTTGGCTTAGAAGTCTTACTTCATCTACATTCAGGCTGATGTATTTGATTTATAAATCTGTAGTGAAGAAGGCTGCATAGGATTAGGGTAATTTTATTATGACCCATTAACTACTTTTTCTTTGAGAAAAGTAGACCTTTGCTATATCTAATAACTTGATAATCCTGGCAGTAATAGATAAATACTAATGTTCTACTCTCATATGGTACAAAGGATATTAAAATATGGTCATAAATTTGAGATCAATTAAATTTAATAGTCTAATTGAACACAGCTTTTTCATGTTGAAATCTATTTTTTTTTTAAAGATTGATTTATTTGAAAGAGTTAGAGAGGTAGAGACAGAGGTTTTCCATCCACTGGTTCAATCCCCAGATGGCTGCAACAGTGGGAGTTGAGCCGATCCAAAGCCAGGAGATTCTTCCCGGTCCCCCATGTGGATGCAGGGGCCCAAGGACTTGGGCCATCTTCTACTGCTTTCCCAGGACTTAAAAGAGAGCTGGGGGGGAAGCCATTGTAATCCATTAACTGTACTTTGGAAATTTATATTTACTAAATAAAAAAAAAAAAAAGTTGGATCAGAAGTGGAGCAGCCACGACTAGAACCGGTACCCATTTGGGATGCCAGTGCTTCAGGAAAGTGCTTTAACCCACTGCACCACAGCGCTAGTCCCTGAAGTCTATTTTTTTACATAAAACTTAGAAATTTTAGGAGGTTACTTTAAGGTCGAGCATATATTTAGGAAAGCATTCTTGACTCGACTTGTGGTGTCTTTTTCTGACTCTTTAGATTTAATTGCTTGTTACCAGGGTTCTGTTGACATTAAGATTGGATTCTAGTTAGTTGTCTTTGGTGTCATTTTCCTTGTTACACCATAAATTATTTGGGTGAAGAATCTATAATTCAATGGGCCGGTGCCACGGCTCACTAGGCTAATCCTCCACCTGTGGCGCTGGCACACCGGATTCTAGTCAAGGCAGGGCACCGGATTCTGTCCTGGTTGCCCCTCTTCCAGTCCAGCTCTCTGCTGTGGCCCCGGAGGGCAGTGGAGGATGGCCCAAGTGCTTGGGCCCTGCACCCGCATGGGAGACCAGGAGGAAGCGCCTGGCTCCTGGCTTTGGATCAGCGCAGCCTGCCAGCCACAAGGTGCTGGCCGTAGCGGCCACTTGTGGGGTGAACCAATGGGAAAAGGAAGACTTTTTTTCTTGTCTAACTCTGCCTGTCAAAAAAATAAAATAAATAAAATAAAATAAAAGAATCTGTAATTCATTGCTCTTAGAAATCTAAATTGGAAAAGAGGAGAACTTGCAGCCAGTTAATAGTCTTGTCTCAGATCCTATTTCTTTATTAAATTCTGATTGTGCATCTACCAGGTTCACATCTTCTTTAGACTCTTGTTTTCTACTACTTTTTCTTTATTTCTTAGCATACCTCCCATTTTCCCCATGTAATGTTGAGAACTAGCTGTTTATTTAATTCGTATTAAGGATTAGGTGACCTGGGCTTTTATATGACATCTCACTAAAGTGTGCACAATTAAAAGTAGGACATTCTAATAGAAAGCAAAAAATTCCTAATGGCAAAAATTAACTCAGCAACTAGGAGATGTAAAGTCATGGATTATCAGTACCTCTCACTACCCTGTTTTGAAGATTATTTGCAGAAGAAAGCATTAGTACAATGGCTAATTTTAGAAGCATATGGAAAGAATAGAGCTTTTTGAGTTTAAGAGATTTTTTTCCCACATAACTTGTGAATAATTCACTCTGGTCATTTAGGCAGTCGGTCCAAGCAGTGTTGTTGGAAAGCTGACAGTTTGCTACACGAGAGAAATCCAGCCTTTGGGAGATGCTGTGTTGTTCATAACTACCTAACTGTTTCTTCATGCAAGGCTCAGAGCCTAGAAGAAAACAAAATCATGTACTTGTCTGATCCTTAAATAATACAAACTTCTCTATTCAGAGGTTTATTTTTGGTTTTGTTTTTTCAGTAATATAAAACCTTTGCATTTCTCCAGGTCACTGAGAATAAGGGCCTCATTGCACTGCTGAGCCATCTTCTCTTCTCCTCCCTTAGTTGTGGAAATCTAATCAAAGGAGCTTCTTTACCGAGCTTATGGCCAGTGGTCCATAAATGAATGACACCCTCCCTCCAGGCCAAGGGCTAGCTCATTGCCAAGTCCCACTTCTGTGTGTGTTTACTAGTGTGTGTGCTTTGCACTTTTAGAAGTCATAACGGATCAGGTACAGTGGCTTCTGCTTCTGTGTTAGAACTGCTTGACTACACCGGAGGTAATCCCTCACCTTAGGCTATTGCATAATGCATTCTGCCTTGTTGCTCTGAGTGTTTTTGACAGCTTTAACATTTGTTACTGGTGGTTGATCTTGGAATTTCTGATCCATAAATCTGAGTAGTGTGACTTGTCCCCATGCGCATTGTTTCTTGGTCAGCAAAGTAGTCTTTGGCCTTGTTCAGGATTGAGCTAAAAATGAAAATTCTAAGTATTTTAGTAATTCTCAATAATGGTTCAAAAAGGGAAAAATGCACTCTGGGTGGTATGGCATATGACAGTAATTTTTCAATTACATTACCATCTTATCCTCCAGTAGCAATGTTTTCTATAGATATTTAAGCAAAAACCTTTGAGGTTTTAAAAAATGAAGCCTGTCTTATTCTCATTTTTTTCAGGCTCTACTGTTCACTGTTTATTGTTATTTTTCTTTTTTCCTTTGCAGAAGAATATTTGTTTGAAAGGCAGAGAGAGACAAAGAGAATCTTCATTCTCTGGTTCACTCCTCAAATTGATTGCAACACTTGGGCCTGGGCCAAGCTGCAAACGGGAGCCTGGAACTCCATTCAGTTCTCTGATGCATTTCAGAAGGGTCCAAGATTGTGGGTCATCTTCCTCTGCTTTCCCCAGGTGTATTAGTGGGGAGCAGGGTAGGAAGGGAGCCACAGGGACTCAAACCAGTACCGATATGGGGTGGTGGCGTCACAGCTGGTGGCTTAACTGCAGCACAATGCTGGCCCCATATTCTTAGACATTTTGAGTTGTAATTAGTAATCACTGAAAAATATAAGTAAATACATAAAAATGACACTAGTCTTGATTTTTCCTTTTAAATTTTCTGCAACATGTCACATTTTACTTGTAAATGACTGGGAATTTGAATGTAGTAGAGTAAGTGTAATTAAGCAATAGTTATGAACACTATTTTAAAGCTACTGTCTGTTCCCTGCAAATTCTAGTTCAAAAAATCTATTTTAAGAAAATAGACATAAAACCCAGGAAAATTTTTCTTTACATTTTAGTAAAAAGTTTCAGCTATACACGTGCCCAAGATGAAGTCAGTGATAAATCTGTGCTCCAGGAACAGTAGGAAGCATTCCAGGGCATGGGAAGTTCGATTTATTTAAACACCTGAAGAGTTGGATAGTGATATTCACATGGAAAAGCAGAATGTAAATTGTAAACCTATGACATGATGTCAATTAGAAAGATTGTACATATTGATTAGAAATACACTGCACTTGCAGTTAGACAGGGTACAAACAGGTCTGATACACAAGCATACATATGCAAAGGAAGCGGAACTTTGGTACAGTGATTAAGGTACTACTTGAGACATCTGTGTCCTGTATTGGAGGGCTCAGGTTTGAGTCCTAGCTTTGCTCCCAAATCCAACTTGTGGTAATATCCCCCATAGGACCCACGAGGTGACAACTAGGTGGGTCCATGTCATACACGTGAGAGGCCTGGGTTGTGTTGCTGGCTCCTGGCATCCACCTGATCCAGTGCTGGCTGCTGGAGTTATTTAGAGAGTGAACCAGTGTGTGGAAGGACTGACTCTCTCTCTCTCTCTCTCTCTCTCTTTCTCTCTCCCCACACATACATACCTTTCATACAAATAAAATTTTTAAAAGTATACATAGCCGGCACCGTGGCTCACTAGGCTAATCCTCCGCCTTGTGGTGCTGGCACACCGGGTTCTAGTCCCAGTCGGGGCGCCAGATTCTGTCCCGGTTGCCCCTCTTCCAGGCCAGCTCTCTGCTGTGGCCCGTGAGTGTAGTGGAGGATGGCCCAAGTGCTTGGGCCCTGCACCCGCATGGGAGACCAGAAGAAGCACCTGGCTCCTGGCTTCAGATCAGCGCAGTGCGCTGGCTACAGCGGCCATTGTGGGGTGAACCAATGGCAAAGTAAGACCTTCCTCTCTGTCTCTCTCACTGTCCACTCTGCCTGTCAAAAAAAAAAAAAGTATACAAATAATGTTTCTCTAGTCAGTAGTGATCCTACTGAATATAATATATACTAATAGTTTCCTATTTTAATTTTCAAAATAATTTGACTTGTGATACATTTGTTTATTGACAATGGATTGTGACATACAGCTAACATTTATCTAAAATATTCATATAAAATTTTGAGAAATATACAATTTTTTACATCTGAGTGTTTAGAGATATGATTTTGATTTGATTTTTCCCTTTATTTTGTTCTGAGCTCTTAAACATATCAGTAATAAAATATTTTAAAATTACAAGCATGGTTTATATTTCTACTTGGCATATGTGGAAAAACGTGTCATGTAAAGGTGGTTTACTTTTTCAAATGTTTCCTTACCATTTCCTTTCTGTTTTACTGAGGGGAGATAGTCAGTCTTAAGTCATATAGTATTGTTCTGGAAAAAGAAAACTTTAGTTAGTATTACGTGAATGGATGGATTAATAAGTGTTTATATGACTTCATATAGCTTAGCTCACATGTGCTTTTCTGAGGTATCTTAGTTTTAATTCATATCTTTTTCACTTTTTTTACATAGCAGCATAAGGTCGACTAAAATGGGAGTTAATATAGTCAAATAAAATGACATTCTCATGTTCAAACAAGCTCTTGCCCCAAATATGTGTTCAGTGTTAGGGCAGAGTTATGTTTTGCAGATACTGTTACATAAAATGTCATACTGTTGCGGAAAGAACTGAGAAGTGGGAAGCAAAACAGTCTGTTGTGTGAATCCTTGATGTATGACTTCCTCATTTTGTCACGTGAGGGTATCCTTGATCTCGCAGAGTCTCTGCTTTCTCGGTTGCAGAATGAGAATTACATAAGCCTTTGGGCTAATGGAGTTCATATGAACAAAATATTGAGTTCTATGCTTACCACTTATATCAAGTACCCAAGCTACTAGACAATAATTTAAAAACATTTGATGGTTATAGAGAACATAGAATTTTTATTTAAAACTTGAAACTATGAGTGATTGGAGTTTCTTATTAACTGAAGTGACTCAGTTTCAGCAACGTATTAGATTAAAAGTTAATCAACAAATTTTATAGATACATAAAGTTTGAAAATGAAGCAGAAGGAAGCCCTAAAGTCTACTAAAAATGGAGAGCTTACATTGACTTGATAAAGTGGAAAAATAATCTTAGACCCTAAGTTAAAAAATGAATGTAAATCATGCTATATATTACTTATGAAATATATGAACATTCACTTTTTATAAGTTCTAGCCAGCAGAAAAAATGTTTTTTGAGCTGAGGCTTGCTGTGCCTACGATCTGTCTTTAAGAAGCAGAATTGCGGGCCAGCACCGTGGCTCACGTGGTTAATCCTCCACCTGTGGTGCTTTGCTTGGGCCCTGAACCTGCATGAAAACCAGGCTTCGGATCGGCGCAGCACTGACTGTAGCGGCCTTTAGGGGAGTGAACCAACAGAAGGAAGACCTTTCTCTCTCTCTCACTGACTATAACTCTACCTGTCAAAAAGAAAAAAAAAAGTAGAATTGCCATCATCTTTGTTTTGTTTTGTTTCCAGAGTGTGAAAAGAAGCAAAGTGTGTCATACCTGAAATGAACAAATTCTGTGTATGCATATGAAAGATGTAGTTGCCAATGAAGAAATTAAGATTAGTTTAATATAAATCTGCACATTGAAACATACTCTGCAGGAACTTAAATAGCAAAAAAGAGAATAAAAAGTTAGTTTGAATTTATTTTAAAACAAAATACCAAAACAATGTTTATATACCAATAGAACAAAATATTTGAGTTTTTGGAAATTTTACAAGTTAATAGACTGGTATATTTCAGTAATGTTGATTTACATTGTAATATGATCTCTTTTTGAAAATCAAATAAAAACAAATATAAATCAAAACAAGCATAAGAATGTGAGAAGGAAATTATTATGGGAGTAGTTTTCTTAATATATTTATCTTCTGTGTTAATATTATACATTTCTTTGTATAGAAAAAAATTCAAAGTTAATATGAAAAATTCAAGTAACCTAAAAATGAGAGGCAACATTGTTCAGAAAATAAACATATAAACACTGGGCTTAAGTTCAAATTCTTACTTTAGCAGCTATTGTTTCTTTAACTCTAATGTATACAATGAATTTAACCTATTTGCTTTATTTTTTCTTCAGTTTTAAATGAAGGTTAAAATGTTTCTGTTGTAGGGTTTAAGTTCATTAGTAGCAGCATTTTACTTCCAACAGTGCTTGGAACATAACACATCTAATATATTTTAGCTTTTCTTTTTTTTTTTAATTTCTAAGACTTCACGTATTTCACATATAGAATTTTAAGCACATAATGATATTTCCCACCTTTGCTCCCTTCCACCTTGCTTCCTTCCCCTCCTTTTAATTTTGCAATAACATTTTATTTAAGGCTTATTCATTTGAAAGGCAGAGTGTGAGACAGAGATCCTTCACTCACTGGTTCATTTCCCAGATAACAGCAATGGCCAGAGCTAGGCTGGTCCAGAGCCAGGAGAGTCTTCCAGGTCCCCTGTCGGGGAGCAGAGGCCCAAGTACTCAGGCCATCTTCTTTGGCTTTCCCAGGCACATTAGCAGGGAGCTGGCTCTAAAGTCGAGCAGCTGGAAATCAAACTGGTGTCCACATTGCATATATATGTTCTACATTTTCTTTATCAAATCATCAGTTGATGGGCACTTGAGTGATTCCATATCTTAGCTGTAGTGCATCGAGCTGCTATAAAACTGGGGGTACAGAGAACTCTTTCATAGGTGACTTTGTTTCCTTTGGGTAAATTCCCAGGTGTCAAATGGCTAGATCACATGGTATATCAGTTTTCAGATTTTTGAGGAGTCTTCGTCATGTTTTCCATAACGGCTGTACTAGTTTATATTCCCACCAATAGTGCAATAGTGGATTAGCGTACCTCTTGTTCTCTATGCCCTTACCAGAATTTGTATTTTTTTCTTTGTTTTTGGATGATAGCCATTCTAACTGGGCTAAGGTGTAATCTCACTGTGGTTTTAATTTGCATTTCCCTGATGGCTAGTGATCCTGAACATTTTTTCATGTGTCTTTGGCCATTCATATTTCATCCTTTGAAAAATGTTTATTCTTGTCCTTTGACCATTTCTTATTTGGATTGCTTGTTTTATGGTTATTAGCTTTCTTGAGCTTCTTACATGTTCTGGATTTAATCTTTTATCAGATGCAGAGTTTGCAAATATTTTCTCCCATTCTGTCAGTTTCCTCTTCACTTTGAGTTTCGTTTCCTTTGCTGTGCAGATGCTTCTTAGGTCGGTAGATGCCCATTTTTCTGTTTTTTGCTTTTATTTCCTGTGTTTCTGCTGTCTTATTCAAGAAGATTTTGTTTATACCAATGTCTTAAGGTGTTTCCCTTGTGTTTTTCTGTTGTAATTTGGTAGTTTCAGGTCTTAGATTTAGATTATTGATGCATTGTAAGTTGTTTTTGTGTAGCATGTAAGTTAGGGGTCTTGTTTCATATTTAGGCATGCAGAAATTCAATTTTCCCAACACAATTTACTGCTTTTGTAATGATTGTAGAATGAAGCAGTCAAAGGAAACAAAGTGCTCACAAAAAGGAGAAAAGGACAATTATATAAACTATAGTCAACCATGTGTATAACCAAGTAAATATAGCAGTGAGATACCTTTTATTGCATTTAAATTTATATCCATGTTGATATAGGTGTGAGAAAGAAAATCACACTCTTGGTAAGACAATAGTAGGTATAACTTAGAGAAATTTGGGAACAATCACCAAATTAAAATTGCATCTATCTTGACTTCAAAGTACTCCTCCTAAATTATTGATAATTAAACACGTCTGCAATAATATAAATGGGAAAAACTAACAGATGCAGTATAATAGTTCTTTAGGCATTCTACGTGCTTCAGAAGAGTACATAGACACATTCACACAAAATGCTTATAGGTTTATGTATGCAATTACAATTGCTAGGAAAGTAAACTAGGTCTAACTTTTTTATTTTTATCTTTTTTTTATTTAGTAAATATAAATTTCCAAAGTACAATTTATGGATTACAATGGCTTTCCTCCCCATAACTTCCCTCCCACCCGCACCCCTCCCATCTCCCGCTCCCTCTCCCATTCCATTCACATCAAGATTCATTTTCAATTCTCTTTATATACAGAAGATTGATTTAGTATATATTAAGTAAAGATTTCATCAGTTTGCACCCACACAGAAACACAAAGTGTAAAATACTGTTTCAGTACTAGTTATAGCATTACTTCACGTTGGACAGCACATTAAGGACAGATCCCACATGAGAAGTAAGTACACAGTAACTCCTGACTCAAGTTGTTGACTTAACAAATTGACACTCTTGTTTATGGCATCAGTAATCTCCCTAGGCTCTAGTTATGAGTTGCCAAGGCTATGGAAGCCTTTTGAGTTCACCGACTTCAATCTTATTCTGACAGGGTCATAGTCAAAGTGGAAGTTCTCTCCTCCCTTCAGAGAAAGGTACCTCCTTCTTTGATGGCCCCGTTCTTTCCACTGGGATCTCACTCACAGAGATCTTTCATTTAGGTTTTCGTTTTTTTTTTTCCCAGAGTGTCTTAGCTTTTCATACCTAAAATACTCTCGTGGGCTCTTCAGCCAGATCTGAATGCCTTAAGGGCTGATTCTGAGGCCAGAGTGCTGTTTAGGACATCTGCCATTCTATGAGTCTGCTGTGTATCCCGCTTCCCATGTTGGATCGTTCTCTCCCTTTATGATTCTATCAGTTAGTATTAGCAGACACTAGTCTTGTTTGTGTGATCCCTTTGACACTTAGACCTATCAGTGTGATCAACTGTGAACTGAAATTGATCACTGGGACTAGTGAGATGGCATTGGTACATGCAACCTTGATGGGATTGTATTGGAATTCTCTGGCACATTTCTAACTCCACCATTTGGGGCAAGTCAGCTTGAGCATGTCCCAAATTGTACATCTCCTCCCTCTCTTATTCCCACTCTTACATTTAACAGAGATCACTTTTCAGTTAAAATTTAAACACCTAATAATAATTGTGTGTTAATACAGAGGTCTAACTTTTATAATGCTTTTTTTGGGACTGTGGAGGGTGAAACCTGTTGTGGTGACAAGGAGACATTAGATTTCCATGTAATTTTGAAAGTATGAAATTTTCATAGTAAACTTATGTATATTTATGAAATTTTATAGTAAAATGTCTATTCAAAAACATTCAGTCTAAAAGAGTTAAATCACATGGACTAAGACTAGAAACCAAGTAACAAAAAAGATGTTTTGAAAACTCAAATGACCTTTAAAACTATGTTGGTTAAATTCCTAAGTTTACACATATTTGTGGAACAAATTATTTCATAAAGTTTTTCATAAAAGAAGCAACAAAGAGAAGATAACACTGCTGAATCTGTTCTCAGAGAAAGCAAAAACTTAATAGCAGTCAAATTTCATGTAGTTCAGGTAATTTTTGATAAACCATACACAAAATTACAATTGATAGCTATAGTCTGAATTGAGTACCTGAAGTTTCTATTTGAGAAACATGTTTTCTTCAAATCTTCTCTCACCCTGGGGTTCAGAGAAATTTTTGTACAATTAGGTAAACACTCACTAAAATGAACTGACAAAACATTGTCTTTTTCAACATTGTTTTTTTTTTTTGCCTATGTCAACATGCACATTTATTTATAATACACTCTAATTAATAGGCTGTAGAATTCACTTAGAAAGGATTCATATATTTTGTAAAGTTCAGAGCAAGAACCTATTAAAAATATTAAAGCTTTGGTTTAGTTTTCTCCCTGCCAGTATACCAGAATTATGATTTTCACACTGATTCCATAAGGAAATGTGCTTTTATATACATTTATGCTATTTCTATATGTTCTTTTATAATAAATGTATATAATCAAAATAGGTAACTTGAAAATTAGCTAGTTTTATAGTAATATATGCAGATATCATAGATATTGTTGGGTATCCTTTAAAAGTTACATAAATGCATTATAGTTACATACTTAATATAAGTGAGTATATAATGTTTTTAATAGAAAATATGAAAGAAGCTATCTGGTATTGGCACTGCGGCAAAGTGGGTTAACACCCTGGTCTCAAGCAGCGGCATCCCATATGGGCACCAGTTCGAGACCCGGCTGCTCCACTTCCATTTTGGCTCTCTGCTATGGCCTGGGAAAGCAATAGTGATGGCCCAAGTGTTTCGGGTCCCTACACCCATGTGAGAGACCCAGAAGAAGCTACTGGCTCCTGGCTTTCGATCAGCACAGCTCCGCCCATTGCAGCCAATTGGGGAGTGAACTAGCGGATAGAAGTCTTCCCCCTCCTCTTCCCCACTCCTCTTCCATCCTCCTCTTCCCCCCTCCTCTTCCCCCTTCCTCTTCCCCCTCAATCCTCCCCCTCCTCTTCCCCTCCTCTTCTCTCTCAATCCTCGCCCCCTCTTTGTAACTGTGACTTTCCAATAAATAAAACTGTCTATGTTGTCAAATGGAACAATTTTTGTTGAGCTAGGTGTTTTCTGGTCATATCCCCTATGAAAAGAAGGTGGTTCATATATAATCTATTGTGTTATGAGCTGATAATGTATTTGCTAGATGATGTGCAATTCAATATGTGACACAATGAAAGTAAAGAGCTAACTTTCAAGAAACTGGATAGGATAGAAATGCTTAAATTATATCTACAATTTCCCTTTTATTCATAGCAAAGTAAGATGGAAAAACCATGACACATGCCAATACAAATTGTTAACATTCTCATGGTCTATGTCTGTCAATGATCTAAGCTGTAGAATTTTCATAAACAGAGCCTATTTTACAGCAGCAAGATTTTAATTATCATAGTTAATATTTGACTCATAGAAGGTGGCTAACACCAAGACTAGTTGTTATAAAAATGTTAATATTTTTGTGTTTGTAAACTGCAACATTCAATAAAACTGAAGAATGGCTCACATTGCACACATGTGCTTGCACACATGGGAATGTACACATATTTTTTTTAACTTTTACTTTAGAAATTTATATTTATTAAATAAAACTTTTGATTATAGTGTCTTTTCCCCCCATAACCACCCTCCCACCTGCAACCATCCCATCTCCCACTCCCTCTCCCATCCCATTCACAACAAGATTCATTTTCAACTATCTTTATATACAAAAGATCAATTTATTATATGCTAAGTAAAGATTTCAACAGTTTGCACCCACACAGAAACACAAAGTACTGTTTGAGTGCTAGTTATACCGTTACTTCATATCTCATCCCATTCTTTTTTATTTTTTTAACTTTTATTTAATGAATATAAATTTCCAAAATACGGTGTATGGATTACAATGGCTTCCCCCCCATAACGCCCCTCCCACCCGCAACCCTCCCCTTTCCAACTCCCTCTCCCCTTCCATTCACATGAGGATTCATTTTCGATTCCCTTTATATACAGAAGATCAGTTTAGCATACATTAAGTAAAGATTTCAACAGTTTGCTCCCACACAGAAACATAAAGTGAAAAATAATAGATGATTTTTTAAATGATGATGAAATCAGATCAGACCTATTGTCATGTTTAATCCCAGTGAGAGTCAAGTTGGGAATTGATAATTTCTTCTTCTTTTTTTCTTTTTTTACAGAAGATCAGTTTAGTATACATTAAGTAAAGATTTCAACCGTTTGCACCCCCATAGAAACACAAAGTGAAATATACTGTTTGAGTACTCGTTATAGCATTAAGTCTCAATGTCTAACACATCAAGGACAGAGATCCTACATGAGGAGTAAGTGCACAGTGACTCCTGTTGTTGACTTTACAAATTGACAATCCTGTTTATGGCATCAGTAATCTCCCTATGCACAGTCATGAGTTTCCAAGGCTATGGAAGCCCCTTGAGTTCTCCGACTCTTATCTTGTTTAGACAAGGTCATAATCAAAGTGGAGGTTCTCTCCTCCCTTGAGAGAAAGGTACCTCCTTCTTTGAAGACCTGTTCTTTCCACTGGGATCTCACTCACAGAGATCTTTCATTTAGGTAGGTTTTTTTTTTTTTTTTTTTTCCAGAGTGTCTTGGCTTTCCATGCCTGAAATACTCTCATGGGCTTTTCAGCCAGATCGGAATGCCTTTAGGGCTGATTCTGAGGCCAGAGTGCTGTTTAGGACATCTGCCATTCTATGAGTCTGCTGAGTATCTCGCTTCCCATGTTGGATCACTCTCCCCTTTATTTATTCTATTGGTTAGTATTAGCAGGTACTAGACTTGTTTATGTGCTCCCTTTGACTCCCAGTCCCTCCACCATGACCAACTGTGAACTGAAATTGATCACTTGGACTAGTGAGATGCATTGGTACATGCCACCTTGATGGGATTAAATTGGAGTCCCCTGGTATGTTTCTAACTCTACCATTTGGGGCAAGTCAGCTTGAGCATGTCCCAAATTGTACATCTCTTCCCTCTCTTATTCCCACTCTTATGTTTAACAGGGATCACATTTCAGTTAAATTTCAACACTTAATAATAACTATGTATTAATTACAGAATTAAACCAGTCATATTAAGTAGAACAGACAAAAAAACTACTAAGAGGGATAATGTATTAAGTTGTTCATTAACAGTCAGGGCTATGCTGATCAAGTCACTCTTTTTCATAGTGTCGATTTCACTTCAACAGGTTTCCTTTTTGTTGTTCAGTCAGTTGTCACCAATCAGGGAGAACATATGGTATTTGTCCCTTTGGGACTGGCTTATTTCACTCAGCATGATGTGTTCCAGATTCCTCCATTTTGTTGCAAATGACTGGATTTCGTTGTTTCTTACTGTGGTATAGTATTCTAAAGAGTACATATCCCATAATTTCTTTATCCAGTCTACCATTGATGGGCATTTAGGTTGGTTCCAGGTCTTAGCTATTGTGAATTAAGCTGCAATAAACATTAGGGTGCAGACCGCTTTTTTGTTTGCCAATTTAAACTCCTTTGGGTAAATTCCAAGGAGTGGGATGGCTGGGTCGAACGGTAGGGTTATCTTCAGGTTTCTGAGGAATCTCCAGACTGACTTCCATAGTGGCTTGACCAGTTTGCATTCCCACCAACAGTGGGTTAGTGTCCCTTTTTCCCCACATCCTCGCCAGCATCTGTTGTTGGTAGATTTCTGTATGTGAGCCATTCTAACCGGGGTGAGGTGAAACCTCATTGTGGTTTTGATTTGCATTTCCCTGATTGCTAGTGACCTTGAACATTTTTTCATGTGCCTGTTGGCCATTTGGATTTCCTCTTTTGAAAAATGTCTATTGACGTCCTTGGCCCATCACTTAAGTGGGTTGTTTGTTTTGTTTTTGTGGAGTTTCTTGATTGCTTTGTAGATTCTGGTTATTAATCCTTTATCTATTGCATAGTTTGCAAATATTTTTTCCCATTCTGTCGAGAAAAATTTATTTTCAATTATCTTTATATACAGAATATCTACTTAGTATATACTAAGTAAAGATTTCAACAGACTGCACCCACAAATACACACAAAGTACTGTTTGAGTACTAGTTATGCCATTAAGTCACATAGTACAACACATTAAGGACAGAGATCCTACATGGGGAGTAAGTGCACAGTGACTCCTGTTGTTGATTTAACACCTGACACTTTTGTTAATAGCATCAGTAATCACCCTAGGCTCTTGTCATGAGTTGCCTAGGCTATTGAAGCCTTTTGAGTTCTCCAACTTTGATCTTATTTAGAAAAGATTATAGTCAAAATGGAAGTTCTCTCCTCACTTCAGAGAAAGGTACCTCCTTCTTTGATAGCCCCATTCTTTCCACTGGGATCTCAGAGATCAATCATTTAGGGTTTTTTTTGTTTGTTTGTTTTTGTTTTGTTTTGTTGTTGTTTTTTTTTTTTTTTTTGCTAGAGTGTCTTGGCTTTCCATGCCTGAAATACTCTCATGGGCTTTTTAGCCAGATCCAAATGCCTTAAGGGCTGATTCTGAGGCCAGAGTGCTGTTTAGGACATCTGCCATTCTATGAGTTTGCTGTGTATCCTGTTTTCCAAGTTGGATTGTTCTCGCCTTTTTAATTCTATCAGTATTAGTAGACACTAGTCTTGTTTATATGATCCCTTTGATGCTTAATCCTATCATTATGATCAATGTGAACTGAAATTGATCACTTGGACTAGTGAGATGCATTGGTCCATGCCACCTTGATGGGACTGAATGGGAATCCCTTGGCACGTTTCTAACTCTGCCATTAGAGGTAAGTCCAATTGAGCATGTGCTGAACTGTACATCTCCTCCCTCTCTTATTCCTACTCTTATTTTTAAGAGATCACTTTTCAAACACCTAAGAATAATTGTGTGTTTATTACAGAGTTCAACCAATGGTATTAAGTAGAACAAAAATGTTAAAAGGAATAAAGTTCAGTTATTCCTCGACAGGACACGAGCTGATCAAGTCATTATTTCTCATGGTGTCCATTTCACTTCAACAGGTTTCCTTTTAGATATTCAGTTGTCACTGATCAGGTAGATCATATATTTGTCCCTTTGGGACTGGCTTTTATTTATTTATTTTTTTTTTGACAGGCACAGTGGATAGTGACAGAGAGAAGAGAGAAAGGTCTTCCTTTTGACGTTGATTCACCCTCCAATGGCCACTGCAGCCGGCGTGCTGTGGCCGGAGCACTGCGCTGATCTGATGGCAGGAGCCAGGTGTTTATCCTGGTCTCCCATGGGGTTCAGGGCTCAAGGATTTGGGCCATCCTCCACTACACTCACGGGCCACAGCAGAGAGCTGGCCTGGAAGAGGGGCAACCGGGACAGAATCCGGCGCCCCGACCAGGACTAGAACCCGGTGTGCCGGCGCTGCAAGGCAGAGGATTAGCCTAGTGAGCCGCAGCGCTGGCTGGGACTGGCTTATTTCACTCAGCATGATGTTCTCCAGATTCCTCTATTTTTTTGCAAACTGTATTTTTAACTGCTGTATAGTATTCTGTAGAGTACATATCCAATAATTTCTTTATTCAGTCTACTGTTTATGGGCATTTAGGTTAATTCCAGGTCTTAGCTATTGTGAATTGAGCTGCAATAAACATTGAGGTGTGGATAGCTCTTATGTTTGCCAATTTAATTTCCTTTAGGTAAATTGCAAGGAGTGGGATGGCTGGGTCGAACGGTAGGGTTATATTCGGGTTACTGAGGAATCTCCAGACTGACTTCCATAGTGGCTTGACCAGTTTGCATTCCCACCAACAGTGGGTTAGTGTCCCTTTTTCCCCACAACCTCTCCAGCATCTATTGTTGGTAGATTTCTGCCTATCCACCTCATTGTGGTTTTGATTTGCATTTCCCTGATTGCTAGTGATCCTGAACATTTTTTCATGTATCTGTTGGCCATTTGGATTTCCTCTTTTGAAAAATGTCTATTGAGGTCCTTGGCCCATCTCTTGAGTGGGTTGTCTTCTTGTTGTGGAGTTTTAAGCCTTTATCCGTTGCATAGTTTGCAAATCTTTTTTTCCCATTCTGTTGGTTGCCTCTTCACTTTCTTGACTGTTTCTTTTGAAGTATAGAAACTTTTCAATTTGATGTAATCCCAGTTGTTGATTTTGGCTTTGATTGCCTGTGCCTATGAGGTCTTTTCCACTAGTCTTTGCCTGTGCCTATATCTTGTAGGGTTTCTCCAATGTTCTCTAATAATTTGATGGTGTCGAGTCATAGATTTAGATCTTTAATCCACGTTGAGTGTATTTTTGTATAAGGTGAAAGGTAGGGGTCTTGCTTCATGCTTCTGCACGTGGAAATCCAGTTTTCCCAGCACCATTTGTTGAATAGACTGTCCTTGCTCCAGGGATTGGTTTTGGATCCTTGATCAAATATAAGTTGCTGTAGATGTTTGGATTGATTTCTGGTGTTTCAATTCTGTTCCATTGGTGTATCCATCTGTTTCTGTACCTGTACCATGCTGTTTTGATTACAACTGCCCTGTAGTAGGTCCTAAAATCTGGTATTGTGATGCCTCGGACTTTGTTTTTGTTATGTACACATATATTCTAAGCACATACACATAATCCAAACTGAGAACAGCAAATTGGTGCACGAAAGAGGTAGTCACAGAGAAGTGATTTTTTTCTTTACTATTGATGTAGTCACTTAGAAAAAAATTAAGATTCTACTTTAATCCTAATCCTATTTTTAAAATATTTGTGGTAGATTACTACTTAATGCTATTCAGTTGCATTTTTAAACATTTGTGTTAAAAATGTAGCAACTTGTATTTTACATTTCATTTGGAATGCACATAAAAATTAGTCTGTGTGATACTTATGTTAGATGGCATTTTGTAAGGGATTTGTTTTAATTCCAACAAGTAAAATAATTAAAAGTTTATACAATGAACAATGATTTGTCACTAATTGTGATTGATATTAAGAGTATTTCTCTGATTTTAAATTCTCTGGCAAACCGAAGAAAAAGGAGAAGGAGGCTAAATCTGTTTGAATTCCTTCTGTATATCATATACACTAAATTCCCTACAAATGCTCTTAAACTTATTCCTTAAAACACGTTTAGGGACTGTTACTGTGGCCTAGCAGGTAAAGCTGCCACCTGCAGTGCTGACATCTCACTTATGCACTGCTTTGATTTCTGATCCAGCTTTTTGCTATGGCCTGGGAAAGCAGTGTACGATGGCCCAAGTCCTTGGGCCCTTGCACCCCCTGGGGGAGACCCAGAGGAAGCTCCTGGCTTTGGATTGGCTTAACTCAGGCTGTTGTAGCCATCTGGGGAGTGAATCAGCAAATGGAAGATTCTCTCTGACTCTGCCTATCCATAACTCTTCCTTTCAAATAAATCTTAAGACCTATCTAAAGTTTTTTTTTTTTTTTTTATCTGCATTTTAAAGATATTTCAAATGAGGTTAAATATAAGCCAGAAAGAGAAAAATATCTCACACCCTTTTAACACACAAATGTAAGTCATTGATTTCTCAAAGTTTCCTTCCTAATATCTTTTATATCTATCCTTATTTCTGTACTACTTCTTTCTGTCTTTGACTTAATCACCTCCTGCCTGGATCTCTCATACTTTCCTTAGTAGTCCCCAGAAAAACTCAGTAGAACTCCTGGGCTGCCTTTCTTTGCCTGCAATGTAAAATTAATCACATGATTGTTGTACTTAACAACCTTCAGAATGTCTCCATTTTTCCTGGGATGTAGTCTGAAATTCTTGGCAACCTCAACAAACCTCCACAATCTGGTCCCTGAGCATCACTTATGGTTTATTTTCACACAATCTCTCCCAGACTTCTCAGCCAACCCAAGATAATTGCAATTCCAAGTCTATTTTCTGCTGCTTTATGTCTGAGTATTTTCTCACCTTCTCTGTCCATCCGTTAACTCTCAGTTCCTGCCCGATTGTTTTCTGCACACTGGTAATCATATCAAACCTGTCATGCGTTCATGTGCTGGCTCAAATGCTGCTCCTGTTCTCTGACTGCTCTTAGAAGAGATCTCTCACACGGCCACCTACTTGAGCCCACCTAACGTTAATGAAAATCTTAACTTACGTGTTTCGTATGACAGACTGTTAACTTCTTTGAGGGCATGGGCCATGTGAACACCTCAGTGACTGTAATTTGGGGAGATTGACTTTTACTTCCACAGTACAGTAGGAACTATGAGGTTGGTATTTTCCATTGTGAGATAATAGGTCTCCAGGGCAATACGGCCACAATGCATATATTGAGAATATAGTCAAACATACTACGTAGGCTTTTTGCCTTCTGTTGTTTCTTCATTAACATGAATGGCAAGGTAATGCTTTTCTAAGCAAGAAAATTTCAAGTCTTATTCTTCTTATCTTTTCTGTATCATATTTAATTTCTCATGCAATTCTAATAATTAGGCCTGTATAATATCTCTTAAAATTTCTGCTTTGCATTCCTCTAAGTACAAGATTCTATTTGAAATTACCATAATCTTCCAGCTCAACTAAGAACTAACTTCCTAACTTATCACTACTGGTTTAAAGCATGTACTCTGCCAAACTCTACCCTTATACCTTGATCTTCATACTTCATCTGGAGTGAATTTTTGCAAACTGAAATTAAGCATGTATCTATCCTGTGTGAAACTTTCCAGTGGGGTTCTAAGCTCCTGGGAAAAAGATGGACTCTAACTTGGTGCACAAGTACCTTACCTCCAACTTCATCTAACAACTTGCCCTGCTTAATCAACCTGGTCTTTTTTTTTGTCCTTTTTTACTTGGACTTGTCCAGTTATTGCTAACATTGTTCTCCCCAGCTGGAATTAATTTTCACTGCACATTTACTTAATTTATACTCAATATGTATTCTCAGCTCAAGCTTCCTTCCTTAGAGAATCTCCTTGATATTTCTGGTAGGTCAAATCTCCCTATCGTATTTCATAGTCACTATTCATATATGTGGAATCAGGCTACTTTCCCAAGAAAGTGTAACTGAACCAGTTTTCTTGTAAATGTGATTTTTTGATTAAGGTCTCTGTTAGACAGTACCTTAAGATGTGTGAAGAACAGGTATGTGTGTCTGTATTCCTACAGTGTCAAGCACATGCAGAGGAATTCGGTGATAAATGAATTTTTGTTGAACTCATCTGAGTCATAATTCACTAAAATGTTAGAGATCCATCCATCCTGTGCAGAAGGATTTTACCTTAGTTTTTACAGTTCTGTGTGTGTTTCATATAATCTCTTTACCTTAATTAAAAAAAAAACAAACCAAAACATAAAGGTTATTTTAGGTTTTAATTTAATTTAAATATATATCTTTCTTGCTAATGTTATTGTTGAATACATATTCATAGTACCATTTTAACATGTATTCAAAAGTTATTGATGCTAAATTTAGTCTGAAATTCATTTTAGAGTAGATTTGCTAGCTTAATTGTACAAAAATACACATTTCCATTCATTGATTATTCAAACTGTCCTGCAAACACAATCCTATAGTTTTCATGGAGAGAAAAGAGTCATTTGTACTGTCAACAGAGTTGATATGCCCTAATTCACACCCTAACTAGACTGAGTTTCTCTGTTGGCAACCATGCATTTAATGTTTTTACCCCCCAAAGAACCAGGAGAATTCCAGACTCTAAGTAGGTAGTCAATAAATAATTTACTCTATTTTCCTTCCCGCATTCATGCTCCCTTAGCTGCTTTAGACTACTTATCTACCATTTCTGCAGCAACCTTTTGTGCCAGTTCACTGAACCACAATATTTAAATGTTTCCATCTAGCATTTATTTTATGCTTCCTCTGGCTTTTATAGCATATAAAAACCCAATACAGCCAGAAAAGTGTTTGGTAAATTGAAAATTAAAGCATTTATGTTAGATTGTTTTGTAGAATGTTTACAGTCTGGTTTATACACAGATATTAAAATATCATAAGTATAAGGTGAGAGTTCTTTAAAGTTTCAGATAACGTAGAAAATACAGGAATACTTAAACCTGCATGTAAAAATGAATTAAAGATAATGTGCATTTTCAACAAATATTTTGAAGATTCCTCATATACATAGGCTAGAAAAATTCATTATGATAAATGTGTTTAGTCTCTCCTAGATAAATGCTTTTAATAAACTAGTGCTCTCATTTTTGTTTCCTTGGTAATTCTCAGCCAACATCCATGATGCTAAGGCAAACATAAGTGCTGTAAGCACAATCAAAATGCTCATATATAAGGGAACTCCTTACTAGAATCAATGAAGAAAGCATCATGGGAAGAAGTTGTATAAACTTTATTAAAGCAGACTTGATTCTGTGTACTTAGCTCTTGTTTTACTTTAGCCATTGAGGAAATAGTGGAGGAGGCTTTGAAGGCCCTCAGTTCTTCCCAGGCCATTCTAGGCGTCTGATGCTGAAGAAGCAGTATCTGCAGGAACAACTTGCATTGCTTCTAGAGGAATAAAAGATTGAGATACTTCACTGATGCAGAAATGTCGTGGGAAAGGGACATGATGAAAGGCTGAGGTATGGAATGCATATCCTCATGCCTTTCCCCTTTTTCTCAGTATATATTTTGAAATCCAAGAGCAAGATAAAAAATTTATGCACAACATCATGGAGATGTGGAGGTGACTTGAGTCAAAAATGGTCAAAAATGGCTTTGGTTGTATGCTTTCAGTCTTCAAATATTGAGTCAGGGTGAATTGTGGTAGGTGATGTATCATATCAAAAAAATAGCTTTCAGTTGCATAGTAGTATGCCATTTTTATAGTTCACTTAAATTCATCATGAACTTTAAATCTCATCACAATCCAAGGTTATGGGGCTAAAATTTGAAAAAGCCAGAACTAAACAGAAGTCAGCTAATTTAAGTCCAGGGATCTTTCTAATATGGGATGCTGAAATCCTTCCTTTTCCCTTATTCCTTTTCATGACAATTATATTTTCTTTAAATTTGTTTGATTCCATGCTTGGAGCTGGGGAGAAAATGTGGGTAAGGGTTGATAATATTATTTCTTCCAGGCCCACTTCCTGAGCCTCCCAGACATTGGCCTTGCTGCTTTAATTATACATATGAGTCTATATTTTTTTGAGATTATTTCCACTTGTAAAATCTGGTTATTACCTCTCATGCCTAAGTCTCATTTTAAAAAAAATGATATAAAATAACTTATGGGAAGACATTTGGTAATTAGAAAAGAAAAATGCAGGTAAATTTTAGACTTTAATTTTATTCATAATTTTCAAGGAGAAACATAGTAATATTTAATGCTTAAATATTTTAAATTAGAGAAAATATTAGTCATTCTTTGATTTAGAGAGGAGATATTTGAGCTAAGAAGAAAGCATATTTGATGTACGCTGTCTTTAACCTTTTGCTATTTCACATCATCACTCAGTCCTCCTGCTTGTTCATTAAGCAGTGAGTTCAGAGTGTATCTGCTGATCTTTTGACACAGTTGGCGATGAGTGGCTATAACTTTTTAACTTTGACAAAACTTAAGATGCCAGTAATCAGTTTGTCTCTCTGCTTCTTGCTTTTGTTTCTTGGAATGTTGTTGTTTTAGAAAAAAATCATGAAAATATTTCTGTGAATCAGCTGAGAATGAATTTCTATTCATATGAGGAATGAGCAACATGCCCCCAGTGTACGAACATTTGTACAAAGCTGTCTGCCAGGAGTCCTGTGAGCAGTTAGGATTTAACGCCTGGTAATGAAAACAAGAGCACATAGTTGTTGAGATTGTCTACTAGGAGGCCACAGAAGCCAGGTTCCATCATAAGAAATCACAAGTGGGGAAACAAACACAAAATGGAGTTGTTGCTTTCTTGTTTGATCTTTTCATAAGATTTGGAGGTAACTGAAAGATGGAAAATGAACACTGCATAGAGAAAACTGTTCAGGCAGATTTTTGAGTAGAGCAAGGCTGCTACTCAAAACACCATCTCCTGCTAAATCTAGCCTATTAGCATGGAGTTAGCATATTTTTAAGGATTACTAAGTGATGGTATCACTATCTTTATTGACAAAACCCATCTGATTAGAAATGTCAGGAACTACATGATGATGTTAATGACAGTACTGGAGAGTAACAATGTTAAACTTGTCTTGTAAAATATGCCGTGGGATACTTCTGGGATAAACAAAAATGATGTTTCAGGAAATTTTATTCCCATTTATATGAAGGCAGTTTAAAGAGGGAAAGATACTACTTTTAATTCTCCAGTGAAATTAACTTAAAGAGCTATCACTTGAAGAATATAAACATGATTTAGTAGTTTCCAATGCCATCAGATCACTCTTCTCAAGGTTTTGGATTTTCTCCTTTTGCTGTAGTCAACAGATCAGATAATTAATAATTAATGTATTAATAATGAAAAAATAAGCTGTACTTTTCAGCTGCTTTCTGTTTCTAAGGCTGTTCATTTTTTTAAATTGTTATTTCATTTGGAAGGTAGAGAGACACAGAGGCAGACAGATCTTTTTTGGCTGTTTGAATCCCTAAATGACCACAAGCACCCAGAGCTGGGCCCAGAAGTCAGGAGCCTGGAACTCTGGCTGGGTCTGTCCCATCAGTGGAATTACTGGAGACATCACCTGATGCCTCCCAGGGTGCACATTAGCAGCAAGCTGAATTGGAATCAGAGCCAGGACTCAAACCAGGTACTGCAATATGAGATGCTAGCTTTCCAAGTGGCATGTTAATAGCTGCACCAAATGCCTGCCCAGGGATATTTATATTTAAAGACCAGTAAACATCTATCTACAGTGACGTTCCTTAAAAATACTGGGGTAATTGAAGTCTCAACTTGGCTCCTTGTTACTGTTGCTAACAATGCCACTTCTGCTCCATCTTTTATATGCTACAAAGTTGATGCTTCTACACAAGTCGGAGTACGTCATACTCCCACGTATGACCTGTCATCACCTCTCCCTGCCTACATGACAAATTCCAGAGAAATCTAAGGTGCTTCTTCATGATATATCACTACTCAAAACTTACCTCCATTTTTCTTTCATATTCTGTTTTAGCAATTATCTACATTTTTAAAACTTCATATTTTTCTCTTTATAGTACCTGAAATGATTTTCTTCCTCCTTTACTCTATAAAATCTTTTTCATCTTTTAAGACAAGCTCTTTAATTTGTGACTCACTTCTTTGAAGCATCACCACTTGGACACATTGGGCTTATTCGTATTACGGCTTCTTCCAAATTCTGAGTGCATCAATAAAGGACTGTCTGGATGATGGGCTTTTGAAAACAGAATGTTTGTATATTTCTGTGTAATCTTTACATGCTTGTTTATTTCTGTGTAATCTTTTACATTGCTCTCTAGCATATATCTAGGAAGCAAATACAAAACAGTTTAACAAAAATCGATTTGGTGTAAGATAGATTCAAAGACATGCTAATTGTATCTTTTTCTGACTTCATTCTGAAGTTTTCAGAATTGAGTTTAGAAGATAGAGAAATGCAATCATCAGTCCAGATAATCATCACATTCTTTCAATAACCCAGAATTCCTCTGTAGTAATTCCTTTGCTCCAGAGTCCTGCTGAGAAAAAGATAAAGGATCTGTTGTTGTTTTTGTTTACTGTAACTGAGAGATGAAGGCACTGAGTGTCTATTCTAAATTTCAATATTCAAAAATAAAGTAATTCTTGGATCTCCTTCATTAATGGCGAATGCCCCAGCATGTCCTGGCAACAAGTAGGAAGTGGTCTGCTGCACTCCTCTTTGTGCTTTGACATGGCATTGCCAGGAAATTCCTTGGGGAAGGTTCTCTGCCTAAGCTATTAATGTTTCTGATTGTATGTGCACACTGTATGATTTCACAAAATGATCAATCATTTTAAGTTAATGTTAAAAATGCTATCCTTATTTCTCATTCAGGATTTGATTTCATAGTTTTGTGTAGGTATATTTGTATTCATCTAGTTGTAAAAATACAAGTGAATCTCAAAAACTGCTGTTCAGTGAGGGACCCTGAAAGCTATTGTGCACAAAATATCATTAGAGTGTGTTCATATCAAGTAAGTACATTTATAGCTATAGAGAGCTTCCAACAAAACTGGGGTAAGATACATAATTACTACAATGCTCAATCTTTTTTTTTTTTTTTTTTTTTTTTTGACAGGCAGAGTGGACAGTGAGAGAGAGAGACAGAGAGAAAGGTCTTCCTTTTGCCATTGGTTCACCCTCCAATGGCTGCCGCGGCCAGCGTGCTGTGGCCAGCACACCGCGCTGATCCGATGGCAGTAGCCAGGTGCTTCTCCTGGTCTCCCATGGGATGCAGGGCCCAGGCACTTGGGCCATCCTCCACTGCACTCCCTGGCCACAACAGAGAGCTGGCCTGGAAGAGGGGCAATAGGGACAGAATCCAGCGCCCCGACCAGGACTAGAACCGGTGTGCCGGTGCCGCAAGGCGGAGGATTAGCCTATTGAGCTGCGGCGCCGGCCACAATGCTCAATCTTAGCCTAACTAAGATAACTAAGTTATTAAATCCTCATGATCAAATTGTTTTTGGAATAAACTGAACAGGCCTTCTTAGATACAAGTGAAAATTTCTAAAATGATCCTGATTGAATTACTTAGATTTCATTACTAATATGAAAGGAGTATGCGTTATTATACCCCCACCCTTTTAGAAATTGTACATACTAGATGATTTGCAGTATCATATTTTCTGTTATTTTAAAAGTCTGTTTAAAAGATGAGACTTTATGCCTTTTTCATCAGGAAGATTCTGTTTCTCTCACAAAATTGTTATGTGGTGCTGCCCCTGAAAGACAGTGGGTTAAAGCCCTGGCCTGCAGTGCTGGCATTCCATGTGGGCACCAGTTCAAGTGCCAGCTGCTCCATTTCCAGTCTTGCTCCCTGCTAATGCACCTGGAAAAGCAATGAAGGATGGCCGAAATCCTTGGACCCCTGCACCCACTGGGAGACTGGGAAGAAGCTCCTGGTTTCAAATCGGTGCAACTCCAGCCGTTTTGGCCATTTGGGGCATGAACCAGCAGATGGAAGACCTCTATCTCTATCTCTGTAACTCTGTATTTCCAATAAAATAAGTCCTTTAAAAAACGTTAGGAAAGTTAAAGCAGGATCTAGTATCAGAGATCTGAGGATGAAGCATTCATTTAGATTTATGAAGATCTGGGACCAGTTAAGGGATGTATAGATTTGTTGTTTGGCAAATGAGATGAGTCTTCCTGAATTGGCATAAGGAGAACTAAGGTAAAGCTACAAGTTGCAAACATTTGAGGGCATGGCTATACCTGTTACGGTGCTATAGTGGGTCCCATTTAAGAGAACAAATAGAAGATTGTGATTTTTCTAGCTAGGCAAACAACACATGAAGTCAACAGAAACTTGAACATGAATTTCTAATCAGAAACGCAATGACTAACCTGTGGTTTTTCTTTATTTTTTTTTAGAGATGTCCTCTACCTAGAATAGAAAGGTTGTTTACTAATCTGATTGCTATGAAAGGTACAGACAACAATGGTTTTAGAAAGAAGGAACTCCTTCTAATGTAATCCTTATTTAAAAAACCCATGATACTTTAACTTTTTTAATGATTTTATTTATTTGAGAGGTAGGGTTAGAGATGGAGATAAGTTCTTCCATCCACTGGTTTACTCCCCAAATGGCCAGAGCTGGGACGACTTGAAGCCAGGAGCCAGGAGCTTCTTCTGGGTCTCTTTAATGAGTTCATGGGCCCAAGCATTTGGGCCATCTTCTGCTTTCCAAGGTCATAAGCAGAAAGCTGGTTTGGAAGAGGAACAGCTGGGGCACAAACCAGCACCCATGGGAATGCTGGCACTGCAGGCATAACCTTAGCCCACGACGCAACAGCACCTGGCCCTCTGATACTTTAATTTTTAAGTGCTTGACAATAACTGTCTTCACATACACACAAACCTGCATTGAAAACATTTTCCTTTGGATGGAAGACAGAGTTCAACTCATTGGATTTGCATGTAAAATAGGTATTTGCAACTCTATTTTAGCAACTGACTGTAAGGACATATTTAGAACTTCTTAATAGTTTGCAGAAACTTTAGTTCTGTGTTGCAGAAACTTTCTTTGATCATAAGAAAAGATATACAGAAAAGAGGAAATTTGGTTAAAGAAGAAAAGAAAAAGCATAGTTTTCCTGCCAGTGCTTCATTTAGAACCCTTTCCACTGACTTAAACATTAACGGGTTGGGGAACAAGACCTACCAACCACTGTGTGGTCTCCTTTGATACTTAGATCTGCCCCAAACACCTCATTCAGTTCATTAGATGACTTCATATCAGAAATCATGCTTTTTACTGAAATTTGAAAGCACGGAAGTCCGGAACTGGCTTTACAAAGAAATGAAATGGTTTATGTCAAAAATAGCTTACACAGTATTGGGGTGGGGTCTAGAAAGGGGTGTTTAAATCTTGTGGCTTTAGCATTAATGACGTCTGCATAGTTTGAGGTTGTATCTTACTAGGTTGGAGCTGACAACAAGTAAGAAGCTTCAGCACATTACCTGAACTTGTCCTCATTGATTCCCAGAGAATATTATTTTACTAAGGCAAAGCAACTGTTATATATTGTATTATATTCAAGGCATGACTTCATGTAAGCATATGTATGTCTGTATATACTGTGTCTTCACAACAGAGACCCACGTATTTGGCATGTATGTATCTGTTCTCCAAAGTCAACTTGATTCTGGGTCCACAGCCTATAGAATTCATTGAGCATATAGAGAAACATACTTTCGCTACAATTTCTCTTGCTGTGTTCATGACACTGCTCTGATATTTTTGTACAGAGAAACTGTACAGCATTTCCACAATTGGATCTGATTAAACAGGCTGTGCATTTGTCATTAAGCATGTGCACGAAAATCACAAAGTACCCAATTACCTATGTGTTCATTGTAAGCCTGTTAACATCTCAAATGTCTCAAGAGATCCATTGCCCTTTTAACTAAGAGTAAAGCCACCTGTCTCCCCTGGGAAGACTGTTACGCCTGCAAGAGCTGAATGTTTGCTTTCAGGCTAATGCCTCTCCTGCTCTCTGGTTTACCTATTGATTTTGCTTTAGCTTATGACTGCTTTTTCCTGACACTTCTTCAAAGGATTAAAATCTAACATTTATTCAGCAAGACTGATACCTATAATCCTTAGGGTTTTCCAAATAACCCCCAACAGATTGACCTCATGTTCCATTTAAGAAAGTAGCAGAGTATTATAGCAGGGATATAAATACTATTGCTAAGGTAAATACTGTTAAAACTCTTTACTCAACTGCTCTCTTAAAATCAGCCCACTAAACTTCTAAGGAGTTTCTTAAATTATAAAAATAATTCTTGATCAGCTGCTATAATTTTTACATAGAATACAAAGTTAGTCTAAGTCCCAGGAGTTCTAATACTAACAGGGAAGATAATCACAAAAACTGCCCTTTTTTGTTTTTGCATGTTATAAAAAACAATATGGTAAACAGAAAAAACTGTCTTGTCACTGAAACTTGAATATTTTTCACAGACTGACTCTGATAGAAGCCATGTGCAATAGAAGGCTAGCAAGGGAAAATGAAAAGCTTGACAGTACAACTGCCAAGAATTGCCATTCAAATATACTTTATGAAGGCATAATGCAAACACAGGAGTGAAAACTTCATCATTTGCATCAAAAGAGATGTAGAACCCAGAGGGAGTAGGCAGAGATCAAGCAGAAGCTGCCTAGGGAAGAATTGCAACAAAAACTCTGACAGCTAACAGACTATAGCAAGATTTCAAAAAAGGCAACCCTGGAAGGAAATACCTCCAAATAACTGGGCCAGTATATCCAACTCATCCTTTGTTGAACACTATAGACATTCCAAATATATATAAGGATATACGTGTGTGTATTATCTAATATTTCTCTAAAAGAAAACTAAAATTGTGCCAAAAAACAGAAAATTCAGGTCAAACACTTTACCACATATTAAATCCAGTGTCATGACAACTGTGTCAAAGAATACCAAAGCATAATTGAATACAAGAACTTGGGGAAAAGATGAAGTAGTGGTACTTTATTAAAATATACTTAAATAACACAATATAAGAATAAAAAGTTAAAAACTGGAGGGGAAAAAATCACAAGAGATAATACATTTACATGGGAGCCAGAATAGTGGGAACTTAGCCAGATGTCGTTGGTCTGTTGAGCAGAGGAGCCCAGTGACCACAAATTCTGGAGCTTCCTGACCCTATACGTGTTTGGGTAGCCACTGCCAGTGAGCACTTGGATTTCCTTTCTTTCAGGGGAACAGTGACCTCTGTGGTTGTCTGAAAGAACCTGGGAGAGACCAAGAGAACAAGGATCATGTGTTAATGCAGGAAGCTGGGGTTCTAAGTGAAATCGGACATGACCCCCTAAATTTTACACACAAATTGGACCTTTATAGTTCCCCAGAAGTGTTATCTGGGGTGCCACATATGCTACCAGAATTTGGGGTGCCATACGATTTCACAATATGCTTACTAATAAATCCCCAATATTAGTAATCCCAAGAGGGTTCTTGGCAAATATTTAGAGAAGAATTCTAAATACTGGCACAGATAAATGAGGCAGCATGGTACGTTTTAAGCTTTTATTTAGTGAGAAAGATGCATAAGAGAGTGAGAGCTTTATTAAGAGGTAAATCTGGGTTCATACCAAGCACCAGGAACTAGCCACATGGATGAGCGTCTAGGCCAGGAAGCCTAGAGCACATGGCCCAAAGGCCATGCACCCTGGAGGCACAAGGCTACAGCAAGCTCCCTTCCAGCAAGAGGCCAGGGAAGAAGAGAAGCCCTGGGCCACACCATGTCCCAGCTTTTAACCCACTTCGAAAGGGGAGTGGTTAATTAACCTGGTTGGCTGGTGGGCACCCAGGTATGGCCAGGTAGGGCGTGAAGTCACACAGGTGCGTGGCGAAGCTGTGGTCTTCCAGTTTCACAAATCTAATCAATTTTAGCCTGTATGCCTGCCTACTTCATAAGGAGCACTTCAAACTCGGTGAACGTAGAAAAAATTCCCTGGGGTTTCCTTTAGGATAATTTTTTCCTAAAAATTGTTTAACTATGTAACATTCAATGGTTCTTGTAGATAAAATTCTAAGAACATAATGATGTTGCCTCCCACCTTCTTCCCTTTCCCCTTATTTTTTTTTTAAGTTTTTGAGATAACATGTTTTAAATTTACAGTAACAAGGCTTAATGCTATACCAAGTTAAGTTTAACAAGTAAACAAAAAGACCCTGGATTAATGGGAATATAGAAAATAGTGAAAAATCGAAAGGACAAATGACCCTTTCATGAGTATACATTAAATTTTAACGTAATCAGATCATTATATAGTATAACATTCATTACCACTGGTTTGACAAAGGTATAAAGTTTTACAAAACTGTATTTCTGGCTGATACAATTTTTCTTTTTATAAATTCTGTATCCCACATGTAAGGGAGAACATGCAGTATTTTTTCTGAGTCTAGCTTATTTCACTCAACATTATGTCCTCCAGATGTATCTGCTTTGTTGCAAGTTAGAGATTTTCCTTTTTTTATAGCTGAATAATATTACATTGTGTATAAATACCACTTTTTTATACTTTAATCTGATAATAGACACATTGGTTGATTCCAAATTTTGGCTATTCTAAATAGTGCTGCTATACACATGGTGGTGCAGGTATTACTTTGATACAGTCTGTTCAGCTCTCTTGGGTATAAATTTCCTAGTGGGATTGCTGGGTCACATGGCAGATCTACTTCCAGTTTTTGAGGAAATTTCCAAACTGTTTACCACAGTGACTACACTAATTTACATTCCCATTAACAGGGTCTAAGTGATGCCCTTTGTCCTCATCCTCACTAGCATTTGTGGCTGTTTTGGAGTTTAGCCATTCCAGCAGGGGTGAGGTTTTCATTTGCATGTCCCTCATGGCTAGTGATACTGAATTTTTTTTTCAAACACTTGGTAGCCATTTGTATTGCTTCTTTTGAGAACTGTCTATTGAAGTCCTTTGCCTGTTTCTCAACTGGATTGTTATTTGTGAATTGCTTATATATTCAGGATATTAATCTGTTGGACAGGTAGTTTGCAAATATTTTTCTCATTCTAGTGGATGTTTCTTTACTCTATTAATCATTTGCTTTACTGTGCAAAAGCTTCAGAGTTTAATGTAGTCCAATTTATTTAGTTTTGATTTTGTTGCCTGTGCTTTGAGGGTCTTATCCAAGCAGTGCTCCCCTATGCCAGTGTCTTGTTGTGTTTCCCCTAGGTTTTCTTCCAGCAACTTTATAGTTGAAATTTAGGTCTTGGATCCATCTTGAGTTGATTTTTCTAAATGGTGAGAAGTATGGGTATAATTTCATTTTTCTACACATATGCGTCCAGCGTGGCCAGCACCTATTTTTTAGAAGTCTTTTATTTAGTGAATACAAATTTCATATGTATAGCTTTTAGGAATATAATAGTTCTCCTCCCCCACCACAGCACCATCTTTTTGAAGAGCCTATCCTTATTCCACTATATGGTTGAGTACTTTTGTCAAATATCAGTTGGTTGTGTATGTAGGTTAATTTCTAGGGGCTCTATTCTGTTCCATTGATCTATGTGTCTGTTTTTATGCCAGGACCATGCTGTTTGAATTTCTATAGCTTTGTAGTATGCTTTAAAGTCAGGTATTGTGATGCCTCCAGTCTGATTTTTCTAGTTCAGGATCACTTTGTCTATTGTCAGTCTTTTGTGTTCCATATGAATTTTAGAATTGATTTTTCTTTTTAAAGACTTATTTTACTTGAAACTTAGTGTTAGAGAGGCAGAGATAGAGATCTTCCGTCCGCTGGTTCACTCCCCAAATGGCTGCAATGGCCCAGGCTAGGCCAAGCTGAAGCCAGGGAGCAGGAGCCAGGAGGTTCTTAAGGTCTCCCATGTGGGTACAGGGTGCCAAGTACCTTGGCCATCCTCTGCACCAGTGAGGAGCTGGATAGGAAGTGAAGTAGCCACATCTGGTACTGGCACCCCCGGAGGCAGCTTTACCCACTGTGCACAGTACAGGCCCCAGGATTTATTTTCCAGTTCTGCAAAGAATGTCATTGGATTTTGATAGGGTTTGCCTTGAACCTGTCCGTTGCTTTAGGTAGTATAGGTATTTTAATGTTGACTCTTCCACTCCATGAGCAAGGAATATGTTTCCACTTTTTATATTCTTGATGATTTCTTTCATCAATACTTGGTAACTTTCATTGTAGAGACCTTTCACTTCTTGACTAAATTTATTCCTATTTGTGTCTGTGTGTCTATTGTAAATGGAATTTCTTTCCTGATTTCTGTGAGTTCATCTTTAGCATGTAAAAAAGTTAATGTTTTTTATGTGTACTTTGTAACTTACAACTTTACTGAATGGTTTATCAATTCTAGCAGCTTATTTGGTGGAGTGTTTAGTTTTCTGTGTGCGACATCATTTCATCCGCAAATATGGATAATTTGACTTCCCCTTTTCTAATTTTGATACCCTTAATTTCTTTTTCCTCCTAGTCAATATGGATAAATCTTTGAGTACTATATTGAATAAGAGTTGTGAAAGTGGACATCCTTGTCTTGTTCCAGATCCGAGGAGAGTTGCTTTCAGTTTTTCTTCATTCTGTTTGATATTAGCTGTTGTTTTGTGATACCTAGTCTTTCTATTTTGAGAAATGTTACTTCTACATCTAACCTATGCAAGCATTTTATTATGAAGTGGTTTGGAATCTTATAAAATGGTTTCTCTACATCTATTGAAATAATCATTTGATTTTTGCTCTTCATTCTGCTGATGTGATTGGTGATGTTCATTGACTTGCAAAGGTTGAACCATCCTTGCATTACTGGAATGAATCCTGCTTGATTCTGATGGATATTTTTAATGTGGTTTTGGATTCGATTTGCTAGTATTTTTGTGAGAATCTTGGCATCTATGTTCAGTAAGTATATAGGTCTGTAGTTTTCTTTTCATGTCTTGTCTTTGGTTTTGATATTAAAGTAATGGTGGCCTCTTAAGAAATAAATAAAATTGAAACCAAAAATGTAATACAAATGATAAATACCAAAAGTGGTTTTTTTTAAAGATTTATTGAGCTACAGAGAGGCAGAGGCAGACAGGTCTTCCATCTGCTGGTTCTTTCCGAAATGGCTGAAGCAGCTGGAACTGGGCCAGTTCTAAAGCTAGATGCCAGGAGTTTCTTCCAGGTCTCCCATGTGGGTGCAGAAGCCCAAGCACTTGGGCCTGCTTTTACTGCTTTCCCACGCCATAGCAGAGAGCTGGACTGGAAGTGACAGAGCTAGTTCTTGAACTGGTACCCATATGGGATGCTAGGTCTTGAACTGGTATACCCATATGGGATGCTGGCTGTGGCAGTGGCCTTACCTGCTACACCACAGCCATGGCACCAAAAAGTTGGTGTTTAAATAAAATATATGATCCTCTAGCCAGAATAACTGAGAAAAATGAAACTTAAGGGGCCGGCAGTGTGGTGCAGTGGGTTAACACCCTAGCCTGAAGCGCCAGGATCCCTTATGGGCGCCAGTTCTAGTCTTGGCTGCTCCTCTTCCAATCCAGCTCTCTGCTATGGCCTGGGAAAGCAGTAGAAGATGGCCCAAGTCCTTGGGCCCCTGCATTTACATGGGAGACCCGGAAGAAGCTCATGGCTTCAGATGGGCACAGCTCTAACTGTTGTGGCCATCTAGGGAGTGAACCAGTGGATGGAAGATCTCTTTCTCTGGATCTACCTATCTCCATAACTGTCTTCAAATAAATAAAATCTTTTTTTAAAAAAACTTAAATTAGAGATGAAAAAGGAGACATTGCAACTGATACCACTGAAATTCGGAAGACCATAAGAAACCACTATCCTAATAAACTGAAAAATTTCAAAGAAATGGATAAATTTCTGGATTCATATAACCTCCCAAGATTAAATCAAGAAGACATAGACAACGTAAATGGATTATTAACAAGCAATGAGGTTTAAATTTAAGCAGTACCCAAAAGTCTTTCATCAAGGAAAAGTCTGGAACCTGACAGCTTTACTACTGAATTTTACAAAACATTCAAAGAGGAAGAAACCTCAATACTTGTCAAACCATTCCAAAATGTTTTACAGGATGGAATTCTGATTTAGAGTAAATTAAAACTGGAGATTCTACGAGAAATCAAAGTACCCCCCAAAGAAATGAGAAATTTCAAATGGATAATTATTCTTTTTTTTTTTTTTTTTTTTTTTTTTTTTGACAGGCAGAGTTAGACAGTGAGAGAGACAGAGAAAGCTTTTTCCATTGGTTCACTCCCCAAAAGGCTGCTACAGCCAGTGCACTGTGCTGATCCAAAGCCAGGAGCCAGGTGCTTCCTCCTGGTCTCCCATGGGGTGCAGGGCCCAAGCACTTGGGCCATCCTCCACTGAACTCCCTGGCCACAGCGGAGAGCTGGCCTGAAAGAGGAGCAACCGGGACAATATCCGGCACCCCAACTGGGACTAGAACCTGGGGTGCCGGCGCTGCAGGCGGAGGATTAGCCAAGTGAGCCATGACGCTGCCCATGGTTAATTATTCTTAAAAAGGAATTAGATAACATTGAAAAAGACCACAGAGGCAGACCATACATATTATCTTGCACAGAAAAATTTAATCTTGTTGGTGCCCTACCTAGAAATGACTGATAACTGACAGCAGTGACAGTAGCCAACACCATAGACATTTCAATTAGTCCAGCTACACAACTGCTTGCTCCAATATACGGGTGCAAAAGTAATGAGCTGCAGAAAGAAACAGAGCTTTGAGTGGAAACTTTAAAAACAAATCCTTTTTTTAAAAAATTAAATTGTTTTCTAATTTTAATCAATATTTAACAAATTCAATGAAGTTCTTAGATTCAATTTCAACGATACATTTTTCCCTTCCTCTATTTCTTCCTCAGCCTTTATCCCACCCCTTCTCCCTCCTTATACCTTTCTTTAATTTTTTTGAGAAATTTTAAATTTACATTACAGTAAAACACCAAATAAGTTTAATAACTAAAAAGTAAAAACAGCCTAGTCTAGTGGGAATATAGACAACAGCTGCAAACAATAATTGAATAGAAAAATGACCATTTCACCCATACACAGTAAATTTTAAAGTAACCAGATATAAATGTTAACCATTAGTTTGAGAAAAGTATAAAAGTTTTTTGCAAAACTATTTGCTGCAATACTAAGACTTTTTTTTATTTTTAATTTTAGCTCTCACATGCAAGGGAGGGATATGTTATTTGTCTTTGTGTCTAAATTATTTGACTCGCCGGTGCCACGGCTCAACAGGCTAATCCTCTGCTGAGAATATTTAGTATCAGCATACTACTTTTTGCTAATGTAAAAAGAAATTGCCTGTTGATGGACTGCCACTTAACAACCATTATCTTAGCTGTACTGTCATTCCAAGAATTGCATCTCATCCCTAATGTTAACCCAAAGCTTAGACAGAGAACTCACTCCTGACAGCTGGTCTAAATAAAAATTAGAAAAAATGCTTTTTCAGAATCAGATAATTTAAGCATGGTTAGATTTAATGAGAAGGTTATGGTCACTTACATGTATATTAATGTAGGTAAAGAATAGGAATATGTTTGAAGTTTTAATTTACATGTTTTATTATTTTATGTGACTATATAACTTGCTGTATAATTTTATATCACCTCTGTGGACACAAAACTGCAAGGAGACAAGTGGCAATATTGGAAGACCAGAGATTACAACTTCTCAGTGGTTCACACAAAAGACAGTGGTAGGTAGGATAAGGCTATTACTGCAGTGACGGCGTAGCATAAGGAAAATCTAGTAGGGTTTGTGGATGTGTTACATGTGGAATATCTGAGAAAAGGATGAACATTGAAGAGGATAAAAATGAATTTCAGTCTTGTTGAGCTTGAGATAATACTGAATTACATTCCTCCTTCAGTACTATAGGGGAGAAAGAAAAGATGGGAGTCTCAAAATATTGCTATGAAATCTATTTACATGATATTACAGTCATCCAAGGAGTTCTCCTCAGAGACTCAAATTCAGATAGCCTATGGTAGTACCGGGGATTGTGCATATTTTTTTAAATGTCCCCAAGCAATTCTAATACACAACTAGGTTGAGAACTGCTGATGCAGTGAGGCATGGGGTTGGGCTGAACCAGAAGGTTGTAATAGACAGACAATTAGGACTAAAGTAGAGAGATTTTACATGTGATTAGAAAGGCTGTAAAATATTTGTAAAAATGGTATTCTGTCTTTTAATTATTGAGGTTTTGGCTGGCAAAACATCTTACAAATCCATGTGACTTAAATGAGTATTAGGAAGTAGCTTTCATTTTAGAATCATTTTTAATTCGGTAAAATTTTTTTTTAATTTTTTGACATTAAAGAATTAAATGCTTTCTAATTAGTCCTATTGTTAATATTGGCAGTTTGTTCATGGCTAACCTTTTAAAAACAATATTAACCATATTCTAAACTAAGTTACATATCAGATAATATGTGGGGAAAGGGGAAACAGTATGTATATGTGTGCATGAGAGTCAGTGAGTATCTAAATGCATCATTTAATTAGTAGTAGTCTAACGTAATTTTCAAGTCTTTCAGCTTGAGATGCTAAGTATATAAATTTCAAGAAATACTTGTTCTATCAATTCTCACTCTTTTAGGATAGTATTTGGCTATATAAATAGACTATTAGACTTCAAATCGTAAGAATTTTTTCCTACTAGAGTTACTAACCACCGGTGGGTTTGTTTACATATCAATGTTTTCCTCAGAAAATATTTAGTAGTTAAAAAGTCTGCATCAATAATTTAAAAAATGCAAGTTATACCATAACAGACAAAAATATCGGGCCCCATCCTAAAAATGTTAAAATGCACAAGCCAATTTTTCAGCTCTGAAAATCTTAATGAAAAGTAGAAAAGTAAATAAACAAACTAAAATATTAAACTTAGATAGTGGCAGGTGATATGAAAAACTTGAAGATAACCAGTGCAACTGGGTGCTTTCTAAGAATATGAACCTGAATAAATTTAGCAAGAAGGACTGCACTATTTGGAAAATTTGCTTTCTTCCTGCATGAGGAAGCAAGAGAGCAATTATATGATGATAACATTCAAAGCTACTATGTTCTAAGCATTGGAGAAAGATCTTTTTTTCATATGATATTTTTATTAAAGACTTGCTTTATTTTAAAGGCAGAATTACAGAGAGGCAGAGAGATAAGGAGAGAATATATTCCATCCACTGGTTCTCTCCTCAGATGGCCACAATGGCTGGAGCTGTACCTATCTGAAGCCAGGAGAGTCCTCCGGGACTCCCACGTGAGTGCAAGGACCCAAGGTCTTGGGCCATTGTCTACTGCTCTCCCAGGCCACAGCAGAGAGCTGGATCAGAAATGGGGCAGTCAGGATTCAAACCAGCACCCATATGGGATGCTGGCACTGTATGCAGCGTCTTTAGTTGCTATGTCACAGCACCGGCCCCTCCATATGATATTAATAACCGTAAGATGCCTTTGGATAAGATAAACTGTTTAACAGGTGAGGAAAATAAAGCTTAAAATCTTCAATTTAGGAGTGGGTCATTGGTCAGACAATTAAGATGCAGTTGGCATACCCATATCCCATATCATTGTGCCTGGATTTAAGTCCCAGCTTCCTGCTAATGCACACCCGGGGAGGCAGCAGGTGATGGATCCCATAGTCCCTGGTACCCACATGGGAAACCTGAATTGAGTTCCTGGATCATTTGCATATTATCTGTCTTCTTTCTCTTGGTTCATCTCAAATACTTTTTTAAAAAATATATAAAACAATGAACCATAAAAGCAATCTACATATGTAATTTCAAATATTCAAATTGTCATTTTAAAAAATAAACAGAAATAAGTAAAATTACAATAATTACTTTATAAACTCTAACACTATGTAGTCCAAAATAAAATCACTTTGTTACATTTTAAGTATGAAAACAAATTACTATGTGTTGGCATTACAGTCCAGAGTTTGAAGCCATGACTTGTGATGCCTGTATCTGAGTGCTGGTTTGAGTTGCAGGCTGCTCTAATTCAGATCCAGCTTGTTGATAATACACCTGAGAAAACAATAGAAAATGCCTGAACTATTTGGGTCCCTGCTACTCACATGGGAAGCCAGAATGAAGTTCCTGAGAAATAGATTAGTGGATAGAAGATCTGTCTCTTTCCCTCTATTGTTCTAGCTTGCAAAATAAATAAGTAAATCCTTAAAAAAGAATAATAAATAAAAGCAAATAACTGTAAATTTTAGTCTTTTTTAATAGTATCTTCATATCTATGAGGATACTAGATGGCAGAAAAATGGAATTAAAAGAGCTTACTTTGGTGAAAAAATTGGAGTATAATTTTTTCATAGTACATAGAAATATGTATTATGAAAAGTCTATGGGCTTCAATTTTTTTTACCCCAAATAATTCATAATTTCAATTTCATTTTTTTCATGAACTTTATAAGTTTCCATGTGTTTTTTACTTGTAGACTATTTAGAAATAGGACAAACCAGTTACAAATACTCCATAGCTACCAGTATTGTAGTGCCGAACACAAACAAGGCTTAGAAGTTTTCAGTAAGTTGTCTGAGGCTGGCTACAAAAGAAGGGCAGGGCTGAAATTCAAAGCTGGATGGGCCAATTCCAGAGGGTGAGTTCTTAAGAACTGTGCTGAGCTTCTTAGAAAGCTGTAACTCTGGATTCAACAGAGTAACTTAAAATGGTCTCATCAAGAATTTCAAAAAGCAAGTTTTCAAATAATTCATGAGCAAAGAAATTTTCTCATGGAGTTTAAGTAAAATCCTGAGGGATTCACAATTAATAGATAATACCATGAGGTACTGAACTCAAATCTGTGTAGTTTCACAGACCCTATTTCAACCACATTACAAATAAACTACCGGATTCACTGAAAAAGAGATTCAAAGGAATGTTAGTCCAATGGAAAGAACAGATAATTAACAAAGCAGGGGATTCTTAGAAGTAATCATACTCTATACCTGTTTTTTAAATCCTCTATGCCTTTTCATTCTTGTAAGCAAAACCACAATCTCTATCACCAACAGCATAACCAAAAATTCAATGAATGGCTAATAACTTCCAATGCTCGTGTTGTCATATATTTTGTATTGGCAACCAGACATAAGAGGGATGTTACAAGCGCTGAAGGACCCTTGTTGGTTAGACTGTGCTCTGCACTAGGAATATGCTACCCGTGGACCCGGTGCTGCAGTGACAGAGCCTCTTGGGAAATAGCAGAGGCTGCAGGCACCAGGGGCTGGGAGGCTACCCTAATGCTTTCTCATTATCGGCCTGGAAGATTTCATGTTATGGTGTCTTGGGTTTCGAATTAAATGTCAAATACAATTTGCCTTTGGAAATGTGAAGTGTAGGGCTGCCTCTCGAGACTCTGGGAACTTAGTCCTCTAATTGGTAGCTGCCTAATACTGAGTAAAAATAGTTAAAGATCCTTATTTGGTGAATCACCACACCAATCTGCAGGAATGTATTGCTTTTCACTTCTTGGGCTCTGGGCCTGTTGTAAAATCTGAAGATGGTATTTAAAATGTGCAGTGTCCAACGTAATTTTAAATACAGGGGAACTGAAAACTCTTCCTTTGGGATCATGCTGGCTTCCATGCCATAATTTCTCTGATACTTAACCTGTAATAAGGGGAAATTTGTGAAAGAAACTGAAGCAGCACACATTCAATTATAGTGGTTTATTTGTTGCTGCCCCCCCTTCAGAGGTCTGTTTTAATAATAGGACTAATAATAGGATTTCCAATCCACTTTAATGTGTTAGCATTATATCTTTCTGAGATATCTGTATATTAGTGCTAATTATGAGGTATGTTTAAGTCTAAAAATTCAAGCTTAAACACGACAACATCCTTTTTACTGCCAGTTTTAATTAGAAACCTAAAGAAACATGTGCAATTAAATATGCCCATAAAAATAATAGATACGTTCCTATAATCCTAGTCAATTTGTTGCACCATTAATATCATTCAGTGTGGCAGTTGTAAAAATGTTTTGGAGTAATTCAAGTAGAAAATGGCTAAGAACAAAATTACTGGCTTTTAAACTACCATAGCTGCTTGAGAAAAGTGAATGCTACTCCAAGTATCTTTGCTTTGCAACCACATTTTAAAGTTAACTGTTTATTTTGTATACCCTTTTTAGACTCATTAATCTTTTTCTAAAACAGAGCTGTAGGATACAATAATTTAATCTCTGAAAATTACCTTTGAATTTTTAAAGAGAAATATTAAAATGTTTAAAGGGAGTGATTCATTTTACTTTAATAAATCTATACTTTTAAAAATACTCTCTGGAAGTATTCCTTCCTTTGAAGTGTGTTGACCTAAGTTAAATGGACAGACTCCATTTCGCGTGTTTTGTGAGGCGTGGAGAAGGCCTAGGACACAGTGCTAGGCAGTGCACTAACTGATAGGACGTCAGGTTGAAGGATACGGCCAGATCCACTGTCTGCTTTCCCTTTCATCTCTGTCTTTCTGAGTATAATACAGACAGACTCTCATGCTTTACTCTAAAGCATCCTCACATAATTTAATTGTACCAATAACCTTATGAGTAGAGGGCCATCATGCCACTTTGAGTGAAAAACAGTCCATGACTTTGACAGCACCATTGTACCTATAAAAGCGTGATGAGATACACTGGCTTTACTCAGATAACTTGGACGTCATGTGAGGACTAGTCTAAAGGAAAATACATTCCAAATTGGTAAGTTTGGCATTAAGTTTTACCACAATGTTGCTGTTTATTACAAAATGAAATATGATTTTGTTTCCAGTTAAGATATAAATACTATAAGATTATCACAAAATATAACTGCTAAATATAATCTGGTAATATTGAAAAGACAATCTTCTAAGTCTTCAGACGTCTATTAGACTGAAACACTGGATTATAAGAGACTATGTCTAATTGTTTCCCTGTGTGTTGTGTTGTATCAAGCATCTGATATTATAAATGACTAAGATGTTAGTTTCTTTATCCAGATCTTAAAAGTGTTTATCACATCTTGAAGAAAATGAGTCCTACATAAATAAATGTATACCATATGTTTATATCATTTTGTTCATCTATAGCACCATAATTCTAGTCATTAAGCTTGTTAACTTAGTAACTTGATCCCATATTTTCATTTAAATCTCAGAGCATTTACTTACTCATTTATTTGAAAAGCAGAGCAACAGAGAGAGGGAAAGACAGAAAGATCTCCACTCACTAGTTTGTGTCCTAAATGGTCTCAATGGCCTGGCTCATCCCCAGCCAGAAGCACAGAGCACCATCTGGGTCCTTCTCATGAGTCACAGGGGCCCAAGTACTTACATCATCCTCTGCTGATATCCCAGGCACATGAGCAGGGACCTGGATGGGAAGAGAGCAGCCAGGACTGGAACTGCAACCAGATATGAGATGCCTGCACAGCGAGTGGTTGCTTAACCTGGTGTGCCACAAGCCCTGCCCCTTGGTTTTATTTCATTTTGTTTTGTGAGTTTAATGACATACCATGTTCAAAGAAGGTACACTTGCCTAAGTTAAATTTTTTTTTCTCCCAAACTCATCTGAGGAAAATGGGAACACCCTCCTCAGCCTACTTTGCCCCAGTTATAATTTGAGGGATGTTATAAGAAATAAATTACATAAAGTCTACAGAATAAGAAGCTCTGTGTTAGGGAAATCTAAAGGACTAACTACAGCACCAAGAATGTCCTGAACTGATGATGATTAAACATGTGCTAAATGTTCAAGACCAAAACAAAGAGAAAGATATTACTCTACACAAATGGGTTTGAATTTTGAGTTTTGTTACTTGATTTTTTGAAAATGTGTAGATAGAGACCTTATTGTTGAGCACCTATACTATGCAAGGCACTTTCTGCATTGCCTAGCAAGCAAATGGACATGATATGGCATCTACCTTTATGTTTCTGAGTTTGGATCAGAAGACAAATCCATAGTTTCTAGAGCATTATAACATAAATGAGAAATGGAACATAAACAAAGTGCTATCAAGTCAGTGTTAGATTAATGTGGAGATCAATGAAAACAATTTGAAAACCACTAAACTTGAGACAGAAAGGTGGAATGGACTGTTTTGACTATTAAGCAGAGACAGTACTTACTTACATGTAATGTATCAGGATCTCACTGCCTTCTTACGTCTTTATAGCCTTCATCTTCTCATAGGTGCTTATAGATTTATCTGAATAATCATGCTAACTCCACACAGCAGGAGTAACTATGTCTCTTAGCTGAAAAATTTAAGGATCTCACGTTAACAATGAAATACTTCCTGTTGGCTTGCCTTAGATGGATTCCGTTCATGTCTATATTTTCTGCTAAAGTAATGCTTCTGCTGCAATTTATGTGATAATATTCATTTGATTTCAGGTTAAAAAATTTTCCATGTGCTGAAGTTTTATTTCTTTGGGGTACAATTCATTTTTATATTGCCAAATTGTGTGGTGACTAGTATTGTATTTTTGATCAGTAAAGGCTTATTAAAGCACATCAGATGGACATTCCAGAATAAAAGTGGGAAGTTAACAGTTGTAGAAGCAAGTGAAAGGGAACACAATTGTTTAGAAAAACTCTGGGACCAGCATGAGCCTCTGACTGTTGGGGAAAGCAAGGTAAGAAGGAGGAGGACTGTGGGGAAGAAGCTCAGATGATGATCCCTTAATGATAATTCTATGAGAAGAATCTTAACCTCAGTACTTAAAACTCCTGGGGACCCAACATTGTGGTACAGTGGGTTTTAAGCCATCATGTGTGATACCAGCATGTTTTGGCAGAATTCAGTTTGAGCCTTGGCTATTTCATTTTCAATTCAGCTTCCTGCAAATGTGGCTGGGAAAGTAGAGGATCACAGTCCAAGTACTTGGGCCGCTCACACTCTCATGGGAGATCTTGGCTCCTGGCTTCTGCCTGGCCCAGCCACGGCTGTTGTGACCCTTTGGGTAGTGAATGAGCGCCTGAAAGATCTCTGTCTTTTTGTTTCTCTGTCACTCTGCCTTTCAGATAAAACTGTAGACTTTTTGAGCAGTGATTACTGGGGATGACCATCCTATGAGTCCTTTGAAGTATACCAGCATCCTTGGCCTCTGCTACTAGTTGCCAGTTGCATGCTGTCAGTTGTAATAACAAAAATCCCAAACTACTATCAAATATCATGCTGGGGCCAAAATTGCCTTAGGTAGAAACGGTGCTCTGGGCCAGCAAATATGTACAGGCAGAGCAAAGATTGTTGATTGGGGAGTTTTCATTAGTCAGCAATGACCTGGCCCTTGAACCATGACAATGCTCAGTCCTTGCCCTAGCAGGCCCAGCTAAAACACCAAAACAGATACTGAGGGTCCTAACATTCCAAGCTGTTGGCTAGCTGCTGTCCTTGCTGTTAAAAAAAAGTCTTCCTTGAAAGGGACCAAGCACCTATCTTTTAGACTGTCACATAACAGTCATAGATTTTCCTTTGTAATCTATGGTCTCACTTTGTGACATGTCTCGTATGCCTTATTTGGCCAACAGTATTAAACTTTTCCAGAACTTGTGATCTGTGCTCTATTAGGTATTCCAGAAATATAATTCTCTCTGTCTGGAATCTCTCCTGAAGCCAGCTGGTTTTCTTTCCTAGGTGATTACAGCCTCAGCTTGATTGTGTAGAGTCGTATATTTCCAGCATTCAAAAGTTGAAATACATCATTCTTAGACTCTGGAAAGAAAGTAAATCCTGCAACTGAATAATAGTAAAAGAACAGCAAAGCATAGTCTCCATTAGTTTTATATACTATATCTTATATTTGTGTCACTGTCTAATTTACCATGGTCACCTACTACACTTCCTACTTTTATGATATGCTTCTGGAGAACATGCAAGGTATGTGTCAAGTGGGTCTTCCTGATGGATAGCTATGCTATCACATCTGTTTGCACTTCTAGTATCAAATTCAGCTAGGCTTTACCTTTACCAGACTTATTTTCTTAATGTGGTGTAATACTTCTCTGAGACTGGGAGCATTTCAAATTTCGGGGAGACCATCACAATGAATTAAAATCTCAATCAACCTGGACAAATATATATGCACATATATATGTATATATATTTATGTATACATATAAATATTTGAGTATATTATATATATATAAATTTAATGTTGCTTATTGGATACAATGAAATAGACCTAAGTTTAATTTTCCAAAACATAGGGGAATATTCTGACATCAGCAACTATTAAGACATATGTGTGCACATCAATTAAATGACTAAAGTGTACAATTATTGTTTCAGGTTACATAATGCACAGAGAACATAATGACATTGTGATCAACTTATAAACTTGGGTAGGATGATGAAAAAACAGTAGTTTACTTTTTGAGTAGACATTTGGAATATTTTATTCTGAAATTAGAAACAACATTAGGAATTTTAATGAATTTACAGGCCTAAAGAGAAGCAGCGTGGAGAAGCTACAATGACTGTTTTTAGACTTTGTGAGGTTTCAAAGGACTTAATATAATCAGGTAAGCTGCTGCTAAGATTCAGAACAGGCTTTATTGTCAGGAAAATAAAGACGCTAAGGCAGAGAGTGGCACTTTATTAGAAAATTAGCTTTGTCCAGAATTCAGATATCTTAACAGTGCCTGTGTACTGTATCAAAATGCTTCTCCATAATTACTGTGTCAAAAAAAAATTAGGCACCAGCATTGTGGCATAGTAGGCTAAGCCTCCTCCTGTGGTGCAGGCATCATACGTAGACACCGGTTCATGTCCTGGCTGCTCCACTTCCAACCCAGCTCTCTACAATGGCCTGGGAAGGCAGTGGAGGATGGCCCAAGTCCTTGGGCCCCTGTGCCTAGTGTGGGAGACGCAGAAAAAATTCCTGGCTCCTGGCTTCAGATTGGCCCAGCTCCTGCCATTGCTGCCATTCGAGGACTGAGCCAGTGGATGAAAGGTCTCTCTCACTGTCTCCCTCTGTTTGTAACTCTGCCTCTCAAATTAATAAATGAATCTTTAAAAATAGTAATCATATGAATTAAATTTTGAGGTATAAAACCATCCACTGCACATCCCTGTGGTCTTCTTCATTCACTGAGCGATCTCTTTAATTTCCATAATTATAAAGAGGTAAGATCTCATATTTCATAGAGAAAATTCCAAGAAGACAACCATGCTTCCCTTCCTCCCTCCTTCTGTTCCTTTTTCCTTTACTTTTTGCAATAATACACTTTGCATTTACATTATAATCAGTCATCCATTGTTCCATAAGCAGGATTTCATTCTTTTTTATGACTGAGCAGTATTCGATTGTGTATATATAACACATGTTCTTTATCCAGTTATCAGTTGATAGACATCTGCTTGATTCCATGTCTGAGTATTATAAAATTGACCTGCTATAAACATGGGGAGTATAGATAACTTTTTCAGATGTTTGTCTCATACTGTTGGGGTAAATCTCCAGTAGTGGGATGGCTGGGTCATATGGTAGATCTATTTTCAGATTTCTGAGGAATCTCCATGCTGTTTTACATAATGGCTGTACTTGTCTACATTCCCCCTGGTAGTATATTAGGGTACATTTTTCTCAACAGTGTCACCAGCATTTATATTTTGGATGACACACATTCTAACAGGGTTGAGTTTTTGATTTGCATTTCCCTGATGGCTAGTGATCTTGAACACTTTTTCACGTGTGTTTTCCATTTATATTTCATGCTTTGAAAAATAGCTGTTCATACCCTTGACCCATTTCTTAACGGAATTGTATATTTTGTTGTTGGTTTTGTGTTCCTCATATACATCCTGGATATTAACCCTTTATCAGTTTTTTTGCATAGTTTGCAAATATTTTCTCCCATTCTGTTATTTGCTTGTTTACTTTTTTGAGTGCTTCCTTTGCTATGCAGGCACTTCTTAGGTTTATGTAAGCCCATTTGTCTATTTTGTGCTTATGGGGTCTTTTCCAAGAGGTTTTTATCTATGGCAATGTCTTGATGAGTTTTCCTAATGTTTTCCTCTAGCAGTTTAATAGTATCAGATCATAGATTTGGATCCTTGACTCCTTGTGAGTTGATTTTTCTGTTATGTGAAGGTAGAGTTCTTGCTTCATACCTCTGCATGTGCAGATCCAAATTTCCCAACACCATTTGTTGAGACTCTTCTTCCTATAGAGAGTCATTTTAGCATGTTTGTCAAAGATTAGTTGGTTGTAGATGCATGGATTAGTTTCTTGAGTTTCTATGCTGTTCCCTTGGTCCAGTACCAGGATATTTTTTAATATAACTTCCCTGTGATATGTCTCTAAATCTAGTATTGTGATGCCTCCAGCTTAGTTTTTTGTTTGGGATCTCTTGTGTCTCCATATGAATTTTAGCATTGTTTTTTCTAGATCTGAGAAGAATGTTGTTGGTGTTTTGATTGGAACTACATTTGGATCTGTACACTGCTTGGGTAGTATGGAAACTTTGATGATAGATGATGGTAATATTTCCAATCCATGAACACAGAAGATTGTTTCCATTTTTTGTGTCTTCTATTTCTTTCCTTAATATTTTATAATTTTCATTGTAGAGATCTTTCCTATTCTTAGTTAAATTGATCATAAAGTATTTAAATTTTTAGTAGCTATTTGAATGGACAGATCCTACAAGTTCTTTTTTAGCCATGACATCATCTGTATATATGAATGCTATTTATTTTTCTGTTTTGATTTTATAAACTGCAACTTAGCAAACTCTTATGAGTCTGTTAGTGTAGTCTTTTGGTTCCCCTGTATGTAGGAGCATGAGACAGATAGTGACTCCCTCCTTTCCAATTTGTATCTCTTTAATTGCTTTTTTTTGCCTAATGGCTCTGCCTAAAACTTCCAGGACTATATTGAATAGTAATGGTGAAAGTAGGTATCCTTGTCTAGTACTGGATCTTAGTAGAAATACTTAACAACTTTTCCCCATTCAAAATGATACTGGCTGTGGGTTTGTCATATACTTCCTGGATTACGTTGAGATATGTTCCTTTTTCTAGACCCAATTTTTTAATGTTTTTATCTGAAATCACATTATATTTTATCAAATGCTTTTGCTGCATCTATTGACATTTATGTGGTTTTATTCATCAATTTGTTAATGTGATGTATCATGTGTATTTATGTTTGTTGAACAATCTCGGCATTTCTATGACAAATATGACTAGGTCCCACTGGATGATCCTTTTGACATGTTGTAGATTCTATTTGATAGTATCTTGTTGAGGATTTTTGCATCAATTTTCATTAGGGATATTGGTCAATAGTTCTGTCTTCATTGTATATTTTTTCTGGTTTTGGAATTAAGGTCACACTGGCCTCTTGGAAGGAATTTGGGAGGATAGCCTCCCTTTCAGCTGTTTTGAATAAGAAGAAATGGTATTAGTTCTTTAAAAATTTAGTAGACTTCAGCAGTGAAGCCATCCTGTCCTGGGCTTTTCTTTGTTAGGAGGGTCTTTATTGCTGATTCAATCCCCATTCGTTAATGGTCTATTGAGATTTTCTGTCTCATGCCTCAATTTGGGTAAATTGCATGTATCCAGAAATCTATCCATTTCTTCTGGATTTTCCAGTTTCTTGGCATATAGTGGTTTGTAATAATTCCAGTGATTGTTTTTATTTCATTGGTATCACTTATAACATCAGCTTTTTCATCTCTGATTTTTAAATTTTGGCCTTTTCACTTTTTTGTAGTTGGACCAATGGTGTATCATTTTATTCATTTTTTCAAAAAATTATTTGTTTTACTGATCTTTTATATGTTTTTTAAATTTCAATTTTGTTTTCTATTTTTTGTTTCTTTTTATCTACTACTTTGGAATTTGGCTTGTTTTTTTCTGGGTCCTTGATATGCATTGTTAGATAATTTATTGATATCTTTACAATTTCTTGATACAGGCATGAATTGCTATAAACTTTGCTCCTCTTTGGTTGTATTCAATAACGTTTGATATGTTACGAGGCAATCTTCATTTGTATCAAATTTTTTTGTTTCCCTTTTTACCCACTGTTTATTCAGAAGCATATTGTTCAGTCTCCATGAGTTTGTACATTTTTCACAGTTTCTGAGGTTGTCAATTTGTAGCTTCATTCCATTGTGATCAGAAAAGTTACATGGTATGATTGAAATGTTGCTGAATTTGGTGAGACTTGTTTTATGGCCTTAGAAGATGGTCTATCCTAGAGAAAGTTCTATGCACTAATGAAAAGAATGTATATTCTGCAGCTCTGGGATGAAATGCTCTGTAGATATCAATTAGTTCTGTATGTTTGATAATGTAGTTTAGCTCTGTTGTTTCTTGTTGATTTTTTTTTAGTCGATGAAAGTGATGTGTTGCAATCTCTCATTATATTTGGTCATATATCTTCCTTTAGACCCATAAATGATTGTTTTAAATAGCTGGATGCTCTAGCATTAAGTACATCTACATTTACTGTAGTTATATCTTTTAGGTTGGTTCCTTAATCATTGTATACTGACCTTTTTTGTCTTTTTTTTAAAGGATTTATTTATTTATTTGGAAGTCAGATTGAGAGAGACATTTTCCATACATTGATTGAGACCCCAGATAGCCTCAATGGCCAGGGCTGAGCCAGGCCTAAGCCAGGAATTTCATTCAAGTCTGCCACATGAGTGGCAGGGGCCCAAACACTTGGGGCCACTTCTGCTTTTTCCAGGTCATTAGCAAAGAGCTTGAAATGGAGCAGCCAGGACCTGAACCGGCTCCCATTTGGGTTGCCTGCATTGCAGATGGTGATTTCACCTGCTTTGTCACAACACTGCCCCTTTATTTGTCTTTTATAACAATTATGTATTAAAGTCTATCTTCTCTGTACTAAGGCTGCTACTCCTGCTTATTTTTAATTTCCATTTGTGTGGAATCTTTTTCCATCCTTTCTATTACAGCCTGTGTGTATCTTTGTTGGTGTGGTGAGTTTCTTGTAGGCAGCGTATTGATGGGTCTTGGTTTTTAATCCATTGAGCCCATCACTATCTTTTAATTGTAGAGTTTAATCCATTTATCTTCATGTGTGTCATGGTCAAGATCTTCTCTGTATCTGTGTGGTTCTATGTATTTTCTGTACTTGAATGTCCATATCTTTGTCCAAATTAGGGAGATTTCTTGTATTATTTCATTGAATATGCTTTCTAAATTATTCTGCTTTTCCATTCTTTCAGCAATGTTTACAACATGTATATTTTGCTGTTTGATGGTATCCTTGAAATCCTGAAAATTGCTTTCAATTTTTCTCACTTTTTTGTCTATTTCAAATGCTTTGTCTTCCACCTTGGGTATTCTTTTTTTCTGCCTCAGCAAGTCTGTAGTTTAAGGTTTCCTTTGCTTATTTGTTAGACATATTGAATTCTTAATTTCTAATATTTCAATTTGATTTATCTTTAATATTTCTGTTTGCTGGCAGAATTTCTCATCCCTGTCATTCACAGATTTCTTTTGCTCGTGTGTTTTTGTGTAGTCTTCCACAATCATTTTGTATTCATTCCTTTTCAGGCATTTCATCAGTCCCCTCATCTTTACATGCTAGTATTGAACTATTATTGTGTTCCTCTTGGGGAGTCCCTTTATTTTCTCTCTTAATGTTTCCTGTATTTTTATGCTTATTTTGACATCCGGGGAAACACTTGCTGATGTTTCTCTGAAATTGCCTCTAGGCGTCATGGAATGCCTACCCCTTCAGGTGATGTGCAGAGGCATGTTCTGTGTGGGGCAAGGAATCTCTGGCCAGCATTTGTGTGGGGGGCAAATGTCCAAGGTAACACACAACTTACTGGAAGTAGATCTCTGTACTCAGTAGGGAAGAGGGGATGATCTCCCTGGCTGCTGTGACCAGTGCCTCTGCCCTTGTCTGTGCCAAGGTGATCCCCTGTATGCACCTTCCATTCACACAGGTGCGTGAATGACAAAAGAATCCATGCGTTCCATAGTGTGAGGATGGAGCCCTCCACGAAGTGTGTTCCCAGCACTGGAGGAATTTTTAACTTCTAGTATCAGGTTCAGTAATTGCTGTAGCCTATGCCCTTATCAGTTTTCTAGCCTATCACACAGTCACAGGTTTCCCACAGTTAGAGGGTGCAGGGGATCCATTCTCTGTTCCATGAACCTCCCAGACCAAAGAGAGAGTCACCCCATCCCTGGAACCAACTGTCTCCTTGACAAAAGCCTGTCAATGCTCCTCCCTTGCAAGCTAAGTCTGGCACTTCTGTGAGAGCAGCATGCCAGCTGGGTGCCTTGCCTCCTGCCAACTCTCCAGGCCAGACTCTACTCACCTTACTCTGGGAAGATGGGACTTGCTCTGCTGGTTGTCAGGTGCCTTGTTTGGTGAACTGGATGTAAGCAATGTGGCTTCCTTTCACAAGTTAACTGGACGCCTTGCCTCCCTCCAGCTCGCCTCTCTGGATCACAATCCGTGGGGACTGTGGATTTCTCCCTCTGACCCACCAGAGGTGCACGGGCTGCAGCAGCTGCCACTTGCTTTAATCTAGTAAGATGACCCTTCCCCTGCTTGAAGCTGGGTGTCACTCTGGGAAGATGGCTTCCCCACAACCACAGGCCATTGGAGTTTCTGGTGGTGACCTGCAAACTGCTGCACATCTGAACAATCTTTGCTGCTCCATGGAGTCTCTCTTATTTCTATAGACTTTTCACTGAAAACTTTTCTCCAACTGCCCCTAGGAATGTGGATCCTCCCCTGTTTTTCTGGTATCTTGCCATGATCAAAATTCACATATCTTTTCCCTATTCAGCCATCTTGGAATCCTCCATTGAAATTTCTTTATAATTCCTTTGTCAACAACATAGAAGATCACAGTGAACAATTCTTGTCACAGTGGGAGTAAAATTCCACCAAGGAAGCTGCCTGTTATTTTATGATATTACTAGTTGTTTTCAGAGGGCATGTTCCCAATGTTTTTGTTTGGCTTTTGAAAATCTTTCTATACTTTTTTTTAAAAAATATGAATATTTCAGGCAAAAGGTTTAATATGGAAATGGAGAAAATATATATACTTAATGTTTTATTAGATACTGTGTGTGTATGTATATATACATGCATACATACATACAAACATATAATACCCAAGGGGCATTGCTTTTGATGTTTCAAACATTGTCTTGGAATTATTTACAGTTTCAGTTTATCCATGGGCCTATAAGAAGACGTTGTCTAAATGTAATTTAGCCCTCTTGTTTCTACTGCCAGATGAAGATAATGATGCAGAATGCCAGTTTTCTGAGAAGAGATAGGTTAAATTTCACATCAATCATTAAAAACTCAATTTAACAAAGAATAAGTGAGCACAATTACTCTTGTTTTAACGGCCTTCAGAAGATCCTTGTTTTCATATTTTTAAAATTAATCATTCAATATCAGAAAAATATGGTCTGTGGCTCTCTCCTGGGGACCATTGTTCTACAATCAAATTCATATCATGTTGTTTTGCAAAGGAAAGCTTTAAGATTCAGAGAAATTTGAATTTCCCCTGTATTATCTTGTGTTCTACAACTATCACTTTAGCAGTCTTCCCTCTCAGAGATTATTTTATCACTGAAAGTAAATTTATCAGATTTTAAAAGTTATTTATTGGAAAGGTGGAGTGAGAAAGACACACAGAAACAGATCTTCCATCTGCTGGTTCCCTCTCCAAATGGCCAGCATAGCCAGGGCTGAGCCTGGCTGAAACCAGGAGTGAGGATCTCTGTTCAGGTCTACCAAGTGAGTGGTGAGGTACCACGGGGTTGAGCCACCATCTATGGCTGGCTAGGTACATTGGCAGTAAGTTCTTTCTGTTGGAAGGCAGGGGTGGGGCTTCTTCCCAGGTGCTCACATATAGTACACAGGTATTCCAAACAGGGGCTTAGGCTATTGTGCCACAACCTGTTCCTCCAAATTTATTGATCTTAAACCTTGAGCATCTTTCCATTGTTTGGTAAAGAAGAGTCTGTACTTCTGATATTGCTACTTGAAGATTTGCAATAAGCCACTCATTTTGCTTTTCATTGAGGTCCTCTTACTGAGTGTAGGCAGTCATCAAGCCATAATCATTCTATTCATTTTCGTGAGAACCTCTCTTTAAAAATAAGCAAATGTTTTCTATTAAGTTTTCCAGGCACTTGAGTTTAAGAATGTGTTTTCTTATCAGTGGAAAATGAAAAAAAGAAAATAACTTGCATATGTTCCTTACAGGCTAGACCAGAGGTCAGAAGTGACTAGTGCTAATTCTGATGCTGACTTTGAGTTGCATGAAATGTTAGGCAAGCCCCATCACTTCTTCACATTGTTTTGTCCAATTTGTAATATTGGAGTGTTTATTAAATGGCAAAAATGGGTTATGTGGAAAGCAGTGGAGGATTTAGAAATTGAGCTGTGTGACAGGAATATTTTACTTCCACTTATTGTAAGATTCAAACTATTTTCCCTGGTCTGTGAATCTCTTGCACTTTTTACTCTTTTTTTTTTTTTTGACAGGGTGGACAGTGAGAGAGAGAAACAGAGAGAAAGGTCTTCCTTTGCCATTGGTTCACCCTCCAATGGCCACCACGGCAGGCGCGCTGCGGACGGCACACTACGCTAATCCGAAGCCAGGAGCTTCTCCTGGTCTCCCATGCAGGTGCAGGGCCCAAGCACTTGGGCCATCCTCCACTGCACTCCCGGGCCACAGCAGAGAGCTGGCCTGGAAGAGGGGCAACCGGGACAGAATCCAGTGCCCCGACCGGGACTAGAACCCGGTGTGCCGGTGCTGCAAGGCAGAGGATTAGCCTAGTGAGCTGCGGCACCGGCTTAGTTTTTGCTCTTGATTGTTCTGGGTCTTCATTGACTACTCCTTCCTCCTGGACATTATTTTCCAATCATGCTGGCCTTTCTCTGCAACCATGGGACCATTTCATGGAAGATACATCATACTAATTGGGTTTGCTAACAAAAAATTATTTCACATAGGTGGCAACAAACATTTGGGGGAATAGTAGGTATGGTAAGTTATAGAGTTTGAGACAGAATATAGAGAGCCTCTAATGGTAAATTGAAAAGTTTTAGGTTTTTCCTTTCATAGGAGATGCTGCTGTGTGTGCTAAATTCTGCATAAAAAAGACTGCAATGTATAATTCTAATATATCTCTTCAGTCCAAAGCAGTGGGAGATGGTAAAGAGCTAAGATGAATACAGATTTGTTTTCTTTAAAAATTTCTGTTTTCCAACAGTGAATTTAGAAAATTTAGCAGATATTTTACAAAAATCTAAAGTTTCATAGCTTGATATTCCTTTTGAATAATACATGAAATGGTGAAATATTTAACTGCAATCACTTCTCTCCTGATTTATATGCTACTACTTTCATGCAGTATAGCTTTACATTTGTCTTACTTTTGTCCCTGCAAGATATGATCCTTAAATTCTTTTCTATAGGCAACCACTACATATTTTGCTCATTTTTTTCAGTTAGTATACTTTGTTGATTAGAAATAGACTAACTCTGAAAGACTTATCTAAATATGGATAGATACCCAGTTTATTCAGTAGTTGAGCCGCAATAAAAACAACAACAAAAATTGTTTGATCTCCCTGTGCCTTACCTTGCCTGATTGCAAAATGAGATTATTAGATTTACTTGATGGAACTTTTTGTATGAAATAAATGCTTATAGAAAAAAAGTTAAGGACAGTCTCTGTCATAAATTAAGAATGAAACAAGTTACTCTCACTTTGCTTTTTGCATTTCACAGCTTACCTTTCCAATTACTTTGTTCCCTTTTGATAATTTTCTCAGTGAGAATTTATTTTTTGAAAACTTTTAATTTTTGACTAAGTGAAAGAGGTTACTTCTGTCATATTTTAAAGACATTTTCAATGGGTCTAGGATAGTAGGTTATGAACAGAAAAACTTAAGACAAATGTAACAATTTGTGTGAGCGAAGAATGTTTCATGGCCAGGTAGTTCTTACATGTAAGGGAGGTTTGGAGAGCTTGGCCATAGCACTGTGGGCGATGAACTTTTAAACAGGGTGAACAGAGAAGTGAAGTAGAAAAAGTACCTGATTGGCTTCAGGTAGGGATTTGCTGGGTTGGGATTTGGTGTGTTGAGGCATATTCCCTATTTGCATAGGGTCTAATTGGAGGTGTCTGGTTGTATAACCCATCACCTATCTGACTATTTGTGATAGACTGGGGCTCATTATTTTTTTTCAAGTCAGTTACAAAGAATGTTTCCAAATTCAGTTCTGATTTGCTTATGTCAGAGCTCAAGTTAGAGATGACCTCAAGCCAATGGCTTTCTTATCTTTTTCATGAAATAGTTATTTCCCCATAATGCATTCTTCATTTTTGATCCCTGTTTCTTGTTTGTTTTTTTTTTTTTTTTTAATGTATTTATTTACATTTAGGGAGTTACAGAGGGAGAAACAGTGATCTTCCATCCACTGGTTTATTCCCCAAGTAGCCACAATGGCCAGTGCTGGACCAGACTGAATCCAGGAGCCAAGAATTTCATATGGTTCTCTCATGTGGGTGTAGGGACTCAAACACTTGGGCCATCCTCTGCTGCTTTTCTCAGGACATTTGCAGGGAGCAGGACACGAACCAGTGCTCTAATGGGGTTCTGGAGTTGCAGTTGGTAACCTTACCCTCTATGCCAAAGTTGGCCCCTTGATCTCAAATTCTGGAACTAAAATTCAATTTAGAATCTGTTTTTTCCTATCTATAAATAATTCACACTTGTCTCTGGATGATTTTTGCCTTTTTTTTTTTTTGTTCTACATTTTCACTGTGCTATACCGAGGTGTTAATTTCTTCTTGGATTCTTTTTTTTCTGGTTTCTCTGAATTTCAAATTAGCATCTTTAATGAGTTCTGGAAAATACTTGAAATTATTGCTCTCTTCCCGTATTGCTTTGAAACATTGTCTTCCTCAGAAATCTGATGAGGAACATGAAGACATTTTCACTGAGTACTCCATTCTATTTATCACTTGCCTTTCTGGGATGCTTTCTAGGTTATTTCTTAAATTATTGCTTCCTTATAGTGTCAATTTCTTATTTTTAAAAACTGTGTGTATCTGCGTCTGTGTCTGAAAGTCAAATACTGAAGGTTTGTGTAGGTCTGCTCCTGATATTTATTGTTTATGTTGACTCACTCAGTAGATTGTTTTCCTGTGTGTTTTGTGAATATTGACCATGAATTTTTTCCCTACCAAATATTCTTTTCTCATTTTGTCCAATCCTGCAGTTGAAGACTGAGGTTTTTTTTTTCCTGCTCTTTTTTTTTTTAAGATTTATTTAGTTATTTATTTGAAAGTCAAAGCTGCACACAGAGAGAAGGAGAGGTAGAGAGAGATAAAGGTCTTCCTTCTGCTGGTTCATTCTCCAACTGGCTGCAATGGCTGGAGCTGTATCAATCCAAAGCCAGGAGCCAGGATTCAGGAGCTTCTTCCGGGTCTCCCACATGGGTGCAGGGACCCAAGGACTTGGGCCATCTTCCACTGCTTTCCCAGGCCATCGAAGAGAGCTGGATCAGAAGTGGAGAAGCCAGTCTTGAAATGGTACCCATATGGGATGTTGGTACTGCAGGTGGTGGCTTAGCCTGCTATGCCACAGTGCCGCCCCCTTTATTTTTCATTTTATGGAGTATCTGGGGAGATTTCTGGAATCTTACACATTTAGAGAATTCTAGTAAAGCAGCCACCATAGGCTTTGATTGGTACCTTCAATCTCAGAGCAACCATGCATATTGGCTTAATGTTTACTGCAATTTAGGAAGTGAACTAACAGTGAAAGTTGTCTTCACTTCTCAGATGGTTACTTTTTACCTAGGTTTGGCTTCTAATGATTTTTTTCCCTTGGTAACTAGATTGTTTGATTATGGAAAATATTTTGTATTATTTTCTATATTTGTTTTAAGAAGAAAATTTAGCCATGACACAGTCTTCCAAAATTACCAGAGAAGGAAATCCATCACTCGGTCATGGAACCAAACTCTGAGTCCCACTACAACCCAAGGGCTTTTAGAATGATGAACTATGATCTGTCTTTACCCTGTCCTACTGTCAGTCACTAGGAGGTGGGAATCAAGAATTATTTTGGGTCCCAGGTTCCCATACTCATTAAATGCAATATTGAGCATGAAATAATCTTTACCATAGTTTTGGTCTACTTTTGTGTTTTAAATAAAATTATAAAGTCGACTTGTAATCTCAGAAAAACCAGTGCTGCTCCAACTTGAATCATTGCTGTACTGTGTTTTACAGTGGAAGGTTCTGATGAAATAAAAAATAGTTCTTAAATTAAAAAGATGAAAACAACAGTTTTCCACTATGCTTAACTACACAGTATAGAAAAACATGTTGAAGAATATTTGTAAAATGTATACATATTGTGAGCCCAGTCTTCCATCTGTATCCTATAGCACTTTATCAGGACACAAAACTGTCATTTATTTTGTTGTGATACACAGCATCATAATTCAATCTAGTTATACGTGAAAGCCAGAATTCTGACTACCCTACCTCCTGACAAGCTGTTTGGACTTCAAGGGATATATGACAGCAACCATAAGAAAAATACACATTCCTTTTTTATTTCTGCTATATCTTCTGTCGTGTTTTATTATCTATTGTTTTGTCCGGGTACATTAGGCTAGATAATGTCAAAGTTTGTTTTATGTTCCTCTTCTGTGGGCCCAAGCGAACCTACTCAGCCCTTTACGGGTGTCTTTCAAGCAAAAGTGCCGCTAGTTCCTACAGAGAGTCAAGGTTGGGGTGGAGATAGGATCCACAGAAGAAATGATACTGTAGCATTTTATTCCCTGCACTAAAATTTATGTTGAAGTCTCTCATATTGTAGTTTTGTCACATGCAAATTACAATAGCAAATTCTACTCTTCTAACTTGCCAGAGTAACTAACATCTTTATTAGCTCTGTAAATTGAAGTAATTCATAAACCAGAAGATGTTCATGGTTAAGTAAGCTAAGCTCTATATTATTCACTGTTTATAAGTTGCATGTTTCTGAGATTCCATTGTGTCTATTCTTGGTGTGGGTTGTCCGTATTGTTGCAGTCATGTAAGTCAAATAAAGATTTTGGAGATCACAGATACATGAGGGCACTGACAGTGAGGGCATTGGACTTCATTACCTACAAAAATGCCTTGGATAAAGTCGCTAAGATAAGTGAGTTAGAAAGTGCTGTAATTTTATGTATGTGAGAGAGAACTCTTTAAGAATAACTTAAAAAAAACCTTCAAAGATGCAGCATTTATACTACTTCACGTGTTCTCTACTACTTTAAGGAAATTTATCATATCTAATGCAGTACAGGCATGATTCCTATACTAATGATTGACATGATGCTCAGATAAAAGCAAGAATTTCACTACCACAATCTTCATAATCAGCAAAAGTATCCCTATATAATAAAATTTGCCAAATAATATGGCATTAGTCATACTAGTTCAAAGTGTGCATTTAGCCTAGTGGTGAAGGTATGCATGTCACATAACGGAGGCTTGAGGAGGCAGTGTTGATGGCACAAGTCAGTGTGTTCTTGTCATTCACATGGGATTACGTTCCCAGCTTCCAACTTGAGCTCCTGCCTAGCCCCTGCCCTTGTGGACCACTGGGGAGTGAACCAGCAGATGGAATGGCGTTTTCTTCCTCTCTCTCCCCACAGCACTCCTCTCTCCCCCCGCCTCCATCTCTTTTTCCCTTCCCTCTCTCACTCCTTCGCTTCTCAAATTCTGTATCTCAAATAAATCATATTTTTAACACTGAAGTTCAATTGCAACACTTAAAGTATATAGGTATGAATTATTTTTATGAATTTTTTGTTAATATGGTACCAATCCCATTTTCATCAGATAGGAGGGGTTCTGTGGGTTTTTGGACATTGCTTTTGAATTCTATAGGAAAAGACGTAATTTAAGGTTTAACAATATTATTTTTTTAAAAAAGATTGATTTATTTATTTGAAAGTCAGAGTTACACAGAGAGAAGGAGAGGCAGAGAAATATTCCATCCAATGATTCACTCCCCAATTGGCCACAGCAGCCGGAGCTGTGCTGATCGGGAGCCAGGAGCTTCTTTCAGGTCTCCCACGCGAGTGCAGGGGCCCCAGGACTTGGGCCATCTGCTACTGCTTTCCCAGGCCATGGTAGAGAGCTGGATTGGAAGTGGAGCAGCCGGGACTTGAACCGGTGCTCATATGGGATGCAGGCGCTGCAGGCAGCAGCTTTACCTGGTATACCACAGTGCCAGCCCCAGCAATATTATTTTTTTAAAGATGTATTTATTTTAAAGGCAGAGTTACAGAGAGGCAGATGCAAAGGCAGAGAGAAGAGGTCTTCTATGCACTGGTTCACTTACCTAGATGGCCACAATGGCTGGAGCTGCTCTGATCCGAAGCCAAAAGCCAGGAGCTTCTTCTGGGTCTCCCACGCGGGTGCAGGGGCCCAAGGACTTGGACTATCTTCTGATTTCCCAGACCATAGCAGAGAGCTGGATCAGAAATGGAGCAACCAGGACTCAAACCAGCACCCATATAGGATGCTTGTACTGCAGGTGGTGACTTTACCCACTGTGCCACAGCGCCGGCCCCTTAACAGTATCCTTAACCTTGTTTTGTCTTTTACTAGCTGTTTGAGTTTGTAAAAGTTAAATTAGTGGAAATAGTTGTAAAGTTGGGTAGGAAGAATAACTTCTTTAAAAAAAAAAAGACAGGAGAGGAAAAGTGTGCATCCACTGGTTGGCTGCCCAAACGCCTGCAATAGCCTGGGCTGGGTTTGGACCAAGCTGGGAGCCAGGAACTTCCAGTCTCACATTTGGGTGGTGGGGACCCAAAAGCTGCACCATGATGCCTCAGTGAGAAGCCAGACTGAGAAGCAGAGCTAGGACCTGAACCCAGGTGTGCAGACACGGTATGTAGGTATCCCACGTGTATTTTAACTGCTGGGCCAAATGCCCTTTTCAAGGAGAAATAGTTTCTAATTTCTAAAGCACCACATAGTAACTGGTTGACAGCATTTAATTACATATTTCAAAATAACCAAAAGAGAGGATTTTGAATGTTCCTAACAAAAAAAGTCATAAATATTTGAGGTGATAGAGTGCTGTTTATTCTGACCTGATTTTTACATATCCTAGGCATGTGTTGAAATATCACACTGTGCCACATAAATACATATAAGACCATTAAAAACTTAAAAATACATATTCTTTTTGACAGGCAGAGTTAGAAAGAGAAAGGTCTTCCTTCCGTTGGTTCACCCCTCAAATGGTCGCCACAGTCAGCTGGCGTGCTGTGCCAATCTGAAGCCAGGAGTCAGGTGCTTCCTCCTGGTCTCCCATGCGGGTTCAGGGGCCCAAGCACTTGGGCCATCCTCCACTGCCTTCCCGGGCCACAGCAGAGAGCTGGACTGAAAGAGGAACAACCAGGACAGAATCGGCGCCCCAACCAGGACTAGAACCCGGTGTGCTGGCGCCAAAGGTAGAGCTGCGCCGGCCTTAAAAATACATAATAAAAAAAGATGAACTAAAAGTTATGTAGATGAAGTACTTAATACAATGCTTGCTGTTTATTTCATTTATTCCAGCTCTTTCTATCATTAGGGAAATCTAAGAGAGACTGCTTTTTTCCTTCTTGTTATCTCATACCAGATAATCTATTTACAAGACGTTCTAGTTTATTTGATTATTATCTATGAGGTATTCATTGAAAACCTCTTAAATGCCAGTAGTTCTTCATAATGTTATATCTACAAAGGTGAATGAAGCAAAAAATCCTTCCTTTCAGGAATACGACATGCCACTAAACAGAAAGACAATCAAGTGATAGACGAAGAACGTGATTTTAGGCTGTCATAATTGCTGAGCAGAAAAGTAAGCTTGGCAAATGGTAGGAAGATTAGTGATGGCAGGCGGGAGGGGCATTGCTGGGTTAAGGAAGGTGATCAGTAAAAGCCTCTTCAGTGGTTGACAGCCTCACCGTGTGCAAAGAGCCAATGGGACCCAGGCAGAGGGCTCACTGAGTACGTGGCACGTGTGAAGAGTGCCAAGAAAGTCAGCACGGGAATGGAGTGAGGCCAGACTGCTGGAAGATGAGATAAAAAAGCAAGGCAGGAGCTGTAACAGAAACCTCTCTCTGTGTGTACCTTCAACCCTCATATAAAAATAAAACTCACATGGCAGATTCCTATATGCAAATCTAGTAGAAGGATGAAAGCAAACGGCAACATACTATCACTTGATTTATTATATATAACACATGCTTAGGCCAATTAAAGAGATTAAAGTTAATAGTTTAAATACTTATATATGCAAACAACTTCACAGTGCATTTATTGAGTGCCCAATTAAAGGTCTACTTATTATGCATTACATACAATATTTGCAATAATTTAAGAAAAACATAACTAAGATTTTGTTCTATATATTAGTTTGAATATCATAGATGATAATAGGTCTATATGCTAAACATTGTAACAAGTACTTTTAAATACACTATTTTACTGTGTTTAAGCTATGGAGACCAAACATCAATTCCTTAAAAGTAATATGCATTTTGACTCACCCGTATACTCATACATTTAATCTCTTAGAAGATATATTTTCTACATTTCCCTGATGGCTAGTGATTCTGAGAACTTTTCCATGTGCTTCTTGGACATTTAAATTTCATCTATTGAAAAATACCTCTTCGTATTCTTTGCCCCTTTCTTAGCTGGATTTTTAAAAATTTGTTTATTTGAAATTTAGAGTTACAGAGAGAGGAGAGGCAAATAGAGGTCTTCCATCTGATGGTTCTCTCCCCAGTTGGCCACAATGGCTGGAGCTGCACCAATCCAAAGTGAGGAGCTGAGAGCTTCCTCTGGGTCTCCCACACGGGTACAAGGGTCCAAGGATCTGGGCCATCTTCTACTGCCTTCCCAGGCTATAGCAGAGAGCTGGATTGGAAGTGGAGCAGCTGGGTCTCGAACTGGCGCCCTTATGGGATGCTGGCACTTCAGGTCAGGGCATTAACCCACTGTGCTACAGCGCCAGCCCCATTAACTGTATTTTTTGTGTTGCTGTTGTTAAGTTTCTTGAGCTCCATAAGTAGTCTGAATATTTTTTTTTTGACAGGCAGAGTTAGACAGTGAGAAAGACAGAGAGAAAGGTCTTTCTTCCATCGGTTCACTCCCCCAAATGGCCGCTGTGGCCGGGACACAGTGCCGATCTGAAGCCGGGAGCCAGGTGCTTCCTCCTGGTCTCCCATGCGGGTGCAGGGGCCCAAACACTTGGGCCATCCTCCACTGCCTTCCTGGGCCACAGCAGAGAGCTGGACTGGAAGAGGAGCAAGTGGGACAGAATCCGGAGCCCCAACCAGGACTAGAACCCAGGGTACTGGCACCACAGGCAGAGGAGCCGTGGCGCCGGCCTATTCTCTAAATATTAATCCCTTGTTGTATACACAGTTGGCAAATATTCTATCACATTCCATCTGTTTCCTCTTCAGTGCACTAATTCCTTCCTTTGCTGTGCAGAAGCTTCTCAGCATGATGTAATTGCATTTGCCTATGTTTGTTTTTATTTCTTAGGCTCGTTGGTTCTTTACTAAGAAGTCTTGCCCTAGACCAGTGTCTTGCAGTGTTTCCCCTATGTTTTCCTATGTAATTTGATTGTTTTATGTCTTAAATTTAGATCAATAGTCCATTGTATGCTGAATTTTGTTGCGATGGATTTGTTTCTGAGAGGAAGAGCGTGGTGGGGGTAAGAGGTGAGGAGTCACCACACAGACCCCGGGAGTCAGGTGAAAGCAGGTCTGAGGCAAGCAGCCTGCAGACTGATTTATTTCTGTTGCTACAGCTGCTTATATAGCCAAGGCAGTCAATCTAGTCAAGGGGCAGTCTATGCCCTAACCAATCACAGCCTGTTGCCAGGCAGTTTCCAAAGCCATCCAATCACAGCCTGTTTTCAGTCAGGCTCTGTTGCCAGGCAGTTTCTGAAACCATCCAATCACAGCCTGTTTTCAGTCAGGCTCTGTTGTCATGTGGTTTCCGAAGCCATCCAATCATGGCCTGTTCCAGGCAGTTTCTTTTGTCAGTGGCCATCTTGACATGACCTTCTCACCTTCTCATTCCACCACAGAATTTTTTATAGAATATAAAGTTGTGGTCTAATTTCAAGCTTCTGCATGCGGAAATCCAGTTTTCTCAGCACTTTCTCCAGGGAGAGATTTTAGCTCATGTCTCAAAGATTAGTTGGTTGTTGATGCATGAATTAATTTCTGGTGTTTCTTTCATATTTCATTGTTCTCCATTTCTATTTTTATGCCAGTATCAGGCTGTTTTGATTAAAATAGTCATGTAGTATGTCTTGAAATCTGGTATTGCAATGTCTCTAACTTTGATTTTATTGTTTAAGTTTGTTTTGGCTGTTTGAGGTAAAGGAAATGCAAATAAAAAGCACAATGAAGTATCACCTCACTGTAGTCAAAATGACTATTAGCCAAAAATAAAAAATAACAAATGTTGGAGAGGAAATTGAGACAAAGATACTCAAATACACTGTTGCTAGAATGCAAATTGGTACAACCATTATGGAAAACAGTATGGCGAATCCTCAGAAAACTAAGAATACATCTACCATATGATCTAGCTATCCTATTCCTGTTAATACATCCAAATAAAATGAAGTAGTTACCTATACCTCCTTGTTCATAGAAGCTGAGGTCATAATATTTAAGATATGGAATCATCCCAGAATGTCAAACTGATGACTTGATCAAGAAAATATGGTTTGTGTTTATATATATACACACACACACACATACATATACACACACACACACATATATATATATATATATACAATATTACTCAGCCACAAAAAGGAATGCGATCCTGTCTTTTGCAAAAAAAAAAAAAAATGGATGCAACTGGAAATTGTTATGTGAAGTGAAATAACCTATACCCCAAAAGACAAATATCTCATGTTTTATCTTATTTAAATATATATATATATATATATATATATAGAGAGAGAGAGAGAGAGAGAGAATAACAATTGTTTGGATATAACATGATTTGGTATGTAATTATGATATTGCTTCACTGAATCATCAAACATATCATTATTAAATGGATTCTTTGGGTGGTAAAATATAATGTCGCAGTTGTATTTGAGAACAGAAAGAACTTGCCTGAAATACACACCTAAGTACATTTCCTAATGGACTGTATGACATCTTATCAGAGATGCCTTATCTGAATAGTGACTACAGCTGTCCCTTATCCCTTGTTACTCACTGTTGCTCTGCTAAGTTCTTCATCATATATTTTGTATTTACCATTGACCTTTCAATCCGTGTGTTCATTGCCAGTCTCCCAGCACTGTCTCACTTAAATGTGAGTTATCACCAATGACTTAACAAAAATTTTGCTGAAGGTCCCAACTTTCACCATCCTCATGAATCTATCATTTGATAACTCCATACCAATATTACACTTACTCTATCATGCTTATTTGCCTGTAATAATACCTGTGTGTGTCTATATGTATGTATGCATACATGCATGTGGATTTTCCTTAAATCATTCCCAGTGTATGGCATATACATGCTGTAAAGACATTTGTATTTTAAAGACAGAAAAGACATTAGGGTATTGTACATAGAGAGGTTGCATGCATTGAAGCTCATCAAAAAAACTTTAGACAGATGTTATGAGCATTACCATTAAGAACTCACTAATCAACAAAGGCTGATCTTATAATGGATAAAAAATTCACTAGCAGTTCTCATGAATCATAATTGTAATCCTGGCAACTTTAACTGTGGTTTATTGTACTGATTTTCTATTTTTCCCTCAATGTATAAATCATAAAAATGCTTTAAACTGTAAAAATTAGTCAAGAGGTTATTTACACTTCAAATAGTATTTATTTCTTAAATTTACTCAGAAGGAAGAAAGATTAGGAAAACGATCTTTTGCATTGAGAAGTGGTTATGAATTAACCATTAAATGTTAGAGTTCTCTTTCTAAAAAGATTTTATTTAAAGGACAGAGTTAGAAGGGGTCTTGGTCTTCAATCTACTGGTTTACTCCTCAAATGGCCACAGCAGCCAGGACTGTGCCAGGCTGAAGTTAGGAGTCAGGAGCATCATCCAGGTCTCCCACGTAGGTGCAGGGGCCCAAGGACTTGGGCCTTGTTCTGCTGTCTTGATAAATGCCTTAGCAGAGAGCTGGATTAGAAGTGGAGCAGCCGGGACTCAAACCGGCGCCCATACGGAATGAGCAGCCTTGTAGGAGGCAGCTTAACCTATTATGCCATAACACTGGCCCCTAAATGTTAGGTTAAATATCACTAATGAAGAAGAAATCTAAGTTACAAGAGACCAAGTATTAATTTTAAAATGTAAATAAAATAAAATTAATTTTTCAGGTAGAAGATTAGTAACAAATCATTTCCTTTGATATGACTACATTAAATTACAAGCCCACAAGGGGCATAAAGTACTTGTTTATATTTTTAAGATGTTTCCTAAAATATGGAGATAACTTAGATCCCTGAGTCCATTAGGAAGGACTAGGAACTACCAAAAAGATTATTTAAAAATCACTGATGCACTATACCATTGTTTCTGAAGTGAATCACATTTAGCCAAGATCATAGCTGACGTCTGAACATTTTCAAGCTACTTGTGGATTATTGAATTTTTAAGGTTTATTTATTTGAAGTGCAAAGTGATGGAGACTTCCCAGAGAGCTGCAACTGCCAGATGTGGTGGGCTGATGCCAGCGCTTAGGAACTCCATCCTGATCTCCCACATGGGTAGTAGTGGTCTAAGTAGTGGGGAAAATCTGCTGCCTTCCCAGGTGCATTAGCAGGAAGCTGGTTCAGAAACGGAGCAGCCAGGTCCCTAAGCAGCACTCTAATAAGGAGCCAGCATTGCTTGGGGTGGCTTAATGCACTGGACCACAATGCTGGCCCCTGCATTATTATTTTATTAGAATTTGCTTTAGATATTTGTCAAAATCCTGCAGGAAGTTTATTATTAGAATTTTATGTTTATTGTGTCTTTCAGGAAAATGAAACCAAAGGATATTAATGTGCTACACTGCTTATTATAAAAATAGCATTAGACAAAAATATTAAATATTCATTAAAATCCTTATTTCCCTTAGGTTCCAGCTAGCAAAAGATGCTGAGAGAAATAACTCACCAAAAGGGAGAACTATATCCAGTACAGATAATCACAGGAGTTATAAGCAAGGGCAGTTGACATTAATAATTAAATGAGGAAAATTCCCTGTGGAGGTTTTGGTGAGCCACAGGCATAATGTGTAAAATCACTTGGCAAACTGATCGTTAGCTGTGTTCTATACCAAAGGAGTATATATCAAAGTAACTGGCTCCTCTACCCTATTTTTCTAGTCCAATAATTTGTCTAATAAATACAGCTATCATACTTTGTGAGTTAAAAAAACCATCCCCACTAGAACTTGATGTTTTTACTATCTGTAAGGGGATATTCAAAATAAATATTGTGATAGGCAAAGTTTATCACTTATACAAAGTTTTTGTGTTGTGCATCAAATGAATTCTGCCAAAAGCTGTACTATTTTTTGTCAATATCCAACCATATATTCACCAGACTTTTGCTATGAAAGTTATTTATCAGTTAGTAGATTTTTGCTTTGATTTGCATTTCCTTTTCTGTTTATTTTCTCTGTTTCTAAGAACTGTTGTCTATCTCTACAGGAAGCTCTTTAATGAAGACACATCAGAGCTGCTAAGCATACTGGAACACAGACTTCCAGTGACCAAGGATGGCTTCCTCCTGGAAACTCATTCTGTTCCTGTCAGTCACCGGGTGTCTTTCAGGTAAGCACCTGCCTAATTATTTGATTTTTCTAAGTATAATACAACAAAAATACATGTAATTTTCCACTACAAAATATGCTCAGAGGATTATTTAAATAGATAGCAATGTTTACAGTTTTCAAATTAAGAACAAGAAAACAACCATTTTGCCTCTGTTAATATCACAAAGCATCATATATATATATATATCAATAAAATAAACATTATAAATGTTGGCAAAGTATTTACATCAAACTTTTTTATAATGTAAACATTGATACGTCAGAAGACTTGATGATACATATTAACATTCATATAAATATGTAATATATACCAGGTAATTCTAAATCTCTTATTATATCTTATTACATGCTAAATTTCATCATAGAGAAGCAGAATCATACCTTAGTCATTATATATGATATCATTTAAAGGCATTCCTGATGCATTGCATTTTTCTTGTTGGTCTCAGCTTCCCTGAGTCTTTTGGTCAAACTCATTGTTCTATATCTTGGGTGTAAATTAGATCTTTTATTCTGCAAAAGCAGTTTACATTCTTTGGAGTAATAATGTAATTAAAATGTAATGTGTCAGAGTTTATTTGGCTTCATTTTAAAGTGAAGAGAAATTGTGGCTGTGAGGGTAACATTTACAGCTTGATTGTATTTAATCAGTGCCTTTTTGTTGAATAAAATTAGGAATTGTGTAAGGTAAGAGAGCATCTAGAATAGAAATGCTGATAATTTTACAATAACAAAAGATTGTTCTTATTTATAAACATATTTTAATTCTTTGTGCCAATATATCCATTTAAGCATATAAGATTATTCAGTACTCTAGCATATACTGGACATAAATATGTAACATATATATCCATGTGAAGACAATAAGATACAATTCTATTTTTGAAACCATGTATAATATAGAATATATACCTAAATAAAGATTAGGACATTCATATTACTTATATATCACTACAAATATGCTTAACTTTTATATGATATTCAACGAATTCTTGAACTATGCTAAATATATTTGAAGAAATTCATTCTCCTAACAATTTCCAAACAACTTAACTTTTCCTGTATTGTGTATCGTGAATAAAGCTGAATGCTTTAAATAAGGGCAGGTAGCTAAAACCAATGCAGAATAAGTAAGTGTAAATCCCTTTTAGAACCAGATTTTGGATTGTAATTTTGCAAGAGTTGTTCTTCAGTCTTTGTAGATGTTTCAGGATCTGTAAAATAACCCTGGTGTACTTGAACTATGTGTAGTCTTTCTGAGAGTCAAAAAAGTTACTTTACCTTACAGATTTTGCTTCAAAACCTTGTTTGAAATCTAGACAATTTTTATATACAGATATAAGTTTAATATTTTAATCATATGAATTACACATATTGAAATGTAATACCTACAACATACTTATATTTTAAATGCTTTTTAAAATATATCATAATTCCCTTCCTCATGTAATGTTAGCAATTAAATTACTTCAAAACAACAAACCAAATAATATTATTTGTATTAAATGTGAGATATAGTATTTATAGGTAAAACCGGATTAATCAGAAACATGACTGTTAGCATGAGGTCTCTGTAAGCTGGTATCTCTGACATGAAAAGGGAAATAATTTCAACCCTTTACAAGTTAAATGGATGTGGCTCATCAATATTATGGTTGCTTAAAAAAGAAAAAAATCTTTAGATATTTTCTTCTATCTTAGGTTTTTCCTTTCTTTGCATTATTACTATCTTCCTTGCTGATGTCAATCTATTTCTTTTATGATGTTTTTCTCCTCTTGAACTCATATACTGATAAATGATGAAAGATAAAATGAAAGACATCTAATCAGGTTTGAATTTCATCACACACAAATGGTTTTTTAGTTCTATTATGTTCTATGTGATGTTTTATTTAATTTTATCTAAAATAGAAATTTAACTTGGTTCCAGTGTTTCCACTTATTAATCTGCCAGTGTCAGATGGATGGGGAGTGGTAGCCTTTGAGCAATAATACCTCCAAATGCTGTTTTCTTGGACTGGGCAAACACTGTCCAAACAGTCACTGCAAAAGATATATTTCTCTCTGGTATGGAAATAGAAAAACCACTCAGAGGCAGGGTCCATGATGACTAGATTTCAGGTTTGTGATGGAATCAGCTTCATCTTCTTTGCCTGGAGTAAATAAAACACTGAAAGATAGTAATAATTACACTGAGTTTGGTTGTGAGTGGCATTTAAATGTGATAGGAAAAGCAGAAAGAAAAGTTAAAATCAAAAGGATGTTTCTAATGGTTACATGGAATGTAATCTTTAGTCATCATACTTGCCTTTAATATGGATCAAGTGTATCAGTTATTTTTTAAAATGGGTTAATTTCATCTCTGTTATAGATTCTTAAACATTGATATTAGCAATGATCTGTTTTCAAGAATAATTGTATCAAAATCTTTCACATTCACTTTTAACATCCTTTACTGGAAGTAAAGTTGATCTTCTGTTCTTAACTGAATGATACTTACATTTAATATTCAGCTCACTATTTTTGTTATTTCATATTCTTTGGTTGTTGCTCTTGTATCTGAGTACACATGATAGGGCTTATTTGCACGTTGAGTGGAATGCTTTCTCTAAAAATGAGCATAATTATGCTGTAGATTCTGAGCACATCTTATGTTGCTCCTGTGGTTTGAACCAGCAAAGACTGATTGAAGAAAATGTGTGTGTGTGTGTGTGTGTGTGTGTGTAGATGGATTGTCTTCAGTGTATTTAAGAAATATAAAAGAAACTTGTACAGAACCCCGTGTTCTCAAAGTGGCTATTTTATTAATGAAAGGTTGTCAACTTGCCCAAGGACCTATAGCCTCATACTAAAAATAGATACATGATTAAAGAACTAACACTACACATCTCAAAATGGCTAAAATAGAAAACAAAGCAAAAATTCATAAAAACAGTGCCAAATATTGGTGAGAATGTTGTGTTATGAATTCCAGATTCTTAAGCTTGCTTGCAAACAATTGAGAAGCCAAAATACAATTCCAGATAAGGTTTATTGGGGAATCGTGAATGAACACTGGAAGATAGCACAGTGGAAAGTGGTTCTACCCAATGGCTTCCCAGGGAGTGAACTGGCTGGAAAGGCAGGTGGTTATCTGTTGGGGAAGAGTGGTGGTTTACCCTTTGATTTGCAGCTGCCCTGAAGATCTGGCTCCTTCCCCTCACTTAATGTTTAGATTTGTATCCAGTTTTCTGTTTTAAGCATAGACTGTTATTTGTTTTGTAGCCTCCCCTACACACACATATCTGTGGGGAGCAACTCGGACTAGACTAAGTTACTGGAATTAAGACTTATTCTATGCATCTGTTCTCCCACAATATGGCGCTGGGAGAGGAGGCAACAGCTTCTACCCAGCTGCCTCTCACCAACTTGACAAGCTGCAGGAGCTGCTCCTGATTGGAGGAGAGCAGCGTACTCGGCGTGTGGGTAGCAGAGTTGGGATTGGCGGAAGAGGACTATAAAGGAGGAGAGAGACGACATGCACCAGGAACATCTAAGGGGAACATCTAAGGGGAACATCTGTGCAGCCCCCGAGAGAGCCGGCCGGCGGTGTGCCGCTCCCCCGCGGAAGTGGGGAATGTGGCAGGGGGAACCGCCCTTCCATGGAGGTGGAAGGGACGGTAGCCAACCCGGGAAGAACCAGCAGCAAACCTGGGGAGGGCCGAGCAGACGAAAGAACAGCGCAGGGTCCTGTGTCGTTCCTCCACGAAGAGGGGGAGCGACAATATCATACTCAAAATGGTGGTATTGCTCACGAACATTGTCCTACGAGGGGCATATGCCACTCTCTTTAGGCTGTTCTGGGCAGGTGGGTACCTTGGGGAAGTCCCTAACAAGGTAATAGGGAATCTTTAGTGATTAGGGTCCAGACATTCCTTGCTCTTGATTTGCTTGGTTCTGGAAATGGATACACAGTTAAGGGATAAACACAGGTCAGGAGATGTTTACTGAGTCCTGTTTCTCTCCTGCCTCTAAGGAACAATAGGAACATTTAATCCTTGATCCTGAAAATGTAAAATGCTGCAATCAGCATGAAAGATAGTTGGGGAGATGCTTACAAAACTGCAGTCTTGCCATTTGATCAAGGAGTTTCAATCCTAGGCATTTACCTATCTGATTTAAAAACTTATATCCATATAAAAAGTTCCATATGAATGTTTATAGGAATTATATTAATGATAAGCAAAAACAAAGTAATACAGATGTTCTTCAATAACAATGTATAAACAGTGTAATATCTATATAATAGGATAATATCCAGTAATAAAACTATCAAGTCACAAGAACAAATAGATAGATCCTATATATATATATATATATTTATATATATTGAAAGAAGCTAGTCTGAATAGGCTATATATTATATGATTCCATTTATATGACATTCTGGGATGGAAAGAACTCTAGAGACTGTAAACATATCAGTGATTGCTGGAGACTGACATCAGGGGGTTGGTTGAATGGGTAAATGAAGAAAAGGACATTTTGTAGGGTGGCAAAACTACTGTGTATGCAACTATAATGGAGGGTGCATGATGTGTACTCATCAAAATGATACAGAATTTTATAGCACAGAGTTTGGGTCATCTTTTTATAAACTAAAACATCATTTAGAAGGACAGATGGTCAATACTAAATGAAGAATACATGTATAATATGTGAAAAAGAATATAAATGTATGTATACACATTTATATGAAAAATGATCTAACTGTATTACCAATGGGAAAAACAACCTCACTTAGTAGGGTAGAAAAAAGTAAATAACCTAAATAACTTTGGAAACAGGTCGGCAAAACTAAAAGCCAACAATACTGTCCTTAAACATTGAAATCTAGTTAATAATATAGTTTCCCATTGGCAGTTTTGAAAACAATATACACGCATACTGGAATTGAACAATGAAGTCAATGGGTGGTGGATGGCCGGGTCTGGGTTTATCATTGCTGGAGTGGAAAGTCACAGATAAGCAAGGGGAGAGGACAGGATGATACAAATGGTAGTGTCCTATAGGTCAAGACTTCAGTATAAGCTCATTGTTGACCAAATATAGATCAATGAGAAATGAGAAATATTTATACACATGTGTATCTTAGGTATAAACATACCCATTTCATTGTTGTTTATGCTTCATTAATCTGTCAACTGATACGGCTTCTACTGTATCCCAGCACAAACCAGCATACAAAGTTTGAAGATTTTGGTTGCTAATATCATTTTCTACTTTAAAAAAAACTAAAACTAGTTAGGAAAGTTGCTTTTTATAAGATATGGTGTAAAAAATACATAAATAAGTCTTGAGTATCCTATATTTCAAGAAAGAAAGAAAGAACTAAAGGAAACCAAATAAAAAAATAAGGAACATAACAAGAATGCTAGGTGAAATGGACAGAAGCTAAAAGAATTTCCAGTAACCAACTTTGATAAAACTTTGAGCAAGAAATAAAGTATTGGGTTATAACTAAAAGGCAAAAGAAGAAATTTCCATAAGTCCATATTGCTCTCAGTGAAAAAATTTGAACCACTGAATCAGGAGAATAAGGAAATCTCCATGTTGATATATTTCAAATAACTTACGTGGATGTGTCCTCCTTGAGGTGGTATGTAACATTCCTCTCCTTAAATGTATACTACACATAGTGGCTTTTTTACACAGTATATTGAAGAGAAAACAGGAATAAAAGAATACTTTTGACAGTGGACAAACCTGATGAACACTGCTTCAGTCAAGTGGGAATCTAGGTCAACATCAGCAGAGATAATTTAGGGTGATACTATTTATCAGTGATACAACATGAATAAAATGAGGCCTCACTGGCACCTGTATATAAAATTGGGCCTCACTGGCACCCAGAAATATCATGAGGCAAATATGAGGCAAGCTCCAGCTAACGAGCACTTTAATAAGCACATGATGAGGAAAACACATGAACTTCAAGGTCATCAAAAAGCAGGAATGATGAGGAAACTGTCACAGATAGAAAGATTAAGGAGCATGATGAGTAAATGTGATGTGAAATCCTGGCTAAGCTGTCATAACAGAAAAATACATTAAAAACTCAGATTTCCAGGATCTTAGACTAGAATATGCCATTTCAAGATATGCCTTTTTTGGCATCTTGATTATTTTGAGCTGATGGTTTTGAGAAATTGCAGTCACAGAAGTAGCTCTGAAAAGTTGCCCTTTTTAAAGAGATTTAATCTATAAAGGAAATATAAATTTATAATGCTGTCATTCTCATTGCTGCAGAAATAGGACATGCTTAAAGTATTCAAGAAATAAGTAGACTAAGAAAGCACTCTGAATGCTTGATCTGAACAAACTACGACAAATGCCTGAGTTAGGACATTAGCAAAGGACATGCACAAAATGTGAGAAATTTAAATGCATATTGGATATGAAATCTTTAAGACTTGGTAACTGACTAAATATTTATTATTAGAGGAATTAGTTTCTCATTTATTGGTGTAAATGATTTTTGCCTTTGCCATGGATGGTGAATGAAGTGGGAGTTACTGGTTTGAGCTCCACAATGCACACATTGAGTTTCAGATATCTATAGCACACACATAAAGATGTCTAAAACTTAGGAGATGTGAGATAAGACTTTGAGATTCAGTGAAAGATGGATGATATTTGAAGCTATAGGAAAGGAAATAACCATCCAGCGGTTATGTAAATAAATAAATGCTCATGTGTATGGGGGCGGGTGTATGGCAAGGGAGACATCCTGAGTATCATTTGTTCCTTTTAAGAGGAAAGAGAGTATACATATGGAACAGAATGGAAGATGAATTAAGTGTTTTGGGTAACTCTATAAAAGGGTTGGTAACAGGGTATCTCCTGAAAGGGGTGGTCAGCAGAGGCAATACATTGAGAAAGTTATTGCTCTAAAATTCTCATTGAATTAAAAGAATGGTTACCTTTAATGTATTGAAAACACCAGTCTTATAACAGAAAGGGTTTTTTATGATGTATTTATTTATTTATTTGAAAGGCAGAGCTACAGAGAAGCAGAGAGAGTTCTTCCATCCGCTGGTTCACTCTCTAATGTGAATTGCTCCAGCAATGGCTGGAGATGGGTCGATCCAATGCCAGGAGCCAAGAGCTTCTTCCTGGTCTCTGACGCAGGTGCAGGGGCCCAAGGACCTGGGCCATACTCTACTGCTTTCTTAGGCTGTAGCAGAGAGCTGGATTGGAAGTGGAACAGCCGGGACTTGAACTGGGGCCCATATGGGATGCCAGCACTGCAGGTGGCAGTTTTAACCACTACACCACAGAGCCAGCCCCAGAAAGTTTTTTAGATTGTTAAGGAGGAAACAATTATTGTAAAATTTGTCTTCTGAGAAGGATGGAAAAATAACAAATATTGGAGAAGATGAAAACTTGGAGTGTGTGTATATTTGCAGATGTGTGTTGTTTTAAGCTTGGAGAAAATACTGTAGAGAGAAATTCAGTCCATTTAAAGTCCAATGTACATGACTATAACAGGTTGTATTAATTAACTTTGGCAGCATAACAAGCATAGCCAAAGTATTTTTACCCTCACAATTCCTAAGGTAAGCTTGGTGTTTCTACTTTCTTGGTAGACTCTTGGGGGCTGGTCTCTTCGGTTCCAATGATGTTTTGCAAAGCAGGTTGGGATGCTGTAGTTTGGACTCAGCACGTCACTGGTAATGACTCATTGTTAACAAAGATGGTGGGAATGATTTAGTCCCATCGGTGATCTTTCAGCAGGCTAGCCCAAGCTCTATGCTACATTGTAGTTGACAACTTTTTCCAGAAATGCCAAACTCCAACTGGCAATCACTTTTCAAGCCACTTCTTTATTCATGTTTCATGGACCAAAAACAGATTCAAAGGGTGTGAAGCAGAATTAACCTTTTGAAGAAGGTTCTTGCAGATATGCATTATAGAATGCATATAAATGAGTACAAAAAATTGTGCCTATTTTTAGCTCCATCACATAGTTAGGAATTTTATTTTTATGCTTGCTTTATATTGAAATAGCAATAGGCTGGCACCGCAGTTCACTAGGCTAATCCTCTGCCTGCGGTGCTGGCACCCCGGGTTCTAGTCCCTGTTGGGGTGCCAGATTCTGTCCTGGTTGCTCCTCTTCCAGTCCAGCTCTCTGGTGTGGCTCGGGAAGGCAGTGGAGGATGGCCCAAGTGCTTGGGCCCTGCACCTGCATGGGAGACCAGGAGGAAGCACCTGGCTCTTGGCTTCAGATCAGGGCAGCGCTGGCCATAGTGGCCCTTTTATGGGGTGAACCAATGGAAGGAAGACCTTTCTCTCTGTCTCTCTCTCTAATTATACCTGTCAAAAAAAAAAGAAAAAAGAAATAGCAATAATACTGTTTATAGTTAATAACAAATAAAACTGAATATTCCTGTGTCTTCACATCAGCTGCAGTACCAGGGAAGACATTGTAACCTAAATTTATTTACTGATTTATAATATTTTAAAATTTAATTAATTTATTTTTTTATCTATATGACAGCAATAAATTCAGTCCAACTGAGATGGTAGGATAAAATACAGGGAATTATTTGAGGAAGGATCATAATTATTGTAACTTACTAATGATTATGTATGCTTTAAAAGAAATCAAGATTTCAGCTGCAACTGTGTCAGAATCCATGTTAGTGTTCCATGTAAATATTCTTGGGGCCAGTAATGTGGCGTAGCAGGCTGGCATCCATGTAGGCTCTGGTTCAGGTTCTAGCTGCTCTACTTCTGATCTGGCTCCCTGCTAATATACCTGGAAAAGTAGTGGAAGATGGCCCAAGTGCCTGGGCCCCTGCACTCACAAAGGAGATCCAAAGGAAGCTCCTGGCTCCTGGCTTCAGACCAGACTACTTCCAGCTGTTTGTGGCCATTTAGGGAATGAACCATCAGATGGAAGATTTTTCTGTTTCTCCCTCTCTCTCCTTCTGTAACTCTGACTTTTGGATAAAGAAATATTTTAAAAATATTCAAAGAAGGAGGTACCTTTCTCTGAAGGGAGGAGAGAATCTCCACTTTGACTATGACCTTGTCTAAACAAGATAAGAGTCGGTGAACTCAAAAGGCTTCCGCAGCCTTGGAAACTCATGACTGGAGCATAGGGAGATTACTGATGCCATAAACAGGAGTGTCAATTTGTAAAGTCAACAACAGGAGTCACTGTGCACTTACTCCTCATGTAGGATCTCTGTCCTTAATGTGCTGTACATTGAGGCTTAATGCTATAACGAGTACTTAAACAGTATATTTCACTTTGTGTTTCTATGGGGATGCAAACTGTTGAAATCTTTACTTAATGTATACTAAACTGATCTTCTGTTAAAAAAAAAAAAAAGAAGAAATTAGCAATTCCCAACATGACTCTCGCTGGGATTAAACATGACAATAGGTCTGATCTGATTTCATCATCATTTAAAAAATCATCTATTATTTTTCACTTTATGTTTCTGTGTGGGAGCAAACTGTTGAAATCTTTACTTAATGTATGCTAAACTGATCTTCTGTATATAAAGAGAATTGAAAATGAATCCTCATGTGAATGGAAGGGGAGAGGGAATGGGAAAGGGGAGGGTTGTGGGTGGGAGGGACGGTATGGGGGGGAAGCCATTGTAATCCATAAGCCATACTTTGGAAATTTATATTCATTAAATAAAAATAAAAGTAAAGAAAAAAATATTCTTTAAGGGCATTTTATTTTCTAGTTGTGCACAGAGAAGAAACCATGTAGTCTAGTAATTATCTCCTTTGAACTGCTAAGCAATTTTCCTGAACTTGGTGCATCTTTATAAATCACTTTCATTGAGTCTTCAGGTTAGACAGCATCAAAATCTAAGATTTAAATTGACTTGCTCTGGTCTGCCATGCATCCCATCCAGTAAGTTTCTCAATCATTAGACTCCTTTTGGACTCTGGTCAGTAATGATTCTACTTTTGGTGTGAGTATTTAACATTTGGGCATGTGTATGACAACAGTACTCGTTAAGAATAGGTTTCTTTCTATGAAATGGAACTGCAAATCCATGTACAGCATCCGCTAATGTTGCCTTCAACAGGAACATCTTTATGAGGGAAGAGAACAAGGTGAGGGTGTTTTGACTGTGGACACCCACAAGGATTGACGGGATCACTTTTTTCTCTTTTCCCATTATTAGGCTTTGTGTCCCTGTAAGCTTTATTTAGTGTCATAGTCTTTTTTAATTGCTTTTACCCTTTCTTCTGTACTCCTGGTTAACCTTGGAAGTGTAGGCAAGAAATGAGATGGAAAAGTTAACAGCAGCAGCGAGGAGGTCATGAAATAGGATTCCTAGGAAAGGGTTTTTGTACGATGAGGTTGTCAATATGAGTCTGTTTCTTGGCTAGTGTGATAGAGAACTGAATAGAATAGCTGCGAGGACACTGAGATCAGGAGAGATAAGATATTGGAAATATGTCACCTACAAATACTATTAGTAATATGAGAGTAGGCTAGAATCTGTTATTAGATTCATTAACATAATATCATTTGGAGATTTTTGGAAAAAGGATTGTCTAATACTTACATTGGTCAGTATTCCAAGTCTACTTATGTACAAACATTTCTGTTAAGACTGGCACCACGGCTCAATAGGCTAATCTTCTGCCTGCGGCACTGGCACACCAGGTTCTAGTCCCAGTCAGGGTGCCGGATTCTGTCCCGGTTGCCCCTCTTCCAGGCCAGCTCTCTGCTGTGGCCAGGGAGTTCAGTGGAGGATGGCCCAAGTGCTTGGGCCCTGTACCCCATGGGAGACCAGGAGAAGTACCTGGCTCCTGCCATCGGATCAGCGCAGTGCGCCGGCCATAGTACACCGGCTGTGGCAGCAATTGGAGGGTGAACCAACGGCAAAGGAAGACCTTTCTCTCTCTCTCTCTCTCACTGTCCACTCTGCCTGTCAAAAAACAAAACAAAACATTTCTGTTAAAGACTAAAGAATAGTATTTAACTAGGTCTATTAAATAAATATTTGTCTTCTACGCAGAACAAAATAATTTCCATACTAAATTTATAAGTCTTAGCATGGAAAATGGTTTGGAGATTCTGTGGTGCAGTTCCTTGTTCAAGGTAAATATTGTTTGTTCATGCTAAAGACAGGTCTCAGGGAGAGTCTGTCACGCAGATGATAACGAGTGGTAGAATTATGTCACTGATTCCAGTCGTAGTGCTTTTCAAAATACCATACAACATACAGGTGAGATAAAACAGAAAGCCCCATTGTTTAGAACTACAATTACCTCCTTCCTAGATGTATGTTAAGTACATCTAGTTACCTGCTTCTGAAATGCAGATCCAACTGAAGTAAGAAAACAGCAAGTAAAGGATTTTTTCCTCTGCTTTGACCTCATTCTCCTCTCTGGGGTTAAATCCAGTTTATTGGAAAGGTGACAGTTTGTTCCTTCTGCCAAGAGGATGATGTACTGTTGAACAGGGTGTCTGCCATTGATAAGCTTATACAAATACTATATCCTCATAGGTAGCAGGGTAGTAAATCGCACAGAACTTTGTCACTGCCAGTTTGTGCTGCCTAAGAACTAACAAAGGCAAATGAAAACACAAGTATTTCAGAAACAGGTGCCTGATAGCATTAATTCTGACTAGCCTGTTGCAGTTGAGAAAGGGAGATGGGTTATGGCTCCTCCATGATCATTCTTAAATTATGTATTTGTACATTGTGTTGTTCCCTGAGGAATTCAAGATGATAATGGAGACTACTTCAATGAGGGAATGCAAGTTGACGCTTATCAGCTGGGCACTGGCGGTGTTAGGCATGCAATTAATCAGAAGACAATTTAATTTTTCCTTGTCAGTGAGGGGTAGGAGGTGGGTGACCAGAGTTTAGTGAGTTTTGTTATTTTTTATCTTAATGGCAAGCAAAATGATAAAAGGTATCTGTAATTGTCAGCAAATCCTGCAGCAATGCAAAATTAGACCATGAACTAGAGAGTCAGGTTCAGCATCCAAGAAAAATGAGGGTAAATATATGATGGCTCAGTGAATTAAAGATTAAAGAGAATTAACTAGTTTATTAGGTCAACTAGAGATAATTTCTTTTACAGTGAAACATTTTATGGAAACATACTTTTCCATTTGAGTATCAGCTAAGGAGTTAAGTGATGTACTTCAAAGTGTTTTGTATCTAGAAAGTGCCACTATGCCATGAAAGGTTATCTTGTGCTTATTAAACTAGGCTGACTCTTACTGGCATCATTGTTTTCGACAATGACAGAACTAATGTTGAGAAAACAAATATATAAATAGGATCTTTTTCTCAAACAATGCTCAAAAATTTTTATATATCATGTGTCCACAAGAACATGTAAGTGAATGTTCACAGTAACTATTTTGTTAAAACTGAGATAAATTTCTATTATAATAAAACTGTAGCATATCAATGTCTATTACAGGATGATTTTACTACTAAGCATCAGCAAGTGCCCCTATATAGTCACTTGAGCAATTTTTTTCAGCAAGAAAAGCTTGTTTGCTTTGTCATTGATTCAAATACAGGTCTACTCTGATACGTAAACTGCAGAGATAATTACATTCATGGAGCATCTAAGCAAGCAGACACAATTGAGACGCAGAAGAAATGTAGGCAAGAATTCTGCTGTCCTTGATTTCAAACAAAATATATAGATTTCCTATGACCCAAAGAGATGATATGCAACTAATCGTGAAAATGAAAACGAATTAAATGCTATGTTATCTTCTTTTTACTTTAGTTCTAGGGAAATCTTTTGTGATAGTTGTAGGATTTCTTCAAACTTTACAGTTTCTATATTTGGTGATATTTATTTGACATATGTGTCAACCAAATTAACTTTTATCTCTAGCATTAAGAAATGAATGGTTTTTGGCCGGCGCCTGCAGCTCAATAGGCTAATCCTCTGCCTGCGGCGCCGGCACCCCGGGTTCTAGTCCTAGCTGGGGCGCCGGATTCTGTCCCGGTTGCTCTTCTTCCAGTCCAGCTCTCTGCTGTGGCCCGGGAGTGCAGTGAAGGATGGCCCAAGTGCTTGGGCCCTGCACCCGCATGGGAGACCAGGAGAAACACCTGGCTCCTGGCTTCGGATCAGCGTGGTGCGCTGACCGCAGCAACCATTGCGGGGTGAACCAACGGAAAAAGGAAGACCTTTCTCTCTCTCTCTCTCACTGTCCACTCTGCCTGTCAAGAAAGAAAGAAAAAAAAAAAAAAATAAAGAAAGAAAGAAAGAAATGAATGGTTTTCATTCTAATCGTATAGCCTGTTGTTGTTGAGAACTTAACTGTTCTCAATGATGTGTTCAAGTCAGTATCTATGCTGGTAGCTGGGCCTAAAACTCATTGTAGCATTTGCTGGAACACTATAAATGATCTAGATCAGGAATAAAGATGCTGTTAAGTGATGATACATTCCTTTATAGAACATGCATATACTGCAGTTTTAATTTATGTTTATATAAAAGTATAAGATCATCTCCTTTATAAAGAGAGAGACTGTATCTGCTCTAAGTGGTTTCATACTCAGGACATAGTATCATGCTTACTGTGAAGTATGGTGTATATATTTTTAAATGAAAGAATTCACTTGTTTGGTGCTTTTCTTGGGCTAAGAGAGGCATAAGTTATGTTCCTAGTTGTAATTTCTAGTTAGAAAATGTACCAATGAGATAATTTTGGATTGTCTAATCTGGTCATTATGATTTTTTTTTCAATACCAAGAATTAAGTTGGGACTATTTTGCATGTCCTGAAGACCTGATTAAAACATTATTAATTATCTTAGGTTAGTTCAGGGGATTCAGAAACCAACCGGTAAAAATTTTTAAAGAAAACAATGTGACACAAAAGAAAAAGACGGTAAGAATCTTTGAATAGTCCTTTCAATCATGCCTAATTTCACCCACTTTTCAGTCAGCCCAAGACCTGGTAGAATTTGCCTGAAGAGGTCCTAAAGTCTCTAAATAGGCATTTGGCTTATGTGCCTCTCTGTTTGCTCCTCTATAGTATTTCAGACAGATGCAGTGGCTGACAGTGCACTTGCTGGCCTAAAGCTATTTTTGTTTAATGCCTAAATTCAGAAAGAACTATTTCAGCTTGGACCAAGCATCCTTATTTGTTCCTGAAATAACCTTGAAGAAATTGACTTGAAAAAATTGGGATTCTGTGAAGCAACACTTGTTTCATTTATGGTTCAGTTTGTCCTCTAAAAGACATCATAGCTATAGATAAAAAAATTCAAGTAACCTATATAATTTGTCTAAGATACTGTTTGTTAAGGATGAGATTAGAGAAAAAAAAGTTTAAGACTATTCTCATTCTTAATCCCAGTGGCATAATAAATTTAAGAATCTTTCGGTATAGTTTATTTGTCTCTATTTGAATATTTACTGACTTGTAGACATTTTTCTAGATACTAAGAATGTAGCAGTGAATGAGACAAAATCCTTGTCCATATAGAACTCATATTCTAATAGAGATAACAGACAGTTCAAAGAAGGATACTATAAGACATAATTGAGATAATTATCATAAAATTAACTACAATAAAAGGATAGTGATGTGGTTGTCACCCAGATGGTAAAGTGATGTTTTATATACAATGATAAAAGAGATCACTATATCCAGGTATTTTAAGGAAAAACTTGATTAATGTAGAAAAGCAAGCAACATAAATATCTAGAGGGCCAGAATAGAGGGAAGTACTTAAGCAGGAAGGAGAAGGCAAGAGTCAAAACCTTCAATAAGGAACAGACTTAATGATATCAAGAAGGGCTGAAATAGAAAAGAATGAAGGAAGTATATGCAGGAGGAGATAGGTGATGAAATCAAGAGAATGGCAATGGATGGGTCATAATTTGTTAAGAGGCAATTTGAAAACACATTAGAAGTTCATCCTCATTGCTTCTCGGCCTTTTGGCTAAGATCAAGTGTAGAAATTCATCCTTGCAGCTTTATGGAATATAGAACATAAAGTGTAGTCAAGAAAGGAAAAAAAAAACATTGCAATTGTAGTGTTTTGGGATAGTCAAAACTAAATAGTTTAGATATGAGTATGCCAGAGCTATTTACTGACATCATTATGAGTCACTACTAGCAAATGCCTATCAAAAAAGTAACAAGATCTCCAGCATTATTAACAATGTCCACAATAACAGAAAGGTTAGATTTGCATTGTGTTTACATGCTAACAATGTTACTTTTCTTATGTTCAGTTCTGGATTCATTTATATCATGGAAACAGAAAATCACAAATGTATTCAGAAGAGAGTAAACAAAATGATAGAAAACCCTAAAACCATGTCATAATAGAGGTGGCTGAAATGAAAACTAATTTAAAGATTCAGCTGATATTTGGAGACATTTTTGACCAACAATCTGGAACATTTCCTACTTCTTCATACAACTTTCATTGAATTGATTTTTGTTCTTTATATGTCAATGAGTAAAATATTCAGGACTATAAGATAGAATTTCTTACAAGGGAAGGCAAAATGACTTATTTTAGTTCAACTCTAGGTATATAACACCTGTTGATAAACCCATAGAGTAGTTTGACCACTTTCTTTTATATTCAGAATGACTTTCTATTTCAAACTGTCTTTATTTGAAATATCAAGGGTTGGCCTTTGTATAGCTTCTAATAACAAGCAACAGCGGTGGTACATGGCAATATATGAAGACTGTGAAGAAAATAACCTTTTTGCCTAATAAAGCATGGTGATATTCTGTATCCCACTCTCTGAGTGAGATTTAGAGCTTCTAGTTTCCCATAGTTACCAAATATTGTCACGTAGCCAATAGCCAGGAATCTTAGCTGAAAAGACAGAGACTCCAAAGGCTAATGCTATATACAAATGCTATAAATAGCTAAAAATTTGTCAGGAATACAGTGTAGACTTACTCCAAAAGATTGAAATAGGGGCCAGCATTGTGGCACAGCAGGTTATTTGTGTGTCTGCTTGCCCTTGTCTTGTATGGGCACTGGTTTGAGTCCTGGTTGCTCCATTTCACATCACTTTTGAGAAGTGAACGAGAGGATGGAAGGTCAGTGTCTGTCTCCCTGTATATACGTGTGTGTCTCCGTCTGTAACACTACATTTCAAGTAAAACAAATTAAGAAAATGATTGAAATGGGACCAGTAGATGCTATGGAAAGGCAAGAGGTAGAATTAATTTGTCTAAAACCAAGATCATTCTAAGTAGCTAGTACTGGTGGATTGGCTCTCTTTAGAGACTTTGTCAGTTTCCTTTAAAGGAGATGAAGTATGAGTTATATGATCATGTGTGAAGATAATTTTTTATCATGGGACTTCATCAAACAGATTATATAAATGGTGTCCCCTTGCCAATTTTTAGGTCTATGGTTCTATAAATTAAACTATTAAAAATAGTAGCAGTTTTTTATTAGCTTCAATAATAGAGGATTGCAAAACATGGATATGGACAATGGTCATGGGTAGAAAAACAGACTTGAAAGAACATACTGAAAGTTAGAAACAATATATGGATTCATCTAGTGGACTTGATATCTGTTGGATATAAGGGATAAAAAGGATTCTGTCTGAAGAATAGTGTATTCAGCAATATAAATACATACTTTAAAGAGATTATTTTGAAAGTAGTAATAACAAAATATGCATGTAAGGAATAATTATTGTCAAATAGAATTCAGTGAATGAGTAGAAAAAGTAAGACACTAGCATCTTTTATATGAAACATAAGTAGGCAAGAATTTAAAGTTTTGGATTCCAACCAAAGAGACATTTTAAATATAATAACACAGACTTGATTACAAAATAGTCTTTTCATGAATTTAGATGATTACATTCTGCAAGAATATGTATATGGTCAGAACCTTGCTTTAAGTATAGTTTCCTAATAAGCTTCTAGAAATGATTCCTTTCAAATTGCCAAATAGCATGTTTTTAGGGAAAAATGGAGAATTATAACTTATTTCTGATTATTGGCTTTAGACGATTCACCATTTTCTTTTGTAACACAATGGTTTAGGCTACATTACCTAAATTATTTTTTACATTCTATGGTTGTTTTTAATCATCTTAAATTTTGCTAAAGGCCCCAAATTAAGAAAAGCAAACATTAAGTGTACTAGTAGTTAAAAGTACAGTTCTAGATACATCCATATAGTATTTTACAAAAATATATCATATCTGGTTCAACTTAAATCACCAGAAAGAGAGGTAGGAAATTAATTCATCAGAGTGTATAAAGCTGATGGCAGTGATCTGAGTTTTCTCTTCCTCTCCCTGAGGATAAAGAGCAAGGCAAACTTCCCTCCGACAAAAGAGGAAGCTACAGATCCAGACCTTGTGATAGGAGCATGTATGGGGAGAAGGGAGACACTTTTATTGTGTTACTAAAAGGTCACTAAAGAACAACAACCCCAATGATATAATCAGAAACAGCCTGATAAGTCTTCTGAAGACTGAGAATGGGTGCCTGAAGTCATCAAGTTGGTAAGAACTACTGTTGCAGCACAGTGAGATGAAGGGGTAGTGGGGGAAAAGTCCACTTTGCAAGGGTAAGGGTGCAGAACTCTCTATGGGACAGACTGATGTCGCAGGGATAGTGAAGTTGAAGCCGTCTTGATGGAGTCTAGACGGAGTAAATGTCAGACGCCAGGGGCAGGAACTGAGAGGAAGACATCAGCAAGACAGCAGTCAGAACAGACTGCCATGACCAGGAGTAAGGCAGTGTGGAAGATCAGAGGGCCTCCAGAGAACCAGCAGGTACAACCCCCTGAGGAATCAACGTCTTGCGAACTCCTACAGACAGTCCTGGTACCACATTATGACTGTGCCAGTCAGCTGGCTTGGAGCCCTTATCTTTCCAACAAAAACTTAGATTATTCAGAAAAGGAGAGAGATAAAGATCAAACAGGCTAAAAATACGTATAATCAGTTTTGCTCTCCTACAGATACCCTAGCATAAAGGAAAGTTTGATCTGGAGTAAGAAGGAAGGAGGAGGAAAAGAGATTAAGTTGTTTTGTTTTTTAGTTTATTAGGGACACACAGAGTACTCTATCTTGTGCTGGTTTGCATCCCAAATACCAAATCTCTCAGCTGGAGCCAAAGCTGAGAGCCAGAAAGATAATCCAGGTTTCTGACAAGACTGGCAGGAATCCAACTAGTTGATCCCTCCCTGTTATTTCCCATAGCCAGCATTATTAGGAAGCCAGAAACAGGTGTGGAGCTGGAAATGGAACTCAGGTACTCTGAGAAAGGCTGTGGGCATCTTCATGAATGTGTTAGCCACTAGCTAAACTGGTCCCTAAGACATAAATATTTGTTATTGAAACAGTGAGAGAGATATTAGTTCAGTAAGCCCTCCATTCCCTTGGGTTCTGGGCCCATAGTTTTAACCAAAGACTTATTGAAAATATTCAGGAAGAAAAATATCTGTATTAAATATGTACAGATAGATTTTCCTTGGCATTCCCTAAACAAGAATATCACAATGATTTATGTAATATTTACATTGTATTGGGTATTATACATAATCTAGAGATGATTTAGCCATACACAGGAAGATAGGTATAGATTATATGCAACTATTACACCATCTTATGTAAGAAACTTTAGAAGCTGCAGGACATTCTAGCATCGATTTCTCTTGGATACTGAAGGATGTCTGTTTTCTAAAAATGAATCCTAATTGTCAAATCATGTCTTATTCTAATTCCTTAAAGGGGATGGGAAGTTGTGGACTCACTGAGAATGCCATCCAGTGCAGGGTAAGGGATATCTGCCAGATGTTTAAACTGATAATTGAAGAAATGAAAAAAAATCAGACCTTATTATAAATGTATTACTATGCATGGATTTTTTTTTCCTTTTTGACATGGAAATCTTTTTTTCTTTGATTTATAGTATTTTTTTTCTGTAAAATATGTTGCATGTTTTTCTGGGGTAATCTCCCAGATGCTGTGCATAAACCAGATAAAAAAGTCATCCTATATTCTCATTCATGGAGGGTGTGGATAATCTTAGTTCTTTTAAGTTGTCATGATGTTAAAGACCACAAACTGGGTGACTCATAAGCAACAATGTAGTCCTCAAAGTTCTGGAACTTGGGAAGTCCAAGAGCAAGTCATCTTGAGATTTGGTGCCTAGTAAAGACCTGCCTTCACATGGATGGCCCCATTCACCTCTGTGCTCACATGGTGGACGGGACAGGTGGCTCTCTGGCTTCTTGTTGTGAAGAGCACTACCCTTTAGTCCTTTACTCTCCTGATCTAATCAGCTCTACAAAGACCTTGCTTCTTAATAGTATCACCTTACTATTCAGCATATGAAATTTGAAGGCACACAAACTGCAAAACCACAGCACAGACTTCTGGACTGAATGATCACATATTGACTAAGGAGTAGAAAATGCCTGCAGGTCTCTGTGGTATAGGAATTCCTTATATTCATTGTAGCTTCACTAGAAATCTTTCTTAAGCCATTCCTGGCACACTTACCAAGTAATTCACAGAAGAATTCAGAAGAAGAAAGAGTATTTGAATAGGTTGGGGAGGGGAGGGAAGAAAAATGCATTGAAGCAGACAGGTACCAATCATTTGCAAAGATCTCTAGTTTTGCTTGTTGTCCATTGTCTTATCAGATTCTTGCCCATTTCTCCTTTCTTTCTCAAAAGACTCATTCTATAAACATATTCTGAATGGACTCATCACATTTAGCAAAGTAGAGGGTGTATGACTTATGGATTTACAAATTAGTAATCTTAATGTTTGAAGAAAGCATGGGATCTAGAAAAAATAGATGTTTTAGTAGATTAACACACAGAAATTATGACCTTTATGTTTCTAGTAGGTACTTTTCTGTAACTTGTTAATATAATAATTGTTATATAATGTTATGGTTTTCATTTAATTGAAAAACATGAGTGGTAGATATGTTTTCCATTGAGAAACATTGCATGAAATTTATTTTTAGAGACAGAAGATAGAAAAAAATGTTTGAAGAAGGCTATGGGGAATCACATAATTAATCAGAAACATTGCTTCCAAAATCTTTAAAGATTACCCTGCATTCTTAGCTAGTTTTGTATCTGGGAATTAATTCCCCAAATTTTCCATTATATTTCATTACTTTCTTTTTTTAAAGATTTGTTAGTTTATTTGAAAGGCAGAATTAAAAGCAGAGGCAGAGGGAGAGAAAGAGGGTCTTCCATCTGCTGGTTCACTCTCCAGATGGCTGCAACAGCCAGAGCTGAGCTGATCCAGAGCCAGGAGCCTCTTCCAAGTGCAAGGCCCCAAGGACTTGGGCCATCTTCTACTGCTTTCCCAGGCCATAACAGAGAGCTGGATCAAAAGTGGAGCAACCGGGACTCAAACCGATGCACATATGGGATGCCAGTACTGCAGGCAGTCGCTTTACCCACTATGCCACAGCACGGGCCTCTCATTACTTTTTTTATTTATGCAGCAGCAAAAAAGGAGAGAGGCAGAGAGAACACGAATGAACTCATATCCTTAACTGTCCCTAATATTCAGTACTGCACTGAAGCCAGGATCTGGGAGCTCACTCCTGGTTCTTTGTGTGCAGGTGGCAGCAACCCAATTACTTTAGCCATCATCGCTGCCTGCAGGGGCTTCATTAGAAGAAAGCTGGAGGCAGGAGCCAAGAGTTGAACTCAGGTAATCCAATATGGGCAAGAGCATCCTAACTACTAGGCTAAATGTCCTCTTCCCAATGTGTTTGTTGTTTATTCATTGTGAGCCATAGACGTAACCATGAAATTAAGGAAATATGTCAGAGGATTATTAGTATCAAGGAAATATCAGAAAGATGTGATTCTATCCTGATTTCCTCAGACTAATAGTTCCATTCACAACTATTAATGTTAGAATTGAACATTTAAACTTCTCAGGTTCATTGTTCCTTTTGGGGAGAAAGACTATTTAGAATGTTACCATCTCATGCATTTACAGTCCAAAATTTCCCAGTGTTCTTCTGTTGGAAAAATAATTGCATAGATTTCCTCCTAGCTACTATCTTCGAACACATTGGCTTTGATTACTATTGAATTCCTAGTACAGGGTTCTCATTATGTGGGACACAAGCTTCAGAATCTTGGATACACTTGAGAAGGTCATGGTTTCCATACTATTTTCATCATACTGAAAATGTTTTTGGTCTCCACTGATGGAACAAAAGCAATGATGAGAAAAGTATTGAAGCCGTGGCCATCATGTTGCAGACACTATTAAATCAAATTTAAAATATGGTCTCACTAATCATTCTTGAAGAAACCATATAAGATGTGAATTTCATTAAAAAGTGTACACCTTTTAATTTTGGGACAATATAAGTATGCATGAAGCACTTCTGTACACAAAAGTACAATGGTTGCCTTGGGGTAAAACGTTGTGCTTTTGTTTGATATGATGTGGCTGTTGGCATTATGAGACAAACTCGAAGCCATTTTTTCATGAAACACCACTATATCTTAAAGATGAATTGCTCATCAGAATTGCATATTTGATAGATATTTTCTTTACAAAGGAAGTTAATAGGCCTATCACATCAGGGAATAAATGAATGTGTTTATGTAGATTGATGAGAAGGTCTGACTGACACTTTCCTGCCCAGGTTAATTTTTGGAAAACTTGTATTTACCTCCAGGATATGGACCACTTCTCAGTACTTAAGAGGTTTTCTAGTAACATCAATTGTGATTTTTCTTTTTACAGATTATATAATACAATGGGCACAATTCAATAAACTAATATTTTCCAAGTGACTAAGTCAATTACAAAATCATATATAGAGCCAATCATAATGCAAGGATTTTAATTTAATAGTATAAACGCATCACTGATGTGATTTCATGTTACTTATTACCATCATCCTTTAAATAAAACTGTCACTTGTTGATTTTGGATGTTGTACCAAAGAGGAACTCCATAATTATTTGAAAATATTATTAAAGCATTCTGACTACGTACTTGTGTGATCTAGGGTTGCTTCAGTAGCCCAATCAAAACAGTGTTGGCACTGATAGAATGCAGAAGTTTGAGAATCCAGATTTCTTCTATTAAGCCAAATTTTGCTTTATAAAAAATGCTTACCATAATACCACTCTTCTACGGGCTTTTTTTTTTTTTATTTGACAGGTAGAGTTACAGACAGTGAGAGAGACAGAGAGAAAGGTCTTCCTTTCGTTGGTTCACCCCCCAAATGGCCACTACAGCCGGTGCTGTGCCGATCCGAAGCCAGGAGCCAGGAGATTACTCCTGGTTCCCCATGTGGGTGCAGGGACCCAAGCACTTGGGTCATCCTCCACTGCCATCCCGGGCCACAGCAGAGAGCTGGACTGGAAGAGGGGCAACCGGGACTAGAACCTGGTGCCCATATGGGATGCCAGTGCTGCAGGCGGAGGATTAACCAAGTGAGCCACGGCATGGGCCCTGCTCATTTCATTCCTACTATGTAGTTGAATTATAGTGGGGCAATTACAGTTTCAAAAATATGTATGTGTTTAATTTCTCGATTTTGATTTTTAATATAGTGAAAACACACATGGATACAATCCACCTAAACAGAAGTACTTTGTGTACTTCAACAATTTATCAAACTGAAAATGGATCCTAATGCCAAGAGGTTTGAGAAGACTTGTTCTGGTATGAAATACAATGCATTGGAGACATAAAGTTATCTGTTGATTGAAAGTGAGGAGTAACCTTTAGAAAGTGTGGGCAGTAGAAGCTGGAGAAGGAGTCATGTTTGACACCGTGAACGTAGTAACTGAAGAACTATCATCCATAAAGAATTTGTATTTATCGCGTATGCAACATTTATATTTCCAAGTAAAGTATAGATTTAACATTTCAAAGGGGAAGAAGGTGAACAGCAATGACAAAGACAGGATGTTGTAAAATAAATTGTACATTTCTTTCCCTTCTATCTGCCATCTTCTGGATCCAATCAGGTACCAAATCAGGTAATTTTTGTTGCTATCATCCCTCATATGACATCATTCTTCTATTCTTTCCTACATTTCATTGGGTTTAATAGAAAATCACCTCACAATTGTACATCTGCTAATTTCTATCTGATTTCTTGGCTTCAGTATTATGCTCTTTTAACACATCTTGAAATATGCTGATTAAGCCTCTTAATCCCAGTCTTAGTTACAGAACTATCAACCCTAAGCTCAGACAGATGTAAACATTAGCACTAACTGTAGATGAGATGATAAATCTTAAACTTGTTAACATAATGACCGTAGGACCCTGCTAACCTCTCAGCATACATTTTACTCTTTATCTAAATAAAAACTGATCCAATGAGAGCAGTTTACTCGTTTTCTTTTTAAGTAAACCAAGTATATTTCAACCTTGATACTTTGCTTCATATCATGTTCTCTAGCCTGATATGCCCCTGTGTTTCCTCATCATCTTACATAGATTTAGCAAGATAATCTTTATGAAGCAATAACAATGCTGGAACTTAGCAAGTGCTAAGTGTCAGTTATTTTTATCATTAATGTTGCCTCTCTACCATAAGCTCCTGAAGTTCAGGGACAGTCTCCTGTATCATATTTGCATCTCCATTACATTGTAGATGTCTCTACATTATCACACATTCACAAAATACATGTGATGATTATCTGTGTGCTAACTGACATTCAAGTTGAGAGCAAGAACCAGTGACCCAGGAAATCTATTCAAAAAGTCATTTGATTTAGACAAAGACACCAAAATAAAAGCTAACTCTCAAACTCAGGGCACTGTAAAGTGATGTACTTGTTACTGTGTTTAGGAATGAGAAGCACCAAGGCAGAGGGTCATTAATAGTACAGTAACTGCTAAGAATCTCATTAACCAACTTTTAACGCTCATTAAGAATTCAGGTTTAGGGCCGGCGCCATGGCTCACTACGCTAATCCTCCGCCTTGCGGCGCTGGCATACCAGGTTCTAGTCCCAGTCGGGGTGCTGGATTCTGTCCTGGTTGCCCCTCTTCCAGGCCAGCTCTCTGCTATGGCCCGGGAGTGCAGTGGAGGATGGCCCAAGTACTTGGGCCCTGCACCCCATGGGAGACCAGGAGAAGCACCTGGCTCCTGGCTTTGGATCAGCGTGATGCGCTGGCTGCAGCGCGCCAGCCGTGGCGGCCAGTGGAGGGTGAACCAATGGCAAAAAGGAAGACTTTTGTCTCTGTCTCTCTCTCTCTCACTGTCCACTCTGCCTGTCCAAAAAAAAAAAAAAAAAAAAAAAAAAAAAGCAGGTTTAATTTAATGCAAGTTTAATTTATGAATTCTATACTATGTTGAAAAGTAAATAGTATCACAAATAGATGTTACATGGGCTGTTAAGAAACAGTGCTTCAGCAATGGGGAGCTTTGTAGTATGAATGATACTTTGGAGTTGCCTCTTACTCTAGTGAGGGAAGCTGCTGTTAAAAGGACTTTGTCCATACTTTACAGGTGCTGTAGACTCACATAAATTTGCTAATATTATGGGCAGATAGACATTTTTGGAAGAAAGTGTGTGTACTGAGGATCTAAAGAAAGGGGACTAACTGAAAGAAACTTGCTCCCATAACAGATTCAGTCATTCACTAGCAGATGCCTGGTGTGGGGAGCTAGTGACCTGGAAAAGGGCAACCAGATTCAGCTACAGGATGCCTGGAAGCAAGACCTGTAATCTAATGTTGTCTGACACCAAAGCGCATCTATTCTGTGTCTTGGAAATAAGCTGGGGAATCATATGTGTACTTTCACTAAGTGACATGCTTCATCACTTTAGAAACACTAGTCAGAGATTTGAAATGTTTGTGTAGGAGTAGGGGTATGTTCTGATGCTGGGAGTTATTTGTGGTAGTATAATGATTTTTGTTAAGGGAAAAGTCAATTAAAGTTTTTACAGTTCAGTTTATAAGCTGCTAACATAACTGTCTCTTAAAACAAATGCTATTTGTTTTCTTTTTAAGACTTAATTATTAGAAACTCAGAGTTACTGAGAAAGAGGGAGAGACAGAGTTTCCACCCTCTGGTTCATTCCCTAGATGGCTGCAATGGCCAGGGCTGGGCCAGGCCAAAGCCAGGAGCTTCTTCCAGATCTCCTACTTGTGTCACAGGGGCCCAAACACTTGGGCTGTCCTCCGTTACTTTGCCCAAGCCATTAGCACGGAGTCGGTTTGAAAGTGGAGCAGCAGGGCCGGTGCTGTGGCATAGTGGATAAAGCCTCTGCCTGCAGTGCCAGCATCCAGTACGGGCACCAGTTTGAGTCCCTGCTGCTCCATTTCTGATTCAGCTCTCTACTGTGGCCAGGGAAAGCAGTAGAAGATGGCTCAAGTCCTTGGGCCTCTGCACCTGTGTGGGAGACACAGAGGAGGCTCCTGGCTTTGGATTGGCACAGCTCCGGCCTTTGCAGCCATCTGGGGAGTGAACCAGCAGGTGGAAGACCTCCCTCCCTCACCATCCCCCCTCTGCCTCTCCTTCTCTTGTCTGTGTAACTCTTGACTTTAAAATAAAATAAATCTTAAAAAAAAAATGGAGCAGCAAGGGCAAGCATTGTGGTGTAGTGGATAAAGCCTCTGCCTGCAGTGCCAGCATCCCATATGGGTACTGGTTCTATTCCTAGCTGCTTCTCTTCTGATCCAGCTCTCTGATATGGCCTGGAAAAGCAGTGGAAGAAGGCTTGGGCCCTTGTGGCCATTTGGGGACCAAGCCAGTGGGTGGAAGACCTTTCTCTATGTCTCTTCCTCTCTTTGTCTATAACTCTGCTTCTCAAAACAAATGTAAAAAAAAAAAAAAAAAAAAGTGGAGGAGTGGGGACATGAACCCACACAGGATGCTGGCATCACAGGCAATGGCTTTACCTTCTACACCATATTTCCAACCCCAATACTATTTGTTAGCAAAACATGTTGAATGGGTAATTTTTATTTTTAAAAGACTGATCATAAAATTTGACCCTAATAGACTGAGGGACTTTAGAAGTTGAATGATCCTGTGTAATAAAATGAGGCCATTTTTATTTTTGTGGAGTTGACTTAGAGTCAGAAAAGGCAGAGAGTAGTGATTTAACAAGAAGGGAGAACCTGAGAAGGGTCCTTGGGCAATGAGAAAGAACCAAGTCTCCTGTAACTTATCCACAATCAGCTTAAAAATTTACAACTAAAGACTATCATAATACTCATTTTATGTAAATTCTATTTTGAAGAAATAAAAGGAAATATGTTTCATATTTGTGTCTTTTTGAGATTACTAAAAGGAAAAGAAAATGTTCATGTAATGGGGAAAATTAGGAATTGAGGGAAACTAGAAGTTTGGGGAAAGGGGCCAGTGCCGCGGCTCAATAGGCTAATCCTCCGCCTTGCGGCGCTGGCAAACCGGGTTCTAGTCCCGGTCGGGGCGCCGGATTCTGTCCCGGTTGCCCCTCTTCCAGGCCAGCTCTCTGCTGTGGCCAGGGAGTGCAGTGGAGGATGGCCCAAGTGCTTGGGCCATGCACCCCATGGGAGACCAGGATAAGTACCTGGCTCCTGCCATCGGATCAGCGCAGTGCTCCGGCCACAGCGCACCAGCCGTGGCGGCCATTGGAGGGTGAACCAACGGCAAAGGGAGACCTTTCTCTCTGTCTCTCTCTCTCACTATCCACTCTGTCAAAAAAAAAAAAAAAGTTTGGGGAAAGGAGTAATAAAGAGAACTTGAACCCCCAAATGAGTTCTGTAAGAACAAATGGTGAGTGTAGGAGAACATGACATTTCTACCCTTTGTGGGATGGGTCCTCAAGTTACTTCATTTAAAATTTTAAAGTAAAAAGGAATTTACCAATATTGGGGGACTTATACCATGCAAGTGACAGACCTGTATTTGCTTCAGAAATTAGGGAAATCCAGGGTGGTAAAAAATGTATTATGATAGAATGCAGAGGGTCTTCATATAGACCCAGCTGGTGGCAATGCTCTTGCCTGTGTTGGGAGCCAAGTAGTTGGAACAAGTTTCTCTGATGTGATTAGAGTATCTTAGGATGAGTAATTGTCACAGTTGTTATTGTGGAACAGTAATTAATTACATGAAATAATTAAATTTTTCCCTAAAGTATACTTAACTTTTTTTTCTAGAAATGAAAATAGGGAAAGTATTATTGTTTGTTATTGATAGGTAGTATACCGCTTGGGACCAGGATTGAGGGATAGAATGTTGTTGATGGAATGTGAAGAATGGTGCCGAAACTAAAACAGTTATAGAACAAACTGCTAACATAAACACAGGTCTAATTTAAGGGCGTGACTTTGAAGGGCAGCTTAGTATCATTTTTAGTAGACGTAAATGCTTTGTAAACACTGCCTGCCAGAATAACAAGATGGGAATAAATGAGGCATAGTGGTATTGTGCCTGAATCTTGGAATATAAGAGAAATTGTCATCAATAGTATGTGGGAAAATCAATAGTTTTGAACTGTTAAATATACATGTTTAAGTCCTTGGATTAATTTCAACTTAAATTTTGGTGTGTTGTACTTGAACATTCAATGTTCATGTATTAAACATTCTAAAGCAAGAGAACTAAAAAAGTGCTTAATAAGAAGAATCTGAAGTAAAGTACATACGTATTTAGCATATGAAACCAGTCATTTTCACTTGAAGAAAAGCTGTAATAAAAAGTGAATCTGATGGCCGGCACCATGGCTCACTTGGCTAATCCTCCGCCTGTGGCAATGGTATTCTGGGTTCTAGTCCTGGTGGGGACGCCGGATTCTTTCCCGGTTGCCCCTCTTCCAGTCCAGCTCTCTGCTGTGGCCCGGGAAGGCAGTGGAGGATGGGCCTGTACCCGCATGGGAGACCAGGAGGAAGCACCTGGCTCCTGGCTTCAGATCGGCATAGCTCTAGCCGTAGCGGCCATTTGGGGGTGAACCAACGGAAAAGGAAGACCTTTCTCTCTCTCTCTCTCTCTCTTTCACTGTGTAACTCTGCCTGTCAAAAAAAAAAAAAAAGTGAGTCTGAGGTGATCTTGGGAATAAATTGTCTATAGTGAACTTCTCACAAGATAGTTGGAATCACAAATTCCTCTTCCCATAAATATTTGTAAAATTCAATGATAAAATGCAATGATAACATCACACCAAGCAAGGGGTAGGGGACCCCTTTTTTCTGCCAAGGGCTATTGGATTTTTATAACATCATTCATGAGCCCTACAAAATTATCCACTTAAAAATTAGCGTACTGTAGATTTATTGCATTTTGAGTCTTGCCTATGGTTGCCAGAGCAGGGCCAGACCAAATGATATTGCAAGTCTTACACGGCCTGTGGGCTGAATGTTCCCCACCTCTTAAAGGTACAAAGAATGAGCTTTTTCAGAAGATGGTTAAGAAGAAATTCATATAGATAGTGGAGGTCTAGGCAGTCTCTGAAAGATGAATTTGAAGTATGGGAAAGGGTAGATCATTTAGGTTGGTTCTATGAGTGGAGACAAACAAGCCTATGTTCAAGTGGAAGGGAGAATCCAGTGGATGAAGCAGGCAGAAAAGAAATGGAAAAGAATTAAAGGATGACAATGGTTATATATGTGAAAGAAAGAATAACAGTGATAGTGAAAAGGAATGCATTTTCAAACACTGTCATAGTGACAATGAAAGTAAAGGAGAAAAGATTTTTGGATCTAGAAGTAAGAAGGTACAAAATATGTTAGAAAATAATAAAAAGGAGATCTGAAATTAAAAATCCTGGGTTCAGACCTTAGCTTTACTGTGTATTAGCTGTATGGTTTTTGTGGATGTCAATAAGACAACTTTGAATTCATCAACTCTAAAATGAAAATAATAATAATTAATAAGTGTTGAAGTTAAGACAGGATAACATTTCTTAATATATAACACAGTACCTGACATCATAGAAATATCTGTTATATAAACGTTATTGAATGTAATTCTAGGAAAGAATATTTAGGCCTAATACAAATTTTGTGTTGTAGATATGTGTCAAGCACAAAAGCTTTGTGCAAAGAGTCAATCAGAGATATCCCAAAGAGTGGGAAAAGCAAATGTAAAGTCTGGCACAGGAAAAAGTTCATTGGAAGAAAAAAAAGGAGGTGGAAATGCAAAGAGTGAAGCAAGCTAACGGGAGAATAATTCAAGATGCTTATTAAAGCAAACTACTACCAATTATATTGACCATGCTTGTATTTATTCTGTAAAATACCATCACAGAAGACAATAATAGTCACAAATCATTTTCCAAAACACCTATGAAAATAAATATTTACCATATTTTAAACAAAGATATAAGCATATTGGAAAAGTCATTTAAAGTATAAATTGCAGGCTGGCGTCGCGGCTCACTAGGCTAATCCTCTGCCTTGCGGTGCCGGCACACTGGGTTCTAGTCCCGGTCGGGGCGCCGGATTCTGTCCCAGTTGCCCCTCTTCCAGGCCAGCTCTCTGCTGTGGCCAGGGAGTGCAGTGGAGGATGGCCCAAGTCCTTGGGCCCTGTACCCCCTGGGAGACCAGGATAAGTACCTGGCTCCTGCCATCAGATCAGCACGGTGCGCTGCCGGCCGCAGTGCCCCGGCCACGGCAGCCATTGGAGGGTGAACCAACGGCAAAGGAAGACCTTTCTCTCTGTCTCTCTCTCTCACTGTCCACTCTGCCTGTCAAAAGAAAAAAAGTATAAATTGTTTTAAGAACTTACTTGTGAGGCAGGGAAACAGGGAAAGCCAGAGAGGGTAAGAAGGAGGAGGAAGAGAGAAGGAGACAGATCAATCTTCCATTTGCTGGTTCTTTCCCCAAATGCCTTCAATATCCTGGGCTGGGCTGGGGCCAAAGCCAAGCCAGGAATTTAATCCAGCTTTCTCACATGGGTTGGAGGAACCAAATTATTTGGCCCACCATCTGTATTAGCAGGAAGTTTGAGTCAGGAGTCAGAGCCTGGAGTTAAACATAGGTACTTTGATATGAGAGCTGGGCATGTTAACCACAATGCCAAATTCCCACTCATGCAAAAATCAATACAACTATAAGTGCAAAGAATAAATTACTATTATAATGTTAGTTGTGAGCCACTAATAGTTCTGTACTTTACTTGACTTTAGACTGAGATGCTTGGGGGATCACTCTTAACCGCTCCCTTTCACATGACTTCTCCAGGTTAGCTCAGGTCTCCCTACCCTGTTTAGATGTCTCAAGAAAAGTTTGGTCTTCTCCCTTGAGAAACACTTCACAATTCTCAAATTTGATCCCCTGATAACTCTGGTGAGGAAACCCTGGCTCATGATCTACCCCTCATCCCTTCTAGCAGACATTTCAGAATATTCTTTATGCATGGTTTAGCTGCAGCTTTGCTGGGGACTATGAGGAAGAGAGATGAGGTGATAAGCTATATGGATAGAAGTTAAGAGAATAGTTGACTTAAGATAATAATAAAAGACAGGGGAAAGGAAATTATGGAGAGAGCCAAAACCTTACTGAAAAATATAAATACCAGTGTTTTCACCTTAAAGAATTGCTTAATGTAATAGAATAATGTAAATTATAGTTGAAATCACCAGTGGTGTTGGATAAAAGTAGACAAATCCATTTTAAGTTCTATAAAATACAGGAGCAAGGATGAAAAAGAAAACACTGACAACTGCCAAGTTTTTTGAGCAGCTGAGCATGTAGTGAATTGTTTACTACAGTTATAAAGACAGGGGAGTGTTACACATGCAGGAAACAATACGGGTTCTCTTTAGACCATTGCAGATGCTGTCACTTTGCAGAAGTTCACTAAGTGGTTGGATGTAGGCCTGGAGTATCATGGAAGTCAAGGCAATAAATACATATAAAGTTGAATGTCTTCAAGGTATGTTTGCTGTGATGCTGTGGAACTGGATGAGATAACAAGAAAGAGGTCAATGGTGAGAAAGTTAAAAGTTCCACTCAAACCAGAAGACAGCTCTTAAAAAGTTATAGGAGCCATTTGCAGATTTCAGTGTAGGAAGAAATAGTAAAGTAGAAAGCAAGCAAGATTAATATAAATCAGAGGAACCAAGAGAAGAACATGACTTAAAATGAAGCGGGAAGTCACTATATCAACTGCCTTGATGACAGATAGGACAGACTTGGAAACTTGCACATCTGAGCTTGATAAGATAGGAAGCCAGACTAGAATTGCCAAGATAGCAGAACAGGGTGAAGTTAGAAGTTCTCAGTCAAAGGGCACTGAAAGGGAGGGAGAGAAGAAAAGAAAAAGAAGGGAATGAGAAGGGGAAAAGTACAAGGACATTAGGATAACTGAAGGGGAATGTGAAGTTGGTATCAATGCTGGCTGAAGCAGCACATACACTAAAGTTGGAATGATAAAGTTAATAACAAGTTAACCATAGCAGGAATCTAAAACCAAAGAATTGAAGTGGGAGCGAAACTCAGGCATTCTGATGTGGAATATGGGCGCCTTAATTAGCATCTTAATTGCTAGATCGAAACTCCTCCTTTTTAAAAAAAGATTTACTTGAAAGCCAAAGTTGGAGAGAGAGAATGAGAGACAGAGAAATCTTTCATCCTCTGGTTCTCTCCACAAATGGCCACAACAGCCAAGACTGGGCCAGGCCAGGTTCAGGAGCTTCGTTTGGGTTCCCCAGGTGGATAGCAGGGGTCCAAACCCTTGGTGCATCATCTACTGCCTTTCCAGTAACATGAGCAGGGAATTGAATTGGAAGCAGAGCAACTGGGGCTTGAAGCAGTACTCCAATTCGGGATGCTGGCATCACAAACAGCAGCTTAACCATGCCACCCCTTTAATCCTTATTTATTCTGCTAACCTTAGCTTTGATTCATGTAAAGTTTCCCTTTGATCCTCCAACCTGGTGTAATACTCCTTTCTTTAAAAGCTTTGCATTTGCAGCCTCACAATTCATTTGGCACAGATTATGTACTTTCTCAAAATATTTTATTTTAGCTTGCTATATATTGGTGCATTATTCAGAAAAGGCTAACTATTGAAACAATGACAAAATCTCCATGACCTGACTTTGTCAAGTTTATCTTTCACTCAGGTCACCAGCCATCAGTGTTTGTTGTTGGTGGTGTTTTCTTTTTTTAAAATTTATTTGAGAGATACGAGTTACAGAGTAAGAGAGTGAGAGTGAGAGAGAGAGAAAGAGAGAGAGAGAGAGAAGGAGAGACAGAGAAAGGTCTTCCATCTGCTGGCTCACTTCTACTCCCCAGATGGCCTCAAGGTCAGAGGTGGGCCAGTCTGAAGCCAAGAACCAGGAGCTTCCTCCTGGTCTTTTATGTGGGTTCAGGGGCCCAAGAACTTGAGCCATCTTCCACTGCCTTCCTAGGCCATACTAGAGAACTGTGTTGGAAGAGAAGCAGCTGGGACCTGAACTGGTGCCCATATGGGATGCCAGCACTGCAGGTGGAGGCTTAGCCTACTATGCCACAGCACCAGTACCCAGTGGTGGTGCTTTATGGAAGACAGTAGTACTAGGGGCCTGGGATCCTTTGACCTACTGGCCTGTGGCTTTGCTATTACGTAAGGTCTCTGTCCTCTCCACAGATTCTTGATCATTTGGATTGACCTGTTAAAGGGCAATATGAGATAGGAGGACTGTGACCAAGCCAGTCTCCAGTAACTGTAAAGGCTGTAGCTTTTATTCTGATTACAATATTGTGCTGTGGCAAGATTTTTAAGTTACTACATTTTCCAAGGGTTTTCACGTGTGATGTGAAAGATACAAAGAGAGGGATATATGACAGGAATGACACCTCATAGCATATGACAACAATGTGGTTTCAACACATTTTTTAAAGAGTTCTTAAATAACTTTTTCCAACATGACTGCTTCTTATAACTATAAAGTCTGATGCCTCTCTACCTTCTGAGCCTAGTGGAGAGCATTTTCTCCTCCATTAGAACTCTGACACCCACATGCATATTGTAGGCATTTATGGATTATAAGAATAAAGGTTTAAATCTTATAATATCCACTTGATTGCTAGAATTCTCAAAGGATAATAAAAAACAACTCTGTTATAGGTCAACTAGGCATATAAAAAATCAAAATTGAATGTAAATTCTTATCACTAAAATGAAAGGGACTCTTGGTTGTTACTCACTCTTTAAGTGATCCACACACTGGGTACTGTATCAGTGCAGGTTCAACTTTAAAGAGCCTTTATTTAAAGTATTTGGCATCGTAGGATCACAAATGCAGGATAAAGCAAAATGTTTCTTTCTCTTATCTCCACTATCTTCTAAGAAAGAGTTGTTTTTCAAAGGTTGCAGTAACTAATTAATTACATATCAAGATTTAATGATGGATAATAATTTTATAAATTGACAACACAAAATTAATCTTAATTTTTTTAGTTTGTTGTGTTCTTCCCATCAAAACCCCACCATCCAAGAGCTTTTCCTGGATTATTGTTTTTCAATCTCATTTTTCTATGTTTACAGAGGGTCTGGACCGGAATGCATTCCTGCTGCTGGATCACCATGATTTGGATTGTGGCCATAGCTATTTTTGAATGTTATCCAGGATTTCCATCCTATTCACAACATAATGCCAAGATGAGATCAATCACTGGCTTGTGCCAGTTGACTTAGTGTATGTCTTTACCAAGGGTTCCCAGGGGGAAGTGTGTCCTTTGTTTTATGTACAAAGATTATAGAATGATAGGAATACCACTCTATAATTGTTGGTGCATTTAGCCACAGTTTCCTATAAAATATCTGATTATAATTACACAAACCTGATTTTAGTGTCTATAGATAGTCTGTATTGTTCATTCATAGTATATCCATGCTCACAGCATACTTTTCATTGACTCAGCAGACAATTTTACTTTATTGTGAAGAAGCATTTGAATCCCAAATTTATGTGACCTAGCCTTGTCTACTCTTCGAGCACTGTGGAATGTAGTGTTTATTTTATTTGCTCCAAGATTTTACTGGGAATAGCTTTTTTGAATAGAATGCTTTGGTTGGTAGCTTTTTTCATAAAGTGCAGTATATGAAAAGCTAATTCAGACAAGTGAGGCTTTAACTCTGCCTAAGTGATGTTGCTGAGAAATGGACAAAACTTGAGCTAGGAAAGCAGCATTGGTCAGTTTCTTTGTGTTTAGACCTTTATGTAAACTCAGTTCACAGCTTCACCTCTATACTGTATACTTCACCAGTTCTTCACCTGTATGCTGATAAGAAAGACAATGCATTTAGGAAAAGGTAAAGGGTAACTCTTACAATCTAGCAACAATATAATGGGATATAGTTGGGTATTAGGTTCACCCTGGCCTGTTCTGTATGAGCTCTTAGGTTGGAATACAACTGTGAAAAGAAGTGCTTTAGTTACAACTCAGTAGGTAGCATCAATCTTGCCCAGCACAAAGCTGTAGGTGGTTAACGATGGCTTGCCACACTGATGTTCATGGTACTACTTTAGATCAGTACAGTCCGGTAAGCGGTAGCATTTAAATAGCCCAACAATGTAGAAAGTGGTGCTTTCATCTCACTTAAAAAGACTCTGGTGTGGGAATCTTTACTTCAAAGTTGGTTTTTAAGAGGAAATATAGATGATATTTCCATTACTTTTCCATCAATTGTGGGCCATTTAAATAGTTTCTGCAGTACCAATGCTTTGTACACGTATGACTCAATTTTTCAGAATTGGTAGATTAAGGGAGTGAGTATTGGGTACACTGTTTAAGCTACCACTTGGGATAGCTGAATCTCATATTGAAATGGAAGGCTTTGAGTCCTATCTCTGCTTCTAGTCCAGCCTTCTTGCTAATGTGTGCCCAGAGAGACTACAGCTGATCACTCAAGTACTTAGATCCATGCCACACTCAAGGGAGACCCATCTGAGTTCCAGGCTCCTGGCTTTGGCCTGGCCTGGTTCCTGGTTATTGCAGGCATTTAGATAGCCAAGAGATGGAAGACCTTCAGATAAAATAAATACATAAATAAAATTTTTTAAAAATAGGAGTATTCATTATGAAATAGTTAAAACTCAAATCTCTTAAGCAAGTATTAATTTAAAGCATTGATAAACTTAATTATTTCATTAGTACAAACCAGTCTATAGAAGAGCAAAATTAAGCATTACACAGGAATCAAACATGATAAACCATAAAATCGTTAATATATACATAAATTATCATTGTTTTTCTTCCAACTTTTGCCCTAAAGAATAGCCAGCAACACAAAAACTGTGTCTGTGATGCTCTGAATCTCTATTTCAGTGACGTTAAAGCTTCAGTGAACTCTTGCTTTCCTTTCCAAATAGATATTATACTCTCAGTGACAGGAAATAAGTGGACTCTATAAATAAAATCAATAGATATTGGACTTGGTTACACTATATCCATCGGACATGTCTTAAACCCTTTGAGACACTGCTGCTCAAAATGTGAGTTCCAGACCAACATATCAGTATCACTTGAGAACTTAGTAGAAATGCAGAATCTTTAGAATCTTACCTCCATAGAATAACTTATAATTTGCATTTTAACAATATCACCCCTTCAGATATAATTTTAAAAATTATATACATAAGATTGCCAAATTTCATGTACTTCATATATACAAATTTGAGTGTAATAGTTTCAACCCTATCCTCCCTCCTCCCATGGTCCCACCATCCCTCCTCCTTCCTTTCTAGTTTTTCTTATTTTTACAATGACATGCTTTCAGTGTATTTTATCATCATGAGCTTAACCCAGCCCCAAATAAAGAATCCAACAAGTTGTAAGTAGAAAAACCACTGTTCTCAAGAGTATAGAAAAGAGCTGTAAAACAATAATCAAATGTCAATTTTGTTCATAAATATTTTTTGCTCTGAATATTTACTGACACAACTCAGGGGGAAATATATGCTATTTGTCTTTGGGGGACTGGCTTATTTCACTAAGTATAATGGTTTCCAGTTGTATCCATTTTTTTGCAAAAGACAGGATTTAATTATTTTTTACAGCTGAGTAGTAGTCCATAGTGTATATATACCACATTTTCTTTATCCAGTCTTCAGCTGATGGACATTTGGGTTGATTCCATATTTTAGCTATTGTGAATTGAGCTGAACTAAACTTGAGGGTACACATAACTCATACGCTGATTATGTTTTGGTTGGGTAAATTCCCAGGAGTAAGATTGAGAAGCAATGATCGTAAAGGCCTAGAAATTCTGTAGGGTCTCTGTGGTGAAGTGTCTGTCCAGGGCCCAGGACCAATTAAGGCCTTTGTAGGATAAGTCGAGGAAATTGTTAATAAATTATGCTACAGTCCTTTGTTAATTTTTCAGAGCTATTCTAGGACTTTGATAAAAATTGCAAACATCACAAAATTCCAAGTTGGGAAATGCTATCCTGTACCAAAAAAAAACATTAGGATAGCATGAGTTCAAGTAGCCTACCCAATAGGTTGGTGACTATCTCCACCATTAGCACAGGAAGATAAAGGAATTTGAAACACAGAAGGTATTAAGCTTGATCTTAGCCAGAAGGCCAAGAACTGGTGAACACAAAAGGTATTAAAGGTTTCTGATTGCACAGAGGTATTGTGAACAAAAGATCACAGTAAACTACCAAAGTACATCTCTTATGTGAGTCTTTCCTTTAATGTACATTCATTCAAGCAGTATTTTTTTTTAGTATAACCACTATTCAAAAATCATGGGTTTAGGAGAAGCCAGTAAGCTTCAATAGGCAAGGTCCTAAGTAGGAAACATTATCCCCAAAGAAAGGTTTATATATTTATATATAAAATATATATATATATAAGTTTATATATTTCATCTAAGAATTTAAATGGGTACACCCTGCTTATTAATATACTTAGGAAGCATGAAAGTTGAAGAAAAGGCTTGTTTCAGTTGTACTTTGAGTGTTGATGGATGATCCTTTCTCTTCAGAATTTCACTGCTGGTATGGCAGACATGGCATGATTGTTTCCAGGAATTTACATAGCATAAATTGTTTTTTTCTGTGTTGGAAAGGCATAAATCACCAATATAAAGGGACATCTATTTGAAAACTGTAAAACTAAAGATGTTCATCAGGCAAACTATTCAAAGTTTCATAAATGGACAAATAGTCACAAGTATATAGGGTTGAAATAGTCATGCATATGAAACTAATATACTTGAAAAATGATTATATGCTTTGTTCTGTTAGCAATCCTTTTATACATGAGAACTTCACTTGAACTAATGACTAGAAGAAAGCAATAGTATTTAGTGCTTGAGGTAATTTTTCTCTTTCTATTGCAATTTTTAGAACCTATACGTAGGAAACCATTATCTTTCATTCCCCAACTGAATTATGCATTAAATTGTAAAGTATTTTCTGATGCAAAAGTTTTTTCCTCCATTAGAAATAGGGAATAGCTGCTGATATAAACAGTATGACTTATTTGACTAGCAAATAAAACTGAATATTTTCTGTCATATAAATAAATGTAAAGCATGAGTTACATGAAATACTCCTGGGTCTGAAGTTTCATTCTGCCCATGTAGCAAGTTATCTGCAAGTGATTCTGTCCCAATCCACTACGTTCAGTTCACCCTGGTAATGTTTTCAATTGCTTCAGGTTGAAACATGCTCATGTAGAACTGAGATTAGAAAAATTCAACTGTTTTTATTCCTCCTTGTGACGGTTGCTGACTGTAAACTTCCAAAAAATTTGCAAGATCTCCTAAAGGAGTGTAATTAGGAAGGCTGGGATTGAGTAGAATCACTGTATAAGACTAAGAAAAATGAAAACAAACTAAACGGAGGCTGTCTTTAACTTACAGCCAATTATCTACTGGCTGTGGCTACCAGGATCTTCAGCCAATCTGTTTTCTGAATCTGGTTGTATCCTGCTACTCATTTTCAAAGGCATGCCATTCTCAGATCAGATAACATCTTGTTCATGATCTTTTAATTCTCATGTTAATGTAATATTAATAGGAAGAGAACAGTTTCAGTGCAGTTCTTAGATACAATTCTAAAAATATAAAGATATTTGCTTTCTCCTCCCTCTTTCTATTATCCCCTCCTTCCCTCTATTCTTCCATCTTCCTTCCTAAGAAGAACTGTAGTCTACTGCTTACTGATCCACTAAATTCACAGTTCAACAAGTTAGAAGTGAAAGGACCATAGTTCAGCATGAATGTAGGCAAAGGCTATAAACAATAATCAAATGAACAGATATCCATTCCATTCATATACAGTAATTTTTTACATAAACCCAGATCATTAAATCTACAGTTATACATCATTCTTTACCATTGGTTTGACAAAGATATAAAATAGTTTGACAATATTTATCTGCAGCAATACAATACAGACTGCATTTATCTGTTTTTGGTTTTTCATACTTTCTTTTAACTTTAGCTCCCATTATAAGAGAGAACATGCAGTGTTTGTCTTTCTGTGTGCAGCTTATTTTATTCAACATGATGACCTTTGGTTGCATCCATTTTGACACAAATTGTAGAATTTCATTACGTTTTATAGCTGAATAATATTCCTGTGTGTGTGTGTGTGTGTGTATCACATTTCTTTATTCATTCTTCTTATGATGGACACCTTGGTTGATTCAGTATTTCGAGTATTATGAAGAGTAGTCCTATAAACATGGTGGTGCAGAAATCTCTTTGATATGATGTGTTCATGTCTGTTGGTGTACACTTAGTAGTGTGATTGCTGGATCATATCAAAACCTGTGGGATACAGCCAGATATTAAGAGGTAAAGACGTTATGGGGGGAAGCCATTATAATCCATAAGCTGTACTTTGGAAATTTATATTCATTAAATAAAAGTTAAAAAAAAGAGGTAAACTTATAGCATTAAATGCTTATATGAAAGAGAAGTGTCTCAAATAAATGATCTAATGATGCATTTCAGAAATTTAGAAGAACAAGCCAAACTACAAATTAGCAGGAGGTGAGAAATAAGAAGGCTCAGAGCAGAAATAAGTTGAAGCTAAAAGAATCAAAAAAGAACAGTAAAATGAGAAGCTGGGTTTCTGAGATGATAAACAGAATTATTCATGCTCTGCTATATTGCTCATTCCAAGTCACACTGGTCATCTACTCCACAGTCTCATGAAGTCAGGAATTCTACAGAGAAATGACTACTTTCCCCTAGATCTTCAATACATGATCATCTCCAAATTTGACCAGGATTTTTCCTCTTCTGGAGAACTTACTGGAGTGACAGCATGGAGACACAAGCTAGTGAAAGCCCTAGGAACTTTCCATGGTTTCTGAATCTCTAAGAAGCTCAGAGAAGGAATTCCTGCCGAAGCAGTCTCAGTTCCACAAGAATAAGGCATCCTCTATGTCCACCCCTTGCTAGGCCAATCTGTGTTACCCTCTCTGGTATTTTCTAACAGTTCCAAGACATTAGAATGTATCTGGAGATTCTGTTGGTTGGAGGATTCCATGTAGGGATCGTGGTACCAGTCTCTTTTACTTCGGGTTATTCCTATATATTGTGGGGAGTTATCAAGAACAAGTTTAGAGTCCTCAATTATTTCTCCCTAAACTCTATCCTTGGCACCCTATTTGCTCAGCCTTTTGCTTTTCTCTTCCTCTTTTTCCTTCCTTTCTGTGAAGGAAGCCTTTTGTCCTCTTCAGTAGTCTGGGTGAAGATTAAGAAAGATTGCCCTTTGGAAAGGTACTTTTTGATTTAAGATATTAAAAAATAGCCCACAATTTCCTCAAGTGTGAACTAAAAGTCCAGCACTTCCCATTTAGTACTCAAATGGGAAAGGGAATTTGATAACCCAGGGAAGCAGGAAAGGACAGATCTAGGTGATACTTCACATCAGCATGTTATATATGATCATAAACTCTTGCTAATATTACTGTAGAACTGTAAAATTTTCACAGTAGGGAACAATTCATATTTTAATATACATGAAAATACCATTTTTACTGACAACTGATGAAATATTTCATTTTCATCTATGACAAATGTTAAAGTCAGCTTTAAAATGCTATAAAACTCAAAACTATACCTGTGATATATGTTTTTAATAGTACCCTTTATTAATCAAATTGGATTAGGGGACATTGAGTATCCTTAAATTATGAAAAGTGACATTTAAGGAAATTAAGTCATTGTTACACTCTCCGGAATCGATTTCTGAAACAGTGCAGATACATTGTTAATTGGTTTCAAAACATCAAAATATTGAATCTTTATAAATGCAGACTGTTTCTACAAATGTGTTGGTGAATCTCAGTTGGCCATTTTTATTGCTTATATAAAATAATACATTTAGATTCTTGATTTTTTTTCAAGTGACTGTAGTAACCCTCTTTACTCATTTGATTGAGTTGATAATTTAAAAATACCTTTACCTTTCATAGGCTGTGTATCTGTAAGTAACTTCAGAAGAGAAAGGTTGTCTGAAAGTTTTTTTTAACATTGATTCATCCATGTAAGTAATAGATTTTGACTTGTTATCAGTATGTCTGATTTTACATGTCATCTCTGTAAGAACTTGTAAGAGGAGAACATGCTTTAGATTTACCAGTTTCCTACTAAACAAGTTTTCGGTTTGATAACGTTTTTGTATTGTTTCTAAATATAGCATTTTTAACTAAAGGGCTCAGATATTTTAAAGTTACATATTTTAAATATATTAATTATACCGAAAACATTTTAATTATATGTTAATTGCTTATCCTCCTAAAAAGCAAGGTGAGAGACTGGCATTGTGGTGTAGCAAGTGAAGTCACTGTCCGTGATGCCAGCATTCCATGAGGGTGCAGGTTCTTGTTCTGACTTCTTCATTTACAATCCAGCTCCTTGCTGATGGCCTGGGGAAAAGCAAATGTTTGAGCCCCTGTATCCACATGGGAGACTCAGAAAAAGCTCCTAGCTTCTTCCTGGTCCAGCCTTGGCTATTACAGCCATCTGGGGAGTGAACCAGCAGGTGAAAGATCCTATCCATGTCTCCCTCTCTCTATTTAACTCTAATTTGCCAAATAAATAAATGAATATTTTTTAAAGAAAAAGTCAAGGTGAATATACTAATTTCAAGACCGAGTCCTTTTTGCAAATACTTCTCACAAACCTTAGGCGACCATCCTCAATGCATCCATCAGAGAAATAGAATCTGTTGCATGTTTAAACATTTAAGGTTGTAGTATCTGATTTAGTAGGCACAAGCACCTACCCACAAACCTAAAATCCAAAGGAGAAAATGACATTTATCAAACATATACAAATCAATAAAATAGGTGATTAACATTCTATGTAATTGTAATGAACTCTGTAGGAATATGGAGGAAGGATATCCATAGGGGCCATTCTATGGTAAATGCAAGGAGAAGAAAAAAACCTTGATGTAGACAGGACCTGAAGTTGACTTTTAAAAACTGATGTGAAAGAGATGGTTTCCCTACATTTTAAAAGTATTAACAGATCAAAATGTGAGCAAAGTAAGCAGCAGAGTTCACCTAGTCCATCATCACGTTTTATGTCGTCTTCTGACTCTGATGTGTAGACCTCATTTCTTTCCACTTCCTTATCCTGGCTGCCAACAGTCAGTCAACCTCACGCCCGTTGTACACATAATAATGGGAAACATTCTATAACAACTTCTAAAGTTTGCTTAGAAATGTTCCCTGTCAATAAGAAAATAAATTCACCGTTGTTCAAAGTACTCTATGGATATTTCCACCATAGCAGTCTCAAATATGTTATACAGATACTCTCGGACAAAACAAACTGTACTAAACAATCTGAATTTCTCCTGTGCTTACACAAGTTGCTAAAGCTACTCTTCCCCTCCCTTAGGTTTCATCTTTCTGTGAGATTCCAGTCCCACCCACCCCCTTGAACCCCCAGTAGAGTGCTGAACTCCTGTGATGCTCTCTGAGCCATTCATTTGGCAACTGCCTTACTGGACTATACTCTTCTGCACTTAACGTGTTCTCTACTGATGAACAAATTAATGTTATGTGCTTTTTTCATATCACTTATAGACTACTTAATGTCTGTAAAGTAATTGCAAAAATCTGTATAGCAATAAATGTTTTGAATATTATATATGCATATATAATCAAAATATTATGGACATTCCAATTTAATCATATGAAGTATGATAAAATTCTCAAGAACTAAGTATTAACTATAAATCACATATATAAATAAAGAGATGAAGAAAGGATAGTCACTAGCCAGCACCGTGGCTCACTAGGCTAATCCTCCGCCTTGCAGCGCCAGCACACCAGGTTCTAGTCCCGGTTGGGGCACCGGATTCTGTCCTGGTTGCCCCTCTTCCAGGCCAGCTCTCTGCTGTGGCCAGGGAGTGCAGTGGAGGATGGCCCAAGTGCTTGGGCCCTCCACCCCATGGGAGACCAGGAGAAGTACCTGGCTCCTGGCTTTGGATCAGCGCGGTGCGCTGGCCACAGCGCGCTGGTCGCAGTGGCCATTGGAGGGTGAACCAATGGCAAAAGGAAGACCTTTCTCTCTGTCTCTCTCTCTCACTGCCCACTCTGCCTGTCAAAAAAAAAAAAAAAAAAAAAGGATAGTCACCATGAGATAGAGGTAAATTCCTATGGGAACATACATTTGTGGGATCAGATTTTTTAATATTTCATCTCCATATCTATTTTAATTTATTAAGTAAAAATCAGAGAAGAAATATGATTTTGTTGAAAAATTGATTTAGTTTATATAAATAGAACTTGCCTACTTGAGGAGTGAGATTCTAGAGGAAAGAGTAGTATTTACACCCTTATGAACTCAAGGGTTAGGTGACTGAGCCATAGCTGAAGATCCAACATTAGGAGCCAGTGGCCCATTGGTGGTTATACCTGCCAGGATCCATGGATGATCTAAATAGTTTGAAATGGAGGTTTTTGAATCAGTGTATATAAATCTGAGAACAATTCAAATGTTTGTCCTTTTGCCATTTGCTTATTTATGCCTCTGGTTATTTCAACTTAGTTTACAATACTGATGTCTGTCTATAGGATATCTATTATTTGAGACTGAAGCCATTGGCCTTTATTCTCCTTTAATACTCAGCTCCCTGTAACAGGTAGAAAGTATGTAGAAAAAGAGAACATCAAAATATGTAGAGACACTTAATAGGAATATGAAATATCTCTTTATCATTTCAGTGGAAGCATGGTCTTTTAGATCAGGGGTTTAAAAAAATTCAGTGTCCTCTGGAAATGTTCAGAATGTGTTCTTTACATGGAAATCTGGTACAGAAATTTTAGTCAATAGTTAGAGAGTTTTAGTAAATATTTTTGAATGCTTTTGTGAGAGGAATGTTTTTAGTTACACAACAATAGAAATGGGTATCTGAGGGGCTACAGGTAAAGCTGCCACCTGCAATATTTGCATCCCTTATGGGCACCAGTTTGTATTCTGTCTGCTCCACTTCTAATCCAACTCCCTGCTAATGGTGTGGGAAAAGCAGCAGAAAATGGCCCAAGTTTTGGGCCCCTTCTACTCACATGGGAGACCTGGAAGAAGCTCCTGGCTCCTGCCTTTGGACTGGCCCAGCCATGGCTGTTGCAGCTATCTAAGGAGTGAACCAGCAATTGGAAGACCTCTCTTTTTTTTCAAGTTTTTTTTTTTTTTTAATTTGACAGGCAGAGTTAGACAATGATGGGGAGAGAGACAGAGAGAAAGGTCTTCCTTCCATTGGTTCACCTCCCAAATGGCTGCCACGGCCAGCGCGCTGCACCAATCCGAAGCCAGGAGCCAGGTGCCTCCTCCTCGTCTCCCATGTGGGTGCAGGGACCCAAGCACCTGGGCCATCTTCCACTGCCTGGGCCACAGCAGAGAGCTGGGCTGCAAGAGAAGCAACCGGGACTAGAACCGACACCCACATGGGATGCTGGCGCTGCAGGCGGAGATCAACCAAGTGAGCCACAGCACCAGCCCCAAGACCTCTCTCTTTACATCTCTCCCTCTCTCTGTAACTCTGAATTTGAAATAAATAAATCTTTTTAAAAACCCCCAAATGAGTATCAGAAAATTTTGTGTGTTCTGGAAATACTGATTTCTGGTGAGCCTCACTCTATTTATGCATGTAACATGCCTGCTGTGTTCCCATGTATACTCCTTAGATGGCAAGTATCTAGCTGTGGGATTGTACACAAAGTTTGCTGAGGATCATGTATTGTGAGTAATATATTGTGTTTGGAAGTGGCTACCTTGCAATTTGAGATTACTGAGTCAAAGTGTAACACTAGCTCAGGAAGTGTTAGGATGAGGGCATGCCACAGAAAGGAGAAAACAGAAGTCTAGGCAACAAGAACATGAGAGATTCTAAATTTTCCACATAATGTTAAGCAAAATAAATTGTAACTATCAGTATTAAAATATCTAACCAAATTAAAGACCCCAAAAGGGAATGTGTGCCAAGCAAAACAGTTGTACATTATCTTCACTAATGGAAGGCATTGGAAAATACGGACTCCATGAGAGGCACTTATTAGATACTTTATGAATCTTACATTATATAATTTTCACTTGCGTGGTGCAGAAAATCATTGGTCTTTACACAGTTTAAGAACATGTAGTTTACAAATTCAAACCTTAGAGTTCGAAGAAAGTTCTTGCTAGCTTTAAAGCTAGGCTTTCCATGTACAGTGATAACAGATGTTCACTAATTTTAGTAATGTACAAATGGTAATTGGGTTGAGGTAACAAACTTGGTGCATATTTGAGTTGAGAATAGGATGTATAAGCAGGGATTTGCTAATAAAATGTGATAAGGGAACGCAGCATTTATCATAGGTTCAGTGATGAGCTGTGGAACATTCCACGTGGGTATTTTATCTCTGAAATGACTGTAATGGTCCATGGTGGAGAATCTGTTCTCTTTGCACTTGAGAAAAGAATAAGCACAATACAGAAAAGCAGGAATACACACCCAAAAGATGTGAGTGGTAAGCGATTAGGTTGAGAACCCGACTGTGGGTTTCTCACAATACAAGTGATTAAAGGCATGACCTGTACAGTTCAGATAGACCTTGCCTGCCTAGGTTCTTTTTCTTTTAATAAGGTTATGCCTGGTGCTTAATATAATCATTACTCTATTCAAGGAACATTGGAACACACAGAGGTTCAGGAGGACACATGTAGAGAAATAGGAATTGATTGTTAGCAGAAAGGGAAATAAAATAGGAATTGGTTGGCACTTCTGATTCTGGCTGATGGAGCTGGTAGAATTAGGAACATATTTTCAAGGTCATTCACTTAAGAATGGGGTTTATGGAGAAAAGATATAAAGTAACTGCAAAAAGTTTATGAAGAATGGAATAAGAAGCTAGATTTACCTTAGTACAAAAATGTTTGAAGTCCCATGCACAGTGTTTCTGATAACGCACATTTTCCATGAACTTTTTAAAAACCTCTTGTATTTTGAGAGAGTCATTGCACAGGTGATGTTTTTGTTAGATAGTTTATGGTGAAGAGAACAGTCTTTGAAAACAGATGACAAGTTAACGATCTTGGTCTCCGGGTTAGTAGTTGTAGCTAGCTCTTTCTGCAAGGTCCATTACTTAGCATTATTTTCCTTTTCTTGGGTTTTTAGAGCAAGTAATGCAAAAAATAACTAGTTAGTCCTCATCTGCTATGTCCCAGAGAATACATGTAGTGATTAATGGGTGTTACCTTATTTCATACTCATAATATGATTTTAAGGTAAATTGTACTGTTTTCTTTTATAACAAATGAAAATTGAGATTTGGGTGCTTTTTTGAGTCCATACAAGTAGTAAATGGCAGAGCTTAGGCAGTCTTAATCTAAGTTCCAAACATTTAACACTGCTATCTAAAGCCTATTACAGGCCGGCGCCGCGGCTCAATAGGCTAATCCTTCGCCTTGCGGCGCTGGCATACCAGGTTCTAGTCCCAGTCGGGGTGCCAGATTCTGTCCCGGTTGCCCCTCTTCCAGGTCAGCTCTCTGCTGTGGCCAGGGAGTGCAGTGGAGGATGGCCCAAGTGCTTGGGCCCTGCACCCGCATGGGAGACCAGGAGAAGCACCTGGCTCCTGCCATCAGATCAGCGCGTTGCACCAGCCGCAGCGCACCAGCCGTGGTGGCCATTGGAGGGTGAACCAATGGCAAGAGGAAGACCTTTCTCTCTGTCTCTCTCTCTCACTGTCCACTCTGCCTGTCAAAAAATAAATAAATAAATAAATAAAGCCTATTACATATTACCTGAAATACAAAAGTATTAAACAAATATTAAGTTCTTTCTTTCCAAATAATTCCAAACTATTAAGACTTCAGCACTGTTGTTAATGATTTCTCTAAGCTGTCAATAGGTAAATTTCACTGATGTTCTGGTCTGTTTGGTTCTGGCACTGATACATTCTATTCTTTGTAGCTGGTATTATTTCTCACCCAAATATAGATTGTTGGTCCCACAGACAAATTCAGGAGCATTCTTAGACACCAAGAGCATGGTGAGGAATGATGGGATCCAGATGCTGAATTTATGGGGAAGATGGAAATGGATCCCAGAACATATTTTATTTTCCCAGTGTTATAACCAGATTCAAGGATAGAAGACAAATGAAAATACAATGGCATCTTTGATTTAGAAACGAAACTAGCATCCAAGAGGTGGGGTCATTGCTTTGGGAGGTGGTTCTCTGTGACAAACTACAGTGACATGTCCTATTATCAAGAAAAATAAATGTTTTATTCTGATATGATGCAAAGAAATACAGAGCAACATGGGAGAACAACTGATGCTACACAGAGCAAGGCTTCTCATGGTCATGTTTTAGGGACAGTAGAAGACAGGTGAGGAGCTATATGCAAGGCAGTAAACAAGATACTGATTTTCATGAAATATTTCAGTTGATAGGAGCAAGTTTGGATGATTTTTGCAAGGTGAGTGCTTAGCAGGGATGGAGGAAGCATTGGTTTCAGAAATAAAGCAGTAACATTGGTTAAAGAGCAGGCCCCAGTACCAAGAGGAAAGCAGGAAGTACATACACAATTGTAAGTACACAAGTACTTGTATGCTTGTGCACACAAGCAAATCACGGAAACTGCTTATTAACAAGTTGAGCCTTCATGGTTCTTTGTGCTCAAGCTGCTGGTGAATGATCAAAAAAAGATCTCTCACCATATTTTTAAGGTTATGCAAAATAATTCAAATCTTGAATTTCAAGATGCCAGGGAGAATAATACAAATTGTCATTTTCCTATTGATGCTGCTATGCCTTCATACATCAGAAATTCTATTTGAATATTTACCTCTCATCAGCATTGTGAAACATAGCATCCACCTCTTCATATTCACAAGAGAGCTTATTGTAGGAGTTCTCTAACCCATAATAACTATATCAAAAGAATTCCGAGTTATAATATATTGCATTTCAATAATGTAGTCAGTAACAGATACATTCCAAAAGCTGTTGAAACCCACCAATATTTAGAGATCCCCAAAACAGATATAATTCATCTGAATATAATATACACAGCTGTAATTTATCAGGTTGACTCAAAGGAGATAAATCTTCCTAAAGACATGGAATTAATCACAGTGTCTCTTGTATTTATCTGGCAGTTTAGTAAAGTAAAATGTGAAATAAAAGTTGATTCACATTCTCTATCCAAGCTATTAACTGTGTGTGGCTGAGAGTAAAATATATAAGGAAAATGGCTTGTGTTCAGGTTCTTTCAAAATGAGATGATTTAAATTAGAAATCTATTCAATGCTATGAAATATTCCAATGTAGCTCTTCAGTGACTTATGTATCAACCTAAGCAGCTGCAAAATGTCGAAGGAGGTATATGTTGTCTTTACTACAGATAATCTGTTTTCTTTCTCCATCATTCTTCTAACTGCTCTGTTTGCCAAGGAAACACAATTACAGACGAAAAGATTGTCTTCCTAGGCAATTATCTAGGCTTTCAGCTCTGGGCCTTGCAGGGCTATAACTTCAGGCAGATACTGAGAAAAAAACCACTACTACTCCTCAATGAAAGAGATACTTTGCAAGATTTATTCTAGACAGGATAGTAAAAGGTGAAAGTTAACAGGGGTTGACATCTGTCCTTACTACTGCAGTTTGCATTTTCAAGGGCTCTCTTAAGGAACCACAACCTTCAAAGATCAATAACATTACGAAGCAACCGATGTGTAGCAGTCACTTGCTCTAATACTTTCTCACTGTTCACAGTAAGCCTGTCGGGCGGATAATTTTATCTATACGTCTCATGAGGAAAGTGAGGCTCATAATTGCCAAATTGAGTATTCAAAATTGAAAGCTACAAAATGCTAAATCTGAAACCAGACCCAGGTTCCCTGACCTGCTTCTATGCAGCAAGGTGCAACAGAAAATACATGGTTTCCAGAGTTCTGGGTCTCATGAGCCTTTAAGTTTGCTCTCATTAACCAGCTGTAGACTCAAGGCTGCTTAATTTCATCATCCCCTAGGTAATTTAGGTAAAAATGTTTTATGAAAATCACATCACCTGTAATATATAAACACTGAACTTTCTTCTTAGTATAAAGAACATCCTTTGTTGGACAGTCATTAGACATGTGTTGTCTTGTGTTTAGTCTGAGAATGTTTTGTCTGGAGAAACTGCATCTTTCATGAATCTACAATGTAGCAGTCTGGGCTGTCAAGGCCATCTTTGAGAGATGAAAAGTATTTGATTTTCATGAAACATAGCCGATATAATGGTGCTGGGTATTCATCTAATTAATCATAATCTTGTCAACATGCATGCAATCAGTTACTCCTTTTTCATATTATTTTTAAGCTTTTACTATCAGTTATTTCAAAGCCACTGTGCTAAACAATGGAGAAGCACATTACATAAGGAAATCCATGACCTTGGAGATGTTCTCAACCTTGAGAGACTGACAAACAAATGCACAGATGAGTGCTATAAAGCAATGGGGACAAAGAGGTGGGAACACTGGACCCAGGGACAAGATAAGAACTGAAGTTAGAAAATCATAGCAGGTTTGGAGCTCAGCAGATTGGCAGGTTTCCAAGTCAGTTAGACTCCAGGAAATTTGGAAGCCGGACAGCCAGAGTTCAAGCTGAGCTCTTTAATCCAGAACCACAAGACGCACATGCACCATCAGAATAGAAGAAAGCCGAAGACAGAGATAGCTAAAGGTAAAGCAAGAATAAAGTCAGGCAAAGAAGAACCAGGCAATAAGGATGACTGAGATAGAAACAGACAGGAGCAGAATTCTGAGGAAGTGAAGCCAAAAGGATTAATTTTTATTATATAAAAATTTTAAAAATTAACTTTTTCTTTGACAAGTCAGTACAAGGCGTATTTGCAAATATACTGATTTATCCTCTTTGTGATGCAGAAAATAAATACTTGCTAATTTGTGGTTTGTTGAAATACAAAAGCATCATACTCAGATGAGATGAAATAAAAGGAAGTTTTTCTTTTGCAAATATGTTGTAGAATAATTTTTTAAAGATTCATTTATTTATTTGAGAGGCAGAGTTAGAGAGGAGACACATACTGAGAGTAAGTATGTCTTATTACCCATGTTATTTCTAAGGGCTACCACAGTAGCAGGTTCACAAATGGTAAGGGAGGAAAAGGAGCAAGATACAGCTATGAAAGGTTAGCAAGAGCAATTGTTGAGCAATGAAATAATTCTGTATCTTATACAAATCTATGCATTGATAGAATTTTGCAGAACTAAATAAGATATACATATAAATGAATGTATATAATACAGGTATAAAACATAAATAAGGTCTGTAAACTTTACTCATGTCAATTTCTAGCTTGTGGCATGTACTACATCCCCACAAGATGTTACCTGTGCCAGAAAATAGGTCAAGAATACACAGGCCTTCTCTGTGCTAGTCTGTGTAACTTCCTGTGAATCCACATTTATTGTAAAACAAAAAAGTTCAAAGACCAATGAACAAAATAAAAATGCAGAAGAGTAAGATAATCTCAATAGTTGTGGCTTAATATTCAGAAGCAGGGATTGATGCAGGTGTCGTTATTGTGAATTTTACTACAAGATACCTAGGTGACTTCTCCATTAACTTTCTGAACACTCAAAGCTTCAATAAAGCTAGGCTATATGAATGAATAGAAAGCTGAAGGACAGATTTAAGTAGAGACTAATGCCAGCTTTATCTCTAAAGAAGTCTTCTAAACTCTTTGATTTTCATCTGACATCCCCAGAAATGGAACCAAGTCCCATTTGCTCTGGAAGACATTTTCCCAGTGTACAAAGTAATACTGAGTTCAATGGATCTTCATCCTTTTCTATCTATTAATCATTGGACAGAAATGGAGACTTATTACTGAAACAAGAAAAAAATGAAGTATGAGTAAATTAGTTTATAAGTGAAACCACTAGTAAACTAAGGTGAAAGGAACGTTGAGAGAGAAGACAAGTCAAATCTAGCATTTTTCTATATGTCCCATGCATGGCTCCATAGCTGAATTAATCAAAAGCTTTGTTCATTATTGGCTTACTTGTCTGTGTGATGTAGTAAAGAAAAAGTTACTCAACAAAATAGTTCATATCCTATGTATCTGTAATTAAAGCATTGGATATGGTGTTTCAATAAAAAGATGTTCATAACAATACTTTGAAGGAGTAGATTGAATATGTCAAAGTGTGTGAAGGTTAAAAATTTTTTATGACATTTCAGTATCAGAAGTTTTTCTAAAATGCCTAAAACTTGGCATAGGTCAATTTAAAACAACAGCTAAAAAAGATAGAAATTTCTTTATAAAATATTTATGTGAATACTACAAACTAATTGAATTTTGGAGCAACGATTTCACAATCCAATCATTTTACAACTCTATTTGCCAATTTTTCCACATGTCTATGCTTCCTGTGCACTTCATTCCCCTTGAAGGCATATATTATAGACAGTAGTTTTTTAGTTTATTACATATACTATGATCACTTTAACTTAAATCATTAGAGCTACAATGTAGAAACTAGCTAGAAAACTAGTAGATATGTTATACTACTTTTCTCATTAAAAATTATAAAAACGACCTTGTCTAAATATGATCAGAGTCAGTGAACTCAAAAGGCTTCCATAGCCTTGGCAACTCATGACAAGAGCCTAGCGTGATTACTGATGCCATAAACAAGAGTGTCAATTTGTGAAGTCAACAACAGGAGTCACTGTGCACTTACTCCTCATGTAGGATCTCTGTCCTTAATGTGCTGTACATTGTGATTTAATGCTATAACTAGTACTCAAACAGTATTTTTCACTTTGTGTTTCTATGTGGGTGCAAACTGTTGAAATCTTTACTTAATATATGCTAAACTGATCTTCTGTATATAAAGAGAATGGAAAATGAATCTTGATGTGAATGGAAGGGGAGAGGGAGCGGGAAAGGGGAGGGTTGCGAGTGGGAGGGAAGTTATGGGGTGGGGGGAAGCCATTGTAATCCATAAGCTGTACTTTGGAAATTTATATTCATTAAATAAAAGTTAAAAAACAAACAAACAAAAAGAATAATTAGAGTATCTGAAATCAGAAATGGTACCATTTCATAATAAATACAGGTGGATTTAAATATTCACCAATAAAAACTAGCCTCTGAAAAAATGATAGCCTTTAAATTACAGGGTGGAAATATAAATTAATCCAACTTCACTGTGCGTTTGAAATATATGGGAAAGTTAAAGAAATGCATAGTTTGTGTTCCAGAGAATTCTCTTAAAAACACGTTACCTGAGAAACTGAGATATGTTTATGAAGGTTACTAGAAGCTTTTTTACATAATAAAGTGAAATTGCTGACCAAAAAAAATATAAAAACCAACTGTAGAATTCTTCAAATCTGGATCTTATTGGTGATCAATACAACCATCAGAAAACTAGTTTAGGTTTTAACATTTTTTCTTGTCCCTATAATAATCCTAGAGCTTACTGCATACCATTCTAAATTTGTCATAAAACTATAAACACTTTATTTTGATTTTGTAAAAATATAACCAATTAACCAATGAAACATGATTAGTAATGTTTATTTTTTTAACTTTTATTTAATAAATATAAATTTCCAAAGTACAATGTTTGGATTATAGCGGCTTTTTCCCCCATAACCACTCTCCCACCTGCAAGAATCCCATCCCCCACTCCCTCTCCCATTCCATTCACATCAAGATTCATTTTCAATTATGTTTATATACAGAAGATCAACTTAGTATATACTAAGTAAAGATTTCAACAGTTTGCACCCACACAGAAACACAAAGTGTAAAATACTGTTTCAGTACTAGTTATAGCATTACTTCACATTGGACAACACACTAAGGACAGAGATCCCACATAAGAAGTAAGTACACAGTGACTCCTGTTGTTGATTTAACAAAGTAACGTTTATTTTTGTTTAGTGTTTTCCTTAAGTTTTTCTATTGCAATTGAGCATTATATGACAGAATAGTCACATTTTCCCATTTGAAGTGTACAGGCCATGGTTATTAGGCATACTCGCATTGCCATTAAGCATCACCACCATCAATCTTCACAGTCATTCATCTTCCTGAGCTGAAATTGTTTGGTTAACATTTTTAACAGTTAAAAAAATTGCTTTCTTTCTTATAATTATTGATTGACATTAAAGTGATATTTAAATAAATATTCAAAAAGTACAATTTCTGAAACTTCTGAAATCTAAAATTGGCCCTATATGCCTCATAAGTTGATTTTTCTTTAGAATATGTTTTATAGATTTTAAAAAAATTCTTTCAGGTTTTAAAACCTTGTGATATGTAAAAAACTAAGAAATAAAGCTTAGATCAGCCCAGGGCCCTGATAAATTTTAATCTATAATTATTTTTCATTACACATAAGTTTTCATAATTATTTTGCAAGTGCTCAAAGTGAATTTGTAGGAAGCATACTGGCTAAGAGCTGAGGAGAATTATTTGGCTTTACAACCACACCACTTATAAACATTAAGTTTGTCCTCAAGGCTAAGTATAATTATTTCTACTTCTTGTGCTTATTTATTTTAGCCATAATGAGCCCTAGATTATTTTTAAGTATTTCTTAACCTTATTTTCAACTTTATTTTAAAATATGCATTTGAAAATATCTTCATATTTTATAGTTAAATGAAAAGTAAACATACATATTGTTTGGTAGCATATAATACTTTATTATAAATATTCAAATTTCTGTAAGATTTTGCTTTCTGAGTGAGTGAAGAATTAATGACTTAGCCGGGATACACAGCAGACTAATAGAATGGCAGATGTCCTAAACAGCACTCTGGTTTCAGAATCAGCCCTTAAGGCATGCGGATCTGACTAAAAAGCCCATGAGAGTATTTCAGGCATGGAAAGCCAAGACACTCTGAGGAAAAAAAATTGACCTAAATGAAAGATTACTGCGAGTGAGATCCCAGTGGAAAGAACAGGTCATCAAAGAAGGAGGTACCTTTCTCTGAAGGGAGGAGAGAACTTCTACTTTGACTATGACCTTGTCTAAATATGATAAGAGTCAGTGAACTCAGAAGGCTTCCATAGCCTTGGCAACTCATGACAAAAGCCTGGGGTGATTACTGATGCCATAAACAAGAGTGTCAATTGTTAAATCAACAATGGGAGTCACTGTGTACTTACTTCTCATGTAGGATCTCTGTCCTTAATGTGTTGTTCAATGTGAATTAATGCTATAACTAGTACTCAAACAGTACTTTATACTTTGTGTTTCTGTGTGGGTGCAAACTGTTGAAATCTTTACTTAGTATATACTAAATTGATCTTCTGTATATAAAGATAATTGAAAATGAACCTTGATGTGAATGGAAGGGGAGAGGGAGCGGGAGATGGGATGGTTGCGGGTGTGAGGGAGGTTATGAGGGGAAAAGCCACTGTAATCCGAAAGCTGTACAATGGAAATTTATATTTATTAAATAAAAATTAAAAGAATTAATGACTTAGCAGGATTTTAAAGCTCCTGCATTTCCTATAAGTTTTCACCAGAAAAAAAACCATAAAGTGAATAAATACAGCTACTGTTAGCATAGTTAATGGCATGCCTTGTTGAAGAGACTGTTGGCCCAGCAGTTACTACCAGTAGCAATCCCAGGAAAGCAATATGTAGCATAGCAAGTTGTGGACATGAAAGACCAAGTGATCTGAACTTAGCCTTTTGGCAGCACACAACTGCATGGAGCTTTTCATTCTGCAAACCTAACAAAACTCAAGACCAGAAGGCAGACTTCTGAACCTATGAGTTATCAACATAAAAAACATGAGGATTATAAGTGAATGCAATCAGAGATGGAGAAAATCAAAACTCGAGACTAGAGAAATGTACCCATCTAATCAAGAATTTTCCTGTTAATTCACTAAGAGAACATATAAATGAAAAATTATTTCAATATTTGAATGCTTTATTTGTGCTAGGCAGAAAGATTAAAAAATGGACAAGAGGCATCTCTATAGACAAGATCAGACAGTTAAGATACTACATAAAGACCATGGTAGGGGTAGGTAACAGGGTATTAGAGAGTATCCCAAGGATGGGAGCCATTGTTCTAGCATGGCCAGTGTTGAAAGGCTACCTGGGGCCAGCACCCTGGCTCACTTGGTTAATCCTCCGCCTGAGGCGCCGGCATCCCATATGGGCACCAGGTTCTAGTCCCGGTTGCTCCTCTTCCAGGCCAGCTTTCTGCTATAGCCCAGGAGTGCAGTGGAGGATAGCCCAAGTGCTTGGGCCCTGCACCCGCATGGGGGACCAGGAAAAAGCACGTGGCTCCTGGCTTTGGATCGGCTCAGCTCCAGGTGTAGCAGCCATTTGGGGGGTGAACCAACAGAAGGAAGACCTTTCTCTCTGTTTCTCTCTCTCACTGTCTAACTCTGTCAAATAAAAAAAAAAGGCTACCTTAAAGATATGACAAATGGCAAACCAGTATGAGGGAACAATATATGAAATAAATCCAGATTCAAGAGATGGCTAAAGGTCAAGACTCAAACAAAAAAGAAACATGATGTCCTTGAAGGATTAAGAGAACTGGACTGTAAATTTCGTTTCCTCTCTCTCTGTTGTATTTATTTTTTATTTCTTAAGGAATTTATTAATATATTTGAAATTCCAGGGTCACAGCAAATGCCTGGTAATTACAGCACAATTCTCATGTTAGTGTGATATATATTTTTAAATTTTTATTTATGCAAAGGGAGTAAATTCCATGTATATTATATATATAGATAGACTTCAGAGCATAATGATACTTTCTACCTACTGTCCATTCTCTCCTTTCTGCTTCCTTATTTTTAATTTTAACAATTACATACTTTAAATTTACTTTATAATCACAAGCTTGACCTTCTATTAAAGAATTCAACAAGCAGTGTGTTGAGAAACCATTGTTTCTCAAGAGTATAGACAAGGGTTATGAACTATAATCAAATCTCAATGTCAAATTTGTTCATATATATTACATAATGGCTGCAAATCAGAAATCATATTAGTATTTTGGGGACTGGCTTTTTTTCATTAATCATAATGGTCTATATTTGCATCCATTTTTTGTGAAAGAAAAGACTTCATTCTTTTTTATGGCTGAGTAGGAACTCACTGTGTGTGTGTGTGTGTGTGTGTGTGTATGTAGTCAGACCCATCCACAAAAGCCACGAAGATATTAAATATCTTGGGATAAATTTAGCCAAGGAGGTAAAAGATCTTTGAAAAAAAAAAAAAAAACACTAAGGAAAGAAATAGATCAAAGCACACAACAAAAAATGGAAAAATCTTATGTTGTGAATTAATATCAAAATGTCCATACTACCCAAAGCAATTTACAGATACAGTGCGATTCTGAAAACAGCAAAGACATTCTTCTCAGATCTGAAAAAACAACCCTAAAATACATATGGGGCCAGTGCCACAGCTCACTAGGCTAATCCTCCACCTGTGGTGCCAGCACCCCAGGTTCTAGTCCCGGTTGGGGCGCCAGATTCTTTCCCGATTGCTCCTCTTCCAGTCCAGCTCTCTGCTGTGGCCCGGGAGTGCAGTGGAGGATGGCCCAAGTGCTTGGGCCCTGCACCCGCATGGGAGATCAGGGGAAGCACCTGGCTCCTGGCTTTGGATCAGCGTGGTACACCGGCCTCAGTGGCCATGTAGGGGGTGAACCAACAGAAAAGGAAGACCTTTTTCTCTCTCTCACTGTCTAACTCTGCCTGTCAAAAATAAATAAATAACTAAAATAATACATGAGGAATCACAACAGCAATATTAATAAGGCTCCAACTATTTATACCTTTAGTTTCTTTTAGAGAATTAATTTAATATCTTGATAATACTAAAAGAGGTATTAAAAATGAATAAAACCTGAAAATTTATAAGAGGCATAATGAATAATTTATAATTGGCAGGATAATGCTTTTTCTTCCGTACTTTCTATGTAGAGTGCCTGATTTGGCCAGATAAATACTAACACTTTCTAATTTATTATATTATGTAAAAGGTCAAAATCATAATATTTGATATTTCCTTATTAACCTTTTTAGGGAGACAAAATATTTCTAATGAAAATTAGAAAGGATGATGAATCAGATATTCAAAATCACCTTCTGCATGTGTTTATCATTGCCTACATATGTCTACTTGAAATATTGTATCATATTTATCATTGTATATAGAACGATATGGCATAGCTTTCTTCAAGTAGAAATGTTGGCTTCATTTTCTCTGAAGGCACTGCTAGCCATAGAGTAGTTGAAGGTTATTCACCTCTGCTATTTCCTAAATAGCTGACCAAATTCCATAACATGATTGATTAAAGCCTGCCTTATTTTACCTGGAATACTTGAGAGCTACACACAGTTGTTCATACCCAATTCAGTATAGGCACTTCCACAATGAATCTTCTGTTTTGTTTTACTTTTGTTCCCTACCATGGCAGTCATGGAACAAAGTTTGTATTTGTAGCTTGTTTATTAGATATGTGATAATATTACTTGATTTACATAACTTTTTCATTGACATGTAGAATTCAACAAGTTAACATCTACATATTTACAACAGCAGGGGACTTTTTCCCCTAATTTGGTTGAAGCATATATTCCAACCAATTAAAATAAAATTTACAACACCCTGCTGTCTTAAATGTAAACTAGCTTGCAATCAATTTGGTTTAATGAAATTAAAGCCATACAATATGACTAGCAAGAAGGTCTTTGGTTCTCTGCTGAATTCATAATGGAAGCAACTGTTCTGGTCTAAATAGACCATGAGAAGCATGTTTGTTCTAAAACACTAAGGAAAGATTTATTCTATATTAATCAACAAAGTAGAAAATTCTAATTATCTTATCTGGGGAAGATGTAGAGATTCAATTTCAAATGATGTGTTTTGGGGTGCTTTATAATGCTTCCTGTACACTTAATTGAGTTGTGGAGTAATATCAGTCACTCTTTCAGTGAAAGGAGGATTCAAGAATAAATGCTGACACAACTTTCTAAGCTTTGTTTTTAGTAAAATGCTAATTAACAGAAAGATGGTAATCTAAATCTCATTGTGTCCTCAGTTTTAGAAACAGTTGATACAGCATTGATTATGCTATGAAAAGGCCAGTTCCCTGGAAAGGTTACACACTTGCCTCTTGCTAACTTCTCCATTGATTTTCCCCATGATGTTCTGATTCACCTTTTATAAATGAAAGACTAAGAAAACCAGATATTAAATGAACCTGCATCTTAGACAATCTAGTGAACTTATTAAAACATTTTTTGTTCTTTATTAATTTTTATTAATGTAAAAAGAATAGATTTCAAGTACTTCAGATATAATCTAGGACTGGAATGATACTTCCATCCCTTCCTCCTCCTTTGTTTCTCTTTCAATATTTGTAATAACATGCTAAGAATTTATATATCTGGAAGGCAGTTAGGCAGAAAGAGGAGAAAGAGAAACACAGACTTTGATCTGCTGGTTCCCTCTCCAAATGGCCACAATAACTGGGGCTTCCTAGCTGAAGCAGGGGCCAGGAACTTCTTCCAGATCTTCCACATGGGTGGCAGGGACCAACACCCATATTCAGTGCTGGCCAGACAGATAGCAAGTTAACCTGCTGAACCTCAACACCTGCCCCATATTTTAAATTAAACTTAAAATCACAGGCATAGTGCTCCACTGAATAAATAAGTAAACAAGTAAAAAGCAGAAAGACCACCGTTCAGAAAGCATGCAGACAACATAAATAGTAATCAAATCCCAAGATGTCCATACCCTAATACACTGTTGGCCAGACTGCAATATGGAATACAGTATAGAGATTCCTCAAAAATCTAAGAATAGATGTACCTTATGACCCAACATTTCCACTCCTGGGAATATACCCAAAGAACATACAATCAGCATATGAAAGAGTTAAAATTCCCATATGTATAGCAGCTAAGATATCAACCAGATAGAATCAACCCAGATGTTCAACAACTGATGACTAGATAAAGAAAATGTGGATGACTGAATAAAGAACATGGTGGGATACTACTCAGCCATAAAAAGAATGAAATCCAGTATTTTGCAACTAAATGGATGCAACTGGAGACTGTTATGCTTAGTGAAATAAGGCAAACCAAAAATATAAATATTGTGTTTTCTCTAATTTGTGGTAGCTTATATATAGCCCAAGAAAACCTAAATATTCAAAACTTCTCTTGGCTCTCTAAAAAGCAGCATAAACTTCCACCATGTTGAGGATCCATTCCAATCCAATAGCTTTGACCCCCAAAGTATTTAAGATTATCTGCACCTCCTTTCATCAGAACTAGTTTCCATTCTGTGAAACACTCTCCATGCTTCCCTCACAGCCTCCTTGAGATTAGATTTGCCTTCTGTATAATATGTATCAGTAAACCCCTCATTCTTTAAGATCAGATTCAAAGGTTACCTCCATTTGATGAACCCTTGCATAATAATCTCCCCTTAACCCTAGCAGTTTTTCCTGAGTTACAAGATACCTACTTGTCACTTAATCTATTAGGGTTTTTTCAGTTGTTGGTGATAAAAATCCACTTAAAATAGTATATACAACAATTGATAGGGAAATTTTTTGGTCTAAATGTGTGTAAACATGAAATAATAGTTGTAATCTAAGCTTAAACAGGTCAGCCCTCAAATTACGTTGTCATGTACTCTTTACCTTTGACTTAATTTTGCTTTTCTTTATATGGGCCTTACTTTCACTCACTGCATCCTGGCTCCTGGATTCAGATCAGCGCGATGTGCCAGCCGCAGCGCGCCATCCGCAGCGGCCATTGTGGGGTAAACCAACGGAAAAAAAAGGAAGACCTTTCTCTGTCTTTCTCTCACTGTCCACTCTGCCTGCCAAAAAAAAAAAAAAAATATTTTTTAATGCATGACCAAAATAAATGTATTTAGATAAATCAGTCTCTAAATACATTTTATCTATTCTTTGGGAGTAATTTTCATATCCTCTTCAGATTTAACATGTATTAGTAACAAATTACTAAGGAAATATATCATTCAATTTTACAAAGACCTACTACTACCTTTCTTCAGGTGAGACAATGAAAGTATTGGTACCTTTTATGATTTCATGTATTTGATTTAAAAGATATGGGTAAAAGATATGTTTGTTCCATGTAAGGTACTTTCTCAGATGTTGCAAGATAAAGTCAAGGATGTAAAGATGTGTGTCTTTAGTACATTTTTATCAAGTATCATATGCGATGCCAGCATTGTAGGTGGCGGCTTTACTGGCTTTGCCACAGCGCCAGCCCCTCCCATAAGTTTTGATATGTTGTATTGTCAGCTTCATTCATTTCCAAAAACTTTTTGTTTTTCTTTTGATTTCTTCAGTGAACCACTCTTCATTAAAGCAGGTTGTTCAGTCCCTGTGTTTGTATATGTTCTAGAGATTTTTGATTTATTAATGTCCAGCTTCATTCCATTGTGGTCAGAGAAGATGCATGGTATGATTTCAATTTTTTTTTAATTTGCTGAGACTTGCTTCATGGACTAGCATGTGGTCTATCCTAGATACAATTCCATGCAGTGGTGAGAAGAATGTGTATTCTGCAACTGTAGGATGATAAGTTCTATAGGTATATGTTTGGTCCATTTGGTTTTTGTGTCATTGAAGTCTGTTTTCTTGCAGATTTTGTGTCTGGTTGATCTGTCCATTGCTGAAAGTGGGATATTAAAGTTCCCCATTATTATTGTATTGAAGTCTATGTCTCACTTTATATCCATTAATATTTATTTTAAATAGCCAGGTATCCTGTAATTGGGTGTGTATACTTTTATTATAATCACATCTTCCTGTAGAATTGATTCCTAAATCATTACATAGAACCTTTCTTTTTTTCTCTGTGTATATCTTTGGTGAGATGTGTTTTTTATAGGCAGCAAAGTGATGCATCTTGTTGTTTAATTCATTCAGGCAGTCTGTATTTTTTTTAAGATTTATTTATTTACTTTGAAAGTCAGAATTGCGTATAGAAGGTGAGGCAGAGATAGAGGGAGAGGGAGAGGGAGAGATCAAGATCTTGATCTTCCATCCTCTGGTCCACTCCCCAACCAGCCACAATGGCCAAAGCTGTGATCTGAAGCCAGGATCTGAAGCCAGGAGACTCCTCTGGGTCTCCCTTGTGGGTGCAGAGCCCACGGGCTTGCATCATCCTCCACTGCCCTCCCAGGCCACAGCAGAGAGCTGGACTGGAAGTGGAGTAGCCAGGCCTCGAACCGGCACCCATTTGGGATACTGGCACTGCAGCAGCAGCTCCACCTGCCACGCCACAGCGCCAGCCCCCAGTCTATATCTTTTAACTGGAGAGTGAGGCCATTTACATTCAATGTGACTATTGATAGCTAACAATTTGGCCCTGCCATTTTCCATAAATATTCCTATTGTTTACCTTGAATTTCCTTTATATTTGTACTGGGAGATTTTCTGCTTTCAACTTCTTTCATAGTGATGACCATGTTTCTATGTTTCTGTGTGTAGCACATCCTTAAGCATCTTTTATAAGGCTGGATGAGTGGTAACAAATTCTTTCAAATTCTGTTTGTTATGGAAGGTCTTTATGCCACCTTCACTGATAAATAAGAGCCTTGCAGGGTCTGGTATTCTGGGTTTACAGTTTTTTTTTTTTTTTTTCCTCTTACGACTTGGATTATGTGTTGCCATTCTCTTCTAGCCTGTGAGGAGTTCTTTTTGCTTCCTGAACTTGGATGTCCCTTTATTTTTCTAAATTGGGGAAGTTTTTTGTAATTATTTCACTAATGAGGCCTTCTAATCCATTCTCTCATTCCATGCCCTCAGGAACTCCTAAGACCTGTATGTTGGCTTGTTTGATAGTATCCCATAAATCTCCATCACTGTTTTTAATTTTTCCAATTTCTCTTCTCCTTCTTACTCTCCTTCTCCTTCTTTTTTTGGGGGGTGAGGGTTGACTAAAATTTTCAGAAATCAGAGATTTATCTTCTAATAGGACATTCTTTCTTCTGCCTCACCAAATCTCTCATTAAGGCCTTCTATCACATTTTGTATTTGATCTATTGAATTCTTAATTTCTGTTATTTCATTTTGTTTTCTTATTAAAATTCCACTTCATGCAAAAAACTTTCATTCTTTTCATGTATGGGTTTCTTTCATTCGTGAATTTGCTTCTGATTACTTCCAAGTAATCCTATGATTAATTTTTTAATTCCATTTCTGGCACTTCATCAATCTCTTCATCTTTACATTCTAGTATTGAAGTGTTGGTTGTTCCTTTTGTGGGGGGTTGTCATGTTGTATTCCTTATTCTTGCTTGTTGAATTTCTGCGTGTATTTTTAGGCATTTTTATTTCCTCTAATGGTTTTTATGTTTGGACTATGCCTCTGTGGCTTAGTGGAGTCTCTGCTCTTTCAGGAAATATCCAGAGGTGTGTGCTGTTTGTAGCCCTGGAGCTTTATTCAGTGTTCCAGCGTGAGGGGAGTATCCAAGAGGATACCCAAGTTGGGCCTGATCGATCTCTTCTCTTTTTTTTTTTAAATCAGAGCAGAGTGTTGGATCAGCTCCATTGGCATAGTCTCCCCCTAACCTCCTCTCCTCCAAGGCAACCAATGCCTGTGCACTAACCCCAGTGGGTGGCATATTCATCTACAGTGCCACATAAACCACACAAAGGATCCATGCAGTCCTCAGTATGAGCACAAACCCCATAGCGATGACACACCCCAGGCAAACAGGGAGCCCAGAGCATGTGGAGCCTCTCACGGTGACCACCCAGAGACCCAGTCACACCCTGTGTCCTCCCCTGCAGTCACTGTTTCCACAATTCCAGCACACAAGGCTCCTACCGTCGGGAGTTGCAAGGATCCACTCTGTGCTGCTAGCCCATCCTGTGCACAGAGAGGTGGAGACAAGCCCAGAGCCAGCTGTCTGCGGGTACTATACCCAGGCAGCCTAAGCCCCAGAGCCTGTGGCATGCTGGGAGGCAGGGGTCACCTCACAGCCCTAAGTGGGCACCCAGCCCTCTGTCAGTCCTCCCAGCCAGGCTAGCTCAGCTAGTTGCTGGGTGTGTGAAAACAAGCTGGTGCAGCTGATCTGTATGTCCAAAATGGTGCCCGCCCTCTCTCAGCTTGTTGCAGGGAGCCATTGTTGGGCAGTCTGGGAGAGAGAGTAACATGACCCTTTTTCCTCTAGGTTGACAGGTCCCCTGTCCCCTACAGGGCTCCAGGCAGGACTCATGCCAAGCTGTACCCACAGTTATATGGCCAGTGGCTTGGGCTGCTGCAAGACTGCGGCACGCACTCACTCTGAAAAGCTGGTGCTGAGGCTCTCGGTTGCTGGGCTTCTGTGTTGTATCTGCACTCATGCTACATGTCCTCACCCTCCACGTGCATCCACAGCAACCCTGTCTTCTGTGGAGTTTTCGCCACAGTTTTCTAACACTTCCCTGAGATTGCAGACTCTGCAGATTTTTTAACTTTTAACTGTTTTCCCCTAGACCAGAGCAGTTATCTCCCTCCCTATTCTGACATAGTGCCTTTCCCCTAATTTTTAAAAATATATTTATTTTATAGGCAGAGAGAGAGAATTGGAAAGATAGGGTAGAGGGAGTAGTCCCTAACCACTGCTTGCTCACTGCACAATTGTCTGCAACAGGGCTGAGCTGAAGCTGAAGCCAGGAGCTAGGGACTCAATCTAGATTTCCCTCCTGGGTATCAGGAAGCCAACCACTTGATCCTTACACCAGGGTGTGCATTAACAATAACCTGGAGTCATCAGTAGAGGCATACGTAGAATCCAAGCACTTTGATATGTGGGATGCTGCGGTCTCTACCCACTAGGCCAACTGCCTGACTATTTTTATTAGAGTAAAATATATAATCTAAACCCAAATCACTTGTATATTAAGAGAGACCCAGAAAGTAGTATGCTATATTGTAATTGATGAAAAGTACTTCAATTTAGAAAGTTGCCTGTAATTCTGTAATGCTCAGTAAGATGAAGAGACAAATAGTTTAAAAATATTTCCTACATTATTTATGATCAAGTCAGCATCATGGTACCATGTTTCATAATGTTCTTAACATTGCAAATATCTATACTGGAAAGGAATTTTCTGGATTCTTATTTATGCATGTAGGTCAGGGAATGAACCAACGAAAGGTATTTATGGAAGATTTGGAAGGCAAAAGCGGAAGGATTAGTTGTCAGGAAATTCTTGGATAGAAGAAAATCTCAGACACTATTTGCATGCTGCAGGAAGCAAAAACTGGTGATCCCTACTCTACTTGAGATTATCAATATTTCTCACAGATCCTGTGAATCACTACATCCTCTCAGCCATGTCCCTGGCCTTCTATGTTGCTATGGTCTGGATGCTGATAGTCCCTCAATGGCCCATGTGTTACAGGCTTCATCCCTGACTGGAACCTTTAGGAATCTAGAGAAAGATCCTAAGTCATTGGACATATGCTCTCAGAAGGTAGTTCTCATGGGAAAATTGTTATAAAAGCCTGTGTTTGGTCCCATCCACACTCTCTACTTCCTGACTCACCACGTGATCCTTTGTCCACTCACATCTTTCCATTCCTCCAGAGCCTGCATCAGGTCATTTGGATGTACATCCTCCAAAACTGTGGCTTAAATAAACCTCCTTTTCCTTCATCAGCAACTTGTCATAGATGTGTCATTGTAATAAGGCAAAGCTGACTAACATAGTTCTCCAGTCCTTCCAGTGATTAAAAACTCCACAGTTTCAAACTTTTCAAAATGGGACACTTTTTAAAACTTTGATTAATGAAATTTGTACTGTAACAATAATAATTCCAACTTTAAATATTTACTAAAAACAAATACTACCAAACATCAGGAATACAAATGGAAAATAATGCTTTTTGAGTTGATGGGGAAAATGCACTTCTTAAAGAAAATTTTTCTTGATGAAAATCTCTGGGGCTGTTGTGGTGTAGAAGGTTAAGCTATCATGCCATATTAGCACCAGTTTGAGTCCCAGATGCTCCACTTATAATCCAGTTGCCTGCTCATGTGCCTGGGAAAGCAGTGGAAGATGGCCCTAGTGCATAGACTCTTGAACCCACATGGGAGACATAGATGGAATTGCTGGTTCCTGGATTCAACTTGACCAAGCACTATGATGACCATTTGGGAAATAAATCAGCAGAAGCAAGACATCTCTGTATCTCTGTCTGTGTGTGTGTCTTTCTCTGTCTCTGTCTCTTTCTCCCTCTGTCTTTCTCTGTCTCTGTCTGTGTGTGTCTTTTTGTAACTGCCTATAAAGTAAATAAATCTTTAAAAAATATAACAATAAATCTGAGCTCTTTCTAAAAGTGAAACTATTTTAAAATGGAACTTCCAAGTCATTAAGAGTATAAACTGATTGGGGAATTCTGGAAAGAACGTGTAATTCAGAATTAATTTACTAATGGGGTAAGGAGAATGAACTGGTTACACAACAACGCCTATGAATCATTAAAGTCAAATCAGGTGGAGTTAATTGCCAGCTTCTTTCCCCTGAGAATGCAACTGGAGTCAGCAAAATCCCTCATACAGTCGTTGATCTTTTACATCTGGGCCAATCACTGAAATGGCAAGGTTTAAGAGGATATAATGGGACATTGATAAATCTGATAGAGCCAAATGTCTTACTTATCCTAGGATTCCCCACACAGGCTACATGACCATTGAGCAAGACAACATAGTGTATCCTGTCTTTTGTTTTCTAGATCAGGGATGCTTTTTCATCTATGAATTATAAATACTTTATTTGGATTGAATTGGCTGACTCACACTGAACATGTATAGTAGATTGAATCTAGGGTTTAACCAGGCAAAAATCATAATGCTTTCCTTAATTACATATGATCTCTTACTATCTTAAAAGGAGCAGTTTGAGTGCTCTTCTCAGCATCAACTTTGTTCAAATTGCAAGCAAATTAAAATTAATTTCTTTAATTTCTCATCATCACTCATAATGAGATTAGGAAATGTAATATTATCTTTAGGGTAAGCATTGGACCAATCTAGAAGTCTAGTTACGTCTGCATTGTATATTGCTTTTTAAATTGTTTTTAAAAGACAACACTGCTAGGTTGAAAAGTGATTCCATTCCAGATTGAAAGATTATATCTTTAATGAAAACATACCTTGCTTATTTCTGGTACCTGGGAAATTATGCCACCCATAAGTAAAGCGCCTATTATTCTTAAGATAATGTTTATTTTAGGATAATGTTGCTTAATTCATTGATCAGCATTATTTTCTAAAGCTGGTCTCATGGTGGGTTCCAATGCACTATGTACCATATATAAATTTTACAAATTTAGCAAAAATGAAAAGGGTATGCATTAAAATCTGAATTATATCTATCTACACACATTTCATAGGCCAAAAAAGATAAAGTATATGTAATCATAGAAATTTGTATTAATTTATTCTCATGTGAATTTATGTGAAATACGTATTTCATATAAATAACATTTATAATTATATATAACTTCATAAATAATTCTCATAGGTAAAAATTTTGAGAGCTAACAAAATGCATAACAAAAGTTTAAAAAACATTGGAACCAACAACTTTTAATTTTTTCTGTTTTGTCAATGAAATGCAATTGCATCTGAATAACAGCTATCCTTTATACTTTAGAAGAAAAGCTGTTTACAAAAGCTAAACAAGTAAAAGTTGTGACCAGTTAATTTGTAGACAATTTGCTGTTAAGATAATTGAGATAGTGGCATTTGCTTGTGAGAGCATTATTGGAAAAAATCTGATGTACTCAGCACATATAGAAAAGTACAGATTGAAACTATTAACCACTCCTGATGTTTGCCTTACTGAATACTCAGGACCCAAGTAATAACTGTGTTGGTCCCATACCAGGACAACACAGGCCTAGAAATGTAAAAAAAAAGGCGAAATGTGTTGCTATTGGGAGAGCAAGTGGCAGGAATAATGATCAACATTTAGGTTAATTTTTTGGATACAGAATCCTAACACAGAAGATGGAACTTATTAAGGTATTTGGATTGTACTTTCCTTGAGGAGTATGTCATAAGAAATAATTTTAAATAATTGTATCTCATTATTGGTGAATGAGAGTTTACTATTGTCCTTTTTGGCTTAGAGTACCAACAACTAAATATAAAAACCAAACTGCTCTAAATTAAAAAAAAAAAAAGTTATGTTTAAAGAATTCGTTGAGGGCAAATGTTTTCTTGGTATCTACTAAGAATGGTTCTGTGACTCCACTGTCTTCTCAGAATTCTTTTCTGTAGCTTATTCTGGACTGTGAAATGCTACCAAATTAAGGGAATTAACTGAGAGAATCTGCATCAGGATTACAGAATTTATGACAACAACTAAAGGATAGAATATTTTATGTTTTTACCATAAATAAATGCTAAATATTTTTGGAGATATTTTGATCCTAATTATATGTTGCACAATGTATACATACCCTAATATCACATGTATCACACAGTACTACATAAATATGTGACATTTTATTCATTAAATTTTTAAAATTAAAAATTAAAGTGTATTAAAATCAGAACTATTATATTACTCACTGAGATTATAAAATATTTCACTAACAATCTCTGATTTGCTTGCAAGGGTTAAGAAACATACTCCTTATGTTACTGCTGATTTGAACCCCAGGGAACTCTTTCTGGTGACCACAAAGTATATGGCCAATGAATGAGCAGATGAGAAGGTGATTTTAGAACAGTTTATTGGAAAAAGTGAAGCCGCAGAATTTCCAATGCCTGATAGATCAGGCAGCATCTAAGAAAGGACTGAGAGCCCAGTCTGCACTCAGACTGGGATTTTATGGACATGAGTCTAGGTCCCCCATTTCTTCTCCCCTCCTCCCTCTTCTGGGAAAGTCTAGGTGGAGAATCTGGGGACATGAAATTCCCCTAACCAAACCCCTCTGGACAGTATTGACCATCAAGGTTCTTATCTATTGGAGAAGCAAATGACTCTTTCAGTCCAGAGATTTTGACCTTGTTGGACCAGGTGTATTACTTCTTCAAGTCAGTATCCTTTGATAAAGGATAGGCAAGGACACCTTGGGCAGGGGAAAAAGACAAAGACCTGTTTCCTTGTTCCATTGCACACAAATTTATTTTCCTTAAAACTTCTCATTGTCTTTGACCCCGTTACATACATAGGCTAATATTTAGCTGCCTTAACACAACATAAAGTGCATGTAAATTTTTGTTGATCTAATTACACAGAGCCTTTTGATAAGTGCTGTGAAAAATATAAAAAAAGTTTCTCAATCCATTGTTTTTCCTTTTGTATATATAATTTCAGTCAAATAAATGCTAAAATGGTACCACATTTTTATCAAATTTTAAAATGATAATATTTGATAGAAAATTTGATTACACACATGCTTCTGCATGATAGAAAATAAACATCTGCATCTGTATATAAAAGATCATGAATGATGACAATTCAATAATTTAGCAACAGGTCATTCATTAAGTAAATTTTAATACATAACTCATTACAAAACAAGCATGCATTTTATTGATTCTTTTAAGGATCAACATTTGATTATTGAAACAAAATCATGGGTTCAGCAATTAGCCTTCACATTTACAGTCAATTTTTGACTGATGTCAGCACAATTCAAAAGGAAATTAGGCAAAATAGTTTTTTCAATAAATAGTACTGGAATGACTCGATATCCATATTCAAAAGGTTAAATCTTATGCCTCAATATTTTTAAAAAACTCAAAATGAATTAAAGACATTAATGCAAAATGAAAACAATAAACTCTTAAAGGAAAATGAGTAAATACTCATCACTTTGGTTCAGGTGATGGTTTCTTAAACTTGGCACCAAAAGCACAAGCAGCATCATAAAATACAGAGAAACGGGACATCTTCAAAATTTTTAAAAGATGCATTTCAAAAAATGCCATCAAGTAAGAGAAAATAGAGCCCACAAATGAGAGGAATGTTTTTGAAAGTTATATATGAGTATGTGATAAGAAACTTGTACCTGAAGTATAAATAACTATTATAATTTGATAAAAGAAAGATGAATAACACAATCAAAAATGGGCCAAAGGATATAAATAGACATTCTCTACATACATCTTTTTTTATTTTTTATTTTTTGACAGGCAGAGTGGACAGTGAGAGAGACAGAGAGAAAGGTCTTCCTTTGCCGTTGGTTCACCCTCCAATGGCCGCCGCACTGATCCGATGGCAGGAGCCAGGTACTTATCCTGGTCTCCCATGGGGTGCAGGGCCCAAGCACTTGGGCCATCCTCCACTGCACTCCCAGGCCACAGCAGAGAGCTGGCCTGGAAGAGGGGCAAGCAGGACAGAATCCTGCGCCCCGACCAGTACTAGAACCCGGTGTGCTGACGCCGCTAGGCAGAGGATTAGCCTAGTGAGCCGTGGCGCCGGCCAACATACATCTTTTATACACAGACACACATACATATATACAAACCAATGAGCACACGGAAAGATTTTTGGTATTGTTACCCATCAATGAAAAATCAAAACCACATGGGATTTCCGGGCTTTAGACCTACTAAAGGCCTTTATCAAAGGATTGGGAACAGGTGTTGGTCAAGATATGCAAACACAGCAGCCCTCATACACTGCTGGTGGGAATGTGTACTGGTGCCACCATATGTCAAAACTGTCTGGCAGCTCCTTAAGTAACTACACATGGAGTTACTATATGATCCCATATGACCCCACAGTTCCACACCTAGATGCATATCTGAGGGAAAAAGCATCATATGTCCACACGAAAACTTATATAAAATTGTATTCATATCAACATTATTCATAATAGCCAATAAAGTACAACCTGGATGCCCAACAATTGATGAATAGGTAAATAACAGGTGGTATATTCATGAAATGGACTATTATTCAGCAATAGAAAAAACTGAAATATTGAGACATGCTACAGCATGGATGAGCCTTTCAAACATTTACCCAAATTGCATTGTAAAGCAGTCAGCCACGAAAAAAACCACCTATGCATTTGATTCTGCTGATGTGAAACATCCAGAAATAGGCAAATTTATCCAGATAGAAAATGAGTGATTCTGCTAATCTGGCATGATAGAGCTACTACAATATGCATATTAAAGGAAACATGAAACTAGCATACACTTGCTAGTCAGGAATATGATGACAATTCATATATTATTTCTAGTCTTCATAATAATCCTTCAAAGTGCCAAATAGCTCTTCACAATTTAAGAAATGGGGATTCATCAAGGTTAAAAAACTTCCAATGTATTTAGGTTAAAAACTGCATTTTCTGCATCCACCAAAGGCCTAGCAAGACAGTCTATTCTTATGTTTTCTCAAAAATAACATTTAGTTCTATTAAAGTTAATTTTCAGAAGAGTGTGCTTCATTTTTGACATATGCATCTCTGTCTACAATAATCTTGTGATGACCATTGAAATTTGCTAATAGTGATTTTATTTAAGGAAGGAGTAACAGGACATCAGAGTGGCAGGGTTATGAGGAAGATTTTCCTGTCTACTGTCCCTCTCCGTAGTTTGATTTGTTTAAACCACGTAGATATGATTTGTGTTAGTTTTTTTTTTTTTTTTTGCTAGGTTTTCACAGTGACTCAAAGGATTGCACTACTGTCTTTCACCCCTAACACCAGAAGCACACACATTACCATCAGCATGCCTCACAACTCATTTCACACAATTTAGGTTTATAGTCATATGTGATAGGAAAATTTTTTCATGTTCCCTATTTATTAGTCACAATTCACTTACTGATAATATTAACTATTAATTCTGTCTATTGGAGATGGCTTTTACTTCAGCCATGTTATACAGAGTGATACATTCCCATATGCTGGGTATACTCCTGGGTCTTACTAATTTTGTAGATTAAACAGTAGAAACTTTATATCAGGTCCTTGACCAATCTCTTAATTATTTAGCATGTCAGAGATTCTTTAATGATGCTGTTTTTATTGCACCCTTGTGGGCCATTTTCTAAAAAGCAATTTGCTATTTTGAAGATAAATTAGCTTTATTATTTCCTGTTCATGTACACTGAAAAGCACCATGAATTGTTTTTTTCCCTAACCTATCTCCCATTTTCAGCATCAATGTAACTATTAAATCTTAAAGCCTTTAGCTTTCACGTAATATGAAGGTAGAATTTGGTTATTTCTCCTAATTAAAAACACAAAATATTTTTACTAATTTATCATGCAGAATCATTGATTACCAAGCAAAACCAGTTGGGGCAGAAACACATTCAGTTTTTCACATTCAAATAGTGTTTTGGCTTTTAAAAATTGTCTCTAGGAGATAAGAGTTTGAAATTTAATACAATATGAAGTGTTCAGAGAGTCAATGGTGAATTGAATTACTGAAATACTCACTTTCCATTAGAAAATAATCTGAGTAGATAAAAGAACACTGCTCTTACCTTAACGTTTATATGTTTTAGCACTATATAATGAACCATTTATATAAAACAGTGTATCAATATATGTAGTAATGGTGTTAATAAGGTACAGAATAGATTGTGTGACATTGTGTGATGGTGACTAACAAGATGCTCTATTCATAATTGAAGATTAAAAAGTATGGTATAGAGTTTCAAATACAAGCCTTATTCTAGAAAATTATAGGCTTATGCTAAAATATTAAATCTGTCTTAACTAGAAAAGTTTGTTTTATGTATATTTTCCTTTAATTCAGTTATGCTTCTTATAATTAGTAATGTGACATGCTAAGCAATATTTATTATTACCACATAATTTGTTGCTGATTTACCATACCATAGCTCTTTCAAATGCATTTCTGTTCATGTTGTTCTTAGAATAAACATGAATAAAATGCATCATTGCCCTCAGCTGGAAAACACACATATGCACAAGTTGAGGCCCACAGAATTGAAATCCCTTATGCAAATTAATACAGCAATAGCTGGAATATTGAAATGCACACTAAGAGTTACCTGATTGCATGAACCCCATTCTGAAGGTCTTCATGATTGTCTAATTTTACAATTTAGCAATAAAATTTAATAGCACATAAAATATAAGTATGTAAATATAATCTAATGCACTCAATTAAGGCATCTTCTAGGGACCAAAAAAGGGACCACCTTTACGTTCTGAGTCAAAGACTATATTGCATGCATGCTCACACACACACACACACACACAGAAATCGTATTCTTTATCTGAATGGAAATAAAACTGATTGCATGCCAGGAGAAAGTACCCCCTGCCCAGGGTCCTTCAGAATTCGCATCTACTTAAGACTATAAAGGGAGTAGGAATCAAATCTTGATGAATCATAAGGAGCTCCAGTTTGACACTTCAAGAAGCTTTAAGGGTCACTCTGCCTAAGTAAACATGATACAGCATTCTTTCAAAAACACACCAGAATGGCAACCTTTAATTTCTCAGTGGGTATTTTTTTAGCATATGATAACCCTGATAAGAATAGATATATTTCTAGAGTTGTGGATTTGGCACATTTTATAAACCCAACGTGTTAACATTTTAAACTGGCACATACAGATCTTGCTCCTGCTTATGTCTGCATTCTATAGTAACAGCATACTTAGAAACAGTATAGAGAGATTTCCACCAATTGCAGGCCTAAAAAGGAAGTGTGTCTTGATGGAAAAATGTGTCTCGTGAAAAGCAGATTTATACTATATACTTAGTCAGAAATTTGAAATTTACCCTGCACGGTGAAATCTTGCAGAACTGATTTGTCAAGTGGCGTTTTCAAGAAAGAGCATTTTCTATGTATATTTGATACTGAAGAGTAAGGAAGACAGCCTGAATTCCCAAAAGAAGCAATGGCTAATGCAGAAAATGAAACAATAGTGCTCCCAGTACCACCTGAAGAGGTAAAGTCTTTAATAGAGCTGTGCCCTTAGTGCTCTAAAATTACAGGGGAAAAGCCAGTCACATCTCACAGATGAAAAGCCAAGCATGACATAACTTTTAAGATTCAGTTATCAAGAATTCTAAATCTTTTGAGGAAGAATGAGCAAGGCAATCATTGCAGAGGGCCAAAGGAGCGTGGCTCCTCGGGAGGGGAGTATTTTGGTCTGAGAGGGGAGAGGGAGAACCATGAGCTGGGAAGGCTACAGATCTGGTCAAAGAGGAGGGTGAGGCTCAGATCAAGCAAAGGTTTTTAACAGGGTGGCAGAATCTAGAGTAAGCAAGTAGCCAAGGGCTTTAAGCAGTGAGTGAGCAGAGCATCAGACCTGTGTGTTTAAAGTTACCCAGGCAACGATATGCAGTGTATAGTCCCAGTGGAGTACAGGGATGTTGAAAGAAAGGAAATGCTTTTAGAAGGTACTTTGCAAGAGTCCAAGAAAGGGTATCAAAGTCTGAACTCAAAACTGGACTAGCACCTACACTTAGCAGATAATTGGAAGAGGAGGGCCCACAGTGTAAAGAGAACACATGGCCATGGAAGAAGAGAAGTAAGTGATGGAAGCAAGAGATGACAGTTTTAGAAGATACAGTTCCAGCAGTGTAAATACAACTAAGAAGTCAAAGACCAGAAAATGTCAAAAGTAGAATAGAATTTTGAAATTCTGAGGGCATTTGATGATGGCTAGAACAGTTTCACTGGAGAGGTGGCAGAGGGAAACGGAGGGTAGTGGACACTGTGAGTGTTTACAGTTGGATTATTCGGGGCCTATGATTAAGGTACACTGAAACATTGTGCTTGTTCTCAAACTGTGGCCCTGATATTTAGTACTTAATTCTCTCTGATTTGAAGTGTGGCTAGACACGTGTCTTAGAATGCCTGTTGGGCAGAAAGTGGTGTTGGAATTATTTGGTATTATGAAAGCTGCAGAAATTCACTCAAAGAGAAGTAGTTAGGTTAACATGTTCAAGATATTACAGAACTAGCTTTTTGGAATTTGTGGAAACTAGGGACCAGATTTCCTGGATTTAGATCCAGCTTCTGACATTTATCTGTGATGTTGCTTTGGGTAAATAATGTCTCCCATCCTCCTTTTTCAGAACTGATAAAAACATCATTTAATGGAAGGATTGAAGTGACCTTGAAACCATAAGCTGTGGTGGTAGTTACGATCACAGAATTACAGATTAAGACCATTGCACTAATAAATGCCTCACTGTTTGCAATAGGGATTTCTGGACATCATTTGTCACCACAGTTCATGGGATTTCTAGAGATAACTCCTACCTGAATTTTTTTAGACACTAATCCCTAACCTCTAATAGCCTTGTGGACAGTATGAATTAGACACATTTGTTTTCTGTGCATCTCATAACAAAATACTTTAGACTGAGTGGACATAAAATTTGAACTTTTTTTCATAATTCTGGCAACTAGAAGACAAAAGTCAAGGTGTCAGCAAGGTTGGTTTCTCCTGAAACCTTTCTCCTTAGTCTGTAAATTTGAGTCTTCTCCCTGTGTCTTCAAATGGTCTCTCCTAACCTCCTTATCTTAGAACAACATTGATCATATTGGACTAGGACCAGCCTAATCAACTCATGTTAATTTAGTTATCTGTGTATAGGTCTTACCTCAAAATATAGTCACATTTTAACATAAGAATTTTAGGGGACTAAATCCAGTTCATAACACAGAGCAGATCAAAATTTAATATAGACTTCATGCTTCACTTAAGGTTGTGCTCAGCCTAATAACCCTCAGCAACATCCATTACCCAGGTTTTGAGTTAAATTTGCTATTTTTTTGATGTCTCTTTCTCTTGTGTGCCTTCATCTGAACATGTAGAAGATTTTCTTGATTCTTGTGTTTCTTATTTTCATTCATCTTTCATATGACATCCATTCAACTCACGGATGCCGATTTTATTACTTCTCTTCTGCATTACTCCATGAGTGTGTTATTGGTATCTTCAGTATCTGAGTCTACTCTACGCACTGCTTCTCAGGGAACATCTGAAAGCACACTCACTCTGTCAAACACTTGACATTTGTGAATCTATCATTAGGAATCAGTACATTTACCCAATCCCTTCCCTGGAACTTCACTTTACACTTTCTCACAGGCAGGATTGAGCAAAAGCTGTGGTGGATTGGGAACAGAAATAATCAAGATCACAGCTCTCCTGATGGAAAGCAATCTCCCCCAACCCTGTTCCCCCACAAGCACCTTGCCTGTTTCACCTTGCTGCTTAGCGGCAGGTGACTCCAAGTCAAATTTTCTTTATCTCTCACCAGTGTAATGAAGGTAAGATTTGACCATCACAATACAATTATATAGACAATGCACGTGTGTGTATAGTTGGGGAAAATACAAAAGGATGTTCACTACACTATTAGTGATAGTTCCTAGATGGAAGTCAAGATGGAACATGGATTTTGAACCGAAAGTCAGGAAGACTTTTACATCTCATTTGCTGTGGATTATTTTAAATAGAAGGGATTTAAACTTTTTTCCCACATTGTCAGTATATTTATAATAAGGAAATCTTTAAAATATTTTGTATAATATGTATGTATTATATGTATCATAACCATATGATAATCAAAAGCATGATTGTCAACAATCAAAGACTTTAGATAACAGTACATTGTCACTGAAATGCTAGAGCTAACTGTTTTTCCTTGTTCAAGACACTTGAATTATTTTAGGCTCAGTTTCTTCTTTAAAGGGAGAATGATGCTACCGAAATTTCAAAGTTTTTTACAATTAAAGATTATGTATTTTTAAATGGTCTAGACAGCATAGAGTAGATGATTAGCAAATGTTAAGTAATAAAACTAGTAGTCCTTATGTTGGAAGTCATACAAACATTTAGCCTACTATCTATTATTACTCTACCCCCTACATTTCTACCTGGCAACTTCTGAGTCCATGACGTTTCTCTGAGTAGTAAGCTCTGCAGGGAATCAAAATCCCAGAGATCTGATGGTGTTTTATTTTTACAAATGTGTTTACCAGCTATATATATAGCTGTGAAAACAAAGTAAAGACAACAAGAAGAAATGTCCTTTAAATGACAGCATGCCTAGGGAAAATGACAAGCTTATGGTTGAAAAATAAATTATGTTTATATGTTTGTGTGTTCATGTCAGTTTTGTTACTATTTTCAAGCTTGCACTTGGGGGTTCACTTTATTACAGTCACTTTATATCTGAAAGTATAAAACCTAGGAAAAAAAGAATGCCCCAAGTGATGTGCTAAACCAGTATTTGAACAAAAAAGCTTTTGTCTGCTCTTTTTGAATATTTTCAATGGAAAATGCACTTTAAAAAAGAATTAGAAGCCCCATAAAATGAATAAAATGCAGTTAAATTTGTTTTTACTCTGTTGAATTTGTTTCACTCTTAGAAAATATTTAAAGTGCTGTTTGAATAGGAAAACACTTTTTGTGTTCTGTAAATTTTTGAGTTAGGAAAACAGACACAAATATGCATATACCAACGGAACACTTCATAAATCATCCAAGAACATAAAAATGGCAGTTCTATTTTTATCCTTAACTATTTTAAAATGTAATGTACTGAAGCTGTTTTGGGGGAAAGGATGGACTAAATATAGAATACCTAATGAAATTAAAAAGAAATGATGCTTACTGCCATGTTCCAAGACATGTAGGCATATTTTGACAAAGCCACATGGGAAGCTAGAGTGGTGTTTGTTTTTTTCTGTTTGCTTACACAGATCCCCACTCCAACTACCTCTCCCTGAGAGGGGAGCTTCTGTTTTCCCTGAGAGCCTTTTCTTCCCCCAAGTTTCAGTTTACATCGAGGCTGTTGCAGACACAAGTCAGAGAAGAGGGAGAGACAAGTTGGAATCGAGTATTGGTTCTCTGGATTTCCCCTGACAAACTCACTAGTGGTTGCCTCTATTCTCCTACCAATGAAGCAACTCGGGCACTTTGATGATACAACTGCATTTGCTAGCACAGTAACCTTGCAGATTAAAAGGTAAATGATTCTCTACTGTGTAGTGCATAATGTTGGCCTATTGCTTTGATGATTTCCTGAACTCTGTCCAGTCATACCATTATTAAACATAATATTCATCATCCCTTCAAAGTTGACTATTAAGTGCCTCATCTGATCCTCTCCAAATTCCAATTGATGGAGTCTGTAATAGCAAACTTTTCAAATCATCTTAAACTATTAAAAGATACAAGTAGATAAAGTAAGTCAATCAATGAATAATATAGAGTAATATGGAATACTGAATACCATTAACCTGTATGTATATAAAATAGGTCTAAATAAGTCAACATGCATGGATCACAATCCCATAATTTCAGAGAAATGAAAACAAATGGCAGACTTATGGGACATTTTACTTATATAAATTAAATAAACACTAAATGCTGAGGTAATGAAGCAATTATGTACAAAATTACAGAAGGAGAGACCTGGAAGAAGCCTATCAATTCATCATATTAGAAATCTTGGAAAGAAAATTTTAGGTGGTTGATAAAGAATATGTGTTATAATAAAAAATGAAAAATTATATACAAAGCTGAAGAATAATTTTAAGTTAATCTATTTGTGATGATGGAAATTGTATGTTTCTTATAATATTCTTGGTCTTTTTCTGTTTTTAAATTTCTAAAATATATTTTAAGTGTGCTCATTAGTGACTATAAAAGCTATTTAATATTATGTAACTATTATGTTGTAGAGTTAGAAATAATTATAACAGTCTTTGGTTTATATTTCCTATATTTTGGCTACCCTTATGATTACTTATATGCTTATTATTCAAAGGACACCATTTGACATTTATAGCTTTCATTCTTACCTTTATGTATTCCTGTGCTAGTCTTTCTGTATTTCTTCTCCCTAACCTAGCCTTTTTTTTTTTAAGTTCTAAGTGGACTCTTGTAGATGGATTATATTCTTAATTTACTTTTTAAGATGCAGTGCTGGCCATGATTGTAAGAAGATACTTCTTGTTCACAAATATTTTATGTCTTTTGCTTTGCTTACTTCGATGTTACCATAATTGTCCCTAATCTCGGTAAAATCACACTGATTCTCATTGGTCTTGCTTTAGAATTGTTACTCTTTTTTACCTGTCTTATCTCACAAAATCTTACAGATAGTAAATTGATAGTGCCTCTGAATCCATAATCTCTTTTGAATATAATATGATAGGAAATGGGAGTATTTTGAAGGGTAAGGACAACACATTGTATCCCAAAGCCCTTGTAATGTATTCTGCACATACTGGGGACTAGGTCAATATTGGTCAAAGTATGTGTTTAAATATTCTCATATATTTCTTTCTTTATAAAAAAAATTTACTTACTTCAAAGTTAGAGTCACAAAGACTGAGGGAGAGACAGAGACTTTCCACCTGCTGGTTCACTCCCCCAGCTGATCGCAATACCCAGTGCTGGGCCAGGCTAAACCCAGGAGCCTATAACTTCTTTCAGGTCTTCCACAAGGGTAGCAGGGGCCACGCACTGGGCAATCTTCTGCTTTTCCAAGGCCATTAGAAGGGAGATAGATCAGAAGTGGAGCAGTCAGGACACGAACTGGCATCCATATGGAATGCTGGTATCAGAAGCGGTGGCTTCACATGCTTGCCGCAATGCTAGCCCTCCATACACTTCTTAGTCTGTACACCCTGAACAGACTCAGTGGATGGAGATATACATGTTGCAGTCTCGTGGATAAGTGCCCTGGGAAACACCTGTGAGGGATGGGGGAAGCAAAACTGAGTGGAGAGGGGTATTGAAATGTTACTACAGTTGCAAAAGGTACCTCAGGAGATTCCACTGAAAATTCTGGATCTGTGACCACCCCTAGAGTTAACTCAAATTGAGCCAAAGGACTGAATCTTTGAATTCCTGAAGTTCAGTCACTGGACCTGAGGTACCTTACATACATCTCTTCAGCTAGGAGTGATCCCTAGACAAAGACAGGGCAAGACAGTTAGTATACTCAGTTCTTAAAAGGAAACCGAGTGGCAAATAATAGTATCACTCTATTTGCATATGCTAATTGTTTATATGCTTGTACCTGTATGTGTCCATAAAGCCAAAAGTTCATTTTCAAATCGGGAATACATGGGAAATGTGGTTAAGTTTTAGTATTGACTTAAATTATGTAATGTGGGTCATGTTCCATGTATCTATAGCATGGCAAAAACAAACAAACAAACAAACAAACAAAAAAAACCAGTAGTACCAAGTTCTCTCTATTTCAAAGTCCTTATATAGAAACTGCTTCATTTATTAGTGATTCAATTAACCTTTAGGTGTAGAAGCATACACTAGTGTTTTAAACCATATAGATGATATTTTCAATTTAGCTTAAAAAGTGATTAAGCTGATGCTTAGACACACTTTGGAAAATTATTGCAGGGAACTTGAGATCTAATGAATTTAGATTTGAAATAACTATGCTAATAGATATGCTCAGGTGGCTTTAAACCTGGAAGAGTGGAAAGGTGGGATGTAAGGAGAAACAGATGGGTGTTAAAAATTTTATTTCAGGGCCGGCACCGCGGCTCACTAGGCTAATCCTCCGCCTTGCGGCGCCGGCACACCGGGTTCTAGTCCCAGTTAGGGCACCGGATTCTGTCCCGGTTGCCCCTCTTCCAGGCCAGCTCTCTGCTGTGGCCAGGGAGTGCAGTGGAGGATGGCCCAAGTGCTTGGGCCATGCACCCCATGGGAGACCAGGAAAAGCACCTGGCTCCTGGCTCCTGCCATCGGATCAGCGCGGTGCGCCGGCCGCGGCGGCCATTGGAGGGTGAACGAACGGCAAAGGAAGACCTTTCTCTCTGTCTCTCTCTCTCACTGTCCACTCTGCCTGTCAAAAAAAAAAAATTATTTCAGGAAGCTGAAAATCATTTTCCAATCAAATATGTCAACTATCAGGATTTGGTAATAATCTCTGAATAATCCAGCTATTACATCTCTTAAAAAGAGATGCCTAGAATAGACTATTAACTGAGTGTTTGGATCAAATGCTGAGTAGTGTTCAATGCCTGATGAAGGAAAAAGAACTACCTGAACAGGTAATAGTCAACATTGCTAGTAATAATGGAGCAATGGAAAAACAACCAGTGAAAGAAAGTTCATAATAACTGCATTCTGGTTCCTAAATTGTGGATTGGTCCTGAGATCTGACCTAATACAGAGATTTCTAAATCAATGTAATGATCTTCAAAGTCACAGCCAGTTACTGTACCATAAAGTTTCCATGAATATTGAAGCTGCAGAAATGGCACCAAATAACTGTAACCTTGGCAGGTTTTAATTTACACATGAAAATTGTACATATGTTGTATCATGTGATATTTTCATACATGTACTCACTGTGTAATGTTCAAGTCAAGGTAAGCATACCCTCTCAAAAATTCATCATTTCTTTATAGTGGAAATTTTCAAAATGTCCAAGTTGTTTCTTATTTTCTTTAGAAAATATAGAGTATATTAGCATTATCTAGAGTCATTGTCCTGTGCAATGCAACACAAGAACTTCTTAATCCTGTTTCAATCTGTCTCAGTGCCCATTAATCAGCCCTTCTTGACTCTTCACTCTGCAGTCTCTGGAAATCACCATTCTACTCTCAGCTTTTGTAAGATACTTCCTTAGATTGCGCAAATGGCCAAGATCATATACTTATCTTTCTGCAGCTGGCTTATTTTGCATTACCCAATGATCGCCTAGTACTGGGGCATAGTAGTTCTGAGTTGCCTGTGGTTCACTCGTCCTCTTGAATCCTACCTTCTTATTCCTGTTCAATCTTTTAATGAAATATAAAACAGCTACAACAGCTCACAATTCTGATTGCCATCACTTGCAAATACGGTTCAATTCCCAGCTGCTCCGCTTCCCATCTAGCTGCCTGTTATGCACCTGGAAAGGCAGTAGAGGGTTACCCAAGTGTTTGGGTCCTTGCACCATATGGGAGATCCAAATGAAGCTCCTGGTTGTAGCCTGGCCCTGCCCTGGCTATTGGGGCCATCTGGGGGAGTAAGCCAGTAGTTGGAATCTCTCAGTCTCTCCCTCTATCTCTATAATTCTGCCTTTAAAGTAAATAAATAAACTTAAAAATAATTTCAATCAAAATAACATTAAAAAGAACAATATTAAGTTTTAAAGGCATAAGATATATGGTTTTAATATATTTTAGTGATTTTAAATTTCAGAAATCTCTCTCATGTAAAGGCTATATTCTATATGAATACACAACTTTCTTACTCTTAAAAATATTTTGAATTGAAAATACAAGTACTTCTCTATATAAAAATATATAGCTTTATTGATAAAACTATTTATGAATTCATGCATTTCTTTCCAAATACATGTACATGTCCCCTCTGAACCTTGGAGCACCATTTCAAGAAAACTGTCCTGTATTGAAAGAGCAGAAGATTGATCCATGTCTCTGAAAGAGTGACACAGCTGCTATTTCTCAGTATTGTGTCTTTGTCTTCCCCATCACTTCGTGTTCCATCATGGGTCACTGCTATATTGCTATGAGTTCAGTGGAGAATTTCAAACACATTTGATAGGAAGAAAAAAATGAGCTTGTTACTTCCCTCCTGTCCTTTTACTTCATGATTGGAAAAATATTAGCTCCTTTTCAATACTTGCTTTAGCTTACACCATGCTTTAAAATTGGAGAACTGAGGAAGGAAAGCATAGAATGTAGAACCACATTCTAGTCTATATAATTTCGTAACTCATACTTCAGAGATTAATGTTGTCTAAAATTTAATGTCTTTAAAGATCTTTCCTATATATCATATTTAAAATGAACAAAGCTTGACATTATTGCCATTAGAATTCTGAAAATTTAAAGTTTTTTAATCAGATTCTCATTAATATTGTGAAATTTTTAAAATGTTATAAATAGTTCAAGAAGAAAGCCATCAAAATTTGCCAATTACAGTATGTTTTTAAAAAGATTTATTTAATCTGAAAGAGCAATAGAAGAGAAGGAGAGACAGAAACAGATCTTCTATCTCCTATTTCATTGCCCAGATGCTACTACAGCCAGGACTGGGCCACACTGAAGCCAGGAAGTAGGAACTCCGTTCTTGTCTCCCAAATGGATGCACTGGCCCAACCCCTTGGCCATCATATGCTGTCTTCCTAGACATACTGGCAGGGAGATGGATAGGAAGCAGAGTAGCTGGAACTGAAACTGGCACTCCAATATGGTATATTGGTGCTGCAAGAAATGACTTAACCCATTGCACCACAATACTGAACTTTAAAGAATTTTCCCCATCAATTTAACTAAATTTATTTGAGCAAATCTTATTAAACATTCACCAACAAAGCACTTGAATAAAGCACTGTAAGTGATAAATAAAATTGAAAAATTTCCTCATTTAGTAAGTTTATTGCTTGAATATGCTTGCTTTTTGAAAGAAGATAGAAATTAAAGAAAATTATACATAGGATTTCCTTTAAAACAAGTTCATTATTTTCTCTAACAATAAATTGACAGTCTTGCATCTTCAGGCTCTTTTTTTTTTTTTTTTTAAATTATTTATTTATTTAAAAGTCAGAGTTACACAGAGGAGAGGCAGAGAGAGAGAGAGAGAGAGGTCTTCCATCTGCTGGTTCACTCCCCAGTTGACCACAGCGGCTAGAGCGGCACCGATCTGAAGCCAGGAGCCAGGAGCTGCTTCTGGGTCTTCCACATGGGTGTAGGGACCCAAACACTTGGGCCATCTTCTACTACTTTCCCAGGCCATAACAGAGAGCTGAATTGGAAATGGAGCAGCCAGGTCTCGAACCGGCACCCATATGGGATGCTGGCGCTTCAGGCCAGGGTGTTTTTTTTTTTTTTTTTTTTTTTTTTTTTTTTTTTTACAGGCAGAGTGGACAGTGAGAGAGAGAGACAGAGACAAAGGTCTTCCTTTGCCGTTGGTTCACCCCCCAGTGGCCGCCATGGCCAGCGTGCTGCGGCCGGTGCACCACGCTGATCTGAAGGCAGGAGCCAGGTGCTTCTCCTGGTCTCCCATGGGGTGCAGAGCCCAAGCACTTGGGCCATTCTCCACTGCACTCCCTGGCCACAGCAGAGAGCTGGCCTGGAAGAGGGGCAACCGGGACAGAATCCGGCGCCCCAACCGGGACTAGACCCCGGTGTGCCGGCGCCGCTAGGCGGAGGATTAGCCTAGTGAGCCGCGGCGCCGGCCCCAGGCCAGGGTTTTAACCCGCTGCACCCTAGCACTGAATCACAGGCTCTTTTAATATCTGCTCTGCACTTGAAACACATTACAGAAAGTTTGTTCAGGAACTTTGATATAACAAAATAGACAAGATAATTTTAAAAATAAGATTGTGAGGAAAGGTATATAGATTTCTGAAATTTATACAGTGGTTTTAGGTACTGTGAAGATTGCTAGCAAAATAATTTATTCAATGTTTGATCTGTTTCTTTATTGGACTGCAATCACAATAAGGGTTCAACAATACCAGAGCAAAAGTTTGTAGAACAAGTCTCAGGCAGTAGTGCAGTTAATTTGTTTTGTGGAGTCCATTTCTCAGTATTGATTTTTGATCTGGGCATACTTTGCCAGGAGCTGGAGTTATTTGCAGTCAAAAGGATTGGCTTTGTTTTGTTTATTTTCTTTGGGCAGCTCGTGTCTATGTACTATCACTGGGTGAAAGAAAAATTAGAAAGGCATGTCAGAAATGGAGGGCGTTGGTTGCAAAGTGGATTAATGCATTTTTTTTTCTGTCTGGAGGGATAACTTCTATCTTAATACACATATGCAATGAACTTGATAGCCCAATGTTGCTATCTGTTGTATGTAGGCAACTGTCTATATTGACACTTTGTGTGTCTTCAGGTAGACAGGCTAATGTATTTATTGTCTTGCCATGCGTGCAAAAAGTCAAGATGATATTTCCCACATCTGTATTAGAACGTACAATGGATCTGCTCACAGACTTGCCTCACTGACTTTTCAATATGACTACTGTATTAAGTTGACATGTACTTTTTTTTTTTCACATAAGTCTGTCTTCCCTAATATTTGAGAGTCTTCTAGGAAAGAGTACTGCATATTATTCATTTTTGTAATTCTTTATCAAGTATGTTTCCATTACATAATAGATACTGCAAGTACTTTTGTTGAATTTGGGAATGAACCAAGAAAGACATTAATATCTCTCATTGAACTAATGAAAAACCGGGACTATTTCACAAAAGAGTATATAAAAGCTTTTGTAAACAAAGAGCTTGAAGCCTTTTATTAATGTCAATCCTCTTTTAGAAAAGACTTGCTAATTACAGATGAGTTCTCAGTTTACACAGAGGTACTTTCCAAAAATACTTCTATTAATACTTTTATTAATTTATATTAATTTATTTGGATTTATTTTTTCAATCATTTGTTTTTCCTTTGGTAATAAACACCCGCTCTGAAATTCTGAAACAAAGGAAACAAATAAGGTGGAATTATTTTTAATAGAAAATGGTGTATATATAAACATACAATTAGAAGTATAGATATATCAGTGGTTGTTTATTTAGAGTAAACTTCAAATATTTTACATAGAAAAATAGACAAAAGACTATGTATAATAGATACTAGAAGAAAAATTTTCATTGTAAACTGTAAAATTGCCAAAATTGTAGTATAAATTGTTATAAACTTGCTTTGATTTCATATGAAGAACAGCCATATTTTAAGAGATTTACGGCACGGCTTACAGAAGGAAAAAATGAGAAAAGGCAAGCCTTATATTAACTATTTTACCTCTATCAGGAGAGGAATTTGGTATCTTTAAGAAGAGAGCTCACTAAAACTGGCATTTCTTACTGAAAAATTAAGGTCTTATCCCATGGAGCAAATGAAGAGATGCATTCACCTCTGTTTGCTCAAAGTTATCTCAGTTGCTGCCAGTACTTTATGTTGCTTCCCTCTAGTTGATGACAAAATTGTGTGTTCAACAGCTTTACGGATGAGTATGCCTTACAGAAAACCTTTAGCATTTTTTATTCCCATAGGAATGATTTCTAGAATGCACGTGTATGTTAGGGTCCTCCTCTGTGTCAGAAAAAGTTGTAATCAACCCCAAATCCTTTTTTTCCTTTGTATTATTAACTTACAAGTAGAGAAAAAATATTTTTAAAATAATAATGAGTTATGTGCCAATCTGAAATATGAAAATACTTTATTTAGTAAATTTGTGGTATGGCATATTGTTGCTCAGTTTGAAAGTTGGTTTTACAGAGCCAAAATAGAAATATAAAAATCTGATATGAATTACTTTATAGTTAAAAACAGCTAATTATTAAAAAGGCTGCTCATGTTCAGGGTCAGTGCTTTCTTTTCTTATCCCAAATATGCTGAGGTATCAAATATTGTTTAGAAGGTTATTTGGAAAGCACGAGCTGCACACAAGTGGAGCTAGTTCATTCATCTGAATATTTGATTGCATCAAGCTGTAGCAACATAATGCATCGATCTCATTATATTAACATCTGTGCTTCATGAATAACACCCAGGCTTTTGTGGGCCAGGCTACTTTCGCACAGATAGCTTTATAAGAACACTGTTGATGATTTTTTTCCTAATTATAAATGGCATGATCATCATTTGTTTTTATTTAAATCTTTCCTCCCTTAAAATAATGAACAAGGAGAGCAAGTGTCTACAATAAAAATTTTCTTAGTTACATGGAAAAACATTCAGTTCTTCTCTGGGTTAATACTTATCTATCCTTACCTGGGTTTTTGAAATCACTGACAACCTCTTGAGTGGTTTTTCTCTTGTGAGTGAAACAATATCTGGTAGTGGTTAAAAATTATAGCTTGGAAATTAAATTAGCTATGTTAAAACTGTGGGATCTTGAATAACTTAATTTTCCTAGACAAAATACACAATATAAGACAATGCATTTAATAAAAATATGTCTAGGATATGGAAAATACTCAAAAGTTGCTGTGTACATTTTTATCCCCCAAAACTGTGAATGTAGAAAGATAATGGACTGAGAAAGAAACACATCTTTCATTCATTCTACAACTATTTATTTCAGAACTTCACACATATAATTTGAGGAATGGTCGGAAAGGCAAAGAGAATGAGATCTGAAAAATATTTCAGTGTGTGGTCCCTAAATTCCCTAATGGGTGGATTATTTATTCAAATGCCATAAAAGGGAAAAGGAAAAAAGATTTACTCTTACATTCTTCCTCTTCTCACTTCTACAACCAAAGCAGAGAAGGTAACAGTGGAGACCAGAGATGGTCCTAGACAGCTGCACATTTGTTGGTCATCCTGTGTGCAGCAAGGCCGATTCTCATGACACGTCTTCCCAGAGCTGCAGTCATCATGCTCTGCCTTAGAGTGAGTGCTTGAAGCATTAACCTTTTAAACTGGATGTGTCCTTGCCATGAGAATTTGACAACCAAGTTCCCAGCTAATGATTCATCAGCCAGGAGTGGGAGTCCATTTATTGTAACTCAGCTTTCTCTTCTTTACCTAAATATTTTCAGCCTGTAGTCTGATTAGAAGACAGGAGTTTGACTTTGTTTCACTAGAAATGATGATGTCACATCTCGGTTAGTGATGGACCCTTAGGGAATTTTAAATGGAAATAAAGCAATCTGTCTGTGAGAGTTGTCAGTTCTGTTCATGGATGTAGGGAAAGTCCCTGCCTCTAATAGGCTCATAACACAATTTAAGGAATCTACTTACATATGTTTCCCTACTGAATGCCTTGAACAAATCCACTTTCTGCCTAAAGAAAAGCTAAGAAATGGGTAAGTGGGGAAGAATAAGTGGAATGTTCTTTTTTTTTTTACTTCATTCTTAATATATGTTTCATGAAATAAACTTCAGGTTAGTTATTTATCGCAGAGAATCAAGACGGGACTCTACTCTCCATAGAAAAGTAGTTTACCATAAAATTCCAAGTATATAGAAGTGAATAAATTTAGTGCATATATATACGAGAACTGATGGAGCTAAAATTGGAAAATGTAAAGCGATAATGCTATAAACAAACTGTATATCACAATTCAGTAAAAATTATATGGTAGCTTCTTAGGTCATTCTATTAAATTTTGGTTTCTCATGGTAATGGAATAGTGAGGAGAAAGAAGTTGAGGAGTTAAAATACAAAGAGATTACAAAAGGGGAAGCAATTTTAAAGGAACAATATTTTGCTAAAAGTAGTTTATCCTGGGAACTGTCAGAAATTCTAAGGTATAGGTTGGCAATTTGATCCAAAATACGCTTAAACTTAATATTATAGAACAAGCCCTTTTCATGCCCCTAGTAAGAATTGAAGTGACAGGTATAACATGTTTTAGCTACTAGAATTTCATGAACTATATTCCAAATTGTAAAATATTGTGTGTTATGTTTTGGCCTGATTTTATTTCTTCTATGAAAATAGACCTGTTCCAATACCTTCAACGTATAGTAAAAGGAAGAGTTAAAAAAAAAATCACTTCTCTAAACACTTTTTTTCTCATATCAGCAGTTTTTAAACCCCATATACTCTTCTGTATTACCTAGAAACTTTCTTGAAAATGGAAATCAACTATAAAATTAACCTTAAAATAATCATCTCAAAGTATCGTTTTCTTCATAGAATACAATTTAATTATATATTTTCTCATAAGAAATAATTATTTTAGAAGTTCTAATATATAGAATTTCTATAATTTCCAAAACATTATAGAAAATGCCTTAGATTATAAATAAGGAACTAGAAACTTTGAACTAGAAATAGATGAAGTTCATTGTATTAGTTTGCTATTGCTGCACCAATTACCACAAACTTTGCAGCACAAATAACAAATAGATCACCCCTCGGTTTCTGTGTAGCAGAAGTCCCAGCACAGAGGTGGGTTTTAGGTGTAGCAGCTAAGACACCACTTGCATCCCGTATGGCAGTGCCTGACACCACTTGGAGCACTTGCATCCATTATGGCAATGCCTGTGTTTGAGTCTCTGCTCTGCTACTGATTCCAGCTTCTTGCTCTATGCACCATGGAAGACCACAGATGATGGCTCAAGTATGTATGTCATTTCCAACAATCCTATCCAACCACATGGGAGACCTGGATTGTGTTCAGAGCCACTGGCTTCACCTGGCCCAGCCCTAACTATTGCAGGCATTTGGAGAGTAAAGGAGAGTAAAGGAGCAGAAGGTAGGTCTGTCTCTCTCCTCTCTCTCTCTCTGCCTTTCAAAAAAAAAAAAAAAAAAAGAAAGAAAGAAAGAAAAAAGAAAAAGTCCCAGTTCAGGTTAACTGTGTCTCACCAGGCTAAAATCAAGACACTGGCAAGGGGTGCAGTCTGGTTCCATCTGAAGCTCAGGCTCCTTTTCCAAGGTTGTTTGGATGGTTGGAGGAATTCGCTTCCCTCTGGTTGTAGGACTCAGTTTCCATTTTCTTGCTGCTGTCAGCTAGCACAACTTGGACCTCTTGGAGGCTAGGTCCTAGCCAGTTAGGCCTTTTGCCACACATTATCTCCTCCTTCAAAGCCAGCAGAGCAATCCATTTGCAGTTGGCTATGGTGACATCTTATATAATGTAAAATAATGATAGCAGTGACTATCTTATCACTTTGTCATACAGAGCAACCTAATCAAGACAGTGTGACTATCTGATGATATTCACAGGTCATTCAAGAAGGTAGCTTTGTACAAAGAGTGTGCAACAAAGCACTGGATTCTTAGAATCCATCTTAGTCTGCCTACCACTGTGATATATTTGAATTTTACAAGTCTGTTGTCACTTATCCCCAGTTATAAAGCTCAAAAGTTATAAAAATAAAAAAAACTTCATTTGGTGACAAAATCTGAGCAGAACTGATATAATTTATGCAATTTAATGCATTTAATAAAAAGTTTACTGCCAAAATATTAACATATTTGACTATAGAGCATATTACATATATACTACTGCATGAATATTTATTATATGGATATTACAGAGCATCCCAAGGAAGGAATTCAGTAATAAACTGTGTACAGAATTATGTTTCCAAATCTTAAGAACACATCTTTTCCCAAGGGTTTCAGATAAGGTATTAGACCAAACCTATTAAAACTAAATAGGAGGCCAACGCTGCAGCTCACTAAGCTAACCCTCTGCCTGCGGCGCCAGCACCCCGAGTTCTAGTCCCAGTTGGAGTGCTGGATTCTGTCCTGGTTGCTCCTTTTCCAGTCCAGCTCTCTGCTGTGGCCTGGGAAGGCAGTGGAAGATGGCCCAAATGCTTGGGCCCCTGCACCTGCAAGGGAGACCAGGAGGAAGCACCTGGCTCCTGGCTTCGCATCGGCGCAGCGCCGGCAGTAGTGGCCATTTGAGGAGTGAACCAATGGAAGGAAGACCTTTCTCCCTGTTTCTCTCTCTCTTACTGTCTAACTCTGCCTGTCAAAAAAAAAAAAAAAAAAAGAGAGAGAGAGAGAGAGAAAATTCTCTTCTTTCATTTCTTCTTTTCTCTCTTTTTTTTAAAGATTTATTTATGTATTTGAAAGGGAGAGTTACACAGAGGCAGAGGCAGAAAGAGATAGGTTTTATATCCAGTGGTTAACTCTCCAGATGGCCACCATGGCTAGAGCTGAGCCAGTTCAAAGCCAGGAGCCAGGAACTTCTTCCAGGTCTCCCACACAGGTGCAGGGGCCCAAGATTTAGGCCATGTTCTTCTGCTCTCCCAGGCTATAGCAGGGAGCTGGATTGGAAGTGGAACAACCAGGACTTCCACCAGAGGCCCATATGGGATGCCAGCACTGCAGGTGGAGGCTTTACCCACTAGGCCACAGCACTGACCCCTTTTATTTTTTTAGAATGCACGCTACATTCTAAGCAAGACTTTTTTTTTAAATAGACTTGTTCATCTATCTCATCTTTTTGCTCATGACAAAAATTATCTAGCCCTTGGCCGGCGCCGCGGCTCACTTGGCTAATCCTCCGCCTGTGGAACCAGCATCCTGGGTTCTAGTCCCGGTTGGGGCACCGGCTATCCTGGTTGCTCCTCTTCCAGTCCAGCTCTCTGTTTTGGCCAGTCCAGCTCTCTGTTTTGGCCAGTGAGGGCAGTGGAGGATGGCCCAGGTCCTTGGGCTCTGCACCCGCATGGGAGACCAGGGGGAGGCACCTGGCTCCCAGCTTCGGATCAGCGCAGCGGCAGCCATAGTGGCCATTTGGGGGTGAACCAATGGAAGGAAGACCTTTCTCACTGTCTGTCTCTCTCTCACTGTCTAACTCTGCCTGTCAAAAAAAATTATCTGGCCAGCGCCGTGGCTCAATAGGCTAATCCTCCACCTTGCGGCGCCGGCACACCGGGTTCTAGTCCCGGTCGGGGCGCCGGATTCTGTCCCGGTTGCCCCTCTTCCAGGCCAGCTCTCTGCTGTGGCCAGGGAGTGCAGTGGAGGATGGCCCAGGTGCTTGGGCCCTGCACCCCATGGGAGACCAGGAAAAAGCACCTGGATCCTGGCTCCTGCCATCGGATCAGCGCGGTGCGCCGGCTGCAGCGGCGGCCATTGGAGGGTGAACCAACGGCAAAGGAAGACCTTTCTCTCTCTGTCTCTCTCTCACTGTCCACTCTGCCTGTCAAAAAAAAAAAAAAAAAAATCATCTGGCCCTCAAGGTAAACTTTTTCACTTAAGAGTGTAGTGTATTCATTACGCTGATTTGCGTCTACTATAAAATTTTTATGTTAACAGCTCCCTCCCTCTTACATTCCAACCTTAAGTCAGTAGACAGTTATATTTACTGAAGTAATCATCATATTTTAAAGGAACAAATGTATACATCTTGATGGAGATAGCTCAGAAAACAAAAGTCCTCAATCTGTATCTATTAATTCTAAATGTGAAGGGTGGGGAGAGGGGGGAGGGTGGCAGGGAGGATGTAAAGCCAGTAAGAAATGTAAATTGGATTGTGACCAAACTCTTTCCTGCGAAGTATCCTATAATTTACACGTAATGTATGTGAATTTACGAGCAATACCATAACTTCTACTCCAAAAGCAATACTTGAGTTAATTAAACGAGCTCCTAGGAAAGCACAGACTTCTCATTAGCTCTTTCCTATAGCCAGGTTGGACTCTCAAAACTTAATTCAGGATCTTCTATTCCTTATAGTGAGCAGTGATCTTACTGATACTGTGTTTAAAATGTCATCTCCACAGTGGATTGTTATGCAGCTTCTAAACTGCTAGTTAAGTAAGACCTATCTCTCTTTGTCTAAATAATGCTAAAGCAGTCAGTGAATGAAGGTAGTTAAATCAAACTCTTTTATTTTAATGTTTAAAAACAGGAGCCACATGGTGGCATAGCAGGTAAAGCCGAGGCCTAGACACTGACACCGGCATCCTGTATGGGTACTGGTTCATGTGTGTTCTAACTGTTCCTCTTCTGATCCAGCTTTCTGCTAATGGCCTGGGAAAGAGCAGCGGAGAAAGGCCCAAGAACTTGGGCCCCTGCCACCCACATGGGAGACTCAGGAGCTCCTGACTCCTGGCCTCAGCCTGGCCCAGCCAGGACTGTTGGGAGCATCTAGGGATTGAACCAAAGGCTGGAACTAACACTCTCTCTCACTCTCTCTCAATCTCTCTCTCTCTCTGTAACTCTGACTTTCAGTAATAATAACAAGGTGAAGTGAAGTTCAAAATAAAAAAGATGCTAATGGAATTTTTTGATCTCAGTAGTCCTATAAACACTTCATTGTCATGTAAACAGATGAGGTGCAAGCTCAAAAGGAAAGTTCCCTGAGCTGTGTGTTGGCTAGAATTTGCAGGCACTCCTAGATATATTTCAGAAAGCGTTGTCTAAACAGCCATGCTTTAGTTGTTCATTTTTCAAATTAAAATAGCACATATCCATAGATCATAATATGTCAGCATTGTATTATTTATGAAGCTAAAATGTATGGTAGATGAAATCAGAATAGTGGTGGAAATCTGATCCTGGTGGCTTCCTCTTCCTAAGGGTGGGTATTTCTTAAGGAATACTTATATAATAGCAATTTGCCTAGGTCTCTGATGTTTTTCAGAGGATAAGCACAGATGGGATTTCACAATGGTGAAATTTCATTTCAGGATTTTGTTAATGTAAATGAGAACAGTGAAACCAAATATGTATGGACTGATGCTACGGTAGTAAAATAGGTAGATTTCAATTGAATCAGATTTTCTGATGTATATTTACTGAAGGAGTCATTAAGTTAAGTAAGAATAAGTACCATAGTTCTATTTATGAAACTGCATTTTCTACAATTTCATTTTGAATTAGAAGGGAATTTTCTGAAATAAATCTTGGGAGATGACTTGCACTGAAAGCATCTCACAGCTTTCTTATTGTCTTAAATAGTAGAGCTATAGCTTAAAAACACATTATGTAGACTCCAAGAGACCTCCTCCTTGGGAAAAATCTCCTCCATGCTTCCATGCAGGCTACTTGTTCTCCTTGAGCCCTCAGGCTCATAGTCTTCTCAGAAACGTCTAAACCTCTTTGCGACCAAACCATTGCAATGTCCATCTGTCACACTCTGGATCTTATCTTGGGGACTATGGGATTAATTTGGCCTAGGAATTATTCAATACCACATGGAAAGATAATGATCATTCCTGTGTTATCCATTAAGTATATATTATCCATTAAATATAAAATATATTCATAAATATTATAGAGATTGGAGGCCTTTCAATAACTAAAAGGGAGTACAAAATAAGTTGATTTGGAGTAATGTATGAATGTACAGTTGTCTTTCCTACTACTTAATTATGTTATACCCTCTTCATTTAATGAAGAAATGTAGAGATAGTTATGTAAAAATGTGTATATCCTGATAACCTTTGATAAATCAATTTGCATATTTTTGGCTACAATTTACCTGCATTACACACACTCTCAATTCCAAACAGATAGCAAGGGCTTTCATATTTCCTTCATTCAAGAAATTTTATGGAATACAAAACAGAATCTGTTGGAAGGCAAAAATGCTTCCTCCTACCGAATTTCAGATCATAGAGAAAATGAGATGACATCTCAGGGGCAAGAAAAAATTTGGATGACTGCCTTTGAAACTAAGAGTGTTGAGGAGATATATGTTTAGGGAATGTGAGGAGAGAACATTTGGTAAGTTCCTAGATTGGCCTTAGTCTGTTGACTACAAGAAAAAGCTGGTAAGGTCTTAAAGAGACAATTGTGCAGGGTTCTGAGAGAGGCAAGGCCCTCTGCCTGGAGATTCCTGACCTCTGTAAAGATGTGTACATTCCCCAAGAGACCTGCCTCACCAGATGAACAGAGAAACAAAAACAGAAAGTCAGCCATAACCATGATGCCCTGTGGAACCAACACCTTCATTTGGTTTTCAGTACCTCAAAAGTATCTCTGAAAGGGCCTCTAAAATACCCAATAAATCTGTTTTCTGTCATCCCAGAAATAAATGGGCTCTAATTTAATTTTAATTTGTCTTGATGGCAATTTTATAAAATTTAGTGTTAATAAACACTAAAATGGCTGACTTTCTGTTTTTGTTTCTCTGTTCATCTGGTGAGGCAGGTCTCTTGGGGAATGTACACATCTTTACAGAGGTCAGGAATCTCCAGGCAGAGGGCCTTGCCTCTCTCAGAACCCTGCACAATTGTCTCTTTAAGACCTTACCAGCTTTTTCTTGTAGTCAACAGACTAAGGCCAATCTAGGAACTTACCAAATGTTCTCTCCTCACATTCCCTAAACATATATCTCCTCAACACTCTTAGTTTCAAAGGCAGTCATCCAAATTTTTTCTTGCCCCTGAGATGTCATCTCATTTTCTCTATGATCTGAAATTTGGTAGGAGGAAGCATTTTTGCCTTCCAACAGATTCTGTTTTGTATTCCGTAAAATTTCTTGAATGAAGGAAATATGAAAGCCCTTGCTATCTGTTTGGAATTGAGAGAGTGTGTGTAATGCAGGTAAATTGTAGCCAAAAATATGCAAATTGATTTATCAAAGGTTATCAGGATAAATTTGTGTTTCTATGGGGGTGCAAACTGTTGAAATCTTTACTTAATGCATACTAAACTGATCCTCTGTAAAAAAAAAAAAAAAAAAGAAAAGAAATTATCAACTCCCAACTTGACTCTCACTGGGATTAAACATGACAATAGGTCTGATCTGATTTCATCATCATTTAAAAAAATCATCTATTATTTTTCACTTTATGTTTCTGTGTGTGAGCAAACTGTTGAAATCCTTACTTAATGTATACTAAGCTGATCTTCTGTATATTAAGATAATCGAAAATGAATCTTGATGTGAATGGAAGGGGAGAGGGAGTGGGAAAGGGGAGGGTAGTGGGTGGGAGGGACGGTATGGGGGGGAAGCCATTGTAATCCATAAATTGTACTTTGGAAATTTATATTCATTAAATAAAAGTTAAAAAAAAATTAGTGTTTATTGTGATTGTTTGTCAACTGAAAAACAGACCTCGTTGAACCATGTTAAAGATCAGAGAAAACATTCCTGCCACTGACTCCTCAAAAAAAGAAACAAACAAAAGGAGAAAAAACACTAAAATACAATACAAATATGTTAATGAAAAATCAAAAACCATCAACAAATAAAATCCAGAGAGCCCCATTGAATGCATTTTGTTATTTATATAAAGAAATGTCTCTAAATATCTATTTTGAAAGTTACTGCAGGTGGAAAACATTGTAAAAGAATGACCTTTCTAGAAATATTGAAAAACCATCAAAACAGCACAAGATTGATATAATGAATGGAACACAGAATCAGTTTTAAAAAGGTATACCTACATGTGGTTGAGAGACAAGATTAGGAGTTTTCCATATCCAATTTGTGCACAGTATAGGGAGGAAATAAGCACTGGGTAGGGACTGTATGCTGATTCCACTCATCTAGTGTCAACAATAGTCATGATTGCTCTATAGGGAGTGAGAAAAATGGCTTGCATGTCACTGGAACCTGGCAAGGAGGTTCACCTGATTTCTCAATACAACCTAATAATAATTAATTTCGAAAAATATTTCTTACAGGATTTTTTTTCATTTAACCATGAGTTCCCTTAAAAAGAGACTTGAATAGTTTCTAGGTTCTTGACAAGTTGCATGGCTGTGCTGTCAATTATGACATGTTATAATTTATAGTTATACAAATGAAACATCTGTTTGATCACTCACTGACTACATCTGCTCTGTCACTCTTGACACATTGAGCAGGAGGACATGAAAAATTCAAGGAGAATTTGTAAATGTGAGTGCTAGCTCACTGATTTTGAAGGATGAGATAAGATAACTAGACCCTTTCATAATGTTTTATGAAAGGACCCACCCCTCAATTTGGCCTTCTTTCACCAGTGGCACTCATTCAGTAATGAATCCTACATTTGAAAATATGCTTATACTCATTCATCTCTATCTCTTGTATACTATTTTTGTTTCTTTGAAAGAAAGACATGGAGAGAAACAGATATATGGTGGTGGGGGGTGTTGGGGAGTCAATTTTCCATCTTCTGATTCATTCCCCAGTGCCCACAACAGCCAGGGCTTGGCCAGGCTAAAGCTGAGAGCCTAGAATTCAACTCAGTCTCCAAGGCACACAAGTAATTGAGCATTGCTTACTGCTTCTTATGGTGTATATTACCTGGAAGCTGAAATCAGAAACAGAGCTGGAATCTGAACCCAGACACTCCAATATGGGATGGGAGTGTCCCAAGTAACTTCTTAACTACTGTGTCAGATGACCGTGCCTATTTATGTGCTTTTAAAACAATTAGTAAGTAGAAATTATTATAATTTTTGTGACTTGAAAAAATTTGTGCCAAATACTTTAATTGCACACATATACTTGTGAACAAACAATAGTTCCCAGCCACTATGGAGTTTTGTTTTTTTTTTTTATAAAATATGGGTGTGCAAATACAAATAACAAATAAAAAATAAGTACTCCAGGCTATAAGTAATCTGAAGAATAAAGCTAGGCAAGGGGGTGAGGACAGAGTTTTTCAATTTATATAGGATGTCCAGAAAGTATGAACTCTTTATTATTTCCCACAACTGACATGTTGAGATTTGATTATTGTATGTAGCCCTTGTCTCTACTGTTGAAGATCCCTGTTTTTTGCTTCTTACTATCTGTTGAATTCTTTGCTTAGTGGAGGGTTAAGCTTGTGATTTAAAATAAACTGAAAGTATGTCATTGTAAAAAGTAAGAGTAGAGTAAAGAAGAGGAAAAGGGAGAATAGGCGTACAGGAGGGAGGGTGGGGTAGGAAATATCCCCATGTTCCTAAATCTGTATATATAAAATACATGATATTTGCTTATATAAATAAAAAAAAATGGGAAAAAAAGAACTGATACAACAAACTGAAATCAAGTCAATTTCCATATAGAAAAACTGCAGTTAGTTTGAATGGAAGAATTTTTTTTTAGGTTGTCTCTATGATTCTCCCAAATAGAATTTTCAATTCCAATTTGATGTTAACATCTCAGGCAGATATTTTATAATTTCAGCAAGCTGTCCTTATTAAAGAATGTATTATATGTATATATTTTCTATTACATCACTTTAGAAACTTAGCTTCAAATGTCATTTGTCCAGAACCCTCTTCCTTCAGGATCAGTCTCTAGCTACACATCATCTACATTGTTCCAACACTAGTGTTATTTCATACTGTGGCCTTAACTGCAGTCCCAATTGATTCACCCAGGGATGGGTCTGTGACCGCACTAGCCAAATAGACTTACTGATAGGATTTTAGGGTTGAGAATGGAAAATATTTAATCAGTCACTCTTTGAAATAACAGTTGTAAATCTCAGCAGCCATACATTCTGTTGTGTGGGTATCTCTGAAAACAGTGAGTGAGAAGGCAAATCGTAAGAAAGGGAAAGAAACTCCTGGCTTCAATTGTTTCTAAGACGAGTAAGTATATAGACTTTTTGGAAAATTTGTTCATGTGATTTAAGATTGATATCTGTCAATAATGTCCTAACTATTATAAAGACACTGTATTTCACTGAATTGTGTAGTCAGACAATTCTCCAGAGAATGAAAAAGGCATGGATATATACATAGGACATGTCTGTCTATCTCTCTACCTCCCAAATAAAGTTGGAAGCTTTAAAAAGAGAGCATATTGTTTCCTTTACTTACAATAGTTCGGGAATGGAGTGTGTAGGTTTCAAAAGTACTTAGAAAATGCTTCAAAAACTAGCACATATACTCTGGGACATAAGAGTTTAAAATGGGAAGATGTACTAAAGGAACACACACATTTTTAATTCATGAAGCAACAAGATATAAGTTCAATAATAAAACAGAAGATATATAAGCTGAGAATCATGAGAACAATAGGGCAAAGTGATAACTTATTCATGTTTTTCCTGTTTTAAGAACAAGCAATACCTACAATTCTATGGACATTTTTTAAAAGCAGTTCATAGTCTAACTAGTTCAGATTTTAGTAGAGGGAATTGGATTTGTATTATCTAGCAATTTTGCATTAACAGGATTTGCTCTTTGAACTACATTAAAACCACTGAAAACTTTGCTTCACTAAGTCCCAAGAATATTTCAAGAAATAGGAAATACAGTTCTTCAATGCAACATTGTTGATAATGATACAAAATTGGAAACAGTGCAGATGATTAAATAGGGTTATTTGATATGCCCATTCGCTGGAATGATAAACAATCATTAAACAATATTTTATAGACAAGTGTTTTAGGAAATGGGAAAACATTTGCAACATAACAGAGAAAAATGTGGCAAAACAGTATTTACAATGTTATCAAAATTTCATTAACATGAACTACATAATAGAAGTATTAGATACATAAAAATGTAATTATCACTATGAGATGAATTGCTAAGAGATGCTAATTGTCTTCTTTATGTTTTTAATATTTTCTACTTTGTTTTAATAAACATGTATTCATATATAGAAAATATTTTTAAAGAAAGATTAAATATCTGAGGGTATGTCATAATAACTAATAAACTACTGATTTGTAACTCATACTATGTATATATCTGTTGTGCATTTTGTATATATTTTGCGGTGTTATTTTTATCTCTTAGGTGTTAAAATACATATGAACAATGATATCATGAAGAAATTTGCAATTCAAAGTGTAGTACAAGACCAGCAACACCAACATCACCTGGGTAGCACTTGTTATAAATGAATATTCCCAGCCCCCACCCATAGTGACTGGGTCAGAATTTGAATTTTAAAGTTACCCAGCTGCAGGGCCAGCATTGTGATGTTTTAATTAAAGCTGCCCATGAGATGCCAGCAGCCCAGATGGGCACTGGTTCGTGTTCTGGCTGCTCCACTTCTGATCCAACTCCCTGCTAATGACCTGGGAAAAGCAGTGAGAGATGGCCCAATTGCTTGGGGCCTGCTACCCATGTGGGAGATGTAGATGAAGCTCCTGGCACCTGGCTTCTGTCTGGCTCAGTGTTGGTGATTGCAGCCATCTGGAGAGTGAGGCAGTAGATAAAGTTACCCGGGTGCATACATGTTATAATTTTAGAAGCCCTACTATGGGGTACAAAACCTTTTTGATCTACAAGTATTTCCTGATCTTTAATAATTGAGCATTGTTTGTACAAGGTAGTATTTACCTACAACGTTTTATAAAGCAAAGCAATAGCTAAAGACTATTAGTTTTTTTTTTTTTTTTTTTTTTTGACAGGTAGAGTGGACAGTGAGAGAGAGAGACAGAGAGAAAGGTCTTCCTTTGCCATTGGTTCACCCTCCAATGGCCGCCGCAGCCAGCGCTCTGCAGCCGGCGCACTGCGCTGATCCGATGGCAGGAGCCAGGAGCCAGGTGCTTATCCTGGTCTCCCATGGGGTGCAGGGCCCAAGCACCTGGGCCATCCTCCACTGCACTCCCTGGCCACAGCAGAGGGCTGGCCTGGAAGAGGGGCAACCGGGACAGAATCCGGCGCCCCGACCGGGACTAGAACCCGGTGTGCCAGCGCCGCTAGGCGGAGGATTAGCCTAGTGAGCCGCGGCGCCGGCTAAGACTATTAGTTTTAAAATATCACTGGGGAGGGCTGACGCCATGGCATAGCAGGTAAAGCTGCTGCCTGCAGTGCCAGCATCCCCTGTGAGTGCCAGTTCAAGTTCTGGCTGCTCCACTTCTGGTCCAGCTCTCTGCTATGGCCTAGGAAAGCAATGGAGGATGGCCCAAGTGCTTGAGCCCCTGCATCCATGTGGGAGTCCCAGAGGAAACTCCTGGCTCCTGGCTTCTGATAAACACATCTCCAGCTGTAGAGGCCATCTGGGTAGTGAACCGATGGATGGAACACCTCTCTCTCTCAGCCTCTGGCTCTGAGACTCTGCCTTTCAAATAAATAAACCCTTAAAATAATCATTTGTTTACAGGTATCTGAAAAACCATAAAGCCAAGCAATAGCAAAAGAGTGTCAGATTAAAAAAAATCATTGGTTTAAAGGTATATGAACAATTACACTTTTAGCTCTGTAAAAAATGTTCATTATATAAATACTTTGAAAATTTATTCAAGGTTCATTAAAATTAAACTTGAGGACAACCAGTGTTATGGCACATTGGATTTCACCACTGCTTGCAACACCTGCATCCAGTATTGGAATGCTTGTTGGGGTCCTGGCTGCTCTGTTTCCAATTAAGCTCCCTGCAATGTACATGGAAAATCAGCAGATGATAGTGCACAGGCTTCAGTCTCTGCCACCAATCTGAGACCTGGATGGAAGGTCAGGACCCCGGCTTCACCTGGCCCAGCCCTGCCTGTCGCAGTCATTTGGGTAGGGATCCAGTGGATGAAGGATAAGTTTCCACGTATCTTCCTGTCACCCTGCTTTTCAAATAAATACATAAATCTTTCAAAAACTAAAATAGATAAAAATAATCATGTATGCTATATTTAGCCCCAGTATCCTCAAATACTATCACTTAAACATATTTGATATAAAAAGTATTAAGATTTTTTTAACTGAGTGTTAAGAATCTTGTGTGTATGGCTGGCGCTGTGGCTCACTAGGCTAATCTTCCACCTGCAGCACCAGCACCCCAGGTTCTAGTCCCGGTTGGGGCGCCAGATTCTGTCCCGGTTGCTCCTCTTCCAGTCCAGCTCTCTGCTGTGGCCCGGGAAGGCAGTAGAGGATGGCCCAAGTCCATGAGCCCTGCACTCGCATGGGAGACCAGGAGGAAGCACCTGGCTCCTTGCTTTGGGTCGGCGCAGTGCACTGGCCATAGCAGCTATTTGGGGGTTGAACCAAAGGAAGGAAGACCTTTCTCTCTGTCTCTCTTTCTTACTGTCTAACTCTGCCTGTCAAAAAAAAAAAAAAAGAATCTTGTGTGTACAGCATAAATGCAAACTGGTCACATTTCCGATGCTCAATTGTCATTTCTGAATAAAGACTACTATATTGAATAGCACTGGTGAAATTTCTAGGTGATGAAAGTTTACTGAGAAGCTCAAGTCTTTCAGTTTGTAATCTACCACTAGTTTTGTCAAGCTAGATATGAAAAAATATGCTTTGTACAAATACCTCTAATATTTTTCAAAATCTTTAAAGTTCTGAAGTCACTCAACTACATTTTTAAAAAATGTTTTATTTACTGGAAAGTCAGAGTTAGAGAGGCAGGGCAAAGGTGAAAGTGAGAGTGAGAGAAGTATTCCATCCGCTGGTTCACTTCCCTGATGGGTACAACAGCCAGAGCTGAGCTGATCCAAAGCCAGGAGCCAGGAGCTTCTTCCAGGTCTAACACGTGGCTGCAGGGGCCCAAGGGCTTGGGCCATCTTTTGCTTTCCCAGGCCAGTTGCAGCGAACTGGACTGGAAGTGATCCCATTGGGATTTGGACCAGCCCATATGGGATGCCAGCACTTCAGGTGTTGGCTTTACCTGCTACACCACAGCGCCGGCCCCTCAACTACATTTAACAATAAATGCAGCATCATGTGTGTATTTTTGTGTTTCCATACCCCTACTCAAAGGTCCAGTAACAACCACCTTCACAAAAAATCTATCCCTACTACCCCAAGTGTGCTGCTTGAATTTATATGAGTTTACTGTAATAAAAGTGAATGATAGTCATAAAATATCACACATAAATTAACATTTAATAAAATTTGATTATTCATTTCTATACATATTAATGGGTAATGGCAAATTTAATAATGTTTTATGTAAAAACTTCAAAAGTTCATAGAAAATGGAAATAAAAGATGTTTATTTTGGTGTAGAAATTTTGAATTTTGAAAACCTGGCAAAAAGAGGGGTATTCAAAAACTTCATTGAAAACATATATCAAGAGAAACATAAATTTCAAAAAATTTTTCTCCAAAATAAACATATTTTTATTCCATTCTTTCCAGAGATTACTTGAAGTATCCTTGTTTAAGTAAAAAGAAAAAATGGCTTTGTTTATGATATCCCTGGTGCTAATCATGGTGCCTAATCTATAATGGGTATTCAAGAATTGCAACTTGAAATGAACACTAATGAAAGCTTTTTCATAGTGGCAATTGGAAAGTATCATTTGTCTGATACGGCTTAAAGAGTAAGTGGCAAATACCCAGAATTATAGCTCTAGGCAGGTCCCACTATATAATCGCACCTTTCCTACTGAAGCTAAATATTGGCCCATCCAGAACCCATACAGCACTCAGTCCTAGCCCCTTGATTGGCACTGTCACAGCACATAAAGTCAACTTATCATTCTTGACTGAAGGGAAAAGATAGGGACTGCTAGTAAGATAAACCTAGATTGTGTTAAGTCCTGGAGTAGCTGAGTGGCTGAGGAGAAGGGCTGTGTTCTACCCTGTGGTGCCTCGTTGCGGGCAGAGGACTGGTTGATCCCTTACCTCTTGCTGACCGCACTGGCAGCTAGGTACCCAGGAAGCAGCGCATATCAGCCTGGACTGGGAGTGCCCACGTCTTTCTTGCCTACCGCTAAAGCAGAAGTGCTGACCAATGCCTGTTGGAGGGAGGGGCAGTAACCTTTGTGGTGGAGGTAGATCTCAAGCTACCCAGGAGTGGTGCTAAAACAGGGAGATTCTGCAAGAGCTTATTTCATGTCATGCCACAGATGAGGTTTAAGCCAGAAAAATATGACATTATTAGTTTTCCTTACCGCATGTATTACACTCAGACCATTATTACACAACTATTATTTTACAGTATAGCATTATTATGGATAAAAACAGATTGAAGTAAGTTTTCTCATTTCAGTTAATATTCATCAACTTTATCCCAACAAGGGGCTGACAGAAGTTCATTTTCTATCACCACGCAGATCACAATTTTGAACATATATTTAGAATTTCTTATGGAATTTCATACGTATCAGGATATTTAATTTTCTTTTAAAATCTTTTTGCTTTCCTTTCTTAAAATGGTAAAAGACATCTTCCCTCTCACCAAATTCTATATTTATAATTTTATTATTATAGTAACATGATTTTAAAGTCATCTTAGACAGTGAGGAGACATATAGAAGATCTTTCCTTATGTTATAATCAGAGAATATAAGACTAGATTCCATCCCAAGATAAGGAAGGCTATAAACAGTTTGGAATAAAAATCAGAAAATTAATACTAATCCTATCATTACCACCTAAATTATCATAGCCTACCTTGCATAGCTTTTCACAACCTAATTTTCATTTCTAATGAAATAGTAGTTGGCATAAATCAATGGTTTTTGACAGTTTTTTTCTGGTTATAACACCTATTTCAGGCAATATTTATAAAGAGTGGATAGGATGCGAGAAATTATGTACATAGGAAGGTTAGTAAACATGAAAGTTTGAGAAGAAAACACTTTGATATTTTCAAGTACAAAAAAATTAAAATTAAAAATACATTGAAAACAGACACACAACTAATCCTGAAACTCACCTAGTTCTAGAATTTTGTGATTTTTTTGGTGTAAAATACTCATGTGTTTATAAATTCATGACCAAATTAAATATGAAGCCCTAAACAAATAGAGTGCATGTACACGTGTGTGTGTTTTGTCCCTAGCTTCCCATCCTCTGAGGCTTTGAGCAGTCTGAGTAAAGATGAGGGGACTTGGGGCTCGGGGAGGGAGAGTGTTCTTCCCATGTGGCGTCCTGTACTCTCCACCTCCCTCTCCCTCTCCCTCTTACCTCTGGGAAAAGGGCCACCAGCATTTGCCTGGCTCACCCACGGCCTCCCAGGGTGGTTCCTAATGTACCTTTTTACCTGAAGGTCTGAACTTAAATCAGTTCTTTAAACCATTCCTAAGAATCTGTGAGAGAAGGAATGCGATATGCGCCCTCAGCTCTCTGTTCATAAATTTAATAGAGCTGTCATAAGCAATAATGAAACATTTAGTTGCTTAATTCCAGTGGGAGTTTGGGGTTTTCTAAAACTAAGTTCTAGAAGCTGCCTTGAAGATTTAAAGAGATATTTTATTCTTTTAAATCCATCCTTGTGAGAATGGATGCATTGCTTTATGTGCTATGTTCATGAAAATTACACCATTTTTCAGAACTTTAAAATTTTTTACTGATACATAAACATTGTACATATTTATGAGGTGATGCTTAAACTCATGTTGTGTAGTGTTCAAATCAGGCTTGGCATATCTACTGAAACCTGTATTTTTTATTATGACAATTATGCTTCTTAAATACTATTTTATCAATGTCTCTAGCCTTTGTTCTAGTATTCTAGTTGTCAGTTTAAAAAGAAATTCTCTAAGAAAAATAATGGATGTGAGTGAAATTGACATTTTGAGACTTAATTATTGTTTATAGTGCTTGTCTGAAGTCTTGAGGAACAGTGGTTTTCTGCTTAGTGCTTGTTGAATTCTTTAGTGGAGAGTTAAGCTTGTGATTATAAAGAAAAATGAAAGTATGTCATTGTAAAAATTAAAAAGAGGAATGGGAGGGAAGGAGAGAGAGTATGGTGGGAACTATCATTATGGTTTTAAAGCTATATATGAAATAAAATATATAATTTAAAAAACAAAAAGGAAATGAGAGGAGGGATTTTAAGAGCGGTAGGAAGGGAGGGAAATATAGTGATCGTGTTAGAATTCTAAGTACATGAAATCGGTTATCTTCATAGTAATAAAATGCTTTTAAAAAGAGAATACAAATATTTTCTCACATTCCACATCCCACTATTTATGCGTTAACCTAAAGGGAATGAGTCTAAGGTCATGACCTTATGGAATCATCCTATTCCATATTCAAATATAACCCAACAAAGTAATGTAGAAAGTACAGTGTGAGGCTGCTACAAACATAATGGTAACTGGATGCAAATTTTTAATTTTTGTTTTGCACTTAAAAAGAAATCACTACAGAAAAATTATGGCCCCTGGGTCTCCTTGAAAAACTAGGAGTCATCCATTTATCTCCATTCTTAGTTCAGGTCACCAACATTTCTCATGTTGATTACAGCAAAAGCCTCCTAATGGTGTCTCGACACCAGCCTATCACTCAGCTAACTTGACATTCACACGGCAGCCAAGGAATTATATTGAAGACACATGTACTTACTCTGCATAAATGACTGAATAACTACAGGGAGCTGCAAGTTCGCTAGTATCTTATACCCCTTCCTCATCTAGCCTCTGCGTATTCGTCCAGCCTCAGTGACTCACTCCACTGCCCACCCTCCCCACCTGCACCTGTCCCTAGCCGGGCTGAGTCAGGAAGATCTACAAATGCATTCTGTTCTGTCTCCTTCTGAAGTGGTCATGTGGCTCTGCAGAGTGGTGCAAAGCATAGTGCTGGCATCTCTGCAGACTGTAGATTTGAATGCCAGCCATGCCACCTTATAATAACTGTGCTAACAAAACAAGTTTTACTCTGTGTGTGCCTCAGTTTCTTCCTCTCTAAAATGGAAATTCTAGAACACCTTGCATTTAAAATATATAAAATTCTGCCTGGCATATAGTTAGCTTTGTGTAATTGCAATTACCATTATTTCCTTTATTCTGGAGCATTCCCACTCTCTCCTAGTTAACTTTAGCTCTCATGATGTTTCCTTTAACTCATAGTTTATTGTCATCCTCTTTTGATGTTTTTCTCTCTTTCTGTCTTACTTCTTCCTTATATTTTGTTTCCTTTTACTAAAAAAATTTAGTTTCTGTACTTATGTACTTACCATATAGTGGAATGATAGGACACATTTTTACTTAACTGCTGCTCTTAATAAACTATTAAACTATGAACATAGAGAATGTGTTTATCTTATTGTATTTTCAGTGCAGTTTCTGAAATGCATGAGATATTTATGACCAATGCAATATATAATTGGTGCTTTTATTAAGAGCCATTGTTTAATTTATTGAAAAACAATGGGGTTTTCCGTAAAGATTTCCATGTATACAAGTGCACAATGTGTGCATCATTGGTATGTGTATGTGGTATCTGGGTGTGGAACAGACACATTTGTGCCGTTATAAAAATGCCCAAGGTCACCTGAAACATGCATTCAAGAAACAGCAAAGATTTTTAAAGTAAAGCCCAAAGAGAAATGAACATACTATATGAACACCTAGGCACATTCCTGAGTTGTCATTTTATTGAAAAACATAGAAAGTGCTATCAGAAATGTACCTTGCTAAAAATATTATTAATTACCTTTTGTCCATCTCCATGGTGTCCCACAGAACTCTTCTGGATTAAGATATTACACTTTTGGAATGCAAATAAAAATTATAATAAAGTCAGATGCTTACTGGTAATAGTCATAAAATTTTGAGGTTGAGAGACATAATATTTTCTCTCAACATTAAATATTATGTGTTTGCATGTGTGTGTACACACATAACTTACACACTCTCAGACATATATCTGGTTGAATGAAGACATTCAGTCATTGCAGATGTGCATGAGAAAGTTTAATTTCTTTATAATCTTTCTCCAAATGTGCTATGTCATGATCCTTTCTTGATGACCAGCAATGACCTAAGTGACAATATGACCAGATTCCCTAACTTCTTGTCAATTCTTTGTTTGAAATTTTTTCATATTAATAGAACAGATTTCCTGTATTTCATTTGTACATTATAAGAATATAAATATATTTACCTCCTGTGTCCTCTCCCTCCCTCAACCCCTCCTTCCTTCCTTTTTTCTTTATTTTTTTGTAGAAACATAATTTCAGTCCACTCTCTAATCAGATTTAATGAGCCACAAACAGTCCCCTTCTGATTCTAATGATTCATGAGGTTTGCTTTAAAACTTTAATCACAAATCTCTTTCAAAGCCCTGTTCTGACCCCACTACAAGCACCCATTACACCTGTCCATGGTGGGCACTTCACTCAGACTTCTTCCTCTGCTGCATTTGGAGATCATACCTCTGTCGGTATTAGAATAGGCATAAGAGGGAAGGCAAAAATAAGTAGTTCCATCATGCACTAGAATTATTTCTTTGTTCACTTGACTTCATGGCCTAGCACATTTTCTAGTCTCTGTGTTCATCAGAGATGAGTGCTGGCTACAATGAGAGCATGGAACTCTCCTATGCTTCTCCTAAGGACTTTAGCAATCTCCAGACAGATTTGGCTTCTATGGGGTGACTGGGAACTTCATTCCTCTAATGCACTCCTTAAGCATGAGCAGTCCAAAAGTGGACTTACTCACAATATCATCCAAGTGTACAAGAATGAGGGTAATTCCAGGATTTACCTTCGGGTAGGAATCAGAATTTGAGTAGAATATTCTTGGTTCTTGATAACTGGACCAGCTTCCTGCATGTCATTGCATCTCAATTCTTTCCTTTTTCGCTGATATCAATGGGAGAAGTATTCAAGTTCTTTGGGAAACAACCTTCATTAGAAATCGACATTATGAGAAACGGTGACTTGATCAGCATAGCCCTGACTGTTAATGAACAACTTAATACATTATCCCTCTTCGTAGTTTTTTTTTTGTCTGTTCTACTTAATATGACTGGTTTAATTCTGTAATTAATACACAGTTATTCTTAAGTGTTGAAATTTAACTGAAATGTGACCCCTGTTAAACATAAGAGTGGGAATAAGAAAGGGAAGAGATGTACAATTCGGGACATGCTCAAGCTGACTTGCCCCAAATGGTAGAGTTAGAAACATACCAGGGGACTCCAATTTAATCCCATCAGGGTGGCATGTACCAATGCCATCGCACTAGTCCCAGTGATCAATTTCAGTTCACAATTGATCATAATGAAAGGACTAAGAGTCAAAGGGAGCACATAAACAAGTCTAGTACTTGCTAATACTAACCGATAGAATAAATAAAGGGGAGAGTGATCCAACATGGGAAGCGAGATACTCAGCAGACTCATAGAATGGCGGATGTCCTAAACAGCACTCTGGCCTCAGAATCAGCCCTAAAGGCATTCCGATCTGGCTGAAAAGCCCATGAGAATATTTCAGGCATGGAAAGCCAAGACACTCTGGCAAAAAAAAAAAACAAAAAAAAAAAACCAAAAAAACACCTAAATGAAAGATCTCCCTGAGTGAGATCCCAGTGGACAGAACAGGTCTTCAAAGAAGGAGGTACCTTTCTCTGAAGGGAGGAGAGAACCTCCACTTTGACTATGACCTTGTCTAAACAAGATAAGAGTCGGAGAACTCAAGGGACTTCCATAGCCTTGGAAACTCATGACTGGTGCATAGGGAGATTACTGATGCCATAAACAGGAGTGTCAATTTGTAAAGTCAACAACAGGAGTCACTGTGCACTTACTCCTCATGTAGGATCTCTGTCCTTAATGTACTGTACATTGAGACTTAATGCTATAACAAGTACTCAAACAATATATTTCACTTTGTGTTTCTATGGGGGTGCAAACTGCTGAAATCTTTACTTAATGTATACTAAACTGATCTTCTGTAAAAAAAAAAAAAAAAAAAAAGAAGAAATTATCAGTTCCCAACTTGACTCTCACTGGGATTAAACATGACAATAGGTCTGATCTGATTTCATCATCATTTAAAAAATCATCTATTATTTTTCACTTTATGTTTCTGTGTGGGAGCAAACTGTTGAAATCTTTACTTAATGTATGCTAAACTGATCTTCTGTATATAAAGAGAAATGAAAATGAATCTTGATGTGAATGGAAGGGGAGAGGGAGTGGGAAAGGGGAGGATTGCGGGTGGGAGGGACGTTATGGGGGGGAAGCCACTGTAATCCATAAATCATACTTTGGAAATTTATATTCATTAAATAAAAGTTAAAAGAAAATGAAAAAAAAAAGAAAAATAAAATTCTAGCTGCTTCTTGTCTTTTTCTGTCCTGGCTATCAGGGTGAGGGGATAATTTTAAAAAACAGAAATGTTAAGAAATAATCCATTTTCAAAAATGCTGTAGTCCACAAAATTTGAGCTTCCCACTCTAGCCCTCTTTTATACCTACCTAGTAGATGAGGGTAGGAGAGGGTGCAGGGAGCCAGTGGTTAGTGACGGCATGTGCTCTCAGACACGAGGCTGTTCAGCAAGCCCCGCAGAGCTGTGGCTGATCTCAGCTGAGCAAAGATTGAGAGATACTTGGAGACCTTTATTCTGTGCTTGAAGCTTGAGCCGTAGCTCTGGAATAACAGGAAAGACCCCATTAAATGGTTTGTTTTGTTTGCAGCTGTAACTACAGCCATATATCTCACATGGATGAGGGAAATTTGACAAGCTTTCCAGAAATTGCTCTGTTAGAATTGAAAAACATTGAAGTCTGATTTCACAGGCATTACACAGTGACGGCAAGCACAGACTGCACAGCAAGATGGGCAAATATAACACCAACCCTATACTTCTTAATAAAATAAAGATAACAGTAAGGACCACATAGGGTCATGGTTGCAATTGAGTGCCTTGTATAAAGTACTAAGACAAATGTCTGAAGTTACACAGGTATATCACGTGTGTGTTGTTATTCTGCTGCCTTATTGTCCACCCCCCCCCCCAACTGCCATGCTTTGCTGCGCTCCCAGGATCGATGACCACTTCAAGCAGACCTGTGGTTACCACGGATGCTTCTGCAGTATTTTTCATTCTTTGTGGATCTTCTATTGCCCACTGATTGTTGGAGTTGCTACATTCTCTAAAGTTCTCTGAGTGCTTACTAACAAGTGCTTCATGGCTACTTTCTAGTAAGATACCCATTTTCATGGAGAATAAACCCCTATCCTGGGGTTGAGATCCCATCTATAATTAATGAGCTAGCGGGAGGGGGGTGGCTTTTTGTAATTTCTGAGAATTTTTGAATTCTAGAACCAGAGAAATCTTGTGTTGGAAAAAACGGAAACTAGCTACGTGATATCTCAAGGTTATAAATGCATTTTGGTAGAATGAAGTCAAATAACCAGTAAAAATGGAACCAGATTAATAGTAATGGAAATTCTTTAAACCACTGTAGCACAAATAAATGGAAAGGACATTGGAGAAAGTGCATAGGCTCTGAATGCTACATGGTAGCCCTGCCAGCTGCTAAGTAGATCACTTCCTCTCTGGGAAGAGAGCAAATAATTATACTGGACTTCTTACCACACAGAGCGGCATGAAATGCAGATGACTGATGTGTGAGAAAACACGATGAAAAATGTAGAACTCTTTATAGATAGAATTGCTCATAATTTTCAGCACCATCATCTTGCAGCTGTATCACTGTTTACAGATGTCACTCTTGTTTCATTTCTGCCTCCCAGGGATGTTTTGATTTTTCAATATGAGAACAAATATGTAAAGCTCTTAACAAAGTATCCAGCATGTAATAAACACTAAATGATCACTCACTATTAATATTATTGCGATTTTATACTTATTTAATTACTTAATTCCCATAATAGATCAGTTCTTATTACCATATTTCAGTCATTGATTCACTCGTGTCCAGAATATGATAAAGACATAATACATGGTTATTGACTTAATTGGCTGATTATTATTAATTAGCACATTAATAAAACAAACTATCACATAAAACCAAAGCATTAAGTGTCCCAGTGGAACAATAAAGATGGTTAAAATTAATAAGCCACTTGGTACTTTAAAGCTAAAATTAGTGTAGAGATAAATATATTAGGTGCTTTTTGTCAAGTTACAGGGTTTTCCCAAGAAGAAATATAGCTTTCTTACAGGCCTTCCACCAAGCCCCTGCAGTCAGTGCACGCTGTGCTGGCATGTGGGAAGAGGCTGCTGCAATAAAATTACAAGGACTTCTACCTATAGAATTTTATACACTGCAGACTTTGGATCTGCATTACTTTGCCAAAGCAGTGGATTTCTTTTCATAACTTGGTAGTTATTAAGAAGAAAGAACTTAAGAAAAAAAATTAGAAAGCTCTTGAACTTGCCACTGTGAAAGAACCAATCTGGAGACCCAAGTTCTAAACATGAATCATTACAAAGGAAAATGTATGGCTTAAATTGAGGTATTGTAAATTAAGGCATTCTCCAGTATATAAAATATTATGGCTCTAGGATCTTGTTCTATGTTAATCACACTGTTTAAAGCTCTGCACTGTAGCACAAGAGTAGTGGTAGCTTTTTGCAGTGTTGCTATGACATGCTTAACTACACTTTTAGGAACTCAAACTCATTATCAAACCGAAAATTTGTTAAAATCTCTCTCTCCAGGACAATGATTTTCATTTTTGAAATAAACAAAAGTATTAAAACCCTCGGCAGAACCAGTTTTTGTGAGATAAAAATTATGTTTTATAATGTTGCACAACAATAAATTGAAACTAAGCCACATAAAATATTAGGCAAGGATGTGCTTCTTGAGTTACAAGATCGTTCATGTTTTACTGACCATTGCTCAGAGAGGGGCGAGATAGGTCTTCATTTCTTTAATTACCTCCTCAGTTCAGCTTAGCTCAGAGACCCAAAGTAAGAAGCTCCAGTAAGTGTAGTGAAGTGAGTGCTTTTATGTGCTTATGGGAGCCATTTTTACAACAAGCATCTGATACCCTGTTTGCTGCTGCCAGTGTTAATGATGAATGACTTTCTGATCCAGAGGGCGAGCACAGACTAGTTTGGGAACACCATATGAGTAGTTTTGAGAAGTCTGTCTTCTGAAACAGCTGGGCAACATAACAGCATTTACTCATGCTTTTCCTTAGTAATTGCCATGACATTTTAGAAAGCATTTGTCAACAAGTGATGTCCTGCTAATTGAGTTACTTTTAATAAGAACATGTTAATTTGTTTATTATTCTAAATTCAATATTTTAAATTCATTTAACAAAAAATGGACCTTAAAGATAACACTCGAATCTAGACCAGATTTCTTTAAAAAAGCAGATTTCTTAACTTGTTAAAAATTATTTCTTTGATTCTATATATTATACCTCAGATGGGTTGCTGATATAGGTATAAGAAATTGTCTTTCCTTGCATCAGTATCTTTGCAGTGATTTTTATTTCTCTGTTGGATTTTTGCTAAGGGCATTTATCATCAAACATGTGATCATTCAAATTACCTAGAGTTCATATTTGGGTTATAGTCTTTCCCGCATGTGTCACATATCTTCTCACGTCTGTTTTCCCATTTCTTATTGCAGTGTACCTCCCTTTGTTGTTCTCCCATAACAAAATTCCCAACAACAGTCGTTTTGCTGAACTATTTTCTTTCTCATCCTTACTTTCATAGCTCTTTGCCTTGATTCTTTTTTGGCATTATAGTTTCTTAAGTCTATGATTGGCATGTGTGTGTATTTGCCTGCTTCCTACATAATAGGTATATAATATGTAAGTAATTGGAATTAATTTTATAATCAGGCATATTTGCTTAGTATTTTTTTTAGTAAACATTCAAAATAGATCGATTCCCTTATTCTTGATTTTGGATGCTCTACTAAAGAATTTAACTTCCTGCTTTTCCAGAAAATGAGCTCTTCATATATGGTGAGGATTAGTTAAGAAACCCCACACAGGGGCAGGTGTTTGGCCTGGTGATTAAGACAACATTTGGTTTACCCACAACCCATAGAGAAATGTCTGGGTTTGAATTTGAGCTTCCTTCCAGGCTCCAACTTCCTGCAAATGTGCACCCTGGGAGGCAGCAGGTGATGTGTCGAGTAGTTGGCTTTTGCCACCCATATCAAGACCTGGTCTAAATTCCACACTCCTAGGTTTTTTCCTAACCCAACTCTGGGCATTTCAGGCATTTGGAGAGTGAACCAAAAGATTGGAGATTTTGTCTGTCTCTCTCTCTGTCTCTGTCTCTGTCTCTCTCTCTCTCTCTCTTTCTCTCTCTCCTGCTTCTCAAATAGATAAATATTTAAAAAAAAAACACTAGATAAAATATGAGATAAGAAAGGGATTGTATTGTCTGGTATGGATGATTTATGTTGAACTGAACAAAAGAATCCTTGCAACCCATTTTAAAGACATCAGTTGTTGAATTGTGTCCAACTAAGTGTATAATCTCTCCACATACCCTTTTCTCAGACCATAAATTCAATAAGCTGTATGTAAAACTCATAGGATTCATATTGTCAGCATTTTTAAAAGAGATGAAGGACAGGCAGTTAAGGTAGTGATTACCATGTAGTTTTGAGATGCCTGTATCCAATACCTGGGTTCAAATCCCAGATCTGCTTCTGGTTCGAGCTTCCTGCTATTGTACAACCTCTGAGACAGCAGGTGATGGCTCAGGGACTTTTTAGGTATTGCTGCCTAATACCCATGTGGGAGACTTAGATTGAGTTCTGGCTCTAAGTCTCGGGGAGAGAACCAGTAAATAGAAGATCTCTTTCTGTACTTCTGCCTTTCAAATGAATAAATTTATATATATATATATATATGCATATATAAAAATTAAAATCACAGAGAAAACTATGAGTTTAAAATTGCCTGTAAACAGAGAACTAGGTGCAAAATATTATTAGTGCTTCCACCAGAGTTCTAATGGACAATGCAAGATTATAGCTATGGACAGTGGAGAGGAAGGCTTAGAGGTTTCCATGAAAAGGTGAGAGAAGAAGAAAAAGAGTTACACTACAGGAAATATTATCTCTAGAAAGATAAAACCCAATAATGAAAGCTAAATTACTGAGCAGTAGTCTAGCATGTGGTGATTGACAGCATTAACTCCAGGAAAGTAGTAGTGTAGAAATTACCATGTGCTCAAAAGAGAAGAAATCTCAATGAAAATTTAATATGGGAATTCAGAAATATAAAAAGAAAAACTAAGAAATAAGATATATGGATTTCTTATATGTATTCTACTTCAATTTGTCTCTCTTACCACATTATTTTATATCCCTCTCCAGATATAGATATTAAAAAATGAAGCAGAATTAATTATATTCATATTGTAATTTAATAAAAGTTCCTAGGAATAAGGAAAAACCATTTAGGTTTTTATACTGAAATGCTATACTGTGTGCTTTCTTGAAAGAATTAGCTCTAAAACATAGGTTAGCCAAACTATTAAACTTCTAAGAAAAATACCCTTCATATTTCTAAAAGAAAATATCAATTTCCTTATAATTACTTGCAGTATTCTGCAGTCATCTTAGGAACAGTGTTCAAATCAAGGAAACAAAGGAGCAGCCCTAGCAGAATGTGTGAGCTAAAGATTTTATGTCCAGGCAATCTTTCCTTCATTTGATTACCAATGTGTTTAAAGAGTAAACATAAGGAAAAAAAACTCAGAAAACACAACAGCAACCAGTTGTATCTGAAGAATCTGTTACTTAAGAGCTTGGTTGGATGAAATTCATTATCTGTAAAACTTTATCAAGAGAAGTTGATGGTCAGCATGAGTACATTTAATTCTAGAAATTGACTATGGTGAAAATATGAGTGGAAGAAAAAATGTGTACTTTTTTATTCTCAGGAAAGGCAGAAAGTACTCAACTATAAAATGAAAGGAAGAGAGAGAAAAAGTAGAAATGGAATGAGATATCAAATGTTATATTGAAAATCAATATAACTTAAAGTGTAGTATCCAGAAATGAAAGCCAGATAGTGAAACCTAATTAAGGAGTAGGAGTGAGGAAACAGAGCTGGAATTCAGGAACTATAAAAGGCATACATTCAAATATTATAAATGAAATAAACATACAATTCCCCTAAATTTCAAAAAAATTTGAAAAGACAATTAAGAAACATAATAAATACATACATACCATATATATATATATATATATATATATATATATGGTGTGTGTGTGTGTGTGTGTGTGTATATATATATATACACACACCATAAAGTAATGCCAGAGCTGAACTTGTATACAAAGGTCATATTCCTAAATGTCAACAGGATTTTGATTCATCTTTTTAAAATAAAAATATTTTCCAATTGGATTATAAAGCAAAACCTAGATCTGTGCTATAGAGATACTAAAAATATACTAAAAATACAGTAATTTCAAAATCTACAATAAATGAATGGAAAAAATTTATTAAGCTAATGTAAAACAAACCTAATATCAGACCAAGAATACTTCAAATCAACAATGAGTAAATGACAAAAATAATACTATTTTATATTGTTAATGCACATTATTTATAAGTTATATGAAAACATTGTAGCTATGCTTCAAATAACACAACAACCACACACATACAGAATAGAAGTGTCAGAGATTATGTGAGGGAAATATGCATTAAAAACCTCCAACTATAATGTACCTATTTTTCTGATGAATTTTTTTCTCATTGATTTGTAAATATTTGAACTATGTGTTTAGCATGTGACTCTTTTGTCAGTTTCCTGTGTTGTGAATATTTTCATGACTGGATAGTCTTTGTGTTATTATATATAACTAGTATTTTCATTCTATTTTTGCTCATGTCTTCTGATAACAAGCCTCTAATTTTATTATCCAATCTATTTTTGTATGTATTTGTAATGATTTTATATAATTAGGAATCTTTCTGTGGTACAATTCATAGGTATTCTCCTGTGTTACTTTATGGAAACTACATTGTTTAACCTTCCACTATAGATTGGCTCTGAAAGTGGAGTCATTTTCTATACGGACATGTAGTTGCTCCAGTACAGTTTGTATTTATGGTGTGTTATATGATGTTTTGATTTTTGTATTCACTGTGAAGTGCCAAATCAAACTAGAGGACTTACAGCAATTTTCAAGCATGCAATAATGTTACTAAAAATTGTAGTCACCATGCTGGGCAGTAGACCTCTTGAACTACCCTACTCCTCTCTCATTGAAATGTGATGTCCTTTGACCCACATTTCTCCAACCCTCCATGCCTCTGTTCTGTGATAACTACAGTTTTACCCTCTGTTTCTATAAATAGGACACATTTAAATTCTGCCAGTGAGATCATGAAGTATTTATTTTTATGAGCCTGTCAGCCAATAATGCTTTCTAATTTTTTTGAGGAAAGACCTTGTATAACTTCTATTTTTCCTAGAATTATATTTTATCTTTATATTTGATAAATTCATCTTGGTTCAGTTTCTAGCTTGTATTGAAGATAATGTACTTTATTTCCTTGATTGAATACACTTCAAGTGGTTTTCCTAAATCACTTAATCAACCATAATCATATTACCTGTAACTAAAGAAAATTGCATTCCTTCTCTTCCAATCTCATTCATTCATCATGGATTCATACCTTATTGCACTGGCTAGAACAATCAAGTAATATTGTCTAAAAATTCTGCAGCACATGCCTATTTTCTTATTGATGTTATTTAATATTCTTGATTTTCTTTCCAGATGCCTTTTATATGACTGACATAACTTTTATATACTATATATTCCTGTTTATTTATCATAAACAGATAATTTTAGAATACAAATTATCATATTTCCCCATAATCAGAAAATACGAATTAAATTGATTTTTCAGATGTTAGACTAATTTTGTTTTCCTAAAATAAATCTAAATTGACACAAACATATCAAAGTTTTTAAATCTTTAATATTTTCTTCAGGATTTTTACATACAGAAACAACAGACTTTTATTTTCTTGTTATAATGTATTTAATAGGCTTCTTAAGATTTTCTGACCTTATAAAACTAATTGAGTATACTCTTTGTTTTCATTCTCTGGGAGAGTTTTATCAAGATTTGTGCTTTTTCTTTTTCAAGAGTTATGTAGAATGTAGGGATAAAACCACTTGGATTAGGGGTTCACTTTGTGGAAATGTTTTTTTATGATATATTTCATTTTATTTAATCAGTAAATACTACTTTTAATTTCTGTTGGTATTTTGTTTTATATTTTCTTTAGGAATTCCTACATTTCAAATATATTTTCAGACAGTCTATCACAAAGCTATTTAGAATATCTTATGATTTAATTTTGTAAGAACTGTATTGATGCTTCTATTTTGTTTCCTGGTATTGATAACTTGTATCAAGTCTTTGTTTTTGTTTTTCTTGGTCATTCTTTGCCAATTTTATTTATTGTTCAAAGAACCAAGTTTTGGGGGATTTGTTTTTGGCACACTGACTTAAGTTGCCTCTTGGGATGCCTGGTTCAATTTCTAGTTCAATTCCCTGGTTCAATTCCTGAATTTAGCATGGCCCACCTCTGGTTGTTGTGGGCATTTGGGAATTAAACAAGCAGGCAGAAGATATCTGTCTCTTTAAAATACAATAAATTATACATATACATATATATAATATAAAACATGAAAAATAAATTTGAACTTAAAAAGAACCACATTTTTTCTTTATTTCCTTAAATATTTTTGGTATTTCATGTATATCCTTGTATATTTTATTTTTCTTTTTAGGTTTCAGTTTATTCTTTTTCTAGTTTGAACATGTTTGATAGTTAAATTTGAATTTTCATCCATGTACTCATGCATGGACTTAAATTTAAATTTTTGATGTGAGGTTTAGCTGAATCCAATAAATTTTATAACATTTTAATTGTCATTCAGTTTAATAATTTTTTTCCTATTTTTCATTATGACTTTTTATTTGACACATACGTGTTTCTAATCATATTGTCTAATTTCCAGCAATTGAATATGTTCTATTTATCTTTCTTCTTACTGACCTGGAGCTTTAATTCACTCTGTTAAGAGTAATTCAATGTTTTAATCCTTTATTTATTGGTGAATATATGAAATTTTAAGTAAGTATTTAATGTGAATTTGAAAATAATATGTGTTGTACAGTTGATGGATACAATCTTCCTCTGTCGCTTACATCATATTGCTTAAAATTGCTGTTTAAATCTTCTTTGTCTCTTTTTATTTTGTTTATATTTTTCTGTCTGCTTCTTCCATCAGGTAAGAGAAAAAGTGATAAAACAGAATGTGTCATTGTTCTTAATTTATATTATTTTGTTAATTTTCACTTTACTTTTTGAGAATATGTTATTTACTAAGTAGTTACCTTGGATTATTTCATCATTCTTTTTAATCGCTAACAGTCCTCACAGCAATTGTTTCTACCCATATTTCCACAGAATGCAAGGCCTCAGAAACCATTTAATTCTGGAGAAGTAGTCTTATACTATCAGTTTGTATATAGATCTGTGTTCAGATTCTAGCATCTTCCAAAGTTATTTATACAAGGAAAACTTGAAGGTTAATATATCTGCATTTCAAATTCTACACATATGTAATGCTATTTAATTGTTTACTATAACAAAAACTAAAGAAAGTTATATTTTTACCTCCCAATGGCAAATTATAACCAAAATCAATATAATACCATGATATTGTACAAGGTCATTATAATATCAGTGTATTAGAACTGTAAGTTACTGAGTAGACAGTTGATATTACAGTATTCTGTGCAAACATAAATTAGTTTAATAACCTCATAGAATTTGCCTCCTTGTACATAAAATCTTCTTAAATAATATTCTGGAGTAATTTTCTAGATAGTTAAGTTGCTACTTACCCAACTTTACGTGCCATGGTTCTTATCTTACAGTGTATCTCAAAGGTCAAGGCCAGAAGGCACACTTCGAATTTTTAAAGTGCTCACTTAGCAATACTTTATGGGCTGTAGCTCATTCTAATTGCTCAAATTACACAGTAGTTACTTCATAGTAGTCTTCCTTGGGCTTTATGAAAATGGATACCATGTTTAGGTGGCTCAGTGACAACTGATACCACCAGAGACAAAAATTATAGGGAACCTAAGATTCTCCTGCCTTTATGGACTTGTATATTTCTTATAAAATATATTTAGTTACTTGCAAATTGCAGAGCCTTAATATGATTTGATATAGCATATTTTATTTAAACAAAAATGAAAATAGAATCAGGTGCTTGTTTTATCTTGTAACATAACATCAGAAGCATACACTTGGACAGCAGTGTTCTAAAACATGGTTCGAATAATCCTCTTGCTACGTAGATTCTTTCTAAGATATCCAGAGATTCTAAGATACACATAAGTGATATAATGATTAGTTATTAAACTGTTACTTGTCTTATAAATCAGGAGCAGATTCAAGTTTTATTATATTAATTACAGTTACTCTTTCCTTACTTAATCCATAAATTTTATGGATATGTAAGGGAAAAGAGAATAGTTGTTAAGTATGGTAAATTTTGAAAAGTAATTCTGGGCCACTTTAATTCAAGTAATGAATAAAATTTCTTTTTGAATACGAATTATTTGCAAAGTTCTAGAACAGGAAACTTCAGGATAAATAAAATATAATCAAACCTTATTTAAATGTAATACTTCGTTTTTCAAAATTCTAAGGGGTCAGGCCATATAAACTTCTAAATATATCAGTCAGAAAGATATAAATACTAAATTTATAGTTGTTCATTAAAATTTTCCAGGTCAAATAATTTTTGTATTTTTTTTTGAATTCACAAAGCAGCTTTAATCTTATTTGACACTGAATTTCATTGACCATAGTACCCTCTGAATTCCTTATATTTTATTCCAAAACATCTATTGATGTTGCTTGGAAAAACTACACTTTTGTGTAACACTTAGTTGAGTAATTAAGAATTGATTAAAGTTAATGAATGCTGATTGTGGATCAGGACAACAACATGGAGCCAATAACCTTTGTGACAAGGATGTTTTGAAAGGTGAATCTATAAATAGGAACAGCATATAAAAATATGAAGAAAATGAGTTTTTCATGCTTTAAAAATCAAATGTGCAAACAACTAAGGAACTACTTCTGAAATAAGGTATAAATATATACTTTTATTTATGAAATAATATGTAGTTATCAGACCAAAAAAATTGTGTGTATGTGTACAGTACTGAAAACTCAAATAAATATGACATACTTTTGACATCAAAACATAAATCACAACTTCAAACAATATTGTAACAAAATGAAATACTGTTATTCTAATTTTATTAAAATGCTCTCAAATCATTACAAAGCTAACTTGCATTATTCACTTATTTATTTAACATGTTATCCATACAAATGTGAGAAGTGAACCTAACCAAAACACTTGTTTCTGTGTGGAACTTAGAATTTAGTTCCTCTTTCAATCAGTTATGGAAATAAATGTAAAATGACAGTATGTGGCACAGAAGGCACAACCTAGGGTAATTTTTCAGTGTTTAAAAGGAAAAGGTATTGAACTGTGAAAGAAAGTGGTGTTTGCATTGGGAGGCTGAAGGATGAGTAGGAGCTGACAAGGTCAAGGCTATGAAATGAGTCGCAGAGGCCTGGTGGAGGATGAAATATGTTGCTTCAAGGATGGAGTAAAGGTCAGTGGGGTAGAGACAGCAGAGAGTAGTGTGAGTCTTGCAGTCTTTGCATATATAATATCCAAATACAGTAGCTTACAAGAAAAAATTTCATTTATTAATATAAATATCAGAATGGCAATGGGATTTGTATGGACCTGATTGCTGCTTCAATTTGTACAGCTTTTTTAGATTTGGTTTTTGGAATGTTTACTATTGGAGAGCCTGAAAGTTAAGTTGAACACATATTCATTGAGTCAAGTTTTAAAGTAGCAATATGAATATTATCTCCATTGATGAATGAGACAAATATGAGAGCTCTTCAGAAAGTTCATGGAAAATGTGCACTATGTGGATTTCAAAATGGACTTGCACCATGTAGACATTCTTTAATTGCATTTTTATGTGAACTTTCTGAAGTGCCCTCATGCATAAATATTTGTACCCATGATATCTAAAAGATTTTGGTTGAGAGGTCACTTAAGCTATTGGATGATGAATAATAATATCCCAGAAGATAAATCTGGGATGAGACAGGTAATCAAGAAAGAAAAGTTTGTGTAAGGAGATATGTGAGGCCTAGAAAACAATAATGTAGCAAACCATCATTAGTGTTGTGTTGCCAGATGCAAAATATAAGGAGAGAAGAGAGATGACAAGGAAAGAAAAAAAAAATAAAGTGCATATTATTTCACAGAAGCCTCTAAAGACATTCTACAAGACTTGGATTTTGTCCTGTAATTCAAGGAGTGGGAAATGTGGCCAGGAGGCCAGATCTGGCTTATTGCCATTATTCGGTAAACAAAGATTGGAACTCAGCCAAAGCCACTCATTCAACATTGCCTATGACTCTTCCCACACTTCAGTGACAGAGTTGAATAGTTGCAACGGAGACTGGTCCACAGAGGCAAAAATAAATATTGGATAGCCTTTTAAGTAAAGTTTGCTCTTCATTGCTGTGGAGATTATGTCATACACATTTCTCAACCAAGATTAGGATGGCTTTAGACTTCATTTTAACTAACATGTAGAGAAATCACTTTGAGCCTGTAATATATGTTAGGCACCAGGCTAGATGGGTTGTACATGTTAATCATATCTCATAACCACCCTTTGAGAGTGGATATTAAAATCCCTTGCTTTAATTATATGAATACTGAAATTTAAGAAGATTATGTCACTTGCCAGGGCCCCATAGTTTTGACTTTTCGGAATTTGATTATAACTCAGTTCTGTAAGACTCAAAAGATGTATGTTTTTCTACAATGTGTCAGCAGAGTGGAAAAACATGCTAGAATTCGTTGACATCTGGTTATAATGAAGTTTTGACAGGAATTCAACCAACCCATAAACTATATATGAATCAGTAGAAGGAAGACAGATATATATTTAACTGTTTTATCTAGAAAATAAGCACAAATTCAAGACTGTTTTATGGATTGTTGATATATTAGGTGGACGAGTTAGGGAAAAAGAGTAGTTAGAAACAACTTCTGATTTTCTATAATTGTTGTAAGAATCAATTCAAGCAGAAAACGTGGGCTCCAGTGGGGTGAGAGTGATAAAGTGACATTTTGTACAGTGTCTATGCCTTCAGGTGACTTCAACTGATCTAAGCAAAGGTGGACACCAGATGTTGAATATGAAATACTAAAACAGGACACTCACAGGGCACATGCTAGACATTGATTCAGCTATACTATGGAACTCAAAGTGGCGGAAGCTTCCTTTTATACAATTTCAAGAACTTAGTCTCTCCTTTTCCAAAGAGGATACATTCTAAGACTCCTAGTGGATGCCTGGGACTATGGATAGTTCTGAACCCCATATATACTCCTTTTTTTCCTATATATACCTGCATTTGATAATGTGTAATTAACAAATTAGGCACAGTAAATGTTAAATAATAACTATAGATTTTAGCAACCTCAGCATCCTTTTTGTTTTCTCTTTAAGATATTCAGATTGCCAGCATCACAACTCTATTTTGGGGGCCATTAAGTAAAATAGGGGTTACATGAACATCAGTATTGTGATTTCACAACACTTGATCTGATAATTGACAGTACCCCTAAGAGACTAATGTGTGGGTAGCTCAGAGTAAGATGACATGAGATTTTCATCATGCTACTCAACTTGACGTGCAATTTAAAACTTATGAGATATTTATTTCTGGAATTTTCCATGTAATATTCTCAGACCATCATTTATTGTAACTGAAACTACAGAAAGTGAAACTACAGAAAAGGAGGGACTCTCGTATTAAGAAATTACATTTTATAGAAACCCATTAGGTTCATCAGGGGGTACTGTATGGTCATGTTGAAGAACTCTGAAGGCAAGTAATCCATGTTCAAATTTTGCTCGCACTGATTTTCTATGTCCTTACTCAATTATTGGATTTGCCTTGCTTGTCATTATCTACCCTGAAGTAGTTAAGTGTACAAATACAGATAGGACTGATGTGATCATTAATAGAGTTAATACTTGCAAAGAGTTAGAAAAAATGATTGCATGTGGTGAACATATAGGTGTTAACATATACTAATGTGTTTATTTAAAAATAATGTCCTTATCATTTGATATATTCATTTTTCCACATTGGATTCTTAGTGCCCAAAACACTGGTATTTATTAAGATAGAAAAGGTCGTATGTAGGCCTAGAGAAAGCAGCTAGTCTAGATATAGTGTTTCCTATATATTTTACATCTCATCCTGAAAATAAAAGTCATTCTTTTTTAAAAAAAATGTTCAGCCATGACCTGTAGCATTGTGTTCAGTCAGAATGAAGGAAGTGATTTTCTAAAAAAAAAAAAAAAAAAAAAAATCCTCAGTAAATGACACATATGAACCAACTGATAGCCAGAACTGGACCAGCTTGAGCAATCAAATAAAGTGCAGAGTAAATTCTGTGCAGAGTATAAAATGAGTATTCTTGAGTTCATACTGAAACAAATAACTGAATAAGTAATTAGGAGAGGAAGTTCTCCCGTGAGGAGATTCCCACATATTTTATGTAGATAACAGGCCTTAAGGAGATGGAGCATAACTCTTCACTCTGAGCACAAGCTATATGCAGTGACTTTCCTCTTGAGAGACAGTAGCTTTGCAGTGGAGAATTTGAAAACACTACCTATAGGCTGGTGCCACAGCTCACTAGGCTAATCCTCCGCCTTGCAGCGCCGGCACACCGGGTTCTAGTCCAGGTCAGGGCGCCGGATTCTGTCCCGGTTGCCCCTCTTCCAGGCCAGCTCTCTGCTGTGGCCAGGGAGTGCAGTGGAGGATGGCCCAAGTCCTTGGGCCCTGCACCCCATGGGAGACCAGGATAAGTACCTGGCTCCTGCCATCGGATCAGCGTGGTGCGCCAGCCGCAGCGCACTGGCCGTGGCGGCCATTGGAGGGTGAAAGGAAGACCTTTCTCTCTGTCTCTCTCTCACTGTCCACTTTGCCTGTCAAAAAAAAAAAAAAAAAAAAAAAAAAAAACTACCTGAGTCTGTTGGTCAAGGTCAACATCAGCTGTAATAAGTCATGTTGATATGATATACCCTGGATTTGGGGTGTGATGATCATGGATGGTACCTTAACTCTGTTGTTTTCCTCCCCCAAACTTGAAATTCATAAACTAGAGTTAATGATGAGAAAAGCATCAGAAAACCCCAACGCATTATACAAAATACCTAATTAGTAATCAAGATCATCAGAAAGAAGGAAGACCTGAAAGCCTGCCATAGTCAGGGAGGACATAAGGATGCGTGATGAATAATGTAATGCAGTGTTCTGTATGGGATCCTGGAATAGAAAAACCCCTGCCACCCATGTGAGAGATGTGAATGGAGGTCCAGACTCGGCTTCCACCTGGCCCAGTCCTGGAAATTATGGTCATTTGGAGAGTGAACCACTGGATAGAATCTTTCTCTCTTTATCCTTCCCTCTTGTCCCCTTGTCTGTCCCTCCTCTTTCTCCCTCTCTCTTTCTCTCTCTCTCTCTCCTTCCCTGGCTTTCTCTGTCATGCTCCCTTTCAAAAACAACAAAGTATCAACTTGAATCAGTCATAATGTATCGATACAGAATCATTAATCATACCAAATGTACCTTAGCACGTGTAAGTAATAATAATAGAAGTGATGTGGGCTATAAGGGATGTTCTAATATCATATTTTTTCTGAAATAATTCTAACATTGAAAGTTTATAAAATAAGAAAATCAGGCACATGAAGTGACTGAGCATTTATTAGACTCTAACATCCTCTTTTGACATTGGCTATGCACTCCTACAATAATCTACAGCACACAACTAAAATTAAAGCTGACTATTCAATATGAATCATTATCACCATTATCAACATTGTTTTACAGAAAAGTTTTTGATTATTCCTAAATGTATCTTAGATTTTCATATTTTTTAAGCCTCTGGGATAAAATCACTAATTTTTATTTTGCTACATAATTCCTGTATTCTTAAATTACTCTTGCAGTAATTTAAGAGTTTTCTAGAGTTTTCCAAGAGTTTTCTAGAGAACATTATGTTTCTAAGCAATTTAAACAAAGTAAATACAAAACTACTTAGTAGTTTTAAAAATTTGATTCTTTAAAATGACTGCTAAAGGAGAAGCCTATAAAGGACAAATAGTCACTCAACACTGTATACTAAAAATGTTTTTAGAATCACTTCAGAATAAATTTGCAAACATGTTATAGTGAATATTCACAATGGCACACATTTCTTGGGCCAAATGCATTCAATGACCATGTTTTCCCAGGTATGTGGTGATAGAGGCAATTCTCAACTTGAACACCACCTGTACATTCTCTCTCACATTATATATTGATAATTATGAAAAGACTTTCCTTTTCCAACTATGCCAACTTTGAACATATTGTTTTAATAATTCTATTATAGTGTTACCTAACAGATATTTGCATGTTATTTATACATTAGAGTCTTTACAATTAATTGAACATGTTACACCATTTTCTATATATCACAAAATTTGTAGAAAAGGAAGAAAACGAAATTCCTGTTTCTTTTGATGATATAATCAACAGATAACAATGGAATTATTTTGCAAAGCAAATTTAAGAAAATCAATCTCAGATGGGTACTCAGGAAGCTTAGGTTGTAAAAACAGTGAGTAAAGAATAAGCGCACTGGGGGCCAGCACCATGGCACAGTAAGTTAATCCTCCACCTGTGGCGCTGGCATCCCATATGGGCACTGGTTCTAGTACCAGCTGCTCCTTTTCTGTTTCAGCTCTCTGCTATGGCCCGGGAGGGCAGTGGAAGATGGCCCAAGTCCTTGGGCCCCTGCACCTACATGGGAGACCGGGAGAAAGCACCTGGCTCCTGGCTTCCTATCAGCAAAGCTCCGTCTGTTGCGGCCACTTGGGGAGTGAGCCAACAGAAGGAAGACCTTTCTCTCTGTTTCTCTCTGTCTCTCATGCTGTCTGTAACTCTGCCTGTCACATAAATAAATAAAATATTTTGTTTAAAAAAAAGCACACAAAAATATACATAGAAAATACCTGAAACAGTGTTGAAAAATGATCTGGAAGGAAGAAAAAAACTGAAATTTTTCTAAATCAAATGGAAAGAGAAATTCATAAGGCCATAAAACTTTTGATAAAAGAATATGGGTATGTAGGTCCTATATCCAGAAAAAAGTTGTGCTCAATTTTCTACTTAACAAGTTTTGAAAACTTTTAATAATTATGCAATATTTAATAATTATACAACATATACACATATCAAAACTCCTTAAGTATGTACAATTTTTATGTGATACTTAAAATTTTTAAATAAATCTAACATTTCCTCAGAAATGATAGTTTAAAATTAACTGAGAGAACTAAACATAAAAGTAAAATATATGAAGTATTATTCATTAATTATATTTAATGTTTAATCTGTCTCTAATGTTGAAAAAATTAAAGTTCATGGAGCAACTTAAAAAATCTTAAACTGTCAGATTTTGAAATTTTATCATTTTTAAAAAATCTGGACTTCAAAGAACTTCCTTTAGGGTCAGTGTTGTGGTATAGCTGGTAAAAGCTGCCCCTGCAATGCTGGCATCCAATATGGGTGCCAGTTTGAGTCCCAGCTGCCCCACCTTCCATCCGATACCTACTAATTGCCTGGGAAAAGCAGCGGTGGATAACTTGTTTGGGCCCCTGATACCCGTGTAAGAGACCTAGATGAAGCTCCTGATTCCTGGCTTCAGCCTGGCCTTGGAAAGTTAAAGTAACCTAGTTATGACTAGGTCGTCTTTTTTTATTTACAATTTTTAAAAATATATATAAGGTGAACAAACTTCATGTCTTTGATATATGCATATTTAAGGACATAATGATATTTTGTACCCTACCCTCCCTCTTAGCCTCTTTCCCAATCCCCCTCCTCCTTCCTTTCTTATTTACTTTTAATTTTTACAATGACATATTTTTAGTTTATTTTTAATCATAAACTTAACCCTCCACCAAGTAAAGAATTCAACAAATAGTAAGAAAAAAAAAAAAAAAACACTGGTCCTCAATAGTAGAGACAAGGGTTGTAAGCAATAATCAGTTCTCACAATGTCAGTTTCATTCTTATATGTTATATTTTTATACTCTTTTGTTACCACAGATCAGGGAAAACATATTTGTTTGGGACTGTCCTATTTCAGTAAATAGATAATTTTTTAAACATCTTGCTAACAACCACTTAGAGAAGATACTCCCATCTAGTCATAAGCCAGTAAACTTCTCTTTCCCTTTTCCTGTGTTCTTTATCCATATCCAACAACTTCACTTACAGTAGCTTTTGCTAGTAACCCCCTATTAGGTAAGATCTCACACCATCCCATAATTGGTTTATAGCACTTAAAAGTTGTGCTTCCTTACAACATGAAAATATTCCCAAACCCTAACACAGTGGCCTGGCTTATACTGACCAAATGAATAAATTAGTATATGAAAACATGAATGAACAGAATAAATAATTCTACTTATTACAAATTTGATATCTTTTTGGACTCCATTCCTCCACAAGTTTAGCTTTAAAAAATATATTATGATTCAATCTTACCACGATGAAAAAAAATTTATTCCAAAAGAGTCACTTGCTTTATCTAGAAAAAAACATGCATTTTACATTTTGTTGCTTTAAATACTCATCATAATATTCTGGTAGAGTTAGTGTTCCTTTGGAATAAATGTTAAAATTTACAGTCAGGAAAGCAAATGAGTAATCTGTTGAACTTGAATGTGTAATTTCTATCCAAGGTTCTATCTATAATCATACAACTTGATTTGTGAAAGTTGGGATGCTGATTCTGAGTATGAAATGCTCTATCAGTGAATCTAAAACTCACTTAGGAAAACTAAATAGATCAACATTGTTTACTAAAATGTAATCAATGTATCATATTCACAAAGTGAGATTTTAGATATTCATGGTCATACAAACATATTGCATGATTTTGTTCAGCGGTTCTCGTTTTTATATCACCTGTGAAAGAGGACAACATGAGCAGGGTTGGCTGAAATACCAAATAGCATTGTAATCTTGTTTGATTTTTTAATGTGTTGTGTTTCTAAAGCAATTCAATTTTCAAACTTCACATGAAATGCCAACATTGTTGAATGGGAAACAGTTAAAGAAGTACAATGAGATAGAAGAAATAGGTGGATAGGTTTTAGTCTTTGTTCAGTGATGGCTATTCAGGTACTTCTTTAGACAGAATAACAATTTCCTGGTATTTGTTCAAGCAATATTTAGAAGCCAACTTTGTCAAACGATAGAGAGTGGTAGAGTTGGGTGGGTAAGAATTCAGTGTGATTTGCTATAATCTTCTTCTTTGGATATGGCTAAAAATTTTAAGAACATAATGATACTTTGTACCCTACCCTCCCTCTTAGCCTCTTTCCCAACACCCCTCCTCCTTCCCTTCTTAATTAACTTTTAATTTTTACAATGACATACTTTGTTTATTTTTAATCATAAGCTTAACCCTCCACCAGATCATTTTTTTAACCTTCCACGGGAAAGGAAGCATAAAGTTTTTTGTTGTTGTTGTTTGCTTTTGGTTGCTACTAAGAATGATGGTGATGATGCTGAAATTGAAAAGAATGACAAGGATCATCTGAGCTTTTTTTTTTTAATCTTCTATCACACAGTCATTTAATTTATTCTGCATGCATTAATAAGTACTATACCTACACTGTTAGTCAATGGTATATGGAAATTAAAAAGTCCTGTTCGTTCAGTATGTAAACAGACCATGCTTACAAAAATCAATCAACAGACATATAATGTAAATGAGTTTCATAAACAAATAACACCCTAAGTGGGAAGTTTTACCATAGAGCACATATTTGAGAAAATATCTTCAGAAAAAATCAGTTATTAATTGAATAGTGTTGGTAAGAGATTATTGATACTAGCTGTTTTTCCAGTGGATAATTAAGCATAAGCAGCTTTTGTGGAATAGGAAGAACAGAAAAAATGAATTTTGGAATTCTAACTTCTTCCCAAATATCCAAGTATTTTCAGAGTGATATACATGATATAAATTTTTAGTGAGACAAAATACTTTATGTATCAAAATGAAGCACTCAAATTTGAATTCAGATTATTAAAGCTGTATATATGATACTATTCTGCTTTTAAAAACATATGCATGTATTCCACATATGTTTAAAATATAATTACCTCAATAGAAATAAATAGAAGATGTTTTATTTGCAACCATGAATGTGTCTTTCCTTTCCTACAAATTTACTTTGAATTAAGAAAAATAATTTTTAAAAAGTTCACCCAACAACAAAATTGTTCTTTAACATAACATGATTTCTAACCACAGAGTAACTAAAGATGATTAATAAATTTCAATGACTTTGGCTCTTATTTCCCTTTGACTTGTCCCTTGAAACTGCTTCATTCATTTTGACCTGATTCACTCCTGACTTCTTCATGCAGCATATCTGATTCTACTGTTATAAATATTCCAAAAGTGCTACCTATCAATTAATTGTGACTTGAACAAGCGACTACAGAAACTGGCTCCTTTCTCCAATTAAGTGTGTGTGTGTGTGTGTGTGTGTGTGTGTGAATTTTAGTGAATCAGGTGGCATTTTTCAGAAACACAGCTATAGCTATTAGTAACAGATAAAATGACACCTGTATTTGAAAATTGAGACCTTTCCAAGGACAAGGTATTGTGCAAATGCAGGGAATAAGTTATTTATTGATACATAAGTTATTTGCTGCTCCAATTCATTCAAATGGTGCAACATCTACCTAATCATGTGTTTTAAGGTATGTATTTCAGCAAGCACTAACAATAATGAAAAATTTAGGAAAATGAAGTGTGTTTTTTTTTTTTTGCCAGTGTTGCCACCAACAAAGTAGACATCGTAGTACCTCAATTTCACATATTCAACTAATAGCAATGAAATTCCTGATGTTAGTTAATAACATATCATAAATTACTGTCACAGAAAAAAAACATGTATTTTTATTTTTCCTTTTTTTCCCCAAAGTAATAAAATAAAGTTTTACTAAACTATATTTGCAGTAATACTTATTCATACAGACAATTCTTTTTTTCTTTATTTTTTTTAATTTTAACTCTCTCATATAATGGAAAACATATAGTATTTGTCTTTCTGGGTCCAGCTTATTTCACTCAATCTGTCCTCCAGTTATGTCCATTTTGCTACAAATGGTATAATTCCATTTTTTATAACTGACTAATATTATATTGTTTTTATATATGTATATATATATATACAGACACACACACACACATACACATACCACATTTTCTTTATCCATTAATCTGATGATGGGCACCTTGGTTAATTCCAGATTTTAACTATTGTGACCAGTGTTGCTGTGACCTTCTGGTGTGGTATGTCTTTGATACATACATTGTGTTCAATTATTCTGGCTATGTATTTAGTAATGGGATTGCTGGATCATATGGCAAATCTGTTTCTAGTTTTTGAAGAAATCTCCACACTGTTTTCCATAGTGGCTGCATTAATTTACATTCCCACCAACAGTATATAGGTGGTACCCTTTGTCCACATCTTTGCTTGCATTTGTTACTCTGTGTGTTTTAGATTTTGGTGAGATGATATCTTATTGTGGTTTTCATTTGCATTTCCCTAATGGTCTAGTTATGTTGAGCACTTTTTCATATATTTGTGGAAATTAATATATGTGGGCATTTGTATTCTTTTGAGAACTGTATATGAAAGTGTTCTGCCCATTTCTCAACTGGATTGTTTGGTTTTTGTTGTTGCTGTTGATTTTTTTTAAGTTGCTGATATATTTGGGGTATTAACCCTTTGCCAGATAGGTGGTTTGGAAATATTTTTCCCCATTCAGTTGGATGTCTTTTCACTCTATGGATCATTTCATTTGCTGTACAAAGGATTCTGAGTTTGATATACTCCAATTTACTTTTGCTTTTGTTGCTTGCACTTTGGGGGGGTCTTTTCCAAGGAGTCATCCCCCACATGTATGTCTTATGTGTTCCTCTTTTGTTTCTTCCAGCAACTTCATAGTCTCGGGTCTTAAATTTAGGTCTTTGATCCATCGTAAGTTGATTTTTGTATAAAGTGAGAGGTATGGGTCTGATTTCATTCTACACATATAAAACCAGTTTTGCCAATACCATTTATTGAAGAGACTATCCTAATTCCACTGTATGGTCTGTGCATTTTAATTTTAATTAATTGTATGTTTATTGATTAATTTCTGGGCTCTCAATTCTGTTCCATTGATCTATGTATGGATTTTTATGCCAGTGCCAAGCTATTTTAATTACTTTAGCTTTGTAGTATGCTTTGACAGATGTTGTGATGCCTCCAGCATGATTTTCCTTGTTTGATATTTTTGGCTGTTCTGAGTCTTTTGTGATTCCATAATGAATTTTGAGGTTGCTTTTTCTAGTTCTTTTTCTAGTTCTGTAAAGAAAATCATTGGTATTTTGGTAAGGGTTGCATTGAATTTATAGATTGCTTTAGATAGTTTAGACACTTTAAAGATAGAGTCTTACAATCCATGAGCAAGGAATATCTTTCCATTTTTGTGTGTCTTAGATGAGATGCTCTTTCATCAATGTTGGATAATTTATTGTAGAGATTATTCCTTTTTTAAAAATTTATTCCTAAATATTTGATTTTTTTTGGTGGCCATTGTGAATGAGATTTCTTTCTTGATTTCTCTTTCTGTGAATTTGTCATTTGCATACAAAGAGGCTACTTTTTTGTATGTTGGCATGCAGATTATTAGTATCATTAAAAGTATTATAGGATGTAATTTAGTATCATAATGGTTTTTGTCATAATTTTATATTTTTCTATTTGAAAGCTAGAGATGGACTGACTCATTCTCCTAATGTTAACTATCTTCAACTATAAATATTTTCCAAAAATTGGGTTATATTCATTCTAGCAGCATTTAAGTACCATTATCTGTAGTATCCAGGATACCTGAGTATTCAAAATTCACATGTTTCATATCCAATGTATTTGGTAAGGTAATATCCAGGTTAATTCATGAAATTTCAACAGGATACAACTGTTTATCATTCAGGTGTTAAAACATTAGCTTGAAAAGCTGTTTGATGAGGGAAAAGTTTTTATTGTCTGTACAGGAAAGGAGAAATACTCTTGTTAATATTTTAATTTGTCAGGTGGCCTCAGGAAATGAGAAGGAATGAATGAAGTACATGAAATGGGCTACCTTTGCCTTTTAAGATAGAGAAATATTAATCCATTAAAGTAATGTGTGACTTCACATTTGGAGGTAGAGGATGCTCTGGGAGGATACAAGCAAAGATTTTCTTCTATGTTCCGAGAAAAAAAAAAGTCCATCCAGCACCAGAGTGTGACTGTTACTTAAAAAAAAAAAACTTCGTTTTTTCCAGTCCTTATTTTTAAATGTAATTAGCTGACTGGTTTTATATAAAACTAAATATATCTCAAATGGACTTCTTGTGTTCCTGACTAAGATTAAAACAGATAAATCATACTTGTACAAATGGCATTTTATTTATTTATTTACTTATATAATTTGTCAAATAAGAAATCATTATCTTACATATCTAACCAGGTCAAAATTGACCTTTGCATTTCTTTTGCAGGGGTGGGTGACCTTTTTCTTTAGAGGACCATTAGGATATTTATAGCTTGTCAAAGGCCATGCAAATTTATTTATTAAAATTAGTCTGCTATTGTATTAAATTTGAAGTCCTGCCTATAGTTTCCTTGGCATGGTCAGAACAAATGATTTCATGGCCCTTATATGGCTCATGGGCCAGACTTTCCCACCCCTGAGACCCTTAAATATAATTCATTCCCATGCAGTGTGATTGCTAACTGTATATCTCATTGCCATATTTTTGCCTTTGATTTTTGAATGTTTGGTAGGCATTGCTTTTCTTTCAAGAAATCTTGAAGTGGGTTAACTGTACAACTAATTCTATAAAACTTTGCTCCAACTCAACTAAAGAACTTTGGCAAAGAACAAAAAATAGATTGGTGACTCACAGCATTTGCAAGCATATCACTAATGTTTTAAATAACTGTGCCCACAACACTTGCCATAGAGACTACTTCATAGCACTTTTAAATTGTTTTTAAGTTAATTTCTCTGTTTACATGAACTGAGGTGACATTTAACTCCATTTCAAAGGAATTTTTGTCTTAATAATGTTTTCATTAGACAATTGGTACCATAAATGGTGGTACTATATAATAAATAATGCTTGTCATTTATCATTTAGGACCTACTCAGCACTGAGTGAAAGTTCTTTCTGTTTAATCCTCATAATAATTTTTTTGAAGCAGGCATTATAATTTCAAACTGATCAGAAAATTTAAAAGAGAGCTTCAGAATTGTACCTAGATTAACACAGCTATGAAGTGATCAAGTCATCATTAAAATGCAGATCTATTTAATTCCAAGACCCACAACCATATCTAATAAGGAAATTCTATTAATTCTATATCAAAGCTGTATTAATAAGATTTCCACATATAAAGGTATTAGTCATTAATTAACTCAATCAGAAATTTATCACGGATATCAGACAATTGAGTAACTCTACTGGATGACTTTCAACTGTCATTATTGGCAGAAACTTTGAAGTTTTATTACTGGAAATGATAATGTGTGAAATATATAAGTAAAACATAAGAAAAGGCAATAAAATGTTTTTCAGAAGGTAAACAGTGAAAATGGGAATACATAGTCCTGAACATGTTATCTTAGACCTAGAGGGACATTTGTTGAGCTACTGAAGCATTATTTTAAGTAAAGGAGAAAAATACAGGTATATATACACCTATATGTATATACAAACATGCTGATTCATACATATATATGAATATATTTGTATGCATTTCTGGTCCCCAGTGAGTACACCATTCATAACTGTGTGTTCTATACTTGCCTCTCCACAAATGTCCCTGGGCGAACTCCAAGAAAGAGAGACACCTGTTTCACATCTTAGAAGTTACAAAAGGGTACATTGAATATTTATGATATTGATATATTATTGGAAGATAAAAATTAAAACACATCATGACTTTTTAAACTTCTTCACAGCATTTTAAAAAATGACGAGGATGAATAGATCTAAGTGAACAATAGAAGAGTCTTTTCTGGACAGAGGTGCCATGAGAAATAAATTGAGGCATGTTATTTTCTATCAAGACAACAAAAACTAAAAACTTGAAAATGTTTACCCTCTTTTACCATAAATTTTGATCAGTAAGGATTATCAAAATACCAGTTAAATTACAATACATAATAAGAACCATATTTTACTTAAAATCCCAGTTAATTAAAAGATGTTTACCATAGGCTTGCTATATTTAAAATACTGAATACTGCCACTATTTTTATCTATATATCCATTCTATATGTACATAAAGACTACTCTATGGATTTCATACTTTTAAAAAAAAAAGATTTTTATTTATTTGAGAGGTAGAGTTAGAGACAGTAAGAGGGAGAAACAGGGAAAGGTCTTCCATCCACTGGTTCATTCCCCAAATGGCCACAACAGCAGAAGTTGGGCGTATCTGGAGCCAAGAGGCAGGAACTAGGAGCTTCCTCTGGATCTCCGAAGCAGGTCCAGAGACCCAAGGGCTTGGGCCATCTTCCACTGTTTTGCCAGGCTAGAGCTGTATCAGAAGTGGAGCAGCTGGGACTAGAACCAGTGCCCATATGGATGATGGCACCGCAGGCTGAGGATTAACCTATTGTGCGACAGAGCCTGTCCCATACTACTTTTAAGATGAAATACACCCGTGTACTTCAAAAAGTTTATGGAAATGGACTTAAAATATAAATTGATTCTGGTGAAAAATTTGAAATCAGTGATAATTTTTTTAACTTTTATTTAATGAGTATAAATTTCCAAAGTACAGCTTATGGATTACAATGGCTTCCCCCCCATAACTTCCCTCGCACCCACAACCCTCCCATTTCCCTCTCCCCTTCCATTCACATCAAGATTCATTTTCAATTCTCTTTATATTCAGAAGATCAGTTTAGCATATATTAAGTAAAGATTTCAACAGTTTACACCAACATAGAAACATAAAGTGAAAAATATTGTTTGAGTACTAATTATAGCATTAAATCACAATGTGCAGCACATTAATGACAGAGATCCTACATGAGGAGTAAGTGCACAGTGACTCCTGTTGTTGACTTAACAAATTGACACTCTTGTATATGGCATCAGTAATCACACTAGTCTCTTGTCATGAGCTGCCAAGGCTATGGAAGCCTTTTGAGTTCACCGACTCTGATCATATTTAGACAAGGTCTCACGGAGATCTTTTCATTAGTTTGTTGTTGTGTTTTTTGGTTTTGTTTGTTTGTTTGTTTGTTTTTGCCAGAGTGTCTTGGCTTTCCTTGCCTGAAATACTCTCATGGGCTTTTCAGCCAGATCCGCATGCCTTAAGGGCTGATTCTGAGGCCAGAGTGCTGTTTAGGACATCTGCCATTCTATGAGTCCCTTTATCTGTTGCAGAGTTTGCAAATATTTTTTCCCATTCTGTCGGTTGCCTCTTCACTCTCCTGACTGGTTCTTTTGCAGTACAGAAACTTCTCAATTTGATGCAATCAAAATAGTTAATTTTGGCTTTGACTGCCTGTGCTTCTGGGGTATTTTCCAAGAAGTCTTTGACAGTACCTATATCTTGCAGGGTTTTTCCAATGCTCTCTAATAATTTGATGGTGTCAGGTCATAGATTTAAGTCTTTAATCCATGTTGAGTGAATTTCTGTGCAAAGTGAAAGGTAGGGGTCTTGCTTCATGGTTCTGCACGTGGAAATCCAATTTTCCCAGCACCATTTATTGAATAGACTGTCCTTACTCCAGTGATTGGATTTGGATCCTTGATCAAATATAAGTTGCTGTAGATGTTTGGACTGATTTCTGGTGTTTCTATTCTGCTCCATTGGTCTATCCATCTATTTCTATACCAGTACCATGCTGTTTTGATAACAACTGCCCTGTAGTGTGTCCTGAAATCTGGTATTGTGATGCCTCCGGCTTTGTTTTCGTTGTACAAGATTGCTTTAGCTATTTGAGGTCTCCTGTGTCTCCATATGAATTTCAACATCATTTTTTCCAGATCTGAGAAGAAGGTCTTCAGTATCTTGATTGGTATTGCATTGAATGTATAAATGGCTTTTGGGAGAATGGACATTTTGATGATATTGATTCTTCCAATCCATGAGCATGGAAGATTTTTCCATTTCTTGGTATCCTCTTCTATTTCTTTCTTTAAGGTTTTGTAATTTTCATCATAGATGTCTTTAACGTCCTTGGTTAAGTTTATTCCAAGGTATTTGATTGTTTTGTAGCTATTGTGAATGGGATTGATTGATCTTAAAAGTTCTTCCTCAGCCATGGCATTGCCTGTGTATACAAAGGCTGTTGGTTTTTGTTCATTGATTTTATATCCTGCTACTTTGCCAAAATCTTCTATGAGTTCCAATAGTCTCTTAGTAGAATTCTTTGGGTCCCCTAAATAAAGAATCATATCATCTGCAAAGAGGGGTAGTTTGAATTCTTCCTTCCCAATTTGTATCCCTTTAATTTCTTTTTCTTGCCTAATAGCTCTGGCTAGAACCTCCAGAACTATATTAAATAGCAGTGGTGAGAGTAGGCATCCCTGTCTCGTACCAGATCTCAGTGGAAATGCTTCCAACTTTTCCCCATTCAATGGGATGTTGGCCGTGGGTTTTTCATAGATTGCTTTGATTGTATTGAGGAATGTTCCTTCCATACCCAGTTTGCTTAGAGTTTTCATCATGAAAGGGTGCTGCATTTTATCAAATGCTTTCTCAGCGTCTACTGAGATAATCATATGGTTTTTCTTCTGCAGTCTGTTAATGTGGTGTATCACATTGATTGTCTTGCGCACATTAAACCATCCCTGCATACCAGGGATAAATCCCACTTGGTCTGGGTGGATGATCTTTCTGATGTGTTGTGGCATTCTATTGGCGAGAATTTTATTGAGGATTTTTGCATCTATGTTCATCAGGGATATTGGTCTGTAATTCTCTTTCAATGCTGCATCTTTTTCTGGCTTAGGAATTAAGGTGATGCTGGCTTCATAAAAAGAATTTGGGAGGATTCCCTCCTTTTCGATTGTTTAAATTCGATTTATATTTCGATTCTTTAAATGTCTGGTAGAATTCAGCAGTGAATCCATCTGGTCCTGGGCTTTTCTGTGTTGGGAGGGCCTTTATTACTGTTTCAATTTCTGTCTCAGTTATGGGTCTGTTTAGGTTTTCTATGTCTTCCTGGTTCAATTTAGGTAGGTTGCATGTGTCCAGGAATCTATCCATTTCTGATAGGTTTCCCTGTTTGCTGGCATACAGGTCCTTGTAGTAATTTCTGATGATTCTTTTTATTTCTGTGGTGTCTGTTGTTACGTTTCCTTTTTCATTTCTGATTTTATTGATTTGGGTCTTTTCTCTTTTTAGTTAGTTGGGCCAATGGGGTGTCAATTTTGTTTATTTTTTCAAAAAACCAGTTTCTCGTTTGGCTGATTTTTTTTTTGATTCAATCCTGTTGATTTCTTCTCTGATTTTAATTATTTATTTCTCTTCTCCTATTAGATTTGGGTCTGGTTTGCTGCAGATTTTCTAGATCCTTGAGATGCAGTGAAAGCTCATCTCTTTGGTGCCTTTACAATTTCTTGATGTAGGCACCTATTGATATAAACTTTCCTCTTAACACTGCTTTTGCTGTATCCCATAAGGTTTGGTATGTTGTGCTGTTATCCTCATTTACTTCCAGAAAATTTTTGATTTCTCTTTTAATTTCTTCTATGACCCATTGTTCATTCAGGAGCATGTTGTTCAATCTCCATGTGTTTGCATATGCTCTAGGGATTCCTGAGTTGCTAATTTCCCCCTTCATTCCTTTATGGTCTGTGAGGCTGCATGGTATGATTCTAATTCTTTTGAATTTGCTGAGACTTGCTTTATGGCCCAGTATGTGGTCAATCCTAGAGAAGGTTCCATGTACTGCTGAGAAGAATGTAAATGCTTTCTGTGTAGGATGAAAAGTTCTGTAGATATCTGTTAGATCCATTTTGGCTATAGTGTTTAAATCTACTGTCTCCTTGTTGATCTTCTGTCCTGTTGATCTGTCTATTTCTGATAGTGGAGTATTAATGTCCCCCAGTAGTATTGTATTGGGGTCTAAGTCTCCCTTTAAGTCCCTTAACAAATCTTTTACATAAACCAGTGCCCTGTAATTAGGTGCATATACATTGATAATCATTATATCTTCCTGTTGAATTGATCCCTTAATGATTATATAGTCCCCTTTTTGTCTCTCACCCAGATTGTTCTCTCGCGCTCTCTCTCTCTCTCTTTTTTTTTTTTTTTTTGACTAAGTTGGGAAGTATTCCACACAGCTGAGTGGAATTGAGGGTAGTTGATGTATGAAATCTGGCCCCTGTGGGTATTCATCTGCTTACCCCTGGGACCACACAAAGAGTTTATGCAGCCCTCAGTGTGGTTCAAATTTCTCTGCAGTCTCTCACCAGGTTGCCCAGGTTACCGAGTTTGTGTACTCGTGAGTTCTCTCGCCCACCCCTCAGATTTTTCACAGTCTCAGTTCATTAGCTCCACACTTTCACTAGGTCTTAACCTCCTGTTATTTCTCCCCACCAGAGTCAGGTTTTTCTTCTTGGCTAATAACGGGTACCACTTTACATACGTAAAATGGTGCCTACTCTTTGTCTTGCTTGGCTTTGTAAGGTGAGTGGAGAGAGAGGCTAATGTCCGTGCCAGTTCCCCTTATTTATTCGTTTTTTTCTCTCCTCTAGTCAGCCTGGTGAACTTTCCCCATTGGGGCTTCAGGCCTCGTTTCCTGTAGGCTCTTTCTGCCTTTCCCCGCCAATGTCTCAGGTTACCGAGGTTTTTGTCTCACCTCCCCTTCCAGCGCTGTGCGCAGACTCTGCAGCTCGGCTCCCACAGCTTGGCTTCCACGCGGTGGGTGACCTTGCTCTCCCCGTAGGTCCTCTGTGTCACATCCACTAGATTCGGAAAAGTTTCCTCTGCAATTTTTTCCTGAGCCTTTTCCTGAGGCTACAGTAACTCCACTATTATTAAACTATCTTTTCCCGGACTGTTGGTTTGCGTCCTCACTATTCTGCCATCTTGGCTCTGCCTCTAATTGATAATTTTTAATAATATATACTGTTCATGAGCTTCTTGAAGACTTCTCATATGCATGGATTTCAACATATTTTGCACCAAAATAAATGTATTTGTAATTCTATTTCCATGAAATTTTTGAAGTTCTCCCATGTTTTTGGAGAGGTTAGAGGAGGAATAAAATAATTTTCAAGTATAAAGTTTTTCCCCAAGAGAAGATCCTCCTTTGTCTTTAGTGTCTGAGTCTTCTCCAGAAGTTGGGAAATTTTTATTATGTGTTTTTTTAAAAAGATCTATTTATTTACTTGACAAGCATGGTGATCTGGACAGAGAGGGAGAGACAGACACAGATCTTGGATCTTCTGGTTCACTCCCTAAATGACCTCAACAGCAAAGTATGGGTTGGAATAAATCCAGGAGCCTGCAATGATACCTGGGTCTTCACTTAGATGGCAGTAATCCAAGTACTTGGACAACCTTCTGTTATTTTAGCAGACAGCTGGATCAGAAGTAGAGTGCCTGAAATTCAAACCAGCACTCTGATCTGGGATGCTGCTGTCCCAGGAGGCAGCCTATCTCACTGTGCCAAAACAGTGTCCCTTACTTCGATTTTAAAAATATACACAAATTGCCCACTTAGTTTATCGAGTTTCTAATATTTCAGTAATTTTTTCCAATAATATAGTCCCTTTCAATAAGATTCAGTTTAAATCAGGCCACAATGATGCTTTTGGCATTATCAGTTGTTTATTTGGTAAACTGACAATGAAACCACATCTGCTAATAACTGTCCATTTCAGAGCTGTCATCAAATCTCTTGAACACATTTATATTCTCATTCTGTATTTCTTTCTAGTGTACTGTGCATCACAGTTACTCACATTTCTATAGTGCTTTGTGGATTCTTCAGGTTGATAGTGATTCTCTCCAGCTCTGTTGATGTCTGGAAGTCCAGATGTACTCTAAGAGGTTTTGCTGTAAGAAGTATTAATGGGATTTCTTGAATTTCAGGCATAGCCAAACTTAGTTTTTACCATTACGAAATGAAGATTCTTGATATTTTCACTCTTCCCATAGCAGTGACTCCATGCCTCTGATGAATTCAGTGATACCACTACAGTGGTGATTGCTTACCTGTATACTTACATTCCTGTAATTTTAAGTATATTCATTCTATACTTGATAGGTTATTAGAATCAATTCATGTAAGGAAGTGCATGACTACTTTTCTTGACTTTTGGCACTTTTCTTGCTCCATTGCAGCTCATTTTCCTTGATAAATAGCACCTAGATGGAATAGAATAACTTTGTAGAACTTTAAATAGAATGCCTAAAATTCCAAAGGGAAATACCTTTTTGACCCTGGAAGTGCCTATAGTTTGGCAACAAAGCATAGTACAGAAAGAGGATTGAAGTTGATGAGTTTAGAAAGGCAAATTTTTAATTATTTTTGAACGCAGGTTTTAGGCTTTGTAGTATGCAGAACTGGTCTGATCCTTAAACAGCCATGCCCAGGAAATCTTGTGGGAAACAGGCAATGCCATTTACCCAAATAAGAGAACTGCCAAACTAGAGCAGGGTGTTCTGAAAGTTCAGATTCTACCTTAGTGACAATGAAGGGTATGCCTTTAAACTTTTTCTAAAAAGATAAATTTTGAGGAATGTTTGTCAGTCCTTTATTTATTATGTAGTAATTGAGCTCTGTTGCATGTAGGGACTAAAATAAAGTTGTACAGATAATGCCAACGCTGCTTTCATTACCGTATGGCTAGTGCTGCTATGAATTATAAAAGGAGGTAGACAAATGTACAAAGAGGAACAAATTAGATGACAGGTATTGAGTTGTGTTTTGCAACTGTATGTAATTGGAAATTCAACCTACACTATGAGAAATATTGACAATGAAGCAGCTTATATATTATGTACAGCTATATAAAAAGCATTCTGATAGAAGTTAGTCCCACATCTAAGGAAATAAATTTATCAAAATAATTTCACCTCTCCATTGTGTTTTCAATTGCACATTTATTTCACCTAAACAATTATGATCATCTCTTAGTTAAAAACTAATATATGACAGTTGAGTAGCTTACTAACTTCTTGTTTCAAGATATATAAGTGCTTGAAAATAATGTAGAAGTCTGCCCACTGAATGAAAGGACTGCATCACCATCTACTAGTTTTGTAAATACCAGCAAAACCCTCTCATTAGTCAAACTTTTTATTTAAAATTCTCATTTCCTATATTTCTACATGTTGTCAGAAAAAAATTGTTCTCTTGAGTAACGCTGTATATAAAGTAGCATGTATGATGACAGAGTGAGTTATAAAATAATTGTATGATTTATCTATCCATCCATCACCTAATCATCCATCCTTCCATCCATCTTTCTTTACCTTTAATATTTTCTTATGTCTGAAAGATATTTACATTCTGTTTAAAGGACTTTTATAATGACATAAGGGAAGAAGTTTCCTTCTTGCCAGAATAAAATATTGATTTGTTTTTGTTGTTTTAACTAGAAGTATACAGCATTAACTATGCAAACTCTTGAATAATCAGAGTTGCTTGCAGTTCACTTGATGTAATTGTGTGCTGTATATCTCAATTAATCTTGCAGGCTATTGCTAATCACATTCCCACCAGGCAGGATCACACAACTCACAGAGCCAGGATTATTAAAATCCATATTTCAAGTTAACAGCCATGTGGGTGAGATTAGTTCCTAAGTAGTAATGCACCTGCCATAAATTCCTCCTCTCTGTTATCTTCTAAAATACTGCTCTGTCAGAAGATGAAAACTACATGATGCACAATCAGAACCAGCTTATATTCATTTTTTAGTATTGGTCAAGTAAAATTTACCCTCAACCTGCACTGACTTTAGATGCACCAAAGCTAAGTGCTTTGTAGGCTTTGTGCATGAAATGTGATATAGGCCAAAGTGATCCAGTTCCCTTGTATAACATAATCATTTTCACTTTAACCTACAGTCCTAAAGCCACCTAAATGAAAATAATAACTAAGAACTACAGCACCAAAAACTATTGCCCATTTGATTATCTAAATTAAATTTTCTTTCAACTTTATTAAAAATGTAAGACTCCTGAGTAACCTACACAGTGTTACATGAGTTTATAATAAAAATCAAATTCACTAGAATGAGCATAAAAATGTATTAAGGTTCAAAATTTTCCAGTATTAGTCTCATCTCTGTTGTTAAGTGCATAACTTTGAGCTTGTTTCACAGTCTAACTCTTTTTCATAGGGATGGGGTCAAATTTACAATTGCCTTTGTTGTCTTCAATCTAAGAGTCAATCACCTAAAAGAAATCACCTAGAAGAAAATGGAGAATAAAATTCAATCTTAATAACCTGAATATGAATTACACCTGTGTGACAGATACCAGGATACCTTTATTCTCTGTGTTAAAATGTTTAGTATTCCCCTATGATCTCTCAGCAAATATCTCAAATATTCTGTTACAATATTTATTCTATGAATATTAAAGGAAGTTTTAAAATGTCCCCATTTTTATCCAAAATGGCAAATCATCCATTTTTCTCATTATTAATTAAATAATGGCATTTATAAATACTTGAAAAGGTAAGGACTTCCATAATCTCTTTTGAAAGAATCCTTGAAATCTGTGTGCTATGTGGGTCTGGAGTTATTATTAATGTACTTAGTTTATCACTAAATTTTTTCTGTATCCTTTTTTTTGAAAAAGAACTTTCAGTATGAAAGTGAGCAGACTTCAGAGGTCAAACTTGAAAATCTAGAAAATAAATTGTGACCAAGACCACTATTCTTGAGAGATATTCCCTGGCTTAGAATAAAGTTCACATCTTTCCTGCTATGTGAAAAATAGGGAAAATATTTCAGCTATGGAAAATGAATATACCTTTAGAACTAAAATGTTCAGACCTTTTTAAGAAAATGAATGTTAATCCTTCCTGTTGAGTTGCTATGGTTTTCACATATATATACATAGAGATACCTTAAATAGTTTTACCTCCTTAAGAATTTCAAAGCTTTAAAAATATACATTTGATACTTGCATGACAAAACCACAATAATACCACTTAGTATGTCATGGTCAGTCAATCAACATTAAACTAGATGATTAAAAGACAAAAATACAAATATTAATGTTGACAAGTGGTTTAACATTCTCCTCTATGTACAAAATAATTCAGAATTCTAATTAAGTATCTGAAAAAAGTAAATCTCTGATCTTACAGTGTTTATGCATTGCCAAGCTGTTAAATACAGCTAAACATTGCATATTTCCTCTTAAGTAGTGTTTTATATCCTTTCTCATATTTGATGAGAAGTACAGGAGGGTAAAGGAGAAAGAGTCACAACATCTCTTTTGCCAGACTCACCAACATTTGTAAAATCAATGAAATTGAACACCCTGAGGTCATTTTTGAGTCACTCTCCTCATTTTCTTTATTCAGAATTACAAGTCCTGCCAAACCTAAATTTACTAGTCCTCTCTTTCCTTTATGCTACCCTTATCTGTTCCACACTAAAAATGTATTCTGCCAGATTGGTAAGAATCTCTTCACAATCATTGTTTCCATCCTAATTCAGCTTCCTCCTGATGACGAAATATTTTTCCAAAACAAACAGAAATTGAATTTGTCACCACTCGTCCAGCTTTACAAATGATACTTAAGTATATGCTACACACAGTGTTGCTCCCCCATTCGCGGAGGAACGACACGGACCCTGCGCTGTTCTCTTTGCCTGGCCCTTCCTGGGTTAGCTGCCGTTCCCTCACTCGCGGAGGAAAGACGCCGTCCTGGGTTAGCTGCCGGCCCCCTCTGCCTCCACAGAGGGGCGGCACCCCCGCCGCTTTCCCCGCTTCTGCAGAGGAGCGGCACACCGCTAGCCGGCTCTCTCAGGGATTGCTCAGATGTTCCTCAGATGTTGCTGGTGCATACTGTCTCTCTCCTCCTTTATAGTCCTCTTCCACCAATCCCAACTCTGCTGCCCACACGCTGAGCACACTGCTCTCCTCCAATCAGGAGCAGGATTAGCTCCTGAAGCTTATTGGTTGAATTGGTGAGGCAGCTGTGTAGAAGTTGTTTACTCCTTCTCAGTGCCATATGGTGGGAGATCAGATGCATAGAATTAGTCTTAGTTCCAGTAATTTAGTCTAGTCTCAGTTTCTCCCTACACACAGGGACAGAGAAAGGTAGTCATCATTATAAAGAATGTGAAAGCATAAAATCTCCTAGTAAAAGTACAAATAAAATGCAGAACAAACAATAGGAATATTTTTAGAAACGTGGCAGGACCTAGACATTACTTAACAGTAATAATCTTGAATGAAAATGGCCTAAGTTTTCCAATTAAAAGATAAAGACTGGGGCCAGCGCTGTGACATAGCAGGTTAAAGTCTTCATCTGCAGTGCCAGCATTTCAAATGGGTGCCAATCTGAATCCTTGCTTCCCCACTTCTGATCCAGCTCCCTGCTAATAGCCTGGGAAAGCAGTGGAAGATGGTCCAAGTGCTTTGGCCCCTGCACCCACATAGGAGACCTGAAGAAGCCATTTGGCCATTTGGGGAGTGAACCAGTGGATGGACGACCTCTCTCTCTCTCTCTAATTCTGTCTTTCAAATAAATGAAACTTTAAAAAAAATCTTCCAAAATTTGATACAGCCTGGTTGAATAGATTAAAAAACAAGACCCACCTATTGGCTACTGCACACTTCGCCAAACAAAGATAGATACAGACTGAAAATGACAAGTTGGTTAAAGATATTTCATGCTAACAGAAAGCAAAAATGAGGTGGAGTAGCCATCCAACTATCAGATGAAATAGACTTAAACTGTTAGAGAAAAAGAAGGGCATTTTATAATGATTAAGGATCTATTTAACAGGAAGATGTGACTATAGTAAAGTATATGCACCAACAGCATGGTGTTTGACTATTTAAAACAAATGTTAATGAATCTAAAGGGAATCATAGATTCCAATTCAATAATAATGAGAGACTTCAACATCCCACTTTCATCAATGCACAGATAAAGTGGACAAAACATAAACTAAGAAACAACAGAGAAAATCTACACTATGAACCAAATGGACCTTATTGGTATCTATATAACCTTTCATCCCAAATGTGCAGAATGCATGTTAGTTTCATTAGTGTGTGGAACTTTCTCTAGGATAGACCATATACTGACCATAAAGCAAGTCTCAGCAAATTAAAAATAATACCCAAAATAGCATATGTTGTTTCTGACCACAATGGAATGAAACTGGAAATTAATAACACAAACATGAAAGCACATGGAGACCAAACAACATGCTCTTGAATGAATAGTGGGTCATAGAAAATAGAGAAATGAAAAAATATGTGGAAACAAATGAAGATGACAACACGACATATCAAAACTTAATGGATACAGCAAAAAGCAGTATTAAGGGGGAAGTTTATAGCAATTAGTGCCTAAATCAAGAAATGCTAAAGGCACTATTATCTAACATTGCATCTAAAATATAGGATAGGTGCCAAATAAAACAGCTATCAATGCATCTCAAGATACTGGAGAACAAGAAAAAAACAAACCCAAAATTGATAGGAGGAAAGAATTAGAGAAGAAAGAAAATTTAAACCAAAGAAATGATTCAAAAGATAAGTGAAATGAAGAGCTGGTTTTTTGAAAAAAATAAACAAATTGATACATCATTGGCCCAACTAACCAAAAAACAGGGATGGGAATGAGAAGAAGACTGAAGTTAATACAATCAGAGATGAAATAGAAGATGTTACAGTGGATACCACAGAAATGAAAAAAAAAAAAAAACCATCAGGGTTTACTACAAAGAGATATATTCAACAAATTGGAAACTAAAGAAACAGGTAGATTTCTGGACACATAAGATCTTTCAAAATTGAGTCATAAAGACATAGAAAATCTAATAGACCAATAACCAAGACTGAAATTGAATCAGTTATAAAGGCTCTCCCAACAAAATAACCCAGGACCAGATGGCTTCACTGTTGAATTCTACCAGATATTTAAAGAAGAGTTAATTCCCATTCTTCTCAAAATATTCAGAAAAACTGAAATGAAGGGAATCCTTGGGGACTCCCTCTATGAGGCCAATATCACCTAAATACCAAAACCAGAAAAAGACACAACAAAGAAAGAACTACAGAATAATATCCCTGATGAACATAGCTGTAAAAACCCTCAACAAAATACCAGCTAATTGAATCAAACAACAATCAATCACATGGACCAAGTGATATTTATCTCTAGTATGCAGGGATGGTTCAACATATACAAATCAATAAACTGGATATATCACATTAACAAACTAAAGAATTTTAAAAAATATAAATTTCCTCAATAGATGCAGAGAAAGCATTTGCTAAAGTACAATATTCTTCCATAATAAAGCGTTAATTGAGTATGGAAGGAACATTTCTCAACATAATCAAGGCATATACAACAAACCCATAGCAAGCATCACATTAATGGGAAAAAGTTGGAAGCATTTCCACAAGATCTGAAACCAAACAAGGATGTCCACTTTCATCATTACTATTCAATATAGTTATGAAAAGTTTTTTGGGCAAGGGCAAAAATTCAAAGGAATAGAAGTTGGAAAGGGCATGTAAATTAGCCCCATTTTCAGATGGCATTATACTATATACGGTGGAACCAAATGAATCCAGAAAGAGACTACTGGAACTCATAGGAGAGTTTAGTAATATTGCATGATATAAAATCAGCACACAAAGAATCAATAGCCTTTGTATACAGGAACAATGCCATGGCTGAGAAAGAATTGTTAGGTCAATACCATTCATAATAACTACAAAAATTTAAAGAATTTGGAGTAAACTTAAACAAGGAGATGAAAGATTACTACAATGAAAATTATAGAACATTAAAGAAATAGAGACAACAAAAAGGAGAAAATCTTCCATGTTTGTGTATTGGAAGAATTAATATCAAAATGTCCATATTGCCCAAAGCAATTTAGAGATCAATACAATCCCAATCAACATACTTAGGACATTCTTCTCAGATCTTGAAAAAAAAAAAAAAGATGCTAAGATTCATATGGAAACACAAGAGACCCTGAATAGCTAAATCAATCTTAACAAAAACAAAGCCAGAGGCATCACAATACCAATTTCAAGACAAACTACAAGGCAATTATAATCAGCCTGAAACTAGCATAAAGATAGACATATAGACCAATGGAACACATTGGAAATCCCCCAGATTTATCCAAACATCTCCAATCAACTAATCTCTGACAAAAAACCAAGAACTGTCTCTCTAGAAAGGACTGTTTCTTCAACAAATGGTGTTAGGATACACGTGCAAAAGTAAGAAACTAGAACCCCTACCTTACACCTCACATCTAATGCAAAAATAAACTCAAAATGGATCAAGGTTCTAAATATCCAAATCTATGACTTTGTACCATCAAATTATTAACAGAGAACCTTGGGGAGCAACATATGAAGCAACATATGAAGTCCCTGTGTATCTATATACAAACCACAAACAATCTGAAAGTAAATTATATGACACAATTGTTTTATTAAAAAAGAATAGCACCTGTCTGAACTTGAGTAATTATTTTAAAAATGCTATGGATGAATGGTGAGAAGCATGGGATCAGAGCTCCAGCTAGCACGATCAGGTGCTGGTGAGGGCCCTGTAACAAGTTGTAGACTGCCGACTTATCCTTAAGTGACAGGAAAGTGCTAGAAAAGTCTGTACCGTCTGCTTGCAGGTTACACTACCTCCTCACAACTTGAACTACCTGCCAACATATCGGAAGTTAGGATTTTAACATATATATCTATAGAGACAGATATTCTTTCCACAACAGTATCATCAGAAAGGGTTAATGCTATTTAAGTATTGTAGGAAAGTATAGAGAAATAATTTTTAATATGATAGAGAATATTTCTACTGAAATTTTCATTAACAAATTTAGCATTACTGGTTTAGAATATTTTAATAAATGGCATTAATATTTGATTGAATGAAATTATACCTAGGGTAGATTCCCATCCAACCAGATAATACATTGGCAGTATTTACTTGAGTATGTAATGTAATTTCGCAGCCTAAATTTTTTAAAAAATGTATATGACATCTATTATGATATGGAATTTGACAATATACAAATATGTAAAGCATCTTACAAAACAATAAGTAATTTTAAAATGACTGCTGTTACTACTTACAGGAAAGAATATAAAATTGTGCTTTGTGTAGTCACACTGATTTAAATACAATAACTTTTTTTATTTATTGGCAATGCAATCCCTTCTCATAATGTCATATTTCTCTTGTACACAGTAAAAAAAAATACTGGAATTAAACACTATGGGATGGTGTTTGCATTCAGGCCTACTATTCCTTAGCTGTGATTTCCCTTATGAATTCCTTTACATTTTTGGTGCTGGGAAAATTGGATTTCCACGTGCAGAATCATGAAGCAAGACCCCTACCTTTCACCTTACACAAAAATTCACTCAACATGGATTAAAGACTTAAATCTATGACCTGACACCATCAAATTATTAGAGAGCATTGGAGATACCCTGTAAGATATAGGTACCAACAAAAACTTCCTAGAAAAGACCCTGGAGGTGCAGGCAGTCAAAGCCAAAATTAACATTTGGGATTGCATCAAATTGAGAAGTTTCTGTACTGCAAAAGAAACAGGAGAGTGAAGAGGCAACCAACAGAATGGGAAAAAATATTTGCAAACTATGCAACTGATAAAGGGTTGATCACCAGAATCTACAAAGCAATCAAGAAACTCCACAACATCAGAACAAACAACCCACTTAAGAGATGGGCCAAGGACCTCAATAGACATTTTTCAAAAGAGGAAATCCAAATGGCCAACAGGCACATGAAAAAATGTTCAAGATCACTAGCAATCAGGGAAATGCAAATCAAAACCACAATGAGGTTTCACCTCACCCCGGTTAGAGTGGCTCACATTCAGAAATCTACCAACAACAGATGCTGAGAGGATGTGTTGAAAAAGGGACACTAACCCACTGTTGGTGGGAATGCAAACTGGTCAAGCCACTATGGAAGTCAGTCTGGAGATTCCTCAGAAACCTGAATATAACCCTACCATTCAACCCAGCCATCCCACTCCTTGGAATTTACCCAAAGGAAATGAAATTGGCAGACAAACAAGCTGTCTGCACATTGTTTATTGCAACTCAATTCACAATAGAAGACTTGGAACCAACCCAAATGCCCATCAACAGTAGACTGGATAAAGAAATTATGGGACATGTACTCTATCGAATACTATACAGCAGTCAAAAACAATGAAATCCGGTCATTTGCAACAAGATGGAGGAATCTGGAAAACATTATGCTGAGTGAATTAAGCCAGTCCCAAAGGGACAAATATCATATGTTCTCCCTGATCGGCGACAACTAACTAAGCAGCAAAGGGCAAACCTGTTGAAGTGAAATGGACACTATGAGAAACAGTGACTTGATCTGCTCTTGTCCTGACAGTTGATGTACAATGTAATACTTTATCCATTTTAGTGTTTTTTTGTTTTGTTCTAGTACTATTGGTTGAACTCTGTAATTAACACATAATTATTTTTAGGTGTTTAAATTTTAACTGAAAAGTGATCCCTGTTAAATAGAAGATCTGGCTGCTCCACTTCCCATCCAGCTCTCTGCTATGGCCTGGGAAACATTTTTAAATTGAACATGGATACATATTTGGAAATTTTTCTAAGTATTTCTAAATTCAGCAATATTTCAGTTAAACTAGAATGTTTTTTAAAGATTCATTTATTTATTTGAAAGTCAGATTAACACAGAGAGAGGAGAGGCGGAGAGAGAAAGAGAGGTCTTCCATTCACTGATTCACTCCCCAATTGGCCGCAACGACCAGAGCTGTGCAGATACAGAGTCAGGAGCTTCCTGCAGATCTTCCCATGCAGATGCAGGGGCCCAGGGACTTGGGCCATCTTCTGCTTTTCCAGGCCTAGGCAGAGCTCTGGATTGGAAGTGGAGCAGCTGGGACTCAAACTTGCGCCTTATGGGATGCTGGCGCCACAGGTGCCAGCCCCGACTGTTAAATTATGATGAGAATAGACTATCCTTACTCCAGGGATTGGTTTTGGATCCTTGATCAAACATGAGTTGGCTGTAGATGATTGGGTTGATTTCTGGTGTTTCTATTCTGTTCCATTGTTCTATCCATCTTTTTCTGTATCTGTACCATGCTGTTTTGATAACAACTGCCCTGTGTGTGTCCTGAAATCTGGTATTGTGAAGCCTCCACCTTCGTTTTTGTTGTACAAGATTGCTTTAGCTATTTGAGGTCTCCTGTGTCTCCATATGAATTTCAGCATCATTTTTCCAGATCTGAGAAGAATGTCTTCGGTATCTTGATTGGTATTGCATTGAATGTATAAATGGCTTTTGGGAGAATGAACATTTTGATGATATTGATTCTTCCAATCCAGGAGCATGGAAGATTTTTCCATTTCTTGGTATCCTCTTCTATTTCTTTCTTTAAGGTTTTGTAATTTTCATCATAGATGTCTTTAACATCCTTGGTTGAGTTTATTCCAAGGTATTTGATTGTTTTTGTAGCTATTGTGAATGGGATTGATTGATCTTATAAGTTCTTTCTCAGCCATGGCATTGTCTGTGTATACAAAGGCTGTTGATTTTTGTGCATTGATTTTATACCCTGCTACTTTGCCAAAATCTTCTATGTATTCCAATAGTCTCTTAGTAGAGTTCTTTGGGTCCCCTAAATAAAGAATCATATCATCTGCAAAGAAGGATAGTTTGAGTTCTTCCTTCCCAATTTGTATCCTTTAATTTCTTTTTCTTGCCTAATAGCTCTGGCTAGAACTTCCAGAACTATATTGAATAGCAGTGGTGAGAGTAGGCATCCCTGTCTGGTACCAGATCTCAGTGGAAATGCTTCCAGCTTTTCCCCATTCAATGGGATGTTGGCCATGGGTTTTTCATAGATTGCTTTGATTGTATTGAGGAATGTTCCTTCCATACCCAGTTTGCTTAGAGTTTTCATCATGAAAGGGTGTTGTATTTTATCAAATGCTTTCTCGGTGTCTATTGAGATAATCATATGGTTTTTCTTCTGCAGTCTGTTAATGTGGTGTATCACATTGATTGTCTTGCGCACATTGAACCATCCTTGCATACCAGGGATAAATCCCACTTGGTCTGGGTGGATGATCTTTCTGATGTGTTGTGGCATTCTATTGGTGAGAATTTTATTGAGGATTTTTGCATCTATGTTCATCAGGGATATTGGTCTGTAATTCTCTTTCAATGCTGCATCTTTTTCTGGCTTAGGAATTAAGGTGATGCTGGCTTCATAGAAAGAATTAGGGAGGATTCCCTCTTTTTCGATTGTTCTGAATAGTTTGAGAAGAATTGGAGTTAGTTCTTCTTTAAATGTCTGGTAGAATTCAGCAGTGAATCCATCTGGTCCTGGGCTTTTCTGTGTTGGGAGGGCCTTTATTACTGTTTCAATTTCTGTCTCAGTTATGGGTCTGTTTAGGTTTTCTATGTCTTCCTGGTTCAATTTAGGTAGGTTGCATGTGTCCAGGAATCTATCCATTTCTGATAGGTTTCCCTGTTTGCTGGCATACAGGTCCTTGTAGTAATTTCTGATGATTCTTTTTATTTCTGTGGTGTCTGTTGTTACGTTTCCTTTTTCATTTCTGATTTTATTGATTTGGGTCTTTTCTCTTTTTAGTTAGTTGGGCCAATGGGGTGTCAATTTTGTTTATTTTTTCAAAAAACCAGTTTCTCGTTTGGCTGATTTTTTTTTTGATTCAATCCTGTTGATTTCTTCTCTGATTTTAATTATTTATTTCTCTTCTCCTATTAGATTTGGGTCTGGTTTGCTGCAGATTTTCTAGATCCTTGAGATGCAGTGAAAGCTCATCTCTTTGGTGCCTTTACAATTTCTTGATGTAGGCACCTATTGATATAAACTTTCCTCTTAACACTGCTTTTGCTGTATCCCATAAGGTTTGGTATGTTGTGCTGTTATCCTCATTTACTTCCAGAAAATTTTTGATTTCTCTTTTAATTTCTTCTATGACCCATTGTTCATTCAGGAGCATGTTGTTCAATCTCCATGTGTTTGCATATGCTCTAGGGATTCCTGAGTTGCTAATTTCCCCCTTCATTCCTTTATGGTCTGTGAGGCTGCATGGTATGATTCTAATTCTTTTGAATTTGCTGTGACTTGCTTTATGGCCCAGTATGTGGTCAATCCTAGAGAAGGTTCCATGTACTGCTGAGAAGAATGTAAATGCTTTCTGTGTAGGATGAAAAGTTCTGTAGATATCTGTTAGATCCATTTCGGCTATAGTGTTTAAATCTACTGTCTCCTTGTTGATCTTCTGTCCTGTTGATCTGTCTATTTCTGAGAGTGGAATATTGAAGTCCCCAGTACTATTGTATTGGGGTCTAAGTCTCCCTTTAAGTCCCTTAACAAATCTTTTAAATAAACCGGTGCCCTGCAATTAGGTGCATATACATTGATAATCATTATATCTTCCTGTTGAATTGATCCCTTAATCATTATATAGTCCCCTGTTTTTCTTTCCTAACAGTTTTTGTGGTAGTTTATGTTGTCTGATATTAAGATGGCTACGCCATTTTTGTTGGCATGGTATATCTTTTTCCAGCCTTTCACTTTCAGTCTGTATGCATCTTTGTTGGAAAGATGTGTTTCTTGTAAGCAGCAAATAGATGGGTTTTGTTCCTTAACCCAGTCAGCCAATCAGTGTCTTTTAACTGGACAGTTCAGGCCATTAACGTTCAATGTGACTATTGATAAGTAGTAACTTTGCCCTGCCATTTGCCAAAGATATTTTCTAATATATGTTTTAACTTTCTGTGATCTTTTGCTGTAAAGGATTCCTTTGTTCACCTTCTTTCATATTGATGATCGTGTTTCTGTGTTTCTATATGACTTCCATAGCCTTGGCAACTCATGACAAGAGCCTAGGGTGATTTCTGATGCCATAAACAAGAGAGTCAATTTGTTAAGTCAACAACGGGAGTCCTTGTGCACTTATTCCTCATGTAGGATCTCTGTCCTTAATGTGCTGTACATTATGATTTAATGCTATAACTAGTACTCAAACAGTATTTTTTACTTTGTGTTTCTATGTGGGTGCAAACTGTTGAAATCTTTACTTAATATATGCTAAAGTAATGTTCTGTATATAAAGAGAATTGAAAATGAATCTTGATGTGAATGGAAGGGGAGAGGGAGTGGGAAAGGGGAGGGTTGCGGGTGGGAGGGATGTTATGGGGGGGATGCCATTGTAATCCATAAGCTGTACTTTCAAAATTCATAATCATTAAATAAAAGTTAAAAAAATTATTATGAGAAAGGAGTACACTGTTCTGGGGTTCTCTTGTATCATAGGATGTCTGTAAATGATAATATATTAGGTATTTCTCTTACATAAGAAACTTGAAAAAGATCTTGAATGTTTTCACCATAAAGAAATGTAAATGTTTAAGATAGATTTGTGTACCCTTTTTGGACATCTCACAATGAATACATAATGAAGACATCCCAAATATGAAGCAGGTTTTAATGTTCAGTAAAACATTTACAAAAATTAAAAGGCAAAACAGTAACTTTTTAATAAGCAAATAATGTCTTCTGTGTCTGTTTTGGGCAAATTTTAAGGAAAGCTTAAAAGTTATGACGTATACAATGCATGGTTTGAGTTTGCATTAGTTGCTGTTTTATGAAGTCAAAGATATTGAAGGAATTCAAGCCCTTTGTGGTTTTTGCTGAGGGAAGGGATTAGAGAAAGGCCCTTAGGTTTAGAGTTGCATATTAGAAAACGATCTAATGAAAGTTGATTGCTGAGAAGTTTTGAAGTTTATACTAGTGGAAAAATTAAATTTGAGGTTTCTGTGTTTGCCATCTTTATACATGTCTTCCTTTTCCAGAAATGTTTCTGCTCATATTATACTTTTATTGTACAACTACAAGGTAGGTTTTGAGCTAGAAACAAAGAATCTATATCCCACACAGAATTCACTGATTTTATGCCAGATCTCATTCACAAATGCCCCTCGCACGTTCCTCACTAATACAATTTACAGTCAGAGTACCTTCTATTTCTCCACTTTGGAGCCACCACTATGTCTATTCTTGTTATTCTGTCTCCCCAGTATCTATCATCTGTGACAAGAATCCTTTTCTCAACACTCCATTGAAACTTGCCCTACTCATTCGTCCAATTTTGATACTGCAGGATTCAAGTGAAGTTAAACTTTCTATACATTTTTGTCACTACTAGTCTCCTCAAACTACCAAAACTATGCAATGAGTGAGTTAGAAAGTGTGAATGTGTTATTGCTGGGTGTGAATCTGTGTTGGAAGAAGGGTAGGAAGGCTGAATATGAGCAAAAAGTGCCTACATCTCAAGTCTGATACTTTCCCAGAAAGCTTCAGTCTCACACTATTTTTATTGCTATATTTTCTATAGCAATTATCTTATTAAAAGGTATTTGGAATACTACTGAAAGATAATTTTGAATTTAGAGTATATAAAACACAGATGTCCAGTTAAATTTGAATTTCAGGTATATAAAGAATACATTTTTAGTAATAAGTTCCATGTGTTATGTGTTTCATATCAAGTAGCCATTTATTTGTAATATCTGGCAATCATAATATTATATATTATCTATATAACCTCTGAAATTCCAACAGCATCTTTGAAAGTGTTTTTGTGTTTGCTCTCATCTTATAAATAAACTTTGATTTTTTTTGAAAAAACATTTTGGAAATTTTTGCAGAAAATTAATGGACAAAAAATTTCTATAAATATGAATGATATTGCTAAATCTCTTGTTGGACCTTTCATAAATCTTACAGTATATTATTTTTTAGGATTTATGTATTTGAATTGCAGAACATCAGAGAGCGAAAGAGTGAAGTAGACAGATCTTCTGTCTGCTGGTTTATTCCCTAGTATTGTTGCAACAGCCAGGTCTGGGCCAGACCAAAACCAGGAGCTAGGTACTACATCCTGCCATATGTGTGACAGTGGCACAGATTCTTAAACCATCCTACACTGCCTTCCCACATTCATTAGCATGGAGGTGTATCGGAAGCTCAGCAGCTAGTACTGGAACCCGCACTTAGATAGGAGATACCGACATCACAAGTAGCAACTTATTCACTGTACCACAACACCATTAAGCAGGAAAATAGTCAAGGGCCATGAGCAATAATCAAGTGAAAAGATGCTTAACCTTAAACATGTAAATTTTAAATTAGCCACAACATCATTAAAACTGTAACAGTATATAATTTGTATCAATTTGTCTAAGATTTAACACAAAATTTGACAAAACTCTGCCGCAAAACTGATCCACATGGGCATTTCCTTTTTTAAAATTACCTGTGAGTTGCTAAATATAATGGGGAACATTCAGTATTTATCTTTCTTTTTATTCTTTTATTTTTTAAGAGATTGTTTTATTTGAAAGATAGTTACACAAAGAGAGAATGAATGTATGTATCGTCCATCTACTGGTTCACTCCTCAAATGGCCTCATTCACTGAGGATGGGCCAGGTTTAAGCCAGGAGCTTCATCCATATCTCCCACATGGGTGTAGGGTCTCAAGGACTTGGCCCATCTTCCACTGCCTTTTCAGGAGCATTAGCAGGGAGCTGGATTGGAAGTGGAGCACCCAGAATCTAAACTAGCACCCATATGTGATGCTAGCAGTTCAGGCAGAGGTAGTGTGTCACAGAGCTGTCCCCAGTAGTTGTATTTATGCATCTTGCTTATTTCACTCAGTATGATGTCCTCCATTTCCAACCATTTTGCTGCTAATGATAGAATTTGTTTTTTTTTTTTTATAGCTGAATAATATTCCATTGTGTGTATGAGTGTGTATGCCACATATTCTTTATCCACTTATCTCATTATGGACACATTAGTTGATTCCATATTTTGGCTATTGTGAACAGTGCTGCTATAAACATGGTGCTCCAATCATCTCTTTGACATAATGAGTTCATGTCTTTTGTGTATATACCAAGTAGTTATATCATACAGCAAGCCTATTTCTGGTTTTTAAGAAATCTCCATACTGGTTTCCACCATGGCTTCACTAACTTACCTTTCCACCAATCATGTTTACCTGTTCACCTTTCTCTACATCCTTGGGAGCACATGCTTTGAATAACAGCTATTCTGACAGGAATGACGTGATATCTCATTGTACTTTTGATTTGCATTTCCCTGATGGCCAGTGATGTTGAACTTTATTTTTTCATATATCTGTTGGCCATTTGTATTTCCTCTTTTAAGGTCCTTTGCCCATTTCTTCACTGGATTAGTTGTTTTTGTTGTTGTTGAACCTATTGAGTGATTGGTATATTCTGAATATTAATCCTTTGGATAAGTAGCTTGAATTTTTTTATGTTTTTGTGAATTCTGTAGGGTGTCTCTTCACTTTATTGATTGTTTCCTTTGAAATAAAAGTAATACATATTGAAGTACTGGGTTTGGTGGTTGTATTCGTATCCAATGTTTCAATGCCCACTATGTTGTCTTATTTTTTCTTAAAATCCAGCAAAAACAGTAGTAATGCAGTGTTAGTTTCATATGATGTTTTCTGTACAAAGCAAATATTCTCTATTTTCTTTTAATTATTTTAATAAGATAATTTTAGAGCCAAACCTGCATCAGAAAAAAAATGGTTGGGATGGAAATTGTTTTCTAATATCATAAATGTGCAAGTATATTTTCAAGTGGAGCCCAATGTACTATTAAAAATTAAGATTCCACCTCTTTCATTTCAGGGCATGAACTACCATTCCCAGAAATGGGAAGACAGTTCAAACTCTTCTACTCTAACTTTAGATGCAGTCCTGGAGAGAACACATTGTTCCCTTTTTTTGGCCAATGTATTACCAAAGAAAGCATTCTTGTTGTCTGTTTGCATTGTTAAGGAAAAAGAAAAAAGAGAATTGAATTATCTCCAAAAAAATGAGCAAAAATAGCATTTCCATGTTTGATGTTAGTCACATGTTCTTTTTTTTTTTTTTTTTTTTTTGACAGGCAGAGTGGACAGTGAGAGAGAGAGACAGAGAGAAAGGTCTTCCTTTTGCCGTTGGTTCACCCTCCAATGGCCGCCGCGGCCGGCGCGCTGCGGCCAGCGCACCGCACTGATCCGATGGCAGGAGCCAGGATCCAGGTGCTTTTCCTGGTCTCCCATGGGGTGCAGGGCCCAAGCACCTGGGCCATCCTCCACTGCACTCCCTGGCCACAGCAGAGGGCTGGCCTGGAAGAGGGGCAACCGGGACAGAATCCGGCGCCCCGACCGGGACTAGAACCCGGTGTGCCAGCGCCGCTAGGCGGAGGATTAGCCTAGTGAGCCGCGGCGCCGGCCCAGTCACATGTTCTTAATAGGATACTTATATTTTGTGAGCAGGCTTGGTAGTGGGTATGACCCTGGAATTTCTTTTAAAAACAAAATAACTTGTACCACAGCTAACTCAAAACTTTTGAGAATATATTTTTCTTCTTTGAGTATAAGAACTATATATGTTATCATAAATTAAAAGATTATTTTTGCACCTCTGAATTGCTAAAATAATCATGGTGCTAATATTACTAAATAAAAAAGAGATATTTTTTAAGATTTATTTGAGAGGTGGATATACAAAAAAAGAGGGGTAGACCGAGATCTTCCATCTGCCAGTTCATTTGCCAAATGGCTGCAATGGCTGGAGCTGGGCCTATCTGAAGCCAGGAGCCAGGAGCTTCCTCCATGTCTCCCATGCAGGTGCAGGGGCCCATGCACGTGGGCCATCCTCCACTGCTCTTTCAGGCCACCAGCAGGGAGCTGGATCAGAAGTGTAGCAGCTGGGACTTGAACCAGCAGCCACATGGGATGCCAGTGCCGCAGGTAGAGGCTTAACTTATTACCAGTGCCAAATAAAACTATATCTTAATATAGTTACACACAAATGATTGCATAACCATTTATAGAATCTGTGTTGGTAGTAGCACTGTATTGTTTTCACCAATAGGAGACATTGCATTGCGTTGTATATTCCTCATGTGTTCTAAAGATCACCCATATATACCCATTCCATTAAAAAAAAAAAAAACTTTAGCAAGCAGTATAGTATTTAATTGATATCTAATTTTCAGTGGAAGCTTATAGAAGACAAAAATCATGTAGAATATTTAGAATTTTAAGTAAGATCACACTCATTGAGCTCTGTATTACAGAAGAAATGCACATAGAAGAAGATATAGTACTGGATGGTTTAACTTTCTTATCATTTAGATAGGGAAAGGCAAAGGAAACTAACACTTAGTGACTGCCTTCCAGGTATTCTGTGTATTATGTTGGTTACTTTATGTGCATTATTTTCCTTATTCAAACAGTAATGTTTCTACTTTAAAGATAGGCATTTTTATCCCATTTGAAAGAAAAAAAATGGAGACTCAAGGAATTATAATGAAAACAGCCCAAAGTCACACCAAAGCAAAGGTGAGGTTCAAACCTAGAGCCAAGCACCGTTGAACTTACAAATCCCATGTTTGGTTGTCTATAGTCTAAAATTTGTTTGATGGAATTGTAATTATGGATACTATTAATATATCAAACCACTTGGTGTATTGAACTACTGATCGTGTTAGAGTCTCTGTCGAGTAGTTTCACTCCCAGAGACTCTTTTAAAAGATGAGTGGCACTGTTGGGAGTGATGAAGCATTAAGCTGTATCACCTGAAAGTCCACTTTTAAATACAGGCTCTGCTGTTTAACTAACGTTTTTATGTCTTGGTGTTCTCAAATGTAAAGTGGAGGTAATAATACCACCTAACTTAGGAGTTTATTAATAGGAATGAAAGACCCTTGTCCTATAGTAATGCTTAATAAATATCTAGTTCATTTGTATAAAAATATTTTTAATGCCAGATAAAAGGAAAGAACTTGGGAGGGGTGGGATGGGGAGAGGGGAAAGATAGAGAAGACTGAGTAGAATATTCTATTCAGTGGTAGTAGTAGCAAGATCTGGAAGGCTAGCATTTGGAGAAATTGCTTTTTGAGTGCCTATGTGCAAAATCTCAACAACAGCAAGAGAACTCCTGCTCATCTAGCCAACAGAGTTAAGCATATGCCTCTTCCCAGCCCTGCTAGAATACAAACACTTCCCACTCTCTGGAGAGTGGCAGCTAGAGGGCACCAAGAGACAGAATAGGCAACACCTGTCTTTAACAGCAGTGATGGCAGGGCTCTTTCAGCATTTGAGCAGGTTGTGAATGTTCCCAAGGTGAACCAGAGAAAAAAGAAGAGAGAGCACAGTGGACCCCTACTCTTAGATATCTCTGAGAGATTTCAAGAGCTTCATCACATATTCCTAAAAAAGCATGGGGTAATATAAGCATGAACACATGGACCAAAGGCAGGAAAGGAGATTTTAGATTATCTATTATTATCATGGAACAATATTGTATCTTTAAGCTGGGAGGGTCTATAACTATTTGATTCTCCTCTTGACCTTTCAAATAAATATATAAAACTTAAAATGGGTCAAGCATGGAGGTACAGAAATTAAGTTGCCATTTGAGGTACATATTCTCCATTGGAAGGCGTGGGTTTGAATTCCACCTTTGCTTCAAATCCAGCTTCCTGCTAACGTGTACCCTTGGAGGCAGTAAGTGATGGGTCATGTACTTGGGTCCTAGCCATTCACATGGGAGTCTCACGTGGAGTTCTGGGTTCTAAGTTTCAATTTGGCCCAGCCCTGGCTGTTAGAGGCATGTGGAGAGTGTATCAGTTTATGGAAGCAATCTCTCTCTCTCTTTCTCTCATTTTTGGCTTTTCAAATAAATAAGGAAATAAAACATCATAAGTCTATTTGAATTTTAATTATTAGTATTAAATAATACTAATATTAATATACATTAATATCAATATTGTATCATCATAATACATAGATTCATTAAGGTATTATTTTTTAATTTTTTTAACTTATTTTATTTTATTTAATGAACATAAATTTCCAAAGTACAGCTTATGGATTACAATAGCTTCCCCCTCCCCATAACTTCCCTCCCACCCACAACACTCCCCTCTCCCACTCCCTCTCCCTTTCCATTCACATCAAGATTATTTTTCAATTCTCTTTATATACAGAAGATCAATTTAGCATACATTAAGTAAAGATTTCAACAGTTTGCACCCACACAGAAACACAAAGTGTAAAATAGTATTTGAGTACTAGTTATAGCATTAATTAAACACCTAAGAGTAATTGTGTATTAATTACAGAGTTCAACCAATAGTTTTAAGTAGAACATAAAAAATACTAAAAGGGTAAAGTGTTAGGTTCTTTTTTTTTTTTTGGTTGTTATATAGTTTTTTTTATTTAATAAATGTGAATTTACAAAGTGCAACTTTTGTATTGTTGTGGCTTCCCCCCCCAACCTCCCTCCCTTCCGTTGCCCTCCCCTCTTCCACTCCCTCTCCCATCCTGCCCTTCATCGAGTTTCATTTTCAATTACCTTCATATACTGAAGATCAACTTAGTATATACTAACCAAGGATTTCAACAGGCTGTACTTACACAACCGCACAAGGTTTAGGGTATTGTTCGACTAGTAGTGTTGTTTTTAAGTTTCATAGTAAAACACATTAAGGACAGAGATCCTACGTGGGGAGCATGTACCCAGTGACTCAGGTTGTTGATTTAACAATTGACACTCTTATTTATGACATCAGCAATCACCTGAGACTCTTGCTAGAGCTGTCTAGGCTATGGAAGCCCCTTGAGTTCACCGACTCTGAACTTGTTTAGCCAAGGCTGTATCACAGTGGAGGTTCCTTCCTCCCTTCAGAGAAAGGCGCCTCCCTCCTTAATGGCCTGTTCCTTCTGCTGGGGTCTTGTTCACCAGGATCTTTCATTTAGATTGTTTTTTGCCACCATGTCATGGCTTTCCATGCCTGTGAGACTCTCATGGACCTTTTAGCCAGATCCGAATGTCCCAAGGGTTGATTCTGAGGCAGGAGTGCTGCCACTCTATGAGTCTGCTGTGTGTCCTGTTTCCCCCACAGAATCATTCTCTCCCTTTTAATTCTATCCTTCATTATATTATATTATTATATATTATATATCATATTATATATTATATATTATATTAATATACATTAATATTAATATTGTATCATAATAATACATAGATTCATTAAGGTATTCTTGAATCATGAACTCTTCATACTGCATATCCCTGAATTATTCCTTTCTACAAATAACATGTATTATGTTAAGAAAGTAAACTTTGTTGGGCAAAATCATCTAAATGACAGAACATTAGCTTTTACAAATTAATTTTATATTGTTTGATAAAGAGAAATGTATATCCTTAGTGCAAGACTATAAGCTCCCTTCCCAAATAAATGTAACATTATTCATTTTCTACTATGGCTTGAGTCATACAGCTTCCAGGAAACACATTGAGAAGGTATTCTTTGTGAAATGACCTTAAGAAATGTGTTGGCTTTTGTTTTCTATATCTTATAATGTAACATTCCATTGAAACGCTGCAATTTTATGGTTTTTCCTTGCTTCAGTTCTGAGTTCTTTTGGGTCAGCAACTATATTGTTTATCCTTTTTGAACCCCTAACAATACCTAGATGAGCAACATGCCCATGAACATTCCTAAAAATATTAACTATCAGTAGATACACCATCCAATTTTTTTCTCTTCCCACTAGACTTTACTGTAGCATTTTGCTTTTATTTCATATATTTTTAAATTTATATTTGTCTTATTTACTTGAGAGAGAGGGGGAGAGAGAAAATGAAACCGTCTGCTCCTTCACTCACAAGAACCAGAGTTGGACCAGGTTTGCCATGAGGTGAAATGGAGGCAGCGCCCAAACCCAGGTACTGCAATATTGGACACAGGTATCTCAAGCAATATCTTAACTGTCATGCTAAAAGCCCAACCCTATGATAACATTTAAAAGTGGTGGTTTTTCTTTCCGTAAAAAAAAAATATTTTGAAACCTCCTATGTCTTCAATGATATTCTGACATCTTTTCTTCTACTTTTCTGCAACTCTTCTCATTATCCAGAGTTTTCTTTTTATATCTTCAGCTGGTGTTGATCACTTACCTCTGGTGCTCCTCCATGCAAGTCTCATATGCCTGTTAACCTCGGTATGTTCTGCCCCAACTCGCACTTCCATCATCAGAGAAATGTACATTCTTCATTTCAAACTACATACAACCTTTGGAGACTGGAATAAGCCTGCCACCCTCAGGGTTCACAGTATTAATACTGCAGCCAACTGTTGTGTATGGCTAAGGGTAGAGCTTCCAGTACTTTGAAGTGTTTTGTTTTAAAAAATTGCTTAAATAATTTAAATTAGGAAAATAATATATCCTAAGAGTAGGAAAAAGGAAGACCTTTCTCTCTCTCTGTCTCTCACTGTCTAACTCTACCTGTCAAAGAAAAAAAAGAGTAGGTTTTTAGAATGGCTAAGATTTTGAATAGCCATCAATTAACATTTTTAAATGGAAGTATTTTATTATCAAGCACTGTGCAGTGTGTAGTGCATGTTGGAGAAAATGCACACGATAAAAGACAAAGTTCCATACTCAAAGACCATGCCAAGAGACAAAGGGAAGAAACTGTGCTTTCATTGTTTTTTTTCTTTCTTCCTTATTTAGTAGCATCAATGAAATTAAAATCACTCAGTCTTCCAATTGTTTTTGTCCACTTATTGCCCTATAGAATTTAATCAACATGATGTATGTCTGTATTTGCTGTTTTTAGAAGGACTGCCAATTATTTTTTCTGTCCTATTATAATAATACTTGGCAGTCTGTACTGTTCTGGTTTTATTGTTATAACCTTTCTATGTTGATTGAACTTTCTAGAAAAAAATAAATCCATGATTTTCAGCATTTTTCTTAATTCAGAAGATTAAGAGAAATACTGGTATACACAACAGATTATTAATAATGATACACATTCCTTCGTTCTAATTATTTAAAGTGCTGTAACAGATTTTCAGAAGCATTTCCTGCTTATAAAAATGTGGGGAAGTCACTGTTAGAGATTTATGGGTATGCATTGCTAATAAAATGCTATCAAGAATATAAAAACTATATATAAAACATCAGACTGTAGTATTTCCACTATGTCTTTGGAGGGAGAAGATATATGTATGTGTGTGTTTTGGTGTCATTTTTTTAGTAAACACGTGCTCTTAAATCTAACTCTTTAAATTTACACATTTCACACAACATTTATTCAGTTGAATGCAGGTAAATCAGAGATAACATAAAGTGGGATCTAAAATATGATTTTAAAAGGAATGATAGCAAGACAAAAAAATTGCAATACCAAAATTAATTTTCTTCAAATGCATATAGAAGGGCAATGGCTGTAATTTATTTATGTATTCTCTCACTCTGGAATGCCAAACTTTGTAAGGAGTATCATTTAACTTTCTTTAATGGACTTCTACTTATTCATACTATGAAAGTCTAATCGTATCATGACACATTTTCATTTCATTTATTTCCTTTTAATGACCTCCTTCCTTATAATTATTCTTCAAAGCCTTTTTATATTGTCTTCTATTATGTGTTCATTAGTTCAGTTAACATGGCTGGAGGAAAAATTAAAACATACTGTCAAGTGTCATTTTCTTTTTTAAAATTTTTATTTATTTGACACGCAGAGTCACAGAGAACAAGGGAGAGACACAGAGCTCCTCTGTCTGCTGCTGTATTCCCAAATGACTGCAGTTGCTGTCAGGGCCAGGTGGAAACCAGGAGCCTGGAACTCTGTCTCCCATGTGGATGACAGGGGCCCAAAATTTGGTATCTGCTGCCTTCCCAGATGCATTAGCAGGGGCTGGGCAAGAAGGTCCCATGGATCAACACTCACGTGGACTGCTGGCATCACAGACAGCAGATGAACTCACTACATCAAATGCCAGCCCTGTGTGTGATTTCCAGCTAAGCACACAATGCACCCCTCGGTCCTATCCATCTCCCATTCTCTTGGATGATCACCTTTCATCTCTAATCCAACCTCCAGCCAGTCTGTTCTGTTCTCACTCAAAGATGATGACTGTGCTTGCTGTTTCCCTGATAAAAGAAAACAAGTCTAAGAAGATGCCTCCCGGTTTCCACAGCCACAATTATCCTGCGTTTATTCTGTGTATTTTTCTCCATAGCACCAGTCATCACCAATATGCTATGTTTCCCTTAAGCATTTTGTTTATTGTATGTTCTTTCCCCTCTCGTGCTCTTAAAAGTTCCAAGTGGGCCAAAACATACTGTTACTTGTGTCAGTGTCTCTATCATCTACAACAATGCCTGGCAAATAAAAGGTATAATAAATATTATGTGTATGTGCCTGTGTGTATCTACACCTTGCATTAAGTAATATAAGGAGGGAATATGTATAGTCTTTGTTTTACAAATGATAAAACTAAGGTTTGGATTGCTTAAGTAACTTTCCCAAGGCCACTGTGCGACAAGTAATGGAACCAGATGTGCAGCTTATTTCTGTCTAAACTCAAAGCTTAAGTACATATCAAAATAATACTAAAATATGAGTTACAATAGTCTGAATTTTGGTGTTAGTGCCCTAGAATATCCTTGCAGATTTGTGAAGCTCTACCTTCTTAGGCATCCTTTGCACAACAATAAAACTAAAACCTGGCCTTAAAAATGCCCCTAGGGGATAAACACTGCCATTCTAGTGCTCAGAGCGTTCTCCATCATATGGTTCTTCAAATTCTGCTTGTTCTAAGGATAGGACCTTTGGACATACATTCTCTCTCTCTCTCTCCCTCATTCCCTCCCCCCACCATTCTTCTAAGTCATCTCAACTAGAAATCTTTCCTATATCCTTTTAAATCACTCTGTCACATCTCTGTTGTAGAGCACTTATTTAAATTACAAAGTGGAAGGAGACATTGCATCTGTGTCCCAGTTGTTCCAGACTCCCCAGCCAATTATCAGCTCCTTGCAATGCTTACAGTCCTTACATATTCTATACAGGTACACAGCTACACACTTGTCACCTGACAATTATAACTAGCACTCTTTGAGCAGTCGCTGCCAAACATTGTTCTAAGCTATTACATATGTTAATTAATTCAATCCTCACAATCCTGTGAGAACAGGTACTATTATTATCCCCAATTTTCAAATGAGAAAGTGAGGTACAAAAAACTTGTCAAAGTCACACAGCGAGTGATCATTTGAGCTGGGATTTAAATCCAGATGGCCTGGCTCAGAGAGACTTAAGTAAGAGATACGACTTTTCAGCTAGTGATTTGCACATGCACCATAAATATTGGCTTAATTTTAAGAGCTGATTCACAGCATTTAAAATATATATTACAAAAAGTTAATGAGGAGACTAGAGGAATAAATGTCACCTTGTAGTATCTCATCTGGCTATCTGATGCAAAAGCAGCTTATTATAATTATAAGCTTTATGTATGTTGCCTATTAGAAGAAATCATAAAGGGCCCATTAAGGTTAATTGTATGAAATTAAGACAGAGTTTGCATTTCATATCATGACATAAAAGATGACATGCACCAAGGCTAAATTTTTAAAAATGTTTTTAAGATTAAATAGAAAGCCTGACTGCATAGAAACACACAGTAAGTCTATTATAGAAGAAGTGTTCCAGTGGGAGAGCAAAATCAGTCTGAATTTTCTAGGTGTGCGATTATCTGTATATGTTGATGTGAAACTTCAAATTCACAGCCTTTCCTCATCTGCTGGCTGACTGCTGGAAACAGTGCTGCCATCTTCCCTAAAGGCCTGCATGGGAATCACTAAGATCTGAGAGGCAGTGATCTGCAGAGAAGGCAAAGCAGCTATGCAATAAATGGAAATTATGGCCACATACTGCTTTTTTAATTATTTATTTGAAAGGCAGTATTTCAGAGGCAGAGAGAGAAGTCTTCCATCTGCTGGTTCACTCCCCTGTTGGCCACAATGGCCAGAGCTGCACCAGTCCAAAGCCAGGAGCTTCTGCTGGGTCTCCCACATTGGTGCAGGGGCCCAAGGACTTGGGTCATCTTCTGCTTTCCCAGGCTGTAGCAGAGAGCTGGATCAGAAGTGGAGCAGCTGGTACTCAAAATGGCACCCATATGGGATGCCGGCACTGCAGGTGGTGGCCCCACCTGCTACACCACAGCTCCAGCCCTAACAGGTATTGATTCTTTAAAGAATACCATTTGAAAACAAAGCTAGAGAGTCATTTTCCAAATATTCCTATAATGATATAACTTTTAGCATGTGACTGCTAGGAATTTTCCTGCCATTATTTACATTAAACATGGTCTTTCTTTAACAATAAATTTTAGTATTATTTATGGAAGTCCTTTGACCCACAACAAAAGTATTTTATGAAAATTATAATTAAGTAAATCGTCATTTTCTTTTGTAACTTACTCTTCTTTTAATTTCTTGGATGAATAAATAGGAAAAGAATACATTTATTAAAAACTCAATATAGCCACTAAGACTTAATTAGCTAATATTTTACAATGGTATACTACCTGTATTTCAGGAGCATATGTGTTAAATAGAACAAATCGTCCTAGAGTCTCTGCTTGTCCTTCAGGCTCTGCTGTCCAGGAAGTTCCTCCCAGGTCATTGGGTGTGCCCTGCTTTTCTGCCATCGCCCATGGCCAATGTGCACAAGTTTTATTAAGTAGGACAATATACAGTGAACATTGGGGTGAGAAGGATTTTGCTAATGTAGCCTTTCAAATCTGGCAATGTGGAAGACACTGTCTCAATCCTCCTCTTCATTTTTTGTAAAAGAATAGCCACATGAAAAACCCCAAGGCACACTCTGTGAGTTTCAAAAAAAGTGAAACTTTTTGAATGATAGGTCCTGTTGGACGTGAGGTCAGTGGCAATTCAGGCCCCTCCCTGTACCATTGGGGGCACTGCTGCCACCATTCCCGAGTATGTAGAAAGGATACCTGTTCGGCCTCAGAGTCCTGAAACAGTAGACAGAGGTAAAAGTAAAAGAAGCAGCTACTTGTCTGGAAGATTAGATATGTAAAGCATGGTTTTTTGTGTGTCCAACCTAAAGGACAACTAATAGCACAATATTTTACTTATTAAAGGTTTATATTATAATTTTGGGGCTGCCTATTTTTAGCTTGATGTTATTTTAACTTTTCATTGAAAGTCTAGATTTAGGGCCTAAAGTTAGACTAGTTTAATAACTTGGAGAAAGTACCTTCCATTTTCTATGACTATAAGTAGAGCAATCCCCTTGAAATTTATACTGGACTATTTGTTTGAAGGTAAACTCATTATGTAATAACAATCACTGACACTTAACGTTTGCTTTACTCCAGGTAATATTCTAAGTATTTTTATGTATTTTCTTATTTAATCTTGTAACAGATACTAAACTATAGGAAATACTATTGTCCCCATTTTGTAGATGACTATACCAAGACACGAATAGATGAATTTTATCTTTCAAGATAATGCACTTAGCAAGTGCTAATGCCTGGATTTGCACACAGGCTATTGTTTTATGTACTTAGGAGAGTATTAAATATTGTAGACAATTTGTATTACTAGTATAGAAAGGAGCCTCCTGCCAACAATAAGCATTTTTCCTCTTAAATAAATAAAGCATTTATTTAAATCAAAACTGTAATCATATCATTCAAGAGTAGTAAAAATTTCTATTGGAAATAGCCTTGAAATAATTTATATTAAAATACAGACTATCCGGATGTGCTTCTTGCTTTACAAGCTCAGTAACAATTATTTGTAGAAGAACACAATTTGATGGCATGGTGTTGAAATCTGTGTGACTAGAATATTGCAAAACAAAGCCTGATTACAGCAGAGGACCATGCAATTCTGTAGAAAAGAGGGTGCAGTGCTGAGAGATCCAGGCAGCTGTGCTAAACCTCAAATGCAAGCCCCACTTGGACCTGATCAGTGGTGCCATACAAAGAGAAGACATGGAGATTCCTAAGTTCAGCCCCTAAATCAATCTATTCAAGACGACTGGGGAAAAGCCATCAAATTTGTTGTCCTGACCAATAAATCTATCTTACCATTCTGTCTTTCCCCTTCATGTTTCAGTCATAAAACTGGCTGATGGTAGCATATCAATGTTCCATGCCTTGTTAGAGCTGCTGGCTGGCTGTTGTTAAACTAGACATTTATCAGATTGGTCATTCAACAAGTATTTATAATATTTATGAAACAAAAATTTAATGCATGACTATGTTTATAGGATTTGGATTTCTAGTATGCTACCACTCTTTTGTATTGATAAATAAATGGATATGTGAATTATGATTGCTTAATCATAATCTGTGCTGGAATACCCTGAGTGTTTAGCCCCGTCCTCAAGCCTTATGAACATTTAACCAAACTAAAGGGAGGAGAAAAACCATGCAGACTGTGACAAATATATTGATATGAGATGTTAAGAAGAGGGAGAGGGGGAGCTGGATGTGGTTTATAGATTGAGGTGAATATGCTATATTAATATAAGCTGTTAAAATAGGAGAAGCTGAGTTCAAGGTATATAGGAACTCTTTGCAGTAGTTTACAAATTTTAGTTTTGTGAACTTAAAATGTTTCTAGTATCATTTTCCTGCTACCTATATATGCTCTTTAGCGTCCCCTTTAGTGAACATCGGATGATTAATTCTCAGGACTATTTTATACCTTATTGAATAATATTTTCCCTGGATAGAGAATTATAAGCTATCAGTTGTTTTCTTTCATCGTATTATCTTCTGGATTCCATCATTGGTATTAAAAAATCAGCTATAAGTCTAATAGTTGTTCTTTGAAGGTAGTCTGTATTTTTCTCTGGTTGTCATGAGGGTTTTATGTCTTCAATTTCCAGCTGTTTTCTCTGATATTCATGGGTACAGCATTCTTTATATTTTCTCTACTTTATTATTATTGGATGTATGTGGACTGATGTATTTCACTAACCTGGAAAATTCATGTATCTTTTTTCAAATGGCTTTTCTCTTTTTTCTTTTAAAAAATGTATTGATGTAAAGAGAAGAGATCTCAGGTATTTCCTAGGTACAATTTAAAAAGGTAATCATATTTCACTCTCCCTCCCTCTTACTCTCCCTCAGTCTTGATCCTTCCTTTCTTATTTTTCTGTTTAATTTTTACGAAGTCATAATTTTAGTACATTCTATAATCACAGGCATAATGTACACTAGCCATAATATTCAACAAGTAAAAAGTAGAAATACCATAGCTCCACAGGACTATAAAAAGGTCTAAAAACAGCAATCTAGTCACAGATGTCTATTTTGTTCATATACTTTTTTTATTCCATAGTTACTACATATCAGAAAAATAAGTAATATTTGTCTGTTGGGGACTGGCTTATTTCATTAAGCATAATAGTTTCCAGTTGCATTTGTTTTGTTGCAAAAGGCATGATTGCATTTGTTTTTATGACTGAGTAGTATTCCATAGTGTCTATATACCACATTTTCTTTATCCAGTCATCAGTTGATGTACATCTGGTTTGATTCCATAGCTTAGCTATTGTGAATTGAGCTGCAATAAACATAGGGATGCAGGTAACTCTTTCATACATTGATTTAATTTTGTCTATGTAAATTCCTAGGAGTGGAATGGTTGGGTCATATGGTAATCTATGATCATATTTCTGAGGAATCTCAATACTGTCTTTCATAATAGTTATATTAGTTTACATCCCCACCAATAGTGTATTAGGGTTCCTTTTTCTAGACACCCTCAGCAGCATTTCTCATTTTCTTGGTGTTTGGTTGATAACCATTCCCACTGGGATGAGGTAAAACCTCACTGTGTCTCAGGAATTTTTTTTAAGCATGATAACAAGCCCATTGTCTGTTGACCACCCTGGAGCTATGAAATGGCTCACTGTGGTTATTTCTGAAGGACCGTCCAGTGGGTTGGACTATGTCCTATATCATGAAGTTTTCTTCATAAAATCCTAGAAGGTTGTGATGTACATACATAGTTTGGAAGCTGGCAGAGAAAAAGTGAGCAGATAACTTATATAGTCGATGGACACTATAAAGAAAGTAACTGTCGGGCTGGCACCGTGGCTCACTTGGTTAATCCTCTGCCTGCGGCGCCAGCATCCCATATGGGCGCCGGGTAGGTTGCTCCTCTTCCAGTCAGCTCTCTGCTGTGGCCCGGGAGGGCAGTGGAGGATGGCCCAAGTGCTTGGGCCCCTGAACCCGCATGGGAGGCTGGGAGGAAGCTCCTGGTTTCGGATCAGTGTAGCTCTGGCCATGGTGGCCATTTTTGGGGTGAACCAACAGAAGGAAGACCTTTCTCTCTCTCTCTCACTGTCTAATTCTATCTGTCAAAGAAAGAAAGAAAGAAAGTAACTATCACAATAAATTATTCATTTCCAACAAGTGTTTGTGCCAGCAATTGGCTTCCAAACTGGAGATATAACCATGTTGTTTTCAAAATGCCTATACTCAAAGATGCAAGGTACTACAATGGTACCGATGTAACAGTTCATGTCACTGTACTAACTTTCTTTTCAAAGAGGTTTTTAAAAGGTATTGATCTTGTTTTCTATACCTTCTGGATTCTGATGGCTTTTCAGCCAAGGAGGATGTGTCTCCATTTACATTGTTGTTTATTATTATGCTGACTTTTTGCCTGCTTCCTACTGGGAAAGAATAATCCCTAACTGTTACAGCCAGTAGGAAAAAAAAGAGTATATATTATAATCTTATTAAAAGCTTCCTAATCCATTATGTTATGATAAAACGGAATTAAGCAGTCCATAACTATGGTCCATTCATTCATTCTATTCATTTTCACTGACACTGATTAAGCATCATGCACTGGTCTAAGACCCTGCCTTTAGGGAGCATATGCTCTAGAGCCGTTACCTCACATAGTTACCCGTTTATGTGTGAGCCGAGATCACTTAAAGTCTACTTTCTCAGTAAATTTCAGTTATACTATATAGTTTTGCTAACTGTAGCTGTTCATGGAGATGGCTGGTTGGAGGTTCTTATTTTGCCCAAGAAAGGATTTAAACATCAAATGGAGGGTACTGGTAAGCAAGGTAGCAAAGTTTAATGAGGAGAAATGTACCCGATGGGCCAGCAGACACCTTGGGAAAGAATGAGTGCTGGGTGTGGGTTGAGACAGGTAATGTAGACAGTACACCTGGCACAGCAGGTGGGCATCTTTGTGAAGGGCTGCCCCACAGTCTTTTTTCAGACTTGAATTTTCTTGAACCTTAGTATGGGGCCCCCATTTCTTCCCTCCTCCTTGTTCTGGGAAATTGGGGGTGGGGGTTTGGGTGTAGAGTTCTCTAAAACCTCCCCAGGATCTTATTCAGCACAGTGTTATGGGATCAAATAGCCACCCAAAGGAAAGGGCTGAACCCTATCTAACAGTTACTGAACAGAGCAATTCCTGCTCAATGTACAGTTGCTGGTCTGTTTTCAGGGCTTGTTTCCTCGTTCCATTACAAATAAGTTTATTTTCTTTAAAAATTCTCATTTGCTTCCTATTTTCCTCAGTCCATCTCACACAGACATAGGCAGATAGTCACCTAACTACCTTCACATAGTCATGTTTTCTGTACAACAGATTTCCCAATCCTGCATTCCTTTATGACTTGACTAATATCTCCCCATTTTGCCCTCACTTCTGCCCTGACACCACCATAGTGCTTTCTGCTTTTTAGATGAATAGCTTCTTTTTTTGATACTCTCTCCCTCAAATAACTTGGTTTATAAGATTTAAAGACTGATTTGGAGGACAGGGAAAGATATATTAACATTTGGATAGATGAAAAACTAAACCATTTGCTACTTAAAGTTTTAACAAAGAATGCTGCAGGCCCACACAGAGGTTATGCCCAGGGAGAGTGTATTGGCATGCTGGAGCTGCAGGAGGCAGCTTAAGTATGACAAGTGGGGAGGGGATGGCTTGGTTTCTAGGGTTCCTGTGGATTGCCTAATTTGAATAAGTTTGGCAGGGTTTGGAGCCCAGGAGCTATCTCTAATAGTGTGTTAACTAGCCCTGGAGCAACTGGGGCTAGTGGATAGAGGTTCAGAGTGTTATAGTCTGATAAGAGAAGGAATGGGGATGTGAACTTAATTAGCTACTCTAGAAGGGGAGCAGAGTGGCCTCTAGCCAGTGCCTCAAAACTAGGTCAAGATGGCATTTTAAACAATTATATTACATGACTGTATCTCAAGTGCTTAATCGGTTTATGTAAGACACAGTTTTCTTTCATCCAAGATCTGGTAGGGATAAATTATTACTTGTTTCAAACTCAGGAAACTCCAAGAGTTAATCATGCATTTGAGATTGTAATTCTTGACTTGTGAAAAGAATAGCAGAAGCATACATTGTCAATGATTTCTATGAAATATTTTGATATTCTTACTAGACATAGTGCAGTTGGCATATCTCTTTATCTGTCTATCCGTCTACCTACCTCTGTACGATGGAGATAATACATATTCAAAATAATTGTTTTCAGGATTATATAAGAGATAGTCTTATTTCTGTAGAAGTTGCAATCTTTTTTGTTATTCCATTCTTCCCAGTATCATTTGCAACTCTTATACTAGAATGTGTAATAAGAAAACTCTTATACTAGAATGTGTAATAAGATCCTGTGAAATTGAGGAACTAAACGGAAATCCTCTCAAGCACAGGGAACACATTAGGATTCATATTTTGACTAATAGGCCTTTCTTTCCTCACTTCAGAATAGTTTTCATATCTTGCATGGCTATCCCATTCTTTTGTTTTTGTTGAGAAGGAAAAACTCTTTCGACTATACTAAAACACACATATGCACACACACACACACACACAAATCCTTCAAAGCCCAACTTAAGTTGGAAGTAGTTGACGACTTGATCAGTCAACTCTCTTTAAGTAATTTATTATTTGTGCTTTCTCCTCTCCTGGAGCTATATAGTTACCTCTATTTAATGGATAATTGCAATCAAAGGTGGGATACAAATGTCACACAAGTGTTGCCTAAAATATATTTTATAACCATGAAGCTGTACAACACCTCATTTCTAGCAAGGGAATCATGAAAATAGATCATAAATTGCTTTAAAAAATTGGAAAGCTATTTAGACTCAATCTCAGGTTTGGCAGTGTTGCTGGTCTCTGGTGCTTACTAGTCCTGAAATATAGAGAAGCATAGAAAAAAATCCGAACATCTGGGATATAATCTCTGGGTACTTTCCAAGCTGCTATGTACTTAAGAGTGTATAGTTTATATGAGGCATATTTTATTCTGTGTGAAATTAGTATAATTCCAATTTTCCTGTTATATACTAGTGTTATGAAAATACTAATTCTTGTATTAATTATTTCCTCAATTTCTAATACATAATGTTCACTCAACTATGAATATACATTAGGGATAGAACAATAACTATAATATTTCATCAGTTAAAAGTTGCATATTTTTCATATTTTAACATAGATAAAATCAAATATGTTACCATCAGTGGTGTGTTCATCACCATGAACTATTTTTTATAGCTTAAAATATCTCAAATTGTGATGCATCTTCAATGAAATATATTAATGTGTGTAGTCTTTACCTTCAAGTTTATTTGAAGGAACTAAAGTTTATAGAACAAAATAGAGAAGACCTACCCCAAATTATTGAAGAATATAGGGCATGTGTTGATAGCACAGAACAAAGAACATCAAGATTACTTTGAGTTATATTAAAGATCAAATTGTACCCCTTCCAAGTACACATGTTGAAATGACAATTTCCAGTATCTCTATTTGGGGATAGGGCCTTTAAAGAGATTATTATGTTAAAAAGAGGCCAGGAATGTGGGCCCTAATGCATTTTTACCTAAAAGGAGAAATGAGAAATTGAGACACTCAAGACACTAATGATAGAGGAGCACTTAGGATAACTGTGTGAATACACAATGAAGAGGTGGCTCTGCAAGTCAAGGACAGAGGAATCAAAATAATCCAAACCTCCCAAAACACTGAACTTGAACTTCTGGGCTCCCAAAATATGAGAAAGTAACTTTTTGGTGTTTAAGCTACCTGGTCTTTAGTACTTGGTTCTCAAAACTCTAGAAGACTAATATTGGGGGTCCCAGAGAGCTTTGAGACAACTTGATATACAGTTCATCCTGAGATGAATTAGGCAGGCGAAGAAACCACGGGAAAAAAGCACTCAAGGCAGAAAAAATAACCTCCAAACGACAGCCTAAGAGAAAAATGGAGCACTCATAAGATAGCAACCTCTGTGTGTGTGTGTGTGTGTGTGTGTGTGTGTGTGTAAACTCTGGAGTATAGAAAGTGTTCTCAGCAAAGGAAGCAATGGGAAATAATAAGTAAAGGTAGAGAAGTAATCAAAAAACAAAAGACCTTGGGCTTGACATTCAGGTACAGGAATTTGGACTCCAAACCATGGAGTCAAAGAGTTTTAGGCCTGTAGAAGGAATAAAAGTAAAAAGAAATGTGTAATTTTCTCTAAAACATATGTCAAAAGTGGCTGATTTTTTTTTAGTGCTGGGAGGCAAAATACTAGAATCTTCGCTAGCCTACAACATTTGTGACACATATGAAAATAATAAACTGTACATGTGTCTCTGTAAGGAACCGGCTGCTTTACAAGGTGCAGATACAATAAGAACAGATACTTTCAGAGTGAAACATCTCTCGCCTTCTTGAGCTTATTACTACATCTTTTAATTTTACTGCCTTCTCCCGTGTTGCTCGTTCTCATTTAGAATTTAGCATCCTTATAGCTGTTCCCCACACATTTTTGTTATCACTCTTATTTATTACACATTACATAACTATTATGCCTCCATTGACTTTAAACAGTCGTTTATAAGATTATAAATTTAGAAAGTCACATAATTAACCTATAGCTTAAAAGCTACTCCTCCTGGAAGTTTCCACAAGAGCCTTCGTCATGACAGTTTCTGTCACTAAGTAGTGAAAATGATGGTGAAACAAATCAATTATTTTTTTTTTTTTTTTTTTTTTGACAGGCAGAGTGGACAGTGAGAGAGAGAGACAGAGAGAGAAAGGTCTTCCTTTTGCCGTTGGTTCACCCTCCAATGGCCGCCGCTGCAGCCGGCGCACCGCGCTGATCCTGGCAGGAGCCAGGAGCCAGGTGCTTTTCCTGGTCTCCCATGGGGTGCAGGGCCCAAGCACCTGGGCCATCCTCCACTGCACTCCCTGGCCATAGCAGAGAGCTGGCCTGGAAGAGGGGCAACCGGGACAGAATCCGGCGCCCCAACCGGGACTAGAACCCGGTGTGCCGGCGCCGCAAGGTGGAGGATTAGCCTATTGAGCCACGGCGCCGGCTCGAAACAAATCAATTATTAAATATATGTGTGATCCAGCTTATGCTTTAGAGTGGTAACTAATATGTACCACTGTGGACAGTAACATGAAATTCTGCTTAAAATCAAATTTTATGTTTGGAGACTCTTTAACACCTCGGATTTTCATTTACAGAGATCAGGCTAATATACCTTGAAAGATGTAGAATTTAAATTAAAATATTAAAATAATAATTAAAATACCTTGAAAATAATATAAATAAATAATATATAATAATATAAAATAATATTAATTTAATATACCTTGAAAGACAGAGACATTAAAATAATCATTCATTTCAAATGAACACATAAATAAAACACATCTCTGTGAATGATGCTGGGATTCCATCTGACCTGAGAATCTTACTACTGAGGATGGAGGATGAGGGACTTGGGAGAGCTGGGGAAAGGCCACATGGATGATTGCATAACTGGACTCCATGGCAAACAAAATAGGGTCTGAAATCTAGCTGGGGTTTGCTCACCACCTCAGGATTGCAGGATTTTGCTTTTGCCTCTGCCTTCATTTAAAGAGGTTTGGTGGTTCTGTGGATTTTTTTGTTTTGATTTGTATTGTCTTTTGTTGTTTTTGGTAGGCGTGCATCAGTTTTACTGCAAGGTCTGGCACACAGTAGCATTGCAAATATATGGGCAAACTGAATTGAAACATTAAGTCTCAGCAAGGAGCTTTTTAAAAACTTCCACTGCCATAAATGGATGTGTTAAATGTGACCATAATTTTGGTATCTTTTCTGGAAGTTTAAAATGTATTAATTTTTAAATTTTAAGAATTTGGAAAATTCTATTTTCCATGCAGATTTACCCACACTGGATAATACACATTCCTTGATCCCCAAATAACATAAAACTGAATGATTAAGAGAGGGAGGAGATGTACAATTTGGGACATGCTCAATCGGACTTGCCCCAAATGGTTGAGTTAGAAATGTGCTAGGGGATTCCAATTCAATCCCATCAAGGTTGCTTGTACCAATGCCATCTCACTAGTCCCAGTGATCAATTTCAGTTTACAGTTGATCACACTGATAGGTCTAAGAGTCAAAGGGATCACACAAACAAAACTAGTGTCTGCTAATACTAACTGATAGAATCAAAAAGGGAGAGAACGATCCAACATGGGAAGCAGGATACACAGCAGACTCATAGAATGGCAGATGCCCTAAACAGCACTCTGGCCTCTGAATCAGCCCTTAAGGCATTCGGATCTGGCTGAAGAGCCCATGAGAGTATTTTAGGCATGGAAAGCCAGACACTCTGGCAAAAAAAAAAAAAAAAAAAAAAAAAAAAAAAAAAAATTAAATGAAAGATCTCTATGAGTGAGATCCCAGTGGAAAGAATGGGACCATCAAAGAAGGAGGTACCTTTCTCTGAAGGGAGGAGAGAACTTCCACTTTGACTATGACCCTGTCAGAATAAGATCAAATCAGCGAACTCAAAAGGTTTCCATAGCCTTGGCAACCTATGACTAGAGCCTAGGGAGATTACTGATGCCATAAACAAGAGTGTCAAATTGTTAAGTCAACAACAGGAGTCACTGTGTACTTACTTCTCGTGTGGGATCTGTCCTTAATGCATTGTCCAATGTGAAGTAATGCTATAACTAGTACTGAAACAGTATTTTACACTTTGTGTTTCTGTGTGGGTGCAAACAGATGAAATCTTTACTTAATATATACTGAATCGATCTTCTGTATATAAAGAGAATTGAAAATGAATCTTGATGTGAATGGAATGGGAGAGGGAGCGGGAGATGGGAGGGGTGCGAATGGGAGGGAAGTTATGGGGGGGAGCCATTGTAATCCATAAACTGTACTTTGGAAATTTATATTTACTAAATAAAAGTTAAAAAAAAAACCTTAATGATTATTTTCAAATTTTGATAATATAATGTAGCCATAGTTAAATGATATTGAGAGTAAATATTTATAAGGCTAAAGTACTTTGCAAACAATAGAAAGAAAAAGGCTTTCGTTTTTCATCTTAACTAGGTTTATAAATATTAGCTGTATACTATAGCTTTTTCTGTATAAGGTACACAAATAGAAGAGAACGTTGTGAAAAGATAAGTTAATACAATTGCCATTTGCATGGAAAAAATTTACTCATTTGACTAAGTGCCACGCATGTAGGCTAAGGAAAAGGAGAACTTTTTTGTTAAGATTTAAGTATTATTGATAATGTAATATATAAATAAGATGTATTTCAAATTTTGAAAAAAGGCATATGAAAATAATAACAGATGTATTGCTGAATTGAAAGAGAAGAAAGAGGCTGTAGAGTGTATTTGTGTATTTGTATTATCTCCTTGAGAAACAAGTAGTCTGTGCACTGGGGCTCGGGATTCTGACTTGGTGAATGGGCGGGCACAGGCTGCAATTCAGCTCCTGGCCACTACTCAGCAGGTGTCCTATGTAAGGCACAACCTACACGTGTACCTGCAGCTGCTCCTTCGGGAACAGATATTTGTGAGATATGTCTCAAATACTGTACTAAATTTGACACTTTTGACTGAATAAATATGATTATGCATTAACAATACATAATATCCCTTGATTCCTTTCCAAAAATATCCATCCGTTTAAATGAAGTAGCCTGTGTTGGCCTTGTTGAATATGATATGCTGTTAAATCAAATTCTATGCTTAAGTTATCTGCTTACATATAGGAGTTTTTAATCCATACTTCACAAATTATAATTTCTAGCTTAAATTCAACATTTTCTACAAACATTTTAGCCCAGGATATAATTGTGTCTTTTAAATTCTGATAGAGCATTGTTGTGTAGGATATATATACACACACACACACATATATATACACATATATATATACTATTATTCGTATATTTACCTAATAGTGTATTGCCAATATTGTATGCTGTATAAGAACTTGAAGCAATTTACAGGTATTAATTTAACAATAGATTTGAGGGGCAGGCCTTTAGCTCAGGGGTTAGGATTCTGCTTCAGACACTTATATCCCATATTGGAGAGTCTCAGTTTGAGTCCCAGCTCTGTTTACAGTGTCAGCTTCCTGGTAATATACACACTGGAAGGTAGGAAGTGACAACTCAAGTATTGGGGTCTTTGTGTCCAATGTGTGATACCCAGATTGAATTCTTGGCTCTTGGCTTTGACCGGCCACAACCCTAGCTATTGTGTGCATTTGGGGTGTGAACCAGAAGATGGATGATCTTACTGTCTATACCTGTCTCTGTATCTCTACCTTTCCTTAAATAAAAATAAATAAATGGAAAATGGAAAAAGAATATGACTTTCTGTTTTAAGAAATCGGTTTGGGAAAATAGAAGTATAAGAGTATTTTAGAGATCTCCCAAGGAATGTGTGTGTGTGTGTGTGTGTGTGTATACATAAAAGGGGTCTTCAAAAATTTTATGTTCAATTGAAATTAAAGTTAAGTTTACCTTGATGTAAAAAAATAACTTTTGAAAGTTATGCCTAACTTAGTGTGCTGTACATTGAGATTTAATGCTATAACTAGTACTCAAACAGTATTTTTCACTTTATGTTTCTATGTTGGTGTAAACTGTTGAAATCTTTACTTAATATATGCTAAACTGATCTTCTGTATATAAAGAGAATAGAAAATGAATCTTGATGTGAATGGAAGGGGAGAGGGAGCGGGAAATAGGAGGGTTGTGGGTGCGTGCGAGGGACGTTATGGGGGGGAAGCCATTGTAATCCATAAGCTATACTTTGGAAATTTATATTCATTAAATAAAAGTTAGAAAAAAAAGAAAAAAAAAGAAAGTTATGCCTAACTTAGTCAGAATATGCATTTTCCATGAAGCTTTTGAAGATCTCTGGATAGGGAAGACTAAGTTTAAGGAATTCTCTCTCATGGTTTTGAGAGGTGACAAGTCTAAATCGTTTTCTTGGCCTTTGCTCTTAAGGCCTTTGAACTGATCAAATGAGACTGATCTCCACTATAGAGGGTAATATTCAATATGAAAAAATAATAAAGTGAAAATACCATGTAGCACTGTTAAATTATCATTGAGGTTCTAATGAATAATTATGATAGCTTGGCATCTGTCATAAATTCACAAAAATCACTACTTTGAATATGTTAGAAATTATCACTGCATATCAGAGTAACCTGCTTTTTTCTCTGGGTAGCTGTAGTACTACATTTATCTAATTCAACAGCCAAGTTTTTGTATTTCCTTTTTTAAAATGATTTATTGATTGATTCACTTTCTGCCTCTCCAACTCTTTCAAGTCAAAGGGCTTCCATTCCCAAATGGCTGGGCCACACCAAAGCCAGGAGCCAGGAACTCTATCTGGATCTCTTACATGACTGGTAGGGGCTCACATACTTTGGCTATTGTCCACTGCCTTTGCAGGAACATTGGTAGAGAGCTGGTTGGGGAGTGGAGCAGCTGGGACTCGATCCTGTGCCCATATGGGATACTGTTGTTGAAGGTGCCAGCTTAGCCTGTTGTACTACAACTCCAGCCAGTTTTAAATGTCTAATAACTGAGATGCTCTATGTTATGAAAATATCCTCTGATTCATAATCAGGTTAGAATGTCTTAATGCAACATAGACTGCCTAAGCACACTTGAAGTTGACAGAGGATACCTCTACTTTACCAGATCTCATTTTAGCAAAATCTAGTCCACAGGCAGTTTTCCAGGCCTGCAGGCTGTGACTAGCAAGAGAACATAAATAGTCTTACACTTTACTGAGAATGTGAATAATCCCTTATCTGTTCAATGAACTTGGCCACAAGAAGACAAATTTTCCTTAAACCTAACTCATTGGGATATTTCACCTCTAAAAACTAATTCCTAGCTTAAAAATAAACCCTTCAAAAGCTTTCTACTGCTTATTTTACTCAGTTTAGAAAATTTCATTAAATGAGATTCCACAAGTTTTATCTACCTTAAGGCAGGTTAAGTATTTTCTTTCCATTACGTTTATACATTGTGTCTTGCTGTTATATGACTTTCTGATATTAGAAAGTGTTATACATTCCTTTGAATGATTTTTGTAAAAATATGCCTAGTAAGGTTATAAGTATGAATCCCCATGGTTTCCTCCAGTAAGAGGGAAGTATTTTACCCACCAGGAGAAAAGTAGCTTAATTTCAAGATGTATAAGTAAGGAAAATAACATTTTCAATACTGACAATTACATTCTATAAAAGAAAAATAAGGAAAACTAACTACTATATGATGTGGGCAACAATATAAAAATTAGTCCATGTAATTACAACATATCACCACCGTGGTATTCGGCATGTATTTTAACTGCTATTTAAGTAGTTGAAGTTATAAAAGACAGAATGGTGAGTACAACTCCCAGCACAATCCCTTATGAATGTGTGGCTTTTGCTAAGTCAGTCTTAATTCACCAGTGCTCTGTTCTCCCCTGTAAAATGTTAGGATGGCAAAAATCACTGTGCAGAATGATCAGCCATTAAGCCATTATTTTATAAATTTTTAGTTTGATTTAGCCATGAGAAGTCAGATTGTACTTGCATAGCATGCATTTTTTTTTTTTCTAATAGGAAGACAGATATAAGGATGGAATGGAAAGCAAGAAACTTTGCTTCATTGACTGAAAAATAAAGATCTTTTTTGTCAAATCAGTTATGTTTGGATTATAGTTTATTTTAATTTTTTGTTTTTATGCTTTACCTAATATTTTAAAACTTTTTATCTATTTACTTGAAAGTCATAGAGACAGAAAGGGAGACAGCAAAGGAAAAATTTTGTATCCCTGGTTTACTTTCCAAATGGCTGTTGGTCTGGGCCAAGTTGAACCCAGGAGCCAGGAACTCCATCCTAGTCTCCCACATGGGTGGTAGGGGCCCAAGTACTAGGGCCATTTTCCACTACTTTCTCAGGTGCATTAACAGGGATCTGGATCAGAAGTGGAACAGCTGGCCTGGAACTAGCACCCAGTTATGGGATGCTGGTGTTGCATCTTAGTCACTAGGCTAAATACCCAACTTTTATTTAAGTTTTCATCATGTTTATCTTTTCTCTTTATTTATTTTTAGATTTATCTCTTTATTTTATTTATTCTATTTTTCTGTTTTAACAGATTCAGTATAGTTCATACATAAAATTCTAATAATAATGATAGCCCCTTCTGCCCGCCCTCCCTTGTCCTCTCTCCCTCTTCCTTTTTTTCTTCCTTCCTTTAATTTTTGAGATAATATGTTAATTTACATTACAGTCAATTGTCTTACTGCTCCAGCATACAGAAAGCTTAACAAGTAAAAAGCCTAAAGACCCTAGCTTAGTGGGAATATAGACAAGGTCTAGAAACAAACCTAAAAATATTGATTTATTGAAAGGCAGAGTTACAGAGAGATAGGGAGAGACAGAGGCACACAGACAGTGAGAGAATCTTCTGTCAACTGGGTCATTTCTGAAATAGCTGCAAAGACTTGGCTTTGCCTGGCCAAAGCCAGGAGGTTTGAACTCTTGTCCAGGTCTCCCATGTGCATGAAAGGGGCCCAAGCACTTGGGCCATCTTCCACTGCTTTCCCAGCTCATTAGTAGGAAGCTGGATCAGAAGTAGAGCAGCCAGGACTTGAACTGGTACTCATATGGGATACTATCATTACACAGCAGTTTAAACCTCTATGCCACAATGTCAGCTCCTACACTTAGCTTTAAGTGGGACTGTGAGCTTCTTAAAAAATGATTTATATTTGTTATTTGAAACTCAGATAAAATGAGAAAGCTAGAAATAGAAATGGAGAAGGCAGGGAAGAGAAGTGGAGAGGGTGGGGAGGAGCTAGGAAGATATCTTCCATCTGCTGTTTCATTGCCCAGATGTCTGTAATAGCTAAGAATGGTCCAGCCTAAAGCCAGGAGCAGGAAATTCAATCCAGAGGAAGACCATGATCTTCACCTACCTTATGTGTTCAGGTCACTGTTCGGGGCACCAGTTGCAGCTTGTCCTGCAAGGCTGCACTTTCGGGGAGAGCAGGGTGACAGTGTCCTTCCCACAGGGAGCACCGGAGACAAGTTTCGGCAAACATGTCTGTCTTTATTCATAGCCACGTACACTAGTAAAGGGCAGCGAGAAGGAGTGTAAAGGGCAGGGAGAAGGACTGCAACTAATTCAAGGCAACAGAACTGATACTGGTGCCAATATGCCTCTCCAATCAGCTTGAAGATTACCCAACTGGCAGAAGGCGGGGTTGGGAAGAAATGTGCCTAGGGCTCCCACACCCTGCCAGCAGTCAGGCTGTGTGGGCTAGGCAGGCAGCCTCACGGGATCGCCCACAAATCCAGGTCTCCCATGTGGGTGGCAGGGACCAAAGTATTTCAAACATCACAAGTTGCCCCACAGGATGTATATTCCAGGAAACTAGAATTAGATGTGGATTCAGGATCACAACGCGAGCATTTTGATATGGAATGTGGGCATCTAAAATGGTAGCCTACCATTTGTGCCAAACACTTACCCTGGGATGTGAATTTTAAATAGAGCTGTGGTAGCAAGAAATAAAAGCAGTCCCTTAGGTCTTTTTCTAGCAATCTTTTGGGGCTTTAATTTTATTTTATTATTTATTTTAAATGGAGAGGGAGGGAGGAAGGAAGGGAATAGCATTATGTTCTTTGAGTTGTATCTGCAAATCACATGGAATCTGTTAGAAACAAATTGCAATTAAAATAAAAAATTTAAAATAGGTAGATTTTTTTGTTTACAGATTCAAACTATATTCAAGAAAGTATTTGTGATTTGTACTGTGAGCCTATGGCAAGTCAGCAGCTGTATTGAGATAAGAAATTTAGCCTGTTACATAGAATCTGTCATCCTGGTTAGTTCTCCTCCTGCTACAATTGTGTGCTTTGGTAACAATACTTAGTTACTATAAGCTAAATGAATCTGTGCAGAAAGGTATCTTGGTGAATGAATATGTGGGACAGACTCCCAGTTACATTTCAGACCCTGTGCTTAACAGATCAGAGTGATAGGAAGCATAAGGCATGACTTCAGCGTTCAGAAGTCTCACAGGCTTCCCCTTATGTATTGCCACTTCTATATTAGCTTGAATGGCTAACCTCAGACATACACAGCGTGTTTTGAGTAGTTAGAATTTGAAAGCTACTCTTACCATTAGCATGAAGTATCTCAAAGGCAAGGAAGGGTTGGAAAGAAAATAATTGCTTTGCTTGTTATTAGTCTGGTGACAAAAGACGACATGAATGATGTAATGTTAAAAAAATGAAGAATTCAAATAATATCAAGAACATAGCATTACACGAGGCATTTTAAATTCCTGTGCTTCAGCAAAGGGGACAATCAACAGAGTCAACAGACATCCAACAGAATAGCAAAAAATATGTGTGAGCGACATATCTGATGGAGGATTAATATCCTGAATATATCAGGAACTTAAAAAACTCAACAGGGGCTGGTGCTGTGGCTTAGCAAGTAAAGCTGCCAACTGCGATGCCAGCATTCCATTTGGGTACCAGTTTGAACCCCAGCTGCTCCACTTCCAATCCAGCTCTCAGCTGTTGCCTGAGAAGTCAGTGGAGGAGGCCCAGGTGCTTGGGCCCCTGCACCTGCATGGGGGACCTAGGGAAGGCTCCTGGCTCCTGGCTTCAGAGCAACCCAGTGCTAGTTGTTGCAGCCGTTTGGAGAGTGAACCAACAGATGGAAGACCCCATCCCTTCCTTCTGCTTCTGCTTCTCTGTGGCTCTGCCTTTCAAAAAAACGAAACAAACAACAACCAATCCAGTGAAGAAATGAGTGAATGACCTAACAGATAGTTTCCAGAAGAAAAGAAAAAATACAAATGGCCAACAAGTATATGAAAAAATGTGTAAGCATCACTAACCACCAGGGAAATGCAAATCAAAATCACAATGAAATAACACCTAAAATCCAAAAGACAGAGTAACAAATGCTGACAAAGATGTGGAGAAGGGAAACACCTCTATAATACCGGTGGGAATGCAAATTAGCACAGCCACTGGAAAGCAGTATGGAAATTTCTTATAAAACTGGGAATAGACTTGCCATGTGATCCAGCAATCTTACTTCTTGATATAAACCCCAAAGACAGGAATCTGTTGTACCAAAGAGACACCTGCACCACCATACTTTAGCAGCACTGTTCATAACAGCCTAACAATAGACTCAACCAAGGTGTCCATCATGAGGTGAATGAATAAAGAAAAAATGTGACACATACACAATGGAATATTATTCAAAAGAGTGAAATTCTGTCATTTCTATCAAGATGGCTGCAACTGAAGGACATTATGCTGAATGAAATGAGCTACACACAGACAAATACCACATGTTCTCCTGTATATGTGGGAAGTAAAAAAGACAAACACCTAAATCTGTATATATGAAACACATCAAACTTGTATGACTTAAATAAAAATTTAAAAACAATAAAATGAAAATAAAGCCTGCACATATCAGAATTGTTGCAAATATTTTTGTCAAACTTTTTATAATTTATTTTAAAAAATATTTATTTGTTGAAAGTTATAGAGCGGCAGAAGCAGAGAAAGATCCTCTATCCACTGGTTCACTTCCCAAATGGCCGCAACAACCAGAACTGGGCCAATCTGAAGTCAGGAGCCAGGAGCCTCTTCCAGGTCTCCCATGTGTGTGCAGGGGCCCAAGCACTTGGGCCATCTGCCACTGATTTCCCAGGCCGTAGAAGGGAGCTGGATAGAAGAGGAGCAGCCAGGACTTGACTGGCACCCATGTGGGATGCCTGCAATGCAAGTGGTAGCTTTACCCACTATACCACGTTGCCGGCCCCTCAAACTTTGTTAAACATTTGTCAATCTAGACTAGAATATTTGAGCTCATTAAATTTCTGTTTGCAACCAAAGTGACCAACTGCCAGTTTTACTGCTGTATCTAACTGACCTCTTTTTCACAGGGCAGACACTTTTCAAAACAAACTTACTGTGGTTTACAGACTATAAACCTGTGAAAACAAAACCAACAAAGCAACAAATCACTTATGGAGACAAGGCATGCAGTGGATAATGTTCACATTAATGCTCTTAGCAGCTATAATTATGACATGGGGTTGGTAAGCCTGCATTCAGAAATGCTGAGAGTTTTTAAGCACAAAGTTAAGTGTGGTGGGAAGCAAAGAATCCTTGACTTATCTGCCAATGTGAAAGCTGTGTTTTAAGACAAATTCCAAAACTTTAAGGAGGATGGTTTTTTCAGCTTTCTGGTCCTTTATTTCCCTTACTATTCAATTTCACAATTACAAAGATCAATCTTTCCAAGTCGTTGATTGATTGCCAACATTGATCTTGTACACAGAAGGTGGGAAAAAACATACATAAGTCTTGCTCTGCATTTCAGCACATTTCCTCCTTAAGTGTTTATATTGGCAGGCCTGCAATGTATGCTCATTGTTTGGAAATGGTTCCCTTACAGCATGGATTGTGGGTCATCTCCACTGCTCACACTCATAAATTTCTTAACTAGAACAATGGTGAAAAATAGATGAAGAAAAGAAGGTGCAGCTTTCTGAATGCTTGAGGAAGAACAACAGTAAAGCTCTACTGGAGGCCATGTAAAATAGACTCTAAACTTCTACATCTCTCCCAGAAATGGCAAATGTTCTTATGCTGAGCTTATTTTCTTTTTTTTCCCCGCAAAGCTTCAGTATTCTTTTTCCTACAGATCTTTATACAACTGGCTAAGCAAGGGAAACCATAGAACTGCAGTATTCAGCTAAGAAGTTTTTGTAATGCTAGCCTATATGACTGCCTTGCAAAATAGCTTTCATTTTATGTCAGATTTAAGAGTACACAGCACCTTCCAGTGTTAAAAAGAATTCTCTAGGCTTCCATCTGGAGAATACAAGGAGGGGTTGGCATTGTGGGATAGCAGGTGTAAGCAGCCACCTGAGATGACAGTGCCCTCTATAGCATCAGTTAGAGTCTCGCTGTGCCACATTTTTTAAGGATTTATTTATTTGTTTGAAAGGCAGAGTTGCAGAGAGGCAGAGGCAGAGAGAGAGAGAGAGAGAGGGAGAGAGAGACAAAGGTCTTCCATCCACTGGTTCACTCCCTAAATGGCCACAGTGGCCAGAACTGGGCCAATCAGAAGCCAGGAGCTTCTTTCAGTTCTCCCAAGTGGGTGCAGGGGCCCAAGGACATGGGCCATCTTCCACTGCTTTCCCAGGCCATAGCAGAGAGCTGGATCGGAAGCGGAGCAGCCAGCACTCGAACCGGTGCCCATATGGGATGCCGGCACTGTAAGCGGCGACTTTACCTGCTATGCCACAGCATAGGCCCCCTGCTCCACTTCTGATTCAACTCCCTGATAATACATCTGTGAAGGCAACAGAAGATGTAGACCCAGATGGAGTCCCTGGCTGCTGCTCCAACCCTGGCTATTGCATGCTGTTTGGGTAAGAACTAGCTAATGGAAGATCTTTTTCTCTCCCTCTGTCTGTCACCCTGCCTTTAAAATAAATGAAAATATTTTGTAAAGGAAACATATGATTGATTTTTTAAAGATTTATTTAAATATTTGCCAGAGTTACATAAGAGGAGGCAGAGACCTTCCATCTGCTGGTTCACTCCCCAAATGGCCCGCGCTGAGCCAGTGCAAAGCCAGGAGCTTCATCCAGGTCTCCTAAACTGGAAGCAGGGGCCTAAGTCCTTGGGACTTTCCCCTGGCATTTAGAAGGGAGCTGGATCAGAAATAGCGTAGCCAGAATGTGAACTGGTGCCCTCATGGGATTCCAGCTACACTGGCAGTGGCTTTAGCTGCTCTGCCACAGTGCCATCCCCCAATGACTGATTATGTCTACTGCTGTGGCTGCTAAAAAGGCAAGATCACTCTAGGTTTAAATATTTGTGGTTTTTATCTGTATTAACCTCATTTAAGTCTCCCGCATGCCAAGAAAACATTTCATTGAATTCAATAAACATTTATTGAAAATGTTAATATTGTGATAGGCACGGGGGACACAAAATTTAAGATATGAGTAATGCTTTTAAAGAGTTTATACATTAGAAAGGAAGGCAGTCAAATAACAAATATAATCAAATGTGACAAGTCAAAGAATTGGACTGTACATAAAAAAGAACAGAGGAAAAGCAGCAATTATGCATGCCATTAGTGGAGGTGAGAAAGATGTCCAGAGATGATTGCTAAAAAGTGACATAAGGATTTTGAAAAGCTGAGATCTTGACCCATTAAAATCAAATATAACCATTATTTAATCAAGATTGTTTGGAAATACTTGTTTTAATGTAATTTAATATTTAAATGCTTATATAATTTATATTAAAATATTAATTTATATTAAATATAAACACAATATAGATATAAATATATTTTACATATTAGATTTAATATGTAAATATAAATTTAATTTAAACTTAAATTTAATATATTTATGTAGAAATAACCATGTGTTTATTGCTTGTGCATTGAGGGTCATTTCCACAAAATCTTATAAAATAGATTTATTTATTTGAAAGGGATAGTTACAAAGAAACAGGCAGAAATAGAGAACAGGTGAGGAGCCTGGAAATCCATCTGTGTCTTCCAGGTGGGTGTAGGGGCCCAAGCACTTAGGCCCCTATCCACGGCTTTCCCAGACGTCGGTGGAGAGCTGGATTCAAAATCAAGCAACCAGGACTTGAATCAGCACTTGAACAAGTTGCACCACAATGCCTGTCCCCATTTCAACAAACTCTGCACAGACCAGCATCTCTGTTTTCTTCTAGCGGTTTAACTGTTGCAGGCCTTACATTTAAGTCTATAATTCATTTGTGAGTTTATTATTTAATAGGATTTGAGATAGAAACACAATAATATTTTTCTGAATGTAAATACCCAGTTTTCCAAATACCATTTACTGAAAACACCATCCCTTCCACATTGTGAATTCTTGGCAAGATTAGTGATGATCAGTTTGCCATAAATGTTTACTTATTTATAAGCAGTATAGGGAAAATTTATAAAACAAAGATTTTTCTCCTGGGTCTCATTTCCTCACCTCTATTATGATAGTTTCCACTTCAAAGGGGTAAAGCCGCCACCTGTGATGCTGGCATCACATATAGACACTGGTTCGAGTCCCAGCTGCTTTACTTCTGATCCAGCTCCTTGCTGATGCTCCAAGGAAAGCAGTGGAAGAAGGCCCAAGTGCTTGGGCCTCTGCACCCACACGGGAGATCCAAAAGAGGCTCCAGGCTCCTAGCGTGGGTATATCCAGCCCTGGCTGTTGCAGCCATTTGGGCAGTGAGGCAGCTGATGAAGAATTCTCTTTCTTTCTGTGTCTGTCTTCCTCCCTCCCTCCCTCTTTCTCTCTCTATAACTCTGACTTTCAAATAAATAAAATCTTTAAAATAAATATGTTGCTTTTGAGCTCTAAGTTAGCAATGATACGGAAAGTGCTTAGAACTGGGCAAGACATTTAATGTAGAATCAATAAACAGTCACTGAGCATCATACTATTCAAGAAGAGTATCTGAAACTTCAGTCACCCAGTCTTGCCATTTTATTTTACTAATTTTTTTAAAAATTTATTTATGAAAGGGTGAGAGGAATCTGCCATCTACTGTTTCTTTTTTTTAAGTTTTATTTAATGAATATAAATTTCCAAAGTAAAGCTTATGGATTACAATGACTTCCCCCCCATAATTTCCCTCCCACCCGCAACCCTCCCATTTCCCTCTCCCTCCCCCATTCTATTCACATCAAGATACATTTTCGATTCTCTTTATATACAGAAGATCAGTTTAGCATATATTAAGTAAAGATTTCAACAGTTTGCACCCACATAGAAAGACAAAGTGAAAAATACTGTTTGAGTACTGGTTATAGCATTAAATCACAATGTACAGCACATTAAGGACAGAGATCCTACATGAGGAGTAAGTGCACAGTGACCCTTGTTGTTGACTTAACAAATTGACACTCTTGTTTATGGCATCAGTAATCACCCTAGGCTCTTGTCATGGGTCACCATGGCTATGGAAGCCTTTTGAGTTCACCAACTCTGATCATATGTAGACAAGGTCATAGTCAAAGTGGAAGTTCTCTCCTCCCTTCAGAGAAAGGTACCTCTTTCTTGATGACCTGTTCTTTTCACTGGGATCTCACTCACAGAGATCTTCGTGTAGGGTTTTTTTGTTTGTTTGTTTGTTTTGCCAGAGTGTCTTGGCTTTCCATGCCTGAAATACTCTCCTGGGCTTTTCAGCCAGATCTGCATGCCTTAAGGGCTGATACTGAGGCCAGAGTGCTGTTTAGGACACCTGCCATTCTATGGGTCTGCTGTGTATCTCGCTTCCCATGTTGGATTGTTCTCTCCCTTTTTTATTCTATCAGCTAGTATTTGCAGACACTAGTCTTGTTTATGTGCTCCCTTTGGCTCTTAGTCCTATGATTATGATCAATTGTGAACAGAAATTGATCACTGGGACTAGTGAGATGGCATTGGTACATGCCACCTTGATGGGATTGACTTGGAATCCCCTGGTATGTTTCTAACTCTGCCGTTTGGGGTAAGTCAGCTTGAGCATGTCCCGAATTGCACATCTCTTCCCTCTCTTATTCCCGCTCTTATATTTAACAGCAATCACTTTTCAGTTAAGTTTCAACACTTGAGAATAACTGTGTATTGATTACAGTATTCAACCAAAAGTATTAAGTAGAACAAACAAAAAAAATACTAAGAGGGATAACATATTAAGTTGTTCATCAACAGTCAGGGCAAGGGCTGATCAAGTCACCATTTCTCATAGTGTTCATTTCACTTTAACAGGTTTCCTTTTTGGTGCTCAGTTAGTTGTCACCAATCAGGGAGAACATATGGTATTTGTCCCTTTTGGACTGGCTTATTTCACTCAGCATAATGCTTTCCAGATTCCTAACAGGGATCACTTTTCAGTTAAAATTTAAACACCTAAGAATAATTGTGTGTTAATTACAGATTTCAACCAATAGTTTTGTTCTAGTACCATCTACTGTTTCACTTCCCAAATGCAAATAATAGGCAGTGCTAGGGCAGGTCAAAGCAAGGAGTCTGGAATTCTACATGGGTCTCCCAGATGGGTAAGAGGGACACAAGTATTTGAGCCGTCTGTGTTGTCTCCTGCGTACTAGCCAGTAGCTGGATTGAAAGTAGAGTTGGGACACTGTGCCAGACACTCTGATAGAAGGCATGAGCATCCCAAGCAGAGGCTTAACCCACTGTACCACAATGCCCACCCATGGTCTGGCTATTTTAAATAAATATCCTGTTTCCTCCAATGGAGTTCTCCTAGTTTGAGACTAGTTTTTGAGAAATCCAGTAATAAACAACTTGAAAGAATGAAAAATGCATTTTAGACTACATATCAGTTCTCTAAGTCCCAAAGAACTTTCTCAAATGTGGGTTACAAGAACAATCAGCTTATACTTCCAACTGCCTTTTTGTCGCTCCCCCTCTTCGTGGAGGAGCAACACAGGACCCTGCGCTGTTCTTTCGTCTGCCCGGCCCTCCCCGGGTTTGCTGCTGGTTCTTCCCGGGTTGGCTACTATCCCTTCCACCTCCGTGGAAGGGCAGTTCCCCCTGGCCACATTCCCCACTTCCGCAGGGGAGCGGCACACCGCCGGCCGGGTCTCTCGGGGGCTGCACGGGTTCCCTTAGATGTTCCCCATAGATGTTCCTGGTGCATGCCGTCTCTCTCCTCCTTTATAGTCCTCCTCCGCCAATCCCAACTCGGCTGCCCACACGCCGAGTACGCTGCTCTCCAATCAGGAGCAAGTCCTACAGTTAATTGGTTGAACTGGAGGCAGCTGTGCGGAAGCTGTTTACTTCTCTCCCAGCGCCATATTGTGGGAGAGCAGATGCATAGAATAAGTCTTAATTCCAGTAACAGTCTAGTCCGAGCTGCTCCCCACAGATCCCCCTTTCTTTTTATTTTTTTGGCGTTGATACGCGCCTGTCTTCGGTGTCCCGCAGCACACACTCTGCTCTACTTGCTAGAGTTGCCACAGGCTCTTACAAGTCCTATCCATCAGGCAAACCGAATCCGGGTCCTCTCTTCGCCATGTTGTGAGGAGGTTTTTAGGCGCTGATGCGTGCCTGTGTTCGGTGCCCTGCAGCGCATACTCTGCTCTGCTAGAACTGCCTGCAGGTGTTTACAAAACCTATCAGGCAAACCGAATCCAAGCCTTCTCATTGCCTTATTGTGGGGGAGACTTATTAGTGTTGGTTCGTGCCTATCTTCGGTGACCTGCAGCTCATACTCTGGTCGAGCTTTGCTGGCGCTTACCGCCTTAAATCAGGCAGACCGAATCCAAGCCTCCTAATTGTTGCATTGTGGGGAAGCTTTACTGATGTTAATTCGTGCCTGTCTTCGGTGACCTGCGGCTAGCCGCCCAGGTGCTCATCGCCTCACTAATCGGGCAGACCGAATCCAAGCCTTCTAATTGGCATGTTGAGGGGAGGCCTTATTTCTCTCTATTTCTCTATCTCCGGGCATTCCTATTTCTCCCATTTTACTTCTATCTTCCAGCATTCCTATTTCTCTCACTTTACTTCTAAAACTTCTGTTTCTCTTATCCCTGCGGCTTTCCGGCACCTCGCCCCGCCGGCGGGTTCCCGGCTCTGCGCCGCTTCAGCCCGCGCGCCTCTCTCATCTGCGCAGCTTCCCGGCTTTGTGCGGCTCGGCTTCGCGCGCTCCGCGGTCTCCACGCTTAACCCTTTCGCGTCTGAACCACGGCCTACGCCAGCGTTCCCTATCTATTCACGCCCCGTGCTCTCTCTGCACGCGGCGGCTTCCGCGAGTAACACAGCGTAGCTTGCGTCTCCACCACTAGCATTCAATCCAAGTTCCCCGGGCTAGCCTGGCGAATTCAACCCAGCGTACGTCTCCGCCCCACGGTTTGGCTTCCCATCCTTTGCTCCCCGGGCTAATCAGACGGATCCCAACCAGGCTTACGTCTCAGCTTCTGGTTTCAACTTTTCGCCCCCTATTCCTGGGCTAACTTGAGAATCCCAAAGTGGCTTTCGTTTCCGCCTCGGCCTGCACTCGCGGCTTCATTTTCCCTAACATTTTTCTCTACCCGGTATGTTTCCCCAAACTTTCCTCCAACAATACTCCTCCCTCATTTCTCCTGGCCTCTCCCCACAGTCCGCATCCGAGTCTGTTTGTTCTAGCTTTCACTTTCGCTTTCGACCTTAGAGATTTCTCCCAGCTTCCCCCCGTAGTCCGTATCTGAGTCTATGCCTAGGCTTTCAACAGCTTCCTCCGGCACCTCTTTCGTCCGGCTTTTCCCTAGGCTGTTTGCTAGTCTCTCTCTCCGATATTTTCCCTAGGCTGTTTGCTAGTTTCTCTCTCCGATATTTTCCCAATTCTTCCCGTTTCTTCCCTCCTAAGTTTGCTATCCAACCTAGGTTTCCTAATCCGAGTCATTTCTTCCCTCCTAAGTTTCCTATCCGTCCTGGGTTTCCTATCCGAGTCACGGCACCATTATGTCGCTCCCCCCTTCGTGGAGGAGCAACACAGGACCCTGCGCTGTTCTTTCGTCTGCTCGGCCCTCCCCGGGTTTGCTGCTGGTTCTTCCCGGGTTGGCTACTATCCCTTCCACCTCCGTGGAAGGGCAGTTCCCCCTGGCCACATTCCCCACTTCCGCAGGGGAGCGGCACACCGCCGGCCGGGTCTCTCGGGGGCTGCACGGGTTCCCTTAGATGTTCCCCATAGATGTTCCTGGTGCATGCCGTCTCTCTCCTCCTTTATAGTCCTCCTCCGCCAATCCCAACTCGGCTGCCCACACGCCGAGTACGCTGCTCTCCTCCAATCAGGAGCAAGTCCTACAGTTAATTGGTTGAACTGGAGGCAGCTGTGCGGAAGCTGTTTACTTCTCTCCCAGCGCCATATTGTGGGAGAGCAGATGCATAGAATAAGTCTTAATTCCAGTAACAGTCTAGTCCGAGCTGCTCCCCACACCTTTTTACCTCATTTACATCTTTTTTTTTTTATTCAAAGCAAATCTATTTTAATTGTATATTATCATGGTTCCCCAGTGGGGATTATTGGTGCCAATGAGAGGATGCCACCACACCTGACACCCCTCAGAGTTACAGGCAGCTATAGAATTATGGTTGCCCAGTGAATGGCTGTGAATACCACTATAAGTCTTTGCCATGAAAACCATGGGGAAGTTGACTTCCCTGCCTCCTTTTTCCTTCCTACTTGGGAGAAAGAATAAAATGGACTGCCTGCCAGGAATGTCTAAATGAAGGCCACAAGTCAAGAACTGCACACCTGGTTAGTCTCAGAAAGCATTTTCAGGTTTGGATTGATAAATGACAGTAAAATAAATTTTGATTGTTGTGTCCCTGTTACATAAGGCTATTCCCAAATCAACAAGTGTCTTAATATGTTAAGTAATTTCAAAATTTCAAGCAGATTTTATGTGAAAATCAACATTGAATTGATATATTTTGAGATATTCTCTATATGGTAATACTCAAACTATCTTCACTACAAAATATTTGAAGTTTTTAACATATGTTTTAATATCTGTTCTACTTATAAAATAAAAAATGTTTCTTTGCCAGCTGGAAAAGAGAATTTTGGTGATTAAAGAATTATATCTCGACTTCATTTCAGTTTAGTTGTAGGGCACAATCTCCAGTCCTCCATTATAGAAATATCATAATCTTTTCAAGTAATGTATCTGTATACAAATTTTTATGGGCTTGAGGAACCATGTATCTGAAAGATTTGAAGATACGCTCTTCCATGCAGGAGCTAAGAACCACTCTTATCTCCTCTGTGAGTGAAAAACAAAAATTGATAATATATTGAATCGTGTTTTACCTGAAAGACTGCTTATTGCCAAAATCTAACTAAATACACTGTCGAGCTATTCCTTAAGACACAGAAGAAATAGAAGTATCACTTACAGTAACTGAAATTAAGTGTGAACATTCAGGCTCATCACAGGAATAATATCTTTCTAAACATAATCTCTGAGAAAATTCCCTCTTAGAGCATCAGCGCTAAGGTGCAATTTATATTCATACTTTTTCATCTCATTAGAATCTTTTGTGAGCAATCTTTAGCCTGTAGCATCTGTTTCTGCTTCTAGAAATGTGGTTAGAAAGCAAAACTGAACTATTTGAGCTCTCAAAGTTTTCATTAAAGCTGGTCTAGACAGAACTCGCCATGGCCTTTGAATTAATTAATGAATGAAGTGTTAACCTCACTTCTTACTGTGTAAAGAAGTGAGATAATTGTCTCTCACCATTATAGCAAAGCCTTCATGGGGCAAGATGATCGTTTTCTTCATTAGGTAAGTGATTTGTCCAAAAAATAAATGTGCATTTAAATGAGAGATACAAGATGTATCAATTTTCAATCAATTCTCTTATACTAATCAATGATTTCTACTTTCACCTAAAAAATTTATCCCTCTCTTCCTCTATAAATCAGGTAGGTCGTTTCACCATTGTTCCACGCTGTTAAAAATCTTATACCCCACATTCATATCAGATTATCAGCAGCTAAACAATGTGCCCCTGTGAAAAATAGGCTTTTAATAACTGCCAATTATTAGATTTCTTTTCTATAAGCAAAGATCAGTTGCTGTAAGTCTTGTGACTGATCATGGCCTTTCCAAAATTCATGTTGATACTTAATCCTCAGTGCCACATCATAATACTCATGATGGCTCCTCCCTGGTAAATGTATTAAAACCTTATTTAAAAGGCTTTAATCAGTATCATCCCTTTTGCCCTACTGCTGCTTTGGCCATGTTGAGGGCATCACATTTGTCCCCTCAGAGGATGCACTCATCGTTTGCATCATTTCAGAAACAAAGAGATTGGAGCTTCACCAGAAACCAAACCTACCAGTGCTTTCATCTTTAACTTGTAGGTTCTGGGACTCTGAGAAATAAATTTTTGCTCTTTACATTTTACCCTGTCTCGGGTATTTTATTATGGCAGCACAAAGACACCATGTAAATGTAACTGCTCCCTCTCCATCTACAGGAATAAACTAAGATTCTCCATTTCACATGTTTAAAGGTAATTCTGATGACAGTTAACATTTCTCCATGCAATTGCAAGCTGAACACCCTGGTGATGTGCTCTGATGACATGGTCAACAAATGAGTGAGCCTAAACAAAGATAACATGCTCACCCTCTACCCTCTGCCCTCTGCTGAGCCGCCTGCCTGGCCTGCCCAGATATACTCTCTGCATTCAACCATGTAACCTCACTCTCCCCAAGTCTGAGTGACTGGGCACTCTCTGTCCCTTCTGTTCTGACAGATGCCCATCCCCAATAAAACCTTATTACTTTACAAAAAAATAAATGAGTGAATAAACAGATCAATAAATTAATAGATAGCAAAGTAGAGAGTTAAAAATATTATCAAATCTTCTAGGAATATTAGGCAATTATTTCAAGATTAACATAAGTAATTAAACAAGAAACTGTGAGGTACATATTGTACTTGAAAAAATGTATGTCCTTGACTCAATTCAACATTACTATTCATATTATTATTCAAAACCGATGATTAATGCAAGCTTGAGTTCACTATATTTTTCTGCATAAAGAGCTTTATTGAACTTCTGATCTTAGAACTATTCCTACAAATGCAGGTTCCATGCTGTTATGAAACAATTGCCCCTTCAAAAGTTTTTAAATCATACTACAGAAAAACTAGCATATTTAAACAAATTAAGCATCTTAAATCTTAAGCATGCTATCTTTATATGGTATCAGAACAAAAGGAAGAACAGAATACAGAGGTTTGTGATCATCCAGGTCATCAAGAGTTTGTAGTTGTGTAGCCTGGAGGAAGCCAAGAACTATGCAACATAAGCCTATGGATTATAGAGATTCAGTGAAATGTAACAAGCAAAGGATGTGCAGAGTCTGAGATTCTATAATAGAATTCACAACATTTCAAACAGCATTTTGATTGAGAAAAAGATACTGAGGAGATAGTGCTGAAATATTTGTTATATAGTTCAAATGTCAGATGCTTCTCCCTGTTTCTTATTTTCAGGATCTCCTTTGGCTTTAGCTCACGCTAGTCTGTGGTACCACAGAAGCCACCCTAGGACCATATGTATTATACAGACTTCAGTATTTGCCAAATTTTCAGAAAAAAAAAAACTCAAAAACAGATTTAGTTTTTTTCTGCTTTAATTTTTTTAATATAAACAGATGTCAAGTAGTTCACCCATGTAATTCTCCTTTCTTTTAATTTTTGCAATAACACTTTTAATTTGCTTTGTAGCACAGGCTTAATTTACTAAATAAAGAGTTAAACAAGTAACAGGTAGAAAAACCACCGTTCCACAGGAGAATAGACAGGGATATAAAAAAAAATAAAATCCCAATATGTCAGTTTCAATCTTATACATTAAATTTATTTTTGTAATCTGTATATTAGCTACCACAACTTAGAGAAGCGTGATATTTTTCTTTTTGGGTCCAGCTTATTTCATTAAGCATAATGGTCCCTAGTTGTATCTATTTTGTTGCAGAAGTCAGAATTTCATTCTTTGTTATGATTGAGTAGTATTCCATCACGTATATATAACACATTTTCTTTATCTAGACATCAGTTGAAGGACATAGGTTGGTTCCATATCTTTGCTATTGTGAATTGAGCCACTATAAATTTGGTTTATAGGTAATTCTTTCATATGTTGATTTCATTTACTATGGGTGTATTTCTAAGAATGGGATATTTGGGTCATATGGTAGACCTACTTTAGATTTCTGCAGAATCTCTATACTATCTGACATAATGATTGGATTACATTCCAACAGTGTACTAAGGTACCTTTTTTCTCCATATCTTCACAATAATTTGTTGCTTTTTCATTTTTTGAATAATAGCCATTCTACCTGGCGGGAGGTGATTCCTCACTGTGGTTAAGAGTTGCATTTCCCTGATGGCTAGTGATCCTAAGCATTTTTTCATGTCTATGCTGGCTATTTGTATTTCATCCTTTGAAAAATGGCTGTTTATGTACTTTGCCCATTTCTTACTTTGTTTTGTTGTTGTAGAGTTTCTTGAGCTCCTTATATATCCCAGATAGTAATCCTTTATAAGATTCATAGTTTGAAAATTATTTTCTCTCATTTTGCCAACTGCCTCTTTATTAAGAGTGTCTTTGGCTTTGCAGAAGATTAGCTTCATGTAATCCCATTTGTCTGTTTTTGCTTTTATTTGACTGTGCTTCTGGGATCATATCCAAAAAGTCTTTGCCTATACCAATGTATTGCAGTATCCCTCCTATGTTTTCCTCCAGTAATTTGATGATTTTGGGTCTTAAGTTTAGATCTCTGATCTCTGTGATTTTTGTTTAGGGTGTAGACTATAGTCTTGCTTCGTATTTCTGCATGTAGAAATCCAATGTTTCCAACATCATTGATTGAAGTGACTGTCCTTCTCCAGGGAGTGATTTTATCTTGTTTGTCAAAGATTAGTTGGTTGTATGTGTGTAGATTAATTTCTGAGGTTTCTATTCTGTTCTATTAGTCTACATGTCTATTATTGTGCCAGGAGTAGGGTGTTTTGGTTGTAGCTCTCATGTAGTACATCTTAAAATCTGGTATTGTGATGCCTCCGGCTTTGTTTTTTGAGATTGCTTTAACTGTTTGGGAAACTTGGGTTTCCATATTAATTTTAGGATCTTTTTTGTAAATCTGAGAGGAATGTTTTTGGTAATTTGATTAGGATTACACTGAATCCATAAATTGCTGTGGATAGTGTGGACATTTTGATTATATTAATTCTTCCAATCCATGAACATGGAAAATTATCTCATTTATTTCTTTCCTTAATGCTTTGTAATTTTCATTGTAGAGAATTTTCACATCCCTGGTTAAGTTTATCCCAAGGCACTTAGTTTTTCTGGCTATTTTAAATGAGGCTGATCTTCCAAAGTTCTTTCTCAGCCAAGGCATTGTTAGGGTACACAGATGCTATTGATTTTTGTGAGATGATTTTATTTCTTGTAAATGTGCCAAACTCTTATGAGTTCTAAATGTCTGTTACTAGATTGTTTTGGTTCTCCTATATATTGGATCATGTCATCTGCAAATAAGGATAATTTGTACTTTTTAATTTACTCTTCTTTCTTAATAATTCTGTCTAAAACTTCCAGAACTGTACTGAATAGTAATGGTGAAAGTGGGCATCTTTGTCTGGTTCTAGATCTTAGTGGAATTGCTTCCAGGTTTTACCCATTCAGTATGATGCCAGCTGTGGAGATGACATATATTGCCTAGATTGTGTTGAGGAATGTTCCTTCATTAACCAATTTGTGTAAGGTTTTTATCATTAAATGATGTTGTACTTTATCACACACTTTCTCTGAATCTATTGAGATAGTCATATGATTTTATTCAATTTGTTGATGTAATTGCATCACCTTTATTGATTTGTGTATGTTGAACCATCTTTGGGATAAATCCCACTTGATCCAGGTGGGAGATCATTTTTATGTGTTGTTGGATTTAGTTAGTTGAGGATTTTTTTTTTATCTGTGTTCATCAGGGATATTGGTCTGTTGTTCTCTTTCTTTCTTGCATCTTTTTCTGGTCTTGGAATTAAGGTAATGCTGGCCTCATAGAAGGCATTTTGGAGGATCTTCTCCCTTTCAATTATTTAAAATAATTTAAGAAAAAATGGGATTAGCTCTTTAAAAGTGTGGTAGAATTTAGCAATGAAAACATCCAGTTGTGGGTTTTTCTTTCTTGGGAAGTTCTTTATAAATGATTTAGCCTCTGTTATAGTTATTGGTCTATTCAGATTTTCTGTGTTTTCATGTCTCAGTTTTGAGTAAATTTTTTGTGTCCAGAAATTTTTCATTTCTGTTAAATTTTCCAATTTGTTGGCAAGAGCTATTTGTAATAATCTTTGATTCTATTTATTTCTATAACAGTTGTAACATTTTATTTTTCATCTCTGATTTTATTAATTTGGATATTCTCCCTTATTTTTGATTAATTGGGTCAGTGTTTCATCAATTTCATTTTTTTTTTCAAAAAAGCAGCTTTTCATTTCACCGTTCTTTTGGCAAGTTTTTAATTTTAGCTTTTTTTATTATCTAATTTTTATTATTTCTTTCCTCTTACTAATTTTGGGGTTGTTTTGTTCTCTTTTAGGTCCTTGAGATGCATTGCTAGATCACTTATTCTATACATTTCCAGTTGATGTAGGCACTAATTGCTATAAACATTCCTCTTAGCACTGCTTTTGCTCTATCCCGTGTATTGTGATATGTGCTGTCATTTTCATTCATTTCAAGATTCTGTCCCGGTTGCCCCTCTTCCAGGCCAGCCCTCTGCTATGGCCTGGGAGTGCAGTGAAGGATGGCCCAAGTGCTTGGGCCCTGCACCCCATGGGAGACCAGGAGAAGCACCTGGCTCCAGCCATCGGATCAGCGCGGTGCGCCAGCCGCAGCACGCCTGCCATGGCTGCCATTGGAGGGTGAACCAACGGCAAAGGAAGACCTTTCTCTCTGTCTCTCTCTTTCAATGTCCACTCTGCCTATAAAAAAATAAAAAATAAAATAAATTAAAAAAATCAGTGGTACCATAGAGTTGTCCATCAGAAATAATCCACTAGTGGCATGCAGGTCACTGTAGCCTCCACTTTCCTTGGTTTGGAAAGATGGTGTTTCCACCTGTGATTTCTGAGTGCTTTGATGTAGAGAGGGAAGGGAAGCAGCATGATCTGCTTTCATAGAGTCTGTTCTCTAGGCCAGACGCAAACAAAATTCACCAGTGGCACAGGGCTGCTGTAGCCTCCTCTCACCTTGCTTTGGGAAGACAGCGTCTCCCCACTGAGCACTGGTGGTGGGAGTCACTGAAAGCATACTACCAGCTGCTGAATGTTTGCACACTGTCCTTGCTGCTCTGCTCTGTGGAGTCTTTGTTCTGTAAGTTTTCCAATAAAATTTTCTCTATATAAAAATATCCCTTTGTGAGCTTCCTGTGGTTAAAATCAGTGTATCTTGTCCCTATTCCACTATCTTAGATCTGAAAACTCATTTTGATATAGGCATTTATTCGTGGCACTCAAAGGATAACTTTAAAGCTATTATTCACTGAATATGCAGTGGTAAGGCCAATCTGGCTTTTCAGAAGCTGTCCATTCAGATTGGCCAGTGGTCTTTGCCAGTGGTTGTGCGTGCCATAGAGCTACTAAGTATTTTAAATTTCACCCCTAGATGTGGTAGAGTGGGAGTAAAGACAAAGATCTTTAAATACTTCTGTAATTTAAAAACATCAAAACAATGTAAAAATATTTCTAGCTTGTTGAATTTATTTATTTGAAATGCAGAGATGAAATAGGAGGAGGAGAGGAGAGAGGGAGAAAGAGGGGGAGAGCGAGAGTGGTGGAGGCAGAGAGAAGAATCTTCTGTCTTCTGATTCACTCTCCAAATGCTGCAACAGCCAATGTTGAGGGCTGGGCCAAGCTGAAGCCAGGAGCCAAGAGTTCAGTCCAGTTCTTCTTTGTGGATGACATGGACCCAAGTACTTGAGCCACCATCTGCTGCCTCCCATCTGAGCAGAGATGGATCCAGAACCTAGGTACTCCAATGTGGGCGGCAGGCATCCAAATCAGTGTCCTGCGTGCCATAGGAAACACCTGCCACCCTCTCCCCATTTCTAGACTGATAGTCACCATTTAGCTTGCCCACTCTTGTCTTTTCTTTCTTAAATTCCCTTAAATTCCATTCATTTATAATGTTGAGCAGCTTTAATTGACTTTAATTTACTGATTTGCCTTGACTAATGCCTTAGTGTCTCCTCACAAATAGTTATAAATAAATCTTTTTTAAATAGAGAGCCTTCCTTCCTTAGGAAAAATTATATCAGTTATCAGGATCATATTTTGATTTTTTTGCTTACTTGATTCTTTTTTTAGTAGACTTAATTTTTTTAGGGTATCCATCCTTCACAATAAAGTTAAGTGGGAGGTACATGAACTCCCATTTCCTCTTGTCCCTCCTCCCTTATCCATGGAGTCTCCCCTACTATCAACATCCCTGAACCAATGTGGCACATTTGTTACAATCTGTGACCCTATTGAGACACATCATTATCACCCCAAATCCATAGTTGAGGTTGGTGTGCACCTTTTGTGTCACTTACTCTGCAGGTTTTGACAAATGTATAATGACATGTATCCATTGTTATAGCATCATACAGAATAGTTCCATTGCCTTAAATGTCTCCTCCCTCCCAACCCCTGGCAACACTGACACACTGACCTTTTTTTTTTTTTTTTTCTGTCTCTGCTATAATGCTTGTTCTATAATGTTCTATAGTTGAAGTCATATGCTGTGTACCCTTTTCAAGTTAAGTTCTTTGACTTAGTCATATTCTTTTAAGGTTTGTGATCTCATTTTTTTTTTTTTTTGTAATTGCGGAACAACACTCCATTGTCTGAATAAACTACAGTTTATCCATTCACTTACGGAAAGTTATCTTGGTTGCTTACAAGTTGTGGAAATTAGGAGTAAAGCTATTTTAAACATCTGGGTACAGATTTTTATAAAGACGTAAATGTTCAATTTTGGAGAGCAAATACAAAAGAAAGTGATTGATGGGCTGTTTACTAAGAATGTGCTTACTTTTATAAGAAATTGCCAAACTCTCTTCCAAAGTGGCTGAACCCTTTTGCATTCCTCCTAGCAATGGATGAGGAAATTCCTATTGCTTCACATTCCTGGAAGCATTTAGTGTTGTCAGTGTTTTTGATGTTGGCCATTCTGAAAGGTGTATGGTGGTATCCTGTTGTGTCAATTTGCAATTCCCTCATGACATATTGAACATCTTTTCATATACTTGCCATCTTTAAGTGTTTTTTAGTAATGTTTGTCCAGGTATTTTGCTGATCTTTGAATCAGGATTACATATTTATTGTTAAGTGTTTGTGTATGCTTTGATTAACAATTTGATCAGGTTTATCTTTGTTAATATTTTCTCCTGGATTATGATTGATATTCTTATTTTTCCAGTATGTTTTATAATTTTTTTCTTTCCAATACAGTTGTTTCATAGTATCTGGTAAAGGAATTAGAGATCCTGAGAATACTTTACTAAATTATTTCTAAACTATCTTCCAACTTTAGCAACTTAGTGTGGTTTTCAAGTCATATTTTGATGTCTCACAAGTAGGATACTATGAAAAAGAGTTAGGAAACTCATTCAGATTTGGAAATACTCAATACTTTAAGATTTTGTTTAATTTATTCTAGAAAAACAGAATGAAAACAAGCTTCACTCCCTCATACTTTGATACATTTCAATATCCTTGTATACCAATAACTAGGAAGTTAACTAACGAGAAGAATTTGAGTTAACAAAAGCCTATGGTTTGACAACTCACTAATTTTCATGTGATCATTGTTAAGCTGTGATAATAAAAAGTAGTATGAATAAAATCAGACTGCCTTGTTTAGTTTTCTAAGTACTTCTCATCCATGAGTAAGTATTGGCTATACCTAAGAGGATGGAACCTCTAAAGGTGACTTGGGAAATAGCAATTAGAAGATTGATTATAATCAATTATATTTTTCCATCAGATCTCTATGTACCCTTTTTTATAGCTTTTATGATTGAATGCTGCACATATAGTCACACTAATTTTATATTATTTGCATAGATTATCATAGCCTTTTCACAGACAAATTTCTATTATTCTCCTGGCAATATAAATACCAAAGACTGTTAAAATAAGAAAGGGCTTAAGGGAAGGTGGATTGCGTCTTGTCACAAACTGCAGCACAGAGTGAGCCAAAGATATTGCTTTCTACTAAGATCACTGGAATTCAGAGTTGTCTTACTAAATACACACTCAAAGAACAGTCTGATTGCCAGACTCACTGTGGTAAAACCTTTGAATATTTACAAAGACTCTTAGGTAAATTTCAGCATTGTCACCCATTCTCAAGGTATTTAAACTTGACAGTTTTGCAGGTCTACTAGAAGTACTTTGCTTAACTCTTTCAAGCACCTTCATCTCATGTAAGAACTAACGTTTAAAACACAAGTTTCCAAAGTGTGAGTCTTTTCCTAATAAAAGAGATGTTGGGGATATTAAACTATATCTTATTTAAAAAGGAGAAATAACTCTAAAAATGCCAAAGCTAAAAAGCAAAACTTAAAAAGTAAAATGTTTTCAGAGATTTATATGACTAAAATAAACACCAGATTTTCAGGTGATAACATTTTTGATATTACTTACCACAATATGTGTAGTTTACTTAGGTTGTTATAACAAATTCCCAATTACTGATGTCTTAAAATATTCCAAATCAAGTTATCAGCAGTGTCATAGGCTGTAGGAGAAGATCTATTGTGTGCCTTTCTTTCAGTTTCTACTGTTGCCAGTAGTCATTAATGCGTTTGGCTTGTGGATGCATCACTACAGTCTCTGTCTTAGTCTTCATATGGGGTTCTGGTATGTTTCTGTTTTTTTCTTATAAGAACAAAGACTTATTTTGCCCTCCATAAGTACTAAGGACTTCATTGTAACTTGATTGTGTCTGCAATGATTCTATTCTCAAATAAGATCACATTCTGAAATTTCAATAAGGATATGATTCTGTGTGTGTGTGTTGGGGGAGGGTGGTTATAATATATAATCTGAACTTGAATAGCTATAAATTTAAGACAAGTTATTTAATCATTTTTGTTATCAAAGGATTGCTAAGGCAGCGAGGCAGATATTAGCCTATGTGTAACAGGACCAAAGTAAGAATTTTAAAGAAAATAAATTTATGTGCAGTGGGACTAGGAAACAAATCCTGAAAGCAGGATCCAGCCTCTTGTCTGTCTCCCCTGCTCTAAATGCCGTTGCCCGTCCTTTAGCAAAAGGAAGTCGTAAGCACCAGGCTGAAGTTATCATTTGCTGCTCCAATATTAATGCTTATGGCCAGTACTGCCAGACAGCTTTGCTTAGGGAAATTCCACATCTAAAGTCCCCACCCAGATTTTCCCAGAAGAGAGAGGAGGGAACAAGAAACGGGGACCCAGGCTCATGTCCTTAAAACCCCAGTCTGAGTGCAGAGTGGGTCTCAGGCCTTTACTGAGATGCCTGCCCGGTCTATCAGGTGTGGGAATTTCTGTGTCTTCATTGTTTCCAATAAACTATGCTAAAATCACCGTCTCGTCTGCTCATTCATGGGCACAGACTTACTTGGTCGTTGCTAGAACAAGCTCCTAGGGTTCAAATCAGAGGTAACACTATTTACGCATAAGAAGATGATAATCTCTACTTGGTTGTTTGAAGTTTAAAAATATTTATGATTGTCAAGGAACTATCTTCTGTAAAATATTAACTATTATTAGTTTTATAATTGTTATTATTTAAAAGTACAAATGCTCCTTTGTTTCATAAATATTTTTCCTACTATTTGGGTAATATTCTACAGAGGTAATACAAATCTGTACAACACCATCGGGAGAGTTTAGCGACCATGTTGTAATGCTGTTGCTTTGATGTCAACATATAATCACTTTCCCTTCAGCCTTACCAGCAACATACTTCTCAAAGTCCAGCTTACTTCAAGGGGAAGTATGGAACAGCATGGTGTTCTTGGGCTTCACCATGATCACAATACACTCTGTTGTGGTGTCTACCACTTCAAAAGAACTCTTCAGCCATCCCTACTTTCCTCCTTGTAAATACCATTTTTTTTTTACTTCTGTGTCAACTAATCAAGATTTATTTATCTCCTACTAGATGAGAAGTGTTATACTAGGTAATATGAGTAACACTAAAATATTAAACAAAGAGCATATGAGAGATTGAGGATACCAGAATAGCATCTAAAATAGCAAGCATTAGAGAGTTATAATTTCTATAGCAATATACTTCACAAATATTTTCCATTGTCTCACATTGGGTTAGGTAGTATATTAGAGCCAATGGGAGATACAAATGAATCCAGATAATTTCTATAGAAGGTTGTGATTTTGATGATGAACTTAGGAGAGTGCTGTATAGCATAGAAAAGAACACTTTGATCAAAAGGGAAATGCGGCCGGCGCCGTGGCTCAATAGGCTAATCCTCCACCTAGTGGCGCCGGCACACCGGGTTCTAGTCCCGGTTGAGGCGCCGGATTCTTTCCCGGTTGCCTCTCTTCCAGGCCAGCTCTCTGCTGTGGCCAGGGAGTTCAGTGGAGGATGGCCCAAGTGCTTGGGCCCTGCACCCCATGGGAGACCAGGAGAAGCACCTGGCTCCAGCCTTCGGATCAGCGCGGTGCGCTGGCCGCGGCAGCCATTGGAGGGTGAACCAACGGCAAAAGGAAGACCTTTCTCTCTGTCTCTCTTTCTCACTATCCACTCTGCCTGTCAAAAAAAAAAAAAAAAAAAAAAAAGGGAAATGCATAAAAACTCCTAGGAGAAGGTGACTTGACTGAGTTGTTGAATAATCAGCAGTAGATAATACATTGGTGCAAGTGTAGACGACCAGGTATGACATTTTGCGGCAGGAGAAATGCAGAAACCTCCCCTTATTCACTGTTAGTGCTCCATAATTTGTTATGTATGGTCAACCACAATCTGAAAACATTAAGTCGAAAGTGCACAAAGTAAACAATTCATAAATTTTAAATAGCTTCCCTGTAGTGTTACAATTATTCTATTTTATTATATTATTGTTAATCTCTTAATGTGTATAACATAAATTCAAATTTTTTATAGTTATATATGGATAGGAAAACTTAGTATATATAGTTTCTGTACTATTCATATTTTCAGGTACCCACTGGGGGTCTAAGGCATATCCTCTAGGATAAATGGAACTTTTGTAATATTTGTGAGAAAAGTCATAGGAGAAAATCTTTTATGAGTGTTTAGAAATTATTCATAGTTTACATTATAGGAGTAAAAGGCTCTGCTAAAAAGGAACATGTAATAAATGCTGAGTGAAAAGTAGGAGAAAATCTACAAGTGTTTCCAGCATATTCGGATTTAGTTCTAAATATCTGGGTGGACAAACAGAATTTCAATAGAATTCAAAGAAAATTTCACAATGGCAGGAGAATGAGAAAATTACATATTCTGTCTGCATAATTTAAGTGGATACAGTTTCTTTTACATCCATTATTATAGGCAGTACATTTAGAAAATCTGCAAGATGGATATTAACTCCATTCTACAGAGGAAAATAAGTGAATGAATGCTATTGTGTCTAAGGTTACACAGCAAAAGTAAATAACAATGTCTTGACTTGTTCAAAAGGACTACATCACGAAAGGTAGATGCTTGTAAGGGCTGAACATAAATACCATATGGAAAATCCTAGACACCATTCTCTTTTTTCAAGAGGGAAAAAAGTATTGTTATCTTCTTTTTATTGTATCTATGAAATATATTGAATCTGTTCTATTTATATTAATAATTTTTTAAATTAAAAATTATTTATTTTCTTGAAAGTGAGAGAGAGGTAGATCATTCATCTACTGAGTCATTTTCCCCAAATCTGCAGCAACCAAGGCTGGGCCAGGCTGAAGATGCGAGCCTGGAACTCCATCCAGGTCTTTCACAGGGTTGCGGGGGAGCAAGTAGTGAAGCCATCATTTTGTTGCTTTCCCCAGCATGTGAGCAGAGAGCTGGATAAGAAGCAGAGCAAGTGAGACTTGAACCGGCAACTGAATATGTGATGCCAGTAACACAAAGGGCAGTTTGATCAGCTGTGCCACAGTGCCAGTCAAAGAAGACATTCTTAAAAATCACATGATAAATTTGTTTTATCAGTGAGATAACTATATCTATAGTACTACATACATAAATCCCAATTATATAGATGTAAGGGATTAACAGATTATAAAAGTGTGGGTTCAGCATTGTGGTATAGCTGGCATCCCACATGGGTACTAGTTTTGAGTCCCAGCTCCTGCACTTCTAATCCAGGTCCCTGCTAACAAGCCTGGTAAGGCAGTATAAGGTGGTCCAAGTGGTTGGGACCCTCTACCCATGGGGGTGACCTGGATGAAGCAGAAAAACATTCTATGAAAAATGAAGTAGGAATATATATTCTGTAACCTTCAGGGAGACAGGCATTTGGACTTGCAGTTAAGACCATATCAGATTGCCTAAGGTGAATTTCCTACTCCTAATTCTAACTTTCTACTAATGTAGGCAGTGAGAACTCGGTCCTAGCTGGATTAGTTGGATCCTTGCCACCCATGTGGGAGACTAGGATTGAATTCCCACATCCCATTTTAGGCACCCCACTGCTCTCCCATGCCCTCCTCTGTTGTTGTTGGCATTTGTGGAATGAACCAGGAGATGAGTATGCTCTGTATCTATGTCTTTCTGTCTGTCTGTTCTTGTGTGCTCCTCTTAAATGAAAAATCAATTTAAAAAAATCAAGGGATAACATAAAACTTCTCACTCCTAAAAATGAACTTGTACTCATTATTTAGTTAGTTGAAAGGCAGAGATAGAGAGCTAGAAACAGATTTTTATCTGATCAGCTGGTTCATTTCCCAGATGCCTGCAATAGCCAAAGGTGGGCCAGACTGAAGCCAGAAGACAGGAATTCAATTTTCATATGGTTCACAAAGACCCAACTACTTGAGCTGTCATCTGTTACCTCCCAGGTTATGCATAAGTGGAAAGGTAGTATCCAGAGCAGACCCAGGACTGAAGCACTTGGTTTGGGAAATGAGTATGCCAAATGGGTTTGGAAACTTCTGTAAAAAACCTGTTCTTGTTTACCAATTTTAAGTGAATTAATATAGTTTTCAAATAATCATGATATTTCTTTCTGAAGATAATGATTCAATAGGGTACTAAAATTTATCATAACAATGACTCATTAAATTTATGGTGTAAAATTTCAGAAATCAAACTACAAATATGTGATGTTATAAATGATTTTAAGAAACTCTTTATGCACTATGGGAACAAGGAATCTTGATGACCACTGTTGCAGAATAAAAGCCTGAACATAGAGAACTACTAAGTAGTATGGAATATCAATTATTTTAATTGTCTGAGTAGGAGAAGACTAGTATAGCATAAGTCGAAAAAAGTGTAGAACTCTTAAAATGCTAAGGATTCATTGATTAGGCCTGTGCTACCCAATAGAAATATAGTATAACTTATGTGTAATTTTGTATTTTCTACTAAACACCATACTAAAGAAATGAAGAAACAGATGAGCACAATTGTAATAAAATATTTACTTGTGATACATTAATCATATTATATAACATCAGTAATGTAAAATAATAAGCTTTTACAGACCTTCTCATGGCATATTTCAGATGCTAGATAGGCATTTGTAAGTATGGATTCCTTACATGAGAGTTCACATCTAAGACAATGCTTTCAGTTTTATTCATTAGCATTTCACTGCTTTAACTTTCTCTGTACTACAACATAAACATTTTTCTGATTTCTGTCATATTCACACATTATTTTACTATGTTGACTTAATATTTTTCTGTGAATTAATTGAACATTTTAATTTACTTATATTTTTTAAAAGTTGCATCATTTTCTCATTGAATAGAAATGCTCATAAAAACAAATAAAATATTACTTCATGTCACATATTGTTTCCCTAGTAAACTGAGTCTGAGGCCAGACTGTTAAAAAGAGAGGTGCACAGTTATTTTAGTGTAAAATACATACAACTCTTTTCCTTAAAAATGATCATGGGTGAAGAGAAGAGAGAAAACAAATTTCTCACTATATTCTTCAAAGTTCCTGAGCACCTGCAGTTTGTCTTTCATACTGAGATGTACTGAAGAACATTTGCAAGTTCTTTTGTAGAGGCTACAAAATAGAAATATATTTTATAATTTAATCTACAGTGTAAGCACTAGAATTTACATAGAAGATTAAAACTCAGAACATTATTTTAAACCTTTATTTGTTCTAGTGAACTTTATTATGTTTTCTTGGAGTCTTCAAGGTTTATCTAACTTTCAACCTCTTAATTTATCCAGAACACTCTGAAAACTGAGGAATTCTGGGGATTTTAAAGTCAGTGGCACCCAGGGAAGAGATTCTGACTTTCTGCTGGTGTTTGATTTTGATGATTTACATGAGTCCTAGAGATGCCTCTGAAAGGATAAAGAATAAAGACTTAGGAAGATGACTGCTCTCTACTTACTTGAAAGTAATCAGATGTTGAGAACATGGACTTGTGTTCTTTTTTTGTTATATTGAATGAGAGTAGCCCAGAGTCAAATACCACAAAATGTTATGATAAAGCTGTTAAAGCACATTTATATCTGTCAAAAAGCCACCTCTAGGCTCCTGGGTTTTTATTACTGTGAATAATTTTACTAGCATCTTGAATGTCATCTATGATTAGAGAACATGAGCATTTCCCCTGGTAATGAAATGTGATTGCAAATAATATAGTACTTCTCACTGACAAAATATTATACTATTATGATTTACCTGTTAGATAAATATATTTGTGGAAATTTATAACTTCATAGCTGTATATCAGGTGATAATCAATTATTTTATTAAAACTAGGAGTAGTTCTACAGAATACATCAAGAAGTTAGCTTTACTGGAGTGAAAATGTATGTGTCTCTAAAATATAATGGGTCTCCAATGTCCCTAGCACAGAGAAGACCAGAAATATATTTTTAATGAATAATGCCATTCTCCTTAGTAGAACTTTGCAACAAAATCCTTATAATATATAATGTTTATAAAGAATAGAATACAACATTTTAAGTTCTGTATCATAGCCTAAGTAAAATTAATGAAGGGGTGAATTCTGCTAGATAATTGCAAAACTACTGTGGATCTGGAAGATTCAAGCATGACTCTCTATTCCACATTCCTGCAGTGAAATACTATTGTATGTTGAATATAAACTTTTAAAAGAGTACTTATTTACCAAAGATGATGAAAGGTGTCACTTTAACAGTCAGAGACCTTACTATGGACCACATTGGACCAAACATAGCTCCATATGCCTCCAGCACTTTTGCCCATCTAAAGTGTATCCCCATCACTATTTTCTAACGTATTGCTTCCTGTCATATTAATGGATGAATTGTTTATCATTCTTTAAAACAGTTTCCATCACAAGTTGTAACTATTTTCATAGATGCTTTTGAAACCTGCATTTGTTATTTTTTCTTTATGTATATAAAGGACATACCCCAGAGCATTTCACTGCCTGAGGCTAGAGCGTGTGGGGAGGAGCCTTTCTGGTCTATCTGATACCAACCATTTCTGTGTAGAAGGGAAATTGTATTGTGCCATCTTAGTTATTCACTGGATCCCTGCTTAACAATCAGTGTTCCCCCGTGTCCCCACATTCTATCAGTGGCTACTATCTTCTGAATCAATCTCCACCTTGTCCCACTATTCAGTCAAATGTAATTGTTCTCTAGGAAAATTCACAAGTGTATCTGTGCTAAGTAACAGACTATTTCTGTCTCTCTCGTGCACTATTTCTACCTATTTTTTTTTTTTTTTGACAGGCAGAATTAGACAGTGAGAGAGAGAGAGAGACAGAGACAGAGACAGAGACAGAGAGAAAGGTCTTCCTTTTTCCATTGGTTCACCCCGCAAGTGGCGGCTTCAGGAGCCAGGTGCTTCCTCCTGGTCTCCCACACGAGTGCAGGGCCCAAGGACCTGGGCCATCTTCCACTGCACTCCCAGGCCACAGCAGAGAGCTGGACTAGAAGAGGAGCAACCAGGACAGAATCCAGCGCCCCAACCGGGACTAGAACCCGGGGTGCTGGTGTCACAGGCAGAGGATTAGCCTAGTGAGCCACGGCGCCGGTCCTACCTTTATTTTTTTTAACCATCCAATTATGTTTATCTCTATAGCTAGCTATCTCCATACACACAGACATGTGCATGTATTTTACATATCCATTGTATAAAATTGTTTTAAATACTAGTAAATGTTACCTGTATGGCTAGAGTCAAGTAATAATTAAATAGGGTTTGGGGGAAGGGAGAAACAAATAGAATTGCAGTGAGTAAGCATTTTCATTACATTGAAGTCAAATAGCCAAGGCAATTTAATTTCAAACAAACCTTGAAGAAGAAAGATAATACCCATACAGTGTGTATTTTGATGTATTAAATATCTTAAGATTAGTGAATGCACAGCCATAATAAGAAAATTTAATTTTCTATAGCAAACCTGTTTTGTAAGATACAGTGATTAAGATGGTATCTATCTGGGCCAGCACTGTGATGTAGCAGGTAAAGCTGCCACCTGCAGTGTGGTCATCCCAGAAGGGCGCCGGTTTGCGTCCCAGCTGCTCCACTTCCGATCCAGCTCTCTGCTATGGCCTGGGATAGCAGTAGAAGATGGCCCAAGTCCTTGGGTCCCTGCACCCTTGTGGGGGACCTGAAATAAGCTCCTGGCTCCTGGCTTCAGATCGGCGCTGCTCCGGCCATTGTAGCAATTGGGGAGTGAACAAGCGGATGGAAGACATTTCTCTCTCTCTTCCCATCTCTCCCCCCCTCCCCCTCTATCCCCCTCCCTTTCTTTCCCTCCCCCCTCCCCCTGTCCCTCTCTCCCCCTCTCTCCCTCTCCTCTTCTCTCCCTCTCTGCTTCTCCTTCTCTCTCTCTAACTCCAGCTTAGAAATAAGTATATAAATCTTTTTAAAAAGATAGTATTTATCCAAGTTGGATACTCAAATAATTGCATTTTCTTTGGAAAGGCTTCTTCCTATTCCTGTTCATTACTAGTAATGTTAACTTTATAAATAGCAACAGCGCAAAGTACAATCAAGGAATGCACAGTTTAAAAGAAGTCTCTATTCTCTTTATCTAGTGATGTTTTTTGCTTATTTCTAAAGATCTGTAAAGAATCTCTAACTTTTTCTCTTTATCTTGTCCAGAAGAGCAATTACATAACATATTACATAACATGACTTCTTATTAAATACTTCTGTCATTTCTAATTTGATTATAAATAACATTAAGTACATAACTATTTTTCCTTTACTTTTTATTGTGAATATTTTCAAAACCACATAACAATAAAATGTATACATATGTAAATATTCTTAGATTAGGGATCTTCAAAGTACAGTTCCATGGACAAATTCAACTTGTCATCTTTTTGAACAAATAGTGTTATTGAAACAAAGCTATGCTCATTCATGTTATCATTATATATGACTGCTTTTGCATTATGAGGCAGACTTTGAGTAGTTGGGATAGAACATGACAGCCAGTAAACCTAAAATATTTATCATCATCCCTTTACAGAAAAAAGTTTATAAAACCTTGATTCAGATTCATCAGTTATTAATATTTTGTAACAGATACATACACACATCTGAGCACATATATATAATTTTTCTTAACTATTTGAAAATGCTTTGGTGTATGGCTCCCAAGAATACTAAGAATAAGGACATTGTTTTATTATATCTCTTCAAAGATCACCACAGCATTATAATATCTAAAATATTTAACAGGATTAATAATAATTCTGGCCAATAAATGACCCTATTTTAGATATCTACAGTTGTCCCAAGGCAGCTTCCAAACAAGGACCATAGAGTGACAGTATATTTCTGGAAAATTCTGTAATTAACCACCCCTCTTGCTTTAATATTCATGACATTTATGCTTTCCCAGAGTCCAAGGATAGTCAGATTGTATCTCACAATTTGGATTTATGTGATATTTTCTTCTGGAATATGTGAAATGTTTTGGTAAAAAATTTATTTTTTGGCAAATTTGATAAAAATTGAATTCTTTCTTGACACAGAACACCAGAAATTGCTCTTCTTATGTAACTAAAATAGTATGCCAATTGGCCAATGTCTTCCCCATTCCTTTCCCACCTACTGTTTCCAGTCTCTAATAACAACTACTGTACTCTCAATTTCTATGAGGTCTACTTTTTTGGACTCCATATATAATTAAGTTCATGGGGTGTTGGTCTTTCTATATCTAGCTTCTTTCATTTAATTTGTTATGCCAAGGTCCATATATCCACATTGCTGCAAATGAAAAGATTTTGTGCTTGTTTGTGGCTGAATAATATTTTTTGTATATTTACACCACACTTTTTTATTCATCCATTGACAGATACCTCAGTTGATTCCATGTTCGAGATATCGTGAATAATGCTGCAGTAAACATGGGAGTGCAGTTACCTCTTTGACACACTGGTTTCATTTGCGTTGGCTATATATCCAATAGTTAGGTTATTGGATGGCATAACAGTTCCATTATGAATATCTTAAGGAAGTTTCAAATTGTTTTCCATAATGGATAACTATATTCTACCAATAGTGCATAAAAGATTTCTGTTTTCAAAATCCTCCCTAGCATTTGGTATTTTTTTGTCTTTTTGATGATAAAAGTTCTAACTGGGGTAAGGCATTATTGTTCTTTTCACTTGCCTTTCTCAGACAGTCATTGATGATATACATTTTAAAAATTGTATCTTTTATTTTTTTGTATGTCTTATGGAAAATGTCTGTTGAGATTTTGAACTCATACTTGATTTGGTTTATTTGCTTTATGTCTATTGAGTTTTTTTAAGTTCCTTGTAAATCCTGGTTATTAATGTCTTGTTAGATAGATAGTTGAAGTATTTTTTCTCATTCTGTATGTTGCTTCTTCAGGTTATCTTTGTTTATTTTGTTGAGTAGAAGCTTTTTGGTTTGATGTAATTCCAGCTGTCAACTTTGCTCAGGCAAATGCCCTGAAGCATTTCCCTTACGTTTTCTTCCAGCAGTTTTATAGTTTCAGATTTTACATTGAATTGATATTGTTACTGATGAAAGATAAAGGTTTACTTTTGTTCTGGTTGTGATATCTAGTTTTCCCAGCACCATTATTGAAGAGAAAGTCCTTTTTCCATTACTGGTTCTTTGCTCCTTTCTCAAAGTTGGCCATTCATGTGTGGAGTAATTTCTGGGCACTTTATTATGATCCATTTATCTCTGTGTCTGTTTTTATGCAAATTCCATGTTGTATATTTATAAAGAGTTTTATTATAAATTTTGAAGTCAGATTTTGGGATGCCTCCATCTATGTTCTCTTTGCTCAGAGTTGCTTTGGCTCTTTGGATAGACCTATCCATTCTGAAGATATGTATTTTTTTCTCTGTTACTGACAAGTACTAAGTGAAATGATATCTTGGAATGATGTGATATCCTTCTCTCCCAGATTTATATTTATATAAATGTCTTATTATCCATTGAAGATCTTTGCTTCAGTGTTACAATACTGTGGAACATATATGTCTCCTGCACATGTACCCTGGAATTCTCCTGTTATAAAGAGCTTTCTTGCCTTTCTTCCAATTTTTTTTATTTCTCGAAAAATTCTTTAAATATTTTAGGGGCTCATATATTTTTATTAATTCAATGTTAAATTATATATTCTTATAATCTTTTTGATACTTAAATTGTTTAAACTGCTTACTGGAAATTTCTTTGAAATGGCATATTTGTGCTTTTTTTCTTCTCTATTCAATCATTAATTCTGAGAAAGCAAAATATTCTCATGTTTTAATTCCTCTGCTCTAAACCTGGTATTTCTCTCCCCAAACATTCCTAATTTTAGTGAGAAAACCACCAAGATAGAATGATTAGAAATGGTCATTACAACTGAAGATTTAAAATAAAAACTAAGTAATACATAATCTCAGGTTTTTCTTGATCATAAATTCTTAACTCTAACTCAAGTGTAGTAATATATTGTTCATTCTCATTTTATCCCGTTCTATTACCTGAATGTTCTATTACTAAATGAGAATCTTGACTCCCAAAGATTAATGTTTTGATTTGCTATACAAAATAGAGTAGAGTAGGAACCATGATATGAGTACTATATGTATTCTGTAAATTCAAGTTTTTTTTTCTCTGCCTCTTTCTTTTTCCTGGAATATATTCCATTATATTCTGTCAGAGAAATATTTCCAAAAGTTACTTAATTTCATTAAAAACCGAAGAGTACACCACATAACTGTTATTAATGATGAACAAAATCAGTTAAGTTGCCACATAAGAAGTCAATAAACAAAATCAGCATAATTTCATGACATATGAAAGCAGATGAGAAGACATCAAAACAGCAATCCCATGCAAAAAAAGTTACATTAAATAAACAAAATATGTAGCAATAAAGTTAGCCAAGGAAGTGAATTATCTCTATAAAGAAAATTACATTTCATTGTGAAAATGCAAGAAAAAGAATAGGACAAAAGAAAGACATGCCATACCACGTTCATGGAATGAAAGAATATTGTTAAATGTCCATAAGAGCTAAAGGAATTTACAGATTCCATCAAAATACCAATTATATTTTTCACATAAAAATAATCCATAGCCTTGGAAGCTCATGACAAGAGCCTAGGGTGATTACTGACATCATAAATAAGAGTGTCAATTGTTAAATCAACAACAGGAGTCACTGTGCACTTACTCCCCATGTAGGATCTCTGTCCTTAATGTGTTATACCATGTGAATTAACGATAAAACTACTACTCAAATAGTATTCTCTACTTCGTGTGTCTGTGTGGGTGCAGTCTGTTGAAATCTTCACTCAGTATATACTAAGTTGATCTTCTGTATATAAAGATAATTGAAAATGAATCTTGATGAAGAATGGGAGAAGGAGTGGGAGATGGGATGGTTGCGGGTGGGAGGGAGGTTATGGGGGGAAAAGCCACTACAATCTAAAAGTTGTACTTTGGAAATTTATATTTATTAAATAAAAGTTGAATAAAAATCACATTGAACCACAAAATACCCAATATGCCAAAGATATATTTTTTCTGCATTTTATATTTTAAAATATGCTAAATATCACAGGAAATACAAAGAGACGTTCAATAAGCACACGTAGATATAATAACTTTAAAATTTTTCCATATTGCCTTTAAATATAAATATTTTGTCTATATATATCCACATGCTACTTTCTTTTTCATTTAAGAAATGTTTGTTGGGAAGATACTAAGGGAGATACAAAGATGACTGACACAGATCCTGCCCATAAGGAGCTTATAGTCCAGTAGGGGAGAGAGAACACACATGGGATATATGGTCAGAGCTATGTTTATGTAAGATGAATCTAGTATTGTATGTAAAGTAGTCTGTGGTTAGAAGAGGTAAAGGGAAGCTGGAGACCTACTGAAATTGCCTATGTGAGGATGAGGGATATTGATATCACTCATAGGATTCATGACAAACATCCTAAAGTATAGAAAAAATGGTGTATTATTATGTAATATTCAGCAGAAAGAAGAAAGCTGGAGCAATCACAGTACCTGAACTGAAAATACATTACAAAGCTATGGTAGAAAGATAGCATAGTGATTCCATTAAAACCAGCTTAAAGAGTAATGGAACATAATAGAGAAACCCAAAATAAACATGCACTTACAGCCAAGTGATCTTCTACAAGGCACCAAAAACATATATTTGAAAAAGGACAATCTTTTTAATAAATGATACTGGAAAATCATATAACTGCATTTGAAGGATAAAGCTAGACCCTATCTGTCTCATCATATACAAAAATCAACTCAAAATGGATAAACGATCTAGATATAAGAACTGAAACTATCGAACTATCAGAATAAATCATAAAGGAAACATTGAGAAACATTGATATAGGCAGTGATTTTTTTGAGATGACCACAAAAACACACAAACTAAATGCAAAAATAGAAAATGGGATTATATAAAATTAAGAAGCTTATGCATAGGAAGGAAAATAATCAACAGCCATTATGAAAAAAAGCCATTATGAAAAATTGTATGCAGGTTCCTCAACTAATAATTGCACTAACATGTAATACTGTTATCCCACTTCTGGGTATATATCCCAAAGAAATTAAATCAGCAAGGCAAAGAGGTACAGGCAGGCCTATGTATATCACAATACTATGTACATAATCCAAGATATGAAATCAAATGAGATATTTATCAGTAGACAAAGCATAAAGTAAAGGTTATATATACACAATAAAGTACTATACAGTCTTTAAAAAGCATAAAATCCTGTTAATTGTGATGTCTTGGATATGATTGGATGACATTTTTTAAAGATTTATTTTATTTATTTGAAAGACCTAGTTACAGAGAGAGCAGGAAAGACAGAGATCTTCCATTCATTGGTTCACTTCCCAAATGGCCAAAACAGCCGGCGCTGGACCAAGCTGAATGCAGGAGCCAGGAGCTTCTTCCAGATCTCTCACATAGGTACAGGGGTCCATGGACTTCGGCCATCTCCTACTGCATTACCAGGTGTGTTAGCAGAGAGCTGGATCAGAAGTGGAGCTGCTGGAACAGCAGATCTAAAATATATAAATGAATCTTTAAAAATATTAATATCCAAAAAATAAACATCTCATATAACAAAACAGACTACTAAAAAGTGGGAAATGTATTCAAATAGATTTTTCTCTAAAACAAAAAAACCCAAATATACACAAATGGCCAATACATAGATGAAAAGGTGCCAACTTCTAGAAAAATGCAGACCAAAAGCACAATGAGAAATGAAATCTCTTAGGTTGACTATTCCTAAGAAGAGATGACAAGATTTGGTGAGGGTATATAGAAAAGGAATCCTTAACCACTGTTAGTAGAAACGTAATTCAAAATGTGGTGGAGCGTCCTCAAACAAATGACATAAAACTACCTATGATTTGGCAATTCCAAACCCAAAGGTAATGAAATCAGTATGTTGAAGAGTTATGTGGACCTACATTGTTTTTTCATGAATATCTACTCTAGGCCAAATTAAAAACACTGTACCTATGTTAGCTACTCTAGCCTAAGTATCCATTGATAGAAAAATTGATAAAGTAAGTGTGATCTCTACAGAAAAACACACACACAAATGAGATATTATTCAACCCTAAAGAAAAGGGTTGGAAGAAGAAAATCCTTTTTTAAAGGTTTATTTATTGGTTTGAAAGGCAGTGTTACAGAACGGAAGAGGCAGAGAGAGAGAGGTCTTCCATCCCCTGGTTCACTACCCAGTGACCGTAATGGCTGGAACTGGGGCCAATCTGAATCCAGGAGCCAGAGTTTCTTCTGATCTCTCACATGGGTACAAGGGTCCAAGGACTGGGACAATCTTAGACTGCTTTCCCAGATGCATTAGTAGGGAGCTGAATCGGAAGTGGAGCAACCAGGATTCAAACCAGCACACACATATGATGCCAACACTGCAAATGGCAGCTTTGCCAACTATGCCATAGTGCCAGCCCCAAGAAAATCTTTATATCTGTCACAGCATGGATGAAATTGGAGGAAATTATACTAAGTAAAATAAGACAGATATAGGCAAGGGCTGCATAATAAGCTTAATCTACTCACATGTGAATTATAAAAATGGAGAAGTTGAAGAAGCAGAATACAATGGTGGTTGCTAGAATAAAAGATTCTAGCATCAGGTGATGCTAGAATAAAAGATACTGGTCAAAGTATATAAACATTAAGAAAATTTTCATCTTCTATGTAAACACCAGTGACTAGTTAATTACATTATTATGTATAATTGAAATTATTCCAGGGAGTGGATCTTTAAAAATTATGCATTTATTAGTGTATCTTAAAAGCTGATATTATGGTGCCTCCAGCTTTGTTTTTGTTGTGTAAGATTGCTTTAGCTATTCAGGGTCTTTTATGTCTCCATATGAATTTGAGTATTATTTTTTTTCTAGATCTAGGAAGAATGTTGTTGGTATTTTGACTGGGATCACTTTGAATCTGTTAATTGCTTTTGGACATTTTGATGATATTGATTCTTCAAATCAATGAACATGGAAGAATTTTCCATTATTTTTTGGTGCCTTCTATTTATTTCTTTAATGTTCTATAATTCTCATCATACAGCACTTTTATGTCCTTGGTTAAACTTATTCCAAGGTATTTAATTTTTTGTAGCTATTGTGAATGGGATTGATCTTAAAAGTTCTTTATCAGCCATGGCATTGTCTGTGTATACAAGGACTATTGATTTTTGTGTGTTAATTTTATATCCTTCCACTTTACCAAACCCTTTTTTGAGCTGCAGTAGTCTCTCAGTAAAGTAGTTTGGATCCTGTATACGTAGAATCCTGTCATCTGCAAATAGAAAATGTTTGATTTCTTCCTTCCCAATTTGTATCCCATTGATTTCTCTTACCTAAATGGCTCTGGATAAAACTTCCAGGACTATTTAAATAGTAGTGGGCTTGCTTGTCTTGTTCTGTGTCTTAGTGGGAATACTTACAACTTTTCTCATTCATTAAGAGACTGGCCATGGGTTTATCATAAATTGTCTTGATTGTGTTGAAGAATGTTCCTTTTGTCCCCAATTTGCTTAAGGTTTTCATCATGAAAGAATGTTGTATTTTATTGAATGTTTTCTCTGCATCTATTGAGATAATCATAGGTTTTGTTCTTCAGTTTGTTAAAGTGGTGCATCACATTTATTGATTTGCAAGTGCTGAACCATCCCTGCAAACCAAGGATGCATCCCACTTGGTCTTGGTGAATGTTCTTTCTGATGTGTTGTTGAATTTGGTTGGCTAGTATTTTGTTGAGGATTTTTTTCATCTATATTCATTAGGGAAATTAGTATATAGTTCACTTTCTCTGTTGTCACTTTTTCTGGTTTAGGAATTAAAGCAATTCAGGCTTCATAGAAGAAGATTGGGAGAACTCCTTTAATTGTTTTGAATAGCTTGAAAGAATGGGAATTAATTCATTATGAAGAATGTTTGGCAGCATTCAGTAGTGAAACTGTCTGGTCCTGAGCTCTTTGTTGGGATGGTCTTTGTTACTGATTCAATCTCTGTCTTAGTTGTGGTCTGTTTAGGTTTTCTATATCTTCAATTTTGGTAGGTTGTATGTGTCCAGGAATTTACCCATTTCTTCTAGGTTTCCCAATTTGTTGGCATATATCTCTTTGTAGTGGCTCCTGATGATATTATTATTTCTGTGGTAAGTGTTGTTATATTTCTTTTTTCATATCTAATTTATGATTTGGGTCTTCTCCCTCTTTTTTTTGGTGTATCAATTTTGTTTTTTCAAAAACCAGCTCTTCATTTCACTGATCTTTTTTATTTTTTTATTTCAATTTTGTTTATTCTCTAATCTTATTATTTCTTCTAATTAGGGGTATGATCTCTTGCAGATTTTCTAATTCCTTGAGATACATTGATAGTTCATTTATTTGGTGTCTTTCCAATTTATTGATGTAGACACCAATTACTAAAAACTTCCTGCTTGACACTGTATTCTGTATCCCATAAGTTTTGATATATTTTATTGTCATCTTCATTTGTCTCCAGCCCTTTTTTTCATTTCTCTTTTGATTTATTCTATGACTCACTGTTCATTCAGGAGCGTGTTGTTCAGTCTCCATGTGTTTGCGTGTGATCAAGAGATTGTTGAGCTGTTGATTTCCAGCTTCATTTCATTGTGGTCAGAGAAGATACATGGTATGATTTTGATTTTTTGAATTTATTGATACTTGCTTTATGGCCTAGCATGTGTTCTATCCTAGAGAAAATTCCCTTTTCTTCAACTGTAGGATGAAATTTATGTAGATATTGATTAGGTCCATTTGGTCTATAGTGTTGATTAACTCTGTTGTTTCTATACTGATTTTCAGACTGGTTGTTCTGTTGTTTGCTGAAAGTGGGCTGTTGAAGTCCCCTGTTATTTTTATATTGAAGTCTATGTCTCCCTATAGATCTGTTAATATTTCTTTTAAATAACCAGGCACCCTGCAGTTGGGTGCATATATGTTTATTATAGTCAAATTTTCCTGTTGAACTAATCTTTTAATCATTACATAAAGCCCTTCTTTGTCTCTTTTAACAGTTTTTGTGTTAAAGTCTATCTTATCTGATAATAGGATGGCTACACCTGCTATTTTTTTTTTTTTTGCTTTCCATTAGCATAGAATATCTTTTTCCATCATTTTACTTTCAGTGTGGGTATCTTTTTTGGTGAGATATATTTCTAATAGGCATGATAGATGAGCCTTTTTTTAATCTATTCAGCCAATCTGATCTTCTAACTGGAGAGCTGAGACCATTTCTATTCCAGATACTATTAAAAAGTAACAACTTGGCCCTGCCATGTTATCATAAATATCCCTATTGTTCATTTTGGATTTCCTTGTTACTTTTACTGGGAGATTTTCTGCCTTCACATTTTTTCACAATGGTGATTCTGTTTCTGTGTGTAGCACATCCTTAAGCATATTTGTCTAAGTCTGAACAAGTGATACTAAATTCTTTCAGTTTCTATTTGTTATGGAAGGTCTTTATTTCACCTTCATTTATAAGTGAGAGCTTTGAAGGTTACAGTATCCTGGCATGACTTTTTTTTTTTTTTTTCTCTTAAGACTTTTACTATATCTTGACATTCTCTCCTAGCCTGTAGGAGTTCTGATGAAAAGTCAGCTGTGAGTCTAATTGAAGATCTTCTGAAAGTAATCTGGCCTTCTCTCATGCACATTTCAGAATCTTTATGTTTTACTGTTGAACGTTTGACTACAATATGTCATGGCAGAGATCTTTCCTGGTTGTATCTATTTAGGGTTCTGTGTGCTTCCTCTGCTTGGATGTCCCATTCTTTCTCCAAATTGGGCAAGTTTTCTGTAATTACTTCATTAAATAGGCCTTCTAATTCATTCTTTCTTTCTGTACCTTCATTAATTCCTAAGACCCGTACACTGCCTCACTGGATAATATTCCATACATGTCCATCACTGTTTTTAATTTTTCTAAATTCTTCCATTTTTTTTTTGGTCTGACTGTAAAATTTCCAGAGATTTCTCTTCTATCTCAATTTTTGTTCTGCCTCAGATTCTGTTGTTAAGGCTCTTCAAACATTTTTTATTTGATCTATTGAATTCTTCATTTCTAACATTTCTTTTTGTTTTCTCTTTAAAATCTCAATTTTTTGGGAAAAATGTTCATTCTTGCCATGTATGGATTTCTTTGATTTATGAATTTGCCTCAGATTGCTTGTTAGTAATCCTTTTGAGTTCTGTTCCCAGCATTTCATCAGTCCCTTCATCTTCACATTCTAGTGTTGAAGTGCTGTGGGTTCCTTTCAGGGAGTTATGTTGTCTTCCTTATTTTTGTTTCTTGAATTTCTGCATTTGTTTTTGAGCATTTGTGGAGATACTTGTTGGTTTTTTTTTTTTCCTCTGATGGCTTTTATCTTTGGATGTCTTCAGTGGATGTATCAGCTTTTTCAGTGAATACCCAGAGCTGTGTGCTGCGTGTGGCCATGGAGCTCTGTTCAGCACTCCAAGGTGGAAGGAGTATCCAGGGTGATACTCAAGGTGTGATACTCAGGGTGTGATAGATCTCATCTTTTTTTTTTTTTTTTTTTTTTTTTTTTTTTTTTTTTTTATCTGAGGGGAGGATTTGATTAGCTCTGTTGGTGCTATCTCACCCTTACCTCCTCTCTTCCAAGGTAATCACTGCTGGTTTGCTAGCCTCTTTGGGTGCAATATTCATCCAAGCTGCCACAAGAACCACACAAAGGAGCCATGAAGTCCTCAGTGTGAGCACCAGATCCTGACACAATGACCCACCTCAGACAATCAGGGAACCTGAGCATGTGGTATCACCCACAGCAACTACCCAGAGACCTAGCCATACTCTGCACCCTCCCATGCAGCCACAATGTTTCCACAGTCATGGCACGCCAAAGTTCCACTGTACCCTGATAGTCTGTCCCATCCACAGAGAGGTGAAGACCCTCCCAGTGCCAGCTGCCTGTGGGTACTCCACCTAGGCAGTTTAAGCACCAGAGCCTGTGATGTGTTGCATGGCTGGGCATCTCAGAGTCCTACAATGGGTGCTCAATCACCTGTCAATCCTCCCAGTCTGACTAGGGCATCTCTTGGCTTGTTGCTAGGTGCATAGGCCTGGTATATGCACAGGCTGGCATAGCTGTTATGTATGTGCAAAATGGCTCTCACCTCTCAGCCAGTTGTAGGGTGCTGTTGTCAGGGGGAGAGGGAGAGAAAATTGTGCCTCTTTTTTTCCCTAGCGTAACAGGTGCCCTGTGCCCCACAGGGCTCCAGGCTGGACTCATGCCAGACTGTCCCTGCCGTTTTATCACCAGCGGCTTGGGCTGCTGTAGTCTGATCTCACTTCACTCTCAGAAGCTGGTGCTAAGGCTCTCTGCTGCTGGGGTCCTGTGTTGTGTCTGTGCTCATGCTGCATGTCCACACCTTCCATGTAGAGCCACACCATCCCTCTTCCTTCCCGGGAGCTTCCACTGCAGTTTTCTCCCTAACTCTTTCCTGAGAGTGTACGCTCTCCACTTTTTTTTTTTTTTTTCTAACTATCTTCCCTTAGCCTAGAGCAATATGCATCCTTCTTCTTCCATCTTGGAATCTCCTTATCCTTGTGTTTTAACAGATATGAGATGAAATACTTGTAGCATCTTCCCATTCAGTATGATATTGACCACTGGTTGCTGTATATAGCCTTTATAATTTTGAGGTATATTCCTCCTATAACTAATTTGTAGAGGGTTTTTATTATGAAGCAATATTGAATTTTATCAAATGCTTTTTCTGAATTTATTGTAACGATCATACAATTTTTGTCCTTCATTCTGTTGATGTGATTTATGACTGATTACTTTGCATATGTTGAAATACCCATGCATCCACAGGATAAATCTCATTGGATTTTGCCTGATCTTTTTGACATAATGTTGACTTTCACTTATAAATATTTTGTTGAGAATTTTCAAATATGTTCCTCAAGGATATTGGTCTCTAGTTTTATTTTTGTTTGGCACTTTTGCTTTTGTTTTTCAAGATTTTATTTATTTATTTAAAATCATAACTATAGGGAAAGAGATCATCCATTTACTGGTTAACTCACCAGTTGGCAACAACAGCCAGCACTGAACTAAGCTGAAGCCAGAAGCTTCATCTGGGCCTCCCACTTGAGTTACAGGGACCCAAACACTGGGGCCACCTTCTGATTTTCCTTGGCCATCAGAAGAGAGCTTGATCAAACGTGTAGAAGCCAAGACACAAATTGACCCCCATAAAGGATGCTGGTGTAACAGGTGGCAGCTTTTACCACTGCACCACACCACCAGCACAGCACCTTTGGTTTTCATGTCAGAATGATGCTAGCTTCATGTAAAGTTATTTGGTAGAGTTTCATACTGATCAATATTTTGGAATAGTTTGAAAAGTATGGGAGGTAACCCCTGTTTGAATGTTTTGTAAAATTTAGTAGTAAAGCCATCAGGTCCTGGACTTTTCTTTGGGAGATTTGTTTATTGCTTCATTATCATTGCTTGTTATCTATCTACATCTGCTTATTAGATTTTCTACATCTTCTTGATTTAATCTTGGTATCTTATATGTATCCAGATATTTTTTCCATTTATTTGAAGTTTTCCAATTAGTTAGCATATCATTGATCATAATAGATTCTCCTGTGTATTTCTGTAGTATCAGTTGTAATTTCTCCATTTCCAACTCTAATTTTACTTGAATTTTTTCTCCTTTTTTATGAGTATGGCCAAAGTTTCATTTCTTTTGTTTAAATTATCAGGAAATAAACTATGATTTGTTGATTTTTTTAACTTTCAATTATTATATCATTTTGAGTTTGGTCTTTAAGTCCTTGAGATGCATCATTATATAACTTATATAGGATCTTTCTCTTTCTTTTTAATATTAGCACTTATTGATATCAACTTATCTATTAATACTGCTTTTGCAGTGTCTCACTAGTATTGATATGCTCTTTTCATTTAAGATATTTTTCTTTTTATTTCTTCCATTTTTTATTTCTATTATTTTTTCAGTATCATGTTATTTTCCATGTTTTTTGAAATGTTCCATGTTCCTGTTGTTGATTTACAGTTTTATTCATTTGTGGTCTAGAAAGATACATGGTATGATCTCAACATTTCTGAAGTTACTGGGACAAGTATTTTTTTCATATGTCGGCCATTTGCATTTCATCCTTTGACAAATGTCTGTTCATGTCCTTTGTCCATTTCTTAACATGACCGTTTATTTTGTTGTTGAGTTTGTTAAGCAGCTTATATATTCTTGATATTAATCCTTTTTAAGATTCATAGTTTGCAAATATTTTCTCCCATTCTGTAGGTTGCTTCTCACTCTTGTGGCCTGTTTCATCTATAATAGAAGATAGTCCATGTAATGAAGAATGCCTATTCTGTAGATGTTAGATGCAATATTCTGTACATTTCTGTTAGGACCATTTGTTTAGTAGTATGGTTCAACTAATTTATCTGTGTTGAATTTCTGTTGGATGATCTGTCCATTGAAAATCATGGGTTATTGAAATCCTCTGCTGTTCTTGTGTTTTTAGTCTCTCTCTCCCTTTAGACCTAAACATATCTGTTGTATATACCTGGGTGGTCTTGTGCTGGGTGCATATATATTTGTATTGTTACATCTGCTTGCTGAGTAAATGGTTTTAACAATATATAATGCCTTTGATTGTCTTTTACAGTTTTTTATTTAAAGTCAGCTTTATCTGAAGTAAGTATAGCTACTCTCGCTCTTTTTTGCTTTCCCTATACTTTCAGTTTGTGTGTGTCTTTATTTGTGCAGTGACTTTCTTGTAGGCAGCATTTAGGTGTCCCATTTTTAAAATACATTCAGAAAATGTATATATTTTGACTGGGGAAATGAAACCATTTACTTTTGAAGTTAGTGTTGATAGATAAGAACTAACCCTGTCATTTTGTTCATTGATTGCAGATTGTATCTATTTTGTTAGTAAATTTGATAGTATCATGTGTTTTTATGATGTTTATTTCTATTATAGGACTGTCTTTAAAATTTCTTAAAAGGCTAGTCTGGTAGTGATGAATACCCAATTTTTGCTTCTCTGAGAAATGATTTATTTCTCCTTCACTTTAAAGGATAGCTTTGCTGGTTATAGTATTCATAATTAGAAGTTGTTTTTGTTTTTGTTTGTTTTCCCAAAACCTAGAATATATCATTCTACACTACTCTGGCATGGTTTCAGTTGAGAAGTCTGTAGTTAGTCTCATTGGTTTGCCTTTAATTGTAACAATGGTTTTCTGTTAATGTCTTTATGATTCTCTCCTCGTCCTTAACTTTTGACAATTTGAATTTAATATACCTTGAATAAAGTCTTTTTGGCTGAGTCTGTCTGGGGTCCTTTGAACTTCATCTATATGTCGATGTCTCTTGCTTTTTTTTTCTTGCTTTTAAAAATAATTTGAAAAGCATATTTTCTCAGAGAGGGAGATACAGAGAGATCTGCTATTGTACTCCCCAAATGGCCACAATAGCCAGGGCTGAGCCAGGCTGAAGCCAGGAGCCTGGAGCTTCTTCAGGGTATTACATATGTGTCCAGGGGCCCAGGCACTTGCACCATCTTCTGCTTTCCCAGGAACATAAGAAGGGAGTTAGATCAGGTGGAGCAGCCACAGCACAAACCAGCACCCATAAAGCGGCCAGTGTGACAGGTGGCAGCTTAACTAACTATGCCACAATGCTGGCCCCCACATTTCTTTCAAGACCTGGAAAGTTTTAAACTATTACTTGATATAGTAGACTCTCACTGTCTTCTTTCTTTTCCTCTACTTCAGGAATTCCTATAACACAGATATGTATTTACTTAATGGTATCCTCTATTGTGCATAGAATTTCTTAATTTGTTTTAATTCTTTCCTCTTTATTATTATCTGAGTTATTTTGAAAGTACTTCAGGTCAGAAATTCTGCTTTGTTCTGCTGTTGAAGCTTTCAGTTGCACTTTTTGATTCTGTTGATTGAAGTTTTGAGCTCCAAAATTTGTTTGCTTTATTTTTTTAAAGATTTATTTGAAAGAGTTATACAGAGAAGGAAAGGCAGAAAGAGAGAAAGAGGTCTTCCATCGCAGATTCACTCCCTAACTGGCTCTAAGGGCTGGAGCTGAGCCCATCAAAGCTGGAAGCCAAGAGCTTCTTCTGGGTCTCCCACATGGGTGCAGGAGCCCAAGCACTTGGGCCATCTTCTGCTCTCCCGGGCCATAGAAGAGAGCTGGATCAGAAATGGAGCGGGAACAGCAAGTGGCACAGTGGATTAATCCTCAGCCTGCAGCACTGGCATCCCGGGTAGGCGCCAGCTCTGGTCCCAGCTGCTCCTCTTCAGGTCTGGCTCTCTGCCATGGCCTTGGGGGTGGCAGTGAAGGATGGCCCCGGTGCTTGGGCCCCTACACCCATGTAGGAAACTGGGAGGAGGCACCTGGCTCCTGGCTTTGGATCGGCTCAGCTCTGGCCCTTGCAGCCATTTGCAGAGTGAGCCAGCGGAGAAAGGACCTTTCTCTCTGTCTCTCCCTCTCACTGTCTGTAACTCTACCTCTCAAGTAAATAAATAAGATCTTATAAAAAAAATAAAAAGAAGTGGAGCAGCTGGGACTTGAACCGGCACCCATATGGGATGCCAAAATTTTCTTAGAATCATTATTTTGAATTATACTTCATATATTTCATAGATTTTCTTCATATCAAAATCTATTTTTGGAAAACTGTTTTGTTCTTTTTGAAGTGTCTTCCTTCCTTGCTTCTTCATGTTTGCTCTGTCCTTATGTTTTAGATCGAATTCAGTGTATCACTTTGCCTTTTGCTTGGCTTTGGTTCTAGGTAAGCCCAGAAGTGTAACCTCTGAATGATCTTTTTTGCTTTAACCAATGTCAGCGGTGTCTATGTGTGCCAAAATTGTCTAGTCTACAGCATTTTGTAGAGATAGAAATACAACTTTGAAATAGATGTGGGCTTCATAGCATTTGTATCCTCAGTCCCTAGAGAGTTGGATGTTGGTCCCACTGGGGTTTTTCATAACCAGAGCCTCACTCGTGGTGTTAAGGGACCCAAGTGGCTGTCTTCATGTCTCTCTGAGCAAGCATGCTTGATTCTGGGGCTTGTGGCCGCAAGATCTATGGACCCAGGACTGTGCAATGTGAATGAGAGACCGACTTGGAGAATGTTACTGTAGCTAGGGCTTCTAGCACCAAAGTCCCAAGTCCCAGAATGCAAAGATATAAAAGGGAACTTCCTGTCGTCTTGAAGAGGGACTACAATATATACTTGAGATTTTATACTGGCAGATGTGGTAGTATGCAGGCATATTCTTCTCTAGTTCATACAGGGTAGATTCTGTTGAGTCTGAGGAGTCTAGTAGTAATGTTCACAGTCCCAGTGCTACAGGATGCAGAGTCTTAGAGGGTGAGAGCCAATTGTGGAGGAAATTGTAGACTTGTAGCCACCAGCCTAAAGTAGAGGAATAAAGATAGCACTCCTCAGATATTGCACATGTGTATGACTCACAATAGAGATTGTAAGATCAACATCAACAGTCCTACATCTGCAAGGCACAGATGGAACTGCCCAGTTTCCACGCAGCATGCAAGGGTGGTTCTGAAGCTTGTGCCCTGGGCACCCAGCACCATGAGCTAGGATGGGACCTTCTTTAGATCTCATCCCCTCAGATGTTTTATGGCCTGATGCTGGTACTAGCCTAAACACCCTAGGGGAATCCCCTGGGGTCGTTCAGAGTGAGCAAGCCTGACTCTGGAACTTAGACCCAGAACTCCCACGGCTGCAGGGCTCAAAGGGGTCTCCTTTCCACCCTCAAGAGTGCCTGTGTCTAGTTCTGGTAGCAGTCGGACTGTTTACTGGCCCATAAATCAGAACAGAGTTTAGCAGCAGTTTTTAACACAGAAAATTGGAGTCTAATGCTTTGGAAATTGGGAGTCAATATGGGTATCCTTCTCAGAGCAAAGTCGTCAGACCCCAGAATGCCCTCTCAGCTGGTCTTGAAGTCAGTGAGGACTTTGGAATCTCCCATTGTTAGGACTTATGATCCATATTGGTGTTGGGGATACAGTGCCTTCCTCTTATCTTTTTTTTTTTTCAAAAAAAAGATTTATTTTATTTATGTGAAAAACAGAGTTATAGAGAGAGGTAGAGAAAGAGTCGGGTCTTCCATCTGCCCGTTCACTCCCCAAATGGCCACAACAGCTGGAGCTGAGTCAATCCAAAGCCAGGACCCAGGAGCTTCTACTGGGTCTCCCACATGGGTGCAGAAGCCCAAGGACTTGGGCCACCTTCAGTTGCTTTCCCAGGAACATTAGCAGGGAGACGGATGGGTAGTGGAGAATCCAGGGCTTGAATCAGTGCCTATATGGGATGCCAGCATTATAGGCCACGACTCCAACCTGCTGTGCCACAGCCTTGGACCCCTTCCTCTTATCTTTTTCAGACAAGATGGTATCCCTGACCTGGGAGCCAGTGGTATGGAAGCTGTAGCGACTGGTGATGGCAAGATGCCTCACTTCTCTGCTAGATGACAGAGTCTCTGTGTTCTGTCACTACTTTACTAAAAATTTCCCTCAATCAATCCACTGGAAACATGGCCCTTCCTTTGTTCTGGTGACTACAGCTTCTCTGATTTCATCCATCTTGGATTCTATTGTCTCTTCTTAAATTTTTATAAAAAATTATTTATGCTCATTTTATTTCATCAAGTATATATACGGGCACACATATGTATATAAGAGAGAGAGAGACAAATAGACAAGAAAGCAGACAGATAAATGGTGATTCACTTCCCAAATGCCTGCAATAGCTAGGGCTGGGCCAGGCTGAAACCAAGAGCTTGAACTTTTGGGGATTCCCATGTGTGTGGTAGAACCCAAGTACCTGCCATCACATGCTGCCCCCTAGGGAGAGCATTAGCAGGTAACTGGATTGCAAATGGAGGACTAGGGACTCTAACTGGTGTTTCAATATGGGATACTGGTGTTTCAAGTGACATTGTAAGCTCTCTGCCCAAATCCCATCTGTATTGTATATCAAAATCAATAATCACATTTTTCTTTCTCTCATGTCTCATAAATTTATATTAGACAATATAAGATTTTTCAGTTGATTTTATTTCCTCTTTCTCCATTAGGCCTATTAAATATGGGGATAATGATCTCAGTGTATCCAGGATTCAGCAGGGTTTGTGCAGACATGCAGTTTAGGAAGGCTCGGTTCACCTTTGGACGTTCCTTATTTTTAAGCCATGAATCTGCCCATTTTCTGTTTGAAAAGTTATAAGGTCTTTGACTCTTATTCCTGAAAAAGTTTGAGAGCTTTAATTATCCCCATGTCAGTTTTGACCTTACTTCTTTATCCTACTCTCATTATAAAATTACAAGAAGTAAAATTTATTCAACATGAACTAAAAGGACAATTAATTGAAAATATAGGAAGTAATTCATGGACCTAAATGAAAACTACTCAGCCACAATCTGAGAAGTAAAGCCAGACAACCCTGGGACACTACTGTGGTACAACAGGTTAAGCTCCTGCTTGCAATGCCAGCATCCTATGGGGGAGCAATTGTTTGAACCCCAGCTGCTTCACTTCTCATTCACCATCCTGCCAATGTGCATGGAAAGCAGAGGAGAATGGTCCAAGTGGCAGGGCCTCTCCCACCTACATGGGAGGCCTAGATGGAGTTCCAGACTCCTGGCTTCAGTCTGGCCTAGGCCCAGTCCAGTGGCCATTTGGGGAGTGAAAGATCTCTTTATCTATCTCTACCTCTGCCTTTCAAATCAATATATCTTAAAAAAGAGCAGGAGAGGTAACTCTGAAATTAGGGAGCTGCAGTCAGAGACCACATCAACAATTTCCAATTTCCACATTTTGTCAACATTCAAATTGTCAGTAAAAAGCATCTAATTGAGGAAATGTGGTAAAAATGACACCCTGTTATCAATTTCTTATATGCAGGGAAGAATGACCATTGCTCATAGACATGGACACTGGGAAGATTCTCATGTTTTGGGGAAGTTCCCAAAGAAACAGGAAGGGCTAAGAGCTTCAACTATTATGTGTTCTATTCTCACACTTTTTACATGAGATGCCTGTAAATACACCCTGAAAAGAGTCTAATAAAATCATCATGAGTCCTGGAGGATATTAAGAAAAGTGCAGATGTTTTTGATAACTGAGTCTTAGAGACTTTTTGGATACACTTTGATCTACATTGTAATGATTCTCATGGAATCATGGACATATTTTTAGAAAGATTTTTCAACGGCATTAATTACCTCTTTTTTCAACATTAGATAATATTTTCGTCATTGGTCATATGAAGATGGGTGATTCTAAAAGTATTGACTATAATCGACTTTTATAAAGTATAATCAAAATGAACTACTAGCAATGTATTATGTACAGATGTAGATATTCCTGTGGGGTTTTTTTTTTTTTTTTGCTTTTCATTTTATTTCCCAATGAAAATGACATTTAACTGTCAGAAAATGCTTCTTTGGGTATTTGTCACTCCTGCTGAAACAGGTTCTCTTGAATTAACTTCCGACATAGTCATTTAAAACAATCGCCATTGATTTTCAGGGTTGATCCCACTGCTCTGCCTGATATATAAATGCATCCTTCCTATTTCAGTGAAACTCCACTTGGTGAAAGAAAACACTATTGGCTACTGTCCTCCTCACCAAGTCTCAGTATTTTAAAATACTTCTGAAGGCGATTTTGCTTGGCTAAAGAAAACTTTTTTTCCTTATAGACATTTCATAATACATTTTTAAGTAATATATTACCACTGATGTTGAAAGGGAGTTGTATACCCTAACACTTATATGTGTAAAAGTTTAATAACACTTTAATAAGAGAGACTACAAAAAAAAGAAATGAATAATCCAGGGGCCGGCGCTGTGGCACAGTAGGTTAATCCTCCGCCTGCGGCACCAGCATCTCATATGGGCACCGGTTCTAGTCCCGGCTGCTCCTCTTCCAATCCAGCTCTCTGCTGTGGCCTGAGAAAGCAGTAGAAGGTAGCCTAAGTCCTTGGGCCCCTGCACACACATGGGACACTGGGAGGAGGCATCTGGGTCCTGGCTTTGGATCAGTGCAACTCCAACTGTTGCAGCCATTGGGGAGTGAACCAATGAATGCTCTCTATTTCTCCCTCTCACTGTCTGTAACTCTACCTCTCAAATAAATAAATAAAATCTTTAAAAAAAAAAAAAAAAAAAAAGAGGGGCCGGCGCTGTGGCTCACTTGGTTAATCCTATGCCTGCGGCACTGGCATCCCATCTGGGCGTCGGTTCTGTCCCAGTTGCTCCTCTTCCAGTCCAGCTCTCTGCTGTGGCCTGGCAAGGCAGTGGAGGATGGCCCAAGTGCTTGGGCCCCAGCACCCACAAGGGAGACCAGGAGGAAGCACCTGGCTCCTGGCTTCGCATCAGCGCAGTGCCGGCCATAGTGGCCATTTGGGGAGTGAATCAACGGAAGGAAGACCTTCCTTTGTCTCTCTCTCTCACTGTCTGTAACTCTACCTGTGACATATGTACAAGACCAAGGTAGGCAGGAAGTTATACAGGAATGCTGTCTGTAGTTTGAAAATAATTATTTGTTTCATTGTTTTAGTACATTGTCTTAGTGGATTTAAAATTTTTTTTTTAGTGTTTATAAGTAAACATCCATATAGGCATAACATGTGTACACAATAGTGTATAAATCCTGATGTATAGCTTGGTGAACTCTAATACCTGAATACAACTCTGGAGCCAACAACCGTACCAGGAAATGGGTTCTCATCATCCAGAAAGACCTCCTGTGCTCCTTGTAGACAGAGAGCCACTCACTTAGGGGGATCATTTATAGCTGAAATTTAATTTGCATTCAAGTTTAAAAGGAAAATCTAGGTATTCATGACAGAGCACTAGTACAATTCCCCAGAGAAATTATCTATTTTTTTTAACTTATTTTTATTTGAAATGCAGAGTTAGACGGAGAGAGGGAGAGAGGGAGAGAGAGGTTTTCCATCTGCTGGTTTGCTCCCCAGATGACTGCAATGGCCAGAGCTGTGCAGATCAAAAGCCAGGAGCCAGGAGCTTCCTCTAGATCTCCAATCCGGGTACAGGGACCCAAGGACCTGAGCCAACTTCTACTTTCCTAGGCCATAGCAGAGAGCTGGATCAGAAATAGAGTATCCAGGGCCAACGCTGTGGCTCACTAGGCTAATCCTCCACCTGCGGCACCGGTACTATGGGTTCTAGTCCCACTTGGGGCACTGGTTCTGTCCCGTTGCTCCTCTTCCAGTCCAGCTCTCTGATGTGTCCTGGGAAGGCAGTGGAGGATGGCCCAAGTGCTTGGGCCCTGCACTCGCATGGGAGACCAGGAGGAATCACCTGGCTCCTGGCTTTGGATTGGCACAGTGCACCAGCCATGGTGGCCATTTGGGGGGTGAACCAACGGAAGGAAGACCTTTCTCTCTGTCGGTCTGTCTCACTCTCTAACTCTGCTTGTCAAAAAAAAAAAAAAAAAAAAGAAAGAAAGAAAGAAAGAAATAGAGTATCCAGGACTTGAACCAGCACTCATATGGGATGCAGGCACCACAGAGAGAGGCTTGACCCACTATGCCACAGTGCCAGTCCCTATCTTTTAACATAAGTTTTCAAACTATTGAGTATAACATTTCCAATTAGAGTTCAGTTGCATTACTCAAGTGCATAAGTTTAAAGACTTTGCAAATAAAATGTTCTCTGTGTATTTCCCTTAAACTTATTTTTAAGAGTTCTTACTAATGATTTAATAATAGATATTGTAGCTTTTATACCTCTTTACATGCTTATTCTGCTGAATAGAGTAAGGTTGCCACCTATTGTATAGTAGAAAGTTCCATCTCAAGTCTAAATTTCCCTTCCCTAAGCCTTTATGGTTTGTGATTACCAAGGTTAATCCAGTTTTGAAGTTTGTCCCTTGTTGCTTTCTATTACATTATCTGCACCAGGTTTCAATGGCTTCAATTCAATTTCTGAGTCAGCCAGTCCATAATATTATAACCTCTTTTTTTTTTTTTTTTTTGACAGGCAGAGTGGACAGTGAGAGAGAGAGACAGAGAGAAAGGTCTGCCTTCACTGTTGGTTCACCCTCCAATGTCTGTCGTGGCCCGCGCTGCGGCCGGTGCTGCGGCCGGCGCTGCGGCCGGCACATTGCGCTAATCCGAAGCCAGGAGATAGGTGCTTATCCTGGTCGCCCATCCGGGTTCAGGGCCCAAGCACCTGGGCCATCCTCCACTGCACTCCCTGGCCACAGCAGAGAGCTGGCCTGGAAGAGGGGCAACCGGGACAGAATCCAGTGCCCCGACCGGGACTAGAACCCTGTGTGCCGGTGCTGCAGGTAGAGGATTAGCCTATTGTGCCACGGCGCCAGCCTATATAACCTTCTTAAAAGCAAGATTTTTCCTAGTCACCTCTGCCCAATACAGTGCAGGGACTCATCAAATATTTGTTTGTTTATTAGCTTCCAGGCACTCCTCACAATGATGCAAATATTGCAGGGACTTTAGTGTGAAATGATTAGCTCTGAAGAATTTTAGGCTTTTTTTCCCACAGTGTGCTCACAGAAGATGGTAATGAGCTGCTGGGCCTCTGCAGTCTCCTGTTTATTGTCCACAACAGCAAGTGGCACACCGAGGAGGATAGAACACAATGTTTGCACAGCCTCCTCAAACTTGCCAACCACGGTGAGCTGATAGCCCAGCTGCAATCGTTGAGTGAGGTCATTAAGCTTCAGGCCCATTTTCCAACCCTGTATCCATCTAATTGGGGTTAGGGTAGCCATAGGTGGAGGGCAAGCAAGGCAGAGCCTGATGAGCAGTGCGGCCTTGGGCAAATGTAGGAACAGTTGCTTATCGGGGACAAATCGGAGTACTCCTACCTGGTTGTGAAGAAGTCAGGTTGCTGTTTCAAAAGAACCTGCCAGGAAGTGATCAACTGGAAGCCAAGAGTTTTTGCAGCAGGTCTGAGTAGGGCTTGTTCTCTTTGTTGGGGGCAGGGAGAATCCTTCTCTAGCCCACCATCTGCCCCAGGGGCACATCCAGCTCAGGAGGGAGCTCGGGTCTTTTACATCCCAGCCGCCTTCTTCCTGTCTCTTGCCAGGAGCATCATCTCCCAAACCTTCTGTGGCCTCCAGCTGTAGCTCTGCATTCTCTCCCCAGCCCTGGGTGCTCAGGGTTTCAATATCAATGGCAGCAGCCAGTGTCCCTCCCTTGCCCTTGTTGGCAATGGAGCCTTCAAAGAATCCTTTGGACATGGACAGTAATGGCCAGTGGGTATCCAGTGACAGGATAGATGCAGGTAAATATGATTTGCCTGAAGCACGAGCTAGCCCAGGTCTTCTTACATTCATAAAATTTTCATGTTTCAGCAAATATCTGAGACAGAAAAAATTTAAGAAGTCAAGAACAAATATTTAGTGAATTGATAAGAAAAGTTTATGTTAGAGAAGGTAGTTAAAAATAGAACACCTTTATCTTTCGAGGATAACTATGAAGCCCATGTTGTCTCATCAACTTTCCCCAAAGAGCCTGTACTAAGCAGTCCTTGATGGTCATACTTTTTTAAAGATTTGTTTATTTGGCCGGCGCCATGGCTTAATAGGCTAATCCTCCCCCTGCGGCGCCGGCACACCTGGTTCTAGTCCCGGTCGGGGCGCCGGATTCTGTCCGGGTCGCCCCTCTTCCAGGCCAGCTCTCTGCTGTGGCCAGGGAGTGCAGTGGAGGATGGCCCAATGCTTGGGCCCTGCACCCCATGGGAGACCAGGAGAAGTATCTGGCTCCTGCCATCGGATCAGTGCGGTGTGCCGGCCGCGGCGGCCATTGGAGGGTGGACCAACGGCAAAGGAAGACCTTTCTCTCTGTCTCTCTCTCTCACTGTCCACTCTGCCCATCAAAAAAATAAAAATAAAAATAGATTTATTTGAAAGATAGAGTTACAGGGAGAAGGGGAGAGACAGAGGGATAACATCCATTGGAGATATGGCTACAAAGGGACAGCACTGGTCTAGGATGAAGTCAAGAGTCAGGAGCTTCACCCTGGTCTCCCACATGAGTGGCAAGGGCCCAGATGCTTGGGCCATCTTCTGTCGCTTTTCCCAGGTGAGTTCGCAGGGAGCTGGATAGGAAGTGGAGCAGCCAGAACCCGAACTGTGGCCAACATGGGATGCCGGGGTTGGAGCTTTACCTGCTCTGCCACAATGCGGAACCCTTGGTCTATATTTTTAAAAATATATTTATTTTTATTTGGAAGGAAGAGAGAAAGAGAGCTCAATTTTCCATCTTCTAGTTGATGCTTCAAATGCCAAAACCAGGAGATGAGAACTCCATGCTGGTCTCCCATTTGGGTAAAAGATACCCAATACTTGTACCATCGTCTGCTGCTTCCTGAAGTGCCCATTAGCAGGAACTTGGACCAGAAGCAGAGGCAGGCTCAAATATATACTCCAATATGGTATGTGGGTGTCCCAAGATCAACTTAACTGCTCTCAGCCAAATGCATTGGTGATTATCCTTTCTATACTGTCACTTTCTGTATTTACTTCTTTGTTCCATTTGGCTCTATAACTTCACATATTTTTGAACATCAGTCCTCTCTTAGAATCTATGCAGGAGCAGGGTTTCAATTTCAATAGGAACATGACTTTATTCTGTATAGCCATACTAAATCTGCTACCTGGATATATGCCCTTTTACTACAAAAAAAAAAAAAAAAAAAAAAAAGCCCTTAAAATAAAATAGAAAATGAAGGAAAAAAAAAAAACCCTTTCTTTTAAAAATGCCAAAAGGAAAAGCAGATATTCCTTGATGCTTTGGCTGCCTTTTCAAGAAGTTTTATCTGAATATTTTTTGCAACCTCTTGAAAGCATCATTTTAACCAGAATCCTGCCTACAGACCTGAAATAAATTGACCATATTTTGGCAGAGTCATCAGAAAGGAATTGTAGCCAATCCCTTAAATCTCTGCAGATGCTCTGTAGCCGAGTCAATCCAAACTGATCGTTACTGTGGCCACACTGAGTGGTTTTTACTGTGCCACGGGCACGCTGCTTGGCCATAAAAAGACTTGCCCTTGAGGAATAACATTTTTTGTATTTTCTGCTAGCAGTCTCCTATTTCCTATGACATTAGAGAATAAAACATCGTGGTTTTTTAATATGGCCATTTTCATTTATGACATTTTTATTGTCTTTAACAATGGAAATTCAAGCAGAATGATCAAAAACCTCTGAGATGCAGATTTCCTGGGAATAACTACTTGGGTTGATTAAATACCTGTTCACCATCCTATGCAGAATGAATTCTGAATTCTGGAAAAGAAGGTTAATGGCTAATCTACTTAAGGAACATAAAAGTATGCTGTGATTAATGTTTTATCTAGTCACAAGTTCTTATGAAAACAAAATACTGAAACTTCTGAAAACAGATAAAATGATTGAAATGAATTATTTGAAAATTTACTTTGAAGTATTTTAAAAATAACTAGATTTGATACACTCATAGATTTTACTTTCCTTTGGGTATATGCATAATCATTAGATAGATGAAGACCTATCTTTCTCTATAAGCATACATATACAAAGTGATTTTTAATAGTTTATGGAATAACAATTAAAAATAAGTTAATTTTGGTGTGAAATATTTGTATAATTATTATATAATATTGATTTCCCATTAGCTTTTTGAAGACCTCTTGTATGTGTGGATTTCGAAGTGTTTACAACAAAATAAACATCTTTCAATTCTACTTTTCCATAAGCTTTCTCTGTGTGTGTGTGTGTATTGTATGTGTATCTCACAAATATGTGTATTTCATAAATGGAATCTTGAATTGTTATCCTACTTCATGATAATTAATGCTAATCATTAAATGAAATCGTCACTCTAGGAATATTATTGATTCTCAATTATTTTCCTTTGACATTAAAAAAAAACAAAGAAAGCATAAAAAAATCTCCTTGACATTCTTAAATGGAGGTGTACAAAATTAGGATATTAGGGGGCCGGCACTGTAGCATAGTGGGTAGAGCCACCACCTGCAATGCCAGCATCCCATATGGGTATTGATTTGCATCCCTGTTGCTCCACTTCCAATCCAGCTCCCTGCTGGATTAAGCTTGGAAAAGCAGTGGAAGGTGGCCCAATTTCTTGAGCACCTGCACTCACATGGGAGACCCAGATGAGGCTCCTAGCATTGGCCTGGCCTAGCTTTGGCCATTCTGGCCATCTGGGGATTGAACCAGTGAATGTGAGATCTCCCTCTTTTTCTCAAGCTAGCCCTCTCTCTCTCTCTCTCTAATTCTGACTTTCAAATAAATAAAAATAATCTTAAAAATTAGGATATTGAAATATGCATTGTTAATCATTTATACCACTTTATGCTTTAAGTAAATAGGAGAAAAGTCAATAGTTCTCTTCAGTTGTATCTTTTTATAGAAAGTATATTTTATTGCCAATTTCGTATTCTAAGTAAATTCTTTCTTTAGTCTTGAAATGATTTTCATTTTCATTAGCTAGTAGTTTTGCTATTTAACACATATTTCTTGTCCAAATTCTCTGTGCCAAGTGTTGGTGGAATAATGAATAAGAGGACCTCCTACTCAGAGAGGCTACAAATCAGTAGAGCCCTACAGCATGTAACTAACTGTGTGAGCTAAAAGAGCCATATGTGTAGCATCCTGTGAAAGTATAGTGGAAAAGAAACTAATTTTCCCATGAAGGTTCTCAGTAGGGGTAGGGAATTTTAGCCTGTTTAAAAGAAATCTGTCTCAAAATTAATATTCAGCTTTTAGAGGAAATCTTTAGGAAAAAAATTTCTTTGTAAGAGCATTTTACCTCAGAACTCTGAGATGCATTTTAATTTACTGGACCATTTTTTTTTTTTTTTTTGGAAAACAAAGTGGCTACTAATGATTTTTATAGAACTCATACAGAAATTAATATGTGCATTAACATTTAATTAAAATGTTTTCATTGGTTTTCCGGCCTCTCTCCTTCCTTTCTTCTAAGACCAGAGTTCTTTGTCTTGAGGATACACAGAAAACATTTATTCTGTTAACTTTTATTTTCACATTTTCAGGTGCTGCTTGCATAAATATGTTGCAGTGCCCTCTACTGGAAAGAAACTAGTTAATTCATGTGGAAAACATTCCTTTATAGGGTGTGAGAAAGGATGGTTACCTTATTGTAGGAAACCCAATGACAGATTAAAAAATAATAATAAAATGGATAGGCTTTAAAAAATACATTTTGACTTCACATATTTACGGGACCGCTTTGACCTTTTCCTGTAACTAGCTAAGGTTGGGCACCACCAGACATGTTCTCCAGTATGAAGATAACCCATCCACAAGCTTGTTCTGTCTCTAGAAAATAGTATTTTGGGAAATGTATCCTTTTTCATTTCCAGTGAACAGGTTATGTCTTTCCACTGAATTTACTTTTTACTGCTCTCCTTCAATGGAGTAACCACCATTTGACTTTGCAGGCAGCCAAATTTGATGATTGCTGTTATAACTGAAGTTGTCAAGAGCCTAGGGTAATTACTGATGCCATAAACAAGAGTGTCAATTTGTTAAGTCAACAACAGGAGTCACTGTGCACTTACTCCTCATGTAGGATCTCTGTCCTTAATGTGCTGTACATTGTGATTTAATGCTATAACGAGTACTCAAACAGTATTTTTCACTTTGTGTTTCTATGTGGGTGCAAGCTGTTGAAATCTTTACTTAATGTATGCTAAACTGATCTTCTGTATATAAAGAAACTGAATCTTGATGTGGATGGAAGGGGAGAGGGAGCGGGAAAGGAGAGGGTTCTGGGTGGGGAGGGACGTTATGGGGGGGAAGCCATTGTAATCCATAAGCTGTACTTTGGAAATTTATATTCATTAAATAAAAGTTAAAAAAAGAAAAGAAAAAAAAATAACTGAAGTTGTCAAATGGGACAGATTTTTATTATAGTGATTATTACAGTCATTGCAATATTTATATAGTTTTTGAAAATTTAATATTCAGAAATTTAAGGTTTACAATGACAAGAACACATTTTAAAGTTCATAAGTGTCTTTTTAAATAACACATTTACATACTGACCATAATTATTTAAAATTTTGAACTTGTTTATAAATGTTCTATTTCCCTTTTTTCACAGAAATAAATGCCCTGTTCTCCTGGCTAGCTTTTTATTCGACTTTACCTATCAAATTTAACACTAAGTGAATTGATCTGACAAAATAAATTATGAATCTATAAATAAAAAATTGAAAGACTAAATGATGTTATACCAAGATCTCAGTTTCAAAAATAATTTGTTTGGCATTTATATCTGCCACTGGTATATTTTCCACTACTGAAAACTACCTCTTTGAACTTGCCAAAGACTGTAAACAATTTTCTCTCAAAATGTGTTAATTCTTGAAGGAAAATACTGAAAAAAATCTTTTCTAGGCAATTTTGTTCTATTAGAGAAGTTGTCCTTGTGTGCTGAGCAAACCTCAGGTAAAGCAGAGTTGATTTTTGCTGCCAACACATTTCAAATTAAGTAACAATAATAGTGCTAATTAGACCATCTCACACTTAAAATGATATTTTATTCATGATTATGTTCACATACATATATATAGTATTTTTAGTCAGACCATCCATACTTGTTATATAAATTAATTATGATTCTATCTGTGAAAGCAATTTGCTAACTGACAGCCCTATAAAACACAAAGACAAGAAATAGTAACTGGGTTTCCTGTAGTATTGTTGAACAGCCCTGAAATGCTTATCCTTGTTCTCTGTGTATTTTACATACTATCTCCCTATGTGGCATTATTGTCTAATTCAGCTTGGGTTGGAATTTTTCTTCCTTGCCTCTGAAACACTTTGCCATAAGCAGTGTTAAAATTCTGGGTAGTATTTGGATCCATCTGACCCTCTATGAGAACCATCTCTGTCGTTAAACAATTGAAACCAAAGATAAAAACTTTTTCAATGATCGCTTCCCATTAACAGTCTATAGATATATCCTGAATAAATATGCCCACAAAGGTTGAAAATGTGGGGCCAGCTCTGTGGCTCAGCAGCTTATCTCCCTGGCCTGAAGCGCTGGCATCCCATGTGGGCACTGGTTTGAGAACTGGCTGCTCCACTTCCTTTTTTTTTTTTTTTTTTTTTTTTTAAGGGAAAGGGTTTATTGGGGAACATCCTACAGACCGGAGTGAAGGGGCAGCGAAGGAAAAAGAGAGAAGGAGACTGTAAGAGAGAGAGACAGAGGAGGGAGAAGAGAGATGAGAGGAGGAGAGAAGCCATGAGAGGCCAAGAGAGTGCAGGAGAGAAGGACCAAGAGAAGTGCTCCACTTCCGATGCAGCTCTCTGCTATGGCCTGGGAAGGCAGTGGAGGATGATCCAAGTCCTTGGGCCCCTGCACCCGCGTGGGAGACCCGGAAGAAGCTCCTGGCTCCTGGCTTCGGATTGGCACAGCTCCTGCCGTTGCGGCCATCTGGGGAGTGAACCGTTGGATGGCAGACCTTTCTCTCTCTCTCTCTCTGCCTCTGCTCTCCCTGTGTAACTCTGTCTTTCAAATAAATAAATAAATCTTTTTTTTAAAAATTTTGAAAACGTTATCTCAATGAACACTGAGCAATAAGTAGCATAAGTCTATGACTTTTTCACAAATCACAAACTGTTTTGTGACTATTCTATAAACTTTTTTTTTTTTTTGACAGGCAGAATGGACAGTGAGAGAGAGAGAGACAGAGAGAAAGGTCTTCCTTTGCCGTTCGTTCACCCTCCAATGGCTGCCACGGCCGGCACGCTGCAGCCGGCGCACCGCGCTGATCCGATGGCAGGAGCCAGGTGCTTCTCCTGGTCTCCCATGGGGTGCAGGGCCCAAGGACTTGGGCCATCCTCCACTGCACTCCCTGGCCACAGCAGAGAGCTGGCCTGGAAGAGGGGCAACCGGGACAGAATCCGGCGCCCCGACCGGCACTAGAACCTGGTGTGCCGGCGCCGCTAGGCGGAGGATTAGCCTAGTGAGCCGCGGCGCCGGCTTATTCTATAAACTTTTAAAAATCCACACATATGTGTTCCTAACAGGCTTTTACTAACCGTTCTATGCTTTTAAAAATTAATGTACATTAGATTAGATGGGTAAACCTTGTATGCAAAGGCTCTCGGAGCAGCTTGCTCTTGTTAAAATTAAAATCCATTAAAACTGGAAACAGGCCGGCTCCTGCCATCGGATCAGCGCGGTGCGCGGGCCTCAGCGTGCTGGCCGCGGTGGCCATTGGAGGGTGAACAAACAGCAAAGGAAGACCTTTCTCTCTGTCTCTCTCTCTCTCACTGTCCACTCTGCCTGTCAAAAAAAAATAATAAAAAAATAAAAAATAAAAAAAACTGGAAACAAGTAAGTGGTCTGTTCAATGGTATCTAAGTAAATTTATTTCCTATTTACATCCATTGTACTCATACAGCAGAAAGAGACGTCCTAGGTACAGTGCCTAACTGAGAAGACAACTTGTTTATTACGTATCTTGAGAACTTCTCCAAGAGCAGGCCATAAACTGAAAATTCAGTTTTTATTGTTATTATGGCACGAAGTTGCATAATTGAGAGTTCAAATAAGAGTTTCCCAATTTTTAATTTTGTTGAAATGAATTTAACTCTTAGTTATAATTCATAAGGCAATTTTATAAATTACTCTGATAACTTTGTTTTGGCCCACACTCAAATCATTCTTTTTTGGGGGACATATGCTTACTCTCAATACAAGACCATAAATATGGACTTTTGAGCAAAGACACACATTTTATGCCTCATGAGAAAAAAAGAAAAATCCATTACCCTCTATCACTTAATCCAAATTTGTAATATGTTTCCTTGATATGATACTTTTAATATTGTACTGTGTTCTTTAATTCTGTAAACACATGTACATTCAGAAGGAAGAATTATTTGCTTTTATAAATGATTCCTTTACTTTTAAACTTAAGTTTATGCCTCTGTTCAAGATATTTCTCCATTTTCTCTAATTTCAGGGTGACTTTAGATAAGGGAACAGAATTTTAAGTTGATTTCAGTCAAAGTAGTTATAAATTAAACTCTTTGGGTAATATAACACTAGGACTTTAAAATTTTCTTCATGGAGACAAATAAATTGTCAATTATTCTTTTACTTTTTTAAAATACACAGTTTAAAATCTAGCCTTAGTTACCATACCCATATACTGGTAAATCCCCAGTTTGCTTTAGAATAATAATAAAATAGCTAAAGTTTATTCATTGCTTTCTACATCAATCATTATTTCTGGCTCAAGTGCTTTTGCTTTACATGTATCATTATTTCATTAATGATTAATAGTGTAAAAATGTGTCATTATTTCTTCAAATTCTCAGAGCAATAACAAACACCAATCCTATGAGGAATAAAGTTATAATCCCATTACATAGATGAGTGTACTGATGTATAGAATGAATAAATAAACTATAAAAGATTTTATAATAATGTTATGTGTATTCCTAAAAGGAACATCAGTATATACCTAAAAACAAAATCCCTGTGTATGACCAAGAAAGTACTTTATGCAGAGTTGTAACTTCTTAAAGATTATACAGCATTGACCGGCACCACGGCTCAATAGGCTAATCCTCCACCTGCAGCGCCGGCACCCCGGGTTCTAGTCCTGGTCAGGGTGCCGGATTCTGTCCTGGTTGCTCCTTTTCCAGGCCAGCTCTCTACTGTGGCCCGGGAGTACAGTGGAGGATGGCCCAAGTCCTTGGGCCCTGCACCCACATGGGAGACCTGGAGGAAGCACCTGGCTCCTGGCTTTGGATTGGCGCGGTGCGCCGTCTGCAGCGCACCGGCTGCAGAGGCCACTGGGGACGAACAAATGGAAAAGGAAGACCTTTCTGTCTCTCTCTCACTGACCACTCTGCATGTCAAAAAAAAAAAAAAAAAAAAAAGAAAAAGAAAAAGAAAAAAAGCCCAGTATCTCTATCTCGATTCACTGAACATCTTAACTGCCTCCTCTCTAATCAGGATTCCTACTCCATCCCAGAACACATGTTTTTCTGCACTTTGATTCTTCCCACACCCAGATTATCTGTAGTTTCTTGATGTGTATATTGGGGGAAGGGAAGAGAGTGGTTGCTTCGCACAGAGAGAATCTAAATGTGATACAATAGTATTATGGTGTCTGTCACACTAGGTAAATATGTTTTGGTAAGATCACTTCTTAACTTGAAGATAATCGATTAATAGCATTTATTAGTATTATCTGCACGTCTTCCTTATTACAGTCCTAATTTCTTGTCTTTTAACTTAATTATATCTTATACCTGCATTAATTAGTACTTCATAGATTAGCAAACATAGTAACATAGATTAGCAAACATTAGTAACATTGGATAATATAGATTGTTAATGCTGAAGAGATCAGAGTAACAGGAGAATAAAGTTAATAATAAAATATTTAAATGTGGAAGATTAGAAGTGGACTTGGAGAAGAATGTTGACTTTTGCTGGGAGAGAGAAAAGCACGGTTAAGACATTTGTATGGGAAACACGTGAATAAAGACTGACTTGGGAGTAACTGGATGAGTTGGATTTTAAAACTGAGACTGTACATAGTAAGTTCTCAAAAAAGGCAGGAGAGATTGAATGCATCCAGATGACAGATCATAAACTGCAGCTTAGAAGCACTAACTGCACAGTTAAGTTCTGAAATCTAATGGGTAATCTCAGAACTTTAAAAGAAATTTACATTTCTATTTCATAATATATCTGTGTTTGTTGTACTGTAAGAATAGCATTTTGGCTGGTGCCGTGGCTCACGAAGCTAATTCTGTGCCTGTGGTGCTGCCACACCAGGTTCTAGTCCTGGTTGGGGCACCAGCTTCTGTCCTGGTTGCTCCTCTTCCAGTCCAGCTCTCTGCTGTGGCCCGGGAGGGCAGTGGAGAATGGCCCAGGTCCTTGGGCCCTGCACCCGCATGGGAGACTAGGAGGAAGCACCCGGCTTCAGGCTTCAGATCCGCGCAATGAGCCAGCTGTAACGGCCACTTGGGGATGAACCAATGGAAAAAGGAAGACCTCTCTCTCTCTCTCTCTCTCTCTCTCATTGTCTAACTCTGCCTGTCAAAAAAAAAAAAAAAATAGCATTTTGTTTAAACTTTACTCCCAAATCTTGAGTAAACTTAATTTTCTATGAAATCGTGAATTTTTATTGTTCTACTTTATGATATATAGAAACATACCATACCATATTGTCGATAAATGAATGAATGAATGAATGTATGAAAGCTATGGCCCCTAAGTGCTTTTTCTCTTCAAATACATGTATGTATAGTATTTTTACAGGTGATTTTAGGAGATGAACAGAATCCATGAAAGTCATCATTAGGTCCAGGTAAAGAACTTTTTCCAGTTTTTATTTAGCATACTTATTCATATAAAAAGCCTTGTTTAAATAACTTCTCAGAAAACATAGCTATAAGAATATAAGGCTTTTGTCTTTCTGCTCGTTGTTTGTTGAACTCTATTTAGTGGAACATTAAGTCTTTGACTATAATGTAAATTCAAAATGTTATCTCAAAAATTTAAAAACATATAAAAAGAATATGAGGCTTCTGATTTGTAATTGTCAAATGTAGTCAGAAATTTTAAATGCTATGGAATGATAGTTTTTCATTTACTTCTGAAGTGATCAATACAAAGTTCACTTTAAAGAGGGTGATCATTCTAACTAGGTAAGAAATGAGGAATGAGGTAAAGAATGTGTTAGGTTGAATGAAAAAAGTCAATGGTTTTTAACTGCTTTAAATAGAGTGATAGTGAACCTAGGAACTGTTCAGCTTTGAAATACATTTTTTGATGTAGTAATCTAATTATTTTATCATTTAAGATTCTTTTCCTGAAACAGTCAAAATATATAATACTAAACTTTTATTTTAGCAATAAGGATGTGTTCATGTTTTGGCTTCAGGCTTTAATTCAAAACAAAGCACTTTTTAACCAGGAAAAAAAAATGACCAAACAATAATTTAACATCCTATTGTACAACAAAATTAACTCTTCTAATTAGGGGATAGTGGTTGCAAATAAGCTAAGAAGAAAAGAAGAACAGGAAAGTTTTATAATAAATTGGAATTCCATATTAAAAAAAGATTTATTTATCCAGAAGAGCTACAGAGAGACAGAGAGATCTTGCATCTGTTGGTACACTCCCCAAATGGCTGCAATGGCCAGGGCTGGGTCAGGCCGAAGCCCAGAGCCAAGAACTTCCTCTGGGTGTCCCACATAGGTGTAGGGTCCCAAAGACCCGGGCCATCCTCTGCTGCCCTCTCAGGTACACTAGCAGGGATTTGGATTGGAAGTGGAGCAGCCAGGACCCATAAGTGGTACTCATGTGAGTTCCAGTGTGGCAGGCTGCCATAGAACTGGCTCCCAACATGACGAATTTCAGTACATTACTCTTTGTTAGGAGGTGGTCATTGGATCTTTCACTTCAAAATCTTATATTTTAATATAAGAGAGAGGACCACAATGTACACATGTTCACAAATATATGATTTTCCTCCATTAACCTTTGCCAGAGCTAGGAGAAACCACATTTGATATACATTTTGTCTATAATTGAGCCTTTAACACCAAACTCAGACTCCTAGCTAATGCCTCATTTGACAAGGCTTAAATTCCTGAGGAATTTTTTGCACAGCTTTACCAAACTGTGGAGCTAATATGACCATATACAAACCTGATTCTAATTACTGCTTACTTCATTTTTATGTGATTTCCCTTAGTATGATGCTGTTGTATCAAAATGGCAAAGAGGAAGGGTTTCTAAATCATACCTTTGTGGAAATGTTGACATAACTTGTTTTAACTCTCACAAGCATGGTCGTCAATAGAATCTTCCATAGCTCTTTGAATTGTTTGGTCTGCCAGGTATTTCTTCTAGTCCTTTTTCTTTCATATTTCCCTAATATAAAAAGTTTCTACTATTTCCTCTGATGTAATTTACTTTTAGTCTCCTCGGTATATTTCTCTAGGTAGTGCTTCTTTAATGAGTATTGTCCACTCATCAAGTTTCATTACTTTTTATTACCATCAGTAAGGCTGCCTTTTAATAACGTATTATCATAAAGTCATAAGGCTATGGATACTATTTCAAAATAGAACTTAAAAACTGTCTTTGGTGATAATAGGTAGCAGGACTAATAGAAATGGATCATTTCAAAGAGAGGATCTATTTAGATATAAAAATTATGGCACAGCTATAGGAATGCCTCTTTAATCTATCATATAATTCATAAACAAATGGTCATTTTTTTACTATTCCCAGTTGTAATGAGAAATTACAGAAAACCAATCATGCCTTTAAACTTTTTCATTTATGTTCTAGTCAATGATACTTACTCAGTACTGACCACATGCAAGGCGCTGTGGTGGGCCCTGTCGGGGGTTAATTCAACTTCCTATTTCATTGCGGCAGATGACTACTTTACAGTTTATGCAGATTCTGCTAAGGACTCCTCTGAGAAACCACATATGATAACACTCCCTGGGAAATGCATTTATTAAAATTTTTATGCAACTCTCTCTTGGACATATTTTCTTTCCAGTAGAGAGAGAAAAATATGTTAATTATATCATGTATGTTTTTCATCTTTCTGATCTGAAAATCCATTCTTTCAGATATGGGTACCACTTTTAATACATGAATTAATTTTCACATTTCATCAGGACAGTGTATATTAGTTCATTTTCTAACCAACATTTTGTGTTAAAAATTTATTCAAACCTAACTTCTTAACATTGTCTAAGTCTTTTGTTTATCATTATGATGTAAGATCTAATATGTCCCCAAATATTCTAACTAATCTGCAAAATCTCTGCTATTCTATGAAAGCAAAAATAATTATAAGAAATAATTGTGAAGCTTACTTGCTTTTCCTTTAAGGTTTGAAGAATAGTGTAGTATTTTGGGTGGCGCATACCTCAATCAGAACAAAAATTGCTGTCACGCAATTGGAAACCATGTATTGGAAAGGTCTGGGGAGAAATTAGGAAGAGAGGATTACCTACAGCAGTGGCCATTGCTGTGGAGACGGTAGAACCAGGTCATGTGGAGATTGGGTTAGGGTTGCAAATACCTCTGGAACATCCAGGTGGAGATTTCACCCAAGACCTAGCCATAAAAGGTCTGAAGGCTAGGGGAGAGATCTGAGCTGTTTTTCCAGAAAGCCAAAGCAATCAATCCCAAGTCGATGAACTTGTTTGTACAAAGCAAAAACATTAGAGGTATATTTTTTTTATCATAATGAAGGCAAACCAACTTGCTAATTGAATGAATTTTCACTTTTCAGCTAGTTGCTTTGGCAGCTTGTAGACACAGCTTTGCAATCCCTGCTCATTAGGGTATTGGAAGTACAGCTCCCCACTCTCCTGGGAAGCAGTGTGATTTCATATACCATGGTAACCGAGGAATGAACATTTTCAATATGATATAATTAAACATTATGGAAAGAATGGATTAGGGTTCTTTGTGACATTTGGCTAAACATGCCAGCAAGCAAAAATACACAAATGAAGGTCACATTTGCAATTATTATAAAAGTATCTACATTTTAATTAGGTAGTTGATAAATGTCATTGAGTCTCAGCCACTGACCAACTGTCATTTTTTAAAAGAATAGGAAAAATGTCACCTAAAAAGTCGGAATTTTTTGCACTGTCATGAAGTTGAAAGTTGTAGCCCCAGTGAAATATGATCAGCATAAGTTGTTAAGTGGACATAGTGACAATCTCAAACAAAATTAAAAAAAAAATTGATAGCATGTGAGTTATCACTAATATAGGTTATCAAAAGTTGGTTTATAGCACTTTGCATTTATTCTGGAATCACATAAACCCACACAGCCTTGGAAGTCTCTTCTTCAAGAGTGCGATTGGTATAACATTTTTGGCTCACAGGTTTGTCTTAAATTCATTCTTAATTAATTTAAATTAAATATTCACTAACTTTTTTTCCTCCAATGACAAGCCAACTTTCTTAACTACAGTTTTGTACGTGTAATGCAGATAAAAGAAATTAATATGACCTCTTAGATATGTACATTTTTTGAACTTTTGATAGTATTTAATTAAAAGTTACTTTTCCATTTACTCTGAAAAAAATAATAAATAGAATTTACCTTCAGGCAGACATTTGGACCAGCAGTTAAGTTCCCAATTAGGACCCCTAAGTCTCAAATTGGACTACCAGGGTTTAATCTGTCTGGCTACTAATTCCAGCAGCTTCCTGCTAATGCAGGGACCAGGAGGCAGTGGTAATGGCCCTAGTTGGGCTTGTAACACTGACATGGATACATGGAATTAGACCCTGGCTCTCATTTTATGCCGCTTCCTAGCCCTACTTGTGGGCATTAGAAGAGTGAACCAGTGGGTGGTAGCTCCTTTCTCTGTTTCTTTGTATTTGAAATTTTAAAAAATTACATAATTTTGGTCTAATGTGAATTTCCTACTGAATTAGCTTATGAAAGTTAAATAAAAAAGAGTAAAAATATGTGGGAGTAATTCAAAAAGGTTGTGAAAAATGTGTACTCTTAATTTCATTTTTTTTCATCTTTATGAACTTTTTAAGGTACTCCCACATATATTAATATTAGGGTCAGTCTCACTGATTGTTCTAACCAGAGATTCTTAAAGTGGTCATAAGTATATTCAAAAGGCAAATAAAAATCATGAAACAATCCATAAGTTTTACTAAATGAAAATATAAATCTACTTGATATAGTAAAACTAAAAGCAAAATGCTATTGTAAAAGCAATCATTAATGGTCAGAGTACATAAAATGACCCGAGGAATCAAGAAAACAAAAGCATAACCAAAAAAGGAAAAAAATCTATTCAAATTATGATTTAATGAGGACATATGTATATAAGAAAGTACAATATAGGACTAATAAACAAAATGAAAATCTGAGTAATAATGACCATTACTATCACATTTTAGCAACTGAAGAGATGACTGGCTTTAACAACTATGTAATAAAATAATACACAAATTATCCTATTGAAATATAAAAGAGTCATTCTATGGTGGTTATAGGAATATAAGTAAGTTGAACTTCCTAGAAAATGATTTTATAACAGCTATTTTCAAAATCAAAAATGTCACTACTATGATGACCTTTTGAGAAAACTATACTCATAAAGCCAAATATTTATGTGCCAGGATATTCCCACCACATTATTTATGACAGATAAATTAATCTAATTACATGGGCAGGGTTGAATAAATTGTAAAAAGACAACTGGTTTATTATGAAATCAGTGAAAGGCTGCTGCAGGACATTTGTAACAGAACTAAATGATCAGAGTATAATACTAAGTGAAATTAGATGACTGTGCTACAAAGTGATTGTAGTTTTCATCAAACAGAACAAAAAATCTGATTAGTACATCATTGTGTCTATAAATCAATTGGAGATATGTCAGTTTGTTTTGGTAAAGTGTGCTATTTCTGCATATCAAGACCAGAGATGATTTTGATTCTGCCATGAGCCTATAGTTGAAATCAGGATATTTAAAATCAAAGTTCAGGGAAATCTTACTGTACCTCTATTCCTTTTGGATCTCAACCCCAGAGCATATGCCTGTAGGGAAAGGATCAACACCTCACATCCTGAAGTCCAAACAGAAAGAATAAAAGGTAGAGAAGTTAAATACTCAGATTTGGAAAGCTTTCATATTCCTTTGAAATTTAATTCAAATGGAAGACTTTTGACTTGATACATTGTAGCACTGATGATCTGTAGGTAACATTTTCACAATTAAGAGTTGATTTTTGGTAGTTGGGGTTGGCTAGATGATGGGTAAGTGTCACAGATGAGGTCAACAAGTGGAGGTGGCACCGATGATGACAAGAACATACTGAATGAACCTGCAAAACTCTGGCTTGCCTGATGTCTTTGTTTCAAATAAACTAAGTGACTGGACCCAATGCACTGTCAGTTCCGTCAGGAACAACACAACCACAGCAAGGGAGTGCTTTGATATTAAGTTGCAATATTTCATCTGCTAAATGAGAGCTCCTGGGAATTAGGTAAAAATGTCATTGAGAAATTTGATGTATTTTCTTGGAGGGAATTGTTTCCATTCCCTTTCATATGTGGCTCACTAACCCCTAGTTCCTAGAGCCAAAGCTTGTAGGATTGCCTTTGAAGAAAGATGCCTCATAATGAGGTCATTTGAGGACTTCTTTGCTAACTTCCCTTGTAGGGATTTCTCAGCAACCTTTTCATGTGCTAAGTAGCAAAATAAAAATCAAAAACACATTTCCAGTATGCTAATTTCCACTGTGAGAAATGACCAAAGTGAAATACAAATTCCATCTCTACTGCAAAGCAGTTTTTGATAGTTATTAGGTGTTTTTTCCTAGACACTTCCACACAAGTTAACTTGAATCTTAATTCCATTATGCACCTATTTCACCCTCCATTTTTTAAAAATTTTATTTATTTGAAAGACAGAGTTACAGAGGAAGGTAGAGACACAGAGAGAGAGAGAGGTCTTTCATCCGCTGGTACACTCCCCAAATGGTCACAATGGCAGGAACTGAGCCCATCAGAAGCCAGGATCCAGGAGCTTCTTCCGGGTCTCCCATGTGGGTTCAGGGACCCAAGGACTTGGGCCATCTTCTACTGCTTTCCCAGGCCATAGCAGAGAGCTGGGTCGGAAGTGGAGCAGCTGGGATTCAAACTGGCACCCATATGGGATGCTAGTGTTGGTAGGCCAGGGCTTTAACCCACTGCAACACGGTGCTAGCTCCTCAACCTCCATTTTAATATAGAGGCTTATGGCTCGAATATCACATTGAGACTGTGTAACTGGAAAATCAGCAAGAAACACCAAAAGATGGTAAGCATGAGGTTTTCTATAATGGCAAAATATGAAGAAATTTATTTGCTTAAAGCAGCGAACCAAGCAGGAAGCAATTCACTTACCCAGGGGGGAATATACAACTTCCTTGGTTCCTATCAGTGTATTTTTAGAGATACACATTTTTCCAGGAGAATACTCATGGGGTTTGAGGATTCCACTGAACCTGAGAAAAACTTTGATATTTTTTAAAAAATTTTTATTACATAGAAACCTTGTATTTGAGGTATACAAATTTCAGGCATTTCATAAATACAAATTTAGGAACATGGTGATAGGCACAGTCTTTGCCCATGCCCATGCCAATGTCTTGCAGGGTTTCCCCAGTGTTATCTAGTAATTTGATGGTATCAGGTTGTAAATTTAGGTTTTTGATCCATTTTGAGAAAGCTATGGATATTTGTGTTAATTTTACATCCTGCCACTTTACCAAGCTCTTTTATGAGTTCCAATATATCTTAGTGGAGCCTTTTGAATCTCCTATATATAGAATCATGTCATCTTCAAATAGGGATAGTTTGACTTCCTCCCCAATTTGTATCCCTTTTTCTTTTTCTTTTGCTCTAAAACTTCTAGGACTATACTGAATAGCAATGGTTCTATATCTCAGTGGGAATGCTTGCCTGGTTCTGTATCTTAGTGGCAGTGCTTCCAACTTTTCCCCATTCAATACGATGCTGGCCATGGGTTTGTCATAAATTTCTGTGATAGTTTTGAGGAATGTTCCTTCTATACACAATTTGCTTAAGCTTTTGATCCTGAAAGGATGTTACATTTTATCAAATGCTTTCTTTGTATCTATTGAAATAATTATATGGTTTTGTTCCTCAGTTTGTTAGTATGATGTGTCATATTGGTTTGTGAATGTTGAATCGTCCCTGCATACCAGGGGTAAATCCCACTTGGTCCAGGTGAATGAGCTTTCTAATGTGTTGTTGGATTTGATTGGCTAGTATTTTGTTGAGGATTTTTGCATCTGGGAGTGGCTAGTGTTTTATTCCCTTTCTATTATATGGCTTTGAAAATAACACTATCTTCTCTGTAAAGCCACTATGACAATATAGGCACATTTTTATCTGAGTGTTGGAATTTGTCTACATTCTGTGATTCTCAGGTGATTTCCCTGGACTTTATTATTCTTTGTTTCTAAGAACAGTTCAAAGACAAAGTTTGTGTATTTTGTTGCTTTTGTATTTCTGCAGTTACCTTTTGGCAGGTGATACATAAAACATAACCAATTTATTTGTGTTGAATAAATGTTAAATCCCATTCTGCATTATGTGTGTTTATGCTGAAACACATAATTGTTTTTAGCTATCTGGATTTCCATAAATGTAATTAACCATCTTCAATTACATTACTAAATACACAATTGATTGAGTGCAGTCAAATTATATGTATTCTAGGGTTTATACCTCACCATAAAAAACGTGAACAAAATGAAACACACATGTTTATTATTCATATCACTGATATAATGAAAGGATAATTTGCCCATGGAATAGTTTCCAAAACTAGGGTGAAGGTATTTTGTTTAATGATTTTAATTTGAAGCATTTATTGCTAAATAATGTCACCTGTGATTCATGAGTGTCAACTACATAACTGATCTATTTTAGGCACATGCAGAAAAGAAAGTTATAAGATGATATAATCATTACAGGCTTAAAAGTTCACTGAAACCTTTAATTATCTAAAGAATGAATTCTTTAGTCACTAAATTGTTTTGGTTATATATCAAACCTTACTTCTGTCCTTACTGATATCTTCAGTAATATCTGTATTCATCCTGTGAAGGAAATGCCAATTTAAAGCAATTATACACTATGCTTTTAGTAATTGAAAGAGATATTATCTGTGTTGTAGACATTTTTGAACTTCAAATAAATGTAAAAAAACACAAACTAGGAAAACTTGAAGACTTCCTTTTTTCTCAATAAGTACATGTAATCCCAAGTTTAACATGGATCATATATGTGATATGTATGTTCCCACAAATAAGAATTTACTATTTAGAAAGGAAAATAAAGTTCACCATATTTTAATCTTTATGAATTTAAATATAAACAGTATATCTCATAAGGGGTATTAGACATAATTCAGAAATGTTTTTTTAACCCATAAATTTGTCTACTTTTCAATCATATGCACAACTTTTAATTTCTCCACTTAATATCTTAGCATTATTACAGTTTAGATGCCTGATTTTTGGTTCTGGAGAATTTCATCCACTACATATATTTTCTTGCTCTCACAACTAAAACACTGTAAAGTTTATACATAATATATTCTTGAAGAAAGTGCTGGTTTAAGACATAACATATATCTGATTAACACTGTTTTGAGCTCCGCTCTGCCACAGTTGCAGATAACCATATTGCAAAGATGCGTGTTTTATAAATTATTAACCATTTGTCAGTGTGCTTCACACACCTGGCTTCACTGAGGTGGTACATCCCTCCTTACGAGCTTCATAAAACACCAGCAGGCTAAAGTTGCACAGTTATCATTAATTCTCTTCAAAGAGAGGACAGCCTTAGCAATTACCCTGAAAAGGTCAGATATCAAATTTCTTTATGCTGACTTTGATGCCAAATTTAGTCATACTGCTGGCTTGGGTATTGGATGACTTTTGCTTTTGCTGTACTTTGTCATCAATATTTCCTGCTACTCTTGGTCACTTGGCTCATGAGACAGTGATGAAGCATTGATATTCCTGATAGCATCACGTTACTGTTAGCTTATTTATACTTATTTAAGAGCTTAAATAAATATTTTAAATCAAACCAGAATGAATTTATATGAGACAACTGTCATTTTGTAAGCTTTTGTTAGTACTTACCCTTTGGTAGCTACAAAAATTAGCAGGATTATATGGGAATTTGATAGAAAAGATACAAATACAGGATTCTGTAGTGATATTCTAGTTTTGTCATCAGTATTTCAAAAGCTTTACAGTTCCTTGTAAACATGTTTTTCACACTTAGGGACAGAAATAGAATGCTAAAGTATAACTGGTATGAAAAAATTTAGAAATATTTAAAATACAGTAAGGTATTAAATATTTTAAACTATATCTCCTATCATGTCGAAATTTTATTTGGTTTTATTCATAAACATTGTCATAAGGAATTCTAATTCTATATATTCTATTATTTAATTAATATCATTTATATTCAGTAACAATATTATTATCTAAAAAATGACCTTTTCGGCCGGCGCCGCGGCTCACTAGGCTAATCCTCCGCCTAGCGGCGCCGGCACACCGGGTTCTAGTCCCGGTCGGGGCGCCGGATTCTGTCCCGGTTGCCCCTCTTCCAGGCCAGCCCTCTGCTGTGGCCCGGGAGTGCAGTGGAGGATGGCCCAGGTGCTTGGGCCCTGCACCCCATGGGAGACCAGGAAAAGCACCTGGCTCCTGGCTCCTGCCATCGGATCAGCGCGGTGCGCCGGCCGCAGCGCGTCGGCCGCGGCGGCCATTGGAGGGTGAACCAACGGCAAAAGGAAGACCTTTCTCTCTGTCTCTCTCTCTCACTGTCCACTCTGCCTGTCAAAAAAAAAAAAAAAAAAAAAAAAAAAAAAAAATGACCTTTTCAGTAATGACAAGGGATGTTATTAGTTCCATGACAGCAAGTGGTGACAATGTCATTCTGACTTGGTAGAAGACAATTTTATTAAATAATATAAGTTCTATTGTCCCTGTGTCATCTGATTAGGAAATATTTAATGAAAGCATTAATATTTACTCCTACCGAACCTCCATCTGGAATTTCATGGTGTGAGAGCACCAGGTTAATTGAGTTTTATCACAAAATCTCTGGGCCACTTTAAGAATAAGTGTAACCCACATTCCCTAAGGTCTGATCTATAAAAAGTAAGAAAATGGAGAAAGATGATTAATGTTTAACTAGATTCCGCTGACATCTTCAGCACAGATATTTATTACATGATTGAGTGACTGATTAGGGTTTTTCTGTGAAAAGAAATTATGAGTCACTCTTCTTTCCAAATGCTATTCAGAAATACAGGTGGTCTTCCCTTAGGCAATCACTGAGATATATGGGTGTTGAGTTTTCTACAGATCTTTAGAATCTGTTGGTGGTCAAATTTTGTTTTTCTTAAAAATCCGCATGTGAGAATATACCTATTTGGAAAGTAAAAGCATAACAATTTCCTGTCCATTATCCATCTCTTAATTCTTCAGAGTAAAGTATGTATTTATACATCTTATTTTGGCATTTATATTTGGATTGTGTGATCCAGTATCAAAACTGGAAGTGATAAGACCAGTATTTAATTATGCCCACCAGATAAGTGTATAACTAAGATATAAATAATATAAATGTATATCATTTATAAATTCTTACTATCATCCAGGCACAGTTCCAATGGCTTTATGTGTATTAGCTTATTTAATGTCTACACCAATCCACGAGAGAGGGCCTGTTGTTACTCCCTTTCTAAAGGAAGAGAAGCTGAGTTTTTGTGAGGTAGAGTCCAGATATAAATTCATGCCATTTGCCTTTGGAATCCATGCTGCAGGATTACTGACAAAGCTATGCTCACTCAAAACTCTCAGTGAGTAAAATCAGTGGCTGTGGTTTAGGGAAAATATATATGTACCAAAGCTGAGAGTAGGGAACTTTCTTCCCAGAACTTGAGCCATATCAGTGCTGTAAAACAATAGATTTTTCTCAAATTTTTTTCCAATTTTTTAAAATATATTTAAGGTATACAAGTTTCATGTATTTGATATATACAAATTTAGGAACATAGTGTTACTTCCTCCCTACACTCCCTCCCACCCACACTCACACCCTTCCTCCTCCTCTCTTTCCTATTCCCTTTCATCTTTTTTTTTTTTTTTTTTTAACAAAGATCAATTTCCAGTTAACTTTATACTCATAAGGCTAAGTAAAGAGTTTAACAAGTTGGCCGGCACAGTGGCTCAATAAGCTAATCCTCCGCCTGCGGCACCGGCACACTGGGTTCTAGCCCCGATCGGGGCACCGGATTCTGTCCCAGTTGCCTCTCTTCCAGGCCAGCTCTCTGCTATGGCCCGGGAGTGCAGTGGAGGATGGCCCAAGTTCTTGGGCCCTGCACCCACATGGGAGACCAGGAGAAGCACCTGGCTCCTGGCTTTGGATCAGCATGGTGCGCCGGCCCCAGCAGCCATTGTGGGGTGAACCAATGGCAAAGGGAGACCTTCCTCTCTGTCTCTCTCTCTCTCTCTCACTGTCCACTCTGCCTGTCAAAAGAAAAAAGAAAAAAAAGAGTTTAACAAGTAGTATGAAAGAAAAAACACTGTTCATTAATAGTTGAATCAAGTACTGTTAAAAATTATGGAATCTCAGTTGGGTCTTTCTTTTTTTTTTTTCATCTCAAAATGTCAATTTCACTCCTATAGATTATCTTTTAGGTACTCTATTAGTTACCATAGATCAGTGAAAACAGGGTATTTGTCTTTTTGGGATATAATTTGTTTTGAAGTTTCCTCTCAAATTTATATGCCAGTTTGCATCATTGAATGTGTAGTAGTTCTCAACTGTATATACTTTTAGACTTACTTTTCTGAATGTTCCTCTACTAATACACTACCAACTGGTAACACTCTGTTAATACTCCCAGGTTATAGAGTGCACGAAGGCAAAGGCCATTGTGATTTACTCAGAACAAAATCCTGAATTCCTGACACACTATAAGAATCAATGAAGAGTTATTGAAAAGAAATTCATAAATTCTGAATGAGAAAGAAGTGAATTAGGGAGAAAAAAAATGATGTTTAAAGTTGATGAAAGAAAACAAAGAATTATGAGCAGAAGGCATACTGTCCAAAACCTATGATTTCTTTCACTGGCTTCTTTGAAATCCTTGACCCAGAATTTAGACCTACCCCACTCTCCTGTTTTTAAGGTGACACCATTTGGAGTGATGCAATTTCTGAATTCTGAATAAAATTTATGAAAGGATCTAAACCAAAGGATGCCTTTGAGTGACAGAGGTCAGGAATTTTAGGAGTTGAAGCAGAACTACAAAAGGAAAATAAGGGTTTTTCTCTCGTAAAGTAGGAGTTAGAAAGAGCATAGGAAATATCAGCATATCAAAGACTTATGGGTGGGTCCAGGTAAGTGAGAGTGAATTAAGTATGGAATTCATCCTGGGTAGGGAAGCTGGTATTCATTAGTAAGGTCATTTAGGGGAAAATTTTAATGGAGTAAAGATATTTCCTAGTGTACACTAACATTTAAAGGTTTAAGAGACAAAGAAGAACTAAGAAAAAAGATAAAAGAGTGGTGAGTGAAATAGGAATAAAGACAAGAGACTGCATACTGGAAAAAATGTTTAAAGATAGAAAAAGTGATTGTGTAAGACACCGTAGATGTATTACTAGCAAAAGAGAAACTGCTCCTTAGATTTAACCATGGCATGGATGATTGACTTTATGTGAGACTTCTGTGGAGTGGTAGAAGCAAGACTGTTGGGATAGATTAAAAGCAGAATGGCAAGAAAGGAATTATACATGTTGACAATAGATACTGCTGCTGAAAGTCTTGGTGCATGGTATGAAATAGGTGGAAATAATGACAAGGCCAAGATTCCTTTTAAAAGGAATTCAAGTTTTGTGTAATTATGGAAGCGTTCTAAAATATCAACATTGACAGAGAGATGAAAAGAATTTTCTAGACAGCTGTTTTTGAGCAGCCAAGAACAGATAGAATGGCATTTGCACAAAAATGGAGAGATTGCCTATATTAAATGTATTTACTGGGGCCAGTGTAGTGGCATAATAGTAAAGCTGCTGCCCGCAATGCCTGCATTCCAGATGTATTCTGGTTCTAGTCCCAGCTGCACCATTTCTGATCCAGCACCCTGTTAATGGCCTGGGAAAGCAGCAGAGGATGTCTCAAGTCTTTGGGCTCCTGATACCAAAAAAGCCTCTGGCTTAAGACCAGCCCAGTTCCAGCAGTGCAGCCATCTGGGGAATGAACCAGCAGATGGAAGAGTGCGTGTTCTCTCTTTCTCTGTAATCTCTTCAAATAAATAAATCTTTTAAAAATTACTTATTTACTTAGTTATTTCAGAGGGAGAGAGAGAAAAAGAAAGGTTGTTCCCAATAACTGAGGTTAGACATTGCACCAGGCTGAAGCTGGGAGTGAGGAAGACATTCAGATTGCTCATGTAGGTGACAAGGACTCAAATACTAAACCATCAGTGTTATCTCCCTTGGTCTACCTTGGGAAGAGGCTGGAATTGGGAGCCAGCATGAGGAATTACACCCAGGTACTCCAATGTGAGACACAAGAGTCTTCACCAGTCTCAACTGCTAGACTAAAGGCCCATCCAGAGAAGTTGGCCTTTAATATGTACAGACAATTCATTCATATGATTTGACTCATGTAGGCGATAGTAAGGCAGGGGACATGGGAATATATATCAATGGTGGGAACATATGATCACTTTCTTTTTCTCAAGAAACAAGGAAACACCATCAACAGCCAAGTCAAGAAGGTGTAGACTTGAAGATATAGAGATAAGATATATATTGTTCATTTTGCAGGGTACAAGAGTGAATAGGTTATAGGAACACAATAGTATTTTTCTGGAAGCTTACAGAGCCCACTTGAGATTGTCATGAACTGAGGTGACAGGAGCGTGATTCTGTGTTCTCCAGCTACAGAGGATGTCGATAGTGGGATTTAACTAGAAAGTGGGGTGGACTACAAAATCAGCTGGATGTTAAGGGTAGTGTGTTGGAGGTGCACTAAAGAAAAGTTACAGAGCATGAACTCTCACCTGGAGAGGGAAACAATGGAGGAAATGAGAGGAAGACACAGAAGAGTGAAAGGGTATTTAGATCAGTAGGGTATGGGTGATGAAAGAGTGGAGACCTTAGGTAGGAAGCGATGGAATGAGAAGATGGACAGAAATGTAAATGCTATTTAAATTCGGTGTGGGAAGGACACGCAGTTAGTTTTCACCCTCAACAGAATCGTATTTGTTACCAATCCCCTCTCTTAGAGCAGAGGGTTGGACAAAGTCCTACACATGAAACACAACCACTTGCTCATGTACTTTTTGCTAATCTGTCTCTTTTTCGGAGCCAAAGCCGCCCAGATTTGGGACTGAGGAGTGAGAAACTGAAGATGTCAAAGAAAGGGGTTGGGCTGCCATGAGGTCATCAAGTATGAGAAGTTTAAGATACTCCTGATAGAAGAAAAGACCTGACTGAATGGATAGTTATAGGTGGACCATGAGACAGATCGAAGTCACAGTCCAAGGCCTGTGACTGTACAGCAAATGGAGCGGAAATGGCAGGGTGGGGGTTCCAGACACTCGGCAGAGCTTGGAAAGTCCACATTTTGGCTCTGCCTCCACTTCACATCTTCTCCAAGAACCAGCCATTGGAACAGGCAGGCAGCTTCAGGACTGCCGGGTGCCCTGTCTCTGCAGCGCCAGCCTCCGTGCCCTTGATCTCTGCACTGATCTTCCATGCTGCTGACTGACCCATGAGCTGTAAAGACTCTCTTCCCTTTCTCTCAGTGACGTTCCCCCTTGTCTGCTTTCCCTCTTTCTTTCTAGGTTCCACTATTTGCTTTTTCTCTTAAATGCTGATAATCCTCAATACTCTATTTTCAAGCCTCCATTTTTTATTTTACATACTGCCATGGTAACATGTCTATTATCCTAGCTCCGTCTGTCTGTCTCAATCTATCCATTTATCACACAATCATCCCTCTCAAGAGCCTGCCTCTCCTTTTTGTTTGCAGAATCTTACAATCTGTCTGCATACCCTGGGGGCATCTCAGACTCTATCCCTATTCAAAGCTACATTCATAAGCTTTCCATGTGCCGTTTCTCACTTTCCTTCCTCTGCTTCCAATTTAATCCATTAATAATTTCATTGAAGTTTCAGAATGTTCTTGGAAAAATGGAACTAAAAGGTACCGTGAATTTTCCATGAACTTTGTGAAGCACCCTCGTACGATAGTACGATAGTACGATAGTACGTACCTGTTTCTGAATAATCTTCACCTGTATTTGGCTCTTTAATAGTCTTTCTTCCTTTTGTGTTGTTCAATATTGCAGTGCAGCCAGGGTGACTTTTTAAGATTTATTTATTTATTAAAAAGGCAAATTTACAGAGAGAGAGAGAGAGAGAATATTTTCCATCTGCTGATTCACTCCCAGATGGCTGAAACAGCCAGGGCTGGGCCAGGGCTGGACTAGGCCAAAGCTAGGGACTTCAGCTGGTTCTCCGCATGGGTACAGGGGGCCAAGCACGTGGGCCATCTTTTGCTGCTTTTCCCAGGCCTTTGCCTTTAGTGGTGGTCTGGATAAGAGATAGAGCAGCTAGGACAGGAACCACAGACCAGATGGGATGCAGGTCTTGCTGGTGGATTTACTTGACAGGCCTTTACACAATGCTGGCTTTAGCCAGAGTGATCATGCTAAAATGGTGATGGCTTTCCTGTTGGGGACAGACTAGTTGAGCATTTCATTGTTGGTCCAGTCTTACTTGTCCACTCACCCTTTCCCTCACACACTGGACTCCTGACTATTATAATCCATTAAGCATGATATCAATTCTTTCCAGGTTTTCATATATTCTCTGTCCTTTGTCTAAAATATCTTTCCTTCTCTATTCAGAGCTTCCCTGCGATAATTACTAATGGGCTTTCAGGATCCAGTTCAGATAGAAGTTTCCCTGGAAGGCATTTTCTGATGGCCCAAAACTAAATGAGCGGATTCACTATCTTGTCAGGGATTCTATGGGTCCCTGAATTTACTATTCTGTTACATTGGATTGGATTAAACTTGCATGCATATTTGTCTTTTATATCCACTAGCTTATAATGCCCTGGAGGCTGGAGAAATATCTTATGAACCTCTGTGTCCCTAGCATTTGGCACCAGCAAAATTGTCAGTATGTGCTTGTTGACTGCACAAATGAATAAAAAAATTGTCAGATTGCTAGAAACAGTTTTGAGTTCACATTAATTGATGAAAAGAGTGTATGAACTACAACAGATAAAAGTGATTACATAATAAATGAAGCGTTGGCTTGGAGCACAAGGCCAAATTAACATTTGGCTCATCTATGGAGTGACAGTTCTGTACCACTGGACAAGTATCTGTTTTGAGATATATGTATATATGATTTATATATATATATGTTATTTACATATATATGATTTACATATACCTATATATGTATATGATTTACTCCCATGATGATTATTCTGGACTTTAAAAAAACTCATTATACTCCTTCTAGTTTTACAGTAATTGGTTTTATCTAGCTTTAAGGACTCTAAAAGCACATTCCCATCCTGCATTTTAATTTTTAATACTAATGTGGGATAATCCTTTTTCCCTTTTTATATATGAACAGGACAGGATGCTAAAATACAAAGTGACAAGGAGCACTGAGAAATGAATAGGCTCAGAAACTCCTGCTCCAAACCACCTTAAAGGAAAACTCATTCTTTTTTCATTACTTTACACCTCTAGGTAGCAAAACTTGCATGTAATTCTGGATTGTAAAAGAGATTTTATATCTCCCCATAATCTGTTCTCACATCGTTTTCCCAGGAGAAGACAGCTATTTTCAGTTAAAATTGATCCACCTTTACCAGACTTGTGGTTGAACAGCAGAGACTAAAGGATGTGAATCTCTTCACAACTCCTGGTGGGCTTGGACTACACATATCATGCTCATTTTAAGTGTGGAAAACATCTAAAAATACACTTTTGAGTTTCAGAGAATTCATATTTACAACTTCACAGAACAGAAAATGTTAATTTGATGCTTATCGCCTAAAGTGTTATTTTCAAATCTCAGAATTGCTTCTTGAATTCCAGAATATATTTATGAGGCAATATAATGGTTCTAAATAATTTCAATTGTGATAAATATTTCTATGATAATGTTTACCAACCACTAAGTTTAAACTTCATACATTTTGAACAAAAATGCCTTCCTTTTTTTCTTTTAATTTGTAGTTTTCTATGTGACTTGTAGAATCAATTCAAAGAACATAATGATGATTTTCTTAAAAGTATTACCAAGGTTTGTCAATTGTCGAGTTCAATTGATATTTGCCAAAAACATTCCATTCTTAATTGTTCTAGAGAATTCATCATATTTGTATTTTTAACAATTTGATCAGTGTGCTGAACTTATTCTCTACTTTGGACGTAAAGAAGAGTTAGTAGAGAGGCTGGCGCTGTGGCTCACTTGGTTAATCCTCCGCCTGCGGCACCTGCATCCCTTATGGGCGCCAGTTTCTAGTCCTGGTAGCTGCTCTTCCAGTCCAGCCCTCTGCCATGGCCCGAGAGGGCAGTGGAGGATGGCCCAGGTGCTTGGGCCCCTGCACCCACACGGGAGACCGGGAGGAAGCACCTTACGCCTGGCTTCGGATTGATGTAGCTCCGGTCAGAGCCACCATTTGCGGGTGAACCAATGGAAGGGAGACCTTTCTCTCTGTCTCACTCTCTCACTGTCTGACTCTATCTGTCAAATAAAAAATAAATTAATTAAAAAAAAGAAGAATTAGTAGAATCTATTCCATTCCCTGTTTGATCTTATCTAGCCAATCACCTTGAAAATGAAAATAAAATGTGAACATTTCTCAATAACCAAAAGAAGTAGGAATTGTATGACTATTCCCACTTAAAAATATTAAGCTATATAAATTATGTAACACCTACAAAATAAGTTATAACTAAGATTTTTATGTTTTTTAACAAATTTGCTTTTCAAGAATATGAAAAATATTACACATCCTCGTGAACATATTAGTGGCACATTAGATGCATATCTTCTGCATGATAAAGTTTAAGTGATGGGTATGAATCTAAAATTCTAGACTGTGAGCATGTTGTCTTTTGCTCCTCTTCTGAAATAATAGATGCCACTGTTCTAATATATATGAAAGAATATTGAAATATTAATAAAAAATTTAAAAATGCCCCAATATTTTTTTACAAAAACAGTATAAGCCTAAGTCTTTTGGTTTCCTTTCACTGCCTTTCCCTTTTGCTGCCCTGCTTTCTCTTTCTTTTTCTTTCATATATATATATATTTGTTATTTATTTCTTACAGTAGACCAGCAGTATAATCAACGGAATTTTCAGAAAACACTAAAAACCTAAAAGTATTACCATACTTTCCCCTGTCTCACTGCATTTTGAATTTGACTATAGCACCAGAGAAGTTTCCATTAATTTCTTCAGAAAAAACTTTTCATAGAAACAACATAAAGCAGTGTCCTAAATAATTCACTTTTTATTATTTTTTTCTTTTACAGATTATTCCAAAGCTCTTCCTGGTCTTCCCACTTCACACGCTGCATTGCTAAGAATTAAAAAGAGTTCTTCCTCATCTCTCTTGGGTTCGAGGGCCAGATCCCGATACAGCAGCACTTCATTAGGAACACTGAGCGTTTCCTCACCCAGCTGGCGAGGGGTGGCTCAACATTATTATTCTCCAATCAATCTTTATCATTCCTCAGATGCCTTCAAACAGGATGGTAAGTGTCAAAGAAAAATTGCTCCAGATGAAGTTAAACAAAGAACAGTTTATTCAAGACTGTTGCAGTGGGGAGAGACATGGAACTCAGCTTCTGTGTAACAGAGGGCCACAGAATTTTTAAGGGGTGATATGGAAAATTTGAGGATGTTGGAGGAAAAAATGCACAGTATGATTAGGCCATCCATGTTTATTAATAGTGCATATTGAAGTTTGGCGTCTAGCCCACAGAAACCCTATGTTTGCTGAAAACTTATTTTCAGTTGGAGAGCTCCCAGGTCCCTCAGATAGGTATCCCTAGGTTGATGAAATGGAAAAAGTTTGGGATGTGATTTACATCTCAGGGGGGCACAGAATTAATTTACAATTGTAAGTTTCTAAGTGCTGTAAATTAAATGCTGTAAGAAATGAAGACTATAGTCAGGGTGATCTACTATCTAGAGCTTATCCAGGTGAAGGGAATATTAAGACTCTGGTCATAAGTTTGTTTTCTATTTAATTATACTCAATACCACTCCTGGCATAGAATTAAGATTAAATGTATTCAGATACTGAAAGTAAAAATATAAATTTTCTTGAAGGGCAACTTGACAATGAATACTAATAGCCTTCAAACAATCATATCTTTCAATCTAGTGGCTTTATTTTTAGGCATGTGTTCTGTAAAATAAATAAAGAGAGCGCGCACACACACACATATATATGCCATTATTTATTACTGGAAAATAAATAATCTAAAAGTCCAACACTAAAATTTACTTAAATTAAGAACACCTGTGCATCCATTAGTGTAAGGTTTGAACACTAATGTTCTCTGTCATTTTGGGATATACCAGAAATACAAGGTAAAGTGAGTTGCAGAAACCCAAAGCACCTGATTACTTGCCAGGTTCTACAGTAATGTCTTTTTCTGTAGCTTATCTAACTGCAACTCCTCAACAAGTATATGAAGTGGATATTGTCACTGCCTTTTACAGATATTTCAATTTAGGGGCAGATAAGCATCTTTTGCAAGGTCATACTTGGAATTAGTCTGTGCAGTTTTCATTTGCCTATCTACTTATTTTAAAAGCAGTACACTCTGGGCTACATTTCAGTTATGATTGTTGAATGACTAACCATTCAACATGACATTTTGCAAGGACCAAACTACTTGGAAAGATTCTAGAAATGTCAAATTAAGTTGTGGTACCAGGCACAGAGAAACTCATTCTTCATGATTATTCCAGTTGTTACATGAAGCCGCATCTCATATTGATGGCATTTAAACTTTAAGAAAAGTGGTTGTGCCATAACAATGTCTGATCTTTAAAAATACTCGTACTTAGTAGTTTACAAATTCCCTTTGCATTAAATAGAATGTCACACTCAGTCCAACAGATACATTGTAATTTGTGCTCTTTAGGCATTACATGCAGGCATTCCTGGGACACAATCCTAGTAGAAGGTACCTAGTGTTCAGAACTATGAACTATTCTTACAGTTGGAATAATTTGCTAACAACTAGTCTTCTACTCTTTCATTCTCTTATAGTTCACAATGAAAAAGAATACATAGATAGAAAATATGAATTAAAACACATAACTATGAAGAATACAGTAAATATTGGGACACAAGAGGAAGCCAGACATGAGACTAATTTAAAGCTTCTTTGTAGTTGCCTAATATACCTGTTTGGGACTGTTCCATGTTGAGAAATTCACAGTTAAAGAAAAAGTCTAGTCAGTTACATACTTCACAGTGTTTCCAACAATAACCTTGAGTAGTTAATTATTAGAAATACAACTATTCCAGAGAGTAACATCAGATAAATTTGGAAGAGTCTTGATTAAGAGTTTATTATTTGGGCCAGCACCGCGGCTCACTAGGCTAATCCTCCGCCTTGCGGCGCCAGTATCCTGGGTTCTAGTCCCGGTCGGGATGCCGGATTCTGTCCCGGTTGCCCCTCTTGCAGGCCAGCTCTCTGTTGTGGCCAGGGAGTGCAGTGGAGGATGGCCCAAGTGCTTGGGCCCTGCACCCCAGGGGAGACCAGGATAAGTACCTGGCTCCTGCCATCGGATCAGCGTGGTGCCCTGGCTGCAGCACACTGGCCATGGCGGCCATTGGAGGGTGAACCAACGGCAAAGGAAGACCTTTCTCTCTGTCTCTCTCTCTTTGTCCACTCTGCCTGTCAAAATATAAAAGAAAAAAAAAAAAACAAAAAAAAGTTTAAAGAAGAGTTTTTTATTTGGTAGAATGACCTGACATTAGCTCTGGAACATAAATAATAATGAGTTTATTCTATTTCAGTAAGGGCAGATGAAACCCAAACAGCAACAGCAAAATGAGAAGTAGTTCTCTCAAACTGTGCTGCTCAATCTTTATATGTAAATCACTTGGGAGTCTTGTTAAAATATAGATCCCCATACGAACATGAGGTGTTATAAGGTCAGATAATCTTACACACAAAAAAAGCTTCCAATGACACTGATGCTGTCAGACTGCGGATTAAACTTCGAGTAACAGGGCTCTAGGCTGTGAATAATTTTAATATAATTCAAATCCTCTGCTGATCTAGTTTAATCCATAGTTTAGAGCATCAGGAAGAAAGGATCATCTGAGTATTTTCCAAGTAATCTTCTATAACTATTGTTTTCTCATCCGAGTGCTTGATGGATCTTGGCTAGATGTAACTTCAAGTTCATTCTCCCTGACAAGAGCCTGACATATGGCTTTTGTCAGGTAATTCCCTTTAGCCTTAATACAGAGTAAAGCTGAGGGTGACATGCTCTTGTGAAAAATGAGAAAACTAACTGAGCCCGAATAGAAAGTCATCCCATTCCTACCTAAGCCAAGAAGAACCCCAAATGGAGCTGAGATTTTTCTGAGATGTAAAAACATGGTTTGCAGGACAATTTAGGAAGCAATTCCACTTCTGGATATACTACCTAGAAAACTCTTCCACACATTTATAAGGAAATAGAAAGTGTGTTTACTGCAGTATGTGTAATGGTATAAATTGGAAACAACTCAGATGTCCAGCTGGTGGGGAATGGATACATAAATTATAACTTACTTATTCAATGGAAATTAAAACTGCTAAAGTGACTGGACTAAATGTAAAATGTACCTCAAATGACTGGACTAAATGTAAAATGTACCTCAAAATATCATGGTACGTGAACAAGGAAAATTAACACTTTATAAATAATGTGATATCATTCGTGTAAAATAATATATTCTGTTTATGGATACATGTATGTAATAGCATTTTAAGACATGAATTTAAAATCGTAAGTTGACTATAGTGTTTATCTCTGAAGACAAAGGATAGAAATAGGAAATGATACTAGGAGAGGGAAGATAAATGGCTTTAATTAGTGATATTTTACTTCTTAAAAAAAACTTAAGCAAATATGATGACATCAGAGGTAAATAGACTAAAATGACTCACAGTGATCCCTGTTGCCCAGCAGTTAAGGTGTAATCCCTTCTTAGTGGGCAAAATCTATTAAATTGCCTCTGGAGAATAGATCATGGCAAAAGTAAAAGGTTAAGACACCAGACTTAGGGATACAATGGCCTCTGACCTCTGCCTCAGTTGCCTTCTCTTGCCCGCTGGCTGGATCATGCTGGTGCAAGTCAGTTTGCACTGAGGGCCTCCCTATTGAGAGGCACGGGGGAAATGGTCCTTGCCCAACTTCCCATGAGTAACTGAGGCATGCAGTTTAACCACCCTCAAGTGCTGGATCTTACTGATGATCCTGTGAGTTCACATGTAGATCCTAAGGTCTAGAACCTTGGGCCCAGACTGTTCTCCCATCTTGTGAAAAATAACAGTGAGTGTCTGGTGCCCTGATCACCAGAGATGTGAGATACTAAACGCACAGCTTGTTCAATCTGTGAGTAGCCTCTCAACTTTGCTTACCATACTCATGTATTTTCTAAGGAAGATTCATCTTTAGAGTTTCATACGTTTCATCCGTTTTAGTTTTCTATGCAATCTTATGATCATCTCAGTAGGTTGGTATTCTGTTCTAAGCAGCAAGTCCCTATCATCACACAAGATTTATTTATCTGAATCTTGATTATGTATCCTTTTTGTTTTCTTTTCTGTACAAGGCCACTTGTTCTATGTGTTTTTTAACAGAGGCTGTTAAGAAAACTTGAAACAAAAAGGCAAATGCTATTAAGTAGAAGAGAATTCTCACTAGTTTTAGTTTAAATTTATTATACTTTTTTCATTTTATTATACCTTAGAAAATAAGCATTTAAAATATAAGAAAAATGGCCAGTGCTGCTGCTCACTAGGCTAATCCTCCACCTGTGGCGCCGGCACACCAGGTTCTAGTCCTGGTAGGGGCACCGGATTCTGTCCCGGTCGCTCCTCTTCCTATCCAACTCTCTGCTGTGGCCTGGGAGGGCAGTGGAGGATGGCCCAAGTCCTTGGGCCCTGCACCCGCATGGGAGACCAGGAGGAAACACCTGGTCCTGGATTCAGATCAGCGCGGTGTGCAGGCTGCAGTGGCCATTGTGGGGTGAACCAATGGAAAAGGAAGACCTTTCTCTCTGTCTGTCTCTCTCTCACTGTCCAGTCTGCCTGTCAAAAATTTTAAAAAAATAAAATAAAAGAAAAATGTTATGAAAATCTGTCAATCTCCTGAATATGTTGTTCAAATCATGTCCACAACCTCTTTCCTGACAAGATACTAAACTAATCCACATTCTTAATTATTTCCGAATCTGAAATTCTATATTCTATAAGTATAGGTATTAATCCTATACTTTATGTAAACGATGCTGTGTATATTAGTTATAACCCACCTTAATCTTCAGTACCTTCCTGAGACTCATCTTTCTTGCAGTTCTAAGTTCATTTCCTGAAAAGCATACATAGCATTGTATGACTGTAGCAGCATTTACCAGCTCTCTTTGATAGCTATATATTTTAGTTCTAATTTCCTGCTGTTACAGTGTCATAGGAATGTTCTTTTGCATACCTCGCTGGCAGTTGTGCTATGTGTGTTTTAGAAGTGTAATTTTTGTAATAAAGGATATATACAAGTGTGATTTTTTCAGATATTGTCAAATAGCTTTCTGAAGTGATTGACACTTCTAGCAACAATGTGTAAATGCTCATATTTCTCCATGTTGTCATCAACATGTAATTTTTTTGTCAATCTCTTAAGTATAGTTTGTCTTTTTATTGTGGTTTTCTTTTACATTTCCTTTATTAGTGAGATTGAAGCTTTATTATGTGAATGGCATACATTATATTTTCCTCACATGTATATTTCTTACTCATATTTGTCTATTTTTCTATTAACACATTTGTCTTTTTATTCATCTGTGGAAAAATTACAAATCAAGTTGTCACTACTTTGTTAAATGCATTACAAATATGATCTCTCAGTACTTAGTTTTTTTGTTACTTTCACAGTAGTGTCTTTTGATGATCAAAAGCTTTTTATTTTAACTTTAATGGAATCAGAAGTAGCAATACTTTCCCTTGTCGTCTATGCCTTTTTGTGTCTTAATTAGAAGGTTTTCTTAACTTGAATCATCACTTCCTTCTAACACTGAATTTTGATTTTCATGTTTATATGTTGAAATTACATAAAATTAATTTTGCAAATGTTATAAAAGATCTGATAATATTCCATTTATTTTTCTAATTTTGGAGTACTATTTCTTAACTAATAGAAACATTCTCCACTGACTTAAAAAAACAACTTTCTTGTATACTTACAAATATTTCAAAAACTTGATTTACTTTTCGCCATAAATATTTTTAGCTCATTTGCTATTTATTCCTACATCTCATAAAAGAAAGGTAAAAATAAAGATTAGGTAAATAGCTTATTTATTAAGATAAAATAGTAACATAGAAAACAGAGTCAATACATGGCCTTTGTCTGTTGGCTACTATATCTAGAGCCTCATGACTGTATTCAGTTGTCTGTTATTTTTATTTATTCTTCCTCATGTAGCCTTGTCTTTTGGTATTTTGGTAGATACTGTGTTAGTAAAAAAATCACTTGAAAAATATGTAAAAATTACTAGTAAAAATAAGTTCTGTGTTTAAAAGGAAAATGGAAAAAAGTTTGGATAAAACTAGCCAATATCTGCCACACTCTTTTTTAGGATAGTACTTTTTCTTTTCCTCTTTCTTTTGTTAAGTAGATAGATCACATTTTCTATGTTGCTCTCTGAATTTTTTTGGCTGTTTGTTTTCTTTTGAATTTTAGTAATTAGCATGAACTTAGTCTACTCTTTTAGTTCTTATCCTTAATGTAGTTATCTAAGAAATTTATCATGTGGAAAATTTTTCAATAATTTTAATTTCTCACATGTGATATGTGTGTTTATTGTTTTCACCTGTGTTATTTTTGTTTTATAAACAAAAATGACTGCAAGGGATATTTAATTATATTTTTATAATATATAATATCTGCAATATCATTTCTCTTGTTCTAATCCTTTTCTCTTTTGACTTTATTTCTTACTGAAGCTAATCCTATAGAATGAATATATCACTATGGAAAACTATCTTAGTCTTTACGTTTCAAAATATTTTTTCTTCTTTGCTCTTGACTCATAGATACTTTAATGGAGTTTTAAGTTTCTAGGTTGGTAATGGTTTTTCTTTAATGCTTCATATATATGCTGACCTTTCTTGTGGCAAGTGAGAAATGTGTTATCAATAAAAGAGTCATTCTTCTGTAAATAGACTGCATTGCAGTCAATGCTTTTGTAATTCATGATATTTTGTACTTCTACTTTGTAGTCTCAAAGTGAATATATCTATTCAATTGCCCACTGTTTGCAAAACAATTACAAAAGGAAGATAATATCTATTTTCAGAAGTGTAAAATTATCTGTTTCCTACAAAAATTGCTTCTATACATATTACTTAATTTTTTTTTGTTTTGGGAGGCTATGTGGGTGTGTCTAATACACACCACACAATCACACCACACACACACACATATATAACATATATATATTTCTAATTTTATCCTTCATATCCTTTAAGTACCTTTTAGTCTCTACATTTTATTACAGTAGATGCATTTTAATGGCTGTTTTATTTTTAAGATTTTTGCTCAGTTCTTTTTTATATTCATCTCTTTATTTTTATCTCTTTTGTGTTTTAGAATCTCTTTTCATTTTGAGGAAATCTACTGTTTCAATTTGTGTCTTTGAGTACCCTAAATGTATTTGTAACAAGTCTTGGGTTGGGCAAGAATTTAAAATGAATTTTAACTTAAATTGTATTAGATAGAGTCTTATTATTGACTTTAATATCTTTTTCAACATGAGTAGTCTTTATCTATGTTCAAATTTTGGGTGCTTTGCAGGTACATATGAATATGGAAACATTTAAATTTATTTTCCTCCTTTGATTTCCTCTTGTATTGAACCCATTTGTGGTCACTGACACCTGGTCCTCGGTACCTCTTGTTGAGAAACAGTTCTCTTAATATCATTTTGAGGTACCACAGCACCATTGTTGATAATGAATTCTATTCTTTGAGCCTAGAAACAATTGATTTGCTCACAACCAGTAAGCTGTTTCTGCCTACTTTCATCTTCCCTAGCTGAGAAGGTTTAATGACCTATTGACTCATGTGCTCACAATATTTGAAAGAGAAAAACATACAGATATAAAAAATTCCCCATACAGTGTTATAGTAATTATCTTTTCAGTAGTATGTTAAGGATTATATATGAGTGTAGAATCATAATGGCATCTAATTCACCCTGAATTGTATAATTAGGAGAAACAACACTGAAGAAGTGATACCGTGTCTAAAATGTACTGGATGTGTGGAAGTACCTTCCAGATTATGGAAACTGGTTCAATGACATAACAAGAAGAGAAAACATGTATTCCTGTGTTTTAGGAACCATATATATTATATGCTTGTAGCTAAACACAAATGATTGCAATGAAATTATAGATAAGCATACTTCATGTTAAGGAGTCTAAAATTGTATCTAAGTTGGCCATAAGCCTCCATTAACCAGTGGAATCCTTCTACTAGTAGTTGCCTGATCTAGTTCTGAACACCCAGACTTAAAATAATCATAAAATCACTGAAAGGCATAATTGACTTGAAGAAAGAAGTAGCAAGAGGATAGGAAGATGACAATAGCATATCTCCCTTGTACACTGTTGGGGCCTCTCCACGAGGCTTATTTGGTCCAAGCAGCAAGTATCTGTATTGGTTCTCTGTACGTTTTATGATGGTTATTTGTTGTAATTATATTTCACTGATAGACTGAAATGTCTTGACAGGTTTACGTCATATTATATGAGTAAACTAGACAGACCCATATTCTAGAGTTAATCAGTGGGGAGATTAGGACCTGGTATTAGATATAGTCTTTTAAAAATTTTTATACAATGCAAATTTCATGTATTTTGTATATACATGTTTAGGAGCATAGACATAACTGCCCACCCAACCTTCCTTCCTGCCTGCTCCCACTCCCCTCCTCCTTCCTTCTTCCTTTCTTTTAATTTTTACAACGACAAACTTTCAGTTTATTTTATAATCATAAGATTAACTCCCACTAAGTAAAGAATTTAATAAAATGTAAGAAGAAAAAACAACACTGTTCCTCAACAGTATAGACAAGGGCTGTGAACAATAGTAAAATCTCATTAGGCACAGAAGTGGTTGATTAAAAGAAGGTTTATGTCTGAAAGCAGGTTTATAATCCATGGAATATTGATAATGCTGGGTCATGACCATGGAAACAATTAAAAACACAATGATCCAACACCAAGAAAAAGCAACCCTAGAGAGCCTGGCTGTAGGAGTCTCAAGTTAGGTGATAACTTACTGTATTGGCAGAAAGGAAGTTGGTATCTGGGAAGCCCATGGATAAGTGGCAGAAATTTCAAAGGGAGTTGTAGAGGTCAGTTACTAACTTGATCCTAGGACAGGACTCTACAGGGGAAACTGCCTCCATCACAAAATAACACATTCCAGAGTCTGTTTGGAGAAAGACAGATGGGCCTGCAGAGTCATAATTCACGGTAGAGCTTGATCTTCCTGTTCAGAATCTCTCCTGGAAGACTCCTGCCGCAGCAGCCTAACTGTAGGCAGCCATGGTTCTCTCTACGGCTCTCGCCCAGGGCTGCTCAGAAATTACGACCTTTTCTTCAGAAGTATGAGAGTCTTATTGTTCGTCTCAGTGATTCAAAGCTGCCACTTTAATTTAGAGACTGGAGACCAGGAAAGCTAAATGACCTATAATTATAAAGCACCGGACTCTTAAATGTCATGCCAGACGTTCTCACATTCTTATGAGTGAAAATTCTCTATAATTATCTGAGAAAAGAATTTAACTGGCATTACATTACATGCACAGGATTTTTAAACGTAATGGATATGTCAACGCAAAAGCTGTGCAAATTACAAGATTAAACTTCATTTTGTTCAGAGATTTACCAAAATTTGTTGGTCATTTGGAAAATCACATTACCTAACACTGATGACACTCATGATGGAGTCACAAGCACCACACACCTGGCTAAATTGTAGCAGCTACATTCATAAGAATTTTATAAACAAAACTAAATCTTGACTTACTTCTTTGTGTCTTCTATTATAATTTTTAAAAAGAATTTATATGTTAAAAAGGTTTATGATAAATCATTTCCCTTTTATATGGTCTTTTAATTAATTAAAAACATTCACATGCAGGTATGTTAGAATAATCATTAATTTAATTGCCATAAATGGAGAGTAAAAAAATTTTGTTATGAAAAGAGTTTGAAAAATGGATGTGCAGCAATTTTTCCCCAGTTACATATTCTTTTTCTAGACTTGCATGGACTAGGAAGGATTGGCATCGTTATTAAGGGTTGGGATAAAAAAGGGGAAGGTCATGTTCTATTCAGCTGTCAAACCTAGCCTGTCTTGTCTCCTTAGCCAAGACCACAGCCTGTCTCAACAATTCAGATGATCCTAGGGAATGTCTTGTTTTCCTGATGTAAACAAAGCTGTCCAGAGCTAGAGCTGCCCTTCACATATCTCTACCTTCCGATGGACATGGGGATATGATGAAGAAGTGTTCAAACTCAAAGATTAATTAGAAGGACAATTCTAAAAATTGGAACATTATAACTGGTAAAGCTGTATCTTAGGTTGACTGAATAAATAGCATCACAGACCCCTGAACTGGGGATGTGGTTCAGCCAAGTTAGTAACTAAAGAGAGTGAACTAGGAGAATTAATGAAGGCAGGAACCTGTAATCTAGTGATAATCCATACTTCAATGAATATTGCTTCCATATAAAAAGATGTTTGACCATTTGAAAGTAATTTTATTTTTCATGTAGCATTAGTCCGTATTAAAAATCCTGGATGCTATAATAAACTTTCTTTTTATAAGAAAAAGACTTATTTATTTACTTATTTGAAAGTCAGAGTTACAGAAGGGAAGAGGGAAAGACAGGGAGAGAGATCATCCATCTGCTGGTTCACTGGCCAGATGTCCAAGATAGCCCAGGCTAGACAAAGTTGAAGCCAGGAGCGTCATCTGAGTCTTCTGTGAGAGTGGCAGAGGCTCAAGCACTTGGGCCATCTTCTGCTGTTTTTTTCTAGGTATCAGCAGGGAGCTGAATCTGAAGTGGGGAGCCAGTATTTGAACAAGCGCCCATACAGGATGCTTGCTTCACAGGTGGCAGTTTTACCTGCTATTCCACAATGCCAGCCCCAAAAGCTGTTCTTCAACACAATAACATGATTCCTAACCACCTTACATTTTTCTCAGTTTTACAATGAGTTGTCTTTCATGTGAAGTGTTGAGACCCAGGTTCAGTTCATTTATTATTTTGTTTTTCTTTAACCTTAATAAGGTTTTCTTGGCATCTTCTCCTTTCTTCAGCCAGTTCACAAATGAAAACAAGGAGAGTGGAAAATCATGCATGACATTTTGTAACTAGTCCTGGATTTAATATACATTATTTCAGTTCAGAACCAAGTTGTTTCATTCCAGGCCAACCTTTAGAAGGGCCAAGGAAGTGTTCCAGTGTGCCCAGGAAGAGAAAATGGGATTAATGAGCATTTTTCCTGTCCCTATGACACAAGAGTAATGAAAACCTGTATAACTTTGTGCTCTGAAAACATGAAAGTTTCACTTTAGCTTGTCATGTTGATAACAAATTTAATTAGACTTTTATGATGCACTTCATTTATTGATCATTTTTGGCTAAAATTGTTGGAGGCTAATTATATTGATTACAGAGAAACAGTTGTGTATTAGTAGATTTGAACGTTTAAGAATTCCTGTGGGAATTCCTTGTTCTCCATACTATTCTTTCACTGGAACATAAGATATTCTTAGTAGAGCTTGCAAATTATAATATCAATGTCAATTTCAGTACATTAAAGTTATTGTTGCTGGGCAAGTCAACTTAATTATCAAAAAATTTTGAGTAAAATTGATTTATTATGTACTAGAATGGGGTGAGAATATGTCTTCATTTAAGGCATAGCTTTATTTTAAGAAAAAAATTAATGTAATCCCAATAATAATTTATAATGACCTCATGGATTACTAGAAGTGATCTAGCTAAGCCTGGAAACTCTTGTACAGAAAAGATGTTTAAAATAGATGGAAGATGATCCTTGCAAGTTTATGATTTTTGACAGGATTACAATGGAACTTAAACATTTACATTTTCTCAAGTATCATTCTTTGTAGATGGCACTTTTACGATCCATTATTTTTCCTGAAAAGTACACAGATTTCATAACACTAGGTTTCTTAAATACATTTCCTTCCAAGTCATGTAGGAAGTGTATAAGTGGTTGTTTCCCACAGATTCTGTGGCTCTGGTATCTGGGAGTGGCTGAGCTGAGTAACTGTGTCTCGTCTTCCAATCAAGCTTTCGATTTCATGGTTATTTTCATTTGACAGCTGGAGCAAGGGAAGGATAAACTCTTTCCTGTGGTTTTTTTAGGCTTCGGATTATTGCTGCTTTTGATCAGGCTAGAGATTTCAGTTCATCATCTCTTGAGCCTTTCCACAGCCGGAAAAAGAGTCCTCAGGATGTGACAGCTGTCTTCCCTTTGAGGGAGGGACCCAAGAGAGAAACTGTACTTTCTCTTAGCTTGTTTCGACAATTTTCAGAACACAATGCTTGCAATGCAAGAAATTGAGACTTATTTATCTAGTTATCTATATGGGCATGCTTTATGGATATTGGGATATTAATATAGTGGTTACAGCATAAGAAAAAAGGAAAAGGAGAGGATAAAAGGAAGGGTGAGAGAGAAGCAATGAGGCAGGTTGAGGAGGAAGAGGAAAGAATGTAAAGGAGCAGAGGAGGGGAAAGAGAAAGAGAAGAAAGATAAGCAGAAGAGAAGGCAAAGAAAAGGTGAAGAAATATTTGTACTCATAGCCATGACCGTAGTCGAGTTCTAGAATGCATCTGCTCTGGATCTGTATCCCAGGTGTGCCATTACAGATTCAGTTTTTGGTTTTAAGCCTTAGTATTTTTCACCTCTAAAATGGAGGAATAATTTTTGCCAGTGGTTTTTGTATCACATAATATTGTGCATGAAAATACTGAGCATGATGTCTAATATTTAGTAATTATGGCATAAATAAATGCTAGTTATTAGACGTTAGCTATTATTTAGTTCTTTTGATATAAATGCATTTATAATTATTAATATTGTCATTTATAATGTAATGTAAGGGGAATTGTCTATAATTAATAAATTAATAGCAGACTATTAAAGTTTTTGACTCATGACTATAAAATGATAGCAGTAGAATTAAACTTATGTGTGTCTGATTGTAAATTCAAGAGTTTTTTGTTATAGAAAGATATAAAATGTACTTATCACATGTTAATTTTATACATTAACTTAAATGATCATATTTTATGCCTCAAGCCAGGAATAATTATTTTTTCACTACTGGAGTGTGCAATTCTGTTTCATAAGGTTTTATATGTTCTAAATATTTATAAATTTATTATGCAACAACAAATACAAAATTTTAAAAACGATTTCCTCTATTTATCAAATAATTTGTTTTCCTTTTTCTTGTTAAGTGAAAGTGAAATAATTTGGTTTAAGAGAACCACATTTTGGTTATTTTGATGTTACAGTTTCTTGTAGCATAAAACATTTCAGCTAGTTTAGCAGAGCTCAGAAAATATTGTCAGTGTATGCCTACTCTGAGTGCTCAAATTTTATTTGGTAAATGTTTAGAATACTATGACCACTTTTGTTTTTCTTTGCTTGAGTTAAGGGACTTTGAATACACTTACAGAAACCAAGTCAATTTACTCTGAACCCATTTTTCTAATTATGGGGTCTACATATGTTCCAGTAATATGTGTTTCTGGAACATTGTCCCTGATACTTCTTTCTTGATATTCTTTTGTGGTTATTCTGTGGGGATGTAAACCTCTAACTATTTAACACAAATACTGAAAATAGGTCTTCCTGAAATACAAATCTGCAGTTAGGAAAGTCAGTGATTTGCAGGTCATTTTGATCCTAGGGAACATTCAACAGTGCTCAAGACTATTTTGATTCTTACACATTAGAGAAAGGTGATACTAGAATCTAATGAGCAGGGTCCAGGGCTGCTGTTAAAACATCTTCCAACTGATGTTATACGGAACAGCCCCTCACAGCAAAGAACACCAGTATCAAAAAGTCACTTGTGTAGAGGTTGAGAAACCTTGATTTAAGGCCATTATGTAATGATATTCATGATAAAACAAATCAGTCAAAAATTTTACTTTTTTCCCAATTCAAAATTTATTCAGGATGTATAAATTCTTATACACTTGCAGGCTACTGTATGCCCCACAAGCATATATGCGAATCATTTTTCAGGTCTAACTCCAAAACTCAATTCCATGCTGACTTTTGAGGTCCATTTTTATTCCCACTTTTCCCATGACTTTATTAGTTTCAAATTATCATTGTCATAGGAGTTTTCTGAGTATAAACAAACTAGATAAAATAGAATCTACTATCTGGCATAGAATAGGTGGTAAGTTTTAGTTCTCTTCCCACTTGTCTACCCTTTTAATGCCTTGTGTATTTTGATCTCCTTATTTACTATATTTACATAGTGACTAAATGCAATGCATAGAGTTTTGACATTTTAATTCAATTATTTGATTTTTTGAGGATGTATCTACACTATAGAAATGTATTTGTTTGAAAATAAAAATTTCTTTTTTAAAAAACTTTTATTTGAGAGGCAGAGTTACAGAGAGAGGGAGAGACAGAGATCTTCCATCTACTAGTTCACTCCCCAACTGGCCACAATGGCCGGAGCTGGGCCGATCTGTAGCCAGTAGCCCAGAGCTGCTTCTTGCTCTCCCAAGTGGGTGCAGTGGCCCAAGCACTTGGGCCAAGTTCCACTGCTTTCCTAGACTATTAGTAGAGAGCTGGATCAGAAGAGGAGCAGCTGGGTCACAAACCGGAGTCCATATAGGATGATAGTACCACAAGCGGAGGCTTAGCCTACCACACCAGAGCTGATCCTACATTATTTCTTTCTTAATACTCAACATTGTTAACACTGAAGAAATAGTGCTTGAGTGAAATGTGTGAAGAAAGGAACAACTAAGGATCAACATTTCCATATCTGTAGCTGTCAAGCAGTTAGACAGTATTAACACATCATTTTTCTTTATTATATATTATTTTAAGCATTTTAATAGTTTTACAAAAATTATTAAAATTGTATATGTGTAGGCCGGCGCTGCAACTCACTAGGCTAATCCTCCACCTGCGGCACCGGCACACAGGGTTGTAGTCCTGGTCGGGGCACCGGATTCTGTCCCAGTTGCCCCTCTTCCAGGCCAGCTCTCTGATGTGGCCCGGGAGGGCAGTGGAGGATGGCCCAAGTGCTTGGGCCCTGCACCTGCATGGGAGACCAGGAGAAGCACCTGGCTCCTGGCTTTGGATCAGCGCAGTGCGCCAGCAGCAGCGGCCATTGGGGGGTGAACCAACAGAAAAAAGGAAGACCTTTCTCTCTGTCTCTCTCTCTCAATGTCCACTCTGTCTGTCAAAAAAAAGTATATGTGTAGTATTATTTTCCTTATTTATGCTTTAGAAGATGAAATAAAGATATAAAATATATACTTACTGTTTGGGATGTTTGTTTTTCTGTTGATATATATATCACATGTTTACAAACACTGTTAATAAAAAACTTCTGTGTAGGTCCCTAAAACTTAGTTAAACAATGCAATTTCCTGGCTACATCTTCATTTGGAAAATTGTTTGCTGATTACAAAGAAAGTGCAAGAATTTAAATTAAGAATATAGTGAAGGAATAAAGCCAAAACTGAAAACAGCCAAAAACCAAATATTTTGAGAAATGCTTAAATATATCCTTTTTGACCCTTACAGAAAGTGTGGACTATGGGCCAGTGTTTGTGCAAGAACCAGATGATATCATTTTCCCAACTGATTCTGATGAAAAGAAGGTGGCATTGAATTGTGAAAGTCGTGGCAACCCAGTTCCCAGTTACAGGTAGAAATTCACTGTCATTTTTCTTAAGCTCTAAGATAATTTCCATTAATGAGATTCTGACACATGCATGGAATTTTGTAATGTCAAGTAATTTTTACATATTTGTCTTCTGACTTTTTTCCTCAGATGGCTTCGAAATGGAACAGAAATAGATTTGGAGAGTGATTATCGCTATAGTTTGATAGAAGGTACTTTCATCATAAGCAACCCAAGTGAAGCAAAGGATGCTGGTCATTATCAATGTTTAGCAACCAACACTTTCGGAAGTATTCTTAGTAGAGAAGCCATACTTCAGTTTGCCTGTAAGTAAATAATTACATGATTTTTTTCCATATATATGCATACAGTGTTATAATTGTACTTTGAAATTTAGTTAGGAAAAGCTTAAAATCTCAAAAAGTAAGGGTAAAATCATGATAAGGAGGAGAGCTATGCAAGCCATCTATTCATTCGTAGGAGATTTTGAAATTACTTGAAGGGATTTTTTCCTCCCATAAAATAATATCTGGCATACTAGTATGGGAAGTTAAACTCTACTCATGAGTGTAGGTAAAGTATTGGAATTCAAATATCTTTTGAAATCTCATTCTCTGTCTGCTTTTGAAAAATATCTATTTTTATGCCTTTATTTGCTGCCTATAATAGTTACTCTTTGTTATAGATTCTTCAGAATATATTCAGAATATGTTCTAAATATTGTACCTGTTCTTAGTTAACTAAAGCAATGTCCTGAAATACTAAAATTTCAGATTGTGACTGTAGTTCCCAGGAATTCCAATTTTTTGTTGGAAAATATATCATATATTCATGCCCCACATAGTTACATTTAAATCTATGAACTCACAGATGACATACACACTAACTTTGGAATTCCCAAAATTAGTGATGTCATAACTATATTAGTTTGTATAAGTACATCCCATGCTGTTTGCACAACAAAATTACCAATGATATAGTTCCTAATATGTATTTCCATCATTAAGAGATACATGACTATATAGAGACTGGAATATAAACATTTTCTAAAGCAGATTGTGTATCTCATTAACTGAATATATTGACTTCTTAAGATCTCTGGAATTTCATAATGATGAAGGTTTACACCAAATTGAGGCAAGGCTACCAGATGAAAAACTTCAATACTATTCCTTAGTAAATAATCTTACTTGAATATAAATTCTTGTGGATTATAATTTCTACACAATAGAAAGCTCAGGAATATTTGCTTTAATACATGTAACTTTGTTGACAGCATAAGCTGTCATGAAATTGTTTTCATTTTAAAAAAATTCCCTCAAGAATGTAACAATTGATTTTTCTCTATATAATCTTTCTCATGTATCACTTATAATTAACCCAGAAGCCAGGCTCACTATTATAGAAGTGTGAAGGAGAAAGAGAAATGAAATAGGATTTATAATGAATTTAATTTGGAAAACATTAACCTAGATCCTAAAAAATCTAAATATTATCTTTAAAAATATTTGTCTCAGGAGTTCATATGGGTATGTTTATAAACATCAACATAACATACTAAATACACCACTTTTATTGTGTAAAATATTACATGACTTATCACAGAAACTAATACTTTCAAGTATGTGCTTTAACAAAGTAACTTAATAAACAAATGGCTCCTGTATTCAATAGAGCGGTCTTTTCATGACAGCTATAGCAAGTCCAGGGAACATATATACAAATACATAAACTTATATCTTTATCTATAATGTCTGACACAAGTACACCAGTTAGCAATAGCCTGTGTGGTATTTATTTCCCCTAATAGGAGAAAATTATACCAAGTTTTTTTTTTTTTTTTTTTTCTGAATGCTTTAGTGCAGTAATCCATTTTGGGAGATGCCAGTTGTCCACATGATTGCGCCTTCCTGCAAAGACCAGTGGCAGTCAAGCCCAGTCACTCATCAATGCTCATCCTGATCTGAAGGGAGCAGTTTGGTACTAGCATGTACACTTCATTGAGAAACCATGAGAAACAGTCTAATCTATCTTACCTGTACAGCATAAGGCTGTGCTCAACTTGGTTAGAGCAATGTTGTTTATTTCTAACTTCAGCATTTTAAGCAGTCATATGGATTCCTTGACAGAATCTTCTGACTGTGCCCTTCTGCCTTCACAAACCACCCAACTCAGTCGGTAAGGAAGATAGGCACAGGATCCCAAAAGGAATCTGGTTGAGGCAAATACTCAGTTTCTTAGGTAGAGAGGGCCTCTTCTGTCTTGGAATTGCTTCAAAGCCTAGAGGCCACTGTGTTTATACTTCAGGTCTAACTCCACTGTTTTTCCACCTTTGATCTTTGGGGGGAAAATATAACTGGGTTATAGTAGAGAGAGTTATATTTGATCAGAAATACACTTTATTACATCTGGGTAGGAGTATGGATGTTGTGAGATTCTGGGAATCCAGGTAGTATGGGAATTAGGGGAAGAAATGAGGTAAAAAGTTAGGGAGAAAAAAGAAAAGGGTCTTCAAAAAGGACGTGAATGGGTAAGTGAGATTTAGAAACTTGAACCTGTATCAAGTGTTGTAGCTCAGTGGATTAAACCATTCTTTGGGATTCTCACATTCCATATTGGCCTGCCTAGTTCAAGTCCTACTCTGCACTTCTGATCCAGATTCCTATCATTTTATTTATTTATTTATTTATTTATTTATTTATTTTTGGACAGGCAGAGTTAGATAGTGAGAGAGAGACAGAGAGAAAGGTCCTCCTTTTCCGTTGGCTCACAACCTCCCAAATGGCTGCTACGGCTGGCACGCTGCGGCCAGCGTGCTGTGCTGATATGAAGCCAGGAGCCAGGTGCTTCCTCCTGGTCTCCCATGCAGGAGCAGGGCCCAAGCACTTGGGCCATCCTCCACTGCCTTCCCGGGCCACAGCAGAGAGCTGGCCTGGAAGAGGGGCAACCGGGACAGAATCCGGAGCCCCAACTGGGACTAGAACCCGGGATGCCGGTGCCGCAGGCGGAGGATTAGCCAAGTGAGCCATGGCTCTGGCCAGATTCCCATTATTGCGCCAAGGAGGCAGTACATGATGGTCCAGGTCCCTGGGTTTCTGCCAGCACCCTGGGATACCTGGTAGAGTTCCCAGCTACTGGCTTCATCAGGGCCAGTCCTGGCTGTACAAGCATTTGAGGAGTGAACCTGAGCATGTTAGAGATTTCTATCTCTGGCTCTCTGCCTTTTAAATAAATAAATAAATAAATCCCTTTAAAAATTAAAGATAAAAAACTTGGTGGCAACTTTTCTTTGTATCTTGATTTTATTATGTCCATATTCATATATACGTATGAAATAAAACCACTCATTTTTGTCGATAGAATGCTAAATGTCTTAAGTGATTTTGTGGATGACCACTTATTCCTTTTTTTTTTTTTTTTTTTTTTTGACAGGCAGAGTGGACAGTGAGAGAGAGAGAGACAGAGAGAAAGGTCTTCCTTTTGCCATTCGTTCACCCTCCAATGGCCGCCATGGCCGGCGCACCGCGCTGATCCGATGGCAGGAGCCAGGTACTTCTCCTGGTCTCCCATGGGGTGCAGGGCCCGAGGACTTGTCCATCCTCCACTGCACTCCCTGACCACAGCAGAGAGCTGGTCTGGAAGAGGGGCAACCGGGACAGAATCCAGCGCCCCGACCAGGACTAGAACCCGGTGTGCCGGCACCGCACTTATTCCTTTTTATACATTTTAAATCATTTTTGCCACTCTCTAAGCTTTTAAGTATTCATTATATGGCTGGAATTTCAAAAATTAATATAGTTAATAAATTTAGATGATTGCTAAAACATTTATTCAAGTTTTGCTAAACACTAATTAAATGTTTCAGTATAATACATGAGTATATTAAATATCTTAGGTTTAAATCAAATTTGTTGGGGACGGCGCCATCACTCGCTTGGTCAGTAGTCTGCCTTGTGGTGCCAGCATCCCATATTGGTGCCAGGTTCTAGTCCCAGTTGCTCCTCTTCCAGTCCAGCTCTCTGCTGTGGCCCGAGAGGGAAGTGGAGGATGGCCCAAGTGCTTGGGCCCCTGCACCTGCATGGGAGACCAGGAAGAATCACCTGGCTCCTGGCTTCAGATCAGCACAACGCTGGTCGTAGCAGCCATTTGAGGAGTGAACCAACAGAAGGAAGACCTTTCTCTCTGTCTCTCTCTCTCACTGTCTATAACTTCACTTGTCAAATAAATTAAAAAAAAAAACAGATTTTTAAATTATCAAAATAATTTAAAATTTTAAATTAATACTTCTAAACTATTTCAAGTGCTTTTAAAAATTTATTGCAAAGTCAAAAGACAGGCACTGACATAGACAAATGAGATCTTCCATTTGTCAAGAGCCAGGGCTGGACCAGGTTAAACTCGGAACCAGGAATTCAATTCAGTTCAGCCACATGGATGACAGAGACCTGGTTGCTTTAGTTATCACCTGTTGCTTTGCTGGATAAGCATCAGCAGGAAGCTTAAATAGGGAAATAGAGTAGGGGCTAGAAACAGGGAACTCTGGCATGAGATGTTGGCATTCCAAGCGACAATCCAATCGCTACATCAAACACCCTACTAACCGCTCTCTTATTGAGATGTACTTTTATTCTGTTCACAATAATTTGATACAAGTATTTTTATCTTTTATATATTAATTGTATCATATACTGTAAGATGATTGTATAGAAAGTACATTTTATGCATTGTAATATAGCTATTGTGATCCTTCTATGTCTAATAGAAAAAAGAACCATATTTCTTCATCAGAAGTCAGTTTCTGAGTCCTCATCTGAATTTTGCATGTCTCTTTCAAGCAGGAGACCCGTTCAACAGTCTGGGTCTCTTTCATAATTGAACCTCATTTTTATTATATCATAATTTAAAAATCTTTAGCCTTTACACCTTTTTTTTTGCCTTTTGTAAAAGCACCTCTTTGCTTGAAATAATGTGATTCTAGAACATATTGGACAATATTAACTAAACATAGGACAGGTCCTTCCAAATTATATAAATAGAAATCCATATAATATGTAGTATGTATATAATATATTTTTATAATATATTTAAAAATCAAGTTATCCATATAAAATATACTATAGTAATGATAATACAACTTTAATATATCATATTAGAATCATGTTTATTTTTCATATACTTAAATATGTATATAAATACTAAACATCCTAAATTTTAATATCTTTATGGTTGTATGATTTTTTGTATAGTCAGTTTACTCATATGCATATATAAATTATCAACTTTGGCCATTGAAAAGTTGAAAAGTTAATGCAAGCTTTTTCGTTCTCTTATTAACTAGAAATATACCATAAATATCTTATCTTTCCACTGATAACATGTGGATCCCCTACCATCTACTCCCCACAACTGTGCATAGATTCAGTTACTTTTAATGACCATAATGTTAGAGAATTAAATGTAGGTGCCAGAGGTGCATATCAGATCCTTGGGGCAGGATAACATTGTTGATAAAGCGGATTAGTGAAAGAGATTAAAAATATTTAAAGGTCTCAAATTCACATTAATCGTTCATGTTTACTGAATGCTTAATTCTGTGGCAGGCAATGCTCTAAATGTTTTAATTACATTAATTCCTTGCATACTCAGAATTAACATGAGTTAGATTGTAAAAATGTAAATTTGTTTCACAGATGATACCTCTAATTCAACTCTAGTAGTGCACAATCTTTCTCTACTCTAATGTAAATACATATTGTAATTCTTTTTGATATAGCCATTTGATTTTCACTTCCTCACAGAAACTATAATTATATTGTGATTTATTGTATATTACCTTTTTACTTGAAAATATTTTAAGTAATACAGTGAAGTATGAAATAGAGTTCAGTGAGCATACATAGATTTGACAATTTTGAACATTTTGCATATTGATTTCACATATAAAATACATGTTATTTGTCCCGTCCTGCGGGACAGCAACTGGGGCCGAGCACCTAGAAGGAGAAATGAAAGGGACAGGAGACACAAAGATGGCAGCAAGACAAGATGGCTGATCAAGCTGCGATTTTATTTTTTTTTAACCACACACTTATATATCGTGAAGGCAGGGTGTCGGGCGGGGGAAGGAGGGGAGTTTACCTTGCAGTTGCAATGCTTGTGCAAGCAGAGGAAGGTCACAAGGTTATCTTGCAGCTGCAATGCTTGTGCAGGTAGGGGAATGGTCATAAAGTCTTAAGACACATGGTGGCATTATCAGTACTTTCCGGCCCAGGCTGCTTAGCTCTACTTCAGTAGTTTTCCGCTAAGAGGCCACATGTTGTGCGGTCCCCAACAGTTATTTTTAAGCAGGGGTTGATGTGTTAATATCACATAATGTGGGATTCATGTTAACAATTACAAAATGAGGAAAGAAGGGCCTATTAGTTTGTAAGTGATACAATTCAGTGAACACAACATTGATAAATAAACATATACCAAGTAATATGGCATCCATACACTTTTTGCCTTATCTGTATTTTAACTTATACTTGAGAGAAAAAAAAATGTGGTATTGGTCTTTCCATGTCTTTTTTATCTCAGTTACTATGTTCTCCAATTCTATCCATTTTGTTGTAAATGTCAAGATTTCGTCTTTTTATAACTGAGTAAATCACACTTTGTATGTGTGCCACATTTGCTTTATGCATTCATCCACTGATGGAAATATAGGTTGACTCTGTTTGTTTGTCACCATGAATATTGCTGCAGTAAACATGGGGATTCTGCTTTCTGTTTTATACATTGATTTCATTTTCTTCAAGAAATAGAATAACTGGATAATCTAATAGACCTATATTCAGTTTCTAAAAAGATTTATTTATTTATTTGAAAGAGTTACATAGTGGAAGAGAGAGATCTTCCATCTGTTGGTTCACTCCCAGATGGCTGCAAAGGCCAACGCTTTGCCAGTCAGAGTCAGGAGCCAGGATCTTCTTCCAGGTCTCCCATGTGGGTGGCTACTGACCCAAATACTTGGGCTGTATTCTGCTTTTCTCAGGCCATTAGCAGGGAGCTGGATTGGAGGTGGAGCAACTAGAACATGAACAGGCACCCATATGGGATGCTGTTGTCAATGTTTATTTGAAAGGCAGAGCAGCAGACAGAGAGGGGGAGAGATTCACAAAAAGATCTTCTATCTACTTGTTCACTCCCCGGATAACTAAAGTAGCATGGGGTAGGTCAGGCTTTAGCAGGGAAACAGGGGTGCCATCTGAGTCTCTCACATGGGGTCACTAGGGCCCAAGTACTTGGACCATCATCCATTGCCTTCTTAGACACATTAGTTGGAAGATGGATTGGGAGCAGTGTAAGCAGGACTGGAACTGGAACTCTGAACTGGGGTGCCAGTGTCCCGAGTGCTGGTTTAACCAGCTATAACATGATGCTGATCACTATTTTTAGTTTTTGAGGAATACCTATACTAATAGTTTTCCGTAATGGTTGAACTAATTTGCATTCCTACCAGGAGTGTATTAGAATTCCCTTTTCTCTACAACCTTCCCGCTTTTTAATATTGTTACTTTTTGATGATATCTAACATAACTGGAGTTAGAAGATGGTTCAATGTGGTATTTTTACATTTCTCTGATAACAATGATCCTGAGAAATTTCAAAATGTGTTTGTTAGATGCTTGTATTTCCTTATTTCAGAAATGTATATCTAGATTCTTTGCTCATTTCTTAACTGGATTATTTACTTTTTTGTTGAATTTCTTTATCTTCTTATATATCGTAGATATTAATCATTTATCAGATATAGAGCTTCAGATACTTTCTCTCATCTGTCAGTTGCTGTTCACTCTATTGAAGGTTTCTTTTGCTGTGTGGATGCTTCTTAGTTTTATATAATCCTGTTTCTTTATTTCTTTAGCTTTTACTGCCTGTGATTTGGAGATTTACCCAAAAATCATTGCCTATGCTAGTTTCCCCTGTGTTTTCCTTAAGCACACACACACACACACACAGAGAAAGAGATAGAGAGAGACAGAGACAGAGACAGAGAGACTGACTGACTTCCACTGGTTCACTCTTCAAATGCCCACAACAGTCAGCTAGAAGAGGCCATTCAGGAGCCAAGAGCCCAGTGTAGCTCTCCCACAAAGATGGCAGGGACCAAGTACTTGAATTTTCAAGTACTGTCACCCAGTGCATTAGCAGCATGTTAGATTAGTCGATAAACTGAGACTTTAACAGCCACTCCAAAATGCCATGTGGGCACCTCAGGTGATAGTTCAAGCTCTTTACCCATTGCCTATCCCTTTGAATCATTTTCCATGATTTTTTAAATTCGGTTTAATATAAGGTCTTGTTTCAAACTTTTATATGCTTCTTTGCTACAATTTGCTGAACAGCCTGTCCTTTCTCCAGGAAGTGTGTTGAATCACCTTTGCCAAAGATAAGTTGGGTATAGATGGGTAGATTTATTTCTTTGGTTCCTATTCTTTTTCAATGTGTTACATGTCTATTTTTATTTAAGTATCATCCTGTTTTGGTTACAATAACTGTCTAGTAAGTCTTACATTCTGTTATTGTGATGCCTCAGGCTTTGTTTTACGTTGCAGTTTGCTCTGGCTATTTGGTGTCCTTTGTGTTTCTATATGGATTTTAGGATTTATTTTATGATACTGTGTGAAATGTCATTGGCACTGAATCTGTGAATCACTTTGAGAAGTATGAATATTTTGGTATTATCATTTCTTTCAATGTATTAACATGGTAGGTCTTTACAATTTTTTATGTCTTCTTTAGTTTAATTAGTGTGTGTGTTTTTTTTTTTTAATTTCCACATCCTTGGTTAAATTTTTCCCAAGGTATATAATTTTTAGTAGCTGTTATAAGTGACATTCCTGTTACAAATTCTTTCTCAGCAGGATCATTATTGGTGTATAAAACCCTACTGATTTTTGCATGCTGATTTTGTATCCCATAACTTAGTTGAATTCATTTATAGTTCTAAAAAAGGCTTATGGAGTCTTTTGGTTCCCCTGCATATAAAACCATCTAGAAATAGGAAGAATATGACGTCCTCCTAAACCGTAGGTTTCTATTTAGAAAGAAATAAATGGTTTTGGCTACAATTTCCACAGCTATATTGAATAAGAGTGGTTAAGGTCTGACTTTTTAAATTTGAGTCTTCTCTCCTGTTTTCTGAGTTAGGCTAGCATACACTATCTTATATTTGCTATTTCCACTTGTTTTTGTTATACAGGTATTAAGAAATTTAATTATGAAGTGATGGCTGATGAAATAAGAATAGTGATATTTTGAAAATTATACTATTATATAGTCTGAAAATTATTGTGTTTGTAACAAAGATTTCCATAGGACTTCTAGCAGTCAAAAGGACCCTAATATCTTCCCACTTCCACAAAGGAAGAAATTTTTTCCCTTGATAAATTTGTTTTTGTACATTTATGAAATTTTTTTTAATTTTTAAAATTTATAAAAAAGAACAAATTTCATGTATTTTATATGTTAAATTTTAGTGATGGGTTAAGGTTGTGATTATACAGTAAATTGAAAATATGTCATTGTAAAAATTTAAAATAAGAAAGGAAGGAGAAAGGGAGGGATGGAGGTTATGGTAGGAAGTATCATTATGATCCTTGACAAGTTCAAATTGCTCATTTGTGGCTTTATATAGCAATCCCAATGATAACTGCATCAATTCGATAGCAAGTTTCATTAGCTTGACATAAAGTCAAGACAATATATTAAACATAGCAAGAAATTAATCATGAATTTACTCACTTATCTCTAATAAATATATTATTTTCTGATTTTGATTTGTATAACTAATGGTTTTGAGCAGCTGCTGCACACTTGCTCATCCCCTTCTAACCTACCCCTCATATGTCTAAGTGTCTACCCAGGAGGATCTTCCGTTTTCAGTTCTGCCTAAATGAATATTTATAAACATGGTTCATCTTTGTTAATGTTAATACTTTAACATTAATACATGTGTACCACACAAGGGTATAGTAAAAATTAATAAGATGGAGATGTCATGTTTCGAAAGTGGCTTTTAAGTTCAAAAAGAAAGGCAGAAATAAATTCAAAGCTGGATTATTTTTGCTGTGTTGATTGTTACTGGTTTCAATGAGGTTATTTTTGAGAAAATATATTTTATTGCAGGAGCTTATTTTCACCATAAGGATAATTTTCTCACCTAGCATAGTGATTTCTCTCAGTGACAAGCAAGGATACACCAAATAAAACTTTGTCACTCTATTAGCTTATTACTATGCTGATGAGAATTTGGAACTGATAATGTTGACACTGCACACTTTTCAAACATCCTTCAGAAATCAAAGCCTCACAATAATTTCTCCAAAGTCAAGATTTCTGAAAACAATTCATGTGAGCAAATCAAACATAAAATGAATCAAAATAAAATCTTCTTATGCTGTCTCTTGCTTTGAAAATATCTTTATATGAAATCCTTGGCAAACGGATAGTTCATATCTAAATTTCAATACATTTCTTTTCAGGCCACTTATATGATTTAAATTCCAAATATCTCATTATTTTTCCCTGAAGCATTTGATTAGAATAACTTCCAACTCTTTTAGTTGACTTTTGTAGACTCCGCTTTTAAGCCCTTTAACTTAATCTTTCATTTTCATATAAAATTAAAAATTACTTCCCTGGATTTTTAATGACTTTTTCCAAGGTAAAATTGTCCTTAGACTTTAAGCCATATTTAATAGTGTGTATCATCTAAATAAATTATCTGAATAATCAGCAACTTCACATATACCCAAAGCTTGATTTCAGTAGAATATGGGGCTTTCTTAAATCATCTGAATATTAATCAGAATAAAATAGGTATGTTGACACAGGTGAGTTTATTAGTTATAAAATTATCAGATTTTAATACAAATTAAGCTAATATTTATTTATAGTTTGACTTCCATAACAACATAATTCATTTTTTTCTCAAATAGCATCACTATTCACAAAAATATATTACTTGCATTTTCCTTTAAAAGAATGATTACAGGAAATTTGAATGTATTTCCCCTTATTAAACTACAGTATGAACTTTTTTGTCCACCTGAAAAAATAAATAATGGTTTAGAGAAAAGTTACTGAGTGAATAACAGTCGCTATCTATAGTATTCTCAAATCCTTAATTCTATTAAAGTATAAATTTGCAAATTTGTTAATTATTAGTGTTCATCTAAACAGGTACTTTCTTTATTAAAGTCGTGACTCATTCTGTCCATATGTGACAGATGACATCCAGCAAGATGGTCCCACCTGCTAACTTTGGCACAGGGTATTGTTTTGCGGCATTGCTCCTTGTTTTTAGAAATATAGAAGACCAGGATCAAGGAATATATATGTCTCCTGACCCTTTTCTGCTCAAGCACATTTACAGAATTCATTGCCCTTAATCCTTATCAAAGTGTCTTTGAAGACCTGTGCCTACCTAGCGCAAGAAATTCTCAGGTGCTACTAGTGTCAGGTTAATGTGATAAGATCATTTCAGGAAAACTTATGATCCAGGTAAATATAAAGATGGCAATATAATACAAAAAAGTATAAGCAAAGGGGAAGGTATAGAATATAAATATTTAAAAAAAATAGGGGAGAGGCAAGATGGCGGAATAGGAAGGGAGCACACTGATAGTCCGGGGAGAGATAGTTTAATAAAAGTGGAGATACTGCAGGTTCAAGGAAGAGTAGGGGAGGAAACACCAGAAGAAACTCTTCCAGAACGCGTGATTCACAGCGGACCTGTGTGGAGAGCGTGGGAGCCCACAGTTCGGGACACCAGCGGCAGACTCAACACACCAGCTGGAACGCAAGGTGAGCCGAACCTCAATAGCCCGAGACACCGGCAGGCAAGCAGAGAGAGGAGACTAGAGGGAACGACCCCCGGGGGGAAAAGTTCACCAGGCTAACTGGAAGAGAGAGAGAGAGAGAAAAAAAAAAAGGTGACTGGTACGGACACGGGTTTCTCTCTCTCTGCTCACCTCTCAAGGGCGAGCAAGACAAAGAGCAGGCGCCATCTTGGACATACGTCATAAGCAGAGCGACCTCAGGTCTGCACCGGCCCTGAGCCTAGCAGAAAACCCTGACTCTGGGCGGGGCGAATTAACAGGAGATTAGGACCTAGTAAATTTGTGGTGCTACTGAACTGAGACTGTGAAAAAAGAGACGGTAGGGGAGAGAACTCACGGAATTCACCTGAGTACTCTCCAGAGACGCTACAATTCCGTAACTTTGGCAACCCAGTGGGAGACTGAAGGAGAATTTGAACCCACTCTGAGGGCCAAACAGATTCCCTGTGTGGTCCTTGGGAAAGAGCTTCCGATCTCTGGCTCCTGTGGGTATATCATTTGCCTGCTAACTACCTCCAACTTCGTTCAGCTGTGCGGAATTACTTCCCTTTTGAATCAAAAAAAGAAAGAGAGAGAAAGAGAGATTTACCACTCCTAACCTGGGAGTGTCACCTTTGGGACACCAAACAGAGCTCCCAGGCCACACCCATCTCAAGCCCTAAGGCTCCATCAAAAACAGATAGTCCACTTAATCTAGAGTCATAGTATAACAAGAAAAAGCACCACAGTGAAGAAACCAAATATCTCCAATATGCCAAATAACAAATGCAAAAACCGAGGTAATAAAAACAAGGAAGTCACCATGAAGCCCTCAAATGAAAAAGACACCCCAATTCAAGATTATGAAGATGATGACATAGAAGAAATGCAAGAAGCAGATCTCAAAAAATTGATAAGAACATTAAGAAGTTCTCAAAAACAAATTCTTGAACTACATAAAGCCTTAATGGACAAGATAGAAAATCTCTCTCGTGAAAATGAAATATTAAGGAGGAATCAAAATGAAACGAAACAATTAGTACAACAGGAAACTGTGATAGTGACTGAAGTGAAGAATTCAATAGATCAAATGAAAAACACAATAGAGAGCCTTACAAACAGAATGGGTGAAGCAGAAGAGAGAATATCGGACTTAGAAGAGAGAGAACAGGAAAGGATACAGTCAGATCAAAGAAAAGAAGAGGAAATTAGAAATCTAAAACATATTGTCAGGAATCTTCAGGATACTATTAAAAAAACCAACATTCGGGTTCTAGGAGTTCCTGAAGGCATGGAGAGGGAGAAAGGATTAGAAGGCCTTTTTAGTGAGATATTAGCAGAAAATTTCCCAGGTTTGGAGAAGGACAGAGAAATCCTAGTACAGGAAGCTCACAGAACCCCTAATAAACACGACCAAAAGAGATCCTCACCACGACACGTTGTAATTAAACTCTCCACAGTGAAACATAAAGAAAAGATCCTAAAATGTGCAAGAGAGAAACGTCAGATTACTTTCAGAGGATCGCCAATCAGACTCACTGCTGACTTCTCATCAGAAACTCTACAAGCTAGAAGGGAATGGCGAGATATAGCCCAGGTACTAAGAGAGAAAAACTGCCAGCCCAGAATATTATATCCTGCAAAGCTATCATTTGTGAATGAAGGTGAAATAAAGACGTTTCATAACAAACAGAAATTGAAAGAATTTGTCGCCACTCGTCCAGCCCTGCAACAGATGCTTAAAGATGTGTTACACACAGAAACACAGAAACATGGTCATCAGTATGAAAGAAGATAAAGGAAGGAAACCTCACAGCAAAAGATCACAGGGAATTCAAAGCATATATTAGAACTTATCTTTGGCAAATGGCAGGGCAAAGTTACCACTTTTCATTAGTCACATTGAATGTTAATGGCCTGAACTGTCCAGTTAAAAGACACCGATTGGGATTTGCTTTTTAACCTGATGCAATTTTAAATGATGCTTAATTTTGTTTTTAAATTTCAAATCCTAGCTCTTACCCATACATGGAACAACAATTAAATTGTACATGTAATTCGCCACTTTGCTACACTAACATTGTTCCAGGGGTACTTATGATGTACTTTTGAATTTTCTATACATGCAATAATGACATTTGCTAGCAGTTTTATGTCTTCCTTCCCAATATGTATGCATTTTGTATCCTTTCTTTGTGTTACTGCACTGTCTAGTAATTCCACCATAATATTGAAAAGTAGTGGTGAGAAAAAGACACTTCCCCCTTTCCCCAACTTAAGGGAAAACTGTCCAATTTCACTATTAAAGTTGGTTTTGGTAGATATTCTTTATCTAGATGAGGAATTTCTCTTCTGTTTCTTGTTTGCTCAGTTTTTTTATGCCAAATATCTTTTACAAAAGTTGATGTAACCATTTAACATTTTTGCAGTTTGTGTAGTATGTCCAATTTATTGATTTTTTAAAATGCTGACAGCCTTGCTTACGTGGGATAAATACCACTTGCTTGTACTACATAAAATTGTTGGATTTTACCTATTATTTAAAAAAAAGAGAGATTTCTAAAGGCAACCCAGAGGAATCCTTAATCCAGTTCTTCATTAGAAGAGATGTGCAATTCGGGACATGCTCAAGCTGACTTACCTCAAACGGTAGAGTTAGAAACATACCAGGGGATTCCAATTCAATCCCATCAAGGTGGCATGTACCAATGCCATCTCACTAGTCCCAGTGATCAATTTCTGTGCACAATTGATCATAATGATAGGACTAAGAACCAAAGGGATCACATAAACAAGAATAGTGTCTGCAAATACTAGCTGATAGAATCAAAAAGGGAGAGAATGATCCAACATGGGAAGTGAGATACACAGCAGACCCATAGAATGGCAGATGTCCTAAACAGCACTCTGGCCTCAGAATCAGCCCTTAAGGCATGCGGATCCAGCTGAAAAGCCCATGAGAGTATTTCAGGCATGGAAAGCCAAGACACTCTGGGGAAAAAAAAAATGAAAGATCTCCACGAGTGAGATCCCAGTGGAAAGAACGGGTCATCAAAGAAGGAGGTACCTTTCTCTGAAGGGAGGAGAGAACTTCCACTTTGACCATGGCCTTGTCTAAATATTATCAGAGTCAGTGAACTCAGGGGGCTTCCATAGCCTTGGAAACTCATGACAAGAGCCTAGGGTGATTACTGATGCCATAAACAAGAGTGTCAATTTGTTAAGTCAACAACAGGAGTCACTGTGTACTTACTCCTCATGTAGGATCTTTGTCCTTAGTGGGCTGTACATTGAGATTTAATGCTATAACTAGTACTCAAATAGTATTTTTCACTTTATGTTTCTGTGTGGGAGCAAACTGTTGAAATCTTTACTTAATGTATGCTAAACTGATCTTCTGTATATAAAGAGAATTGAAAATGAATCTTGATGTGAATGGAAGGGGAGAGGGAGTGGGAAAGGGGAGGGTTGCGGGTGGGAGGGACGTTATGGGGGGCAAGCCATTGTAATCCATAAGCTGTACTTTGGAAATTTATATTCATTAAATAAAAGTTTAAAAAAAATATTTAAAAAAAATATTTAGGAAAAAAAAACTCCCTTGATGAGCAAGTCTAAGCAGAATGTGTATTAGCCTGGAGGTCCTGGACATTTAATTTCTCCTGAGTCAAAGGAACAGCAACCGAGTTCCAAACAGTGCTGTGCTTCATATATGTTGGAAGATGCTTGCCAGATATTTATAGCAGATAAATAGATGATAGTCAATCAGATGATAGAAATGTATAAATGTGTAAATGCATGTATAAATGTACACACTAACAAAACACTATGACAAGCAACAGGACTTATTGAGCCGTTAAGAGTCAGGCAGGCAAATAAATACATTGTATGCATCACTGCCTCTTTAATTCTTGTATCAACCGAATAAAGAAAATTCTGTTGTTGACCTAATCCATGAGTGGATACAAAGGTGAGGCTCAGAGACGTCAAGGTGTTATCTCAGTCACAGAGCTGGTAAATGATAGAACAGTAACACTGACTCAGATCTCACTTCAAAATAATTTAATCTTTGTGATGTTGCCATATTTAACTCAAACATGCTATATGCTATATTTTTGTCTATTACTTTGGTAATAAATTTATACATAGGATATCCACTGTTCTCTAGGGCATTTTTCTGGATTTTTATGTGAACAACATAGAGCTTAAGGCTGACAAAATCAGTGCAAATCCCTTTATTTCATTTCAATCTCCTTAGTTCAGGCATTCATTATCTCTCCCTTGACATCCCAGAAAAGTTGCCTACCTAGCATCCCACCCATTTTTTCTGTTTACTGAAATCTACAGCCACACTAAAGTTCCTCTATATTGCTTTCTGAAATGATAATGAAAATTATTTATGTTAAACACAGTTCTGACTATATTGTCTCTATGAAAACTTCTTATAAGATACCATAATTGCACAGAAGTTTATAATTTACCCTATCGATATGCATAGACTAGAAGATAATCAGAACTGCTCAAGGTGTTTGTATCCAGGAGAACTCAGCATGGGAAGTCAAGTTAGGCAACTATTTCATTAACCAAGACAAAAGAACTTGAATTCCCTCATTGTGGGAGGCCCCAAAGAGTCTGCAGATGACTGACTGGATTCTGGTAGGAGTGTAAATGTTAGAATTGCAACAAGAGTCTGAGTCTGGATCAGTTCAATTAAATAATTCATAGTGCTGCTACGTAGTAAAGTCACACCAAGAAGTAAAGTTAGCTTCTGGGGGAATAAAATAAACTTTGTTTTGACTCTCAGAAGGATATAGCCAATGTTTTAAAATATTGGTTTGTGCTCTGAAAAGGTAAGCAAAAATTTGCTACAAAACACATTGAAAGTTTTAGTAAAACAATAGCAGTATTTCATCAAAGACAAATTGTACTAGGGCGAAAACAGGAAGAAGGGTGGAAACTTTAGAAATGTATGCATTTGTCTGGTAGAAAGACTGGAAGAGCAGGAAATTGGTCTAGTGTTCAAGACTAGACTAGTTTCCCATCTCACGGTACTGGGGTTCAATTTCTGGCTTCACCTTCTAACTCCATCTTCCTGTAAATACAGCCCTGGAAGGTAATGTTGATAGGTTGAGTAGTTTGGATCATGAAACCCACATGAGAAACCTGAATTACCTTCTAAGCTCCTGACTTTGGCCCTGCCCCAGCCATGGCCATGGTGAGCACTTGGTGAATGGAACCTCTCTGTTGGTCTATCTGTCTCTTGGCTTCTCTTTTACTTATTTAAGAAAGACAGTGAAACAGAACAAAAGAAACTGGTGAAAGAGGAAAGAATGATCTGAGAAGGGTAGAAGAGAATCAACGAAAGATAATGTATATGAATGATGCTCAGGATTTTAAAGTGGGCATTGTCACCAACGTCAGATCTGAAGTAATAGTTTGGTAAGATCTTTACATCTGGAGGTACTTAAACACAGTTTCCAGGGTGATGTAAGCAGAAATCAGAATGCAAGGCTTTAAAGTGTAAGATACTGTTGTGGAAGCTGATTTGAGCCATAACAGATGAAGATGGATGACCGAATTTTGTTCACATGACATTTGAGTGAACACATGCTGGTATTTGGTTGTACAAAGCAGAGAGTCTGTACAGCTTATGAGCCTAAAAATTAAAAATAGAGGAAAGTTAAATAGATTTTTCCTTTTCAAGTAAGTTATATGCATTCTCTAGGTTTTCTTCCTCCGTGGAAATATTCTCTCACATAGAAGATAATTAATATTTTAATATTATATCAATCTAGAAAAAAACTTAGAGGCTAGATCCTTACATCTTTACTGACAGACTCAGTGAAAGATGTTAAAACCATCCAGGAAGCTATAAATTTTTTCCCAGAAACCTTTTATTTAAGGTATGTAAACTTCATGCATTTCATAAATACAACTTTAGGAACATGGTACCCACCTTCCTACTTGCACTCCCACCTGTCTTCCTCCTTCCTCTCCTATTGCTACTCTTATTTTTTACTAAGATCTATTTTCAATTAACTTTATACATATAAGATTAACTCTGTTCTAAATAAAGAAAACTATTCCTCAACAGTTGAGACCTAAAAATATTACCTTTATAATTTTAACACTAATTCTCATTCTATATCCTCTAGAATATTCAAATGTATTTAAACAAAATGCAACTATTATCTCAAAGGAACTTGAAACTAATGAGATCTTTCCACCATTTTGTAATACCCAGTGATAGAATCAAGTGGTGGTTCGGTTAAACTGGATTTTTCCCATTCTGAAGAATAGAGAACGGAGGAAATGAGGAGTTCACCCTGATCAAGACTGGTTCATGGTCTGCGTTTTACTCAGAAGTTCCTCAGCATTGTGAACTCCGGGTCTCAGTCCTACATGAGCTTTCTGCAATGTTTTTGTTTTTGCTTTGAGTCAAATTCTGAATGTTTAAAAACTTCCAAGGTCGGGGGGCGGGGGGAAGGATGCTAAGATTTCTCAATATAAATTTTGGTAAGTCAGCTTATATATATGCAATTAGAGACTTTTTATGAAGGGCTTCCTCGGCTTATTTGAAGCATGAACCTTGGTTCCAACTATAAATGATGATATATTAGTCTGTGAAGAGAGATAAGATTAAAACAACCCTATCTTTCATATTTTATGGTATCTTTGGAAATTGAACATCAAATATATTCTGTAAGAAAATAAAATTGTACCTCCAGAAATTATATTTATGGTGCTGATAGTCTAACTTTGGATCCAAATGAGACCTGGGTAAAGTCTCCAAGCCAAGATTATGTTTTTGTATGTTCTGCAAGACAGAAACACGTATGGAGTTCATTGGGGCAATATAGCCATTGTATCAACCAGTTCTCATGGACATGGACATGGTTACTATCAGTGTTTTTCATGTTTCTACCCAGGAAATAGTAGTCTATCAGTCAGTTCTTGAAAGATTTAGTCTTTCAGGCCGGCACCGCGGCTCACTTGGCTAATCCTCCACCTATGGTGCCAGCACCCCAGGTTCTAGTCCCGGTTGCTGCGCCGGATTCTTTCCCGGTTGCTCCTCTTCCAGTCCAGCACTCTGCTGTGGCCCGGGAAGGCAGTGGAGGATGGCCCAAGTGCTTGGGCCCTTTCCCACATGGGAGACCAGGAGGAAGCACCTGGCTCCTGGCTTCTGATCGGCACAGCGCGCTGGCTGTATCAGCCATTTGGGGGCTGAACCAACGGCAAAAGGAAGACCTTTCCCTCTGTATCTCTCTCTCTCTCTGTCTGTCAACAACAACAAAAAAAGATTTAGTCTCTCAATACATACCCAAATAAAATGTATACCCCTACAATGTGCTTCAAGATCATCTATTTTTGGACTCTGTTTTTCCAACTCTCCCTGTAATTATCAGCATATATTAAACTATTAAAGTCTTGAAAGTTTTTCATTTTGATCAATACCCTGTCTGTATATGTTAGGGTCTCTCTGCCTCCTGGGCTCTTGTTCAACAACTCACTACTCTCTCTATCTCTCAATCTTTATTATATTTATTCATTCTTATATCACATTGCAACGAGTTATGACAGTGTCTTGAGCTACTCCAAGCTGACTACTAGACTAACTAATTGAGGGCACACTTCATGTGTCATTTGTTCTTGCTTTTTTAATTTTAATACTCAACCTCTAACATGTAGATCCATTATCAGCATTCAGTGAATATTGGCACATTGAGGTAGCAAACAAATGAAATACCTCTAGTACCATAGCAGTCAGTCCATGCCCTACAAAATAAGCCCCTCGTGATGCCTATGAGAAGAAGATTCTGTGGGATTTACATTCATAGTCATCTCTAGCAACTATACAAGAGAATGAAAATAAAGCAGTTTATGTAGAAATAGTTGATAAATTATAAAGCCTCTAATAAATGATTGCTATATTATAAATGAATATATGATATCATTAATGTTAACATAAATACAAATGTCAATATACATTTTAAGTGTAAAAAACAATATCTTTGCATATTATCTTCTATACTATTGGTAAAAGTTCCATATTATAGTGATGGCTGAGGAAAATTAAAATATCTCAGAGAAATATGACCTTTTTTAAGTAATTTTATATGTGACCATTACTCAAGATAGAGGAAATCTCCCTGACATTCTGTAGTATACATGCTTCTAGAATCTTAGCAGTGCTTCTATTGATCTGGGAAGCAGAGAAGTCTCATATCCATTTTATAGCCTCATTGGCTTGCAACGTTAGAGTCAGGATACAGTGACAGAATTCGATGTTCTTTGTGAATGTATGTTCAAATGTTACTTGATTTCAGTTGTCATTACCTGAAGTGTCTACCCAGTGTCACTGCCGTAACTCACATGAAAAAGATTCAGAATCAATAGTTTACTCTTCCTCCCAGTTTTTTTTTTAAAAATCATATTTTCAGGCCACCATATGAAAATATTGTGTTTAGCTCTTGATTCTTAATAGGTAAGTCGATCTAGAGAACTGTCTTCCATAAACTCATCACCTATTAAATAACATCTAAAATCATCACGTCCTTCCACCCAAAAATACCCACAAAAATATGTCTAGAAACTGTCAGTGAAGAACATCAAATAAGGTCATTTATATCATTTCTATTTTCATACACATAGTAAATAATCAACCCAAGAAATTTATTTATAACACTTATTTAAATTCTAAATCATAGAATTTCATAAACAGTCATAAAATTCACAAAAACAGTAAAGAGTAATTGCTAGAATGGAGCTAGTACGCTCGTTAAGCAAAATTCCTGAGTCCCTGTGCACCAACATGCAGGCAGGTCTGGAAAGCTTGACTTATGGTTATTTTCTGAATTTCACTAGAAAAACAACAGCTGAAAAACACATCTATGCTTTCCTGGATCTGATTTGTTTAAAACACTCTTGAGAAAAAGAATTATGGTTTTTCCTTTAGTTAACACTTTTTGGAAAGTGATTTTCATCTAATTTACTGATCATTTATATATTTATATTGTATATATTTAGATATTTTATATTTTTCAGATGTTTATTATTAAATTTTTGAAAATATTTATCTTGGTCGAGTTCCCTCTTTTAAAAATGAAACAGAGTGTGATCTTTGTTTATAAAAAGAAAAAAAAAGAAAAAAAAAACACTGTAAATGTAGAAAGATTAGCAGTTAAGACTGCATGTGCTTCATCAGCTTATGTGGACTTGACTTTGACGGCTCTGACTCCAGTTTGCTACCAGTGCACATCCTGGGAGGAGACAGCAATGATGACTCAAGTAGTTGGGTTCCTGCCACCCAGGTAGGAGACCAGAGTGGCCTTCCTGAGTCATGGTTTAGGTCTGGCCCTCGCCCTTGCTGACATTTAGGGAGTGAAACAGCAGGTGGGAGTGTTTACTCTTTCTTTCTTTGCCTAAAAAATACATAGTTTTAAAAATTGCTATAATAAAAATAATTATTTTTACTAATTGGCACAATTTAAGTGTTAAATATAGCTAACATCTATATTTAAAGAATAATTTTAATAGCACTTATTGCCAATTCTAATAATAATTGATGCAACTTATTGATTGTGTGTGTCAAACACAGGTATAAGCTTTTGGTATTTACTCATATTTAATGAAAAAATTTTCATAAACTAGGCATTATTTAGATTTAAATATTTTAAATATTAATAAATTGTGTCTGAAGGAAATAACTAATTTGTCGAAGAAGCCACTATTAAAAAAATATAAACTGAAATTCAAGTCTTGCTCTGGCTCTAGATCTAGACCTCTTAAAAAAATAAAAGCAATACTCTTCCTGAGTAGTGGTAGTTTTGCACGGGATAGCTCTGTGAATCATTTGAATCATCCTGCACTTGCAGTGAGTGACTTCACAACCTAGAATTTTGAGATAAAAAAATTGAAATGAGAAAGGTCATGTATCCTACTTACGCCTAAATAGCTCATATTGAAGACTTGTATTTAATCTATATAAAAAGACCTGATGTACTTAGGACAAATTTAAGTGAGCATTTATTTATTAATTTATTTGAAAGCAAAGTGACAGAGAGAGTGGGAGAGACAGGAAGAGAGCCAGATAGGGAGGTGATAGATAAATCATCTTCAAAACACTGATTTACTCAAAAATGGCCAGAATGGCCTGAAATGGCCAGTCCAAAACCAGGAGCCAGGAACTCTATCTGGGCCTCCCAATATGGAGGCAGGGTCCCAATTACATGGAACATCTTCTGCTTTCCCATGTGCATTAGTAGGGAACTAGATCAGAAGTGGAGCAGCTGAGACTCAAAGTGGCACTCATCTGTGAGGCTGGCATCACAGACAGCAGGTTAACCTGCTGTACCATAACACTGGTCCCTAAGTCATACTTTTAAAAAAATCTATCCTTCAGTGTATTCACACAGGTCTGTCCGGTTTATCAATTTACTCACATTGTTTATGCAAACACAATGCCACAAAGAGAACATGAGTGCCAATGGCTTTCATCCCAATGTTATTTTGTAATAAATCAAGCAATATATAGTTTTACATTATATGGAAGACTTCATACTTATTTCTGTTCTTGTACAATAGACGATCAAAAGATCCCTAACTTTTAGGGAGGTAAAATAAATAGAACTCATTTTTGATTCAGGGAATACATCAAGACTGCTCAGATAAAGGAAATGTTCTGTAGTTTGATTTTCGCTCCCAAAATAAGCACAAGTGAGCCTATTGCAAAAGTATCCATTTGAAAAGAAGGCCTGCATCAAAGAAGGAGGTACCTTTCTCTGAAGGGAGGAGAGAACTTCCACTTTGACTATGACCCTGTCTGAATAAGATCGTAGTCGGCGAACTCAGAAGGCTTCCATAGCCTTGGCAACTCATGACTAGAGTCTAGGGAGATTACTGATGCCATAAACAAGAGTGTCAAATTGTTAAGTCAACAATAGGAGTCACTGTGTACTTACATCTCATGTGGGATCTCTGTCCTTAATGTGTTGTCCAATGTGAAGTAATGCTATAACTAGTACTGAAACAGTGTTTTACACTTTGTGTTTCTGTGTGGGTGCAAACAGATGATCTTTACTTAATATATACTAAATCGATCTTCTGTATATAAAGATAATTGAAAATGAATCTTGATGTGAACGGAATAGGAGAGGGAGCGGGAGATAGAAGGGGTGCGAGTGGGAGGGAAATTATGGGGGGGAGCCATTGTAATCCATAAACTGTACTTTGGAAATCTATATTTACTAAATAAAAAAAAAGAAAAGAAAAGAAGGCCTAGCCTTAGATACTAAAGATATACAGACCAAACTTTACAGCAAACAAATTTTTAGCTCCTAAATTTATGGCTACTGTTAACTGTTATAAACATAAAGTAAACTCAATTGAAAGACTAGTAATATTGAAAAGTATTCTTGTGCTTTCAAAATTAATGTGTAGGAAGCAAGCTTTAGCTGTAGTCCAAACTTTACACCCTGAGCTTCAAAGTACTAGTCATATAAAATTTATAATATTAATCTAATTTAATTCTGTATATTTTTATTTAACATAACTTGGATGGTATTATAAATATTGATAATACTAAATGAATATTTAAATACAAAACATAAAAATTAACTGTCAACTTAATCTTGTTTACCTTTAAAATCCTGGCACCTCCACATAATCTTGAATATGAGGCTTTCTTTGATGTTGCCAAACACATTTCAGCATGACAAGTAGCTAAGAACAAATAAGATTGAATAATACGCTTTCACTTGGTATTTCTTGTAGAAACCCTTGCCCTTGCACAGGGTCCTGTGACGCTCCTCTGTCCTTCCTCTTTGCTCTTCATAACAGATGTTACTCCCCCTGCCCCCGCTGGCCTCTGACACAGAGACAAATTATCATCTGCCTATAAAACTATGAAATGGAGCTGCTTTCTTCATTCATAGATTATGCAGACTTTGCAGGCCTATCTCATTTCCCAAATTTACATCCTTGCACAGAGGGAAAGAAAAACAGAAGAAAAGTACTCTTACATGTTTTAATATGATCCTGTATGAAGACGTAATTTTGCTAATTGTCTCCTCTTAATTAAAATGTTACATTTTTTAGTCTAGAAGATAATTCTTGATTATTGATCATATATACCTTTTGACATGGTCAATGACTAGTAAAATGAAAATAACAGGAAAAATACAAGGCTACACAGGTGATTCAAAGATATATTTTATTTTAAAAAGGATCTTAGTGAAAAGCAGCTTACTGGACATCCATTCTTGCAAAAATATAATAACTCACTGAGAAATTTCCACTTCCTAAGGCCTCACATAATAAGTGAGTTGATTATTTTCCATGGCATAATAAAGGCATGTAACCTAGTGTTTTAATTTACCTTAATGATGATAAATTCTAAGAAATTTATGTGGGAATATGTGTTTAGATTAGAAGTGTCTTGGACTACACCAACAATACTGAATGCTCTTCTAAGCCATAACTTGTACTGCTTAATATTAAATACTAATCTTAATAAATGAGTCCCCATTAGATTAAGAAAAAGCTGAAGTTTAGATTTAAGAGTGGTCTTTTATTGGGTTTTGATGATGCATCTATCCTGTTGAAGATGAGTTAGATGTACTTTCTTCTATCAAAGTGGAGCCAGAAACAATGAAGGTTATTGAGGGAAAGCAGACAGTTTGCTGTCCTTAGAAGAGCAATGTTAAGATATTTGATATAGAGCATGACATGGAGAAACCCCACAGCATAGTCATATAAAACCATGGCCAGATCTTCCATTATGATGGCTTTTTAACCTAATTAACTTCAGTCCGTTAATATGTAAGTAATAAGAATAAATAAAATGTATTTGTCAATTAAAGGCAATGTTTCACATACAGACAGTATTTCTGTTAAAGGGATGAGATTGAAGTTAGAATTGAGGATATCCAGCAGTGAATATATGGTAAGACACTGAGAACAGGGGCCAGCGTTGTGGCGTAGTAGGCTAAGCCTCCACCTGTGACACTGGCATCCCTGCTGCATCCTCTTCCATCCAGCTCTCTGTTAATGGCCTGGGAAAGCAGTGGCGATCCACCCACGTGCTTGGACCCCTGCACTTATGTGGGAAATCCAGAAGAAATTCATGGCTCCTGGCTTCAGATGGGCCCAGCTCCGGCCATTGCAATCATTTGAGGAGTGAACCATAACATGGAAGACTTTTCTCTCTGTCTCTCCTTCTCTCTCTCTGTAACTCTACATCTATGATTAAAAATAAAATGCTAAATTTAGACAACAGATAAATAGTGAGATTTGCAATAATTAATGAAGGCAGTAGAAAAGTATACCTAGTTTGTCATATATTTGCTTGAAAAACTATCTTGAAATGGCTTTTACTCTTCAGTGATAAAATGCATGGCTGCTGTGGCTTCATTTTTCTTCCCCTTACATACTGTTCATTTTTAACAGCAGCAGCATATCTAAATAAGCATTTATTCATGTAATAAGTTTTCAATTTCAACATTACATAGAGGATAGGTGCTTGTTTGAATTATTCTGGCCTGTCAATGCTAAAGCAAACCAAAATGTACCTCTATCCTATTTGATGCTTACTCAAAATTCCTAATCACTCAATAGTAGGTCCTCAAACAGAGAGAAAGCTGCCAGAGCCACAGTAAAAGTATTGGCTAGGGCTTGCTTAGCAAATGCCTGATGAGCTTACCCAGAATCCTTCCCTGACATTGCTTTTCTATTACACTCAGGGAATTCCATATTTCTCATTCTCTGTATTAGCCATTTTGCAAAAAATATTTTAATTGACAGATAACATTTTCATATAAAATGGAATACCCTTAATGTGTTGATGCATTTTATGCTGTGTAATGTTCAAATCAGGGTAAGCATGCATACTGTGGCAAACATTTATCATTTCTCTATGTTCTTTAAGATTGTTCCTCCACGCCATTCCAGTAGTGATCCATTCTCTAGCCCTCATCTTCATTTTTATTCTTATTACTGTTTCTCATTATATATAGACATTCTTGAGTTTGGGCAAAATTTCTCTCTCTTTATAGCCTTCCTTTTCTCCTCCTCCTCTCTCTTCCCATTCCTCTTTTCCTCCCTTATTCTTATATATAAACTTACTAAGTCATATACTGGTTCACTTTAATTGTAATTTTTAGGTAGAATAAATCCGTATTTCCAAAATTGCTCATTAACCTTGTCCTTTAGCACCACAATTCTTTTCTTAAATAGATTTATTTTATTTGTTTGAAAAGCAGCACTACAGAGAGAAAGAGGGAGAGCCAGAGAGATCTTACATCAACTGGTTCTTTTTCTTTCTTTCTTTCTTTCTTTTTTTTTTTTTTTTTTTTTTTTTTGACAGGCAGAGTGGACAGTGAGAGAGAGACAGAGAGAAAGGTCTTCCTTTTGCTGTTGGTTCACCCTCCAATGGCCACTGCCGCCGGCGCACCACGCTGATCTGATGGCAGGAGCCAGGTGCTTCCTGGTCTCCCATGCGGGTGCAGGGCCGAAGTACTTGGGCCATCCTCTACTGCACTCCCTGGCCACAGCAGAGAGCTGGCCTGGAAGAGGGGCAACCGGGACAGAATCCGGTGCCCCAACCGGGACTAGAACCCAGTGTGCCGGTGCCGCAAGGCGGAGGATTAGCCTAGTGAGCCTCGGCGCCGGCCACATCCACTGGTTCTTTTCTCAGATGGCTGCAATGGCCAGGGCTAGGCCAGGACAAAACCAGAAGCCAGGAGCTTCATTAGAGTCTCCTACGTGGGTCCAGGGGCCCAAGCACTGGGGTCATCCTCCATTGCTTTCCCAGGCACATTAGCAAGGAACTAGATTGGAAGTAGAGTAGTTAGGACAAGAACTGGCACCAAAATGGGATGATAGCATGGCAGGTGCAGCTAAGTCACAACTCTAATTCCTCCCCTTTCCATGAAAACATGCCAGGCTTTTGAATTTCTGCTTTATAAATTATAGCAAAGACTGGAAATAATAGAATTATCTTATTCCCCCCTCTTCATTACCTTCATTCATGTGTAACTTATCAACATCCAATTAGTTTTCACATAGCCATACTTCTGCCAAAGTGCAAGTGCCCAGTTGAAACCTTTCATGGGCTTCAACAATACTTTCCTGATTGGTTTGACATCTCCAACCATCTCTAACCTCTGTGTTCCTGAACTTCCTGGTGTGACTCTTCTTGCTAGGACAATTCTGTACCACTCAGTTCTAATAAAAATAAAGAATCTCCACATCCAGACTTAGCCTATAATTCGAGTCACATCCTGCTTTTGATGCACATTTATTATTCGACATGAGAAATGTGTAGTATCCATTTTTCTGTCTCATTCTGATACATCTACCTGGACTACCTTCTTATTTCTATGGATATTGGAAACCAACTTTCCTGTAGGGTAATGTGTTTTCCATAAAGTTTTTCTTGATTTTACTCAGATTCATAGAACCTCGCTCAATAATGATAAATATGACACATTTGTGGTAGCCTGTTAAGTATAGTTTTTGTTTTTTTGTTTTTTGTTTGTTTGTTTTTTGACAGGCAGAGTGGACAGTGAGAGAGAGAGACAGAGAGAAAGGTCTTCCTTTTGCCATTGGTTCACCCTCCAATGGCCCCCGCGGCCTGTGCGCTGCGGCCGTCGCACCGCGCTGATCCGAAGCCAGGAGCCAGGTGCTTATCCTGGTCTCCCATGGGGTGCAGGACCCAAGCACTTGGGCCATCCTCCACTGCACTCCCTGGCCACAGCAGAGAGCTGGCCTGGAAGAGGGGCAACCGGGACAGAATCCGGCGCCCCGACCGGGACTAGAACCCGGAGTGCTGGCGCTGCAAGGCGGAGGATTAGCCTAGTGAGCCGTGGCACCGGCCAAAAGTATAGTTTCTAACACAAGACCCTAGCAGAAAAATCTTAGGTAGAGTGTTTTATGGTCTGTGAAATAGGGATATTATTTTTATTGATTTCACAAGAAATACATGGAGGAAGCCAGCATTGTGCCACTGCTCAATGCTATCATTACATATTAGCTTGCCAGTTTGAATCCCAGCTGCTCTGCTTCTGATCCAGCTCCTTGCTAATGTTCCAAGGAAGGCAGTGGAAAATGGCCCAAATACACAGGCCCCTGTCACCCATGTGGGAGTCACAGGTAGAAATCCTGATCCTTGGTTTCAGCCTTGCCCATCCCTGGTTTTCATGGCCATTTGGAGAGTAAACTAGTACATGGAGGTGGTTTATCTCTCTGTCTCTTTTGTTACTCTGCCTCTCAAATTTTTTTTATAAAACGAAAAATAAATACATGAAGAAAGATACATGAGCCTAGATCTCCATGACACTAGGGATCTTTGTTTTGCTTGCTGATATATCCAAAGTGCCTCAAACAATGTGTGGCACATTTTTTATTGTACAATCTAGTAAATGGTTATTATATTATCTACAAAATAATATGGAAATGTTAGTGTTGTGGGATTGTTATCATATGATGTATAATTATTTCCACATATGTGGTATAAATTAATATAACAATGTTAACATTGTAGTTAAGATTATGAATATTCAGTATATTATAGTTACTCATGTTTGATGCCCTTGACTAGTGAGGGAAATTCACTTATCCTTATACTAGATGCTTACTGAACACTTACATTGAAAGAGATGCTATCCTATTATTACTCAGACTTTTTGTCTTCTCTTTCTGCCCCTCGCTATCTGCTGTCCTCCTGCCTGCTTTTGGTCTTTCCATTCCATTCTCACCCCTCTTCTCACTTCATGTGGTCACTCTGGGTGGCTAATTTTACTAACAGGGTTTCTCACCTCAGTCCTGTGTTCCAGCCAGGCCTAATCTTTCTCCAGTCCCGTAAGAGCCTCTTGCCCCAGTGGAGCCCTGTTCTACTTACTGCCTGGAATGCCTGACCCTGGGTCTTCCCAAGTGTCCCTCTTTCACATCATCACAGCTCAGCTCAAATATCATTTTCCTTAAAGAGTCCCTCCCTGAACTCCCTAACTAATTTATTTTTTAAATTAACTTCTTTTCCTCTGATGTGTGTCACACTGAAAGTATTTGCTTCAAAGTTTTCAAGAACTTCATATTACATTAATACATTAGCAAACTAATGGAAAAGCAATAGAATCTTTTCTGTGTTTGTAACAAAATGGTTCATGTTTAAATACATTAAAATGTGCACTCTTCTGAAGCTGTTTCCATATATTACAATTATTATTTTTCTCCACTACTTCAAAAATGTCATGGAAAAATGAAATTGAAAGTTAATTTCATTTTGGGCCAAAATATTTTTGAATTTCCCATGTGTCTCCACTGTAACCATATAAATGAAAGCTTGGGACAAAAATTTTGATACTACCCCATACTATTATGTGATATTTGATATTGTAATATCACAATTGGATATTATTATAATATCATATTCCTTCCAAATTGTTTTATTTTAATGAAGAAATATTTATAGTTTAAACTCTGTATATTTCCAAATGAATGTTATCTGATAGAAATTGAGAACAATATATAAATACAATTTGATATATGTAAATGTGAAATATATTGCAATGAATTTGAATAATCATTTTCAATGAAGCCAAAATATCAGATTCTCTAAACAAAAGGAGCTAAGTAATTTATGTATGTCTCATCATTACCAAAATCTTCCTTTCTAAAATAGAAAAAATGTTGTTTAACCACCTAGAAGTCTTTTACAACCCATTAATTAATAGTAATATGTGACTTGCTTAGTTTATTGCATTTGCCATAGCTCATTAAATCTGGTCTTACTTGTAGTTGTAATCTGCGTTGGTTTCATGCCTTTTAATTATCTTTTGGTGAGTTAAGGGACTAGCCATATGGACTTAAGGTTTTTTTTTTTTTTTGGTTTTGGTTTTTGTTTTTCCTGCATAATATTATAAAACTATTACTATAATTATTTATATGAATTTTAAATGCAACAGTTTTTCTTGGGAATTTACTAATGATTTTCATGTAATATTGGTACAGCTAGTAATTTCACACCTTAACAGCATCCGGGGACATGTGAGGGAGAGAATTCTAGCTTCTGGAATGTTCTAGTAGTACAATTTGTAAAAAGAAATAATGTGATCCTGCAGACAACTTGGTTGTTTTCCAAGTGGCGTGTTAGTCATGGTCTGTACTCTGAAGTGCACTTTTGAGTAAAGAAAACCAATAAGCTGTCCTTTTTACAGGCTCTCAAAGAACTCAACAATTTCCTTCAAGCATTTTCGAGAGTTCAGAGTAATGAATCCTTCTCCTGTGTTATTAGTATTCATTCCATTTAAAATAAAAGCTTCCCTTTTATTAATTACCCATATTATGCTTGACACATTTTTAAGTCTTTAAAATATAGCATTTTAATTTGCAATACACATTCTTCTGAAAGAAAATAGTTTTTAGCATAATTTGCTGTTCAAAGAAGTGAGCTCGAAGTGAAGTTCAGAGAAGTAAAGGTTCTTTTCCCAGAGGGACCTGCCGTGTCTGCTGACTTATGTGTCTCAGACACTTTGTACTGAAAGTGCATCTCCTGACTCGGAGCCACTGGATGCCATCGTCATGCTAAGTGAGTCAGACATGGGACTATTACTTGCTGCAGTGATGATTTATGGGGGAACACTCTCTGGTAACTAGCATGCTCTGGGTTCAGACCATAGGTCAAAGGCCAAGTTATGTGGCCTGTGTTCTGGCACAGTGCGTCAAGCTGCTGACTCCAGCATCCCAGATCACAGTACTGATTTGAGTTCCCAGCTGCTCCGTGTCCAATCCAGCTCCCTGCTAATGCACCTGGGAAGGTAGCAGATCATGGCTCAAGTACTTGAGTCCCTGCCAGCCATGACGGAGACTTGAATGGAGCTGTTGGCTTCAGCCTGGCTCAGCCCCCACCATTGGGTTCATTTGGGAAGTGAACCAGCAGGTACATGATCCCTCTGTCTGTCTGTCTTTCTTTCTAATCTTCTCTCTCATTAATTTTACCTTTCAAGTAATAAAATAAAACTCCCCCCCCCAAAAAAAAAAAAGACCAAGTTAAAATTCTGCTGCTTGGCATTCCTTCCTGATGGACACTTCTCTTCCCCTAGAAACACGCTATAGTACAATACTTACCAAACTCTACCACGATTTCCTGCAGTATCAGTGTGATGGTATATGGATTCTTGGAGTACGGAAGTGCATCGGATAATGGGAATTGTGCAGATAGTTGCAGGATTTTACAATTTTAGTTAATGGAAACTACAGGAAGAGATACAATCATCACATAGAACATACTGAAGAATCTCCAACCTCAAAGGTTCAAACGGATATTTAAAGTAGTCCTAGGATTTCAGTCTTGATCTGGATAACTCCAGAGCTCATGCTGTTTCAACTAATTATCTCCTTAAATAATGAGTAATACATATGTTACATCTTATACTCAAGATCACTGATTTTTAGCCCAAAGAGGTATGGAAAAGACTTCAATCTTTCCCTCCTACATACTCCGTTTTCTCTTAGCATGGCAAGAGAACATCATGAGGGTGGGTACTAATACATAAAAACTTATTGTGCACCTACTATGTGCAAGTACCATTCTAGGTGCTATTGTGAGTATGTTACGTTTCTTTTGCTGCTGTGGCAAATCACCATAAATAGTGATTAAACAGCATACATTTATTTATTATCTTACAGTTATGTTGATTAGTTCAGCATGTTTTGAACTGAACTGAAATCCAGGCATTATCAGGGCTGCATTCATTTCTGGAGATTCTAAGGAACAATTTCTTTCTCTGTTTTTTTTCTGGTTTCCAGATGTTTTGCACATTTCTTAGCTCTTAATCCTTTTTCTCCACCTTCAAAGCCAGCAGCACAACATCTCTCTGACTCTGCTTCTGTCAACACTTCTCTTTCTCTGGCTCTTCTACCTCCTTTTTATGCTTAAAAATAGATTTATTTATTTATTTATTTATTTGAACAACAGAATGACAGAGACAGATAGACAGAATGAGAAAGATCTTCCAACTGCTGGCTCACTTCCTAAATGGCTGTAACACCCAAGATTGGACAAGGCTGAAGCCTGAAGCCAGGAACTGCATCTGGGTCTCCTATGTGGGAGATCTTCCATCTTCCACTGCTTTTACAGGTACATTACTAGGGAGCTGGGTCATAAGTGGAGCAGCCACAAAATATGGAAATGATATTTAAACTTTGGCCACTAATTGCAAAGACCATGATCTAATCTGCAGACTTCATATAGTGAAGGAGGATTTATAAGATGATTCCATATCTGCACACAACATTGGTGATCACAGTTAGTATGTAATTTGCTGAAACTCCCTAAAAGAGGCATCAAGGGAATAACTGAAAAGTAGGAAGTTGGTAATATCATGATGTGTAGTGGAGAAGACCATGTTGGAGAATACCAGAATCTGTGCCGGGGAGTCAGGGAGATAAATACTGCTAGGAGAATTTAGGGGGATGTGGCTGGTCTGTTATCTGTTGAATTTGCATTGGAATAGATAAATAAAAAGGGATATTTTTAGGTTTTCAAGTAAGTGAATAATATGATAAAACCATATTTTGGGGACATTAGTCTGACAGCAATATGCAATATTTCAGGAAAAGAAGAGAAGTAGAAAAAATAGGAATGCCAACAGACATTTGCAATTGTTTCAATAGCAAGTGATATAAGAATCTCAGAAGCAGGCTTCTGTGACAGGTAGACCACGCAAACCCTGCTTGATAATATCTTCTTATTGATCACCAAATAAAATTTGTAATGTCTCAAATTTAATAATTTTAGTGTCATTTTTTTCCATGAACTTTTAAAAAATTTTGTTTGAGAGGCAGAGAGAAAGCTTCCACCTGCCGGTTCACTCCTCAAATGCCTGCAAGTCAGGGCTAGACCAGGGCTGGACCAGGGAACACAATCCAGGTCACTCATGTTAGTGGCTAGAAATCAGTTATATCACCCATCACTGCTGCCTCCCAGTCTGCATTAGTAGGAAGCTAGTCAGGAGACAGAGCCAGAGCTTAGAATTGATCCCAAGTACTCTGATGTGAGGTACAGGTTCATTAACTGATAGACTGATTTCCCATTTCTCAAAGCTAATATTTTTGAAGATAAAATTCATCATACCTAGTAAGATATTGAATTTCAAGGAAATTTAAGAGTTCAATTTTATCCATACTATTTTTTTGGGTTTAGGCACTCAGATGTTTATAAAATGTTTTCACATATAACCTAGGAATTCATGAAGCACATAGTGTCACACAGGTTACAAAGGAAACCAAAACTTGAAGAAATTGTAAATTGCCAAATCCAGACTGATGAATTCAAGTAAGAATTTACATCTAACTTTTTGTGTTATTGATGTTGGGTAGTAGATAAATATAATTAACTTTTCAATCTTTAATATGTCTTACACAAAAGAGAGCCTATATTTTATTATTTTCATGAAATTGGTATAATCTTAAGTTTAGATTCTTTTAGAAGAGTTTTAGCAAGCAAGGAAATGACCCCTTCAACCCTCGACTCCCTAAATTTCCTTTCTGTTTCCCTAAACTACTATCTTAGTCACTTCCTGAGAACAGCATTTGTTAAGAATGCACAGCTGAAATCTATTCATTGCTTCAAACTACACATCAGAAAGTCAAATCACCAGCTGCAGCTTCCTGAGAGGATAAAATGTGAGGAATTGGAAATATATAATCAATTGATCTGGATCGAGCCGAGTGCAGGTTCCACTGTGACACTCCATCTCATAGCCTCTGTTTAATTTGTTTCAGCATTTAAGATATTAAATTCATATCTGTGTGGCGAAGATGATTAGAAAAGGGTAACTCCTCCCTTAGGGATCTATTTTAAAATGTCACAATTAAAATTTTCAGAAAGTTTTGAGCAATTTTAGCCTCCTGGCTGATGCAGTATACTGAGGAGCACCGTTAGCTTAAGGATGCTATCTAGAAATGGAAATGTTGATTTACCCTTGCCCCCTGCCATGCCACCTAATTGGAAGGAACTGCTCTCAGTGGTAGGCACACTAATATGTGAAATTTTTTTTTGGCAATGAAACTGGGAATAGCATAATAAGTGGCTTTGTGATTGGGGATATATGCTGTGCCTATATTGGAAAGCTAACATGTTTAATTGCTTTCTAAATAAATTTGAACAAATGTGACAAAGGAAAAGAAAGGTAGAATTAAAAAAATCTGATAGCAAAACTGTGTAATTACTTAATCTCCAGGTTCATAATTATATTATAATGTGAAAATATGAGAAATAAATTTGTCCCAGGGATGGAAAATGGCTTCCAAACAACTGTCATCACCTCAGTCTTTCACTACCTACTCCCCAAACTCCCTTTGAGATCCTCAATACACATGTGTGTATGATAGTAACAGTAAAAGTGTAACAACAGCTAGGAAATCTCTTCTGTTAGAATAGAATATGTATGGATATTTTTAATGTCATTTATCTGTTCTAAATTTGTCATGACAAAATATGGTTAAACTGATAGAAGGTTAGGTGTACATAATAGCTAGATCACAGATACGTTTACTGTTTCTATGTCATCTGACCAAGCTAACAATTTCAATCAATACATGTAGTCAGAAGTTACCATTCTATCATTAAATACTTTCTCAGAGATCTCTGAATCAGATAATTACATTTACAACTCAAATAGAGATTTTCTCCATCTTTTCTTTGTGATTATGGACAAATTGAAAGTTTCCTTCAGGAAAAAAAGCAATGAGTCTACCAAAACCCTCGTCATATATTCCCTCTTTAAAGTATGACAACATAGTGAATTGTACCTTGTAAATCTTTACAAGAAATTCAGTGATGTTACATTTGTCAAGTATTAGCTGGTTTCTCAGAATTTTCTGTGTCATAGCAATAACACATAAAAAAGTGAAGATACAAGTTTTTGCAATGATGACTCAGGTTCTTAATGGCCAACTGTATTCCATCTAACTGTAGTTAGAACTTCCATGGATTGCCTTTAATGGGTGAGAACACATGGTCTAATGTCTAATTTCTTTGGAAGTAGCAGTTACTAATAATAGAATCAAAAGCAATTTTAAATGATTGAGCTTAGGAAACTACCAATGTTTTAAAAGTTCTATGTCATTACTATTATTGACTCTTTGAAAACAGAATTCAGGGGAATATAATCTTTATACCCTAAATAATAGGCTCAGTTTCTGAAGAAAACATGAGTCGAAGGTGAACAGCTTTCAGTGTGTTGAACATTAAATGGATTAAACGTGTAACTAGTAGCAATTTAAAAATCAGATCCCTACAATTCCTTAATGAGCAATGTAGATTGATCAAAGTACAGATCCTGGTTAATATAATCATTATTGAGATCATCTTAACATTAGCCAGTTTAATCTGGATTGTTTAACTTATAAATAATTGCTATTAACTTGGAGAAAGTGATTTTCTTTTTTTTTTTTTAAATTGATCAGCAGCATGGTGTAAAGAGCTGGAACTTTGATGTTAATGACAACACACAGAGGGCATTTATTTTATAGCACGAATATTCAGCCCTCACAATGCCAGGCACTGAAAAACATGCTCTATGTACACCTGTCTTAAAAACAGCAAAAGGACACACAAAATTGAAAGGAAGGAAAAAATGCGAAGATTTCTGTAGCTTGATTAGCTCCCCAATATTCTTCCCCAGGAGACTTTCTTTTTTCTTTTTTTTTCTTTTTTTGACAGGCAGAGTTAGACAGTGAGAGAGAGACAGAGAGAAAGGTCTTCCTTTTGATTCACCCCCAAAGTGGCCACTAAGGCTGGTGCACTGCGCCTATCTGAAGCCAGGAGCCAGGTGCTTCCTCCTGGTCTCCCATGCAGGTGCAGGGCCCAAGCACTTGGGCCATCCTCCACTGCACTCCTGGGCCACAGCAGAGAGCTGGACTGGAAGAGGAGCAACTGGGACAGAATCCGGCACCCCAGCCGGGACTAGAACTCGGTGTGCTGGCGCCGCAGGCGGAAGTTTAGCCTAGTGAGCTGTGGCGCCGGGCCCCAGGAGACTTTCTAATTTATCTACAAACTAGAAAAAGAAGCTGGAGAAAATTATAAAATTTCCTTTTTCATCAAATGATCTGTGTTGAAATGCCTGCTGGTGAAAAGCATACTTCTGATAAAACTGATTGAAGTTATCAGTTTGGTTGGCCAACACAATCAGATAAGAGATGTATTTAAGATCTGTCATAAAATATAATACTATTCCTAATATATTTATATATAAATGTAACATTGCTATGGATAAAGCCATATCATTAGCCAAATTTAATTAATTAAATAAAATGCATTGTACTTACAGAACAATAAATGGAAGCTGCAGTCATACACAGTAAGACAAAACACCATTTTATACATACATGTTGATAAATACTATTCTTTTCAACCCCATTGGCATGTCATTTGCACAGGCTCATATATAGTACTTTTGAAAAATATCAAGTAAAGCATTTTGCTATAGCCAAGTCTTCACCTGTCTTTATAGGAAGTAATTCTGGGATTCATCAGTAAAACAAAGTTATATGTGAATATGCTATGGAATGAAAAAAAATTGTGCATTTAATTTATAAATTGCTGCTCTGACTCCAAAGACACAATATTTAACAAAAATACATTAAACAAAAAAAGCTGTGGCCAGGAATCTTAAAAGTATTAAGCATCTATTCTAGAAAGAAATTTCTTGCCTTCTGCCCCAAAGATGGCAATATGCTAAAGCAGGTCCGAGTAAAACATATCACAGTGGAAGACACTGTGCAGAAAAAAATTAAAGGAAACAAAATCCCTGCTTTCCATTCCTGTTAGGTGGAATCTGCTAACTGCTAACAGGAAACTTCATTTGACACAGACCAAAGGTGATTCATAGAGGCTAGGTTTTTGGTGAAATCATGTTTTGTGATTACAGATTGTCTTCCACTAACAATAATCAATTTTAGTATTGAAAAAGTATAAGGCCAGGATGATGTTTTATAAACAGCATGTACAAAATTCTCAAGACATTCCATTTAAGGATGTTACCCTTACTTTTTTCTGTCATATTTCTTTACCAGCAATGCTAACACTGTCCAATTATACATTACTGCATACCATATTTTGTATTAAATCACCAAAAAAAAAAAATGAGAGTAATTACAGCTAACAAAAAATATGCTAGTTAACAATGTACCCCAATCTGATACTTGGAAAAAGACTGTCTCAGCTTGGTGCCTATTATGTTTTTAAGCAAATGCTTGAACAGACTTGATTGTGATTCCTTTGGTGTTAATAGTGGATTCTTTTTCAGGAGGTGGGAAATCTCTAGCTGTCTTCTTTGGTTAGGTGATTAGCTATTGATGGGCAGTGTCTACATCCATTAATACTCTGGGTTTGCAAAATTGTGAGGTTTGAAGTCAGTAATTTATCTTTAATTTGTTATTTGGAATGCTTGAATAAAGTTACTTCCTCCTTATCTGCTATTAATCTGCTTAGTGATAGAAGTGATACAGATATAGAATAAATGTTGGATTAATCTGTTTCATTTGTCAGTTTCCAAGTTAACAGATTGATCTCTTTTAATTCTTTAAGGATGAGCAATTTACTTGGTAACAAAATAATTCGTGGATTTAAATGTAATGATGATATTGAGTAGTTGCAGTTACTATCTTTTTCAAAGTTCAAATTTTCCTATTTTGTCTTGGGGAAGTCCCTTCAAGTTGACTCCTAGGGACTTTCAATATGAACCTATCAGGGTGTCCAGATTCCTCACTCTTTGGTATAACGAGCCCCAGACTCGAATAAACAAGAGTGTCAATCATTAAGTCAACAACAGGAGTCACTGTGCACTTACTCCCCATGTAGGATCTCTGTCCTGAATGTGTTGTACAGTGTGAATTAATGCTATAACTGGTACTAAAACAGTACTTTACACTTTGTGTTTCTGTGTGGGTGCAAACTGTTGAAATCTTTACTTAATATATACTAAACTGATCCTTTGTATATAAAGATAATTGAGAATGAATCTTGAAGCGAATGGAATGGGAGAGGGAGTGGGAGATGGGAGGGTTGCGGGTGTGAGGGAAGTTATTGGGGGGGGGGGTAAAGCCACTGTAATCCAAAAGCTGTACTTTGGAAATTTATATTTATTAAATAAAAGTTAAAAAAATCATTTCTCCTAGCAGTCCGATCTCTTTTTTTGAAAAATGAGATTTTAAGAATATAATCAGATTACTAGAGGTGTGCATTGGCACAGGATTAGTAAGAATGAAATATGAATATCTCAGGAGTAGATCATATGAATATTTACCTGCTAAATCCAGGGTTATAATATTTCTTACTTTTCCTTGTTAACAACATTTGTGGCCGGCGCCGCGGCTCACTAGGCTAATCCTCCGCCTTGCGGCGCTGGCACACCGGGTTCTAGTCCCAGTCGGGGCGCCGGATTCTGTCTCGGTTGCCCCTCTTCCAGGCCAGCTCTCTGCTATGGCCCGGTAGAGCAGTGGAGGATGGCCCAAGTCCTTGGGCCCTGCACCCCATGGGAGACCAGGAGAAGCACTTGGCTCCTGGCTTCGGATCAGCGCGAAGCACCTTCCGTAGCGCTCTGGCCCTGGCAGCCATTGGAGAGTGAACCAATGGCAAAAAGGAAGAACTTTCTCTCTGTCTCTTTCTCTCTCTCTGTCCACTCTGCCTGTTAAAAAAAAAAAAAAAAAATTCGTGTCTTTTCTCACGCATGAAGAAACCAAGTTCTAATGATGATCAGGGCTAATGGGTTAGATCTCCCTTAATTGTTCATTTACTTTTTTCCATATTATGCATACAAGTCTCAAAATAACAATGATTTGGCCAGTAAAAAATTGCAGGCATTTTTTTCATACTTTGGTTTCATTTTGATTTACAGATATTTTAGTATCTAGGTTTATTCATAAGAGGAAAGTTGACCGAAAGTGTAACTTGAAAGTTCACTTGAAGTGAAGCAGAGGAGCAACCAAACTATCTGTTTGCTTCTCTATTGTTACTTTTATATGCTTTGGTTATTACCACTGAGTAATAAAAAGTTCATAAATATTCTGATAGCACTCAGGAATTTAAAACTGTAAAGTGTGGCTGAGATATGTACATTTCTAGTTTGTGTTATATAGCTTCTGCCAAGTTTCAGTTTCCTGAGATATACCTCTCTGATCTCTTGTATTACTTTATACTGCACAAAATATGCTGTACCTAGCTCTCAACACATTTGTCATAACTCATTTCAAGTTGTTTTGCCTAAAAAACTGTAAACTCCTCTGGTCTATCTTTCTTGACTATATTCTTAGAACATAGCACACACTCAGTACATATCTGCTGAACGATTGTATAAATCAATCAACCTTCTCATATTTTAGATAAACATTAATTATATTAGCTTAGCTCTGTATTTGATAAGCACTATTATACAAAGGCACTATATTTTCACAGTTAGTTTTTATCCTAGAAAAACAGAAGCTTAACATTTTATTAGATTTTAGTGAACATTTCTTCCCTGTAACCACCCAGGCTGGATAATGATATCGTGACACTATCACGAAATAAGGAATAGTGGGAGATTCCATACCATCGCTCACTGAAAGGCATCTACAGAGTTTTGCCATCGTCTCCGGTTCTGTGATGTGCAGCTGCTACTCTGTCCTCTGCACAGCCTACCCATTACATGCAGCTGGGCTGAGCTCTCCCTATGCCATGCGATTAACATTCATCCCAACGCTGTTGACCTCTAAGTAACTCAGGGGCTACATTGTACTCTTCCCTAACCTGTTATTGGCACCCTTAGTTTCTTGCTTATTGCTTAATTCACTAATTATGCCCTTGTGTTAATAAATATGCCAGATACCTGCTGGTTGCTGACATTCTAATCTTGATCCTCCGCACTGATGGTCTATACTCCCTCCACAGTCTGTTTCTTTCTCCCTCCGCTCTAGGCTGATCCTGAGTCCTATTCAGTTTCATTCTCTGGATCCAACCATATTATCTGTACCTAAGGGTGGATTTCCAGTTGTATAAACGAGTAACTTGGGAAAATGGTCTGAATATCTGTACACTTACGGAATTGCACAGCAATCATGATACATTAAACTTTCTTTGTCCAGTTATCAGAGGAACAATTGATTCTCCTTTAGAGACTCCAATAGAAACGTGAATCACATATTTTTCAAATGTAACATTTCATAATTCAGCAATCTTTTGTACATATATTATCCCCCGACCCCAAAGCTTGTATAACTCTGAACTGAGAAAATTTTTATTTTTATATAGACTTAGATTCAGAGACTTTAAGTGAGTTTTCTAAGAGCAGAATATAAGTGGAAGAACACATTTGAAATGCACCCTGTTATTCCTCTGTTAAGTGATACATTTCATTGCTTGATCACCACATATAGTATAGTGACCAAACTTCTTAACTTCTATGTGCCTCGGTTTCTTATATCCTGTTAAATGACTTCCTTTGTCAAAATGAGTTAACTATGTAAATTGCTTTGAACTCCTGCAGAAAAAAAAAGGAACTGTAGGAGTGATAATTAGATGCCTTGATATTACAGATGTTTTTAAATGGAGTTGAAAGGTTCATGGAATAAAATTCTTTCCATATTTTCATTAATATGGATTTTTTATGCCCTTTGGAAGTTAACCTGAAAAATGTTTTCCTTCTTTTATAATAAAAAGTGAACTTTATTCTCTTTGACTCTGAAATTATTTATGAAAAAAAATTTCAATTTTCATGAAACCAAAAATGTAACTAGTTCAAATGTGTGCTCTACTTTGCCAGTGGAGGAATCCATTTCTAATGGAACTACAAAACCTTATTCCACCGAAAACAAAAACTAGTCCTTCGAAGCCATTGAAAATTTTGTTTCTGAAATCAGATCCATTGGTTAAGAAGTCATGGGTTCAAGTGGAAAGTAGTTGTGCTAATTTGCACTGCCTCTTTTTTTTTTTTTTTTTTTTTTTGACAGGCAGAGTGGACAGTGAGAGAGACAGAGAAAGGTCTTCCTTTGCCGTTGGTTCACCCTCCAATGGCTGCCATGGCCAGCGCGCTGAGGCCGGCGCACCACGCTGATCCGATGGCAGGAGCCAGGTGCTTCTCCTGGTCTCCCATGGGGTGCAGGGCCCAAGCACTTGGGCCATCCTCCACTGCACTCCCTGGCCACAGCAGAGAGCTGGCCTGGAAGAGGGGCAACTAGGACAGAATCCGGCACCCTGACCGGGACTAGAACCCGGTGTGCCGGCACCGCAAGGCGGAGGATTAGCCTAGTGAGCCGCAGCGCCGGCTGCACTGCCTTTTGAACTTACCAAGTTCTTAGCCCCAAAATGACAAATATGTCCATTTATATGGCTTTTACAGCATTTTTAAAGTTTCTAAATATGATGTAATATTAATATATGCTTTTCTAATCAACTGTTCAAAATGAGTAGATTTTTGTGTTTATCCTTTTAGGACCCTTACGCATATTTTTAAAGAAATAAGGACAGTATTCTTGCAATGCTGTATACAGAGAGAATGTTGAACACAGCTGAATCTTGCTTAATTACTTAAAATTGCATGTCATTGCAGTGCACAACCCTAGGAAGCCTAATATAGTACTACATCTGCTTTTGGATTATAGATTTTCAATCTGCCAACTTATTAAATTCATCTCAGAAGTATTAAATCTGTTTATATTGCCTATTGAGTACACAAAAGATCTGTACTTTTTCCTTGTCAGTCAAATATAAATTTATTTCACCATTTACCATCAAAGGTTTCTAGAATATTCACAAAATTCTCACCTTCAATTTTATTGCTCTGACTGGCAGAATCCTCTGGCATGACATGGTAATATACTGCATATGGTGCAGTCTACTTCAATACAGTCCAGCTTAATTATTGCTTAATAAGGAACTCCGAATGTTCCACTATTATCTTCTTTTATGTAAGTAGCATACATTAAAAACTGCACCAAAACTTGTTGCTATTTATACTTGCATAGTACAAAAGAACTTTGAGGTTTTTTTTTCCCTTTTTCAAACACTTTATTTTAGAGGAAAACAAGCTGAGTTCTAAGAACTGAGTATTTTCTGAAATGGCAGAGCCAGTTGGTGAGATCCCTGAGATTAAGGTAAAATATCTAGGCTCCTGTTCTTGTCTTCTTTCTGCTTTTTCTTTTGTACTGCCTCTCACATGTGTTTTGTCATAAAACATCACCAAGCTGATTTCACTTTGATTAAGGGAAAGCTACTAATGACACAGGGAGAATGACCAAAAGCAGGGATGGATTATTGTTATGCAACTTGAAACTTTCCAAAGTCTAAACAGCAATGCAAGCTAGTTATGACTTACATGCTATAGGTAGCAGTGAACATTGTAAAAGAACAAGGAAAAATGATTAAAAAGAAAACCGATACATCTTAAAAACAATGCCTTTTGGCCATAGCTAGTATTTTAGCTGTGATTATTTAAGTTGATATTTCTTTTTTTTTTTTCAGTTAAGGCTTTTATTTTTTTCCTTAAATATTATTCCTGTCATGTGAAAATCTACAAGATGCCTGTCACATTCTTTTTTTTTTTTTCTCAAACAATGGATTTAAATTCCTATGGACTTCTTTCAGATATTGGAATAATAAGATACACATTATGAAATAACAAGGCATAAACTGTCTTATGAAATATAAAAATCAGGGCCGGCGCCGCGGCTCACTAGGCTAATCCTCCGCCTAGCGGCGCCGGCACACCGGGTTCTAGTCCCGGTCGGGGCGCCGGATTCTGTCCCGGTTGCCCCTCTTCCAGGCCAGCTCTCTGCTGTGGCCAGGGAGTGCAGTGGAGGATGGCCCAGGTGCTTGGGCCCTGCACCCCATGGGAGACCAGGAAAAGCACCTGGCTCCTGGCTCCTGCCATCGGATCAGGGGGCTGCGGCGGCCATTAGAGGGTGAACCAACGGCAAAGGCAGACCTTTCTCTCTGTCTCTCTCTCTCACTGTGCACTCTGCCTGTCAAAAAAAAAAAAAAAAAAAAAAAAGAAATATAAAAATCAATCTAAAATGAGTAATAGACACAATTATAAGTATATATGTACATATTAAACCTAATAGAAGTCACAGCACTGAAAAAATATAAATGGTAAAATAACAGATTAGATGGAGTAAAACAAAATGTTAGCAGATGACATAAATCTGAGAAAATGACACATAATCTAATAGAAGGAAAATGCAAATTATGAAGGAGTTTATTGGTATTAATGAGCAAATGAGGAGTATAATGTATGTCTCAGAACAAAAGAATGGAGAGACTAGAAGAGAGGTAATATTTGGAAAATAATGACTAAGAAATTCCCCAAATTCATAAAACTCAAATATCTATGACACTGGAAGTGAAACATATACAAAGCATGAGACATAGAAGAAATGCATGGACAGCCATTTGGTGACACACTCAAAACAAAGAGAAACTTTTAAAAGAAGCTAGAGGAATAATGGTTTGTGTCAAATGGAAAACAAATAGAAACTAGCAGCCAACATTTTAAAGCAACAGTGGAAGACAGAAGTTAATTAAGTATTGAATATATTAGGCTGGCGCTGTGGCTCACTAGACTAATCCTCCGCCTTGCGGCGCTGACACACGGGGTTCTATTCCCTGTCGGGGCGCCGGATTCTGTCCTGGTTGCCCCTCTTCCAGGCCAGCTCTCTGCTGTGGCCAGGAAGTGCAGTGGAGGATGGCCCAAGTGCTTGGGCCCTGTACCCCATGGGAGACCAGGAGAAGCACCTGGCTCCTGGCTTCGGATTAGTGCGGTGCGCCGTCCACTGTCCACTCTGCCTGTCAAAAATAAAAAAAAAAAAAAAAAAAAAAAAGAAAATACTGAGAGAAGATATATTCCAACGTCAAATTATGTAATCAACAAGTTTTTAAAGAGCAAGTGTGAAATACAGACCTCTGGATAATTTTCCTTAAGAGCTTTACTAAAAAACAAGAAACCCTCTGAAGAATAGTTGTGGCTTACCTTGTAGTGCAGCAAGTTAAGCTACCTCCTGTGACACCAGAATCCCATATGGGCGCCAGTTCAAGTCCCAGCTGCTCAACTTCTGATCCAGTTTCCTGCCTTTGCCCTGGGAAACCAGAAATGGCCCAAGTCCTTGGGCCCCTGCACCTGTGTGGGAGACCTGGAGGAAGCTCCCAGCTCCCGGCTTCATCCTGGCCCAGCAGAAGGAAGATTCTCTCTCTCTCATTCTCTTCTCTCTCTCTCTCTCTTTCTGCCCTTAAAATAAACAAATAAATAATTTTTAAAAAAAATATTATCACTCAGATGGAAACAAAGTAATTCCAGAAGGAAAGTCAGTGAAACAAGAGGGAATGAGCATCATGGAAATTGGAAAATAGTTAGATAAGTATAAGTAAACAGGCTATTTTTTTAAAAAAAAATTATTTATTATTTAAAGGCAGAGTTACAGAGAGATAACAGACAGAGTGCAAAATCTTCTATCTGTTGGTTCACTCCCCAAATGGCTGCAATGGCCAGGGTTGGGCCAGGCCGAAGCCAGGAACCCGGAACTCCATCTGGTCTCCCATATGGTGGCAGGGTCCCAAATACTTGGGCCATCCTCTGCTGCTTTTCCAGGTGCGTTAGCATGTCACTAAACCAGAAACGGAGCAACTGGGACTCGAACAGGCTGGGCTGGTGTCTTGATATGGGAATCCAGTGTTTCAAGCAGCAGCCAAACCTGCTGTGCCACAATGTGAGCCCCAAATTTGTAGGTTTTTAAAATGACAGAAAAGCAATCATTTAGAAATCATGCAATCACAATGAAAGTGTTTTAAGGTCCATTTATGATTTGTTTTTTTTTTTCTTTTTTTTAACTTTTATTTAATAAATATAAATTTCCAAAGTAGAGTTTATGGATTACAATGCCTTCTCCCCCCATAACTTCCCTCCTACCCACAACCCTCCCATCTCCCGATCCCTCTCCCATTGGCTTCAAGATTCATTTTCAATTCTCTTTATATACAGAAGATCAATTTAGAATACATTAAGTAAAGATTTCAACAGTTTGCACCCACACAGAAACATAAAGTGTAAAATACTGTTTGAGTATTAGTTATAGCATAAATTCACATTGAACAACACATTAAAGACAGAGATTCTACATGGGGAGTAAGTGCACAGTGACTCCTGTTGTTGACTTAACAAATTGACACTCTTGTTTATGGCATTAGTAATTGCCCTAGGCTCTTTTCATGAGTTGCCAAGGCTATGGAAGCCTTTTGTGTATTTAGACAAGGTCATAGTCAAAGTGGAAGTTCTCTCCTCCCTTCAGAGAAAGGTACCTCCTCCTTTAATGGCCTGTTTTTTCCACTGGGATCTCACTCGCGGAGATCTTTCATTTAAATTTTTTTTTTTTTTTTGCCAGAGTGTCTTGGCTTTCTGTGCCTAAAATACTCTCATGGGCTCTTCAGCCAGATCCAAATGCATTAAGGGCTGATTCAGAGGCCAGAGTGCTGTTTAAGACATCTGCCATTCTTTGAGTCTGCTGTGTATCCTGCTTCCCATGTTGGATCTTTCTCTTCCTTTTTAATTCTATCAGTTAGTATTAGCAGACACTAGTCTTGTTTATGTGATCCCTTTGATCTTATATTTCTAAAAGGTCCTTTTGATGATGATTTCATAGAAAGCAGTGGGAAAAGGCAGGAACGTAGCTACAAGGAAGAGCAAGGGACTTCATAAGTAGAAGTGATTTAAAAAATAAAAAATAAAGGTAGGGAAACATTCCTTCCCTATCATCATAAAATCCAGTTTTCCTTGACAACTGATAAAATATGTCACCAGCGTTGTAGCCTTTAAGAGATGTTAGGAATTCTGAAATTGAAAAGACTGATAAAGATAGACAAAACCTGAAAGCATCCAGAAGCTGACAAGTTTAAGATTGCAGAAATTTCTGCTACCATTGTTACTTCCACCCACATAACGGCAGGGGCTATCTTTATTCTCTAATTGACTGTATATCTAAAGTTTTAAAAATGGTTCTAGCTACCATTTACAGAATTTATTTATATGTGCTTGTTCTGTGACCAACACTCTTAAAACATCCTTCTATGCGATTCTTAGGGCAGCTTACCTGAGCAGGTAGAAATTGCAGTTACATGCATTTTTTGCTGAGATAGTGGTTAAGAAGCTGACCTAAGACATCCCAAGTGTGGGAATAGGGATTGATTCATATGTCCAGCAGGAAGTTTGTGTTCTTATGGATTGCAAAGTATTCCTGGTGCAGGCAGAGTCCTTTGGTAAGTTTGCTCTCACTTTTAGTAGGAACATTATTCATTTGCTTAACTACTTGTTCTCCTTAAGGATAAAAAGTAAGGAAAATCAAAATTCATGGCGGTATCTGAAAATTTCTCTTTCTGTCTTGTAAGTTCTTCTACTGATCAGTTGAGTTTCCCTTCCACTTTCACTGTTTGGAAATATCATGCCTGGTTCTCTCCCCAAATGGTCTCAATAGCCAGGGCTGAAACTGTGCCGAAGCCAGGAGCAAGGAGCTTCATCCAGATCTCCCACTTGGGTGACAAGAGCCCAAAGACATGGGCCTTTGTTTGGCTGCTTTTCCTCCAGCACATGGGCAGGGATCTGAATCACACTCACTTCTGAGCTGGTTCTCTACTAATATACTTGGGAAGGCAGCATAAGATGACTGAAGAGCTTGGCCCCTTGCACGCACGTGGGAGACTTGGATGGAGTTCCAGGCCCCTAGTGCCATCCCACTCCTCCTCCCCACCACTCACCCTTTCTGTATCTCTGCCTTTCAAACAAATAGATAAAAAGGCCTTTTAGAAAAAGTGACATGCTCCAATAGAGGCTATTCAGTGGAGAAGTAAGACCAACTATGGAAGATATTAATTGACTTTAAGAGATGTAAGTTAGTTTTAATTAAAGCCAGCACTCATTATTTAGCCCGCATCTGTGATTTTTCTCAAATGCAGACAGATTGTGCCATAACACAAAATGGGCCATGCTCTGGGAGTGCTGTAGGTATGATGAGTTGAGATTTCCTGTGCAAAAAGCAGTTTGGAACGACAGCTGTTCCAAGACACATATTTGATCTATACACTATAGACACTGTAAAGTAGGAACCACAGTAGATGAAATAGTTCCTAAGTTTCAACAGTTGAATTATAATGATTACATAAAATAAAATGCCTGCTGCAAACTTTTAAAATTATAACCAGAAAGGAGAATGTTCTCAGGTCCTTAGGAAGTGATTTACGGAAGTATTGTTTATGATTTTCTATAAGGAGAAGTGCATGGTGCATTTCCTGGGGAAAGTCACTTTGATTCTGCATTAGTTATGCTTTTTTAAAATTCATTGAAATCACTTATTATGAATTACAGCATCATTGTTTTCATATCAATAGTATACATTATATCAAAAGGGACTTAAGTGCTGTTTTTTAAAAAACCTTGGCTCCTCAGGTAGTGTATACTGATTACAATATGATTATTTTTAAAAGAAAATAAAGGGGGAAAGCTTGCTTGGTAAGTGCTGTGTATAAACAACCTGTCCTGAGGCAATGATTTTTTAGTGAAGCAGAAGCTGCTGGTGCTGGTTTTTGGTCATTACTGTGATTTGTAGGCCAGGTAGCTCTGCCTCCAGCCATGTATTGCCAGGCTTGCAGTTGATTCAGCAGACTAGTATCTGCAAGGTGCACAGCATTGTCTGGTAACATTCCACAGCTTGCCAGTAAGCTACTCCTGTCTTGTCTTGTTCATCACACTAGATCACTGCACCAGGGATTATTGGTGATCAAATGGAGCACTAGTTGAACACCACCGTGCTGAGCCAGAACTGGGACAAACGGAGTGTGACAGCTAAGCTCCGATAGTCTAGTGTAGCGCCTATGTCGTGGACAGGTCTACAACCTGACATAGAGCCATGACGAGCAACTTTAGCCTAGTTTAGCAAAGATGAGGGACTATGAAGTTTAAGGGCAAAATGTTAACAATGTCTGGTTTTGAAGTAAATTTTAGTTGTGTAACTTTGCATAGATCATACCCTTTATGCTCATGGTTTGTATTTTAGATCTGAGTATTCATCAATCAATCAATAAGATACTCTTAGGGAGCTATCCTTTTTTAAAAAAAAATAACTGGACTGTTGATGAACCATAGTTACTGCCAGCTTGGCATGACAGGGGGTGAACTTTTAAGAGTGCAATCCCTCAATCCACCAACCCTCATCTCTCCCTGTGCAGCCAACAGCACCCCTGCCAAAAACAGGAAGGAAATTTTCATAAAAACTAGCAGTGAGCCATGGTACATTACCACAAAGAAAAAGATTAGGCTTCAAAGTAGATGCTGTAACAAGTAACACATCCAAGAACTTCTGCTTTGGGCCAGCAAGGACACTTTCTGAGTAAACCTGAAAGCCACTTTGATAAAAATAAATCCATAAGTCATTCAGTCCTTTAAGGGAGTTCAGAAAGGAGTGATGGGCCTGGGCCTTGCTTCCTTGTTAACATGTTCAGAATATTTACCAGCAGAATGAAGAGTCCATATCACAAAGCAAAATCAACAACAGAAATCCCCTAATCAACCATGATATACTTGATCTGTCTATATTATGTATTATAAATAAATCTAGCATTTATGTATTTTGAACTAGAGCCAACTGGAAAATGAGAAAAATCGGTGTTTGCATCCCTGTTTAGTTGAGTAAAACTGGGGAAGAGAAAACTAAGGCCCCTCAAAATTGAACCAACTTCATTTAAGAAAATTTATCCACATTTTTCAGACTCACATCATGCTAACCAGAAACCAGACAAGTCCTTTTGCATAAAATGATATAATACTGGAAGCTTTGTGAGCTGAAAGAAATGCCGATTATCTGCATGATATTCTTTCTATCTTTCAAAAAAAGCTATTTATCTATTTAAATGGCAGAGTGACAGAGGGAGAGGGGCAGAGGCAGAGGGAGAAGAAAAATGAGGGAGAAGGGGAAGAGAACAGAAGCGGGGTGAGAAAGAGAATGAGTAAATAAATATATATGCTTCTATGTTCTGGTGCTTTCCCCAAATGGTCACAACACCTGCACCTGGGGTGGGTTGAAAGCAGGAGCCAGGAACTCCTTCAGGATCTCAATGTGGGTGATAGAGAGCCAAGTGTTTGAGCCTTCAGCCATTGCCTTCCCGGGATCATTAGCAGGTAGCTTGGTTGTAAGTAGAGTAGCCAGTAGTTGAACTGATGTTCTGATATAGGATGACGGCATCCGAAGCCATGGCTTAACCTGATGTACCATGGCACCTGCCCCTGCTTAGATCTTTGGAATCACTGATAAAGGTTTTTATTTGGTTATATCTATAAATCAAATCATTCTATTTTCATATTTTGTGGATAAACGAATTGGAAGAGAGATGAGAGATCCACAGGACAGAGGCATGTCCTCACCCCTGAAACTAGCAAATGGAAATTTTCTCTTTGGAGGAAAAATTCTGAGTTCTCAAAAGTTTACATGAACTATTATTGCCAAACATAAGTAAATGCTACAAAGAGTAAAATGTAAAAGAGGAAAAATATCAGATTTGTACCCCTAACTTAACATAATACAAATTTTAGATAGAGAATATAAAATGCCCATGAAATGCTGCAAAAAAATGTTTATCTAATAAAAAAATAAACATGACTCTATCCAGACTTACACAGATCTGAAAAAGAATCAAATATAACTTAAAATGAAATATATTAAATGAAACATTAGAGTAGCCATTACTGAAGCAGAAGAATTAGAAATTATAAAAAATATTTGAAGATAATTCCCTAAAAATTTTCCAAACTCATGAAAATTATGATTCCATAATTATTGGAGCTCTGTATGTCCCAAGTAGCATGAATTAGAACTCCACAATCAAAGGGTAGAACATAGTTGCAAAGTTCTATAAAACAGTGAGACAAGACAAAAACCTACCAAAGTTCTTTAAAATAGTGCGACAAGACAAAAACCTACAAAACAATGACAGTCTTTCAGTAGCAACAATAGAAACCAGAAGATAGGGCGATAAATACTTCAAAATGCCCAACAAAATATAACGGTTTACCTAGGATTAAGTGCTTAGAAAAAATTTCTGTTAACAATACAGGTTTAAAATTGTGAATAAAGAAAAACTGAGAGTTTACCACCAACAGTATTAACTAAATAAAAGGTTAAGTTGGACTTGCCCCAAATGGTGGAGTTAGAAATGTGCCAGGGGATTCCAATACAATTCCATCAAGGTTGCATCTACCAATGCTATCTCACTAGTCCAAGTGATCAATTTCAGTTCACAATTGATCATACTGATAGGTCTAAGAGTCAAAGGGATCACATAAACAAGACTAGTGTCTGCTAATACTGACTTATAGAATTAAAAACGGAGAGAACGTTCCATCATGTGAAGCGGGATACACAGCAGACTCAAAGAATGGCAGATGTCCTAAACAGCACTCTGGCCTCTGAATCAGTCCTTAAGGCATTCAGATATGGCTGAAGAGCCCATGAGAGTATTTTAGGCATGGAAAGCCAGGACACTCTGGAAAAAAAAAAAAAAAAAAAAACACAACAAACACCTAAATGAAAGATCTCTGTGAGTGAGATCCCAGTGGAAAGAACAGTCCATCAAAGAAGGAGGTACCTTTCACTGAAGGGAGGAGAAACTTCCACTTTGACTATGACCTTGTCTACATAAGAACAAAGTCGGTGAACTCAAAAGGCTTCCATAGCCTTGGCAACTCATGACAAGAGCCTAGGGAGATTACTGACGCCATTAACAAGAGTGTCAAATTGTTAAGTCAACAACAGTAGTCACTGTGTACTTACTTCTCATGTAGGATCTCTGTCCTTAATGTGTTGTTCAATGTGAATTCATGCTATAACTAATAAACAGTATTTTACACTTTATGTTCTGTGTGGGTGCAAACTGTTGAAATCTTTACTTAATGTATGCTAAATCGATCTTCTGTATATAAAGAGAATTGAAAATGGATCTTGATGTGAATGGAATGGGAGAGGGATTGGGAGATGCGAGAGTTGCGTGTGGGAGGGATGTTATAGGGGGGAAAAGACATTGTAATCCATAAACCGTACTTTGGAAATTTATATTTACTAAATAAAAGTTTTAATAAAAGTTTACAGAATATAATACAGAAAATAATAAGATGACCCCAGAAGGATAGTGAAAGATACAAAAATAAATATTGAGCAATATATTGGTAAATTGATGAAGCTAAGTGTGCATTACTGTACAAATTAATAATGACATTTTTGAAAATGTCCTTGTAAATAAACTATTAAGCCATTACTATTGTAGATCTGTTCTATATAGCTGACATGAAAAAGATTATCAGGAAAATTGTTTATAAAACAAACACTTTGAAAATTAGCATATTTGTCTTCAACAGTAATCCCTGACAACTTGAAAAACTAAATATAACACAAGTTTTTGGCTTAGCAGTTAAGTTACTGGTTAAGGTTCCAACTTCTTACTTTAGAGGACCTAGGTTTGATTCCTAAGGATGGCTCCTGACTCCAGCTTCCTGCTAATGCAGACCTAGTGAGGAAGAGTGAAGGACTCAAGTAGCTGAGTTCCTGGCACCCATAGAGAGGGCTTAAGCCCCCAGCCCAGCCCTGTTTGTTATGGGCATTTGGGGACTGAACCAGCAGGTGGACGATTGCTCTCTATCTGAGTCTCTCTCTGTCTCTTACCCTATTTTTATACCTCTTAAATACATAAATATTTTAAAAAGGAATAAATATAAAAGTAAACAGTATAAATCATATAGAAAAACATCTATATGTTTATCTTTATTACTTTAAATTAAAGAAAACTAAAATTATTTATATTATACTCAATGGCAATCAAATTAAAAACTTACAGTAAGTACATATAGAAACCAAAATTTAGGAAAAAATAATTGACATAAATGACTCATAAATGACTAGTAATCAAGCATATAAATTTACACAAATTAATATATATATGTACATATAGGTATGAGCAAACATATTAAGTGGATTTTAATAAATATTAGTAAATGCTTACCTAATAGGAAAATAAAGGTTCTTCTACATGTTAATAGGTTAATTAAAATTAGTTTCATATGTATTTAATTTTATGCTTTCCGATTGTGTACTTATGATAAGAACTTTTAAAGAAAAGAATGACAAGTACAAAATTCAAATATTAAGTGGAGACTGGACGAATACAAAGAAATGCAGCAATTCTGGAGTAAGAAAGGTGCTAGTAAATTTTTGTTTCTTAAATATTATGGTTGGTTTTTGGGTATTTGTTTAATTTTTCCATACCTCATAATTATTTTATGCGTATTATTTACATGATACCAAGTAATACATGAATAACATGTGATTAAAACATCCAATAGTTTATTACTTAAGATACATATATGAATTGTCATGCACTGCCACATTTCCTCATCATGTTTATTCATATAACATAGCTGCCAAATCTTCTACCACGATTTTAAGCTATGATATGGTCTCTGCTAATGAAGTATGAGAGAGGATCATTTATGAAGATTGGCAGAGATAGTAACTTGCAAAATAGTAACTGAAATCTATGAATCCTCTAAACAGTTATTATGGAAATAAGTGTTATGATTAATATTATGGTCAACTACATTTTAATAGAATCCCAGTTCTGTAACTTTTTAGCTTGTGTTTCTTAGGGAATGTTACTTATTTTCTTAAGGGTTGGTTTTCTCCTCTCTAAAATGGGGGTCATAACAGATCACACCTCATAGGATTACTGCTTGGACTAAAGAAATAATGCACATGAAGTCTGAGCATAGTCTCTGTCACACATTCATGCTCATTAGATATTAGAGATCATTATAATCATTCCATTTCTTTTTCCAGTTAACACTACTTGACAAGGTTGAAATGCTGATGTTACTCTAGGAGTCAACTGATAATGGTAAAGTGTCTAATAAGCCTGTTGCTTTGGTGATGATATGGCCAGGTACATTTAAAGGAAACATCTGGACAATCCTGAAAGACAGGTGGAAATGGCTTATTTTATTTCTAATATCAAAAATCCTGAAGCTGAATCACGTTTTCTAGGCTTTGATTCGTTGCTAGTTGTGAATGTAAGTGATTAACTGAATATTCCAGGGAAGAAAACCTGTGAAAAGAACAGAGAGAGAAAGGGAGGGACTATTCAACCTTACTTCTCTAAGTATTCATTATGCCATTTATCAAATGAGGGAGGTGCTTACAGTTCTGAGTTTTGGGGATGACAATCCATGCAAAATGTTTAACAATGTCATTGGTAAAAGCAAACTATATTCAGTTATTACCCTTACTGATATTGTTGTCATCATCATTGTAGTCATCATTATACTATTTTCTGTAGATGTCTACAGGAGTAAAAAACAGGCAGAATGGAATTTGTTATACAATAAAGAACTGTTGTATATACATGTATGGACATTAATTTAACATTTGAAAGAAAAAAGCCTAGAAGATATCAGAATATAGGCTCCAGAAAAACAAGTAGAGAAAGAGAGAAGAAGGAGGAGGAAGAGGAAAAAGGAAAAGGGAGAGAGATGGTGTTTATAAAGTAATTTGACTTGCATTCAGTTTTTTAAAAATTTTATTGTTATTTATATTCTAAGTTACTTTAATACCTAGAGAAATTTGGCTTTTTTAAAATTTATTTATTTGAGAGATAGAGTTACAGACAGTGAGAGGGAGAGACAGAGAGAAAGGTCTTCCTTCTGTTGGTTCACTCCCCAAATGGCCGCAAAGGTTGGAGCTACGTCAATCCAAAGCTAAGAGCCAGGTGTTTCCTCCTGGTCTCCCATGTGGGTGCAGGGGCCCAAACACTTGGGCCATCTTCCTCTGCTTTCTCAGGCCACGGCAGAGAGCTGGATTGGAAGAGGAGCAGCCATGACTAGAACCAGCTCCCATATGGGATGCCGGCACCGCAGGCAGAGAATTAACCCACTGTGCCATGGCGCCAGCCCCGCAAACAGTTTTTATATTCTCCTCTATCATTAAAAAAAGTCTACCAAGCGCAAAACATTGTTTGGTATACTGGCACATTCCATGAGGCATTCTTATACTTTCAATGTAGCACTGCAATTAGTTTGTGCAACAGAAAATAATATTTAATTTAATTTTTTTTTACAAAATCATTTGATCTTCACCTTGATAAAATTTACCCATTGCCAAATGCATGCAAGATCTATAATTAATGATCACAATTATTTAATCATATATCTCTTTATTTTCTTGGCATTTCACTTAGCATGGACAGTCATTAAAGAAATCATTATTACTCAACTATTTGGGGGAGAGATGAGAAATATATAGTGAGTTCTTCCATACATGTGCTACATATTTCACGTGAAACATTAACTATAGGATTAAAGAGGCAATATAAGTAGAAATCAAATGCTCAAAAACAACAACAAAATATTCTATTGTGCTGCGATATGACATAGAGAAACAGAAGTCCATTGAAAGAGGCACAAACGACAAAAACTGAAACAGTGAGCATCAAAACACAATGTCTAAAATAAATATGCATGAATCTATACTGTGTGCATGTATATGTACATAAACATCTGAATTTCATTTTCAAAATCACAAAACAGAGGAGAGTAAACAAATCTCCCATGCAGCATTGCCTGAATTTTATGAAGATACACCACCTTCATGGAGGTGGAACAAAAGTAGCCACTGCTTTAGTGCCATCTGTGCTTCTGGATTTCCTTTCAAATAATACAGTATGAAAATAGGGAAAAGAAGTAACTTTACCAAAGAGAAATCTGATAAACACACCTCAATCCAGAGTATTAACATCTAATAATGATAGGTATTCTTGATATTCAGGTAAAAAGAGCACTTTACCCTCTGAACCCCATAGTTAAATCATGAGAAAGATACCAGGCAAATTCCAGTTGAGGAACATATTGCAAACTACCTGACCAGTCATCAAAACTGTCAAGATGATTAAAACAAGGAAAGTCTAAGAAATTGTCACAGCCTGGAGGAGACTAAAGAGGCATGCTGACAATATAATGTGGGGTCCTGAATGGAATCTTGGAATACTAACAATGTTAGTAGGTCAACATTGATGGAATCTGAATAAACTACAGGCTTTACTTACTAAGTGTATATAAATACTCATTAGTTGTGAAGTATACAACACTTATGTCAGATAGTAATAATAGTGGAATTTACATGTGGATTTACAAGCTTGTCAATTTCTCTCTGAGTTTCTAACTATTCTAAAACACTTTATTTTAAAACGCAATGCAAACTATAAATATATGGTATGGTCATGAAATACTATATTCACTGGAAGAATACAGAACCTTTAATCTGCCAGTGTTGGCAAAAGTTCTATGGAGAAGATGAGGATGGAGCTCAACATTAGGATATGAAAATTCATCACAACAGAAAATTTCATATTAATAGGAAAACTCTTCAAAATTTTTCTTTAAGTCAAGAAATCCCATTTTTTTTTTCATGGTGGCATCTCCAATATAAGCAAGGAATACCAAGGTGTCACCATTCAACCCCAGTTGCGTATCAAGATACATTCATAATACCTTAATCAAAGGCAAGTGCCCCTACTGAACATTGCTGTAAGGTAAGTGCATTTTGCAATTTTAAATTCAAGTGATTACTATGAACAGAGAATAACTGAGCAATTTGGACCACATCAAAAAGAATGACCAAAGCAAAAAGGACTCTAAAATTTGTATCTCTCTTGACTGAAACTTAAGTCCAAAAAATTTAGCAACAGTAGCATTTATTTTGTTTATGGATAGCATCTCACTAAAATATTCCTTATCCAACTACCAAATGGGATTTTGGACAAAGAGAATACAATGATAATGAAAGGATTAGTTTTCTACAAATTGATGCTCCATTGTCCTTAGCAGGGTGTTGCAGTAAGGGCATAGGGAGATGTGGGAATGTATAAAATGTTTCTGTTTTTTTCAATCCTTAAAATAATTTAGTTTATTCATTTTCTATTTGAAAGGCAGAGAGAGAGAGAGAGAGATCTTCTATTGACTAGTTCATTCCCCAGATGTCCACAGCAGCAAGCCAAAATCAAGAGCCCAGAATTCAATCTGGCAATCCCACATGGGTGATAAGGACTCAAGTATTTGAGTTATTACCTGCTGCTTCCCAGGGTGTACATTAGCAGGAAGCTGGAATTGGAAACTAGAGTTGATACTCAAATTCAGGCACTTTAATATGGATGCAGTTGTTTCAAGCACTGTCCTAACTGCTGAGCCCAATGCCTACCTCACACAAAACTTTCCTGTTTTGTAATCAGTTTCAATCAGACTGTGTTCACTGAAATGACAGTATGCTAGAATATGTTCTGATAAAATGATTACCATTTTGTATATTCCCATGGGCTATCCAGAATCACTTGTCTTTAAATCTCCCTCCCTCCCTCCCTCTCTCCCTCCCTCCCTCCCTCCCTCCGTGTGTGTGTGTGTGTGTGTGTAAAACATAGGTATATGTAAGTAGTTTGGAATCTATGTGGGTAGAACAAATGATATGTTGTCTTTTTATAAAATTGCACGTGGCTGTACATAGTTTAGTGATTTGGGAGCTAAGGATTAAGAAAGACAGCATTTCTCTTTATTTTCTGGTGATGATGCAGCTGTTGCCATTGCCCTGCCAGGGTTTGTTCCTGGAGGGAGCTTCTGGTATCCTAAATGCCAGCTGGTGACATTCCATTATTAAGTGAGATGAAAACAAAATTACCTATCCTGGCTGCTGTTGCCACAGTGACTGTTGTACCTACCATTTCCATCTCCTACTTATTATGTGGTGTGTAGGTTTTTCTGGAGTCCAAATTTAGTCATCATGGTGGCATATTCCATATTTCAAACAGATGCTCCAATTGTCATGAAGCTTTTCATCATTCACAAGGTGAATGATCTTTGTTATACTATTAACCTTACTTCCAGAGAAGAAATATTTTAGGCTCAAAAACATAATCATCAAAGTATCAGTTAAATTTCAATACTGTCAATTTCCATTTAGTCTAGGGTCTTACAAAGGTGCAGAATCATGAATGTGATATAAGTAGCTTTTTAAAAAATATTTCTTTGAAAGGAGGAGTGACAGGGAAGAAGGGGGAAGGGAGAGACCTAAACAGGAGACAGAGAGAGAGAGAGAGAGAGAGAGAGCAAGCAAGAGAGAGAGAGAGAGAGATCTTGTATCTGCTGACTCCTTAAATGCTCGCACTGCCATGCTGGGCCAATCTGAAGAGAGGAACTCTAGGTTTCCCACATGGGTAGCAGGGGCCCAAGTACTTGGCAATCTTCCACTGCCCTTCAGTAAAGCTCTCAGCAGACACCTGGATTGGAAGCAGGGTGACTGGAACTGGTGGTAGCACTTGATGTTGGATACTGGTATCACAAACAGCAGCTTAACCCACCATGCCACAGTGCCATTCCCTGATATAAATAGCATTGGCTAACCTAAACGTAAAGAAACAACTTGGAACTTTCAAATTTTATGGGCTGTTATTTTTTGTCAACAGTGTTCTTTGCATTTACCATCTGCAAAAATATGACTAGAACAGAAAAAGGAAAAAATAATAAAGGATTTCCCAGTGTATTATGAAAGGCAAACTGCCAACAAGAAAAACCATAAATTCATAGCAGTTAGATTAAGAACTCTTGAAAACTGAACATTTATAAACAGATGTAAATGATAAAATAACTTTTCTGTAGCTGTTCCTTGAAAGGTCTTTCTCATCTTACTGAGAAAATATTAATGATTTTGAAGAGTAAGAAGCTATTTATAATTCTGTTATGATAATCTGAAAACACAATATCATGTGGGAAGAAATTTACATCAAATATAATAAACTGGATAGTGATGGATTTATAGAAACCTAAATTTTGCTTCATGGAGCATATTTCCTTAGTGAAAAAAAAAATTGGGGAGGATATGGTGTCCCTCTCTGAGCCATTATTACTGTGCTGGTACTGCTGTTCAGTCACTGGAGTTTCTTCTCTATTTGCCCGAAGAGTTCCTAATAGTTTATAGATGGCACCTGCTATGAATATGTAGGGTTGAAAACAAAGGTAGGCCTAGAGAAGGCACATGGCATCTGAACTGTAAATCCCTGGGGATAAAGTGCTTAAAGTAGGGCACGGGGATATTTAAAACTTTGGGAACATTGATATTTTAAAAAATACGATTTTTCATGTTCTCCGTAAGTTCAGAGCTCAAAAATCAGGCATCTAAGATAAAAGAATGCACCTTACTCCAGCTGTGCTAGCCTAGATGATGTCCACTAGCCCTAGGAATTGGAAAGGAGCTTGTAAATATTGACTTGCTCTATGGTTAGTTCCTGAAGACAGAACCTTGATCTGCACAGGAAGTCAAATGAAAAATTCATGTGCCCTATCCACTGGCAAATATACAGTGTGAAGATCTCTCTTCAAGAAAGAATAAAGAATTGAAAAAGTAAACAATATGTGAGTCCTGGAGGAAAAGAACTCTGAAATATGAGAAAGATAAAATAAATCTGGATTATCAGAAGAGAAAAGAAAGAAAATACCGACTATGAAAACTAAGACTTTTTTTAGGCTTTTCTTATTATTTACTCTTTCATTTAGGGCTTTAAAATCTTCCAAGGAGAAAGGTTGAGATATTGAGCCTTTTATGAATATCTTTCATGCTGACATAATGGAAGGTATATGTGTAAAATAGAGTATCTAATCCCAATTTAGACTTTAAAAATAAACCTTAATGCAAAGAAAGGCAGCTCAGGAAATAAAATTACTGTAGGTAATAGGCATATGTATGAGTATGCATTCATATACCCCTTACAATTAAGTGTCTTTAGCACAGAGAAGCATTTAGGGTTTCTTAACCTAAAAAAATAGATTTTTAATAAATTTTTTTGCAATTACAATAGAATGCCAAAATTTGTAATATGTGCAAAAGGGGAGAAACTACTGAGAAAGAAACAGAATAGGAGGTGCAGACTAAATGAAACAACAAGATGTGTTTAATATGCTAATATGATGAAAATGGAGTTTGCCAACAAATGGCAAGACTGTTAGAAACCAAGCTAATCATAATACAATGGTAGTAAAGATAGTTCTGTTAGCAAAGAAAACTGATTTACTACTGTGACTACTCTGAAAATAAACAGGACAGAGCCTCCCAAAATTCATCAAAGTGGGACAAGTAAATGAAAATGAGGACAGAAAAAAAAACCAGAAATACAACCCAAGACCAAAAGACAAATGGAACCTGACAATTAAACAGTCATCAAACACTAAAATGGATAAACTTCTAAGTTTAAAAAAAGCGCTAAATGTGTAGCTCATATGGCATTTGCAATAATAAATTACTAAAGTTCTATAATTTGACAGGTGATAGTTTTTACATTTATAAAGAAAATGTTATAAGCATTTCATTTAAAATTTAAAGACTAGTTGACTTTGACATTTTAGATGCACTAAATGCTAAATTATGATTCAACAATGTTCTGGTTTTAAAGGATATTACAGCCAAAGGAATCTAAGTCAAGAAAGTTTATATTAATATCTTAATGTGAGAAATGAATGCCATTGTGAAATGTTGTGATAATTCACAAATGTTGAGAATTTTGTTGTTAAAGGTATTTCCTTTTATGGCCAATCAATCATAAAACATAATTTAGTATTTTTTTTAAAGATTTATCTATTTATTTGAAAAGTCAGAGGCCGGTGCTGTGGATCACTTGGCTAATCCTCCACCTGCGGCGCTGGCACCCTGGGTTCTAGAACCTGTTGCTCTTCTTCCAGTCCAGCTCTCTGCTGTGGCTCTGGAGGGCAGCGGAGGATGGCCCAAGTGCTTGGGTCCCTGCACCCACATGGGAGTCAAGGAGGAAGCACCCAGCTCCTGGCTTCGGATCAGCGCAGCGCCGGCCGTAGCCGCCATTAGCGAGGTGAACCAATGGAAAGGAAGACCTTTCTCTCTGTCTCTCTCTCTCGCTGTCTATAACTCTCTCTCTGTCTCTCTCTCTCTCTCACTTTCTAATTCTGCCTGTCAAAAAAAAAAAAAAAAGAAAGAAAGAAAGAAAAAGAAAAAGAAAAAGAAAAGTCAGAGTCACACAGAGAGAGAAGGAGAGGCAGAGAGAGACAAAGTTCTTCCATCTACTGGGTCACTTCCAATTGGCCGCAATGGCCAGAGCTGCGCTGTCCAAAACCAGGAGTCAGGAGTTTTCTCTGGGTCTTCAGGGGCCCAAGGACTCGAGCCATCTTCTACTGCTTTCCCAGGCAATAGCAGAGAGCTGGATTGGAAGAGGAGCAGCTGAGTCTCAAACTGGTGCCCATAGGGGATGTCAGCACTAGAGGCAGTGGCTTTATCCGCTGTAACACAGCTCCGGTACCCATAATTTAATATTGCTGAGGGTCGGCCCGCGCCGCGGCTCACTAGTCTAATCCTCCACCTTGCGGCGCCGGCACACCAGGTTCTAGTCCCAGTCGGGACGCCGGATTCTGTCCCGGTTGCCCCTCTTCCAGGCCAGCTCTCTGCTGTGGCCCAGGGAGTGCAGTGGAGGAGGGCCCAGGTGCTTGGGCCCTGCACCCCATGGAAGACCTGACTCCTGCCATTGGATCAGTGCGGTGCACCAGCCGCAGCACGCTGGCCGCGGCGGCTATTGGAGGGTGAATCAATGGCAAAGGAAGACCTTTCTCTCTGTCTCTCTCTCTCTCACTGTCCACTCTGCCTGTCCAAAAAATATATATATATATTGCTGAGGGAAGAATAATGTCAAAAATGTTGAAAGCAAATATAGCTAATGTAAATCATAACAACTTAATAGTTTTACTATAAATGATATTATATAAGTAGAGTCAGAGAGAGGAAATTAAGTTAATGCTTCTCATTTTGAAAAGAGTAAAGACTAAAATGTTGCCATGCCATTCTTTATTAATTTAAATGTAAGTGCATTTTCTTTTGAAAAATAGGTAGTTTTATAAAAAATGCAAATAAATAACAGATCTATATATAACTATATATAGTATTATGAAAAATTAAGACGAATATATATTAAAGAGGACAGAAAAAGAACCAATATGAAATTTTAAAGCACACATCATATGACAAAATAAGATCAGGCACATCAGCTGTTATAATGAGCATAATTACTTTATTGCAATTCAAGGACTCGATAAAATTTTTCTATGTATTCTTTATAGCTCCAGGTACATAAGAAACAATACAGTACACCAGAAACAAAACAGAATATATATAAAATAACCTTCAAAATATGTTACAGCAAAAGCATAGTAGAAATCATTGATTGTAGTATTAAGAAAAAAATACAGACATTTTGACATTTATTCATTGAGTGTTTATTATGGGCTATGTATTCATTGAGATGCTAGACATACAGCAATAAATAGCATAGACCTAGTTCAACTGTTGTGAAGCTTAATGAAGGGACATAAGCATTTAACAAATTTTTGTACAAAGTTATTTAGAGTTAAAATGAAGACAATAAAAATGTCAATTATGTAAGCACATCTCAGGCAATAGGGTTTGTACAACATCTTGGCAAAAGAAGTGAATTTTAAGCTAAATACCTAAAAAGTGGAAATTTTCATACATAGATGCTAGTATTGTGCATATGAGTACTTGGTTGGTGGAAAAGAGCACCACTCCAGGCAGAGGAAATAAGAGTGAAGGCCCCAGGAAAGGAAAGAGCTGTTAATTTGATACAGGTAATAATTTCAGTCAATAATAGAAATATAAAAATTACAGACATTTGTGTACCAACAGTAAAATAGGGCAAATACTAATGGAATATCAAGAAGTGGAAAAAGCAGAAATAGTCAACTGTGCTGTACATCACTTGATCTTTTAAAACTCTAGGAGTCAAAATATTAGGAAATTTATTACATAACATAGCTCATAAATACATACATAAAAATTGATTCCTAACCAAATGCTGGAAAGTCAATTAATTATATTTAGTTTCTTTAATTTTAAAGGGTTTAGTGAAATATAAATCTTGGTGGAACTTTTCTAATTTCATTAATTTATTTTTGTGTATGTGTGTTTTTTATTTTTTTGAAGGTTTTTATTTAATGAATACAAATTTCATTATGTACAACTTGTAGGGATAAAGTGTTCCTTTCACCCTGATTTGAAACAAATACTATCCTATTTAATAAAGAAACATTTGGTGCATTTCCATTAAAGAAGAAAAATGATATAAGTTCTCATAATGCAATTTGATTTTGAAATTCACCAGATCAGGAAGACAATTAAAATGAAAAAAAAAAATACAGGATAGAGTATAATTTAGATGTAAAAATTTAACATTATTTAAGAATATTATGAGTTTATTTTCCTGAAAACACTGAAAGTACTGTCAGAATAAAGATAAAAATTTTGAAAAGGTAAGGATTATAAATAAAAAGGCCTTCAGGTAGGCATTGCACAAGAAAAATATATAGCTCTTAGGAATACTCTCTAAAAACAAAATGAAACAAAACAGTGAAAACAACTGATATTATTTGAAAAGAATATTCAATATTTTATTGCACTCAGTGACTATAAATATTAGAAATATCATGGACATTTAACTTATGTTTGTTGGAAGTAAGAATTATTAAATGAATGAATGAGTGAGCTTTTCGAAGCAAGGACCAACTGCATCTTATATCTGTATCTTATATCCTTACTAAGCTAGTGTAGTTCCTTAAGCACAGAAGGTCCTCAACTTAAGTTTATTGAATTAGTCTACTACAGTTCCCTTTTTTAGTTCCCTGAATACTCTTTTCCATCACTCTCTTTTCTTGGTAGTTTCTCTGTGTCTCCAAAACTTTTATGTACTGCAATATCCTTAGGGTCAAAATACCTCTGTCTGCAATGGTGACACATGTGGCTCTGGGATCTGGCATCCTGTCTGGAGTTTCACTTCTATCATTTACTAGCTGAGTGACACTGGACAATGATTTCAACTATTCTGAGCTTCGGTTCCTCATGGATAGAGTAAATTACCAGAATTGTAGAACAATATCTAACTTAAAGAATATTTTAAGAACTACATGAAATTATATATATATATATATATATTAGTGTATAATATTTGGCAGGTAGTGAATACTCAATAAATCAGAACTATCATAATCATCATCATCCCTCCAATCTATATTCTTTAACGAGTTGGGATGGTATTTCAGCCATAAATTGATAAAATAATGCCAATTTTCTTAATATTAATTTTGGTCCTGTATGAGTATCATCTGTGGAGAAATAGAAGGGTGACTTACTTTACCTGAATCTAAACTAAGCTCAGCACTCAGGTTTTTTCATTCAAGAACATTAACTACCTGATATGGTACCTGACACACAGTAGGTAAGGAATGAATATGTGTTTAATGAAGAACAGTTAATGAATAAGAAAAACAACTATTATTTAATAAACATGATGCTAGGCACTGGATACAAGAATGAATATTCTACCTATTAAGTGATAATAACTGACACTTATTGAGGTTTCAGTATAAGCTAAGGCCTCAAACTAATCTTCAATCCTGATTAAACTAAGGCCTCTCTTGTATAAATTTTTAATTGATTCCCCTCTAATAGCAATTGCAAGGTAGATTTTGTTCTTATTAAAAATGTTAGAAAACAGATATATCAAAAAGGTAACAAGTGTAAGACACAGAATTCAAATGTATGCCTTTCTGATTCTAGAAATAAAGCTGTTAAATTTTGCAAAAATGATCTCTTTCTAAAATGGCATAAGCAATATTGAACAGGCTTTGACTGTTTTAGTAGAACATTATCTATTAAATGTTTCTATCCCTGATAATTTCAGTGAGTCAGACCAGGGATCAAGTCTTGTATTTTCAAGTAGCTCACAAGACAAGGTGATTTTTTGCTGTTTTGTTTATTTGTTTGATTGCTTTCATGTTTTCTTTACATTTTTAAGTGGAATAAAAAACTCAAGAGGATAATATTGAATAATGTGAAAAGTTTATGACTGTTTATAAAATTCCCTCAATTCTGCTTTTTGGCCTACAAAACCTTGACTATTTATTATCTGGCCCTTTACAGAAAGTCTTTTCCTCTCCTGACTATATACTATACGGGATACGCTTCATCAGAGTGGCTAGTCCATATGCCATAGCCTGTTTACAGAAAAATGTATGCTTTAGCAAAAAGATATATCAGCTCTACAAATTTCTGTTTTCTTGTAATTCCGTGCAGACCAGCTAGTGCAATTACTAAGCAGAAGCAAAAATCAAAAACACTACAAATATGTTAGACTACTGCTAGGTATAAAAAAAACTTTCATTCTCTGAAGAATTTCTTCATATAATGATAGAAATTTCCACAATAAACTAACCTGATTTATGCCACTGTTTTAAAGGTGCTTTTTGACTTTGAAATATGCTTGAAGTGAGCACAATTTGATGTGTAAAAATTGCCTTTCAATTAGAAAAAAAAAAAAAAACATTGCTACTTCTTTGAGAGGTGAGAGTTAGAGACTCTATCTGCACACCTATCCACTGGTTCATTCCACAAGCACTTGCAAAAGCTGAGGCTGAAGCTGGAAGCTGAGAATTCAATCTAGGATTCCCACGTCAGAGGCAGAAACCTGATTACTTGAGCCATCACCTGCTGCCTCCCATGGTCTACATCATCAGGAAGCTGGAATCAGAAGCTAGAGGGGGGAATTGATCACACATACTCTGATATTGGATGCAACCATCTTAACTGCTAGACCAAATGCCCACTCCACAATGGCCTTTTAAAATGTTCATCATTAGCCAGCGCCACGGCTCAATGGGCTAATCCTCCACCTAGCGGCGCCGGCACACCGGGTTCTAGTCCCGGTCGGGGCGCCAGATTCTGTCCCAGTTGCCCCTCTTCCAGGCCAGCTCTCTGCTATGGCCCGGGAGTGCAGTGGAGGATGGCCCAAGTCCTTGGGACCTGCACCCCATGGGAGATCAGGAGAAGCACCTGGCTCCTGCCATTGGATCAGCGCGGTGCGCCGGCCGCAATGTGCCAGCTGTGGCGGCCATTGGAGGGTGAACCAACAGCAAAAGGAAGACCTTTCTCTCTGTCTCTCTCTCTCACTGTCCACTCTGCCTGTCAAAAAAAAAAAAAAAATGTTCGTTTTACATTTAATCATCCAACAGCTGAACATTGAATAATGAGGAAGCACGACCAGTGGCCTGATTTCTGATCTGAAATAACTTTTTTTTCTTTTTCCTACCTTGTCATACTGCATGATATGTGAATTGATGCACAAAATAAACTAAATCCTCATTAAAATATGAATATTATTATAAGACTACTACTAGTTTGGCCCAAATGAAGATTAAAAATTAAAAGTCCCTTGAGAGTGGAATGATAGACAATGTGCAACTGGTTCAACGGAAAAGGAAAGAAACTTGCTGTAAGGCAAAACATGAGTTTTTTGTCAAAATACAACATAGGTTGGAAATTTATCTGTAGTCAGCTGAGTTATAAAATAAAACAATTTCCTAAGTTTTTTTTTAATTAAACAGTTTGTAAATTATTATTCAGATAGAATTGTTAAGGATATAGCTTGTAAAAGAAAAAAAAAAACCTCAATTTCTCTGGTATTCAGTTTAACTATACAACAGCAAATGAGCTAAGGGAATCAAGAAAGCAAACAATTTAGATCTTAACACATTTGATTAGGGGGCCAGGACTATTCCATGTGCTCAGCAATACACACAGCAGTTGAAAACAGATTTGGCGGAGCAAAACAATTGTGCATACATATTAGTTAATTATGGAAAATAGTGATATAACCAAAGTAAAAAACAAGAGACGATAGCAGAGATTCTCGTGCAATTTGGGACTGGGTTTGACTTGGAAAATTTATTGTTTTACTAAAACATACCGTGCTCAGATTGAAAAGAATAATTTTATGGTCAAAGAGATTGTCTTAAGTTATATTTTTCATTATACATGTTGCATAGAAATAGTTATGTGATCTAGAAGAGCTGCTTTAAGCATTTGCTAGTGTATGGAAATTCGCTTAGAGGACTGGGACACACTTCTCAATATCTTTCATATGTGGAGCATATATAACTTGTTTTACATTACTTCTGTTTCATCAAAAGAGTAAGATAAGGAGGAAGAGGGCAGGAGGTTATTTCAAAAGAGAGTAGTTACACATTTATTGTCTAGAAAATTGAGAGAGGATAAACTGTGTGAACATACTGGGATTGCTAGGCAGGCCTGCCTGGAGTTACATGGTTATGAATTCAGAACAAAACTAGTCATTGTGGTTGATGTCTTTCTCCACCTTGCAAAACTTAAGGTTTATAGGCAGATAGTCCAATGTAACTAACATTGAAGTTGTGACAGAGGAATAAGAATGAGGCAGGAGCATTGAGTCCCGGTTTGGACACAGACATAATTACATAATGAAGTGTTACATAAAATAGTTCAAGGAGATAATTAAGCCTGAAACCTTGAGTGAAAATAAAAAAACTCATGAGTAAGAGGAACAGATGTACTAAGTGACTGAGTGTATTTCATAAGTGACACCTTCCCTCATCTCTATAGAATTAGAATTCTTGAAATTGTCTGTTTATGGTTTATTATATGTGTTATATTTTTTTATTTCCAATGTTCACCTTTACAGTTTCCCAAGACTGTAAGTGAATAAAGACTCTTTTGAATCTGGAAAAATAATTTGAATGTAAAAGCAGGCAAGCAAGGGTTACATATGTAATTTCTCATGAAGAATGTAGAAATTTTGTCAAATGTGTAGAACCACTGCCATGGTTCATAAACTATTTTCACACTAGATGAATTATTTTACCATACTTTACCATATAGATGTTCACTGTTGAATAACTTCTTTCTTTCTAAAGATTTATTTATTTACATATTTGAAAGGCAGAGTTACAGAAAGACAATGGCAGAGAGAGAGAGAGAGAGAGAAAGACAGTGGCAGAGAGAGAGAGAAAGAGAGACAGTTACAGAGAGAGAGAAAGAGGTCTTCCATCCGATGGTTCACTCCCCAATTGGCTGCAACGGCCGGAGATGCGCTGGTCCGAAACCAGGAGCCAGGAACTTCTTCCAAGTCTCCCATGCGGGTTCAGGGGCCCAAGGACTTGGGGGCCGTCTTCTGCTTTCCCAGGCCATAGCAGAGAATTGAATCAGAAGTGGAGCAGCCGGGACTCGAACCGGCACCCATGTGGGATGACGACACTGCAGGCAGCGGCTTTATCTGCTATGCCACAGCACCAGCCCCTGAATAGCTTCTTGTAACACATTAAATTTCAAAGGAAAGACCTGAGATCTAAGATCTAAAACCTTTTTATCACAGTCTGTGGATAATTTATGTTTTTATAAAAGCAATTACAATTACTCTTTCACATATCGGGAAGCTAAATGTGGTTCTTTCAAGGCAAATATGAATTGGTTTTCTGTGATTTCCTCTGTAAGCAGTGGGCCTCAGGCTGGGTCGTTTGTGTCTGGTGATATCTGAAGCAAGAATGGCAGCTGCAGCAGGAGATGCTTATCTGAGCGTTACATTTAACCAAAGTTGCATCGCAACTTGTCATTATCTCATGTATTTTTACTTTACCATGTTGCCTTAAGTTCTCAACTTTGTGAAGTATGTGAGACTGTACTTTTAGGTTTATCTATAATTAGCTCAACTGTCATTCTCCAGAAACAACTTTTATGAAATAACTAGCATTTTCAAAAGGTAGCAAAATGTCCCATTCACAGATGACTCGTAACAAGTACTGAAAAGAATTGTAAGAGTAGCTTTGATAGCTCTAGATTAAAAAAAAAAAAATCCAGAATCCAAAACTGAATTGGTCAACAACTTTCTGGTTGTGATTTTTTCTTATTAACTTCAGTCAATGTTAATATTCTGATCAATAAATGGGGACAATAAGCCTTGTCATAACTGCTTTCACATTGACTACAGATTCAGGGGTTCACAGATGCTAAGAAAATAGCACAAGGCCTCATGATTTTATGACTTTAAGGAATGTATTACTTAGCAATCAATTTTTTATTTTAAGAATCTGTTTTATAGGATATGTCATGCAGCCTTCACATACAAACAAATGACTGTATGTTGGAAAATGCTAATGTGATTATTTCTCAAAATGAATGTAAGAATTTCTATCTGTTGACAAGTGTTTTCATACTCATGTATCCCATCTGTCAGAAGCTGACCTTTAAGAAGATATCCTTACTGAGTATTACCTCTAAATTCCTAAAAATCAACTTAATCTAACTTGCAAATTATGAATTATTTTTGTCCTAATATATTTTTCAAAACCTTAGGATCAATAACCTTTACTGTGATTTGCCAGCTGACTACTTATAATTCTGAGCCTACAGCTATTTTTTATTTTCAAATAAATTTAGTAATATTTAAGAGATAAATTTGTCTCTATTTACAGGATGTCTAATATAGAGTAGGTATGCTAATAGCAAATTTAATTACTTTCATTCATTTCCTTTTATTTCCCACCACCTTCCTGTAAAAAATATTTTAGAATCTCAAAAATAGTTCCCAAGTGAATTCTGACCCATGTTTTTCTTATAAGATATTTTTATGGGACACAAAAATTCTGGCAATGACCTGAATAACCCTACTGATAATAGCAAGAGCAACAAATACGACTGATGAAAGACTTGAATATGTAATCACTTGAAAGTAATGCAGCAAATAGCAAGCAAATATTAAACAACTTGTCACTCATTTTTATAGAAATCATAGATTGTACAGCTGTGAGAATGTACACAGAGTGTACCCAGCTCAGTTCCTTGGTCTTATGTATGATAAATCTGCTAAATAATCCACTGAAATGTTAGTAATTGAAAATACATAAACCTCAAGTCCCTAACACCTAGTCTAGTATGGTACACCTTTTTCACTAGCTTTACTTTTTCTAAAAAGTGAAAATCCTATTTTTAAGAAAAATATTTAAAATTTGTGATAAATTAGGTCAGTATTCAACAGAATGCCTTGACAGTTGAAAAATCACTAGCACCAGTTACAGAATTAATGTAATCATGTACAACTCATGATGATCACTGCATTCCAATCTCTTCTTCCAAACACACAACTACTATACAACGAATATCGCCATGTGTTGATAATAGATTTAAGACCAGCAAATGCGAGTTCAGGATACATTTGAACCATTGCACTTTATTCCTCGTTGTGTATTTGTTCTCTTGCCTTGGTGTTTTTCCTTCACTTTTCACCAGTAACCAAGCCAGTCTGTTTTGTATTTAGCATGCATGAATCCTAAGATCAGCACCTCACCACTTGTGCAACTTCCTTCTTGCCTGTTTCTCATGCTCTTTTCCTCTACAGTACTTTAAAATGATTATTCCATGAAAACTCTTGGAATGCTTTTCAAATATTCCCAATAGTTGTATGTGCACATATAATGCAAATGTATTTATTTAAGGGATTTAGGACAGGTGAAAAATCTTAAGTATTTTGTACAGTTACTTAGTCTATTATACGAAGTAGTGTTATCTTTAAGAAATCTGTGGGAGAAATTCCTCTTAAACCTTAGTATCAGGTAAGGTTTTGCCTTTCACTGTTCCTAGAAAGTTTTGATCTTATAGTAACTATAAACTTGATATGGTGGATATTACTATCTCTGTTTTGGTTTTTCTTAACTTTAGAGTCAAATTTATGGCCAATTTCCAATAATTTCCGGAAGTATGTGACATATAGTCATCAGTTCTTAATTTACCCTACAGGTTTTATTCCTACCCATTTTACATTTACCTAAGAAAAATTCTTCAACTACGACTTTTATGTTTTTGTATTATATCCCTATCTATTTCAAGCTGACAGACTGATTTAAATCCTTGCGGAATAAGTCAGAGAAGAAAAGTATAATGGAGGAAGGCATGATGAGAGTAGTCAGGCTTGAGAGATGGGGTGGGGGGTGGGGGGAGAATGCATACACATATGCTGGTAAGTCCCATTTAGGGAAACAGTGGGAGGCACTACCTGGAAAATGTACATGGTTTGTGTTGATCACTCATAAGCTGTGGCAAGCTACCATGTTGGTGTGAGTCCATGTAGCTATTTGATGGCCAGAGGCTCTGAGCTATGTACAGAGGGTCCAAGTTCATAGGATACATTTGCATATTTTATCCTTCTTTTATGGTTTTTCTATATCACCAGCATCTACCATAGTATTCAATGTGCAGTGTGCATTGAGTAAATATTTTTAAAAATAAAGTGACAATGTGATTTGACTGATACCAGTATGCTGTCAATATGCAGTAAATCAGATTCTGATTCTGCGTTGTTCCTCTCCTCTCAATGCCAGGCACATCGCTTACTGTACTTCTTTTTTACTTGGCATGAATCTTCTAGGATGAAAATGGGCAAGAATTCCATCAGCTGAACTCTGCATGAGATTTGAAACTCAAAGACAAGGGTTCACATAAAGATAAAATGTAGAGTTCTTTGTTTATTTTTCTCAAATTTTCTCCTCCAGTCTATTAATTCGCTATTTGTCCTTATGCTTTTTAGTAAGTGTAGGTGTTTACTGGCACTTATGATTCAAATTTGAGTTTTATAGTACTTATTTTACTTATTTTACTCCTATTTTACCTTGAAGAACAAAGATATGACATATGAACACATTTTTGATCTTGTGTGAATTTCAATTAAAACAATCAAAGTTTATAGCCATAAAATTTCTTGCTTTTTAAATTTCTCCCTCTGTTATATAGAAGGTATAATCTGTTAAAATAATATGTCAAGCACTCAAGTTCATGGACATCCACTGTAAGATTTCTAAGTTCCTGAATAAGTACCTCCAAAAATATAATAGCTTTCTGCTTGCAATGAGACAAATAACCAGCTTTATTTTCATATTTTCACTTAGATTTTTTATTCTTGCCACCATCCCCACGGCAACCAGGAGTTTTTAAGTAAATTATTCTGCTTTAAATCAACCATAATCTTGCTTGGCACAAGAACCACTTTTACATTTTATATAATACTTTTTCATTTTTTTAACTAGGAGGAAGGCATTAAGTAAGAAACATACACTCTCCATGAAATTCTTTTTAGTATTTCTCTTGATGATTTTATGTAAGAAAAAACTATCACAATTTTAAAAATCCACTTATCTTTGTACTTCTGCTTTAGTTCCAAGAAAATAATGACACAGAAATAATTCTGCAAGTAAATGTTGAGTTGTGCTTGCATTAACAGTTGATGCAACATAAAGCAATTACAGTTAAGTGTCATCTTTTAGGTCATGGTTTTTGGTCAAAACATAATTTAGGTCATAATTATTTTACAAATGTCTTTTCTTTTTTGTGTGTGTCTAGTTTCTAGGTCGTACACTCACAATTCCTTAGAAATAAGCATTAATGTAAGACTTTTTCTGTTAAAATATTCTTTTAATTCAATAGGTTGATTTAAAGTGTTGTAATAGGCATGTGTAAACTTGTAGAGGTTATATGAAAGTACATATGTACTTTTAAGAAAGCATTTCAGAAACTGAATTAAAATAGATTAATAACCGTGGAGCTTTCAGAGTTCATACATTCAATGAGGATGAAAAGGGGGAAGTAAAAACCATAAAATCTATGAAGAGATATTAAAGCCATAGCACAACCACTGCTTTACTGTGTGATTCTTGTGTTGTATTCTGGGGGTAAAGTCAAAGGGAGTCATATTTGAAACTTGACCATGCTTCGTTTTCATATTGATATCAGTTCTTGGAGATAAACAGTCTGTATTATTAAAAATCAATGCATATGAGTTTAAAGACATGCCCTATGTATTTGAGACATGAAAGTGTCTATGTTGTATTATGTCATTCAAATGAAGGAACTACGATTAGAGGAATAATCTTGGTGGTGAGTCCATACTCTATACTCATCCTGAATATTTTCTTGGTTAGTTTTTCATTTTTCATATTGATAATGTTATATTTGAGGTTCTACCTTGTATTGCTATGAGTCATGCTATTTTAGTGTGAAGTAATTAGGAATCCTTTTAAGAATCTCTTTTACAGTATGTATAGGGTACGTGGAATGTCAGGCTATTTCCAGGAATCATTTCTCACCATGGAAACATGTTTTTTAAGACCTATAATTCTGGGAAAATATTATTCACAAAAAAATCGAACTGCTTCCATTTGTAAGAAAGTTTTCTAAAATTTGCATCATTGTTCAAATTGCTCCCAAGAAAGAGGAGTGGTGGTATATGTACTGATATGAATAGATTAATAAGCAATAATACAAGTACACATAGAATTACACATAATTTCCTTTTTGGCCACTATCCTTTTAAAAAATTCTTTCCAAATTGCAAAAATGCAACATAATATGGGAGAGGCAATTGAACTCCAGTGCTGTAATCCTTCATACATATAAGTAAGTAGTTTGAGAGCTGTAGTACTCCCAGACTAATAAAAACGGATGAGTATAATTAATTTGTAGAGTGCATTCTAGGCTTCCATAAAATGCAAGTAACATGACTTTCTCATTCACATTTATAGAAAAGAAACACTTTCTGTCCTAGTTAGGTTTTGTTAGAGCATTCAAGTATCCCTAATTTGGCAAGCCATGCCTGGTTTCCACACCATTCTTAACCCAGCATGTTACGAGGCAGCAGGTTGCACAACAGGCGCCCATAACTGCTTTCATGTCTCTTACTCTGATTCAATGAGTGCTGTTCATAGTAAAAATATCAATATATAAGAAATACAGGATGAAGTAAAATATTTAATATGTTAAGATTCTGCATTGTCTAGTTTTTTCCTGTACTGACAATTTCTGTTCACTGTAAATAGAATTAAAGAATGTGATATCCCTATGGATAGCAAAGATGTATTTAAATTGTGGTATTTATTGGATAATATAGATTTCTTTTTAAGGCCTTTCTACCACAATAAAAAAGAAAGTCTGTGCAAGTTAAAACACTAGTGATTTTTCAACTCCTGTTTGCCTCGCCTCTAAATGCTGTGTTTTGTTGACAGATCTGGGAAATTTTAGTGGCCGGACAAGAAGTGCTGTGTCTGTGCGGGAAGGCCAGGGGGTCGTTCTGCTGTGCTCTCCTCCGCCTCATTCGCCAGGTACAGTAGAACTAATTCCGTACTGTGTTTCTGCTTCTCTCTCTTACGATATGTTTGTTCTGACAGTGTGTTGACAGGGAAACATTGCAGGTGACATGTACTGGTTTCTGGATGTGGATGAGTACCAGATGAGCAATTAAAAGGTCACACCCTAAACACAACTGGACAGGAGACTGGACTCCTGTGAAAGGATTGCACCATTGTCCTTATGGTGACTGCCATGGCTATACCTCTGCCTGCCATTGGTGGGGAATATATTGCCTAGAGCACAAAGGAAGTGATCAACTCAGAAAGTTAAAACTTCTTAAAATGGTTTGGAATGTCAGAGTTGGGTTGACTGAATAGCAATGTACATCTGTTACAGAAGATAAGCTGGGTACTCAGTTATGTGTGTTGTTCTTTGCCACACTGGAACAAAGCTTTCCAAGGGATGTTTTTTTCTAAATTTTGAACAAACCTATAATTTACTTATTGCTTGTTACTTTATTGTTATTTGAGGTCTTACTTGTAAAAGTCATGGTAATAGGTAAAATTTCAAGAGACTTGGGAAAACCAGGATTGTAAACTGTTCTCAGATTAATTATATGCCTTTTTACCCAAGGTTAATTATATTTATTATATTTAAGTGCTATAATTTGAAATGGGAACCACTTTGTACCTCAATTTAAGAATGGCCAGCATCAGAAAGAGAGAGAGAAAAATAAGAAAGACCTTAGCCAACCACTGGAAATAGAATTCAAGGTTTCAGAGTCTTGGTATCTCTATCAATTTTCTTCTTTACTTAGTGTGACAACAGTAATTGTTTCCAGGTTATTTTATCAATTTAGTCAGAGTATGATTTGCTTCTATCACAGAAAATTCTCAACAAAAATAACAAAATGTATGGCATCAATTTTCTAAAGTTTTCTCATCTTTATCTCATCCTCAATTTTTTTTTTTTACTTGAAAGCATGCCACATTTCAACAAGGACATTTTCAATAAAAATCTTGCCTTGAAACTCTCACAAAATCACAAAAGTGGGAATCATTTCTGAATTGGGTACATCCAATTCCTACATATCCAGTCACCCAAATCTTTGAATAACTTGGGTATTTTGTAATGACATCTCTTACCTTACTTGCATCTAAATCTATATTTATGTTCTTTCAAGACAACATATATTGTAGGTCTTCCTATGGGTAAGACAAAAACTTATGACTGGTTTAAGAAAAACTTCCATCATTAGTATATGTTATGTCTAATGTTGATTATAGAGAGATTTACTTTGAAAGTAATATTACATGAATAATAGTTACCCTACAATGCAGACTCGGGGAAATATCAGATAATGGTTCCTTGGCACCAACATGGATGACCTGTATATGACTCCTGCTTTGGACTGACTCAGCTCAGGACACTGCAGGGTTTGGGGAAGTGAATCAGCAGATGATTCTCTCTCTCTCCCTCTCCCCCTCCCCCTCCCCCTTTCCCTCTCTCCTTCCTCTCTCTCTCTCTCTTTCCCTCTCCCACTCCCGCTCCCTCTCTTCTTCTACCTCTCTCCCTCTCCCTCTCAAGTACATAAAAAATGGAAAAGGAGGGAAAAAGAGGAGGAGGAGAATGATCTATGAAGGACAAATGAATTAATACCAGACTGATGAAAGTTATCAACATAGAATTATTTCTGAAGGAAAAAAGCAGGATCTATATTGGAATGCTGTTGGACCATATGCTTAAAAAATAGAGTGGGAGACAATAATATAGAAAGCAAAACTGAAAGATTACACAGAGAAGTTAATTGGTGGAGAAAACTACATAGAGATTACTGGAGGGAAAATGTTACAATGAACTACATATGTGATAAAATAAACATGGGATGACAGTATGTGTTAATAGCTTATTAAGTAAATAATTGTGTGATATCTAGTATAGATTGACACGCATGAAGCAAAACGGTTGCTCAATGATCACTTGATCTGTTATCACCAACAGCTACCATACTTACAAGCATTCTACTCTCTAGAATTCTACTTTCTGCTCCCTTTCTCCAGGATCCTATTCCAGGAGTCCATTATTCTCATGAAATCCACAATAACGGATCCTACCCCCTCCTTTCTCTCTGGTTTACTTCTTTTATTCTCACTTTTCTCTTACAGTCATTATGGTTTTCTGTACTTCAATTTCCTCATCTTTCTTTGGCTTTACAACACTGACTTGACATTTGACAAAAACCTGTTCCTGGTGTAAATCCAACAACCAGTCTACTACATGCCTGAACCTATTCAGCTTAATATCTTTTTTGATGGACATACTTTAGGTGCAATGGTTGAAAATCATTGCTTGAGATGCCTACATCCCATATCCAGAGTCCTTAGATTCAATTCCCAGCTCTTCTTCCATTCACAGAGTCCTACTAATGTATACTCTTGGGGGCAGCAGGGGATGGCTCAACTATGTGAGTCTCTGCCACCCTATGGGAGACCCAGATTGGATTTTGGACTCCGAGCTTCAGCCTGGCCCAGCTCAGGTTGTTGCAGTCATCTGTGGAGAGAAGAAAAGATGAAAGAACTCACTCCTTCCCTCCCTCCCTCACTTTTGCTCTCTCCTTTTATCTATTTATTTTTTAAGATTTATTCTATTTAAAGAGTTACAGAGTAAGAGAAAATACTCAGGCCATCATCCACTTCTTTCTTGGATGCATTAGCAGGGAACTGGATCAGAAGTGAAGCAGCTGAGACTTGAACCAATATTCATATGGGTTGCTTAAACCAATGTGCCAGGATGCCACCCCTCTTTCCTTTTTGAATAAATAAAAATAAATTAATTCAGACTTATCCCCAAGCCATAAAGAAAACCACACATATAAAACACAACAAAAATATCTTGTAGACTTACCTGAATCTAAAATATCCCCATCTCCTTCTTTCAACAGATTGAGGTACAAATTGCATTTGCAGTATATACATGTACCATTTGATGTTTTACTACATTTATACAGTTTTGTCATCATCACTGAAAACCAGTCTCAGGACACTTGTAATTTAAAGAAGTCAATGAACCCTTCTTTACCAATCTCCATAAGCAATCATAGATTTGCTTACTTTTTTTTAAATTTTTTGACAGGCAGAGTGGACAGTGAGAGAGAGAGATTTGCTTACTTTTAAATGTTTTTTAAAATTTTATTTAAGGTATACAAATTTCATGTATTTCATATATACAGATTTAGTAACATAGTGATACTTCCCATCCTAACCTCCCTCCCACCACTTCCAACCCTTCCACCTCTTTTCTCTCCTATCAACTCTCTTAATTTTTAAAATTAAGTCTTCTGGTCTTCTGTCAGTTTACTTTATACTTATAAAATTAACCCTACTCTAATTAAAGAGTTCAACAAGTAGTATTAAGAAAAAAACAGTGTTCCACAACAGTAGCAACAAGGGCTGCAAACAATCATCGAAATCTCAAAATGTCAATTTCACTCCTATACATTACATTTTTGGAACTCTTATTTATCACAGATCAAGGAAAACATATGATATTTGTCTTTCTGATACTGCCTTATTCACTATTATAATGGTTTCCAATTGATTCAATTTTGTTGCAAAAGGAAGGATTTCATTCTTTTTTACACCTGAGTAGTATTCCATAGTGTATATATACCATAATTTTTTTATCTAGTCAGCATTTGATGGACATCTGAGTGGATTCCATATCTCAGCTATTGTTAATTGAGCAGCAGTAAACATGGGGGTACAAATAACTCTTTCAGATGCTGATTTAGTTTCCCTTGGGTAACTTCTCAGAAATGGGATTATTGGGTCATATGGTATATCTAGTTTCAGCTTTCTGAGGCACCTCCTTACTGCCTTCCACTTCCTGTAGCATGTGTTGAAATCCAGTATTGTGATGCCTCTGGCTTTTTGTTTTTATCTATTTGGAGTATCTTGTGTTCCCAAATGAATTTTAGTTTCATTTTTTCTAGATAAGAAAAGAATGTTATTAGTATTTTGATTTGTATCACATTGTATTTGTAAATTGCTTTTGGTGGTATGGGCATTTTGATGATGTTAATTTTTTCCAATTTGACAGATAGAGTTAGACAGTGAGAGAGAGAGACAGAAAGGTCTTCCTTTTTCCGTTGGTTCACCCCCCAGTGGCCACTGTGGCCAGTGCACCAGGCTAATCCAAAGCCAGGAGCTAGGTGCTTCTCCTGGTCTCCCATGCGAGTGCAGGACCCAAGGACTTGGGCCATCCTCCACTGCACTCCCAGGTCATAGCAGAGAGCTGGCCTGGAAGAGGAGCAACGTGGACAGAATCCGGCACCCCAACCGGGACTAGAACCCAGGGTGCAGGTGCCGCAGGCGGAGGATTAGCCTAGTGAGCTGCGGCGCTGGCCTAAATGCAGCTTTTTTTTTTTTTTTTAAAAAAAACAATGCTAAGTGAAGAAAAATATGGACCTTTCAAGATTTTTTTTAAGATTAGGAAACATAGAAATCAGAAGATCAGGCATGCAAGGTGACTAATGAATACTCATCAAAACTCTTTCAAATTGTCCTTGATTGATAGGAGGAATGCACAGAAGCATTGTGATGGGGAGAATGACTCTGGTGAAGCATTTACAATAGGTTGGCTTCTCTTCTAAAGCTTTGGGTACTTTCTCAAAGCACTTCCTTAATAATTCATTGTTAAAAATCTGACTCTCCTTGAAGTCAATAAGCAAAATGCTCTATTTCAAATACTCTTGCTAAGTCCTTTGCTCTTAACTCGTCTGCTTTTGTTTTTACTGAACTACTTCTACCTCTTGGTAGCTATTGATTTGATTTTGCATTGTCTATAGAATCATCCTTGGTAAAGCCAGCTTTTATGTGCTGTTCCAATTACTATTTTATTTTATTTTATTTATTTATTTATTTATTTTGACAGGCAGAGTGGACAGTGAGAGAGAGAGACAGAGAGAAAGGTCTTCCTTTGCCGCTGGTTCACCCTCCAATGGCTGCCGCGGCTGGCGCGCTGCGGCCGGCGCACCGCGCTGATCCAATGGCAGGAACCAGGTACTTATCCTGGTCTCCCATGAGGTGCAGGGCCCAAGCACTTGGGCCATCCTCCACTGCACTCCCTGGCCACAGCAGAGAGCTGGCCTGGAAGAGGGGCAACTGGGACAGAATCCGGCGCCCCGACCGGGACTAGAACCCGGTGTGCCAGCGCCGCAAGGTGGAGGATTAGCCTAGTGAGCCGCGGCACCGGCCTGTTCCAATTACTTTTTAAAAAATATAGTTATTTATTTGAAAGTCAAAGTTAGAGAGAGAGAGAGAGAGAGAGAGAGAGAATGAATCTCCCATCCACTGGTTTACTCCTCCACATGGCTGCAATGGCTGCCAGTGCTGAGCCATACCAAAGTCAGGAGCCTGGGACTCCATCCAGATTGCCCAGATGGGTGCAGGGACCCAAGTGCTTGCATAATCAGCCACTACTTTCCCAGGCACATTGGCAGGGAGCTGGATCAGAAGCGGAGCAGCCAGTAATCAAACTGGCACCCATATGGGATGGCTGGCCTTGCAGGTGATAGCTTAACCCACTGGGCCTTTTTGCTGGGCTCTTGCTGTTCCAGTTCTTTAAAAAATCACTTTAATATGTTTATAGCACTTGTCTAAATTTTCCATTACAAGATTTTCCCTTGTCTTCAGATGATATGGGTGCGATAGTTTTGGTGCCTATGAAGCAGAAAATTTGTTCAACATTAATTTTTCAATACGATTTTTGCAAGCTGAACCAATTGATATGTCAATGGTGTTGGCTATTGCGTTTGCTGTTAAACTGGTTCCTGTCAATTAGGGCTTGAAAATATGTGGATGTCAGCCACTGCAGGCTTCATGTTCAATATTGTGTTGACTAATCATAAATGTATAATCCGGCTTGCGCCACGGCTCACTAGGCTAATCCTCCGCCTTGTGGCGCCGGCACACCAGGTTCTAATCCTGGTCGGGGCGTTGGATTCTGTCCCGGTTGCCCCTCTTCCAGGCCAGCTCTCTGCTGTGGCCCAGGAGTGCAGTGGAGGATGGCCCAAGTCCTTGGGCCCTGCACCCCATGGGAGACCAGGATAAGTACCTGGCTCCTGCCATCGGAACAGCACAGTGCGCTGGCCGCAGCGTGCTAGCCGCGGCGGCCATTGGAGGGTGAACCAACGGCAAAGGAAGACCTTTCTCTCTGCCTCTCTCTCTCTCTGCCCACTTTGCCTGTCGAAATAAATAAATAAATAAATAAATAAAGTATTTTAAAAAATGTATAATCCATTTGTAAACTGCTGATATTTCTGGTGTACTGTCCCATAAACTTTTCATAGAGCATCAATTATTTCATAATTCTTTGACCAAAATTTTAACCATAAATTTGACATGTTTTTTTGCTTCGATTACAGCAGAATTCATGTTTTTCTGATAGGGGCTTTTTTAAAAAAATTGCCATTTTATCTCTCTTATCACCTCAAACTGGATCTTATTTAAACATATTATAACAAGTTACTATGAGTTTATTTTGGTGCAAAAATATGATTTAACACCCATCCATAGTTTTTTTCATACTAAGCATTTCCATGACTTTTTCAAGACCCTTGTAAAATATGAATGAAAGTATCTTTTTGTATTTGTATTCTATGGTGATTATTTATTTATCAGGAAGTAAATATATTTTCTACGTATTAATACCTGTCTAAAATACTTTTTATTATCAAAACCATCACTGTCTGGGCCTGCATTGGGGCATAGTGGATAAAACTGCCACCTGCAACACTGGCATCTTATGTGGGCTCTGGTTTGAGTTCCAGCTGCTCCACTTCTGTTCCAGCTCCCTGCTAATGTGCCTGGAAAAGCAGCAGCAGATGATCCAAGTACTAGGTCCCTGCCATCCAAGTGGCATGTCCAGAAGAAGCTCCTGGCTTCAGCCTGGTCTAGCCCCAGCCATTGTGGCTATTTTGGGAGTGAACCAGAAAATTGAAGATCTCTCCCTCTCTATAACTCCACCTTTCAAATAGACAAAATAAATCTTCTTTATTTTTATTTTTTGACAGGCAGAGTTAGACAGTAAGAGAGAGGAAACAGAGAGAAAGGTCTTCCTTTTCCCATTGGTTCACCCCCCAAGTGGCCGCTACAGCCGGTGCCTTGTGGCTGGCGCACTGTGCAGATCCGAAACCAGGAGCCAGGTGCTTCCTCCTGGTCTCCCATGCGGGTGCAGGGCCCAAGGACCTGGGCCACCCTCCACTACACTCCCGGGCCACAGCAGAGAGCTGGACAGGAAGAGGAGCAACAGGGACAGGATCCGGTGCCCCAACTGGGACTAGAACCCCGGATACTGGTGCTGCAAGTGGAGGATTAGCTTAGTGAGCCAGGGTACCAGCCCAATAAATCTTAAGCAACATCGCTGCCAATTTAGTAATTTTGAAATTCAGGACTATTCTTTTTAAAAAGCTCTGAAAATGTAGAAATAAGCCTCATAAAACATATAATTACATATAAGAATATTATGTGGTTTAGAGGCTAACATCACAGTACTTTTAAAACATTTATTTGAGAGAGAGAGAGAGAAACCGACAGTGATCCAGCTTCTGTGAGTTGGTTTATTCTCCAAGTGACAAAGCTGAGAGCCAGGAACTCACTCCAGATCCCAACATGTGTGTGAGAAACCAAACTAACTGGGTTGCCACCACTGCCTCCCAGTGTTTGCATTGGCAGGAAGCGGGGGTCAGGAGTCAGAGCCAGGTACCGAACCCTGGTAGTCAATGTGGGATGCAGCTGTGATAACCAGAAGTTTAACTGCTACAGTAAAAATGCCTGCCCCATCACCTTAGTACTTTTTAAAATAAACATTTCAGTAATTACTATTATATATATATATGATTATATAAGAATAGACATATTATAGTATAATAATCAGATACGTTATAAAATATATGAAGCCTAAAAATTATTTTCATCTCCATGTATTGATGAGGAATCTGATTAAGTGAAACACTCAAGTTCTCATAACCAGTAAGTGATAGAACTAAAATTTCAATATTTAATGTGTTTTGTACTGTACGAATAATATATATTTTGTTTAAAGCTATACTAAGAACTTTATAGCACATCAACAAAACAAGATGTTGTTAGTAATGGAATTGTTGATCTTTCAAAAATAATAAGCATTTCATTCTATCAAATATTTTGTTTCTCTTTACATTCAACAAATATTTATTGAGTGCCTATCTTTTCTGAACGGTGAGTTTAGACCATTTATATTTATTTCCACTATCTTTTTAAAAAGTTTCTACTCTCTTATTTTGCATTAGTTACCTTGCTTTTTTATGATTCATTTGTCCTCTTTTTAGTTTCACACTTTTTGACTAATGGAGGATTTTCAATCACCTTTTTTTTCCTTCTTCTCATTTCAAAATTAAATATTTATTTTATTTTAGAAATTTTGCATACTACATCAGTTTTGAACACTTTAAATATTTCTTTTGATGAGTAATTGATCCATTCATTCATTGACCAAATAGAATTTGAAGAAAGGAAACTAACATTTCTAACTTTTGGATTATTTTCTATTAACTAAGAAATAAAAAAGTTTATCTAGGCAAAGATTAGTTGAGTTTTAGACACGTTAAATTTTAGGTACTTAGAGGGACCATAGAAAACTGGATGTGTTACAGCAGAACATCATTTTAGGCATAATCACCATCATAGGCTGAGATATAATTATTGGATTGGTTGAGATCAAATGTTTATAATGTGAACTCCACAGGCAGCTGGGAAATATATTTCTTTTTCTATAATAAACATTTTAGCAAAAAGAGAAAATGGATTGTTTCTAGAATACCATCCAATTTCAATAGCTGCAAATTGCAGATAGAATTTGTACATTTATACAGCATAGTTAAAGCAGGCCTCCAATCTATTTTGAGATTAATAATATTTAAGCTGCATTTTTCAAACCACTAAGTGGTTGTAAGAATTAAGTTAACTGCTTAGATATGAAAGAATCACTGATTTTTTATAAATGTTTGTATTTTATTTCTCAAACCTACAAGAGCTTGAAGTCTCAAAGGTTAATGTACCTTTGATGCCCAGGTGCATTAGGGTTCTGTTGTGTCAAAACATAAGAGCTTAAATCCTCAAGAAAAACTAGCCAGAACCATTATTTGACATCTTTATTATTTATAGAGAATTCTTTTATGTCCTGAAACAAGAAATAAAGACAAAATATGAAAGCCCTGTCTTAGCAAACTCGACATTCAGTATGAGAAATAACACCAGAGTACATAAGGCCACTTGTAGACACAGAAGAAATACAAAACAAACAAACAAACAAAAAAAAAAACTCTAATATTTTCCCTATTCTTCTGAATAGGGCCCTAGTTTCTTCTCACTTTTCTATCTCAGTATAGTTTTGTCTTGGTGAGTATGTGAAGCTACTGAGTTCTAGGTAAAATAAATCCCCAGTCCTTGAATAGAGCTCACTCCCTAAGAATATAAATCTGTAGACACAGTTATAGCTGCCAGACTGCTCTCCAAACCCACCAGTCCCTCTAGCATCATTCCTTCTGTCTCAAGAAGTGTGGTGGCACCCGTGTCCCTCATGGGAGACACTAACACTTAATGCATACCATGTCTAAAGAGTAAAGGAGGATGAAACCTCGGGTAATTAATTGGTTATATATATCTATAAAATCTATATAATTATTGTCTTGGAAACTCCAGATGAGCTGGATTAAGGGTAGTGTATGAAGATTTATGGACTGAAGTTTGATTTCTGCATGTTAATGTTAAGCCACTATAGAATATAGCTGAATGTATAAAATAATGAGCTCATAGCAAAGCATTTACTTGAATGTGTAGCAAACATAGGCACATAATGTATTTGGTTGTGCCTTTAACAATCTTTAATGGAAAATTTTCAAACACATTTCAAAAAAAATAGTCTCATCACAGTGATTGCTGAGGTACAAAAGGCCCAGACCCATCCTCTTCAGTGAAATATCAAAGTAGAGCTAACAAGCCCTTCAGCTCCCATGTCTGAGCTGTGACACTTCCACTGGGATAATTGCAATTAAAGAAAAATATAAAGAATTTGTTCTCTTCTTTAGATTCATAATATTTTGACCTCAACCTAGTTTAAGGCAGATAGGTTTACTAGCCTCAATCCATTGTGCAACCAGCTGGCTCATGAGCAGACAAATCTGAAGGAAACACAGAATAATAGCCAAAACACTATCAAAAGAAATATCAGGTGGTCTCTGCTAACAATACCTATACTAGATGCTCATATTTCACCTGAGATTTGTACTCAGCCAGAGGTTCTCATCTTGATTCTGACACTTATTATTGGTTTTGTTTGTTAAAATAAGCCTTATTTTACCTGTAAATTGAGTAATAAAAGACACGGATAACATGATTCTTGTGAGAATTAAGAGGCAGTTTATGTACGGCAATTAGCTGATTGCTTAGAGGAGCATAAGCATTAAATTCAATTCTTATCTTGAAGACCTGTCTTCAAGAGTCTTCTCTAAACTGCAAATGATTTGGAGAAAGGTGATACCTTAAATCATTATCTGCTAACATTAATTACCAGTTGACAGCCATTGGTTGACATCAAACTGACAACAAGGCAACTGGAAGATGAATGAATCTTGGCAATGTGAATCTATGGATTGTAGATGGGAAAATGATCAAGAAAATGAAAAACAAACCCTGAGAGTGAATTAAAAGGGTACCAGGTATTAGTGCAATCAATTATTAGGGAAGTCTTTATCCTAGGGTTATTTATACCAGATATAGTTCACTTAAAGAAAATCTGTGTAAAATAAGAAACAAAAATTCATGAGTGAAAATAAAATATTTGGTTGGTATTTTTCTTTAAAATGAAATTTCATACTGTAGAGATCTTAAGTTTCATAATTAAAAAATTATATAGTAACTATGACTATTAGAAAAAATGACTCAGATTTGAGGGGCAACATTTATCAAACAAAAGAGTAAGGATGATTTCTAATGTTTCACATTTAACTTTTGTACCAAGGTAACAAAAAATAATTATTCCAGAAATATCTGAGGAGTTCAGCCATTTTACCAAGGCCTTTCTTAATTGCTTATTTTTATTAAGATTTATTTATTTATTTATTTGAAGGTAGAGCCACAGATAGGCGGAGGCAGAGAGAGAGAGAGAAAGAGGGATTTCCATATGCTGGTTCACTCCCCAGATGGCCACAATGGTCAGAGCTGTGCTGATCTGAAGCCAGGAGCCAGGAGCTTCTACTAGATCTCCCACGCAGGTGCAGGGTCCCAAGGACTCGGGCCATCTTCTATTGCTTTCCCAGGCCATAGCAGAGAGCTGGATCGAAGTGAAGCAGGGGCCGGCGCTGTGGAACAGTCGGTGAATCCTTCACCTGCAAGGCCAGCATCCCATATGGACGCCAGTTCTAGTCCCGGCTACTCCTCTTCCAGTCCAGCTCTCTGCTATGGCCTGGGAAAGCAGTAGATGGCCCAAGTGCTTGGGCCCCTGCACCTGCATGGGAGACCAGGAAGAAGCACCTGGCACCTGGCTTCAGATCGGTGCAATGCTGGCCGTAGCAGTCATTTGGGGAGTGAACCAACGGAAGGAAGACCTCTCTCTCTGTCTCTCGCCCTCACTGTCTGTAACTTTAACTCTCAAATGAATAAATAAATAAAATTTTTAAAAAATAAAAAAAACAAGTGGAGCAGTGGGGACTCAAACCGGTGCCCGTATGGTCTGGCAACACTGCAGGAGGTGGCTTTACCGGCTATGCTAGAGCACCGGGCCCTCTTAATTGTTTTTATTTCATTATTTATTTTTTGTGCAGGGTTTTGTTTGTTTGATACATCTGAAAAAATGCATATTCAAAATATTGAGTCATGAGAATACATTGGTTAAAAACTGTTGAAATGTAAGAATTAGGATTTGGGAAAGGCAGAAGAGATTATTAAACATTTTTAAAAATTGAAAATTGCAGCAGAAACAAGCTGATAAAATCCCTATGAACACTTGTTCAGAGTCTACTTCAGGCTGACTTTAATTAGAGAGCCACAATGGCTGCTCTAGGGTTCCTCTTATGCAAAACCAAAACGAGGGGATTCCCCTGAGTGATCCCATGTTAACTGCCTCTCCACCTCGTCCTGTCCTCAGTGTCCTCATGAACCACGCCCACATCCTCTAACCTGCAAGTGGATGGAATCAGCCACAGGAATCCTTGAAATCACTGTATGTTCAACCATGTCCTCTTGTCCTTGCAAAGTTTCTTGTTATTTAATCAGATATTCATTTAATAACTTTGTTATAATTATTACAGCTTTTCCCAAATGTGCTCTTTTTAAACTGATGAATTCTATTCCTTTTGCAAGATTTTCAGTTTTACTTTATAATATTATTTTTTATATATTATAGATAACTGACCCAAAAATGATTGGCAAAATGAAAACAAAAAACAAATTCTAGCAAGTATATTTAGCTTGAGACAAAGTTTTTAAGAGACGTGTGCTTACAGTTGCTCTTTCCTAAAAGAATGTTGTACTCAGGGAATGTAAGTTACATTACTTGGACATAGACAACTCCAACCCCCACCTGGAGGCATCCATCTCATCAGAATAAAGAGAAGGAAAGGAGACCATTATTGTACATTTGCTGTTAGAATCTAATTTCATCTTTACTCCTGCCTTATGAGTTTAGTAATGTTACCTCCATACCATAAATGAGGATACTGAAGCTCAGAGAGCAACTTGCCTAAAGAACCATGGCCAATAAATAAAGAGATTTTGGCCTGTGGGGTTCCAGCCATATGTTATTTTAACTATATCATTTGGTCTTTTCCCACCTGATACTGAAATCTTATTTAAAAAAAAATGCTGTTTTGCATATACATAGGCCACTGGTTAATATGATTGTTATCCAATTCAAATGAATTCTTAGTTGTTGAATTCTTTATGAGTGGAGCAATAATCCTTTGACTATAATATACAATGAAAATGTTGTTCCAAAAATAACGAACATTAAGTTGGGGAAAATAAATTTAATCAATGATTTTGTTGGAGTCAACCAAACCGTTAACTGAATTAAACAGTCAACATTGCCCAAATAGAAGCTATAAATATGTAAAAGTAAATGCATGCAAACACACAAATGTGCAAACATATACATAAATTTACAATTTTATTAATTAAAGTAATATAGCTTGGAAGTGAATATTTGACCAATTATGTGGAAGCCAGATAAGACAGCTGAATAGTATGAGTATATTGAATGAAATGAAACAGAAATAAAAGAATTATTTATTTTTTATTCATATTTAATGAGGTGGGTCAAAATTATATCTCACACCCTCTATTTATCCAGTTAAAGACTACTTCAACCAAAACTACCTTGTCTATATAAGCATTTGCAATGAGAATTTTAACTAGTTACTATATAGTTTCTGAACTTGGTACTTAGCAACAGATAACATTTTGACATTCTTTTAAAAACCTCATAGACCGGTTTTAAAGTAGATGTGTGTGAGTGTATGTGTGTGTGTGTGTGTGTGTGTCACTAGAAAGAAAACCCAGTATAGAAAACCCAGTATATTTTGGGGTCTTTGGTCTCTTAAAAATATCTGGCAAATTTGTATGTGGAAACCTAAATGTTACAAAGCAAACACTTCAACCTGAGTTTTTTTGGAATTTGTAGACCTGGCAGAGGGAAAAAGATTTAGAACATTGCAATAATCCTCTTTGACATCTTAGATTGCTTTAGGATTTTGCTATGGCTATGCTCTGATTTTTTTCAATTATTTTTAATTTTTAAATTGTATATGAATGACCACATATCCCAAATCCTTAATTTTTTCCTTTATTTGATACACTGTACAGAAAAACAGTGTGGGAAATAATAGATCAAGAAAGTAAGCTACACCTTTAATTCTTTGCTAACATTTTCCAGAATAACTAGTGTGCTCATTTGTTTTGATATGGGTCCCTATCCTCATTTGACTTGGTTAACCAAGCAACCTGTCAAATTAATATGGTAAAAGACAGCCAAATTGGATTGAATTAATGAGCTTATAAATTTAAAGGCTTTACATTCTCTAAAAATTCAGGAATCCTTTCTTTTTAAAGATTTATTTTTTTATTTATTTAAAGGCAGAGTTTCACAAATAGAGAGCAAGAGAGAAAGAGAGAGTGAGCGAGTGAGCAAGCGCCCATCTGCTGGTCACTCCCCAAATGGCTGCAATAGCTGGAGTTTGACCAATCTAAAGCCGGGAGCCAGGAGAGCCTTCCAGATCTCCCACATGGGTGTAGGGGCCTAAAGGCTTGGGATACCTTTCCCTGCTTTCCAAGGCACATTAGCAGGGAACTGGATCATAAGTGGAGCAGCCCAGTCTTGAATTGATGCCCATAAGGAATGCCAGGATTGCAGGAGGAGGCTTAACCTGAGGCATCACAGTGTCAACCCCAATCCTTTCTTTTCATATGTTGTGAAGTTCCAGAATAATAGTATTGTTTCATTGGCTCTGACCCAACAAGGGAAGAGAGTAAAAAGAAATGCACACCTAAAGGAGTCAGGTAGTTGAATGTGAATCCTAACTACACCATTTGCTAGCATACTGTTCTAAGAAAAGTAATACAATTTATCCCAACTTTACATTCTATGCTTGAAAATGGGACTCCTATAGAAATTCAAACTTATGTAATACTTCAAAATAGTATATTGGCACTATTTTTACTAAATTTCTTCTCTGGGGATTAGTACCATGGGTCTTTGATGACAGAAAGAGAGAGCAATGATGTTGATTCAGAGAAAGAATAGTCAACGAAAGTAAATAGCACTCTGACTGTAAGTGAAGATTGATTCCTACCACAGAAAAACAAGAGAATTAAAAACACCAGAGTGCATTTCTTGGCTTTGTTCTTTGAGAAGCCTTATTGTTATGTTTTCCCATATTATATTCATCTCATAGAACCACAGAAAATCTTTTCAGTGTTAAATTTCTTTCAATGCTATATATATATATATATATATATATATAAATGTTTTCTGCAAATAGCCAAATAATAAATAATTTTGGCTTTAAGGGCCATGAGTCTGTTCCAGCTACTCAAATCTTCCACTGTAGTATAAAAGTAGCTATAGATAATAAGGGTGCCTGTGTTATGGTGCAGCTTTATTTCTATGTCCATCAGCACTTCAGATAAATTCACTTTCAGATAATTTTCACTCATCTTTTGATTTTTTACAAATTATTTAGAAATGTGATATCTATTCCTGTATCACAGACCATAAAAAATGTAGGCAGCAAGGTCGGGCATTTGGAGCAGTGGTTAAGAAACCTCTTAAGATGCCTGCATGCCATTCAGGAGCTGGGATTGAGCCTTGGCTCCACTTCTGACCCAGTCCCCTGATACTGCACACTTTGGGAGGCAGCAGATGATGGCCCAAGTATGTGGGTTTTGGGCACCCATGTGGGAGACCTGGATTGAGTGCCAGGTTCCTTAGTTTGTCTTGACGCAGGCCAGTTGCTGGGGGCATTTAGCGAGTACAGCAGCAAGTGCAAAATCTCTGCCTGTCCGTCTGTCCTTTTGCCTTTAAATGAAGAAAAAAAATTAAGTAGGAAGTAAATAAGATTTAATCGGTGACTGAGATATGCTGACCTCTAGATCTAAACCAACATTCTCTCTCTTAACCTAGGATTTTAAGATACTCTTGATGAAATCATGTTTGTTTGTTTGTCCTTATTCTTCATGTCCCTTCTTTTACAATATCTATCTTGGGATGGGGAAGAGAATCAATATATATTATTAAGTACTTTGGATTGTACAAAGCAAACTCAACTCAAAATAGGTTAAGTTTAATGGGTAGACTCTAGACCTGAAAAATTCCAGGGAGTGAAATGGTATAACCAGGGCTCTCTTTGATTACTTTGTTATTTTTTTTCGACGTATGGTTGTATTTTTCTCACTACAGATAGACTTTCTTTTTAGTTTTTTGACAGGCAGAGTTAGACAGTGAGAGAGAGAGACAGAGAGAAAGGTCTTCCTTCTGTTGGTTCACCCCCCAAATGGTTGCTATGGCTAGTGTGCTGCACCTATCTGAAGCCAGGAGCCAGTTACTTCTTCCTGGTCTCCCATGCAGATGCAGGGCCCAAAGACTTGGGCCCTCCTCCACTGCACTCCCAGGCCAGAGCAGAGAGCTGGACTGGAAGAGGAGCAACCGGGACAGAATCCGACGCCCCAGCTGGGACTAGAACCTGGGGTGCCGGTGCCGCAGGTGGAGGATTACCCTAGTGAGCTGCAGCGCCTGCCCAGATAGACTTTCATTATGTTTCTGAAGGTTGGGCAAAGGAGTGCAGGGAGAATAAAAGAGTCATTCACCATTCTACCTCATACTGCAAAAGATAGAACTTAACTCTCTTGGAATCTATATATAAAATCTACTAGAAAGCAATACTGATTTTATTGTAGTTATCACACTGCATTTGTCTCATTTGTTATCAAAAGAGTGAAGGAGAAGAGGAAAACTTGAGACCACTGTACTTACTATTTTCATGTAATTCCACCTCCCCCCCAAGAAGTAAAGTAAAATTGTGCATATATAGCATTTTTAGAACTAATGGTTCTGAATGGATGACTGAAACTCTGAGTACAAGGGTTAGAGAACTCTCAGTACATGATGAGATTTTTATAAAAGTAAATATCAAACTGTGAAGGAACATCAATTCTTGTATTCTATTTTTTTAAAGATTTATTTTATTTATTTGAAAGAGTTAGAGAGGTCTATAGAGCTAGAGAGAGAGAAGTCTTCTATCTGCTGGTTCATTCCCCAAATGACAATGGCCAGTGCTGAGCTGATCTAGAGCCAGGAGCCTCTTCTGGCTCTCCCATGGGGTTGCAGAGGTCCAAGGACTTGGGCATCTTCTACTGCTTTCCCAGGCCATAGCAAAGAGCTGAATCAGAAGTGGAACAGCTGGGACTTGAACTGGCGTCTATATGGGATGCTAGCACTGCAGGCCGAGGCTTTAACCCATTGTGCCACAGTGCTGGCCCCCTTGTAATATATTTTAATATGGCCAAATCAAAAAAGAAGCCATGAAAGGAGGAATGTCAATGAGGCTGTTATATAAATTTACCTCTAGCAGCAATATAAAGCTGAGGAAGGGACATTCTGCCTGCACTTCACCTAACTCAGTGCACAGCACACTCATGATGTGGATCAACTTGCGTCTCTGAAGTTTCCTGCTAGTGGTTAGATGGTCATCAGCAAGACACAGTATAAAAAAAAGGAAGGAAAAGAGAGAAAGGAAGACCATGAAATTTGTTTTGAATATTATAGATCTAAGAGATCTTCTGGGCATACTTTATAATATATATAAAACAAGTTAAGATCTAGTTCAAGAACTTAGGTAGCCAAGTGTGGAGATAAAAATATTGGAGCCCCTTTGTCCTTTTAAAATACCAATCAAACCAGTAGAGCAAGGGGACTGAGAAAATATAGCAATGTGGGGAGCAACTCGGACTAGACTAAGTTACTGGAATTAAGACTTATTCTATGCATCTGCTCTCCCACAATATGGCGCTGAGAAGGGAGTAACAGCTTCTACGCAGTTGCCTCTTGCCAACTTGAGTGATGACCTGCAGTAGCTGATCCTGCCCCTGATTGGAGGAGAGCAGCATACTCGGCATGTGGGTAGCAGAGTTGGGATTGGTGGAAGAGGACTATAAAGGAGGAGAGAGACAACATGCACGGGGAACATCTGAGGAACATCTGAGCAGCCCCTGAGAGAGCCGGCCGGCGGTGTGCCGCTCCCCCGCAGAAGTGGGGAAAGTGGCAGGGGGAACCGCCCTTCCACGGAGGTGGAAGGGACGGTAGCCAACCCGGGAAGGACCAGCAGCAAACCCAGGGAGGGCCGAGCAGACGAAAGAACAGCGCAGGGTCCTGTGCCATTCCTCCGTGAAGAGGGGGAGCGACATAATGGTGCCATGACTCGGATAGGAAACTTAGGCAGGGTTTAGTGTTGTTCCTCCATGAAGAGGGGGAGCGACATAATGGTGCCGTGACTCAGATAGGAAACCTAGGAGGGAAGAAGCGGGAAGAAGCGGGAAAATACTGGAGAGAGAGACTAGCAAAGAGCCTAGGGGAAAGCCGGACGGAAAAAGTGCCGGAAGAAGTTAGATTGAAAGTGAAAGTGAAAGCAAGAAGAAACTTAGACTCGGATGCGGACTATGGTGGGGAAGCTAGGAGATTAAAAGCGAAAGTGAAACCTAGAAGAAACTTAGACTCGGATATGGACTGTGGGGAGAAGCCAGGAGAAATGAGAGGGGAATATTGTTGGAAGAAAAGTTAGGAAACATACCGGGTAGAGAAAAATGTTAGGGAAAAAAATGAAGCCGCGGGGGCAGGCTGAGGCGGAGATGGAAGCTAGCTTGGGATTTGTCAAGTCAGCCCAGGGAGCAAAAGGTGAAAATCTAAAACCAGAGGCGGAGACGTAAGCCAGGTTGGAATCCGTCAGATTAGCCCGGGGAGCAAAAGACGGGAAGCCAAACTGGGAGCGGAGACGTAAGCTATAGGTTGCATTTCGTCAGGTTAGCCCGGGGAACTTAGACTGAAAACCGAGAAGCGGAAACGTAAGCTAGGCTGTGTGATTCGCTGAAGCCGCCGCACAGAGAGAACGCGCGGGGCACAAACGGGGCTCTGCACGGGGCACAAACGGGGAGAGCGCACGGGGCGCGAGTAGGAAACGCGGGGCTAGCGCGAAGGCCGTGGTGCGGGCGCAAAGGGCGCGGAGACCGCGGAGCGCGCGAAGCCGGGAAGCCGCGCAGAGCCAGGAAGCCGCCGTGGGGCGAGGCGCCGAGAAGCAGCCTCGGGGCGGGCGTCGGGAAGCCGCGGGGATAAGAGAAACAGAAGTTTAGAAGTAAAATGAGAGAAATAGGAATGCTGGCAGATAGAAGTAAAATAGGAGAGATAGGAATGCCCGGAGATAGAGAAATAGAGAAAAATAAGGCCTCCCCACAACACGGCAATGAGAGGGCTTGGATTCAGTCTGCCTGATTAGTAAGACGAAAAGCACCTGTGGGCAGCTGCAGATCACCGAAGACAGGCACGTTATTAACATCAATAAGTCTCCCCACAATACGGCAATGAGAAGGCTTGGATTCGGTTTGCCTGATTGGTAGGGCTTGTAAGCACCTGCAGGCAGTTCTAGCAGAGCAGAGCATGCGCTTCAGGGCACCGAACACAGGCACGCATCAGCGCCTAAAAACCTCCTCACAACATGGCGAAGAGAGGACCCAGATTCGGTTTGCCTAATTGGTAGGGCTTGTAAGCACCTGTGGGCAACTCTAGCAAGCAGAGCAGAGTATGTGCCATGGGGCACCGAAGACAGGCGCGTATCAACGCCAAAAAATAAAAAGAAAGGGGGAATTGTGGGGAGCAACTCAGACTAGACTAAGTTACTGGAATTAAGACTTATTCTATGCATCTGCTCTCCCACAATATGGCGCTGGGAGAGGAGTAAACAGCTTCTACGCAGTTGCCTCTTGCCAACTTGAGTGCTGACCTGCAGGAGCTGATCCTGCCCCTGATTGGAGGAGAGCAGCGTACTCGGCGTGTGGGTAGCAGAGTTGGGATTGGTGGAAGAGGACTATAAAGGAGGAGAGAGACAACATGCACGGGGAACACCTGAGGAACATCTGAGCCGCCCCTGAGAGAGCCGGCCGGCGGTGTGCCACTCCACTGCAGAAGTGGGGAAAGTGGCAGGGGGAACCGCCCTTCCACGGAGGTGGAAGGGACGGTAGCCAACCCGGGAAGGACCAGCAGCAAACCCAGGGAGGGCCGAGCAGACGAAAGAATAGCGCAGGGTCCTGTGTCGTTCTTCTGCGAAGAGGGGGAGCGACATAGCAACACAGATAATATGAGAAAGTAAGAATGGTAATACCTTAAGAAAAGAGAAGAGAATTTTTATATGGATAAAATATACAAAAATGTTGATTATTCTATAGAAATACAGTGAAATGAGGACAAATGTGAATATTGGGCCAGGTATTGGTATTTCATTACATATCATTGGCAAAGTTGTTTTAGCACCATGGAAAGAACCAACGCTGTATTTTAACTGGTTAAGAAACTGGTAAAAACTGTAGTTACTATCCTGTCAAGATGTTTGCTGTTTAAAACAAGAGAGATAGGGAAAGGCAGCACTTGTTTTTATTTTATTTTATTTATTTTTTAAGACTGTATTTATTATTTGAGAGGCAGAATTATAGATAGAGGGAGAGATAGAAAGGTCTTCCATCTGCTGATGTACTCCCTAAATGGCTACAACAGCGAAGCTGGACTGATCTGAAGCCAGGAGCTTCTTCTAGGTCTCCCACATGGGTGCAGGGGCCCAAGCATTTGGGTCATTTTCTTTTTTTTTTTTTCAAGATTTATTTATTTAACTTGAAAGAGTTACACAGAGTGAGACAGAGAGGGAGAGAGAGAGAGAGGGGCCTTCTATCCACTGGTTCACTCTCCAGTTGGCTGCAATGGCTGGAGCTGTGATGATTCAAAGCCAGGATCTTCTTCTGGATCTCCTACATAGGGGCAGAGGCCCAAGGACATGGACCGTCTTCTACTGCTGTCCCAGGCCATAGCAGAGTGCTGGATTGGAAGTGGAGCAGCCAGAACTTGAACCAGCACCTATTTGGGATGCCACCACTGCAGGTGGCGGCTTAGCCCACTACACCACAGTGCTGGCCTCCTGTTTTTTGTTTGCTTTTAAAGTTATAACTAGATTTGGGAATTAAAAAGCAAGCAGATACAGAAATGCATCACAAAATTAGGTTGGGGGTCATCATAGAACAAAGCAGAGCAGGCAGGAGAATTTCCTGTAACTTATCATTGATCTTTAGAAAACCTGAGCTTCCATTTGTCTGCATTAATCACTGTTTACTCACTGTCTCAGAACGTATGTTCTTTTCTCTTGCCTCTTTTCCTTTGATCTGTCGTTTCCAGTATTGGGAATGCCTATCCATCTTCCTTATCCTCATCTGTTGAAACCTGATTCCTTCTTTTATACATTAAAAAAACACTAGAGTATAAATATTTACTCTTGGGCTCTGGGGACAGGAAGGTTCAACTTTACTGCTTACCAACAATGTACCATTGGGGAAGGAATATATCGTTTTCTTACAAGAATTCTTTGTTTTCAAATTTTTATGTGTGTATGATAGTTGAAAAGATCTAATGAGATAATCTATATGAATACCATATGTTCTCCCTGATCGGTGACAACTAACTGAGCACCAAAAAAGAAACCTGTTAAAGTGAAATGAACACTGTGAGAAACGGTGACTTGATCAGCCCTCACCCTGACTGTTGATGAGCAACTTAATATGTTATCCCTCTTAGTATTTTTTTTGTTTGTTCTATTTAATACTTTTGGTTGAATACTGTAATCAATACACAATTATTCTTAAGTGCTGAAACTTAACTGAAAAGTGATCGCTGTTAAATATAAGAGTAGGAATAAGAGAGGGAAGAGATGTGCAATTCGGGACATGCTCAAGCTGACTTACCTCAAACGGTAGAGTTACAAACATACCAGGGGATTCCAATACAATCCCATCAAGGTGGCATGTACCAATGCCATCTCACTAGTCCCAGTGATCAATTTCTGTTCACAATTGATCATAATGATAGGACTAAGAACCAAAGGGATCACATAAACAAGAATAGTGTCTGCAAATACTAGCTGATAGAATTAAAAAAGGGAGAGAATGATCCAACATGGGAAGTGAGATACACAGCAGACCCATAGAATGGCAGATGTCCTAAACAGCACTCTGGCCTCAGAATCAGCCCTTAAGGCATGAGGATCCAGCTGAAGCCCATAAGAGTATTTCAGGCATGGAAAGCCAAGACACTCTGGGGGAAAAAAAAAAAAAAAAAAAAAAAAAAAACACCTAAATGAAAGATCTCTGCGAGTGAGATCCCAGTGGAAAGAACAGGTCATCAAAGAAGGAGGTACCTTTCTCTGAAGGGAGGAGAGAACTTCCACTTTGACCATGGCCTTGTCTAAATATGATCAGAGTCGGTGAACTCAGGGGGCTTCCATAGCCTTGGCAGCTCATGACAAGAGCCTAGGGTGATTACTGAGGCCATAAACAAGAGTGTCAATTTGTGAAGTCAACAACAGGAGTCACTGTGCACTTACTCCTCATGTAGGATCTCTGTCCTTAGTGTGCTGTACATTGTGATTTAATGCTATAACTAGTACTCAAACAGTATTTTTCACTTTATGTTTCTGTGTGGGAGCAAACTGTTGAAATCTTTACTTAATGTATGCTAAACTGATCTTCTGTATATAAAGAGAATCGAAAATGAATCTTGATGTGAATGGAAGGGGAGAGGGAGTGGGAAAGGGGAGGGTTGTGGGTGGGAGGGACGTTATGGGGGGGAAGCCATTGTAATCCATAAGCTGTACTTTGGAAATTTATATTCATTAAATAAAAGTTAAAAAAAAAGAAAAAAATATTTTAGGTAGTTCTGGCTACATAGCCAATACACCAAAATTCATGACTAGGAAGTTTCTTCTTTTTACTCTATTCACTTTGTCTTTTATGGTCAACTAAGTAATGAAGGTTTTCTCCTTTTCTACCCTCCATTCCTTCAGCAGTACTCTTCAGTGTCTACAGATTTATTTCTCTAGTCTAAATCCTGTAACATACCTCAGTACGTAACAGGCATATATAGCATCGTATTTTTCCAATTCTCCATAGGATGTTGTGGCAGTTGTTGTCTTTGTAACATTTATAATTTACTAACACAATATCAGGTGTTTGAAAAGTATTGTCATTTAATCTTCATAAACCAGCTGAGAAGGCTCATGAAACTTAACTTACATAGTGCATTCAACATTTTTAAGAGTACTATAATTCTTTATTATTTTGTACATTATACTGACATTTATCCATGTTATATATTTAATAGTTCCTTTCTATTGTTGAATAATATTTCATAATCTGAAACTAAGATATCTAATAGATGGGCATTCAGACAGTTTTCAACTTTAGATTATTCTGAATAAAGATGCAATGAGCATTTGAGCACAGGTGTATATATCTTTTGGTGTAATTTTATTTTTTGTATTATAAGTACCTCATTTGCTCCATGAATGTACCTTGTTTTCAATATTTATATCTATAAATTTGTGTAAATATCTTGCTATTGCTTTTTATGTTGCTGGCATTTTATGCTTGAAAATGTATACATAGTTTAATAAGGTTATCAATTGTTTGTTTCCTTTTGGAATGGCATATGTTATATATATTTCTTATTTGTGACCGGTGCCACGGCTCACTAGGCTAATCCTCCACCTAGTGGTGCCGGCACCCCGGGTTCTAGACCCTGTCGGGGCGCCGGATTCTGTCCCAGTTGCCCCTTTTCCAGGCCAGCTCTCTGCTGTGGCCAGGGAGTGCAGTGGAGGATGGCCCAAGTCCTTGGGACCTGCACGCCATGGGAGACCAGGAGAAGCACCTGGCTCTTGCCTTCAGATCAGCCCGGTGCGCCGGCTGCAGCGCACAGGCCGTGGTGGCCATTGGAGGGTGAACCAACAGCAAAGGAAGACCTTTCTCTCTGTCTCTCTCCCTGTCCACTCTGCCTGTAAGTATGGGAATTTTATAGCATACATATTTTCTTCCTTCCATAGTTAAAGTTCTTACAGTGTCTGTTCAAAACTAAAAAAAAACAAATGGGGCAAATACTGAAACCACTGAAGTGGTATCTTCTTGTTTGATGATCACCTTTTTCTCTTTTCTTAAAATTCATTAGTTTATTTGAAAGGCAGTTGCAAAGAGAAAAGGGGAAAGAGAGACAAAGAGAGAGAAAGAGATATCTCCTATCCACTGGTTTATTCCCTACATGGCTGTAATGTTCAAGAACTGGGCCAAGCCAAAATCAGGAGCCAGGGGCTTCAACCAGGTTTTCCCTATGGGTGGCAGGGACTTCCAATACCTTCCCAGGTGAATTGGCAGGGAGCTGGATTGAAAGTGGAGCATCCAGGATGCAAACCAACACTCACCTGGTATCCTGTCATCACTGACTGGGGCTGTTGTACCACAACACTGGCCCCAGAATCACTTTCTTAACTGATGCAGTTTGGCTTTCTATTTATAATCTCTAGATAACATCATTAAAAATTTTAATGAGCTACCTTTATTAACAGACATATTTTGAATTTAAATTACAATTGACAGTTGGTAAAAATTCCAGTTTATATTAGAGGAGCATGAATATATGATAGAGGAAATTATGATATAACTGTTAAATTCGCCCAGTTAAATGTCTGTATTAGACTCACTGCTTTCCCCTACCATGATTACTATCAAAGAAATAGAAGAAATCATTTTTCTTGGTAACATGTTCAAACAAAAATGAAATTTATTTATGATAAAGCTGAAGATCAACCTATGGATATTTGGATATACACTTAGATTAATCAAATAAGATTTTTAATCATGAAAAATACAATTGTTTATAATTAAAAAGCAAATGTCAAGAAAGGGGAAATACATCTTCAACTCATATTTATTTTCACACATGTGTATGTTTATATCCATATCTATCTCTTTACATTTATAAGCTACTAGGAGATTAATAAATCAGTAGCCACTGATATTATTCAGATTCTCTGATGGTCTGGATGTGGTATATTTAAGCTAGCTTTTCTCAACTAGCATTCCACAAGAAAATCAAGCCTTAGAGAAAATCATTTCAGTGGCTATAGTCTTAGTTTTTCCAAAAGCAATACATAGCAAATAAAATTGTCAATGAATAGAGGCTAAATACATAAGGACATTAGGAATTAGAATTTATTTTCAATGAGAAATATATCAGGAACATCATTCCCTTTAAAAATTATTTAATTTTTAATTTAGTGACTAAACAGCATTCTATAAAGTTACTATGATTTATTTAATCTCCAACTGATATTAGAAATTTGGATTTTTTAAAAAAATTCTTATTGTAAATAACTTCACATTGAACATTTTTACAAATATTTGTCTATTTATAATTATTTCTTTTAATTATTTCTATTAAAATTATTTCTTTATACTAAATTTCTAGTAGTAGAATTTCCTGGTGAAAGAACCACTATTAATGCTGTTGACAGGTACACTGTTGTAAAATGTACTCGCTCTTCCAAGTGAGTGAAACAATGTAAATTAGCCTTGTCTGGTCATTTGTGCACTAGTGGTAAAATGCTCCTCTTAGCTTTTTTGGACTCTTTTTAGTATGACACCTTCCCAAACCTATGAACTCCAAATCGCCAGACTTCAAGTTAGTCCTCTGTTGAGGATGTTGTGGGTAGAGCAGAGAGATCATTCCCTCATTCATTCTTCTCTTCTCTTCTCCCCTCCCCTCCCCTCCCCTCCCCTCCCCTCTCCTCCCCTCCCTTCTCCTCCCCTCCCCTCTCCACTTTTTTGTCTTGCTGAAATCCAGTTCTCTTTCACTATCATAAAGGGCATGCATTGCCTTTCTTTTACATATGTTCTTTCTCCTCTTCTCTAGTTTCATTTTGTGCACCAAGAATGAGGAATCCTATTCCTTCTACCAAACATATTTCAAGAAAGTCTTTGCTCAGAACAGGAGATCAAACTACACAGCTCCATTCTGCCTTAAATTCTTCAAAAGCACAGTCAATATTTTGGCCTCTTGCTGAAGACACTTGTAGATGTTAAAAAAAGAAATTTTTTTTCCAAAGGATGATCAATAATAGTGGGTACAGACATCAACATCCAGCTGCCCACTGACTAATCCACTTCAAATGCCATTAGCCTGTTGCTTAAGTAAGCATGTAGTTTTCTTTCCAGTGTTTTTGTTTAGTAAAGTTCTAGACTATGCAAGCTTTTTTTTCCCCCCTTCAGAGTAGAATAAGAAGTAAGTGAGCATTATCCAATTAATCCTTCAAATGACCTCAACTTTTTCTTTTCCTTTCTTCAAAAAGATTGCCTTCCTTTTTGTGCTTAGCTGCAAGCAACGTTTTTGGACTAGATGGAAAGATATTCAGACCTCACTATACTAGTAACAGAGTTATATGTGAGTCTGATTAAAAAGCCCAAACAATGTGAGAACCATAGCCTTATCTCCCTCCAGCCCTCTGGGTGGTAGGCGTCCCAGTGAGGGTCAGGGCACATGGTACATTTATATGCTCTGCAGAGAAAGCAGCCAGGTGACTAAGAAGCTGAAGAAAGTAAAATCTCAAGCACCCCTGTCATTGTCTCAAATTAACAAAGAACCCTTAGATACAAGTGAAGCCCATTGTCTTAAGTGTGATTCCCCTTAAGTAGTATACATAGGCATAATAGGGATATGCTACAGAAACCTACTTTTTCATTTACAAACAAGCAAATAAAAAAATACTTAGATCCTTAACACATGAAAGGTACAGGATAAACTCATACATAAACTATTCAATTTAATAAAATACATATAAAATGCATCTTCATATTATTTCGTTTCACAAATTAATGCACTGAGGGGAAATAATATTCTTTAGCTATTTCTAAATCTTTGTAAATCAGTTTATTTAAGACAGCCTTTTCAAATGGGGTCCTTTAACATTGTGTTATACATAATTCCTTTAGACCCATAAAATATAATAAGCAATGTAATTCTAGTTAGAGTATGTCCATGTATAACATGTAGGGGACTAGTCAGCTGCTGGAAGCTACAGTCCCAAGATTATTCTGCAAAGCTGCTCTGGAAGATAGCAATATAAATGCTGTCTTTTGTGCTGTTGTCATATATTGCAAGGAGGCATTAAGCTAACAAGCATCGGAAATGAGTGCCCTTAGACATGGTGGATCATTCACTGGAACCACTCTGTCCCTCAGGGAGAATGAAAGTCTGCAGAGAGAAAACTGGCTGACCTCGCCCAATTAACATAGTACCGATGCAGGCAGAACAGCCAGGAGTGACAGAACTGTGCATCAGGGATGCGTATTCTCAGGCTGTGGTCCAGGTTACGTCAATAGGGATCACTCTGGGTGCCATTTCAGTGGCTCCATATTGGCCATAAGAGAAAATAGAAGTTGAAAAGATGAGGGAAAACTATGAGCTATATTTTTTAATGTACTTGAGAATTTCACTTTCCCTTAGGACATGAGCTCTTTCTGAACTTGTACGCAGCTGCAGCCAGAAATTTGACAGACAGGTCAGGAAGATGGCAAAGTACTGGGATAGCAGCCTGCCTGCTCCAGTGGAAACCGCTGGCCCTACATGTTACGTGCTTCAGTTTGAAATTTAATAGTTTGCCTTAATCCAAGAAAGTGGACAAGGCAGCAGTAAACTGTAGGTAGCCTACGCTGAAAATGCCCATCATTACATTTAGAGCTTTCCTTGTTTTTAATTGAATGAAGTGAATCCTGCCTCCTGTTTAGGGGTAGTGTTTATTTCATTCAAATGGGTTGTAAAGCTTTTAAAGAACAACTTAATATGTTATCCCTCTTAGTATTTTTTTTGTTTGTTCTACTTAATACTTTTGGTTGAATACTATAATCAAAACACAATTATTCTTAAGTGCTGAAACTTAACTGAAAAGTGATCGCTGTTAAATATAAGAGTGGGAATAAGAGAGGGAAGAGATGTGCAATTCGGGACATGCTCAAGCTGACTTACCTCAAATGGTAGAGTTACAAACATACCAGGGGATTCCAAAACAATCCCATCAAGGTGGCATGTACCAATGCCATCTCACTAGTCCCAGGGATCAATTTCTGTTCACAATTGATCATAATGATAGGACTAAGAACCAAAGGGATCACATAAACAAGAATAGTGTCTGCAAATACTAGCTGATAGAATCAAAAAGGGAGAGAACGATCCAACGGGAAGTGAGATACACAGCAGACCCATAGAATGGCAGGTGTCCTAAACAGCATTCTGGCCTCAGAATCAGCCCTTAAGGCATGAGGATCCAGCTGAAGCCCATAAGGGTATTTCAGGCATGGAAAGCCAAGACACTCTGGGGAAAAAAAAAAAAAAACCTAAATGAAAGATCTCTGTGAGTGAGATCCCAGTGGAAAGAACAGGTCATCAAAGAAGGAGGTACCTTTCTCTGAAGGGAGGAGAGAACTTCCACTTTGACCATGGCCTTGTCTAAATATGATCAGAGTCGGTGAACTCAGGGGGCTTCCATAGCCTTGGCAGCTCATGACAAGAGCCTAGGGTGATTACTGAGGCCATAAACAAGAGTGTCAATTTGTGAAGTCAACAACAGGAGTCACTGTGCACTTACTCCTCATGTAGGATCTCTGTCCTTAGTGTGCTGTACATTGTGATTTAATGCTATAACTAGTACTCAAACAGTATTTTTCACTTTATGTTTCTGTGTGGGAGCAAACTGTTGAAATCTTTACTTAATGTATGCTAAACTGATCTTCTGTATATAAAGAGAATCGAAAATGAATCTTGATGTGAATGGAAGGGGAGAGGGAGTGGGAAAGGGGAGGGTTGTAGGTGGGAGGGACATTATGGGGGGGAAGCCATTGTAATCCATAAGCTGTACTTTGGAAATTTATATTCATTAAATATAAGTTAAAAAATAAATAAAAAAATAAATCTGTCTACCTTTTTCTAGGAATGGAATACCACAATAAATGTCAAAAAAGATGGAAATAAGGCTTTGATCTACAATAATACTTATTGTTTCCAAATTGATACTAAGATAGGACAAGTGACTGTCTGTCAGGGACGTCTTCAGTGTTTGAATTACTTAGTAAGGTTTCACCTGCAGATACATACATATCACTTCCTTGACACAGGAAAAGACAAAGCTATTGGCACTGTATGGGCCAGTGCCTTAGTATTCTCATAAAGACACTATTCACTTTCTTTTTTTATAGATTTACATTTTTAGCTCTAAAGTTTAACAATTATTAATGTTTTGCCACATTGAATTCATATGTAGATGTTATATTGATACACATATATTTTTCTTGAAAACAGAGATATTAATGTTACAAAGTAAAATATTCATGATAATGATCATAATGTGGGGAAAGAAGGGCATATTGTCATGACGTGATATGATTCTGTGAAGCAATATTTATAGGTATATACCAAATGAGAATGCATCCGGCTTTTATAATCTCTATATATTAACTTCTACAAGTAAGAGAAATCATCTGTTATTTGTCTTTCTGAGTCTGGCTTATTTCCCCTGGCATGATGATCTCCAGTTCGATCTATTTTATTACAAATGTCAGGATTTTATTCATTTTTATGGCTGAGTAATATTCCATCATGATACTAGCCACTTTCTAATCATAAAGCATTTATTTAGACATAGTATTCCAACAATGTCAACATTACTGGTACCTCCTTAGTCACTTTCTGCCTAGCAATTTCATTTTCTCCCCTGAGGCAAGCATTGATAGAAATATTGTTGTGTGATAGTGTTTGTCCAATTGTAAAGCTTAGCTATCATTTTGTGTTTTAAAATTGTGGCAGTCCTGTCAGATTCCATCAGAGGGTTATTAAAGTCACTGCTGTGCTGTTAGCATTCCACAGGAAAGATCAACTACTGAAAAGACTGTTTTCTCTTCCCGTAGATAAAACCATCTGTTTTGATGGCATTTCTTTGTAATTACAGTAGATGCTCGGAGTGACTAAAAAGGAAAAATGTAAAACCTCAGCATGGAGGCAAAAATACCAAAATTGTGGTCTAATTGCAAATGAATTGATGGAAAAGAAATGATGACATCATTTTTGTTAACAAACATTCACCACAAATGAACCAGCTGAATGAGAAAAGTATAATGCAGAATTGCTGGCCGGCATGGCGGCTCAATAGGCTAATCCTCCACCCTGCGGCGCTGGCACACTGGATTCTAGTCCCGGTTGGGGCGCCGGATTGTGTCCCAGTTGCCCCTCTTCCAGGCCAGCTCTCTGCTGTGGCCAGGGAGTGCAGTGGAGGATGGCCCAAGTCCTTGGGCCCTGCACCCCATGGGAGACCAGGATAAGTACCTGGCTCCTGCCTTCGGATCAGCGTGGTGCACCGGCCACAGCGCGCTGGCCACGGCAGCCATTGGAGAGTGAACCAATGGCAAAAGGAAGACCTTTCTCTCTGTCTCTCTCTCTCTCACTGTCCACTCTGCCTGTCAAAAAAAAAAAAAAAAAAAAAAAAAGAATTGCTTATAAGTTCTAGTTAATTATTTAAAATCTCCACGCTTCATTTAGGTTCCTTTTCATTTTTGCCATTTGTGAAAGCAACTAATAATCATAGTTGAAAATCTATTTTCTCTATGTCAATCTAATTAGACCCCTACAACTCAGCAAACAAGAATTTTGCCATTGGCTCAAGTGTCATGTCCTTTCTATATCATATCTACATATATAATAGCATACATGAATTTGTAGGATTTTTTTAAAACCATAAATCATTTTAATAGCTTTATTGACGACCTTATACTTACAATAAACTCAACTAATATTATAATCTCCAAATAACATATCGTGCAAAGTAGGAAACATTTCATTATCTGTGTTCATTTTCTCTTTTATTCATTCAACAATTATTTATAGTTTACCAACCACTTTTCACAATACTGAGGAGTATGATGAACAAAACAGTGAAGTTCCTACCCGAAGTGAACTGACACTAAGATATATCAAGGGGTTAACAAAAAGAGACACATATAGCTAGTGATGATAGGGCCAGTTACAGTGAGCCAGTCAGGAAAGGTATTTAGAAGGAATCATCTGAGCAGAGACCTACAAGATGTCGTGATCCTTGTAATTATCTGGGGAATGCTTGTTTCAGACTAGGTCAATATTAACACCCATGTCCTGCACTGAAAACTCACAGCAAGAAGCCTTGTGCCACTGGAGGGGGTTGAAGAAAGGAAAAAGGGGCCTGAGATTAAAGAGAGATTCGGGAAAAATCCTGTGAAGACTTAAAGGATTTATGAAACTTTATAGACTATTGTGAAGGGTTGTAGAAACAGTAGAAAAAGATGATATATTATTTCACCAATGCTGAAACAACAAAACACTGCATTCATCATTATTAAGGCACATATAAACTACCTACTGACCATTCTAGAGTGTTGGAAACTATTTTAGACAGTTAGAACAATGACATTCAATAATACTGTGGGTTGCTCAAGCTACTTATCTTTTATGGTAACAGGATCTTTTTTTAAGTTTCTAAAATTAATTTAAATCATTGTTTTATGAGGCTACCACATTTGCACTTTAGGATACAGTATTGTACTTCCTCTAGATGAATATGTAATCTGGTAAAAAGGACGATGTATCCACCTGTAACAGAGAACAATAGAGAACATAGCCCCATAGCAAGAGGAGTGGGTTGTGGAGATGGTTTGTTGGGAGTAGAGGGACCACATAATTTACTTAATATTCATAATGGAATTTTTGTGAGAGTAGAACCAAGGGATATTAGTGATATTTCTGGGAAAGCTGGCATAAACAGTCAAAGTTTTAAACACATTAAGAAACAAGTTAATGATATGACTTTGGAGTTTCAGGAAAAAAGGATTAATTGTAAATCAAAGTGATTCCCCTGAAGCCTTCTTTGAGAACATAGTATCTTTTCTTGGCTTGTTTCCAGGTTTGTGAGTGAGCAGAGAAAACTGGGAACATAGTCTAGTACAGGGAAATAATATCTAAAACCTATATTATTTTGAATTTTCTCCTAAGATGAAACATTGATATAGTGAAGAGTGAGGTATAATACTGGATTATTAGTAAAGAGATGGATACTGATATAAGAGTAAGTCATCCTATAGTAAATTCCAAGAAAAAGATTCCCATACAGGAGAGTCACTTAAGGTTTATTGGTAGGTGTGTGACATAAATAAGGAGTAAAACTACCCTTAAAGTGTAATTTCACAGGAGATAATATTGTAACACTCATACAGTATTAAAGTTACAGATATTTTAATTCTTCATAATCTACATTTTGCATGGTATGTTTAGAAAAGAACAACATATGAGTATATTCCTGTCATGCAAAGCCCAATGACTCTTTTATGTATAAATATATTTTTTGTTTTTAAACTATTTTAAATTTGATGCTGTAATTTTATTTTTCCCCAGAAACCTTTTCTTTAAGGTATACAAACTTCATGCATTTTATAAATACAAATTTAGGAACATGGTGATTCTTCCCACTGTACCTGCCCTCCCACCTGCACTTCCACCCTTCTTCCTCTTCCCTCTCCTAGTTCCATTCTTATTTTTTTAGTAAGATCTATTTTCAATTAACTTCATACATATAAGATTAATTCTATACTAAGTAAGGAGTTCAACAAATAGTATGAAAAGAAAACAATTGTTCCTCAACAGTCGAGAAAGTGTCAGTTTCACTTCTATGATTACCTTTTAGGTGCTCTATTAGTTACTACAAATCAGGGAGAACATACAGTATTTATTATTTTGGGACTGGCTTATTTCACTAAGTATAATGTTTTCCAGTTGCATCCATTTTGTTACAAATGAGAGGATTTCATTTTTTTTTACCACTGAGTAGCTTTCCAGGGTATACATATCCCATAATTTCTTTATTCAGTCTTCAGTTGATGGGCGTTTGGATTGATTCCATATCTTAGATATTATGAATTGAGTGCAATAAGCATAGGGTTACAGATAACTCATATTCTTATTTCATATCTCTTGGGCAAATTCCCAGGAGTGGGATGGCTGGGTCATATGGTAGGTCTATATACAGACTTCTGATGGATCTTCACACTGTCTCCCACAGTGGCTGCTCCAGTTTACATTCCATCCCACAGAGGATTAGGGAAAATTATCCAACATCCTCACCAGCATATGTTGTTTGTTGATTTCTGTATGAAACCTCACTGTGATCTTGATTTGTAGTCTCTGATGGCTAGTGATCCTGAGCATTTTTTCTAGTGTCTATTGGCTATTTGAATTTCCTCTCTTGAAAAATAACTGTTCAAGTCATTGGCACATTTAATAATTGGATTGTTTGTTTTGTTGTGGTTGAGTTTCTTGAGCTCTTTACATATTCTGGTTATTAATACTTGTTAGTTGCATAGTTTACAAATAATTTCTCAAATTCTGTGGGTTGCTTCTTCCCTTTGCTGATTGTTTCTTTTGTAGTACAGAAACTTTTCGGCTTGTTGTAATCCCATTTGTCAATTTTGGCTTTGACTGCCTGTGCTTTTAGGGTCTTTTCCAAGAATTCTTTGCCAATGCCAATATCTTGCAGGGTTTCCCCCAAGTTTTCTATTAATTTGATGGTATTGGGTCACAGATGTAGTTTTTTGATCCATTTTAAGTGGATTTTTCTGTAAGATGTAAGCTAGGGGTCTTGCTTCATACTTTCGTATGTGGAGATCCAGTTTTCCCAGCACCATTTGTTGAAGAGCCTGTCCTTGCTCCAGGGATTGATTTTAGTTCATTTGTCAAATAAAAGTTGGTTTTAGATGTGAGGGTTTATTTCTGGCATTTGTCTTCTGTTCCATTGGTCTATCCATCTCTTTTTGTGCCAGTACGAGGCTGTTTTGATTATAACTTCCCTGTAGTATGTCTTGAAATCTAGTACTGTAATGCTGCAGGCTTTGTTTTTGTTGTATAATATTACTTTAGCTATCTGGGTTTTCTGTGTTCCCATATGAATTTCATCATTGCTTTTTTTTTTCTATATCTGAAAATAATGTCCTTGACATTTGGCTTGATATCATATTGAATCTGTAAAATTGCTTCCAGTAGTATGGATATTTTGATGATACTGATTTTTCTAATCCAAGAACATGGGAGACTTTTCCATTTTTTTCTTGTCTTCTTCTAGTTCTTTCTTTAATGTTTTGTAATTCTCCTCATAGACATCATTGATGTCCTTGGTTAAATTTATTCCAGGTTATTTAATTTTTTTGTAGATATTGCAAGTGGGATTGATCTTAGAAGTTCTTTCTCAGTCATAGCATTGTCTTTATATACAAAGGCTATAGATTTTTGTGTGTTGATTTTATATCCTGCCACTTTAGCAGTCTTTTCTGAGTTCCAACAGACTCCTAGTGAAGTCTTCTGGGTACCCTATATATAGAACCATGTCATGTTCAAATGTTCAAATGCATGTCCCAGTTTGTATCCCTTTGATTTCTATTTTTGCCTAATGACTCTGGCTAAAACTTGCAGGACTATATTGAATAGCAATTGTGATAGTGAGCATCCTTGTCTGTTTTGGGATCTTAGTGAGAATGCTTCCAACTTTTTCCCATTCAATAGCATGCTGGTCATGGGTTTGTCATAAATTGCCTTGTAGTGTTGAGGAATGTTGCTTCCATACCCACTTTGCTTAAGTTTTTCATCATGAAAGGATGTTGTATTTTATCAAATGCTTTCTTTGCATGTATTTAGATAATCATATGGTTTTTCCTCTCAGTTTGTTAATGTGATATATCACATTGATTGATTTGCAAATGTTGAACCATCCCTGCATACCAGGGGTAAATCCCATTTGATCTAGGTTAATGATCTTTGTGATGTGTTGCTGGGTTGATTGGCTAGTGTTTTGTTGAGAATTTTTGCATCTATGTTCATCAGGGAAATTGGTCTGTATTTCTCTGTCACTGTTGTATCTTTTTCAGGTTTAGGAATTAAGATGATGCTGGCTGCATAAAAAGAGTTTGGGAGGATTACCTCCCTTTCAGTTGTTTTGAATAGTCTGAGATGTATTGGATTTAATTCATCTTTGAAAGTCTGGTGAGGCTGGTGCTGCAGCTCACTAGGCTAATCCTATGCCTGCGGTGCCAGCACACAGGGTTGTAGTTCCGGTCAGGGCGCTAGATTCTGTCCTGGTTGCTCCTCTTCCAGTCCAGCTCTGCTGTGGCCCAGGATGTCAGTGGAGGATGGCCCAAGTCCTTGGGCCCTGCACCTATGTGGGATACCAGGAGGAAGCACCTGGCTCCTGGCTTTGGATCAGTGCTGCGTGCTGGCTGTAGTGGCCATTTGGGGGGTGAACCAATGGAAGGAAGACCTTTCTCCCTGTCTCTCTGTCTCTCTCTCTCTCACTGTCTAACTCTGCCTGTCAAAAAAAAAAAAAAAAAAAAAAGAAAGTCTGGTGAAACATCTGGTTCTTGGCTTTTCTCTATTGTGAGGGTCTTTATTACTGATTGAATTTCTATCTTGGTTATTGGTCTATTTAGGTTTTGTATGTCTTCATGGCTCAATTTGGGTAAGTTGTATGTGTCCAGGAATCTGTTCCTTCTAGTTTTCCTAATTTTTGGCATATATCTCTTTGTAGTAATTTCTGATTATTCATTTTATTTCTGTGGTATCTGTTATTACCTCTCCTTCTTTCAACTTTGATTTTATTGATTTGGGCCTTCTCACGCTTTTTTTTTTTTTTTTTTTTTTTGGTTATTTGTGCCATTGGTGTGTCAGTTTCGTTTATTTTTTCAAAAAAGAGCTCTTCTTTTCACTGATCTATATTGTTTTTTGTTTTTGTTTTTCTATTTTATTTATTCTCTAATTTTAATTATTTCTTTTTTCCTAATTCTGGGTTTGGTTTAGTGTTGTTTTTCAAGATTCTTAAGATAAATTTTTAGCTCATTTATTTGGTGCATTTCTAATTTCTTGATGTGAGTATAAATTGCTGTAAACTTTCCTCTTAACAATGCTTTTGCTGTATCCCATAAGTTTTGATATGTTTCATTGTCATCTTCATTCATTTCCAGATTTTTTTTATTTCATTTTGATTTCTTAGATGACAAACTGTTCGATCAGGAGCATGTTGTTGAGTCTCCATGTGTTTGCATATGTTCTAGAGATTCTTGAATTGTTGATGTCCAGTTTCATTCCATTGTGATCAGAAAAGATGCATGGTATGATTTCGATTTTTTTGGATTTGCTGATGTAAGATGTAAAAATATGCCTAATAGGCCTAATATGCTGTCTATCCTAAAGAAAGTTTCATGTACTGATGAGAAGAATTTGTATTCTGTAACTGTAGGATGAAAAGTTCTGTAGCTATCTGTTAAGTCAATCTGGTCTATAGTGTCGATTAACTGTTGTGTCTTTGCTGATTGTCTTTCTGGTTGATCAGTCCATTACTGAGAGTGGAGTTATTGAAATCCCCTTTTTTTTATTGTATTGGGGTCTATGTCTCCCTTTAGACCCATTAGCATTTCTTTTAAATAGCCTGGTGTCTTATTACTAGGTGCATATACATTTATGATAGTCAGATCTTCTGTTCAAGTGATCCCCTAATTATTACATAGTGCCCTTCTTTGTCTCTTTTAACAGTTTTTGTGTGAAAGTCTATTTTGTCTGGTATTAGAATGGCTACAACAGCTCTTTTTTATTTCTGTTAGCATGGAATATCATTTTGCATCCTTTGACTCTGAGTCTGTGTGTATCTTTGTTGGTGAGATGTGTTCCTTGTATGCAGCAAATAGATGGATCTTTTTTAATCCATTTCACCAGTCTGTTATCTTTTGACTGGAGAGTTGAGGCCATTTACATTCAAGGTGACTATTGATAAGTAACAACCTTTCTGTGCCATTTTTCCATAAATGTTCCTACTGTATACTTTGCATTTCCTTTGTTCTTTTACTGGGAGATTTTCTGCTTTCAACTTCTGTCATAGTGATGACCCTGTTTCTGTTTCTGTGTGTATTACATCCTTAAGTGTCTTTTGTAAGGCTGGACAAATGATGACAAACTCTTTCAATTTCTGTTTATTATGGAATGTCTTTATTTCACCTTTCATAAGTGGGAGCTTTTCAGGGTATGGTATTCTGAGTTGACAGGTTTTTTTTTTTTTTCTCTTAAGATTTAGAATATAGATTGGCATTTTCTCCTTGCCTGTTGAGTTTCTTATGAGAAATAAGCTGTGAGTCTAATTGGATTTCCTCTGAAAGTAATCTTGCTTTTCTCTCATGTACATTTTAGAATCTTTTCTTTATATTTTACTGTGGAGAGGTTGATTACAATGTGTTGTGGTAAAGATCTTTTCTGGTCATGTCTATAGGAGTTCTGTTTGCTTCCTGTGCTTGGACATCCCTTTCTTTCTCTAAATTAGGTAAGTTTAATGTAATTATTTCATTAAAAAACCTTATAATCCATTCTCTCTATCCATCCCTTTAGGAACTCCAAAGACCCATATGTTGTGTTGTTTGATAGTATTCCATAAGTCTCCAACACTGTTTTTTAGTTTTCTAACTGTAAAATTTCCAGAAATTTGTCTTCTAACTCAGACATTCTTTCATCTGCCTCACTAATTCTGTTGTTAAGGCTTTCCACCACATTTTTAATAGATCTATTGAATTTTTCATTTGTAATATGATTTCTCTTTAAAATATCAATTTCATGGGAAAAATTTTAATTCATGTCATATATAGATTTCTTTAATTCATTGATTTGCTTCTGATTACTTCTAAGTAATCCTATGATCGATTTTTTGGATTTCATTTCTAGAATTTCTTCAATCTCTTCATCTTCACATCTAGTATTGAGGTGTTGTTGTGTTCCTTTGAGGGAGTCATGTTATATTCCTTATTCTTGTTTCTTCAGTTTTTGCATTTATTTTTAGACATTTGTGGAAATACTTGTTTTTTTTTTTTTTTCCCTGTCATGGATTTTATCTTTGGACTATGCCTACATGGCTTAGTGGAGTGTCTACTCTTTCATTGAACACTAGATGTGTTGCTGGGTGTGGCCCTGGAGTTCTTTTCAGTGCTCCAGGTTTAGGGGCGTGTCCTAGGTGCCACCAGTGTTCAGCATGGTAAATTTCTTCTTTTTATCAGAGGGAAGGGTTTGATCAGCTCTGTTGGCTTAGTTTCATGCTCAGCGCCTCTCCTCCAAGAGACCAATGCCTGGGTTCTAGCCCCAGTGGGTTCAATATTCATCTATGCTGCCACAAGAACCACCTTAAGGATCTGTTAAGTTCTCAGTATGACCATAGATCCCACAGCAATGGCTCTAACCAGGCAATTGGGTTAAACCTGAGCATGGGGAACCACACACAGTGATTGCTCAGAGACCCAACCACACCCTTCATCTTCCCATGCAACCATAGTATTTTCACAGTTTCCCCATAACACAGGGCTCCCAAAGACATGAGCACCCAGCCCTCTGTCAGTTCTCCCAGCCAGACTCAGTTAACTTCTCTCAGCTGATCACAAGCTAGAACAGCTGTCACGGGTGTCCAAAGTGGTGCCCACACTCTCTCAGCCAGTTACAGTACAGTGGTGCTGAGTGGTCTGGTCTCACTTCATTCTTGAAAGCTGGTGCTGAGGCTCTTGGCTGCTGGGGTCCTGAGTTGTACACATTCATACCCTCCACATGGGTCCACAATGTCTCTAAATTGTTTGGAGTTTCCTCTGAAAATTCTTCCCTAGTTCTTCCCCAAGATTGTACTCTCTCCATTTTTTTAAAACTATCCTGCCCTGTACTAGAGCAGAAAGTTCCTTCCCTATTCTGCTATCTTGGAATCTTATGAGAGTTGTTAGAAGGGCTGCTATTGTTGATTCTGCACATAGGGTAAACATGGCAGAATAAATGGTATATACATAAGTACACACACACGCACACACACACAGAGTTGTATGTAGATACCTGTATACTGTTGTTTTAGATAATAATGAACATTTTGACTGTTTACTAGATTCTTGAAATTATGTTAATATATTATGTGTTGTTATAATTTTACACTTGAAGAAACAGAACTGAATTCAGTTAGTGAACTGATGACTATATTGGTCCTAGGTGATGATGCAGAAAGTCAAATATGTGTTTGTAGTTATATAATGTCTGTGTTTTCCCCTATGGTACAACACTATCTACCACTCTCACATATTCTCATTGAACTGGCTCCCCTGTGGCTCAATTCTTGCCCTGAGGTCCCAGCTGAAATCGAAAGCCAGGTACCTAGAACACATTTCTCATAACTTGAATATGATATGGTTTGTATTACTAATGCCAGTGTTAAGCATTACTTCTACTACAAATATGTGCTGTTATTAAAATAAGTAAAAATATTTATCTTCCTGTCTTTCTCATTCTCTGGCATGGTAAACCCTGATCTTTGTTGAATTCCCGTTTTAGCAATTTGTGTGCAGTCCCAGTTTCTTTGAGGGATCACTACAAATTATCCCTCATTTTCATCTTAAATATTAAGTTCTTAAATCAGTGGTTTCTGCATAAATCACTGCTTTGTATGCTTGAATCTACAATAATCTCTATAGACATATACAGTATTCCTACTATAAACTCTAATATTGTGTATATACTATAATCCAAGAATATTAAATTTTTATTTCAGCTATCAGAGTTCCTAGTAATCCTGTGACTTCAGAAAATATCACTGAGTCAATAACCAGAATTATTAATTAACCAATAGACTAGGAGAATCAGCTTGTGGGGAAATACATCACACAACAGCTTACACTTGTGGAAAAGATATGTACAGGACACATCTGGGCAATCACTACTCAACAAGGAAGTTTAAACCTCAGGTATTAAGAAGCAAATACTTGCTCAGGTATTAGACAAGGCAGTATGGCAACTAACTTCAGTAGAGCCCCAAAGTCTGTGAAAACAAATACAAAGGTAATGGGAGGAAATGGAAAAGTAATTGGCTCAAGGAAAAGCAACAATTTTTTTTTATTAAACTTAAACCTTTTATTTCCATAGTATTTATACACCAACCATCTCTGATAGAAGAAAGTTCAAAACAATGGCCACTCTTAATTACTTTAAATATATCTATTTTTAAAAGTATATTTCCATGTGTATGTTTTCTGAATTGCTCAAAACCCCTTTCTATTCAGAACTAAATAGTCTTATATCTTGTTCAAAAATACAATTTGATGATAATCTGATTAATTTCTTAAAGACTAAGATACAAACTTAATTGTATAAATTAGAAGACACTAGATTTTTATGGAGAAGCATATAGAATAAAGAAAAAAATAAATTCTAAGGACTTCTTATACTCTTAATATCATTACCATAACTCATATTAAATTTTCTATTTGTTTCAAAAAACTTAAGTATAAACAATCTAGTCAAGTTTCTTGCAATGTGAATTTGAAGAGTAATTTGAAGATTTATTACCATGATTATATATCAACAGAGATAAATACATGTTTTATGATAAGAACTTTTTTCTGAAGCAGGTGAGCTATATGGACAAGTCCTCAGAGCAGAAAACAAATCATTCTGTGCCTCTTGATAAATGGACAATATTGATTATTTGTATTTGGTGCATGGCAATGTGACACACATCTTACCTTAATAAAATAATTAAAGATGTGCATGAAGGATTAATGAGCATTAGTTAAGCTGTAAAACACAAAGACCATTTATGAAAAATTACACTGAGTATAAGAAGAAGTTGAGGGGAAGACAATCTCATTATAATAATTTATCTTACTTGAAGATTCTCTGCTACACCTGTATGATAAATGTTACCCTAAAGCAACCAAAATTCCACATTTAACTTATAAAATTTAGGCAAATCACAACTCTAGAGCATTTTTCTTCTGTGTCTCACCTACGTAGAAGAAATACAATATATAAAATTTATAATTGTTTATGTTAATATGTATACTGTAATAAATCTTCATTTATACCATAAAATTTACATAGCATGAAATTAACAATAAAACTATCTTTTAAAATTTCACTGTCAATGAAAAATGGAGTTTGGATGCTTTTCTTTGCTTTTAATACATACAGCTAAATTAAAATTTAACTATTTTAATTATATACAAATTACAAATATCCTTTGGATAAAAGGTAATGTTTTACTAAATAAAGCACAGGAAAGTGAGAAGACTATACTTGGTTCACCAGGATTCCCACTTTCTTCCCCTTGGAATATTTCCCAACAAAAGTACTATCTACAGATGCATCTTTGCCATCACACAGAATCCTGTTGGTGCCAAAAAGTGCTTCCTAACTTAATAACTATTATCTATGCGGCTTTTCATGGTAAAATATTTGGAAAACTCCATAAATCCAAATGTGAGATGCAGGAATAAATATATATTTTTGTGACTCTGTGATGATATTGTGAGGAGTCAGATGGGTTAATAAGTAGTCAGTGTGGTCCCAGTGGAATAGGGGTATAAAATATTTGCTTCCTCCCCAAAAATGTTACATTTAGCAAAAACAAACAGGCTGCCCTTCTTCCTTCGGAATCTCCAAATTTACTATGAGACTAGCAAGGTAGCTCTTCCTGAACTCACAGCTTACTGTGAAACAAGTTACCTATCCCCTTCTTCTGGATGGTTTCTTGTTTTATCATGAGGAGGTCAGACAGAATGGAGAACTGTTAATCGGGTCTTTTGATGGGTTTTGTTCCCACATGGTAATTGAATGCCAATCTGATTGTCAAGTTTTTTTTTCCTTTGAAATTGTACTTAAAAACCCCAGTGCTACTGGGTTCTTCGAGTTTTTCCTCACTTGGCTAGGGATCTTTGACTCTAATAAATCTTTTTAAATCTCTGCTTGTCCCCTTGGAAATTCTTCTTCCATGTGAGACAAAGAACTGAGATAATAATTTCTCCACTGCTGTTTTCCCACAATAATTATGTTTTACTTCTATTAACATCTGCATTTCAGACACACTATGTTTTTTTGTGGCAGTCTGATGCTGCCAGCAGGAAACATCCTTACTGTTTTACATGATTAAAACTTGCATGAGTCTGTGACCATGGTTTCATTAGATTTAACTTAGTGGCTATTAGGAATAATTAGCTACTTGCTTCTGTCCTAGTGAGTACAACTCAGATCCTGCTCTGATTCATCATTTTTTAAAATATTATTTATTTATTTGAAAGTCAGAGTTACACAGAGAGAGGAGGAGAGGAAGAGAGAGAGATCTTCCATCCACACTGGCTCACTCCCCAATTGGCCACAAAGGCTGGAGCTGTGCCTATCTGAAGCCAGGAGCCAGGAGATTCTTCCAGGTCCTCCACATGGGTGCAGGATCTTGGCCATGTTTTGCTACCCTCCCAGGCCATAGCAGAGAGCTGGATTTGAAGTGGAGCAGCCAGGACTTGAACTGGCAGCCATGTGGGATGCCAGTACTGCAGGTGATATGTTTACCCACAATGCCACTGTGTTGGCCCCATGATTCATCATTATTTTAAGGATCAAACTTGGAACTCACAAAGTTAGATTGCATACATATATAACTCAGTCTAATGAATATTTGAAACCACTATTAATCACAGTATTTTTAAAATAAAGATCAGCACCTAGTAGTAGTAGTATTCTCTGAATAAATTTGGTCTGGCTGTAAATTCACACACTGCGTCCTCTCAATTCTGTGCCTCTTTTCCTAACATTTATGGTGCCCCATGTGAGGAGGCACCAATCTGCAACTCTTCCTAACACAGAGGAGGACATCCAATCAGTTGACTCTTTGCTTCTCCATACCCCTCTCACCAACTATGTGGGGAAACTGGCATTCAAGAACTCTGAGTGGGATCAATGCTAAATTTCTCTCTGGCAGAGACAACATCTTTGTTAAGCGATTTTTCTGCCTTACACTAAACTATTTCCCTTAATTCCTTTTCCTGAGAAAACTATCCCAATAAATCATGTTCAAAATACTCTCTTACTGAAGAACCTAGCATAAGACAAATGTTTACTATTTTTGGTATTATTATTTTGCCTTCTAGTATTTTGAATTAATAAAAGATAATCTTTTCAGTTACCTTGGTCATATTTAGTGGGTATACCATATAGTTTTCCAGTAATTTTATATGCATATCTTTTTTTTTCTTTGACAGGCAGAGTTAGACAATGAGAGAAAGAGAGAGAAAGGTCTTCCTTCCATTGGTTCACCCCCCAAATGGCCGCTACGGCCGACACTGCACCGAGCCGAAGCCAGGAGCCAGGTGCTTCTTCCTGGTCTCCCATGGGGTGCAGGGCCCAAGCACCTGGGCCATCCTCCACTGTCTTCCCTGGCCACAGCAGAGAGCTGGACTGGAAGAGGGGCAACCGGGACAGAATCCGGCGCCCTAACCGGGACAAGAACCCGGTGTGCCGGCGCCGCAGGCAGAAGATTAGCCTAGTGAGCTGTGGTGCCAGCCTAAGATAGATTTCCATAATTTTTAAAAATTTTTATTGGTAAGAATAATAAACTAAATAAATCCACCTCATATTTCATAGATATATTTTTTTTAAACTTTTATTTAATGCATATAAATTTCCAAAGTACGACTTATGGATTACAATGGCTTTCCCCCCGTACCATCCCTCCCACCCACAACCCTCCCCTTTCCCACTCCCTCTCCCCTTCCATTCACATCAAGATTCATTTTCGATTATCTTAATATACAGAAGATCAGCTTAGTATACATTAAGTATGGATTTCAACAGTTTGCTCCCACACAGAAGCATAAAGTGAAAAATAATAGATGATTTTTTTAAATGATGATGAAATCAGAGCAGACCTATTGTCATGTTTAATCCCAGTGAGAGTCAAGTTGGGAATTGATAATTTCTTTTTTTTTTTTTTTTTTTTTTTACAGAGGATCAGTTTAGTATGCATTAAGTAAAGCTTTCAACAGTTTGCACCCCCATAGAAACACAAAGTGAAATATATTGTTTGAGTACTCGTTATAGCATTAAATCTCAATGTACAGCACATTAAGGATAGAGATCCTACATGAGGAGTAAGTGCACAGTGACTCCTGTTGTTGACTTTACCAATTGACACTCCTGTCTATGGCATCAGTAATCTCCCTATGCTCCAGTCATGAGTTTCCAAGGCTATGGAAGCCCTCTGAGTTCTCTGATTCTTATCTTGTTTAGACAAGCTCATAGTCAAAGTGGAGGTTCTCTCCTCCCTTCAGAGAAAGGTACCTCCTTCTTTGATGGCCTGTTCTTTCCACTGGGATCTCACTCGCAGAGATCTTTTGCCAGAGTGTCTTGGCTTTCCATGCCTGAAATACTCTCATGAGCTTTTCAGCCAGCTCCGAATGCCTTTAGGGCTGATTCTGAGGCCAGAGTGCTATTTAGGACATCTGCCATTCTATGAGTCTGCTGAGTATCTCACTTCCCATGTTGGATCACTCTCCCCTTTATTTACTCCATCAGTTAGCGTTAGCAGGTACTAGACTTGTCTATGTGCTCCCTTTGACTCCCAGTCCCTTCACCATGACCAACTGTGAACTGAAACTGATCACCTGGAACAGTGAGATGGCATTGGTACATGCCACCTCGATGGGATTGAATTGGAATCCCCTGGTATGCTTCCAACTCCACCACTTGGGGCAAGTCAGCCTGAGCATGTCCCAAATTATACATCTCTTCCCTCTCCCATTCCCACCACCATGTTCAACAGGGATCACATTTCAGTTAATTTTCAACACTTAAGAATAACTGTGCATCAATTACAGATCTAAACCAGTCATATTAAGTAGAACAGATAAAAAAAACTACTAAGAGGGATAATGTATTTAGTTGTTCATTAACAGTCAGGGCTATAGGCTGCCATCCCTCCATCCCTCACTCACTCCCACTCTTCCTCCTTCTTATTTTTCTTTTAATTTTTGCGATGGCATGCTTTAAATTTTCATCATAATCACAAGCCTAACGCTCCACTCAATAGAGAATTCAGTAAGTAGTAAGTAGAAAAGTCACTGTTCCTCAAGAATATAAACAAGGGTTACAAAGAATAATAAAATCTCAAAATGTCAATTTCACTCATGTGTAATACATTCTTGTGCCCTCTATATTAGTTACTACAAATCAGAAAAAAAATATGATATTGGTGAAGCTGGCTTATTTCTCTAAACATGATGTCTCTAGTTGTAGCCATTTTGTTACAAAAGACAGGATTTCATTCTTTTTATGACAAATATTCCATCATGTATATGTACCATAATTTCTTTTTTTTAAAGTTTACTGGTCTATACCACCACCAACAAATGGATTTTTTTTAATTTTATTCATTTATTTGAGAGTCAGAGTTACAGTGAGAAGGAGAGACAGAGAGAAATGTCTTCCGTCCGCAGGTTCACTCCCCAATTTGCCACAACAGCTGGAGTTGTGCAGATCCAAAGCTTCCTCTGGTCTCCCAAATGGGTGCAGTGGGCCAAGGACTTGGGCCATCTTCTACTGCTTTCCCAGACCACAGCAGAGAGCTGGATTGGAAGAGGAGCAGCCGGGACTAGAATTGGCGCCCATATGGGTTGCCAGCGCAGCAACTGTGCCACAGCAACGGCCCCGCCATAATTTCTTTATCCAGTCAGTTGATAGACATCTGGCTTGATTCCATATCTTAGCTGTTGTCAGTTGAGCTGCAATAAACATTGGGATGTAGAGAACTCTTTCAGATGCTGATTTCATTTTGTTTGTGTAAATTCCCAGGAACTGAATCTTTGGGTCATATGACAGATCTAAGGACAGATTTCTGAGGAATCTCCATACTATCTTGCATAATGATTGTATGATTTTATATTCCTATTTATTTCTAAAATTTTTTTACACACATTTTACATTCCAGCATTTGTCATTTTTTTATTTTTGGATTCTAACTGGAGTAGGGTGAATACTCATTGAGGTTTTTATTTGTTTTCCCTGGTAGCTAGTGATCCTGAACATCTTTTCATGTGTCTGTTGGCCGTTTGTATTTGATTCTTTGAATAATGCCTGTTCATATCCTTAGCCCATTTCTTAACTTCATTGCTTGCTTTCTATTTTTATTTTGAGTTCTATAATTTATATAAGATGCACAAATTTCACATATTTCATATATATATTTAAGAGCATAATGATACATCCCACTCCCACCCACCCTCCTCTCTTTTCTTATTTTTTTTTTAATTTTTACAATGAAACATTTAGTTTATTTTATAATCACAAACTTGACTCTTCACCAAATAAAGAATTTAACAAGTGGTAAGAAGAAAAATTACTGCTTCTCAAGAGTATGTCTCAAGACAATTTTCAAGCACATCCAGGTCACATTGCCTGAAAAGATGCTGTAACACAGATACACTATTTTTGATTGGGTTGGAATCTATTAATTTTAACAGTGAATTATGGGAAACCTGGAATGGGTGATATTTAATGCAAAGTTTGAAGCGTGAGTCAAATTTGTGCCACAGATTATTGTACAGTCTTCAGTAAATGCTGATCTCAGACATGACAGAGTTTATGACTCAGTGCAAATAATCTGAAACCTCTTTAGCAAAGCAAAAATTTATGTTGCATTTTGAAAATAGTTAGCAATGACCTTTATATCTTGACACATGGCTCCTTGGATAAAAATGTCTTTCATAGTTTGAAGCTTTCTACAGAGAAAATAAAAATACTTTGTGTTACTCCATTGGTGTGATCACTTGAACTCTAGAACATAGAATTCACTAGCTCAGGGCTGTAAAAGGTGCAGAGTATGAGAGAATACCAGTTTACTACTATTTCTGTTTTAAATGCTAGTTTCTCTATCTTCTGTTCCACAAAGTGTAGAATTTAATTATAATCATATAAAATGTTAGTTTGATCTCATATACTTCTATAATGTGACATATTCTGTTGGAGATAAAACTGCAAAATAAATGTCAAGTTTCTGTTAAAAATTTTCAGATTTTTTTTTTTTTTTTGGACAGGCAGAGTTAGGCAGTGAGAGAGAGAGACAGAGAGAAAGGTCTTCCTTCCATTGGTTCACCCCCTAAGTGGCTGCTATGGCCTGCACACTGCACTGATCCAAAGCCAGGAGCCAGGTGCTTCCTCCTGGTCTCCCATGGGTCTCCCAGGCCACGGCAGAGAGCTGGACTGGAAGAGGAGCAACCGGGACAGAATCCGGTGTCCCAACCGGGACTAGAACCCAGGGTGTTGGCACCGCAGGCAGAGGATTAGCCTAGTGAGCCGTGGCACCGGCCTCAGTTTGTTTTTGTTTTTGTTTTTCTTTTTTTCTTTTTTCTTTCTTTCTTTTTTTTTTTTTTTTTTTTGACAGGCAGAGTGGACAGTGAGAGAGAGAGACAGAGAGAAAGGTCTTCCTTTACCGTTAGTTCACCCTCCAATGGCCATCTCGGCTGGTGCACTGCGGCCTGCACACTGGGCTGATCTGAAGGCAGGAGCCAGGTGCTTTTCCTGGTCTCCCATGGGGTGCAGGGCCCAAGCACTTGGGCCATCCTCCACTGCACTCCCTGGCCACAGCAGAGAGCTGGCCTGGAAGAGGGGCAACCAGGACAGAATCCGGCGCCCTAAGTGGCTGCTATGGTGTGCTGGCGCCACAAGGCGGAGGATTAGTCCAGTGAACCAGGGCGCAGGCCCTCAGTTTGTTTTTATAGCATATTATGATAATTATGAAGTAGAACTTTCTTTTGACTTCATATAACAAATGTAATGGAATTAACTGTATCAAATGTTTCTTAAATGAGACAAAACTAGTGTTTTGTTTTGCTCCACCAAGATAACTGAACTTTAATGTAACAAAATAGCCTACTTTGTATTAAGGTAATTTCAGTGGCAAATAATCTCTCTTGTGCTCTTCATGAAAACTTTAAAAATATCTTTATTTTCTCTATACCTTAGCAAGAATCTAACAATTTTATTCTGTTACTACTTTCAGGCTCCCTGCTTTGGCTGAGTTTTATAGGTGAAACTTTGGCACATGTAGAAATTAAATCTAGTTGTTCAGTGTGCAACATAAATCTGCATTGTACCAAATTCTGCAATATACTGGTCACTTACCTAACCATTTAGGTTACACTCTGAACACTCTAACTTAAGTGGCTCATGTAATCCTCATAATACTATAAAAATATCATGATAACACCTAAATATGTATAATTCTATTTGTTAAAAATGTTTAAATGATTAAAAATATAGGCCGATGCTGTGGCTCACTAGGCTAATCTTCCACCTTTAGCACCGGCACACCAGGTTCTAGTCCCAGTCGGGGCGCCGGATTCTGTCCCGGTTGCTCCTCTTCCAGTCCAGCTCTCTGCTGTGGCCCAGGAGTGCAGTGGAGGATGGCCCAGGTGCTTGGGCCCTGCACCCGCATGGTAGACCAGGAGGAGGAGGCACCTGGCTCCTGGCTTCGGATCGGCGTGGGTCACCAGCCACAGCGCGCCGGCTGCAGCGGCCATTGTGGGGTGAACCAACAGAAAAGGAAGACCTTTCTCTCTGTCTCTCTCACTGTCCACTCTGCTTGTTAAATATATATACATATAATATATGTAGACATGTTTTATCATAACAATTTATTCACCAAATGCTTAATGAGCAACTACACACCAGGTAGCCTTTTTTTTTTTTTTTTAAGATTTATTTATTTATTTATTTCAAAGTCAAAGTTATACAGAGAGGAGAGGCAGAGAGAGAGAGAGGTCTTCCATCTGCTGGTTCACTCCCCAGTTGGCTGCAACGTTCTGAGCTGCACGCTGATCCAAAGCCAGTAGCTAGGAGCTTCTTCTGGGTCTCCCATATGGGTGCAGGGGTCCAAGGATTTGAGCCATCTTCTACTGCTTTCCCAAGCCACAGCAGAGAGCTGAATTGGAAGTGGAGCTGCCAGGTCTTGAACCGGCACCCATATGGGATACTGGCACCCATATGGGATGCAGGCACTTGAGGACAGGGCATTAACCCACTGCGCCACTGCACAGGCCCCTCAGGTATCCTTCTGAATTCTAAGAATATGGAATTGAAAAGATAGATTGAGTCTCTGCTGTTATGAGAGTATTCTACTTGGCTAATAATGCTGTTTTTTATTTCAATCAAATACATCACTTGTATAAAAATATGTTTCCTACTAACTTCAGGTGGTATCTCCTTGTGCGAAGTAGTAATGGGTAATTATTTAGACAAAGCTCTATAATTTTCCTAATGGTCTTAACAATTTTAAAATCCAAAGCATCATGTTTTGTGAAATAAGTCCAGACACGGCAAGACAAATACCACATGTTCTCACTTATATGTGGGAACTAAAATAAAAATTAAAAAACAAAAACAAATGCTTATGTGTATCAGTGCTGCTGAAAATACAGTTTTGTTAAACTTTGCTTAATATTTTTGTCAAATCAGTGGTTAAGAATGAATCTACTACTATAGTATTAGTGATTATTTTAAAATGTACTGTATATATAAGTGAAATGAACACCTTTTTTCCTGTGACTATTGCTTATAGCTCTTGCCTATATTCCTCTGAACTTTGATTTTTCTACTTTTTAGCTGTTGAACTTTTTATTTAGTGGAGCATTAAGCCTTTGATAATAATGTAAATTAAAAATAAGTTATCTCAAAAATATGAAATAGAGGAAAGTGAGGAAGGGAGGTGAGTATCATTATATTCTTAGAATTGTGTTTATGAACCACATTGAATCTATTATCCTTGTATTAATATAACATTAACATGAGAATTGTGTTGTAGTAATAATCATGCATTTACTGTGGTCCTATGTAAGAAATACATAATGTATAATACTGTGTATTAATAAATTCCTTAAAAATTAAATAAAAATTCCAAAGGCAGTAGCCTCAGCTACAAATTTTCTAAAAATAAAATGTCTGTGCCAATTTTTAAGTTTCTGCCAGTAATTAGATAATAAGTTCATCTATCCAACAAGTATCAGTAGCTCAATAGAGTCATCCAAAAAGAGAGTAGAGGAGTCATAATAGACAATAGAACTGTGAAATAAATATGATAAACTAAGTATTAAATATCAAAATGTTTATATTTACTAAGTGGCATTAAAAACATTTAACTAGATGTATCAAATCATAAATGCAAACAAACTGAAAGATACATTTTTATAATCAAAAACAAATTATAGTTATTTGATAGATATAACAATATCATATTATAAGAATAACTGGAAAAGGATAATACCAGAAGTTCTGGTAAATACAGCCTGTCACCTAATAATTTTACTACAAACCATAGAGCAGCTCCTTAAATTTGTGTTTTTACAGCTGACAAGGTTAAAGAAAATAAGCTCCCTGGCAGAGTGGCATTATTAATTGGGTTTGTAAGTGACTCAGCTGTATCCATTGTATTTTAATAAATTTTTTTGACCCAAAGCTCCTGAAGTATACACACATTATTAGGAAGAATGGTAATTTCCCGACTGGTAGTTATATTAAAGAATGTTGGAATGAATCAGAAATGATTACTCGATGAAATTGTTTTCGGTGACTTGAGAGCGTCCAGTATGCAGTTTCATTCTACTGTCTCACTTTTTTTTTCGTTAATAGTATTGAGGTTATGAAAAATAAGCATCGTTGCCCATATGGGTACTCCTGTTTTTATACCCTATGGATGTGGAAATATATCACTTAAGTAATCATCTTATTTGTCAGTGGAGCAAAAAAAAAAAAAAAATCACCTATTTTGTGACACTGAACCAGTTGTGGTAATTGTGTTGAAAGTCTGCAATGCATAAAACCATAAAATCTGGACATTCAATTAAGGCAATAGATAGAACCAAACTGGAAATTTTCCCATTACCAAAATTTAAAACAATGAGAAGAAAATTTCAGTATGCAACTAACTTTACAAAAAAAAAAAAAAAAAGAAAAGAAAAAAAAAGAAAAAAAAAAACTTCTGTGTCAGAAACAAATAAGAACTAAAACATGGGGCTCCTTTTCTGGTGTTCTGAGGGGCAGCAGGAAAATTATTTAGGTGTTATGGAACAGACACTAAATTCTGAGCCTGAGGATGAATGGTCATGCCAGAGTAAAGGACGGATCTCTGGGTTTGCTTGAGAGGGAAGGTTGGAATAGAATGTTATAATGCTAGCGAATGAGATTGACTCTCGCCAATTCAAGGTGGAAGATGAAAAAAACTCCGAGAAACCAAAAGCTTTTATAGTGCATGGATTTGAAGGTCAAATGTATTTGACCACAGGATATAAAAAATTCAGTTATAAAATTAACATAAAACTAAATGATAGGATTTTTTAATGTTTTCACCATAAAGAAATATTAAATGTTTGAGGAGGTAGATATATCTAACCTGACTGTGTAGATGTGTTACATGTATGGCAACATCATAACACCCCCATAAATATGTACAAATTGCATGTGTGTTAATTTTTTAGTTAAAAAACAAATCAATCCTAAATGTGGGCTCTTGGCACAAACAAATGCAAAAGTATTCTCAAAGGAGACTTTCACAACCTGGGAAACACAGGATATCACAAAAGCAGTTACTGCCTGCTAAACACAGGGAATACTCATTAAAGAATCTCAGCAAAAACTTCTAAACAGTTTTAATTGCTTTAGCTAAACATACCATTTAAAAAGAACCTTAGAAAACGGGACAATCATAATTGACTAACTAGTCTCAGTATTTTCTGAAAGGAAAAATAATAGACCAACCCATATCAAATTATTTTCCAGGACCAGGCACAGGTGGGGTGGAGCACAGTGGTGTACGAAGGAAATGCTACAGCACCACAGCTACCTACATTTTACTGTCTCACTGAATTGCTTTATAATTCTCAGTCTGTAAGATTACACTAAAAATAAGTGCATGTTTATTTTTATGATAGTAAGGAAAGTTTGGAAAGAATATTAAATAAATGTTAATAGGTAATGGAAAATCCTATAGGAGAGTATACATCAGGATTTTAAAATATATTTAACTCAGTTCAGTATTTTCATTTTTGGCACTAAAAATATACTGATCCAAATTCATGTTGTCAGCTTTTCTATTTACCATTTCTACTTTGTATACTTCTTGGGATATGAAATATGCTTTACTATTTGAATTCAAAAATTTATTTGGAGAACTAAATAAGCATATTTGAACCCCAAAGTACTCATTTGCCTGCAAAATTTGAGAAAATGCCTATTTTATGGATATATTTTTCCTATTCAAAAATATTTTATAAAACATTGGCCCAATAAATGTTATCAGTTTAATAGAAATATTTCAATGAATGATAATCTATAACTATTCATTGATTTCTTTTCCCCAAAATTACAGGTAAAAAAACCCAAAATTGAAAAACCATAGTAAAATCTAAAGTAAATGTCAATTAGGGTAGGCATTTGATACAATGATTATGACATTGACAGGGAACCCTGCATCACATATCAGAGTGCCTGGGTTTGAGTCCTGGTTGGGCATCCGATTCCAGCTCACTGAAAGGCAGCAACTGCATGGGTCCCTGCCACCCATGTAGGAGACCCTGATGAAGTACTTGTGCTGGCCTCAGCCAAGCCCAGACTCAGCTGTTTTGGGCATTTGGGGCGTGAACCAGTGGATAGAAGATCCATCTGTGCCTCTCTTTCAAATCTGTTCTCTTTATATTTATCAAAATGTAAAATTAAAAAAAAAGTCTTCAGAAGTTTAACTTAAAAAGTAAAATATATTGCAAAAGTATTAAAATTCTGTAACTTCTGTGTGAATAGCGTATGAAATTTTCATTATAACAATTAGAAAGATTCACATTATTAAACATGAGAGGTCCTTGAATTTCAAGTCTAGTAGGGCAGAGTGAGAACATACTGAAGTATTTCAATTATAGTTTAAAGGTTTCCTTTGAGGACAGCCACATGAATATACTGAATAAATTCTTAATAAAATATGTAGAAGAGAGACTGCCAATTGGTAACAATAACTAAAAAATGATTTCTTCATAAACATTTGCTAAAACATTTGAAAGTTATATATTGTAATTATGATATAAGCTTATGTGGTATAACATTTAAAAATCTTAGGTTTCTTCTAGAATTGTAGTGTGAGTATGCATATATTTCAAAGAATTTTGTGCCAGAAAACTAATATTTTAATTACATTATCCATGAGCTTTCTGAGGTACCTCTTGTATGCCTCAAAAAATTAAATGTTGGCTACACATTGCTTAGAATCAACATTCAATTCATCATTAACATTTTCCATGGAAAAGAAGTCAAATAATTTAAATACCCATTATGGTTTATGTTGTTCTGCAACTTCTTATGTTTAAGTCATGCACATAGAAGGAGCTTCTGAGCTAATCATTTGTTTTGAATGGGACAGTGATAGAAAGCTTTTGTTTTATGAGTGTGTGTGTGTGTGTATGTGTGTATAAAGCTTTTAGCTGCATTATCTCATTTGAAAGCTCATAAAGTAGGAAATAATATGCCTCCATTTTCTGAATTTGATTAAACATCGAAGGATTAAATATTTGCTCATTTTAAACCAGCTCTAAATACCTAAGTCAGGGGTTGATTATACTATCTCCTAAAGTCACAGTGAACTTAAAAGAAATAGAATGAAATGATGTGAAGAAATTAATGCTCTGGTGGGAGAACGTTTGGGAAAAAAAGTAATGTCATGTGTACATGTGTAATGCTCATCAATCAATTGCATAGGATACACCTTCCTAAGATGATGTTTATAAAAATGTTTCTGTTTCTTCTTGGGAATTTGCCTATGAGACTACCTTTTTTATAACATACTTATGAAAATTACTGATTTACCTTACTTTTCACATTACATTAGTTGTAAATACATTGAAGTAAAAAACAAAAAATGGCAATAGATTGGGAGGGGTTCTTTTCAATACTCATTAATTCATATAGAACATTTTGAAATTAGTTATACTGATTTTCTATATAGATGGATAATATTCAAGGTTGAGGCTGGCGCCGTGGCTTACTTGGCTAATCCTCTGCCTGCGGTGCCAACACCCTGGGTTCTAGTCCCGGTCTGAGCACCGGATTCTGTCCCAGTTGCCCCTCTTCCAGGCCAGCTCTCTGCTGTGGCCAGGGAGTACAGTGGAGGATGGCCCAAGTCCTTGGGCCCTGCACCCGCATGGGAGACCAGAAGCTCCTGGCTCCTGGCTTCCAATCAGCACGGTGTGCCAGCCACAGCCGCCATTGGAGGGTGAACCAATGGTAAAGGAAGACCTTTCTCTCTGTCTCTCTCTCTCACTGTCCACTCTGCCTGTCAAAAAACAAACAAACAAGCAAACAAAAAAAATATTCAAGGTTGAGTATCTTAAAAGGTGGACTGAATGCCAGACTCCCAATTTGAAACTGGGTAGAGATAGAGCTATGAACTTTTTTTCTGACAATCTATGGTTGGTCAGGGATGAGAAGGATGGAGAAAGAGAAGGAGAAAGAGTGAAAGTGGGGGGAAGGGAGGGAGAAAAAAAGGGATGGACAGAGAGACATAAAACAGAGCTTCACAAGCCTCATTGTAGAATAGTCACATGTTGAATCTTCAAAAATCTCAAATAACTCATCTTACTCAACAACTAGCCCTGAATAAAAGCAGACTTGGAATGTACTGTTTCAGCCATAACATAGGTATATATTACAGCCTATCAGATTTGAATGGATTTGCCTCCAAATTAAAAATGCACAGCTTCCTTCTAGGGTTCTCTAGTTGAAAACCTGATAGCACAGCAATCTAAGCTGTCATAATTAAACTCCTCATTTCACCCCATCCATGTCTCCAAAGACCTACTTTTTCTGTAGTCTTTAACTTCAGTACTGGCAAATACGCTCTGCTAAGCACTGAACTGAGGAACTCGGTCACTCAATTCAGTTACAAAATCTTAGTTTTTGACTTTCCTTTTTTTCATTTAATAATCAATCTCTCAGCAATTTCTGTCAACTCTCCTGTCAGATTTTTACCACAACCTATCAGTCCTTCCCACCTGCCCTCTACTATCATTACCAGTCGTGCCAGTGCAAACCTTTAATATATTTCATGACTATTTTGAAAATAGCTTTCTGGGCTAGTGGATATCATTCCTCTGATTTCTCCTTCTCCCCTTCTCTCTGTCCCCACAATACTCTGTATTTCTTTTCCACTCAGCAGTCAAAGATATCTTTGCAAATACCAATCTACCTGTCCTTCTCAACCTAGCCATTCTCTAGGTCTCTCAATGTGTTTGAATTTTCTTCATGGCAGTTATCAATCACTTGGCATATACTTATCTGCTTGTGTATTCTTGGTTTCTTCCCATTATAATGAAAACATTTTGTGAGCACAGACTTGCCTTTTATCACTCGAACCATATTTAGCTTATTGTAATCTTCAAACAATATTTGTTAAATAAATCAGTAAAAGAATATACTTCAGGTGTCTCCTAACTCAAAGTTTTCACTGATCAATATGATGGCTTAAGTGCTCATCTCTCATGCTTCAGGGCCATAGCATGCATTTCTGTCTCCGTAGTCCATATTTTTTTTTGACAGGCAGAGTGGACAGTGAGAGAGAGAGAAAGGTCTTCCTTTGCCGTTGGTTCACCCTCCAATGGCCTCCTCGGCCAGCGCGCTGCAGCCCGTGCCCCACGCTGATCCGATGGCAGGAGCCAGGTGCTTCTCCTCGTCTCCCATAGGGTGCAGGGCCCAAGGACTTGGGCCATCCTCCACTGCACTCCCAGGCCACAGTAGAGAGCTGGCCTGGAAGAGGGGCAACCGGGACAGAATCTGGCGCCCCAACCGGGACTAGAACCCGGTGTGCCGGCGCCGCAAGGCGGAGGATTAGCCTAGTGAGCCGCAGCGCTGGCCTCCGTATTCCATATTAATTCATAAGTTTGGCAAACCTTCCCCATTAAACTGATCTTTAAGAATGGGAATTGTCTTTCTCATCTTTTTTTACTTTCAGACTTATCATAGTGATCAAAATCTAACACATGTTCATCACACATTAGAATTAAAATAATGAATTAATGGATAAAGGATGAGCATTCCTTAGAAATACTCTGTCTTTTCCTATAGTCATTAATCACAACAGTCCTTTGAATATAGAATGTTATATTACAAATATATCTTGGTGAAATATGTATACACTTGTACACAGTGCTTAGCAAATGCTTTGTTGTTTGAGCTTTGTTAGTGAAAGTCGGTGTCTTTCAATAATTGAATTTTTTTGTGTGTTTTCAGAGATCATCTATAGCTGGGTCTTTAATGAGTTCCCTTCCTTTGTGGCAGAAGATAGTCGGCGGTTCATTTCTCAGGAAACAGGCAACCTTTATATTTCGAAAGTCCAAGCTTCAGACGTTGGCAGCTATATTTGTCTGGTGAAAAACACAGTGACAAATGCTCGAGTACTCAGTCCTCCAACACCACTCACTCTACGAAATGATGGTAAGTTGCATGGCCCAGAGTTAAATGGTCAGCCATCTCAAATGGGAAAAATAAAGATATATTGGTGTTTTTTTAAAGCACTTGAAATTAGCACAAATAAAATAAAGATACACTTGCTGTACTTGGAAACTCTACATTTTTGGTTTGAGATTATGCATGCTTTGGAATAAAAATTTTGCCTTAGGAATGTGATGATCTGTGGATGAGAAATATTCACTAGGATATGACTCTAATGCCAGGAAGGGAGCAAGCATCTGAAAAAAAAATTATAATAAAGACTCCATAGCTCTTTTCCTTGCTTTTTAGTTCCTCTATATAGCATATGTGTATGAATTGCAGGCATTTTATGGGTTCACTTTTCATTACATTTTATTTTAGCTGGCTTCAAATGGAATGTTCAGCTTTTAATACTTCATGGTGTAGTTATAATTGTTATTATTACTTTTCCAATAATAGGAGTACTTGGAACCTTAACTTTTAAGTGCAATTCAGGCAGAAATGATGATTCTATAATTAGAGGTATTGCCATACATCTAAGATATCTTCAAGTTTAAACACCTCATTTGTATTTATGGACAATTGCAGTTAAGCATTGCATTAAAGAAGTCAAAATGTGTATTACAGTTGATATATGATATGTGGCTCACTCTATCATGTAATAAAAAAATCTGTGAAGATATTGCTAAGAAGTGAACATGAGGGATTGGCATGGTGGTGTAGCAAGTAAAGCCACTATCTGCGACACCTGCATCCTATATGGGTGCAGGTTGAAGTCCTGGCTACTCCACTTCTGACCTGGAAGAAGTAGTAGAGGATAATTCAGGTGATAGGGCCCCTGCCATCCATATAGGAGACCCAGATGAAGCTCCTGGTTCCTGGTTTCTGCCAGTCCTAACTGTTGTGGCCATCTGGAGAGTAAACAGTGGGTAGAATCTCTGTCTCTCTCCTCTCTACTTCGTCCTCTCTCTCTCAAATAAATAAATCTTTAACAAAAATAAGTGAACACAAGAATTGATTGTAAGTTTTTTAAACAATGTATTTCCTCATATGTTCTTTAATATGCTTGTTTTTAGAATATTATGTTTCTGGGCTGGCACCATGGCTCACTTGGCTAATCCTCTGCCTGTGGCACCAGCACCCGGGTTCTAGTCCCAGTTGGGGTGCCGGATTCTTTCCCGGTTGCTCCTCTTCCAGTCCAGCTCTCTGCTGTGGCCCGGGAAGGCAGTGGAGGATGGCCCAAGTGCTTGGGCCCTGCACCCGCGTGGGAGACCAAGAGGAAGCACTGCCTGTGACATGTATATTCCATGTGTGTGTGGTACTGGTTCTGGCTGCTCCACTTCCAATGCAACTCGCTATTACTGGCCTGGAAAATGCAACAGAAGATGGCCCAGCTGTTTGGGCCGATCCACCTCCGTACCATATCCAGATGAAGCTTCTGTTCCATAGCTTCAGCTTGGCCCATCCCTGGGGGTTGCCACCATATAGAGAATGACGCAGCCAATGGAAGATCCCTCACCCCCAGAACTCTTTCAAATAAATAAAGTTTTAAAAATAAACTACTTACTCAAGTAGTGATAAGGAACTGAATAAAATCAGTAATAGTAGAATTAGAGGGAAGGAAATAATAAAGAGGTAGAATTACCAGGATTTGATACCTAATTAAATGTAGATAGCATATAAAACTAGTTCAGGGTTTTTGCCTAGTTCAATGAATGGGTAATGATTGTCTTCACAAGAAGCAATAACATGGATGAAGGAATAGATTGCAGAGTGAGTGAACCTGAAGAATTCAGTTTGTGATATGATGAAGAAGTGTTCATTGTTAATATAGATAGAACTATAGAGTAGGCATTCAGATAAATATTTCTAATATTGTAAGAGATGGCTAGGCTAGCAAAAGGGATGTGAGACACTATGGTGTGTTCCATTACTGTAGTTAAACAATGAATATGCATACTTGTATATTATACCAACCTGAACATTATATAAAAATATCTAGAGGTTGAAGATAAAAAAGGAAAATAGAAAGCTTAGAAATTTATCTGATTAAAATATTGGGATTAACATGATTTTCAATAACACATTTCTCTCTCTCTCTCTCTCTCTCTCTATATATATATATATATATAAAATTCATTTACCTGATATTTGTAACATTTTGTGGACTAAACAATTATTAGTCCATGATCACTGATTTCAAATAGAGCATCTTTATTTCCTCTCAATACCACTAAATTTCTGCAGGTGGTTTAGTCTGCTGTTCTTCCATAGGTTTTGGGAACATTTTCTTCTATCTCTAAGCTGATTGCCTCACTATCACCACTTCATGCAAGCTATATGTTACTAAATTCATCCCTGTACTTAGCAAATATAAATCGAACATCTCCATCTGCCCTATTCATCCCCACCATACTATTTCAATAGAGATATTTTGCTTTCTATCTTTCTAGTAGAATAAATCCCTCCATCTTTGGCTACTGCTTTTCATTGCGCCCTGCCTTTTCATGACATTACTTTGGCAAACTTTGGCACTGTTTCTTATATAACCAATGCTATCTCATTAATAAATAAGTTTAGCCATCATATTAACTGAATTCATTTCAGCAGTCAATATAATTGACATTGTTTTTTTTCTTTTACAAATGTTCATAGTTTCAGTAAATCAGTATTTGAGAATCATGGTTTTAGACTATTTGAAAGGCTTAATAAAGAAAATACAGGATAAATAAACTAAAATTTTTATTGTAAAGTTAGCATATAACTAACGGAAACAGATGAGAAACTTCTAATTTTTAGTTGTATCAGTCAATGAATATGATTTTTTACAAGACAACTTAGAAAATTTACATTTGTTTTTTGAATTAGGTAATGTTACTATTTTCCTAGTGGTTGTCTATGGTTATTTTTTATCCAAGTAGCACTCTCATGTTGAATGAATGTAGTGACACAAAAAGATAATCAGAAAAACCTACTCACCTATCTCTGCCATTAAATTCCACTCTTTAGAGCCAATCTTTTAACAGTTTATTTATTTTTCTTTGTAAGTTTCTCACATGATGCTAGAAATACTTATACCACTTGGTTAATCACATTTAAACAATAACTGTTTACTCCCTCCCATACTAAGTATGTATATGCTTTTCCTATCCTCATCTGCTTTATATATTTTGGCATTCTCTCCAGCAAATACAAAAGTTTTTATAGGTCCTGGTACTCTAAAAGCTGAAATGAATATTTATAAATCCTTACTGTGTAAGTATCATTCAATATCATATTGTTCCAGTTTTTCAAGCAACTTCCTAGATATTCATGCTAAACTGGATATGTTTTCCATAATTGATATTTTGAATTAAATATAACAAATTTAAATTATCTACATTAATAATATTATCATATACTTAGTATGCAGTGTTTTTCTCTTAAAATTCTACTGAACAAAAGCAATTAATAGTCTGATATATAGTGTATAGACCTAAACATGAATAATTACTGTGTGAATTTTAATGAAACCATTAGTGTTAAGAATCCACATGGATCAAAATTGATCATACTGATAGGTCTGAGTCAAAGGGATCACGCAAACAAGACTAGTGTCTGCTAATACTAACTGATAGAATAAAAAAAGGGAGAGAACGATCCAACCTGGGAAGTGGGATACACAGCAGACTCAGAATGGCAGATGTCCTAAATAGCACTCTGGCCTCAGAATCAGCCCTTAAGGCATTCGGATCTGGCTGAAGAGCCCATGAGAGTATTTTAGGCATGGAAAGCCAAGACACTCTGGCAAAAATAAAAATGACCTAAATGAAAGATCTCTGTGAGTGAGATCCCAGTGGAAAGAACGGGGCCATCAAAGTACAATTAAGTGATTATTTTGGTGGAAAAAATTAAAATTCATGCATATGATGGGGGTATTCAAAATTTACAGGCAATATATAATTAGAAATAACAAAGCTAGATTTAAAAAAAAAATTGCACCAGAATAAAATTACCCTTTAATTCCATGAACATTTAATTTTCCATGAACATTTTGAAGTAGCCTCACATGTATATTAATCAATTTATTCAGTGAATTATCGGAATCCCACCTATTCCCTATGTCTACAAGTAAAATGACTAAGGGGCTTATCTCTTAAGAATGAATTTTCCGGCCGGCACCACGGCTCACTAGGCTAATCCTCCGCCTTGCGGCGCCGGCACACCAGGTTCGAGTCCCCGTCGGGGCGCCGGATTCTGTCCCGGTTGCCCCTCTTCCAGGCCAGCTCTCTGTTGTGGCCCGGTAGTACAGTGGAGGATGGCCCAAGTGCTTGGGCCCTGCACCCACATGGGAGACCAGGAGAAGTACCTGGCTCCTGCCATCAGATCAGCATGGTGTGCTGGCCGCAGCGCGCTGGCCGCAGCATGCTGGCCGCGGGCCATTGGAGGGTGAACCAACGGCAAAGGAAGACCTTTCTCTCTGTCTCTCTCTCTCACTGTCCACTCTGCCTGTCAAAAAAATTTTTAAAAAAATGAATTTTCCATGAAATCCTAAAGTTTCTAATGAGAATGATTGCACCATACTGGAAAACTTCCCTTTTCTGAAATAGGTTCCCACTTTCTGACAGCCACATCCCTGCCATCCCATCAAAACAAGTGTTTCACCCTCAGCACATTCCATTTTGCCATCTCTTCACACACAAATTACACACCAATGGGGAAATCCACACTAACTTCTACATTTCTCAGACTTAATATTTATATGCAATTATGCAACTCCAAGTTAACGCTTACTAGTAAAAATTATTGAGCTGAGTGATTACAGAATTCATGCCAAAATAATATATGAAAAAACTCCCCCAAAATGTATAGATTTGACAGGAATCTTTTAATTTAAAAACTGTCATGGCATTCACTATTTGATTTCTCTTCAAAAGTATAATTGAAAAGTGTAACAAGGACATATTCCTGAATGTTTTCCCAAGTACACGGGGCATATTAAACAAGCATTCTGCGAATAAAAATAGAATATGCTTGTGGATGAATGAATTTATTGCACCATAGTCAGCTAAAATCCCTGCTGGATTTTACAAACCTCTCAATGAAGAGGCAAGTATTCTAATGGAAGTTTTTGCAACCTTTGCAAATGCCTCTGCTGGGATTTGAATGTAAAAATTACATTTAATCTGCTGTGACCATAGAGTTAGCTATAAAATCATTTTAGAGCATTTTATTTTTATATGTCTCTGAAAAAATGTAGACCATTCTAATCATAATAGAGGACATATGTATAAGCAAAAGTTTGTCTTTCAAGTATAAGTAAAATTTACTTAGTAAACTGTTAGATAATTTATTGTCTTAGCTTTTGTGACTAGAAATCAGAGCTTAAAACAAAATTTTATTGTTGGCTGTTTATTTGCCTTTATCCCCAGGGAGCAAGAATAATGGATAGGATGGGATTAAGGAGTAACTCAAGGAAAAAAGAGTTTTCATTGAAGATGGCCATTTATACAGGCAACCTTGATCTCACAGGTCCTCATGCCACTTTGTGTCCCTGTGCACTGAGAACTGTCATCTTGGAGAATATATCACTGGGCCTACAGCATCCATTCTGTAAGGGCCACTCTGTAGGCAATGAAACCCCTTGCACTTACAGGTTGCCTATGAGGACCTGGTAGCCCTAGCAATTGTGGAGGAAAATGTCTGACCAAGATCATTTCAATCAGCACACAAGCGATTTCTGAAGCATACATTTTGGGGTAGATAACTTTCACATCCCTAAACACTCACTTATGGAGAGCAGTTCTTTTCGATTAGTTATATAACTTCAAGTATGCTAATGTTGAGGACTTGGATTATTGCAGTAATTTCAGGCTTTCTGTCATTCCTCTATTCATTCAGTAAATATTTTGCTTCTACTGTATATTCAGAGATATTACATGAGGTCTTTAAAGGGTTCACAGATTAGTGAAAGAAAGATTATTATAGCCCAGTGCTATAACTTATAGGCATATGTTGCTATGATAATTTCTCCTGAAAACACTAACCCAGATGACAGGTAGAAATGCTTCTTGGAAGAGGTGATATTTGAGTTGAGTTTTGAAAGTTAAATGTGTTAATAGGTAAATAAGTCCAGAAGAGCACCTGAGTTTTCAGCACCTAAGTATAGTCGAGAAAGACCATGAAGTAATGACACTTTAGCTTACTATAACTAAAGACAACGAGGTGACCTGCAGAGCAGGGAATCAGGCATGAAGTCCTCAGTATCCAGGCAATGGCAGAGCTTTGGGAGACTTACAGTGTGTAATGATGAGATGGTTAACTCTGCTCACACCGGGGGAAAACTACTGTCACACATTCACAAATGTATATTGAACATCTACCATGAGTCAGGTCCTTTGTTAGGTGTTGGGGATATAACGGAGGGCAAGAAACATAGCAACTGTCCGTGTTGGGCCTACAGTCTGACAGAAGGGGGACTATTTCCCTGAGTACTGACACGTTCTTCCTGATGCCATGCATCTCAGGATGTGCCTGCCTCATCCAATGTGCTGACGAGGCCTATCTCACATAATCTTGGATGAACACAAAAATCCAACTCCAAATTGTTAGTGAGTAACACAGATTTTTTTCACTAAGAGAGGAATTACTGAGGTGCATGCACACTTTGCAGACTCTGTTACACTCGCCCCTTCATCTATAATTCTCTTTGCCAAGCTTTCAAGCCCACACCTGCCATGTCTCCCTCCATACACCTCTGCCTTCTCCTCTAAAGCTGTCGCTACTAGTCTCCCCTCAGGGCCCTACTGTCTATCATACATGGTAAATGTGTACTTTCATTTTTCACCTCATTTGGTCCTAGCCAAGTTCTGAAGACTCTTTTCAACTTATTTTTATGCAAGCAATACTTATGCTTAATTATTGCATGTATGGCACTGTTTTCAGTGCTTTAAAACTTGATAAATATTCAAGGAAGAAATATATAAGCAAATATTAACCAAGAAAAGGTTGTCATTTTAATGTCAGACAAAATATTGCATGCATTTCCAGGGATAAAGAAATGATGTTCTGGGAATTGGTTCAATTCTCTGAAAACACATAGCACAGCTGTAAAAGTCTTGCTCTAATTCTCTATGTACAGGGCCAGACTAGTCACTCTTCTTCCAGCCTACAGGGAATGCTCCTCTAAGAGTTTCCTACCTCCTAATACAGTGCTCTCCCAGGTACTTCTCTGAGGCTGCAGTGGTTCAAGGGTATTACATATAGAATAATTTTCAGAAAACAAAAAAAAAAGGAAAGGAAAAAGAAAAAGAAAGGTCCATAACCATTTTCTATCTCTGGAGTTGAATAGTGCGACAGAGAGAAGAAGAAATGAATTAGTAACTAGCAAGTCGCTAGGAATCGAGTCAGAATACCGGCAGAAAGACGGACCTTTGTTAGATCATCCTGCAGTTGTCACAGTGGGGGAAGTTAGAGATCATCTACATTTTGGTGCAAGATCTGATTGTACTTTAAACGTCCTTTTAAAATATATATTTTTTTTTATTTGAAATGGAGAGAGAGATAGAGACAGGCGAATGGAAAAATATCTTCTGTCCACTGGTTCCTTAGGCTGGGTCAGGCCAAAGCCAGGAGCCAACACTCAATCTGGTTTTCTATGTGAATGACAGGGACCCAAGTTCCTGAGCCACCATCTGCTGCCTCCCAGTGTGTGCTTTACTAGGAAGCGAGACTGCACGTGGAATAGCAGGGACTTTAATCAGTCAATCCACTAAGGGATAAAGGCGTTCCTAGCAGCAACAATCACCACACCACATGCCAGCCCTATTTTTATTATTAATAAACTACAGAAAAACATCAGCTGAAAATAGAGGGCCTTCAAAAGCTCATGGAAAATGCATATTATGAAGAAAGAACATATGGATTTTTAATGTTTTGCACCAAAATAAACTTCCTGTTGCTTTTTGTATCTAAGAAACAGAGACAGAGAGAGTACATACCTGCTGCTTCATCCAGATGCCTACAATGGCTGGGCTAGGTCCAGGCTAAAGCGGAGAGCCAGGAAAGCAATCCAGGTCTACCCTTTGAGTAGTAGGAACCAAGTTCTGTGAGTCATCACTACTGCCTCCCAGGCTTCATAGACAGGAAGCTAGAGTCAGGGATCCAGAGCTGGGCGTCTGTCCAAGTACTCCAATGTGGGAAAAGGCTGTCCTAATGTCTGCTCTTGAAATGAACTTAATTCTAGTTTCCACTCACTTCTGGAAGTATCTTGCATATGTAGACAACATTTTGTGTGTGTGTGTGTGTTTTAAGATGTATTTATTTATTTGAAAGGCTGAGAGAGAGAGGGAAGAAGATGCAGAGTGACTCAGAGAGAGAGCTCTTCCTTCCATCCACCGGTTCACTCCCCTGATGGCTGCAAACAACCAGGGCTGGGCCAGAGCAAAGCCAGAAGCTAGGAACTTCATCTGGCTCTCCCACATGGGTGGCAGGGGACCAAACACTTGGGCCATTTTCTGCTGCTTTCCCCAGCCTCTTAGCAAGGGGCTGGATGGGAAGTGGAACAGCCAGGACACAAACTTGCGCATATTATTGGATGCCAGTGTCACAAGCAGAAGCTTTACCCACTATGCCACAACACTGGCCCAGCAAGTTTATTTTTTAAAGCAAGAAATGTGTCAATAGGAAACTATGTTTAGAGTCACCTAACTACACAAATTATTATTGGTCTCATTAATTTATTATTGAATAATATAGGCTCTCATGAGAGTGGAAAAATATCTAAATTGAATGTCCTTAATCCTGCATTAGGGTGAATGATGTCCCTGCAGATGTCCAGATTTTGATTCCTGAAAACCAAATATTGGCTTACATGGAGCAGGGCTTTTCAGATGTTCCTTTTTTTAACTTAATACTTATTGAACTTTTAAGTATTATATAAATTTTTCAAAGCTTCCCTAAATGATGCCTGTATATTATTTTTAAAAATACTTTATTGTAGCACAATATACATACTAAGAAATGCACATAAGTTTACATTATAAATGAGATTATTGGTCATCTGATCACAATCACAAGTGACACCTAATTTAAGAACAAAGCAACACTAGCATCTCATGAGTCCTTACTATTTCCCCCTTTCTGTTGTTGTTAACATGTGAAATAACAGTATATTGTCACTTATATGGTGTGATTCAGAAAAGCACTACTGATAACTAAATACCAAATATTATGATGTTTGCACAATTATTATGCTCTCTCGATATATGAACTTTCACAAATAAGGGGGAAGCATGTGATAATTGTCTTTCTGGGTTTGGATTATTTCACTCAGCATAATGATCTCCAGTTGCTTCCATTTTTGCAAATATCAGGACTTCACTCTTTTTCATGGTTGAGCAATATTCCAGTGTGTGTGTATGTGTGTGTGTACTATATGTTATTTATCCAGCTATCAGTTGATGGAAATCTAGATTGTTTCCATATCTTAGCTATTATAAATTGAGCTGCTGCAAACATGGGAGTGCAATAAACTTTTTCATATTCTGACTTCATTTTCATTGGATATATTCCCAGGAATGGATTAGTTAGGTCATACAGATCTATTTTTAGTTCTCTAAGGAATCTCCATACTGTCTTCTGTATTGGTTATACAGTTTATATTCCTACCAACAGTGTATTAGAACACCTTGTTTTCTACATCTTTGCCAGCATTTGTTCTTCTTGATTTTTGGATGACAGCCACTCTAAATAGGGTGAGGTGGTGCCTCATTGTGCTTGCAATTTGCATTTCCTCCATGGCTAGTGATCCTGAGTATTTTTTATAGCGTCTGTTGGCAATTTGTGTTTCCTCCTTCGAAAAATGTTTGTTCCTGTCCTTTGCCCATTTCTCAACTGAATTGTTTTTGTTGTGTGTGGAGTTCCTGAGCTCTTTGTATAACCTAATATTAATGCTTTATAAGATACACAGTTTGCAAATATTTCTCCCATTCTTTCGGTTGCCTCTTCACTTTGCTAATAGTTTCCTTAGTTGTGCAGAAACTTCTTGGTTTTATGTAATCCCATTTGACCATCTTTGCTTTCATTGCCTGTGCTTCTGGGTTCTTATCCAAGAAATCTTTGCCTATGCCAATGTCTTCCCTTAATCAACCCTCTGTTTTTCTCTAGTAATTTGATGGTTTCAGGTCTTAGGTTTAGATTCTTGATCCACTGTGAGTTGGTATTTGTTTAACAATCTTGTTTCAAACTTCTGGATGTGAAAATCCAACTTTCCTTACCCCATATGTTGAAGAGATATTCCTTTCTCCAGGAAAGCATTTTAGCTCACATATTTTTTTTTTTTTTTTGGACAGGCAGAGTAGACAGTGAGAGAGAGAGAGACAGAGACAGAGAAAAAGGTCTTCCTTTTCCGTTGGTTCACCCCTCAATGGCCGCTGTGGCTGGCACGCTGCGGCCGGCTCACCACTCTGATCCGAAGCCAGGAGCCAGCTGCCTTTCCTGGTCTCCCATGCGGTCTCCCAAGCACTTGGGCCATTCTCCACTGCACTCCGGGGCCACAGCATAGAGCTGGACTGGAAATGGGCAACCAGGACAGAATCCAGCACCCCAACCAGGACTAGAACCTGGTGTGCCTGCGTCGCAGGCGGAGGATTAGCCTATTGAGCCACGGCGCCAGCCGCATTTTACCTCATTTATCAAAGATTAATTGGCTGCATATAAGTGTTAATTTCTGGGCTTCCTAATCTGTTCCATTGGTCTACATATTTACTTTTGTACTAGTACTGGGATATTTGATTATAACAGCTCTGCAATATCTAGAAATCCTGTATTATGGTGCTTTCAGCTTTGTTTTTTATTGCTTAAGATTGACTATTCAGTGTCTTTGACCCAAGTTTGGCATGGTGGAGCATCTCTGGCCACATTCTGTGGGGGGAAGAGATGTTGGAGCTGGCTAGTATGTTTACAGACCAGTCTTTCTCTGTTCCAGGTGAACCAGCTTATTCATAGCCTAGGGTGAGCTCATGGTACCAATATACCCCACCCACCAGGCATATGAACCGTATAGAGCCCAAACCCACTCTACAATATGTCTCCCAACTCCTCTGTAGGATTCATGTGCAGCATGCAGGGAGATATGAGTCTCTATTGTCAGGCCAGGGGGGTGCCCAGGAACCCAGCAGCAGCCTGTGACCCTTTCACACTCCATGCATATGCCCAAAACTCTCACAGTCGCAGGGTACAGGGGGTCCACTCTCCACCCTGCAAGCTTCTCAGTTCCCAGCCCTGGAAGCCTCTGGCGGCAGAACCATGCCCAAGTCTGGCCAGGGTTTAGCTGTAGCTCAACTTCAGTACTTTCATGGGGTCGGGGGAGTAGAGAGAGGAAACACAGCTTCCTTCATGGAGCAAAATAGTCATCCAGACCCCAGCTGGCTTCCTAGGCTATACTCAAAGCCAGTAGGGACCATGGAATTCCCCTTTGGTCAAACTGGCTGTGACAGGATCGATGGAAACCTCCTCTCACTCACTTCCTAGCCAGGAGTCGGGCATGCAGATGAAGAAATGGCCGGCAGCAGAGTGTATTTCTTCCCTCTGTGCTAATCCACAAGGTTCCTTTTCTGTTCCTTTCATTCTCCACTGAAAATTTCTCTCCATTTCCTGGAAACATGGTCCTTCCCTTTTTTTTTTTTTTTGTTATCTATTTGTGGCTGAGGTCAGTGTGCCTTCTCACTACTCAGACATCTTGAATCCAGCCCATTTTCAAATATAACCACTTTGGAGATGCTATGAAGTTAAGGATCTTGGAACAGGGACATTACCCTTGAATATCTGGGTCAGCCAAAAATGCAGCACTAGTATCCTTTTATAAAAGGGAGGCAGGCAGTGGAAGGTTTGACTACTGAAGTGAAGGTGTGGTGATAACAGATGATGGAAACAGAGGCTAGGATGCACTTTGAAGATGGACAGGAGGTCAAGAGAAAATGAATGCAAAGAATACTTTTTGTAGGAGCTGAAAAGGCTAAGAAATGGATTCTCTAGATCCTTCAGAGGGAAGGCAGCCATGCCTCCCTGGGACACCACCCTGACTTAAGCCCAATGAATTTTTTCTTTTTGTTTTGCCCTAAAGTACAGACACAATGAATTTCATCATACGATCTTTGATAATTGAGATTTGGTTTCACACCAATAGTGAAATGCAGCAATCTTATTTTCTGAACAGTTTATTTATTAAAAAGAGATACAGCATTTAAAACAAACAACTAAAAAAATGGGGCCAGTGCTGTGGCTAACCTTTAATCCTCCACCTGCAGCGCTGGCATCCCATTTGGGTGCTGGGTTCTAGTCCCGGCTGCTCCTCTTCCAGTCCAGCTCTCTGCTGTGGCCTGGGAAGGCAGTGGAGGATGGCCCAAGTGTTTGGGCCCTGCACCTTCATGGGAGACCAGGAAGAAGCACCTGGTTCCTGGCTTTGGATAAGGCACAGGCCATGGCAGCCATTTAGGGGGTGAACCAACGGAAGGAAGACCTTTCTCTCTGTCTCTGTCGCTGTCTGTAACTCTACTTGTCAAATAAATAAAAAAAGTATTATTAATTTTTTCATTTAATCTCCAAATGCAGCTCTTTGGGTATTGAAAAGCCTTCACTGAATTCATCTCATATTTGTTCACGCTGTTCAATTTATGAGTAGTTCCAGAGGCCCTCAACATGCCTGTGACAAGAATATTCCCGTTTGGCTACTTTTATCCTTGCTATGGATGCTGAATAATATTAAGGCTTTATGTCAAACTCTGAAGGAATATAAAAACTTGTTTGAGTTTTATTATTTTTTTAAATTTATTGTATTATTTAATTGAAAGGCAGAGTTACAGAGAGAGAAAGAGAGAGAGAGAAATCTCCCATTCAATGGTTCATTTCCCAAATCAGTGCAACAGCCAGAGCTGGGCCAATACAAAGCCAGGAGCCAGGAGCTTCTTCTGGGTTTCCCACATGGGTGGAGGCGCCCAGGCACTTTTGCCACCTTCTGCTGTTTTCCCAGGTGCATTACCAGGGATCTGCATTGGAAGTAGAGCAACCGGAACTTGAATGGCTGCCCATATGGGATGCTAGTACTTCAGAGAGTGGCTTAGCCTGCTACACCACAGTGCCAGCCCCAACTTTTACTTTTATTTTGTTATGTGTCTCTCTGGACAGCTGATAATCTTGATACACTTGTGGGTAAAATGGTGGCAGAGAAAGACGACCTTGGTTCTTATTTCACGTGAAAGAAGAACTTCCATGTGGACAAGGCAATGAGCCAGATTTATTTAAGTCACAAACCTCATGCCACAGCAGCCAGGAGGGGGCTCCAAGAGAGGCAGATCCAAGAAATGGACAGTCGAATATTTTAAGCACAGCTTTTGGGGAAGAAAAAACAGAGCAGCAGCTAACAATCAGTGGGGATAAAACCCATCAAAAGACTAGATTTGTGGCTGGCGCCGTGGCTCAATAGGCTAATCCTCCACCTTGCGGCGCCGGCACACCGGGTTCTAGTCCCGGTGCATTCTCTCTCTGTCTCTCTCTCTCACTGTCCACTCCGCCTGTAAAAAAAAAAAAAAAAAAAAAAGACTGGATTTGTAATCCTGTCTGTCCTGGCTAACTAGAAGGGTAGAATCACTACTTTCTTGCTATTTTTGTGATAAAACTGGAAACTCAGAAATGTTAATCAGCACATTCATATTGCTAACGGTAGCTTTTGGGGAGAAGCAAGTATTTTACACCATCTTAAAGAGATTTCCCCTTTTCCTCACTCTGATCTGAACTGGCCCTACTGTCTATTAGCCCATCTGCCTCCTCACAATCCCTCCTCCAGAATGGACCCTAACTGCTGTTAGGGATATGCGTGTAACAGCGACTCTGGCTGATTCACACTAAAAGGGGGCACTGTTGAGGGACAGCAGCAGGGTCCTGGTAGAATGTGGATTTCCTCAGGGGCATTGTTGGGACTACTGCCTGGAGTTGATGGCTTCTCATTGTTTAGTCCTAGAAGACACAAATCATACAAATGTTACCATCTCTCCCAGTTAACAGCCTCACCTTGTTAGAGTTCCAGGGCTCCAGCTGGAAGCCCCAGTGCCCAAAAGTCAGTTTTAGAGCTTTGGATGTAAAAGAATTGTTGGTAGTTTAAACTATTTGGTCAAAGTCAGTTAAACCTGAGCATTTTAACCAGAGCTGTGCAGTAGATCTAATCAGATAAACTTAACTCATATAAAATTCAAAGTTTTAAAGCAATCGAACTCAATAAAGGCAACAGGAAACTTCCCTGGGTTACATAAAACTTTGTTATCTAGGTCAATTAGAAAAACACAAAGACAGTGATTGAAATGGGATAGCATGTGATATTTAGGATGCTATATTTAGGATATATATTTGTCAGAACAGCACACACAGGGAGTGGATCAGTTTGCTTTACCAGCAGTGTGCTAGAACTGGGCCTTTGCCTGGTCAAATATATACCATCACATTGCTCCCCTGCATGAAGAAAAATAGTTGTCCTATACCTTTTAACCTTGAGTCCTGTCTAATGAGCCTGATTTCAACAATGAGCCTTCATGGCAGCAGCCTTAGCAAAGTTGTTTTGAGCTAGAGTTTGGAGAGCAGGTGCGAGTCCTGGCTACCACTTAGGGTGGTGACTAGGTAGCTGAGGGGATAAAGCAGCATGGTGAGGGAATAAAAATTCTCCCCAGTCAGCTTCCTCTGAGGTATGGCCTGCCTAGGAGGGACTTGACAGAGGGGACCTAAAAGAGGGGGACCCAAGAAGGAAGGTATGGGATAGCAGAGAACATGCTGGAGGACCTGTCTCCACAAGCTCACATCGTGTGGGGAGCTACAGCTAACGGAGAGCCCTGATGGAAAAGCTGCCTCTCCATGAAAGGGAAAAAGTCTGACCCCAAACTAATGAGATATCTAGGACATACCAGCTAATGGGACCAGGAATTTGAGTTTGCAGGAATTGAGATTTGGCAAGGTAAGGAGAGTATTTAGGGGGCATGACAAGCAGAGAAAGAGATGGAGATCTTGTCAGGGTCTGGGCTAAAGAAGGGATTCAGGGCCGGCACCGGGGCTCACTAGGCTAATCCTCCACCTTGCAGCGCCGGCACACCGGGTTCTAGTCCCGGTCGGGGCGCCGGATTCTGTCCCGGTTGCCCCTCTTCCAGCCCAGCTCTCTGCTGTGGCCCGGGAGTGCAGTGGAGGATGGCCCAAGTGCTTGGGCCCTGCACCCCATGGGAGACCAGGATAAGTACCTGGCTCCTGCCATCGGATCAGCGCGGTGTGCCAGCTACAGCGCGCCAGCCGCGATGGCCATTGGGGGGTGAACCAATGGCAAAGGAAGACCTTTCTTTCTGTCTCTCTCTCTCACTGTCCACTCTGCCTGTCAAAAAAAATTAAAAAATAAAAAAAAAAAGAAGGGATTCATTGAAGCATGGAGCTCAGAGCTCATGGCCTCACTCCAAACTGTACCCAGTCTCCCTGACAAATTAATCTCTGAGGAAATCAGAATAAAATGCAGCCTAATGGGCTGTCGGAGTCTGGTGTCCAGTCAAGGACCCTTTGAACAACCGAGTATGGTCCTGGCCTAAATTTCAGTTACTCTAAGACCTCGCAGTCTCCCATGATGGGCCAATCCCCAGGAAAGGAAACTGAGTCGGACCAGACCAACAGTCCAAGAGCCAAGATGAGAAGTAGAAAGCGTGGAGCCTCTGATGTTACAGCTCGTGAGGGCTCCAAAAGAGCAGATCACAGGCACTCAGGTCTGGGGTAAAGTAAGGAGTCATCGGGACACTGTGCGTGGAACCCATGGCCTTGCTCCAGACCACACCCAGTCTCAATAGTGCCATCTCTTGCAGGAAATGTGAAAATGAGAAATTTAGGAAGCACCAGAGTGTATCCCCAGCCAGGATCTGTCAGCCATCTCCAGGCCTTCTCCCAGTCCCCTGCAAAGGGTCAATCTATGCAAGAGGGAAGGGGTGCTTCCCAGGCAAACAGCCACGCGAACTTGTCTGGGACTGGGTGTAGCCTCATCCAGGGCCTTTCTCTGTCGGTCATGGAGGGCCCATCTATAATGAAAGAGAGAGAAAGAGAATGTTTAGAACAGTCTCAGATCCAGGCGAATGGCTCCACACTAATCAGTAAGCCTAACCTTGAGACTTAACATGGACAACCACACTAACTGCTTTTCACTGGCTGACAGGGACCCAGAGTTCTTGAGAGAGTGAGAGAGTTACTGTGGGGTAGAGTGAAGTGCTCCAAAACACAGAAGCAAGACCAATCCACACGCTCCCTCATCTAGCAAGGTGATTCCATGCTGGCTGGAATTGAATTCAAACTGTATGCAAGTTACAGTGGAATTGTATCCAAGTCATGATGCCCATATGAAACAAAATTTTTTAGAAATCATTGGATGATTTCTGGAAAGAATGGATATGCTTGCTTAGAGGTCCTTTAAAATCATTCTTTCCATACAATTCAATTTCTCCCCAAATAGGCTTATAAAAATTTGAACTTTTATCTTTTGAGATTAGAATTTTATCAAGAAAAACAATGTGTATCATTTTATTAAATCTCTTTATGAATTTTAGAAATGTTAAAGTAATTAGTAAATATTTACAATTAACAAAATGTTTGCTATGTATACATACATCTAACTTGGGCTTTTTCCTGATTTCCCATATGGGAACCTGTCATTGTAATTCAGGAAGAAAATTCCTAGAAGACAAACTTTTGATATCCAGCATTGTAACAGTGAAGCAACGTTCTTCATATTGATAGGAATGTAAACTCGGAGGAGTTTTTCACAACAGTGGCAAATGTATCTGCAGTTAAATCAAATCTGACTTCCTTTATACTTTTCAGATTTCTTGAGAGACAGCTCTGTTCTCACTGTCTCCACTGCTCTACCTCCATTTCCCATTTGATAATCTCCCACCTGGCATGCAGCCTCCTCCACACCAAAGTGTTTTTTCAAAAGTAGCCAAAGATCTGTTAATGAAATACAGCAGCATTGTCTCAGCTTTCATCATTCCTGACCTCTTTGCAGTCTGTGTTTAAACCTGAAAATATTGTCTTGTCATGGCTTGCCTTGTAGTGTGTTTCCCAATGAGTTTTGTTTGGATCTTTCCCCACCTCTCTTTCACTGCATCTCATCGCTCTTCCTAAATTAACCATTTCACTCAACTGTCCGTCTGGGTGTCTGCCACTCATCCTGTGGCTTATTTGCACGTGGCTTTGCTCCAGAAGGTTCTTAAGGAAGCTCATTCTCTTAGATGTAGGTAGGTGTTCTCACAGGACTCCACTCCTGTTCTTTCTCTATACTTTTAAAAAGTTTTCTTTAGTGTAGATTTTTATTTGTTTCTAGTTTACAATCTTCCCATGAACTTATCCAGCTCCTAACTGTATAGCTGGTAACATCCCCCTCCTCCCACAAAGCCAATATGAATATTTCTGGGTTGATTAGACTCCTGCTTATCACGTGATCACATCTGCCACAGCTTCTGCAAGCCCAAGTGAGTTTTACAGCTGCAATGGCAATCTCATTCATTCCCTTTCCACTTCGAACCATCTGTTACCTTGCATGCAGATTAGTGCTTTTCAATTTGTTTTTTTCTACAAATGAATAGTATTCCTATCTAAAGCATACTCTCAAAGGCATTATCGTATCGTAGGCTGTAATATAGAGAAAGGGACTGTGTGTAATATCAGGAAATTGGTTGACACATTTCCTTTTTACCACCAATCAAGAAAGTCTACAAAAAAGCAACTTTATGAAATTTAAATTGAATTAATTAAAATTTCAGAGATTTAGACTAGAATCCATTCTGACTAATAAAACTCGGTCACAAACTTAGTTTAAATTACCATCTAATTGACCTTGGACAAGAAACTTTCTCATCCACGTCTCAATTTATTCATCTCAACATGGGGATAACACGAGCACCCATATCACAGGATATTGTGAGAATTAAATACATGGGAATAGGCAAAGCACTCAGAAGGGTTATTACAAAGTAACTTTTAGGAAAGGCTGCTGCTAACACCGTGCATAAGAAATAATTCCTATAGCATTTCACTGCCGTATGTGTGGGTTGCTGCAATTAGGAATTATTTTCTTCAGCTATTTCTATTACTGTGGTTCTTGTTGTCTATCATGTAACTTCAAACTTCTCTCTCTAGAGCTGAGATTTTAACAGACGTGAATGGGATGCGTGTGGGCAGCAGTGTTGGGGGAAGCTTTATTTTTCCATCACTCTCCTTCAGTCATCCTTCATTCCAGACTGGTTGTAAAGTATTGTGACTCTGGTATTTTTGTTTCTGCTTTCTGTTCTGGAGATGCCCTCCTTACTCCCAGCTCTGTCTGCAAGTGCTTGGATGATTTTCCCTATATCATTCAATTAGTTACAGGAAACAGATAATAACCATAACTTGGACTTTTTTCTGAAAGCGTTTCCTTATGTTTGTCCATATTGAAATTCAGCTGCCACTTTCCTACCACCCACACAGCCTTCTGATACCTTTATGTAAACTAAATTGATGTTTCTCTCACACCTAGTAGAGCTCAGTACCATCAGAAAATCTGGAGATTTTTATTAAACACTTCCCAACTTAAGATACTTCAAAAATAATCAACAAATGCCAGCCCCAACTCAACTCCAGAGGACTACTGCATTCTGCCAATATGTAGTTTCTCATAACAAAAAAATATTTAGTAACCCTGATAGAACATATTCCTATACATTATGGCAGTTTTCTGATTTATAATAATGTTTAATAATGTACTTCTCAAAAACTTTTAGAAATCTACATGTTATATCCACTGTGCCAGCATGGAATAGTGTGAGCCCCAAATATTTGTATCAGAATAATCCATGGTGCTTAGAAAAAGTGGTAATTTTGCACATAACCCTAATTTGTCCAGAGTTCCTGGAGCCATCCTAAACATCAGCATTTTTCATTCCAGATAGTGTAAGGTGAATAAATCAGTAAGAACACTTTGTGTGTGTAGATCCAGGGAATACTTCTATTCCCTCCCTTCCCTGGGGCCAAGAGTAGCTCTCTCTGGACTGAAATAAAGCAGGAGGCCTAATTAAATCCCAGTGATCTCCCTTCCCAAGGAGTAAGAGCACTTCCTCTCCTAGATCCAGTGAGTCATCTCCTAGTGGACTGCACAGTGTCTTCAAGAGTGTTTACCCACTTCCAATGGGAGAGCCCTGCAAGTAATTTCCAAAAAAGAGTAAAGTCTTAGACCTACTCTTTGCCTGAGTAACCTCAGGAGAAGCTGGGTCCTCTGATGTATCATCAGGTCGCCTGGCAGGCCATCCTGTCTGTGATATTCCCTGTAAGAGAAGGTTGGAAACTGGAAAAAAGAAGCAGCTTAAGATCTGCATACATGCTACACTCCTCCTGCAACTTCCAAGAACTGACATTTTCCACAGTACTCCCCAGATAGCCGACCACAGTGGAGAACCAATATACTCAGCATTTGCCGAGTGTTTTCTTAATGTTTTATGCCTCATCGTATTTAAAAATGTCTTCTTTATAGCAGATAGGGTTTCCAAACAAGAGGAAAGACAGGCAATAACAAAATCATATTGGAAAGAATCTATGCAAATCTATGGGTCTTTCCCCTAGCTATTGGGATGTAGTCTGAAGTGCAGAAGAGAAACGGGAATTTTTGTGTTCAGTAAAGTTAAGGAATATCTGACATTTTATTTTATCTCAATAAATAACTGTGACTTTAGAGTTATTGTCAGAAGGCCATAGTATTTCTGAAATTGGTAGGTACCTTTGTGATTAAAAAACAAATAACAAAGATTTCTAACACATGTATTGAGCCTCATATATTCAATATTTTTTCTAAGGTAGACATGCTGGGAGATAGTTCACTTATACCAATGTAATCTTGTCTGTTATTGAATTATTTTAAAACTCAGTATATTCATCTTTCTATTTTATAACCCTTGTCTTGTAGCACTGTGGAGAGCTGTGTACGTGGAAGACTCTCCAATGATGAACTTTCTTCCTGTGTGCCAGCCGCTGTGCTGAAAGTATCCTATATGTTGTCTGATTAAACCATCAGAACATAGCAGCCTTTGAACTTGGCTTTCTTTCTCTTATAGTTAAAGAACCTGTGATTTAGACAGGTAGTGGATTCTCTTACCTATGCCTGTCTTCTCCCAAAGAGCATGCTTCTAACTGTTACACTCTGTTGCTCATTAACCACCAGTTAAGGTTAGGGGACCCAGATCTAACTCTCACGGATTGATTTTCCACCATGTCTCCCTGCCCTTCCTTGATATATCAATGCTACCTGGTAGTGTTTTAATTAATTTTATCAGTATAACTTGGAATCAAATTTAAAGGGTGTGGTTGAAGATAATCCTCATAGAAATTATCAACATTTGATTCTTTCCAATTTCATTGGAATAAAAGTCATGAAGAATGTTCTAAATTCACCAAGAAAGTACAAATACATAAAATTTATGAAATTACACAGACTGTACAGGGTAACCTACATAAATAAAATTGGGGTTATGTGATCTTTGGGAATGACAGAATTAATCTATAGAGAACTTTAAGGTTGCCTGCTATATAGTGTGTTAATTATCTGTCAAAATATTTGTCAAGGGAACACAGAGCCAATTTTTTAATAATTAGTAGAGTCTACTTAACACTGCAGCATGCCTTTTTTTCTTTAAATGTAAGGTTTCATTAAAATGTCAGCCTATTTTTTAAAAAAAAAGTTTAGTTATAAAAAATAAATGGATAGTATACTGATTCTGTATTGTTAAAGAATATTCTCATCATTCACATTTACTAAATAGTTTTCTGTCCTCTCAACAGCACCACAGTGATCTAATACATGTGGTACAGTCTTATGGATGGAATATTTATAAACTATTTCTATGTATAAATAGTTGCCCCAATAAAATTCAGCCACTGTCATAAGGCTCTTCAAATTCTGCCTTTATTGAAATGAAAGACAAATACTCAGAAAGCATTTGAAGAATTTGAAATTTGGAGGTAAAGGAAGAAAACACATAGAAACAAAGTAGGAACAACTTACATGCTCTAAAATCAGAAATGGACTCTCAGGGAGTTTTTGGTTTTTGTTTGTTTGTTTGACAGGCAGAGTTATACAGTGAGAGAGAGAGAGAGAGACAGAGAGAAAGGTCTTCCTTTTCAGTTGATTCACCCCCCAAAATGGCCACAACGGCAGGTGCGCTGTGGCCACCGTGCTGCGCTGATCTGAAGCCAGGAGCCAGGTGCTTCCTCCTCGTCTCCCATGTGGATGCAGGGCCCAAACACTTGAGCCATCCTCCACTGCTTTCCTGGGCCACAGCAGAGAGCTGGACTGGAGGAGGAGCAACCGGGACAGAATCTGGCGCCCCGACCGGGACTATAACCCCTATAACCCGGAGTGCTGGTGCTGCAGGTGGAGGATTAGCCAAGTGAGCTACAGCGCAGGTAGGGAGTTTTGACTAAATGCTATAAGCCCAATGTCTAGAACCTTTCCCTCTCTATGATAAAATACACCACTCCGGCTCAAAGTACACCGATTATATTGTCATTTAGGGGAATAAGCATTATGATTATGAAAATGAGATTCCACAGACAGACTTAAAGATCAATAATCTTCACTTTAGCATGTATTAGTTGAATTGTGTTTTATGTTTTTAGTATCTTACTGAGATGGCTCCCCAGGGAAAAAAGGAGATTGTATTATATAGGAAGAGAGGCAAGATGGAACTGTGCAGATCATCATTTGGCACCAGTTTTTAAAAAGATTTACTTATTTGCTTGTTTTTCCTTATTGTTTATTTGAAAGAGAGAAAAATGGATTGATTCCATCCAGTGATTCACTTGGGCCAGGTTCTGCTGCCTTCCCAGGCACATTAGCAGGGAGCTGGTTAGAAGCACAGCAGCTGAGACTAAAATAGGTAGTCCAATATGGGATGCCGGTGCCACATGGGTGGCTTAACCTGGTGTGCCACAATGCTGGCCTGCATCATTTCAAAAATGTATTCACTCTCTGTATCAGTAGGGTCAGGCAGACTGCCTCATTTTAACTATATGACTCACTCTCTTTAAACCTTAACGTCTTAATTTGTGTAGCAGTGACTATTTGTCTTTGAAATTTATGTAAAGGCTAGAATAATTATTAATGTAAAGAATCTGACACAGCTTCTTTGTTTTAATTTGTTTTGTTTTTCATATTGAGAATTGATGAATAATATGCTCTTTGCGCCTCACTGAGCTCATGTTCCAGTGAGGAAGACAGATAAGGTGCTGATCCTGTAAAAAAGAAGTCATCACAACACGTGAAAGCACAATAAAGATGTGTCCTACAAAAGGGGCTGGGGGCAGGAGGGAATCCTGACACCATTGAGCCATTAGGATCAAGGGCATAAGCACTTGATGTTTAAGTGCAGTGTTGCAGAAGAAAAAGAATGCATGAATTGCCTGAGTTCTGTTCCATTCAGAGGGAAACGCATACATAAAGACACTGGAAAAGAAAGGCAAATAAAAAGAAGTGCAACATGCCCCCCAAAATACCACCTTCATCTTCCATATTTTTGTCTGAGACTGGCTCTGAATCTGTGAAAGATGTGGAGGAAAGGTGTTTTATTTTCTCTTTTCTTCTTATCATAAGGGTTCTTCTTTCTATGATCTAGAAAGCCAAATAGCTATATAAATACAATAGCTCACTTATGAATTTGGTAATATTTTGTGGGTTAAATAATGACCAAACCATTACTTAAAATGGCCTGTAGAAAAAAGGTCTTTGGCTCTAAAGAACTCACTTGCTGCAGAACACATAGACTACAAATGAATTTGGTAACTTCAACATAACAATTACTGGATACTACTCAGCAGGTAGTCTGATCAGAGCAATGAACTAATGATGGTCAAGGAGAAACTAAGGTTAAAGAGTTAGTTTGCTTTAGAGTATATTTTTAGGATTTTTCTATACCAAAACAAAGATCTTGAATGTCATAAATAAGGTGATGAGAAACTGTTGATTTTTCCAAAGAAAATAAATGATTTTAAAAATGCCATTTTAGAGTGATTCAGCGGAATTAATTGGGAGAAAAATAACCCAGCCAGGAAGCCATGTAAGTCAGCAATTAAGGATAAGGGAGCAAAGGTTCAAATTAAAATTCTATCTGTGAGTAAAAAAGGATCCAATATGTACAAAATACTAGACAGAACATTATGAAATTCCTTGGTTTGCTGCTGAAACACTCTCAAACAAGAAATGAAGAAAACACATATGACAAGGAAAAAAAATAGGAGATCAAAATTTTAATACAAAAATAAAACCAAATTACTCAGTGGGAGCAACCAATAGGCCGTGGAGTACTAACGGGCCCACAGAGAGATGCCTCAGCAGACAGAAGTTAGTAATTCTGTTTAGGCAATTAGATGCAAAGAAGAAAAAACTTCATTTCCTCAATGCTAGAAATCCCACTGCAATGAGGAAGAAAGACAAATCAACATCATTAAAATGTAATGAAATATGCACTAAGTTAGCGATTTGAACTCCGTACACTGAAAACAAAGAATAGAGTGAAATTAACTTTCTAAAGACCTTCTAAGGAGATGAAATTTGAGTATGATTTTGAAAGCTAGTTGGTAGTTAACTAAAGGCAGAAAAACGTTAAAATAATTATAATGAAAGGCAATAGCTATAAAGTTACATGGTTAGTACAGGGAGTAAAGAAAAAAATTTTGTGGGTACCATGAAAGATTTGAGGGGAAAGGGGTCATGAAATTTAAGACTGACAGGAGAGGTAAGATCCAAATTATGAAGGGTTTTGAATGTAATGCCAGGGAATTCAAAGTTAGTTTTAAAATAATATTGAGTAAATGTAGTCCTTTAGGCAAGAAGTTAGCAAAAAATTTGCTGTTTAATTGTTTGCTTACTTTGGGCATGATAACTCTAGAAACAGTAGGAATGAGATAAACAGATTAAAGATTTGAACTCAAATCCTGAAGAAACTTTTGGAGAAAGGAATGCATTGACAGGATGCCACAATTCTATTCTTTTGAGCAATGAAGGCCAAATGGGTGTGGTATGAGAAAAGCCACATTTGTTTCTGACAGGCAGGTAGAGTAAGGAGTTAAGAGGAGAGTTGTACAAAATGAAAAGTTTGCATATAATGGCCTGGATTCAAAGGATAAGAAATTAAGCCTAAAGAAAATTATGAATAGAAAAGGACTTGATGGGAGACCTCTGAAATGGTAATGGTAATGATTTGGATCAATAAGAAAATTTGAATGTCTCAACAGAAATAACATGGTAGAACATGATTAATAGCATACAAATTAAATTCCAAGATAAACCTTTCATAAGGGGTCAAGATTTCTTAGTGAGGCAATTATAGGGTTGCATTTGTTGGTTTTGGTTTTTAATGGGAGAAGCTCTTTTCTCTCTGTGATATTTTTTAATGAAATATAATTGGAAGAGAAGCATACTGATGACTTAATTTCAGTGTACATAAGACATACTAAGGTATTTTTAGATAAAGATTTTGCGAAATTTTATAATCAGTAAAGGATAAAGCATACTTGGAAACAAGCAAGCATTTCTATTACTTAAAATATTGGCTGAAAAGGAAGGGTAAGAGGTAACACTGGAAAGATTACTTAAGAGTAGGACATTCAAGTCTTCGAGTAGAAAAAGGAAGACATTTATAAGTAGTGAATAAAGAAAACGGACACATGGCATGTTTTTCAGCAGTTGTCATAATCCTTATTACAATAATCCCTCTTTCTCTGGGTCAGTGTTTGTCATTTATCAAAGATATTGCTATGTTAATATCTTAATAACATCCACATTTACTTCAGTGACCCACCTGTGTTTTGGCCATTCAGTCTTTTGATTTCCTTGCTTCCCATAAACTCATACTGAAACTTACCTTAGCCACCCATTCTTGTTATAACAGCCTGAATCATGCAATTACCAGTCATTCATCTTTATCAAAATTTTGATTTCAAGGAACTTATTCTTTACAATCTTCATTTAGTCTAAATAATTCTAATACTTTTTACTTAAGTAACCCTTGAACCCCTCAACATCAACCATTCCTCTGATCAGTCCTCTGTTTCATAGCTCATCACTCCTTCATGCCTTCAGATATCTTCTTTGACTACCTTAGGTTACATAGTCACTTATAAACGTCCTCCTCCAAATGCTGTCAACTCTCTGTCCATTCAGTATCTCCCTCATATCATACTTGGTAAGCTCAGCCTTTGTAACCTTCATTTCATGGCCGTATCTATGCAGCTGGCAATAGACAGAAGAAATAACCTTGAACATGGGTTTTTATCTAAAATGTATATTGCTTTCTGGTTGGTAAGGCCTCAATTAATTTCTAGACATTTCTTTCTCCCTTAGATAGAGCCCTCACTCTCCTATGCATTTCTCTCACTAAATGAAGAGCTTAAAAATTAAAAAAAAAGAAAAATATAAATTTAAACATGGTTTTTATCTAAAATTTATAGTTATTAATCTTTTTTTAAAGATTTATTTTATTTATTTGAAAGACAGAGTTAGAGAGAGGTAGAGACAGAGAGAGAGGTCTTCCATCCATTGGTTCACTCCCCAGATGGCCGCAACGGCTGGAGCTGTACTGATCGGAAGCCAGGAACCAGGTGCTTCTTCCAGGTCTCCCAAGCGAGTGCAGGGGCCCAAGGACTTGGGCCATCATCCACTGCTATCCCAGGCCATAGAAGAGAGCTGGATCAGAAAAGGAGCAGCTGGGACCTGAACCTGCACCCAAATGGGATGCCAGCACTTCAGGCCAGGGCTTTAACCTGCTGCGCCACAGCGCCAGCCCCAGTTATTAATCTTTTCATCATCAAACATAGCATCTTATTTGTACCTGTTTCTGTAATGCTACTTTACCTCTTATTAAAATGAACTGTTGTGACAGGTTCTGTGCTCTGCATCCCTTCCACTGTTACCTAATTCAAGGAGCTGAGTCTTCTACCATTTTCCCCCTTTCCTGCAAATGTGAATTTTCCCTTTTTACTGAATCATCCTCATCAGCAAACATATTAGAATATTTATTAGCCTAAAATGACCCTTGATAGCATCACACTATCAAGTTCCTACCCTGTTCCTTGATAGAAGGACTCCTAAAAGTTTTCTGAGCTTTGTCTCACATGTCTGTACTCCTTTTAAAAAAATACTTTTACCCTGGAATTTAAGTAACAACCCAACACTCCTGCAGAGGTCATTAAGGATCTTCATATTATCAAAGCTGATCAGATAGTTGAAAGGGAAACTATTATAGTAATGGAAGCAAGTATTTGGTATGCAATTATGATGCTGATTAGGGTTGTATTTCCCATATGGAGTGCCTTGATTTGAGTCCCAGGTCTGCTTCTCATTCCAGCTTCCTGATGACATGCACAATGAGACACAGAAGGTGACCAGCCAGGTACTTGGGTCCCTACCATCCACTTGGGAGACCTGGATTGTGTTTCATGCTCTTGCATTTAGCCTAACCCTCCCCTGCGATTGTGGGTATCTGAGAAGTGAACCAGTGGATGGAAGCACTCTCTCTATCTCTGACGGTCTCCGACTCTCCACCTTTCAAATACATAGAAAATAAATAAAAAAAAAAAACTGAAGAAAGAATAGTTAGAATGGAATAAAGGAATGGATGGAAAAGACGAGAGAAATCAATGTGGCAGAACTTGCCATCCAACTGATTATGGGGAAATGGAGAGACTATCATTTTATTTGTTCACAAAATGTGTTTCATTATCAAAAAACCATATGCCAATAATTTAAAATAAAATATTTAGATTTTTATGATTCTAGCAAAGAAAATAGCCTTAAATTTTTCTCAAAACAAGAAATCAATGAAATATATAAACTGTTCTCAGCTCCTATGTCACTTATATGTTTTCCACATAAAAAATAAATACAGAGTTCTTAATTTAGACTTCAAATATTTTTGAGTATTGACTTTGCAGCAGACACTATTTAAAAATGGAAAAGAAAAAAATGGTGTACTCTATGTCCTGAATTCACATATAGATTAGAAATCTGATACTAAACCAAGAGATAGAAGCATAATAAGATTAAAGAATTGTTTATAATTGTGATAGTTTTATATAAAAAAGATACAGGGTGATGAATATATTGAGAGAGAGGAACAGAGGCAGAGATTAATCTGGTGGGTGAGTAGAGGGGCAAGAAAAACTTTGCTGAAAAAGTAATACTTACTGAAAAAGTAATATTTGAAGTAGCCTTAATATTTAAAAAACTTGGAATAATTAAGTTAATTGTGCTTTGCAAACAACAGGGAGTTTTCTTGGGGGATCCAAAGAGAGCAGTGAGGAGAAATGACTTCAGTGATGGAGGTGGGCATTGTGGTACAGTGGGTTAACCCCTACTTGGGACCCCCAATCCCATCATAGTGCCATTCAAGTCCAGGCTACTGCACTATCCACTATCCATCCAGCTCCCTGCTAGTGGGAGATCCAAATGGATTTCCTGGCTAGTGGTTTCAGCCTTGCCTAGCCCCAGCTGTTGCAGTCATTTAAGAGTGAACCAAAAGATGAAAGGTATCCCCCCCACCTTGTCTTTATTTCTCTCTTACTCTGCCTTTTGAATAAATAAATAAACCTCCCCCCACAAAAAAGAGAATAAATATGGCCCTATAGCTTAGTGATATTGAGTAGCTTAATCTATAAAATATATGTAATTTTCTCTTATTTAAAATGAGATAATCATATCTACTTTACTGTGTTTTGAAAGATTTAAATGACAACTTGTATGCATAGAATCATGGTTTAGCAGGTGTTCAGTCAATGTTTATTCCTTCCTCTTTACGTCTACAGACTTTAATGCACATTAAGCCCTGTGATGAGGCTATGATAATCAGCATTCCCTCTCTGGAAGCATTCTCCCTTTGAACCTTATCATGCATGGACCCTTTGAAATCAGTGAGAAATTGTAAAATAAAATAGGTGGTGAATTGTTTACAGAGCAAATCAGAAGCCAGTATGTTTAGTGTCTCAAATGTGAGTGGTAACAGCATGAATGCTGGCATTCTCAATAAGAACACTACACTGAGAAAACAATCTATGCAGATTAAAGTGTAAAAATATACTTTTAACAATAGTTTAAAACTACTCATTTGTCATATTTTCTCCCAGAGTTATGCAACCAGGCAGCTGATCAACTGAACTGGCAGAACTAATTCCTCAAGGATATTTTAAGCCCTTTGCCTTCTTGGTGATTATTATATGAATTGCTAGGCAGCTATGGGTAAGAAGCTTTTCTGGAGCAAACAGTCCTTCTGAAGAATGATAAAAATTTAGAAATAAAAAGCCAGCTGGGTGAATGTTCTCTTTAGATGCACGGAACAGAGATTCACTCAAATGAACCTGAGTCAGGGACTTTGCTCTGGAGGAAATATATATCCTGACAAGACAAAGGAGATATTAGAGATTACAAAAGTGGAGTTCATAGTGTGGCAAGACTCAAGGACAATGGGGACCAAGACCTGGAAGGTAGCTGAGTCCAGATAATTACAGGAATCTCAGCAAAAGGAGTTCCCTTAATTTCTCCCCCAGTGATGTGACGCAAGTATTAAATGCAGCCTTTCTGCTATCGAAATCCCTAGTCTTACCATCTGCTGGGATTGTATCCTCCCTACCTTTCAGATGGGGGCTTTGTGTGCTTGTGTATATGTCTGCAAAACCTGCTTTATCGCAGATTTGCCTCAAGTCATTTTTTTTTTTTTTTTTTTTGACAGGCAGAGTGGACAGTGAGAGAGAGAGAGACAGAGAGAAAGGTCGTCCTTTGCCATTGGTTCACCCTCCAATGGCTGCCGCGGGCAGTGTGCTGCGGCTGGCGCACCACGCTGATCCGATGGCAGGAGCCAGGTACTTATCCTGGTCTCCCATGGGATGCAGGGCCCAAGCACTTGGGCCATCCTCCACTGCACTCCCTGGCCACAGCAGAGAGCTGGCCTGGAAGAGGGGCAACCGGGACAGAATCCGGCGCCCTGACCGGGACTAGAACCTGGTGTGCTTGCGCCGCAAGGTGGAGGATTAGCCTAGTGAGCTGCGGTCAAGTCATCTTTGTATCTCACTGCATCCTTTCAGCTTCTTGTAGAATGGCCACCCGGTATGGGAATGTGTCTGTTACACTGACTATAATCCACCATATTTGTGAAGCATTGCCCTTTTTCTTTTCCATGGGGAAATATTATGGCAGACATAAATGTCTGAATGGGGTATAAATGAATCACAACTTCTAGTTAAATCACAAATGAAAAGAACTTACTTGAATTACGGTGGAAGAGTGCCATAGAATATTTAGAGATCTTCTAAGCTTTTAATTATTGAACTGAGTATTAATATGTTTGGAATCATTATTTTTTTTTTTAGTTTCATTATTTTCCTGGTCAGAATGGCCATTCTCCCATTATTACTAGACCCTTGTCAGCTTTCAAACATGAGTTCTGAGCTGCTGAAATGAGGACCCTAATTTATTCAATATGGGATCTGTTGTTCTGAAAATCATTTATGTAGGTCTAGGCAACATCTTGCAAAAGTCAAAGCACTAAATTTTTTTTTTTATTTTTTATTTATTTATTTTTAATTTTTTAAACTTTTATTTAATGAATATAAATTTCCAAAGTACAGCTTATGGATTACAATGGCTTCCCCCCCATAACGCTCCTCCCACCCACAACCCTCCCCTTTCCCACTTCCTCTCCCCTTCCATTCACATCAAGATTCATTTTCGATTCTCTTTATATACAGAAGATCAGTTTAGCATACATTAAGTAAAGATGTCAACAGTTTGCTCCCACACAGAAACATAAAGTGAAAAATACTGTTTGAGTACTAGTTATAACATTAAATCTCAATGTACAGCACACTAAGGACAAAGATCCTACATGAGGAGTAAGTGCACAGTGACTCCTGTTGTTGACTTAACAAATTGACACTCTTGTTTATGGCCTCAGTAATCACCCAAGGCTCTTGTCATGAGTTGCCAAGGCTATGGAAGCCCCCTGAGTTCACCAACTCTGATCATATTTAGACAAGGCCATGGTCAAAGTGGAAGGTCTCTCCTCCCTTCAGAGAAAGGTACCTCCTTCTTTGATGACCCGTTCTTTCCACTGGGATCTCACTTGCGGAGATCTTTCATTTATTTATTTATTTTTTTTTTCCCCAGAGTGTCTTGGCTTTCCATGCCTGAAATACTCTCATGGGCTTTTCAGCCGGATCCGCATGCCTTAAGGGCTGATTCTGAGGCCAGAGAAAGCACTAAACTTTTTTTACGTTAAAATATTTTCATTTTCCTTTTTTTAAATTTTGAAAAGGCTTCAATCACTACACACATAAATAACTCCTAAACACACACTTATATATTTCACAAAGTCACAGAAACCTTAAGTAAAACACACATATATAAGGTTTTTAAGTTATGGACTTACAAAACCATTATGATTTTGTTTCTGTGGACAAATTTATAGAGCAGTTTCTCTAATTTTGTGCAAAGGAATTTATAATAATAGGAAACACAGTAACCATTCTAGAAATGAAAAAAAAAAAAACTTTTCAATAAACTTATCAAAGAAAATATCCAACCCTTTGTTATCAGTTTTTCAGTTTGCTCTATAGCATATGGAATTTTAAAAATAAATTTATATGAAGAAAACAGATTTCATGAATTTCATATATAGTTTTCAGAATACTCACCACACTCCTTCCCTCTCACCATCCTCCCTTCCCTTTCCTTTCTTATTAATTATATAACATACTTTCTCTTTTTTAAAAAGATTTTTATTTAGGGGTTGGCGCTGTGGCTCAGGGGTTAAAGCCCCAGCCTGCTGGGCTGGCATCCCATATAGGTGCTGGTTCGAGTCCCAGCTGCTCTGCTTCCCATCCAGCTCTCTGCCATGGCCTGGGATAGCAGTAGAAGATGGAAGTCCTTGGACCCCCTTCAGCCACGTGGGAGACCTGGAAGAAGCTCCAGGCTCCTGGCTTCGGATTGGCCCAGCTCTGGCCATTGCACCCATTTTGGGAGTGAACCAGTGAATGTAAGACCGACCTCTCTTTCTGCCTCTTCCGGAATGTAGCACTGCCTTTCAAATAAATAAATAAATCTTTAAAAAAATTTTATGTATTTGAAAGAGTTAGAGAAGAGAGGAGAGTGGAGGAGGGATGGAGGGAGGGGGAGAGAGAGAGAGAGAATGAATCTTCCATCTACTGGTTCACTCCCCAAATGGTGGCAACTGCCATTGCTGAGCCAGGCCACAGTCAGATTCTGGGAGTCTTCCACATGAGTGGCAGGGGTCCAAGAACTTGATCTATCCTCTGCTGCCATCCACAGGCCATAAGCTGGGAGCTGGATTGGAAGTAGAGTAGCCAGGCTGGAACTGGTGCCCATATGGGAAGCCAGCATTGCTGACAGCAGCTTTATCTGTAACACTGCAACACTGGCCCCACATACTTTCGATTTACTTTATAATCCCAAGTTTAATCCTCCACTATTGTTTTAATGCTAGAGAAAGCTCATGGGCTTAGAAAAGATACATTTTCCTTCTTCAGGGCTTACATGTATACTTTGTGTGTGTGTGTGTGTGTGTGTGTGGCTAAGTAATTGATGCACATGGCACATGGAATGAGCCCTGAGATGATGGAGAAAGATGGGTGCATCTCACTAAATTATAGTGGCAGGAACAGGAAGAGAAAATAAGTCTTAAGATTCAGTAATCACAAGATAGCAATTACAGTGTGCAGAAGTTCCTCGATCAATTTATTCTTGATGGTTCAGAAGACTTCTCAGATTTTCAAAATATATAGTGATGAAAAACATGTTCTCCTAATGATAAAACTCTCTGGTCTTCTTAATTTTTCTACATAAATAGTACTCATAATGGTGTATTTATTGGTTGATAGCATAAGCTATTTATTCCTTCTTGTCAGGAAATTCTCTCCCTCTCCTTAAATAGTACTGACTCTAGCAGTAAACTATGATTCAATGTAATAAACACTTTTTGAGGAAGAAACCAAGATGTCTATGGATCTCGTATCATGAAATTGTTGCATTTATCAATAGGTCATTTAGGGAGTTGAAAACAAGAAAGCATATGAACACTTTTATAAATGATTAACATTTCCAAAGAGTGTAGCTTGCATTTTTATTTGAATGTAGTAAGAAATATATTGATATATAATATGTGGTTCCTAACATACCAACAGATATTTTATAGGCTTTTTTTTTTTATTTAACAGAATTAGAGACAGTGAGAGAGAGAGAGAAACAAAGGGAAAGGTCTTCCATCCGTTGATTACACTCCCCAAGTGGCCGCTATGGCCAAAAATGAGCCGATCTGAAGCCAGGAGCTTCTTCCTGGTCTCCCATGCAGGTGCAGGCGCCCAAACACGTGGGCCATCCTCCACTGCCTTCCCGGGCCACAGCAGAGAGCTGGACTGGAAGAGGGGCAACCGAGACAGAATCTGGCGCCCATATAGGATGCCGGCGCTGCAGGCGGAGGACTAACCTAGTTGAACCAGGGCACCAGCCCCACCAATTGATATTTAAACCTACAACACTATCATTGCTTATGAGAAAATGGGATCCAGAGAAGCTATATGAATGCTGAAATGCTTAACCAGCCAGGCCTGCAGTTGGAACCTGTATCATTTATCTATGAAGTCATGTTGATATTTAGTACGTCATGAGAGGATTAGCACCATGACATCTTATACACGGCACAGCATCTCCAGGCAAAATGTGCACTAGTTAGCTGATTCCATGTTTCATTTTTATCATGATTATTTGCTATTGTGAGAATTGTAGTTAGACTTTCATTTCCTTGCCAAGTGACTCACATAGTACAATGATTGTGTATTTATATTCAGGTTCTGTAAGACAATAATAAATAGCTACAACTATGAAAATATAGTTGCATATCAAGTAATATAAAATAAAAAATAATGTGGGAACTCTGGTCTCACATGTACTTCTTGTGAATAAAAAAAAGTTCCCAAGATATTTCATTAAGTAATGTAATGCACTTCAATGTGCAAACCACGTAACATGCAAATTATACTGCACTTCACATGGCTCTGACTCGGATGCTTATCCTGGGTATACAGTCATTACACTTGTGTATTCATATACATGTGTATTCAATTTACCAACATGAAACCACTGGTAATAATGAATATGTGTAATAGTAATTTCAGGTGCTATCTAATAAATAAAATAAGACGCCTGTTGGTTGTTGGTATTATACTTCAGGCAAATTTATAAAGCCATTGCTAATGTATCTTAATGGAAAAGTAATAAAGCATAATGTCACTAGGTAAAATTTGAAATTTGTTTCTCACTACTGCATACTATGTGTAATCAAATCCAGAATATCGGGGTGTGCATAGTGATGCAGCACGTTAAAATGCCACTTAGACTGTCCGCATCCCATATGGAAGTGCTGGTTTGAATCCTGATCCCCTTCTGACTAGCTTCCTGCTTATGTGTCCTGGGAAGCAGTAGATGATGGCTCAAGTCCTTGGGCTCCAGCTTCCCAGGAGTCAGAGCCAGATGGAGTTCTGGGCTCCTTGATTCAGTTTAGTCCAACCTTGGCTGTTTCCCTTTCTCTCTCCATCTCGCTCCATCTCTCCCTCCTTCTCTCTCTCTCCCTCCCTCCTTCCTTTCCGCTCTCCATCTATCTGCCTTTCAAATAGATGAAAATAATAAATATTTTAAAATTCAATTTCTGATTAAATACTCAGATGGAATCTTACCTACATGTCTCTATTTTCTTTCTCTTTTCTAATTGGGAGTCAGCAAATTCCACCACCAATCTTTTAATCTCAACCCCACTGTCAGAATCCAGTTAAATTCCATTTTTATCAGTTTTCTGACAGTAGTCTCTCTTTCCTCTCATTTCCCACGATACTTTATATGAATCTTTTCTCTTTAAGATTTTATTTATATAATTAAGAGGGAGAGTTACAGACATAGAGAAGGGGAGACAGAGAGAACAGTCTTCTATCTGCTGGTTCCCACACAGTTTTTTGAAGGGGGTGAGACCTAGACTTTGAGAGGTATTGCAAATCCTCATCAGAGCTCATGGTAGAAGCTGCCACCAGAGTACCTGAACCTCCTGAGCTAATTTAAAAATCTTTTTTATTTTATTTTTTTGCCAGGCAGAGTTAGACAGTGAGAGAGAGAGAGAGAGAGAGAGAGAGAAAGGTCTTCCTTCCGTTTGTTCACTCCCCTAATGGCTGCTACGGCTGGCACTACGCCAATCCGAAGCCAGGCGCCGGGTACTTCCTCCCAGTCTCCCATGCAGGTGCAGGGACCCAAGCACTTGGGCCATCCTCCACTGCACTCCAGGGCCATAGCAGAGAGCTGACTGGGAGAGGAGCAATTGGGACTAGTACCTGGCACCGCAACTGGGTCTAGAACCCGGGGTGCTGGCGCCATAGGCAGAGGACTAGCCAAGTGAGCCATGGGTGCTGGCCAAAATCTCTCTCTCTCTTTTTCTTTTTAAATTACATGTTAATTTATTTGAGAGGTAGAGTTACAGACTGAGAGGGCAAGACAGAGAGGTCTTCCATCTGCTAGTTCACTTCCTAAATGACTGAAATGGTCAGAGTTAGGCTGATCCAAAGCCACGAGCCAGGAATCAGGAGCTTCTTCGAGTATCCCATGCGTGCACAGGGGCCCAAGCATGTGGGCCATATTCCACTACTTTTCCAGGTCATTAGCAGAGAACTGGATTGGAAGAGGGGTAGCTGGGACATGGATAACCACCCATATGGGATGCCGGAGCCTTAGACGGAGACTTAGCCTACTATGCCACAGCACTGGCCCCCTGAACGTTTCTAATTTCATTTGTCCTGTTTTATTGAGATATTTACATAGTTTATATCTTTTGTAGAATTTTCATTTGCTGGTAAGAAGTATGGTACTTAAAAATAGAATAAAACTAACATATTATTTTATTTTGGCCCTATCCTACCATTATACCATTTTGTCATTTTCCTAGTCTAGTATTTTGAATATAATAGAATCCAGATAGGTCATGAGGTAGAATCTGACATTATTTTTCACTAATTATGCTGGGCACAGTGATGTATCATCTAGAACTTTTGGTTGCAACTCAGAAACCCAGCTTGAAATAATTTGAAATAGACAATTCATTTTATTTTACTAAAAGCAAGAAGTTAAATCCCAGGTAGAACTGACATGCCATCAACATTTAATTCAATCTAAGTTGACTTAATTCTTCTCAGTGGCAGATTACTTACTATCACGTAGTAGAAGCTCCTGTGACTCTCAGATTTATGGCTTATTTTTACCACCAAGGAAAAACTGAGACTTAGACTCATGGCCCTAGTTGAAAATTCCCAACCTTAACAGCACATGCGTGAATCAATCAGTGTGAACACAGCAAGTGAGTAATCCTCCTCGGCATGCTTGGGTCAGGTGCCCACAACAAGTTAATAACTTCAGTTAAAAAGGAAGAATCTATGGGGTGATGGGAGTGCCTACTCAATTCACATAGTCAGAGAATACAGAAGTATTTCCAGTAAAAGTACTTAGAGGATAACTGCTATTTTGGGGGAGACAAGATACAGATGTTAAAAATGGCAAAGAAAATGCAGATAAAAATATAAATGCCTGTTATTTGGACATAAAAAAAAAATAAGCCACATATTTCCAACTTAATTTACTCAGCCAAATTCTCAAGGACATGAGCTGTTGTCCATGGAGGTAAGTATTGTGATGAGTATGAGACAGAAGTGTCAATTGAAATATGTAACAACTGCCATCACATGAATACCAGCCTATTAGAATTGAGACGCCAGGGCGGGTGCTGTGGTGCAGTAGGTTAAGTCGGTGCTTCCAACATCCCCATCCCTCATTGGGGTGCTGCTATGAGTTCAGGCTTCCCTGCTTCCGATCCAGCTTCCTGTTAATACATCTTGGGAGGCAGCAAATAATGGATCAAGGTATTGGTCTTGGCACTGACTTGAGAGACCTGGATGGAGTCGCTGGCTCCTTGGCTTCAGCTGGACTAGTCCTGGCGGTTGCAGGCCTTCGGGCTGTGATTCAGAACATCTTTGCCAACTATATTCTCTTCCCCCCCACTTTGCCTTTCAATAGAGTAGATCCCCTAGAGAATCAGGAAATGAACCCAGTTCTGGTGAGATCACCAATACATGCAAGTTAGATATAACTGGCCCTCTTGTTAGGACAAGTCACTGATTAATAGTTTGTTCATAGCCCTCTGTATGCAATTTATTCAGCATGTTAGTCTACTGTCCTCCAATCCGGGCAATGACAAGTAACATGACAAAAATCAGAGTCAAGGAAAATGTAACTTTGAATGTCCCTAATGCATATAAAACCACTATTAAAATACAGAGTTCTTAGCCACACGTTCAAAAACTCTTTGCCATTAGGCTTAGCACTGAATTTGTACTCTAAAATTTTCATAAATTGTCCAGACATTTCAGAAGTCATTGGCTCTGTGTTTTGTAATGTGCTTGGAGAAACAGTATTTTAAATTGCATTCCTCTTAGGGAAAAGTACCCTAGTTTTTCATAAGTAATTGGAATAAATAAGAAAATCAACAAGCATAACTGCTTGGAAGGAGAGTAACGTGCTCTCAGCTTGAAGGCTTCTGTTTCTTAGGAATTAGAGTAATTTGGTGTCTTCTCCTAATGTCATGTAATTCTAAAGTAGGGCAGCCAAGTAAGCTAGAGGAGACAGGTATGGGGAAAGAGATGATGACACACTGTGGTGTCTACTGAGTAATATTCAGCTCAACACTTGGGCAAGCAAAAGATCAACGAGTGACCTTGCCTGGAGACAAGCCAAATACTTTGAATTTCAACTATGTCTTATGGGGCTGTTTTGCTTCCCTTTCAGCATCAAACCTTGTTCAACAAAATAAATTACAAGCTAAGTTGCCCATGACTTGAGATATTAAAAATCGCAACTGAGATACACCACACAGCCATGGCAGATAATCAATGATTAATGTAGCACATGTGGTATGCCTAGACTGTTCTACTTCCAGTGAAGCTCCTTCACAAAGCAGTGTTAAGAAAATAGCTCTGGACCTCAGGTCATGAAGTCCTACTGGTGATCTCCATTTCCACCAACAGCTCTTTACAGGACCTTAGGCCAATTGCTTGATCTCTTTGACTCCAGATATCCCACCTTTAAAAGAAGGGGGTTACGTTCTATAAACAAAGGTCACCTTTAGTTCTAACATAATTATCTCGTGAAATGTAAAGCAAAACAGTTGCTGAATGTGATCAATTGTCAATCAGCAAGCTATATCTAAAGAGCTTTCTCAGCTGTCCTCATATCATCACTCTCAGAGTATAAATAAAAAGAAGCAATTACACTTTCTTATAGTGCAACTCAAATTAGATGATATAATTTGAATTCTCATGTTGAAAGCTTTCCATTTTATGTATGATACACAGCTCAGATTTTAGCAGCAATGTCTTTGGACATAATGAAAATCATTTAAAGAACAGCAGAAGGCTTGGCCTTGGCAAAATTACTTCCCTAATACCACCCAGAATGCCCATCTTACAGTTATTCTTAAGGATTAAAGCAATAGAAGAATGTTGTCTTTGCAATGCAAAAAGTGCTATTTGAAGGAGAAAAGAAAGGCTATAGTATCTCGGCTCCCATTACCTGTGAGTATCAGTAATACTCTGATATTATTCAGAAGCAAATCTAGGTTTCAAAGGGCCTGAAATATTATCCAACTATGGGACCTTCTTTTAAAAAATCGTACAAAAGTTTTTAAGAAAACCTGTAGATGGGAAGAAAAACCAAAATTAGTTCCTAGAGACTTGGAGTGCCAGGTCCCTTTCTTCTGAGATTTCTTTGAATAATTTATGAGAATTATATAGAAGTATTTTCCAAATTCAGTCTAACTTCATCTGCTTTCTGTAGCACACTGACACTTAGTAACTGCTGGTACACACAAGGACCCATGCAAATAAGGGGCTTAGGTTAAATTAGCATTGTGTTAAATTAGGTGTTTATTGAATCATCATGTTAACAGGCAGAAAAGAACAAGAAACCACTATAGAATCAATTTGAAAACTGAGTGGGGAAATCAGAAGCCTGCTTTGAGGACTGCTTCATGTGAGCAGTCGGAGGAAGCCGCTGAACAGGATGCCTAGGGGTTTCCACACCGAGATTGCAACAAAGAGGGCAATAAAGAAACTTCGGGTTGTTGGATCTGCCTGGCTGAGTTTATAGGCACCACCAGCAAAATCCTGCTGGTCAACGAGCTAGGGGAGACTTAGTGGGAAGAAAGAGGGTATGAGGAGGAAATAAAAGAAAAGTAGCTGGAAAAGTGTGGCATGGTGGGGCAGCGGAGATGGTTAAAAAAGAAATAGAAAACACACTGAGAAATCGAGAGCAGTGCTTAAACATCCATTTTGAGTGATGATAATATTACTAGTCTCTCAATCCAATTGCCACTTGTCGGGATCTTGCTATAAAGCAAATAGTAGAAGAGGAGACATCAAAGGAATTATTACTCTGTTAGAGCAGGACATTATTTTAATAGTAATTCCCATCTATTTTTTCAGTTTGCAGACATAAAAAACGAAACCCTGACGTCACTGACCTGTCTAGTGATGGTACAGTCCAGTCATGCATTAGCAGAGCAAGGTCTAGAAGCCTAATCTCTGTAATGAAAACATCAGTGACACTTTCTCTGCGGTGATTACTTTGCAAAATACTAGCATGGGAGAGGATTACTTTGCAAAAAAATTAGCACAGAGAACAAAGAGAATCTGCGTGTCCTGAGTGAGCCAAAGCAGTTTTTTCCCAAAGCTGTCACCATTCTTTCCTTAATGCTTATATCAAATGCAACACAATAAATAAACACATAAAAGGGTTCCTTGAAAGGGCACTGCTTTCTCCCTTTGCATGTCCAGGGTGTGTGTGTGTGTGTGTGTGTGTGTGTGTATATATATATATATCTTAAAGCATTTATCTTTGGGTTTCTTCCAGTGTACTCTCAACCTGCATACATATACACAAAGGAATTACACCATGTGACTTACACATAAAGACCTCTATCTGCACGTATGCCCATAAACATAGACACCCAAAACACACACTGTCACACCAGGGAAGCATCTGTGCTAAATTATGGCTATTGTCTCTTTAGTGCTTTACACATAAAGGGCTCCTAAATATTTTGGAGATAGAAAACTTGTTCCAAGGTTATTCCAATCCAGTAGGCCTCAGCTAGTACACTGTTTTTGATAGATAAAAATCCTATCCAATTTCAAGGCTTCAACCATCACCTCTACATGATGATGATGATAAGTGCTTATCACCTTCCAACATGGGAAGCGAGATACTCAGCAGACTCATAGAATGACGGATGTCCTAAACAGCACTCTGGCCTCAGAATCAGCCCTAAAGGCATTCCGATCTGGCTGAAAAGCCCATGAGAGTATTTCAGGCATGGAAAGCCAAGACACTCTGGAAAAACAAAAAAAAAAAAACAAAAACAAAAACAAACAAACAAAAAAAACTAAATGAAAGATCTCTGTGAGTGAGATCCCAGTGGAAAGAACAGGTCTTCAAAGAAGGAGGTACCTTTCTCTGAAGGGAGGAGAGAACCTCTACTTTGACTATGACCTTGTCTAAACAAGATAAGAGTCGGAGAATTCAAGGGGCTTCCATAGCCTTGGAAACTCATGACTGGTGCATAGGGAGATTACTGATGCCATCAACAGGAGTGTCAATTTGTAAAGTCAACAACAGGAGTCACTGTGCACTTACTCCTCATGTAGGATCTCTGTCCTTAATGTGCTGTACATTGAGACTTAATGCTATAACGAGTACTCAAACAGTATATTTCACTTTGTGTTTCTATAGGGGTGCAAACTGTTGAAATCTTTACTTAATGTATACTAAACTGATCTTCCGTTAAAAAAAAAAAGAAATTATCAATAGGTCTGATCTGATTTCATCATCATTTAAAAAATCATCTATTATTTTTCACTTTATGTTTCTGTGTGCGAGCAAACTGTTGAAATCTTTACTTAATGTATGCTAAACTGATCTTCTGTATATAAAGAGAATCGAAAATGAATCCTCATGTGAATGGAAGGGGAGAGGGAGTGGGAAAGGGGAGGGTTGCGGGTGGGAGGGACGTTATGGGGGGGAAGCCATTGTAATCCATAAGCCGTACTTTGGAAATTTATATTCATTAAATAAAAGTTAAAAAAAAAGTGCTTATCACCTACCCAGAAGTCATCCATAGCTTCATTCTTTTATTTGCACTATGTGGTCACATACTTACTTCTGAATATCATATTGGTATTTTTTAAAAAGATTGATTTTATTTATTTGAAAGACAGAGTTGCAGAGCAAGGTAGAGCCAGAGAGAGAGAGACAGAGACAGAGACAGAGAGGTCTCCCATCCGTTGGTTCACTCCCCAAATGACCGCAATGGCCAGAGCTGAGCTGATCCAAAGCCAGGAGCCAGAAGCTTTTTCCAGGCGGGTACAGGGGCCCAAGCACTTGGGCCATCTTCTGCTTTCCCAGGCCATAGCAGAGAGCTGGATGGGAGTGGAGTAGCCAGGACTCGAACCAGCGCCCATATGGGATGCTGGTGCTGCAAGCTGTGGCTTTAACCCGCTGCGCCACAGCGCAGACTCACACATCGGTATTTCAAGTTTAGTACTCCTACACTGAAAATAACCATCTTTGCTATTGTAGCTAGGAAAGATCGCTTATTTCATTCACATTCATTGATATCACCCAATCTTGCCAAGCTGAAATCCTTAGTGTTATTGTTAGTAGTGCCCACATCTTTATTCCTGTGTTCCAATGTGTGCTGAGTTTTGTCTGTCCAATTATTTCTTGTTTTTTTTTTTTTTTTCCCATATTTCCTCAGTTTTTATTGCCATTATTCAAGTTCAGTCTTTTTTTTTGTAAACTTGAAATAAGGCGACTTACCTGTCTCTGTTCTAATTCCAGGATTTACATCTCAGCATAATGTCATTCTCCTAATCAGATCCCCAGTGGCTCCAGATTAGTTACAAATTAAAGTGTGAATTTCTTACTCTGGTAATCAAGTCCTCCATTTTTTAGAGGACTCCAGTTCTAATTCCAAATGCATCTATTATCACTTTCCCTCACACACTAGCATGCTAGCAAAACTACATTCCTATTTCTGATGGTTTCCCATCTTTTTAAACCTGACTCCAGTTACTTTCCTGTATTTTCTCCACTTCCAAATCCCATCTACACTTCTAATCCTTTCAATGTGCTTAATACTTTAGAGATATCTCATCCATGGCACTCATCACTTCCTATATTGCATTACAGTAGTTTGATAAATAGTTTTCCTCCCTTACTTAAGTATATGTTCTTGCCCTCCTTAGGAATATATTTTCTGAAAATATATTTGTTTGAATATATTTGAAAGCACATTTTATAGTTCTTTATAATTCCTAAAATGCTTAGTTAAAATGCATTGTGTACAGATATTCAATAAATATATGTTGACTTAATTAGACTATATTTGATGATGATAAAGTTTTTTAACCTTTTATTATTTTAAAAACTAAACACAATTATGTGCCTTGGGAACTGTTTATAGTTATTTATTTCCTCTGGAGAATAATCAGTAATTGAATGAAGGGTGTTGGTTAACACTTTCAATAATTATTACTTTAAATAATATTCAATACACATGCAACCCATTCTTAGACTAGGGTTGGATCCTAATTACTGAGCCTAGTTGTACTTCTTGTTTTAATACATCAAAAAATTTAGCAGTCATCAAACAGATATTAGCAACCAAAACTGACTGTCAATGTAACATCTTCAGGACTGGAAATTGTGATATTCATTTTATGCTTAAAGACTATTTGTTATTTCCCAGGTGTGATGGGAGAATATGAGCCGAAAATTGAGGTCCATTTCCCTTTCACAGTTACAGCTGCTAAGGGAACAACTGTTAAGATGGAGTGCTTTGCACTTGGCAAGTAAGTACATATTCTTCTATAATTAGACACAATTGTTTATTAAGATGTGACAGGCCTTATTTTGTATCCTATCATCCAACTTTCATTTTCCTGGGAGCCCCGTGGTGGCAATATAGTTTTAAAGGAAGGGCAAATGGGAATTAAGGAAGTAACCAATTACAGTCATCTTTCTATTCGTGTTTTATAGACAGCAATGTATGTATTTTTACTATTTTAATGAGAACAAAACTTCTCTAAGACTGTCTGAAGACTACAGTACCACCCTTTTATTTCATTCAGCAATAATATAAATAAAAGGATGAGGTCCTATCTGCTCCTCATGTACAGGATGCAAATTTTGAGTCATACTAAGACAACACATAAAAATCGTAAGGACAATAGTTATAGTGAATCAGTAGATTACTTCAGTGTCTTCTGAAAGAGTAACAGCAGCATTAGCCGTCAGCATGTGCAACATGTAATCATTTCCCAATTCAGAGATGATTTATATCACATCCTGATGTCTGTGTTTAATAATTCTACTTCCGGTGGTTTAAATCTCTTGATATATAGTTGCTTGTCAATGATGTGTACAGTGTGGGTATTGGGATCAGAAGCAGGAGTGGGATTTTGATTATATTTGATTAGAGTATCATGATTTATTTTAAACAGTGTTGTTTTACTTTCTAGGATGATAAAGACCTCAGGGTCTTTTCTAGACTCTATAATTATAATTTGCATAAATGCATCTCTATCTGAGTTACTAATAATTTAATTCCGTTGCAGTGATCTAACTCCCACAGCATAACTACAAAGTACTTAGAGATAAAATGTGCTACAAAAATGAGCTTACAATAGTAGATTTAGGCTATGGGTGAGTAAAATATTAGTAAACATGAAAAGCCCAGCTAGTAATAGAAGTTTAAGAATGAACATAGTAAATACCATGCACTTTAATTTCAAGACTGAATGAAACAACATTTATATGCAATTCTACTCAAAAATAAGTAGAAATAAGGTTATATGGGCGTAAAGTCAAATAAATATTATGTGGCCTATCTTGATATCCGTAAGTAGAAACACATTTCAGAAATTTAAAATGCATCTAAGAGGAATTTGGGGGTTATCTGAGGATACCTTCCCAACTCATCATAAGATGCAATAATATTCTCAAAGGCGTGTTTTTCTCCATTTACCCATGTCATGCTTGAAAATGGCTCATGGAAGAAGTTCAATTCTGATAAATGCAAAAATAATATATTCTGACTTCTTGCCATAGGTTTTAGTATGTCCTGCAGTTAAATAATTCCTAAATGGCAGAATTTGTACTAAAGCCATAATTAAAGAAAGGTCTTATTGTAAAACAAATTAGAAAACTAGATTTGTAGAGAAAACAAACAATATAGAATATTCCCCCAGGCAGACTTATTTAATAAGTTAGATGTGGTTGCTTTTGGAAGCCCTGAAACATGCTTAGTAAATTGATGTTTAAAGGCCTTCCAGTCCAGGAAGGATGCAACAGCCAAATCATTTATGTTCTTTCAAGACTTTATTTTCTTCCTCTTTGCTACTCCTTTCCTACCCTCCTCCAAAATAAATATATGGAAAGTACGATAAGACCCCTCAGGCAAGGGGTCTCTTGTTCATTGGCTATCCTTGCTATGAAATGTCAGTTATGGAAAGAAGAAATATGCCATGAAGAGATCAATCTCTACCTAAAGGCCACCTGCCACCCTGGTAAAAGGAAAGAAAATCAAAGAAAACATGTGAATTTGTGTTTCTCATGTGGAAAACATCAGCTCTGATTTCCAGCATGATCACAGCAAATTTTTAAAATATTTTATTTATTGATTTGAGAGGTAGAGCCACAGACAGTGAGAGGGAGAGACACAGAAAGGTCTTCTGTCCATTGGTTCAACCCCCAAATGGCCTCAATAGCCCGAGCTGTGCCAATCCGAAGCCAGAAGCCAGGTGCTTCCTCCCGGTCTCCCATGCTGGTGCAGGGTCCCAAGCACCTGGGACATCTTCTACTGCCTTCCGGGCAATAGCAGAGAGCTAGACTGGAAAGGGAGCAGCCGGGACTAGAACTGATACCCACATGGGATGTTGGCGCCGCAGATGGAGGATTAACCTACTGCGCTATGGCACCAGCTCCATGATCACAGCAATTTCAAATGAATACTTGAGCATCTGGTTGGTGCCTCCAGCTGGTTCCCTGGTGCTCTGGTTGGCCTTTGTTCCAGTAACTTCAGTGTCTGTCACTAGACATTGGTCAGGATCTTAACTGCATGCTTATTCTACCCTTCAGTTTATCCTCATAGAGTGCTTTTCCCACATGTTCCTCACACAGTGTTAGAACCTAATTTTGGAATGGACAATGCCATGCCCATGTTTCTTGGCCTGCAGGCTTACTGGGAACATACTTGCCCCACTCTCTCACTGGTGGCTCCCACTTATCCTCTGGCCTCAGCTTTAATAGCATCCCCCAGAGAGGACATCTATGATCACTTTATCCAACTGATACCTCTTAAAAACTGTTTAAATCCTTGCATTTGTTCTTCCTAATCCTTAACACCATTTTAAATTATTCTCATGTATATCCCTCTTGTCTGTATCGGTCAGAGATCCAGCTGGAAGGGCTCAGTTCAGATCACTCAAGAAGAGTTCAGTAAAGGAAAATGCTGAAGATTCGCAGCAGAGTTAAAGAGACCAACATGAGGCATTTGTACTTTAGTGCCTGCAAGAAGTCTTCCTATCACCTTTAAGCCTGGAGAAGGAAGGGACAGGACATAGTACTGTTGGAAGTAGAGAGAGCTGGGGTGTGGAGAAGACCGTTGAAGCGAGCTGTGTTCACTGCATGAAAAGATGCAGTTGTTCTAAGGAGAGAGCTGAAGAAACAGGAGGAGAGTCATATCCTGTTTGGTTCTCATGTCCTCAGCTCTGCACTGGTGGCTTTCATGGCAGAAGCCAACAGGGGCCAGTTTGTAAGCCAGAGTATGCTGTGGCTGGTATATAAAGAAAGGCAGCCAGTCTGGGGTTAGGAGGAGGGTGCTAGGTGATGGAAACAGGTGGAACAATCAGCACAGTCCCTGCATTAGGCGTTAAGCCCCAGGAGAGCAGGGATCATAACTGTGTTCTTCACCTCTCACATCGTCTGCACTCAGAAAATGTTTGTTGAAGGCATAAGTGAATTCAGAAATGTGTCTAGCTAATTCAACTTTGTATTATTAGCAGAAATTAAATAATTAAATCTTTTATGCTTTATCCAGTTCTCCTCCAAAATAAAAATCCATCTGTATCCCTTTCCACATCTCTTGCCCATATCCTCATATCCTGCCATTTATACACAACTTTGTACTTGGATTCATGGACCATCTTCTCCTGCCTACTTGTGCCTCCCTCCATCAGCTATCTTTTTATATACCTGGAATTTCTACCTCTCCTTTTGTTGTGGTAAGAACACTTATCATGAAACCTATTCTGTTAATAAAATTCTGGTATATAATATAGTTCACTACATGCACTACACTGTGAAACAGATCTCTATTAATCATGCATCTTGAATAACTTACTGTATGTTGTTCTCAAATTTTATTGTCATGTTGAAATCATTCTTACTGTTTCATACAACGATCCCAGAAACCTCTCTTAATCTGTCCCATAGAAGGAGTTCATGTGTTTACTTGAGGGTAAAAAGGGAGAGATTTATCATACTTAAAAACTAGAATGAAGGACAGAGTTTAAAAAAATATGGATTATAGAATAAAATTTGATATGATAATGGCTTGAGAGACAACTAAGGAGAAAATAATGGCTCACAAAATCTAGCTGGTTCCATTTCTGCTTCCTTCATGCCTTACCAGGGCAATCCAGGTTTCCTACAGAAAATCACCATTTTTATCATGTTATTCATTGAACCAAACACCTTCCAGACATACCCCCCCTCTCAAAGAAAAAGGATTCGTTCGTTAGTGCAGAGGTGCCAAAAGCAAGGGGCAGGCTTAGCATTGTTCAGCTCATGAGAGTTACCTTGAAAGACCCGAGAGCCAAGTATAGGTCTGAAGGTTTTAAGAGCCGATTGTATAATGGGCACTGCCCTGGCCCCAAGATTCCATAGTCCCTGTAGTCACACAGACACCTCCATACTATCTTCACACATTTATCAAGCTCTAGGATCACAACTCTTTCATCCCAGTCTTAGTTACTGGTTACTGCACAAACATCAACTACTCATCCTCATCAAGTTGGCCCCATAGTCAACCTTTATCCAGAGCGAGGCCCTGCCCATCTTCTTGGATCAAACCTGAAACTGAGGCCAAACAGCAGAAACAGCAGGTTTTCTTCCCTTTTGGACTTTCTCCGACCCATTGCAAGACCTTACTTAACTAGCTAATTTATTTGATTGTTAAGAATCATACTTTGAAAACATATCAGAAAACTCTTCAGTTGGCCACACACTAAATTTTTATTCTTCTGGAGAAGTGCACTTATCTCTTCATAATTTGTCTCTAAGGATATTCAGTTCCTTAAACTTAGAGGATGCAAATACGAGGCTCTGGCACACAGATAATTTTTTAAAAGATTTTATTTATTTATTGATCGAGCGGTAGAGTTATAGACAGTAAGAGGGAGAAATAGAGAAAAAGGTCTTCCTTCCGTTGGTTCACTCCTCAGTTGGCTGCAACAGTCAGAGCTTTGCCAATCCGCAGCCAGGAGCCAGGAGCTTCTTCTGGATCTCCCACATGGGTGCAGGGCCCAAGGACTTGGGCCATCTTTTACTTCTTCCCCAGGCCACAGCAGAGAGCTGGATTGGAAGAGGAGCAGCTGGGACTCGAACCAGCGCCCATATGGGATGCTGGTGCCACAGGTGGAGGATTAAGCTACACCACGGTGCTGGCCCCAACAGAAAATTTTAAAATATATAATCTTTTTGTTTTCCAGTATTCTTGAAGGGAAATAGAAAATAAAGGATATTAGGTTATCACATTTTACTATCTCCTGATATTACACAAGTTCACTAACCTGATTAATTTAAAGCTAAGTAAAAAGTCAATTGTAAAGCTATAAGCTGTAGTTTTCTTAGATACTTATGCTTCAATTTGAATTTAGCAAATATCAGGTGGTTTCTCTATAGGCTACTGAGGCTGAACACAGGGGAGTATATTAGTTCACACCTAGAAATTGCTCTTAAAATAGAATTACATGATATTGACTATAGAACTTATAAAGTGGCTGTGACATGCTACATTTGGTACTACTCAATTCTGCAAAGGTATTTCCCCAGAAAAATAGGAAATGCTTAAGGAGAATCCATAGGGAAACAAAAGTGTGTAAAGGCTTGGGAAATACAGCAAAGTATAAAAAATGGAAAGGAATTAATTACTTTGGAAAGAATTGGCTGTTTCAGACATCTGGAAGGTTATTGTCAAGAGACTGCTTGCAAGCTGTTCTCTGGTTTCAACAAGGTGGGGGAAAAGAGGACTTCCCACAATGTGGGATTAAACTAGCAGAATTAGATTGGGTGCAATGCAGAAGTTCTTGACAAAATGAGTTGTTACAGGGAAAACGAGTTATCTGGGTAGGCAATGGGCGCTTTCTCCCTGCATTGCTCTAAGAGTCTAGTTTTGCCCATGTGTCTTCTAATAGTGTCAATGTAGTGTTCCCTGAAAGAGGAGGAGTGCTCTGGGTCAGGGCTGGCCATGGAAACGTCAAGCACTCTCATTTGCAGGCCACTCTTCTATCCACACTCGCTCAAAACATTAAGAGTAGCACAGGGTCAAGCAGATCTAATTAGCTGCCTTTTGGCAACCACATTATTATATAACATTGAAACTGGTTGGTGACATGTGCAGGAAGTGGAGATGAACAGGACTGGGTTTTTTTGCTCAGTGTTCACCCCAGCAACCTTTTTAAGGGAAGAAGGGTGGTCTTGGTTATTACTGTGGTCTGCATTTAAACACCAGACACATCATTCTGAAAAGGAAGTGAGAGATAAGGGGTTAGACAGCTATGAAAATAAGGAATCCCCTGGCACCCTGATAAATATTTCATTCCAGTGGTTTGTTCTTAACGTCCTATGCAGTGGGAAGTTGCTGATCTTGTCGAAGTGGTGTGCTCTGTATTTAAGTCAAGCTTCTCTATGTTTCTTTACTAGGTGACAAAGGTTAAAATGAGAACTTTAAAGTTTGGAGAGTTAATAACTACAGAAAGCAGATGCTGTTTCTTGAGCTTAGAGAGAAAAGCGATATTGCAATATTAAAACTCTGAGACTCAAAAGCACCCTTCTAGGAGGCCGACCTCTGAGGAACAGTCAAGGCAGGAAACAATGCTTGTCTTGTCGCGTTAGAAACAAAGAGTTTTCCATTGCTGTTGCAGGTGTGCTTTGCTGAGGTGCCCCGCATGGGCATAGGGCTGGCAGGCAACAACACAAAGGAACCTCACAAATAGCCAACAGGAATGTGTTCCTTCTCACTTTTGCCTCACATCCTCCCTTATAGTGCTTCCTCTTGGCAAGTGCAGAAATGTGGTAGATTCTTAGCCCCAGAACTACAAAGCAGACTATAATAGGGCAAGAGGTGAGGGTTTAAAAGCTGGCACCACTCCCACTGTTCCTTTTCAAACCCACCTCTTCATCAGCCACACCCCTTCTATTCATATCTTTTCTGCCTCTGTGATTCTAACACTGCCGCCTAAGTCTAAAATATCCTGCCCTCCCAATTCTATGCAGGCTTCAAGCCTTAGGCCAAATGCCACTTTTTGTTAAATCTTTCCTGCTTTTCTTAGAATCCAATCTTCTACCTTGGGAACTATATATATATGACCACTCATATTTCACCATTTGCCCTGTCCCACTGGGACAGCCAAATGTTCATATGTCTTCTTTATTACACTGAAATTTTGGGTCCCTGGAGTGTTCTAATATGCAGGAAGTACTGAATATGAATTTAGGTATAAGAAATGTGATCAACCTTTCATTAAAGGATGTAGGTGATTGCCTTTGGTTTGATCACACAAATGTCTCCCGATGCCTTTCCTGTGTCTTGGCCTGGAAAATTCTTAGCACACTTGCCTTAGCTACAGTGCCCTAGCAGGTTTAATTTTACCATGTGACCTTTTACAGACCCAGAAAGGTCACTAGATATGTCAAATAGCCACCACCAACAAAGAAGTAAAATCTGGTCCCTGGTGCTTAAATGACCCCATGCACAGGGCAAATTTGGGGTTATTCTGTAGGAAATCAAAGCTATATGCTATACAGCAACATCAGTTTATCTACTATGACAATCCTGCAAGCTAATAGTGTTATAGGTAGTTTTTTTTTTTACTTTACATGTTCCTTATCTTGCTTTTGCAGCCATTAACACACAATCAGATCAGCTGTGTTCAAAAGGCCTTGAACCAGTTACTGTAATAATTATGTGAATGACCTTTCCAAACTCATCTGAAATCTAGTGGTGAGGTGGAAAGGAAGAGCACATTCAATTTTCTGCCCTTTTTAGTTCCTGCTTATCTCTCTTTCAGATAGCATTTACAAATCATCTTGTTATACTCTATCAAATAGCTATTAGGGAACCAAGACCTTAAGTAATTTTTCTTTATGTGTTTGTTGCAAACAAAAAAAAAAAAAACACCAGTTATCAATTCACAAAGTCATTTTTACAGTAATTTACGTTTTCTTTTCCTCGGTTCTTTGCTGCGCTGTCTCAAATGGCTGCTCTGTGTCCCATTGTAACTGTGAGAATGACACATATTCCTCTGAGACTTTCTACCGTCTGATAATGGCAAACATTCCTAAAAGAAACTGCTCTTTAGTTACAGATTGATGATTTATTAATACTGTTTATTTGGAACTGTCAGTCAATGAGAGAGAGCTGTTGGAATTAAAAATGAATTGGAATTGTGTGGTATTTGTCTATCAACCTAAAATCAAATTACTTAATCATCAGATTGACAGAGGATCTGGAGATGAGAGTCAGTCACAGGGTCGAGGAATCAATAAGTGCTGAGGTCTCAAAGGAAAGTGGTACATTGTAGAGTCAAGGAAATTAGCCTTGCGAGCTATTGTTCACTTTAATATTGCTGAGACCAAGGAGGTATCCTCATTTCTGGTGATACCTAAAGATGATGGATGCTGAAAGAGCCTTGGAGGTTACATCTCCCGTATCCTGGCACCCAGCTGGAGATGGGAAACTGAGACTCCAAAAGGAAAGGCTGGGCCCGAACCCACAGGTGTGTGTGTAACAGCACAGGCTAGTGGCTCCAGGCTACTTCCCATGATGCACTTTGCATTTTCAGCATTCTTCCCTAGTGCCAATTGTGCAAGGTAGTGTTTTATGTACCCCTTTCCTTGTGTGCTCAGAGGTGGTACCTATTTCTAGGGAAACAGCCAGTTTATTATTCTTGGAGTCACAGTTAACTAGCGTTGTATTCCCTACTTTTGCAGTACCATCTTAGGACCACTTACTTTGCTTCAGCAGAGAAACTGCAGGCCTGTCCAAGGCCAAACAGCCAGCAATCAAGCTAGAGAGGCAGAACCATGCCTCCTGACTGTAAAACGAATGCTCTTCTCAATTTACCATACTGCTTTTCAGTGGCTCACAGTAATTTCCACTTTATAGTAGCAAAGTATTTTCTGAATGCACTTAAGTGTCTCGATGATTGAGAATTAGAAATATCCAGATGCTCAAGTCACCAAGCACACGAACCAGTCGCTCACACCAAAAATGACAGAGATTTTTATTTGAGTCAGTTCAGATGTGTTTTTTTTAAATTTTATTCAAGGAATATAAATTTATGTATTTCATATAGACAGATTCAGTAATAGTGATACTTTTCACCCTACCCTCCTTCCTGCCCCTTTTCCCACCCTTCTTCCTCCTCCCTCTCCTATTCCCACTCTTAATTTTTACAAAGATCTATTTTCAGTTTACTTTAGGTTCATAATATTAACTCTACACTAAGTAAAGAGCTCAAGTAGTATGAAGAAAATAATACTGTTCCTAACAGTCGAGACAGGGGCTGTAAACAACCATCAAATAAAAATGTCAATTTCATTCCTATCCATTACATTTTAGGTACTCTATTAGTTACCACAGATCAGGGAAAACATATGGTATTTGTCTTTTTGGGACTGGCTTATTTCACTAAGTACAATAGTGTTCAGCTTCACCCATTTTATTGCAAAAGACAGAATTTCACCTACTTTTTTTGGTATATATACACTATAGCCTACTACTCAGAACTCAAAAAAAATGAATTCTAGTTCATAAACATACAATGGATTTATTTAAGTTTAATATAAACAACTTTATTTATATTTTATATGGAGTTCCCATAGAACTACCTCTTCTACTGGAATTTAATTACTACATTAGAAACTATTTGGATAATGAGATTTAGAAAAGGGATATACCATACATATTTATGTATTCAATTATTTCTCATAAGTATTTAATTTTATCCTACCCAACATATCAAAAAGATTCACCAGATTCATAATAGTGATAAGTGAATGAACCATTAGTTGAGCAAGAATAAAAAGCAATTTTAACCAATAAGTTGTCAACAGTCTGGGTATATTTAAAGTCAGACTTCTGCCTAGCACTGAATGGTCCCCATTTCACACTTAGATTCTAACCACCTCTCTTGCACATCATCTCTAAAAGCTAACACAGCAGTGGATTTCAGCAAATCCTTTATCCACGCTAACCTGTTTCCTTATTTTGGACTCTCACAGTCTTGGATTTTCATCAGTTTTATGTAGTCCTCACCCACAAATTTCCACTGTATGTTCTCCTAGAAATTTAAATGTCTCTTTCCTCTATTGTTATCTCCTTTAATGGTGATTGAGTACCCATATTGTTGCTTTTAAAGTAAATTTATCTAACAACAAACTTGCTTGCATCTATTTATTTGAAACTTCATTCTACCTGAAATATTTGATGATAACATATGATTATTGAATTTATCACAGTACACAGATTACTCTTGAGTGTGATATGTGTCTTACTGAGTCATTGAACTAGGTCAACTTATCATGTGTTTATTATTGTCATATTGGTATTAGTTGAGCTAGGACAGCAACAAAACTTGCCTACTAGAGGAAGATCAATTTTGAATTTTAATGTACTTTCATACACAATCTTTAGAATGATTTGGTATTATGTAGGAAATTCCGGAACCAAGAATTGGTTACGTGCATGCCATCAGAGTTTTATTCATTTCTAATTTTTATATCATTTCATTAACTTAGAAAATTCAAATATATAGTGATCAAATATGACTAACTAATGTGGTATACCATCATTCACATTTTCCTCTCTCTAAACCTAATCAAGATTTTCACCTCAAATTCCTAGATTTTTCACTGACTTATGCCAATCCTTATGTCCTAATCTGTCAACTAGTTGAAACTTCTCAGTATGACTTTTATTTTACTCTATCTACCACAACGATAGTTTAAGTTTACCATTACTGAGCCAGTTTCACTCTTATCATTGCTGCAATCATTTTAATGATGTTCCGTTTGCTTCATTTGTTTCTCCAGCTCATACTTTTTCCAGGTACTTTATCTTTTCCATTGTCTACCATTCCACAGACTTTACTGCTAATTTCCCTATCTCTCAGTCAATTCAACCTCATATTTATTTTGGACTTTTAATTTGATTGTTGATTACAGCTCTATCTCTTTAACAATATATTGATGTAGTTCCATGTGTGTTCCACTCCTTGGGGTCCAGGCTGAGACTCTGAAATTCCAACCCAAATATAACTCCCCAAGTCTATCCCTCAACTACCTATACAAGGAGTTTACAGTCACTAGAGGTGACCCCCTAGACACTCCATCTATACCTGTTATATCACACACACACACACACACACACACACACATATCTTACATAACTCAGATATCGCTTAATATATAAACTCTTAATTATCTGTCAATCTTCCTTCTCATCATCATCTGTTTGATTACCATGATTTTCTTTTAAATTCGTTTCAACTAACTTGGTGAATGATGAGCATTTGTTGATTGAGTTAAATCAACATAACAGGTATTATGTGAGCTCAAAGTGAGGCAGGAACAAAATGAATATATTCAAAGAATTCTAAGCCTAAGATAATGTATTCCTGTGACCAGAGTGGCTCTAATTGAAGAATATGTAAGACTTTTTCTTCATGGGGACTCATGAAGTAATGTTTGCTCTCATCTGTCTAAATTTCAGAAACACAATTTATAGCATAGAAATTTGGGTTGATATTTGGATTCTAGCATAACTGTGTTGCCCTACCAAAATCATTCAATAAATCAGGAAAAAAAAACTGACAATTTGCTAGCAACCAGGACTGGCAGCCTTTCCAAATAAGTAGGAGCAAGACTCACCAGAAAGCTAGTGGCCTCTAAGCATCCAGCTAGAGCAATGTGAGTGGGCTTTCCTATGTCTGTCACTCTGAGTCACTGAAGATTAATGGATTGCCCTTCTCATCTCAGACGATTTCTGAATATAGAGTATACATCCATAAGATTAAATGCATCTCTTCTCTGGGTAATTTAGAGATAAACTAATTGTATTATTCTTTACTTTTCAATACACTTTAGTTATAAAAATAGATTTCTTAAACTTATTTATTGTATTTATTTGAAAGGCAGAGAGAGAGAAAGAAAAAAGTAAGGGAGGGAGGGAAAGTGAGAAGGAGGAAGGGAAAGGAAGGAATGAGTATCTCCCATTCCTTGCAACAACCAGGAATAGGTTAAGCCAAAGCCAGGAGTTAATCTAAGTCTCCCACTTGGATGACAGGGATCTAACCACTTGAACCATCACTTACTACCTCCCAGGATGTAAATTAGCAGTAATTCTGGAGTGGTAAGTGGAGCTGGGACTCAAACCCAGTCACTCAGATGTGGGACACATGACCTAAGTGGTATCTTAACCACTGTGCCAAACGCCAGCCCCAAATTACAAAAGTAATTGATCCAAAGGTCTTACAATAGTAAAGCAGTTAGTATTATGCAATCTAAGGATCCCGAATCACATTTTCCAAAAACAGTTTTTAAGTTGGTTGTGTCCTTTGGATTCTGAAGTGACAACATAATCTCTTTACCCACATATTTATGTCATAATCTAAAATGTAGTATCAGAAGTTTCTCTACAAATATCTAAACCTATCCTTTCTATGTGAGGTCTTGTTCTTCCTAATTCAGAACTTATTCCAAAATTCAGAGAATGCATCATATGCCTTTACAATTTCTTGCCTTTAGTTGTTATAGGAAAAATTTGCTCTTATATGTCTGATGCCTTTGACATTCAGGACAAAGAAACTCACATGTAAAGTTTATATGTTCACTTTCATGTTCTCACCAAGTGAGTTTCAAGATATATAATTCCATCTTTTCCATTGGAATGGTTCTCTCAGCATCATACAACTTGGAAACAAATGCCATAAATATAGGAAGGAGGGAGTGATATCACAAGGAAAGGCTGTTATCTGAGTTGCATTTTTCAGAATCACCTATCTATGTCTGTGTCTTACAGCTAACATCAGTTGGCTTTTTATCTCTGTAATCTGATATTGCCCACATGAATTACTCTTAATACCTTGGAATTTCATATTCTATGTTTTAAGTCTATTCTATGGTTTAGATATGCAGTACATTGCTTCTCGGCCTTTTGGCTAAGATCAAGTGTAGTATCTGCTCTTATCAGTTTAACATGCAATAAATGTATACGTTTATGTACAATATATACAAAGTGGTTGTAAATTGTTATAGCTCATTCAGTGTTGCCTTAAATAACACAATTCATGACCCTTAATTACATCTAAGCATGTTTATTTCATATGACAGTGAGGTAGAAGTTTTCATTATCTTTTATTTGACATGTCTTATGCACATTGTCCCTAACTACATGCTTGATTTTTGATCGCAGTATCATATGTACATGGTAGAATTTGCTATACCTAAGATTTAAAATATTCTTGTGCACCTGAAACAAATGTGCGTATCTGTGTGAGAGTATGTGTGTTTGAATAAATCCACAAAAAAGATCTCAAGACAGAATATAAGATATAAACTCAACATCTGTCATTCTGGTTTTACTTCTTTTATTTTCAGTGTACTATAACAGCACCTACCATTTGCGACCCATCATTGTTTTCGTTGGTAGTTATATGGGGTAGAGTGGATTTCATGTCAAATCTTTATAATGATTTTAGGTTGAAAAATGATTCTGGATAACAGCCAGTAAATACAAAAATGGCATTCATCTGGGGCATCTGTCCGATGCTGCTTTATTGTACAAAAGGCAAATGATAAGTACTTTGGGTCATTTCTATTCCCTACTTTTCTTTTGGGAATTGAATCAATCTACATTACAACTTTTAGAATGTCTTATTTATGGCCATTTTCTCAAAGGAAGGCACATTATGAAATCAGGTCACTTGTTTTATACATCCCAGCAGAGAAATGCAGCCTTCTCAACATTTCTGAAAGAGCAGCACACATCAGTGTCTCCTGCAAACACAGAGGGAAAGAGCATCTTCCTGCCTTCTTTTCATGTAATTCCATTACATTTAGCAACATTCGGTTCAAAGGAAGCAAGAGGAAAGACCCCAGGAACACTTTTTTCTTTTTTAGGTTTCTGAAATCCAGATATATATTGCAATTGAAGGTATATGATAGTAATTGTCAGTGTTTTCTCTCTCAATGATCTTAATGATGTGTCTTATAATCACTGGTATCTTGGATATAATGAAATACAGTAGAAAAAGCTAAAGTGACATATATTAAACCCTAACTCAGTTATGAAGTCAATCAGAACCTGATTGATGAAATGGTTTTCTTCTACTTATATGTTGTTTAATTTTTAAAAAATCTAAATTAGCAGGCCAGCACTGTGGCTCACTTGGCTAATCCTCCGCCTGCGGCAGCGGCACCCTGGATTCCAGTCCTGGTTGCTGCGCCAGATTCTGTCCCGGTTGTTCCTCTTCCAGTCAGCTCTCTGCTGTGGCCTGGGAGGGCAGTGGAGGATGGCCCAAGTGCTTGGGTCCCTGCACCTGCATGGGAGTCCAGGAGGAAGCACCCAGCTCCTGGCTTTGGATCAGCGCAGAGCACGGGCCATAGTGGCCATTCGGGAAATGAACCAACGGAAGGAAGACCTTTCTCTCGTCTCTCTCTCACTATCTAACTCTGCCTGGCAAAAAATAAAAAAATAAAAATAAAAATAAAAAATAAAAATCTAAGTTAGCAAACAAAAGATCTTTCCAATGACACATAAAACTTTTAGAAAAATGATTGTTCATTGTATATTTTTATCTTTTGAAATCAATAAAAGTTATTGTTGCATTAACAACCTCAGTAACCCTTAGCTGCACTATCTGTGAGACTTCACTCACAAACTCATCTTAAAAGAAGAGACTGAAATGTAAAGGAAGTTGATCCAGGAGGATCTCTCTGCCTATCATCTTCATCCTCATCTTGAGTCTATAGGCATTGTTGGCATATGTCACAAATAACTTAATATTCTTCTAGAAACGTTATAGCTTTATCATTTACACTTAAGTCTGTGATTCATTTTGAGTTAGTTTTCATGTGACACATGAATAGTTCATAAAACGTTTCTTGCAAATATTTAATTCATCCAACACTCCTGGTTGAAAAGTATAACTTTCTATAATACATTGGTTTTACACCTTTATCAGAAATCAAATACTGACAGTTTGCGGATTCAAAAGTCTTCCACAGCCTAAGCAGCTCATGTCAAGAGCCTCAGGTGATCACTAATGTCAGATAAAAGAGTGTTAACTATTAAATTAACAAGAGTCACTGTGAACTAACTTCCGATGCAGGATCTTTGTCCTCAAAGAGTTGTATTATAATTATGTCTAGGTGCTTGCAAAAGATGTATCATTCTTGGGTGCTTCTTTAAAGTTAATTAAGTTTCTAAAAAAAAAGTGAAGTGAACTTAAAGATGCAATGACTTTGAACAGCTGTTTTCTCGACTGTTTAGGAACAGTTTTGTCTTTGTTTTTTGTGTGTGTGTGCAAATTATTGAACTCTTTATTTGGCATAGAGTTGATTTTCTGTGTGTGAAATTAATTTAAAATGGATCTTGGTGGAGAATTAGACTATGGATGGGAGAGAGAGGAGGAAGAGGGGTGGGAGAGTACAACTCTATTCCTAGAGTTGTACTTATGAAATGCATGAAGTTTGCATTCCTTAAATAAAAAAATTATTTTGGAGAAAAATAAATAAAAAAATCAGTTGAATATGTATGTATTGGATTACTCCTGAACTCTATTTCATCAACATATTCTTCCACATGAAGGAAATGTAACACTCTTGATTACTTCAACTTTATTACAAGGCATAATGTCAGCCAGCATCAGTCACCCAATGCTTTATTTTAAGGTTGTTTTGGGTAGTTGAGGTTCTGTGAATTCCCATACAACTTTCATTATTAGTTTACACATTTCTAGGAAAAAATAGTCTAATAGGATTTAGTTTAGGGTTGTGTTGAATTTGCAGATTAAGAATTGATTTCTTAAAAGCACTGAATATCTCTAATCTATGAGGCATAGTGCATCATTCCTTTTATTTACATCCTCTTTGAATTCTCTCGGTAATTTAGTATTCAAAAAGTATAGCCTTACAAAACTTTAATCTGATTTATTCCAAAAGTATTTCATATTTTATGCTATTTCAAATGAAATTTTTATTTTAATATTGATTGTTATCTGTGTAGAGAAATAGATTTTATTATGTTTATTAACCTTTCATCCTGCAACATCGTTAATTTTATTGTGGATGTCACAGGATTTTCTATATAAAAATGTACAAACTATGAATAGATAGTTGTACTTCTCCTAACTTGAATATTTTTCTTGATTTGTTCTACTAATTGTAACCTCCACTATGATGCTGAATAGATGTAGTGAGAGCACACATCTCTTCCTTGTTCCTAGTTGTTAATCATTCTTTCATCATTAAGTAGGAAGATAATAGTAAATTTTACTATGTTTGCTCTTTATTATGTTGAAGAAGTTTTTCTCTGGTTGTCTGATAGATTTGTTTTAAATCAGGAGTAAATATTGGATTTTCTTAAATGCTTTCTCTGAAACTAAAATTTTTAACAAATATGTAATTCCTTTAGTCTACAAATAAGATGAATTAATTTTTTTTTAGTAAGAACTCATCTTTGCATTCCTGGAATAAATATCACTTGATAGTAATGTATTATCATATATATAGTCGGATTTGATTTACTGAATTTGAGAGTTTACATGTATGAATTCAATCTGTACTGTCTTCTTGCAAGGTTTTTGTCTGATTTTGGTGTCAAAACAATGTTGAGCTCATAGAATGAAGAGTGAAGTATTTCTATATTTTCAGTTTTATGGAAGTGCTTGTGTAAATATGTATTTTTTTCTTCAGTAAGTATGTAGAATTCCTTTTTAAGCCATTTGTACCAAAAAGTTTTGTGCACATATAAGAGGGAAGGTTTTAATTAGAAGTTCAATGTCTTTAATAGAATAAAAAAGGGAGAGAACGATCCAACATGGGAAGTGAGATACACAGCAGACCCATAGAATGGCAGATGTCCTGAACAGCACTCTGGCCTCAGAATCAGCCCTTAAGGCATGCAGATCCGGCTGAAAAGCCCATGAGAGTATTTCAGGCATGGAAAGCCAAGACACTCTGGGGAAAAAAAAAAAAAAAAAAACTAAATGAAAGATCTCCACGAGTGAGATCCCAGTGGAAAGAACGGGTCATCAAAGAAGGAGGTACCTTTCTCTGAAGGGAGAAGAGAACTTCCACTTTGACCATGGCCTTGTCTAAATATGATCAGAGTTGGTGAACTCAGGGGGCTTCCATAGCCTTGGCAGCTCATAGCCCAGGGTGATTATTGATGCCATAAACAAGAGTGTCAATTTGTTAAGTCAACAACAGGAGTCACTGTGCACTTACTCCTCATGTAGCATCTCTGTCCTTAGTGTGCTGTACATTGAGATTTAATGCTATAACTAGTACTCAAACAGTATTTTTCACTTTATGTTTCTGTGTGGGAGCAAACTGTTGAAATCTTTACTTAATGTATGCTAAACTGATCTTCTGTATATAAAATGAATTGAAAATGAATCTTGATGTGAATGGAAGGGGAGAGGGAGTGGGAAAGGGGAGGGTTGCAGGTGGGAGGGACGTTATGGGGGGGAAGCCATTGTAATCCATAAGCTGTACTTTGGAAATGTATATTCATTAAATAAAAGTTAAAAAAATAGACATAGGTCTAATAAGATTACATCTTTATGTATAATCCCTGGTATCTTATGTATTACTATGAATATTTTAATTTCTGCCAACTTATTAAATTTATTGCAGTTGCTCATATTCCCTTTTTATCATTTTAATGCCTATAATATCTATAGTACTGTTCTGTTTCTTGTTCTTGGAATGAGAACTTTGTATTTTTCAACTTTTCTGGGGAAGGGTTCTTTATGAGTCAGGTTTCAGATCTATCCAATTTACTAATCTTAGCTAAGTAACAGCTTTTACGATTCACTGCTTTTTCTGTTTCCTAATTCATTGATTTCCACTCTGATCTTTATTGTTTCTTTGCTTCTTCTATGGATTTATTCACTCTTCTTCTACCTTCTGCAATGCTGAATCTGAGTCATTGACTTGAGACTTTTCTGATTTAGGCATTTGCTGGTATATCTTTCCAACCAGATTGTTTTGCTACTCTCTGAAGCATTAACTGGTATTTTGTCATTTTTCATTCGTTTTTGTGCTTTATTGTATGTGTTTGTGAGGTACAACATGATGGTGCTTACACACACACACACACACACACACACACACTGTGTGGTGATCAAATTTACATATCTATCACACCATGTTATTACTATCCTTTTGTAGTGAGCACATGTAAAAGCTGGTATTTCCAAGTATACAGAGCCTTACTAACTATCATCACCATGCTGCATGAGAGATCTCCAGAATTACTCTGTCTAAAACTTTGTACCTTTTTTTTAATTTTTTTTAACTTTTATTTAATGAATATAAATTTCCAAAGTACAATTTATGGATTACAATGGCTTCCCCCCCCCCCATATCGTCTCTCCCACCCGCATCCCTCTCCTTTCCCACTCCCTCTCCCCTTCCATTCACATGAGGATTCATTTTCAATTCTCTTTATATACAGAAGATCAGTTTAGCATACATTAAGTAAAGATTTCAACAGTTTGCTCCCACACAAACATAAAGTGAAAAATAATAGATGATTTTTTAAATGATGATGAAATCAGATCAGACCTATTGTCATGCTTAATCCCAGTGAGAGTCAAGTTGGGAATTGATAATTTCTTCTTTTTTTTTTTTACAGAAGATCAGTTTAGTATACATTAAGTACCTTTTGACCAGTATCATCACATACCATTCCCTTCAGCCCGTGGTAATCTAATCAATGTTGTACTCTTTAGTTTCACACATATACCATTTCTAGATTTTGTATATAAATGAAATCAGGTGATAGTTGCCTATCTGTGCCTGATTTATTTAATTCAATGTCCTCCAAGGTCATCCATGCTGTTACAATTAACAGGTTCTTTCTTTTGTAAGGCCTAGTTGATGCAAATCCACCCTAACCATCTATCACAAAAAGGATATGAATAAAGCAATCTCTGTATGGGATACAATATATTTTATGTCTTTATTTGAAGAAATTATGAAAAGAAACTCTGGCAAGAAAAGAGTAATATGGTGGCTCTTGAACTAGATCCTTCCTCCAGAAGTGCTGACAATAGAAATAGAAAAAAAAAAGTAATTTCTAATTACATCTACAAACATTTCTCACCCAAATTCTGTCTAATAAATTCACAAGAACCTATAATTTTTTAATAGTTGAACAGGTGTATTTTCAGCATCAAATGGCAGGACAAAAACAAGGGTTTGGATATCTGCAGTACCTAATAAGAAATATCACCTCACTCGCTTATCTGTTATATAATATCAAATGAGTAACCTTTGAAACTTATTTTCACATCTATAAAGTAGTAGTAGTCTTCAAGAGACTCAATATATAAAAACCTATCACTTATATGTTAATTTTCTTTCCCACCCTTGTTTTCTGGAATATTTGGGTAGCACTGTTTACTTTCTGAAACTTTTGCCTGTGCTTAATGTTCTGTTTCTTTCTGCAATATTCTCTAGGACAATGTCCATTTTCCAAATTTTTCCTAAGCCAAGAATTTTAGAATTTTATGAACTTTATTTTCTCTACTACCATTCAGCTTTCCATGGTTTCAACTAAAAATATATGATAGAAAATTCACTCTGGTTTCTGCTTTTAATATATACTGCCATGAGACCTAGTAATCCAAAAAAAAAATCTGAACTTATAAAAATGTCTCCATTGATATGAAATATTTGGACTGTTTTTAATTTTATTCTTCCAAACATCCTTTCAGGTCAAATCCTCTGTATTCCCTGTGAATTCAAAGACTATTTTCTAGAGCTGATTTTATATATTAAATCAAGGGTGACATTTTACTCTTGCTTCTGTTAATATTTAAAATATTTTAAATGATTATTTTAGCATCAAATTTGACATACCAATCTTAGTAAATGCCAAGAGGCCAAGAATATTTCAAAACCTAAAGGCTAAAGGTCAAATATTTAGGAAAAATATTTATATAGATGAAATAGGTAAATACCACTGTAGCATACATTTTTCAGGCTTTGACCAGAGCCACAAGAACTGCATGATGTGAATGAAAAAACAAAATTGCGTGAATTGGTAACTAAGAAATATTCTGGTTTTAATTACAATGTGAACTAGACTCTTAAAAAAAGCCTCAGTGATTTTAAATCACAAGGTAATAATGACCACACAAAAATGCCTAAATAGAATGCAGATAGCAATATAACTCACATGACACCAAAAAGCAATGATGATCTCTATGTCTCAAACATGGATTCACTGTAGAGTTATCCACTCCTGATGTGAAGTGATTAATGAGTTATTTGTGTCCCTTGGCTTTTTAAAAGTTTAGTTAAAATATTCTTTAATTTTAAATAAGTAAAGTGTAGGAATGATTCCTCACAGCCCTTTCACTCTCTTTATCCACAATGACTAACCTAATCTATTAATAAATGTTCAACACTTACTTGAATCTTTTGTTTAAAAAATTAGTCTTAAGGCTCATTGTGTACACTACTTTAATGGAAATTCTTTCAAAGATAGTGTTCCATAAAAACTGCTGTGATATACTTTGTAATCACAGAAGTGAGTGTAGAGAGGGGGGAAAAAAGCGTGAATTTTTAGCAATATAATCCAATACCTACTTGGTATGCTTCTTGTGCTTTCTATCAAATAGTAAATAATGTGATTGTCAGAGAAAACAGAATTCATTATCTTAAAAGTTAAGTGAGGGGGCGGGCTTTGTGGCATAGGAGGTTAAGCCTCACCTGCAGTGCCAGTGTGTTGGTTTGAGTCCAGCTTCCTGTTAGTGTCAACTCTGGGAGAAATTAGTGATGGTTCAATGTGTTTCCTGTCACACACACAGGAGACAATTAGAATCCCCAGTTCCTGGATTCCTTCTAACCTCAACTGTTCCAATCATTAGGGGAATTAACTAGAATATCAGGACTATCAGAGTACTTTCTCCTCTGTCACTCTCACAAATAAATTAAGGAAAAAAAGAAAAAACAAACGTAAGACAGGGCTGTCTATGTCTTTAGCAGCACTGTTGCACCAAAACAATTACTGCACGACTTTGCCATGCACACTTATGATGATATTCATTTGTCTCTGTTGCTTTTAAATCTCTTTTTAAAGATGTATTTATTTGAAAGTCTTCTATCAGCTGGTTCACTCTCCCAAATTGTCGCCAACAGCCAGAGCTGGGCCAATCTGAAGCCAGGAGCTTCCTTCAAGTCTCCAACATGGCTGCAGGGGCCCAAGCACTTGGGCTATTTTCTCCTGCTTTCCCAAGTGCATTAGGGAGCTGGACCAGAAGTGGAGTGTCCAAGCCAGCCAGGACCCCAGCTGGCCCCCATGAGGGATGCTGGTGATACAGGTGGCAGCTTTATTACTACACCATAGTGCTGACCCTGGTTTTTAAATCTTGCATCTGCTTTCTTATTACTGTCCACATTCATGGAAAAAGAAATTCACCAATAGCTTTTTTTAAAAAGATTTATTTATTTATTCAAAAGTTACAGAGAGAGGAGAGCAGAGAGACAGAGACAGAGGGGTCTTGCATCCAATGGTTCACTCCCCAGATATCCGCAATGGCTGGAGCTGCACCAATCTAAAAGCCAGGAGCAAAGATCTTCTTCCAGGTCTCCCATGCGGGTGCAGGGGCCAAAGCACTTGGGGCATCTTCTACTGCTTTCCCAGGCCATAGCAGAGAGCCAGATCAGAATTGGAGCAGCTGGGACTAGAATCAACACCTATCTGGGATGCCGCCACTTAAGGCCAGGGCATTAACCATTGTGCCACAGCGCCAGCCCCCACAAGTAGCTTTTCTAAAAGGGAAATATCTTTTCCTAGGATTCCTGTATGATATTTGAGTATTGATGAGTATAATTTGTTTCTCGCTTTCATTTATAAATATGAAATTTTTTAAAGATTTATTTATGTACTTGAAAGATTTACATGGAGAGAGAGAGAGAGAGAGAGAGATGTCTTCCATCCGTTGGTTCACTTCCCACTTGGGCACAATGGCCAGAGCTGTGCCAATCCGAAGCCAGGAACTTCTTCCGGGTCTCCCACATGGGTGCAGGCAACAGGGCCTTGGGCCATCTTCCACTGCTTTCCCAGGCCATAGCAGAGAGCTGGATTGGAAGTGGAGCAGCCAAAATTCAAACCGACGCCCATATGGCATGCTGGCACTGCTGGTGGCAGCTTTACCTGCTATGCCACACCGCCAGTCCTGAATATGAACTTTTAATTAATGAATATTTTTAATTATAGAGAGCAGGCATCTGCTTGGTCATTCCCCCAAGTCCCTTCAATGACCAGAGCCAAGCACAGGGTCAAAGTTGGCAGCTGGAAACAAAATCTGGGTTTTCCTTGTAGATAGCAGGAATGCAACTGCTTGAACTATGGAACTATGGCTGTTACCTCCCAGGGTCTGAAATGGCAGGAACAGGGAGTTAGGAGCCAGAGCTGGGAATCAAACCCAGGTCCCAGTCTGTGGACTGCAACTGTCCTCTCACAGGCTCAATGCTTACTCACTAATGAATATTTCCAGTGGGCTTCTGTGTTCAGTCCCAGTATTTCAATAGCACAATACAGGTTTTTCAGATCTTACCTAAACTTTCAGAAGTTTAATAAGATTTCCATTATTTTGCAACATTTTAAAGAGCTTTGCTTTAGTAAAACTGTGCAAATAAGAACAGTTCAAAGTTAAATGGGGTGGGGGAGGGGCGCTGTGGTGCAGCAGGTTAACACCCTGGTCTGAAACGCTGGCATCCCATATTGGCGCTAGTTCGAGACCCGGCTGCCCCTCTTCCAGTCCAGCTCTCTGCTATGGCCTAGGAAAGCAGTAGAAGATGGCCCAAGTCATTGAGCCCCTACACCAGCCTGGGAGACTGGGAAGAAGCTCCTGGCTTCGGATCGGCGCAGCTCCAGCTGTTGCGGCCAATTGGAGAGTGAACCATTGGATGGAAGACCTTTCTCTCTGTCTCTCTTTCTGCCTCTCCTCTCTCTGTGTAACTCTGACTTTCAAATATATAAATGCTGTAATTACCATTTTAAAAAAAGTTAAATATGGAAATTGGATAGTTAAAAGCTTTGTGGCCATTCTGCTTGGCAGACTTTTTTTGTAAGCTTTAATATGATATTTTCACTCTCTGCAAAGAATTTATGTGTTGTGAAAGTAATTAATTGCAATAACCCCAAGTTACAAACTATAAACATCAAATTTGGGAGGAGTGCTGGGAAATAAATATAAAGATAAAACAAGAGGCCACAACATGCAGAAGAAGAAAATAAGGGAGATTAATTTATTTTATTCAGAGAAATATCCATATGTAGAATCACATTATATTGAAATATCAATTATAAAATTTTTCTGATATGATTTCCTTGTTGACAACTGCTGTTACTTGAAACCCTTTTGAACCTTCAGCCATAACTATATCCCCTAGTTCATGATTTCTAATTCTCCCTATCTTGACCTCTTTAAACTCCCTCCTATATTTTTACCTCCATGTCACAATGTTCTTTTATTGTACCCGCTCTTCAAATCTTCACTGAATCTGGTCATTCACTGTCTGTGTCTCTACTCATGCTGCTCCTACAGGATTGTTCCACTCACCTTAGTCAGGCCTTCATACTGCACGTCGTTGTGCTGTATCCTCCTTGTGGCTCTTTCCAACACCACCTCCACCTACTTCAGCAGGAAATCCAAATGTTACTTTGCAAAGATGTTGAGTGTATTGGCCAAAAGATTGCTTTACCATCTGGTTCCAAATCTATAAACCTCACACCTTTCCCAAACATCCTTTTAACTCTTCTTAGAACAATAAAGGAGGCATCTAATGCAAAGCTACTGCAAATCTATCTTCATTCTATACCTTATCTGCTTCCTTAAGGAGCATACTCACTTGTGTGTCAGCCTGTACACAATTTCTTTCTCATCTGCATTGATTCAGCATCACATTTCGCCAGTCTTAGAGGAGTTGACACTCAAATCCTAACCTTCTCTGTGCCTGAAATCTAAGCTAGATGAAATGGTAATTCCTATACCATTGGTGAGCTATAAAAATAATTTCAATGAGTTCATATATATAAAGTACTTAGAGCATAATTAATATTCCCTATTCTCTTATTATCGTCTAGTTATACATACAAAGGCTGAAATTAACACTGCCACTTTTTCATTGTTCATGTTCCATTCAGCATCAAGTATTGTTAGTTCTGCTTCTTAAATATCTACAATATAAATATATAATTTATTAATATATTATTTATATATTATAAATATCCACCTATTTTTAAAAAATATTATTTATTTATTTGAAAGAGTTGCAGAGAGGGAGAGACAGAAAGATCTCCCATCTACTGGTTCACTCTCCAGATGGCCACAATGGCCAGGGTTGGGCTTCTTCCAGGTCTTCCCTGTGAGTGGTAGGGACTATCTTTCACTGCATTTCACAAGCCATTAGCAGGGAGCTGGATCAGAAGTGGAATAGGGGCCAGAGCTGTGGTGGCCAGAACTATTGCATAGTGGGTAATGCTGCTTCCTGAAGTGCTGGCATCCCATATTGGCGCCAGTTAGAGTCTGGTGCTCCACTTCCAGTACAGCTCCCTGCTATGGCCTGGGAAAGTAGCAGAAGATGGTCCAAGTCCTTGGGCCCCTGCACCCACATGGGAGACCCAGAAGAAGCTCCTGGCTTCACACTGGCATAGCTCCAGCTATTGCAGCCATTTGGGGAGCGAACCAGTGGATGGAAGACTCTCTCTCTGCCTCTCTAACTCTGACACTCAAGTAAAATAAATAAATCTTTAAAATAAAAAGTGGAGCAGCTGGGACTTGAACCATGCCCACATGGGATGCCAGCATCACAGAAGGCACCTGCTATGCCACAGCTCTCGCCCCAATAACTACTTCTTATTCCCACCCAGAACTTTTGCCTAGATAAATCATATATATATTTCTTCATCATCCTCCTAGTTTTCTCCTGGCCTTGAATTTTGATTTTCAGGGCATTCTCTGGTTGAATACACAAAGATTGGCAAACTATAAACCATGATCCTGATGCTTGCTTTCATGAACAAAGTTTTATTGGAACACAGCCATGCCCATTCATATATGTATTACCCATGGCTGCAACTATGTTGAGTAACGCAACAGAGACCATCTGGCCAGCAAGCCTAAAATGTTTACTATTTCTCTAAGAAAACATTTCCTAATCCCTTTCCTGCACTCAAACATGAGCATTACTACCCTTCCTAAAACACCTCAGAGGTTTTTGGTTACAATCAGGAACAGTCAAAACTCCAAAACGATTTTCATAGCATTTCATACTCCCCACTGCCTCCTTTTTCAGCCTCATCACTAACCCACTGCCAGCCAAGCATCTCCCATGCTGAACTTCTTCCACTTCCTTAAATATAATGTTTTTGCCCACCCCTTCAGGAATCAGCATTGTTATTGACTCTTTCTAAAATATTCCTCTTTCTCTTCCTTGCCTAGGTAATGCTTACTCATTACTCGAGTCTGAACAAAAACATTATCTGACCCTCACCATACTAGATTGGCTGCTTCTATTTCAGTGCTGTCTTAAAATCATTCATCATGCTCTTTTCATCTTACTTAGCTAACTATGTGAATTCTAGGTGGATCACGTTTACCACAGTGATCTCAAGACCTATTACAGACATGCACATACCATCTATGTATGTTACATACAACTGTTGAGTGGATGCATGACTACGGCATAGTACCAAATACTTCCCACAGCTACCTGCACATTTAGTCTTCTTCTTTGGCAGCGGTGGGTTTGGAATAAGTTTCTCTTGAGTTCTCTACCGTTTTGTTGGACTTAAGGTTTATAGGATTGGAGGGTAAGTCCCTGGGCTGAACTCTATGCAGGGAAGGAAAGCATCCAGTTTCCTATCACTGAAACACAGGCTGTCTCAGAACTGACTGCTCACACAGCCATAGTACAGTTTTTAAATGAAAGGAAAAATCAAAAAATCTTTAAAGAAAAAAAAAAAACTGGTAAAAACATAAAGGCTATATCAGATCATAATCTCAGAGACCACCAAGATCCTCTACAGAAATTAGACTCTGTGACTAAGATAATTGAAAGTAATGGTACATATTCTGAGCTGTGACTCAAATCCTACTCAGAACTAATACCACTGGAAAACTGTGAATTCACACGTGATTATACATTGTGAGCCAAGAATCATTAAGCCGAGAGATCTGAAGCTTATGAGGAAACCCAGGTTAGATGCAGTTAATTTCCTCTCCCTACAGGCTGATTACTCAATCATTTGGAGGCTATGACAGGGATCGTTTGCCTCAACGTAGAGATCCTATACACATCCCATTCACGAACTCAAGCATTACCCCTCACTTCCTCTGAAAGTTTCCACACTTTTACAAAGGAAACTTCTGGCTTCATTTTTTCAAATTATATAGAGATAATGTGATCACCACATTAGTGGTCTTTTTGTTTATTTGTCCTGAGATACAGAACTTATAAAAGTAAAAAAAAAAAAAGCCTTTGACTCAATAGCTTTTTTTATGATAGTTTTTTTATGTGCTTTCTTAGAGAAAAGTTGTAAAACTTGGTTCTTTCAGTTTCTACCAAAGATATACAATGCTTCCCTTTTTTGTGCAAGTCACAAAGGAGCTATAACTGTATATATTTTCACATCAGATGTAAAATTCATATCTCACTTGTGACTTATGCAAGGAAAACAGGAAGCTCCATTAGACAGACCTACAATTTGTGAATCAGGATTCGCGGTTGGGGACTACTTTCCTTTGTAATCATTAAATCTTTAAAGCGCAGTATCTTTTCTGCCTTGACAGAGTCTACACATTACTTCATCATATGTATTAAAAGAATATTTAAGAAATATCTTTAGTGCCTTCAACAACGATCAAAGTTCATCCAACACTCTCCTTACTTTCCAGAACTACATTGGAGACAATTTTTATCCTGTCACTTTGATGGTGGCTAACAAAGAGCTTGTGTCAGAATTTCAGTGTGACTTCACATAGTCCTCTACTGTTATTAGCAGATATTTTTGAGCCAAATGAATAGTGCCATCCTCAGTATAACATTAGCTTTACAAATAAGCTCCTTTATCCTCCTGAAGTTGTATTACTTATTGTGCATGAAAAATGTATGGCTTAACAGATATAATTTCAACAAAATTAGTAAAACAGACAAAAAAGTAACTGGTTTGCCTTATCAGCAAAAATGACATTTCTACTCATTTTGGAACAAAATCTGTCCTCTTTTTGAGAATTCCATTTTGAGATTATTATTATGAAGTTTTAGATAGATAGCATTATCTATTAAGTACGTTAAAAGCTTACTGTACTCAGATGTCTTTTAAATCCTAAGTGCCTACAAAAGTATGAGTGATACAACTCTGGTTACAAAGGAATCTTAAGTTGTCATGGACAGTGTAAATGAATACAGGGTATCTGATGTCTGTTAGATGCTAGCACTGCCAGCCCATCCATGTTCACTATAACATTTCATCGTAATTTGTATAGGGAATTCTTCCACCTGAGTTTTCATCCAATCGGTGCTTTTTAACATGTTCATATTCCAAAGCTTCTAAGCATTCCGACAAAAATTTGTATATTGTTCTTGAGGCTTAAAGAAAAAAAAAAAGGAAAAAGCATTAACACTGTCATCATTTGGAGATTTTTGTTTGGAAGGCAAAGAATGCACTCTAGACTTGCCAGTGCTTTCCCTCACCTCACACAGCCTCAGTGCACAAAACTATGTCAAGTTCCAGCAGTGTGTCATGCTATCTCGTTCGCTTCTGTGTGTTCAACTACATGGATTTTTCTGGTAAGAACACACTTTTGTTGCCTGGATACACTTGCCTCCTCCTTCCTCTCAGGTGTGATCTCCTCTGTAGTGAGTTCTCTAATCTTGTAATCTGACATGACGTAGGTCTCTTAACAGCCTCTCTTTTTTTGAATCATTTTGGTTGCTTGCTTGTCAAACTATAAATTCCTTGAAGGACTATGTCATTCATTTTATTGATCTGCAATTCTAATATGGGTCTGGCATATAGTGAGGACTTACGAAAATTTTATTGAGGGGTTAATGAACATAATGACACTGCTCACCCTTCCACTTTACTATATTCTCCCTTATGACTGATATTTTTTTTTTTTGCTTGCTAAACCCTTATCTTCCTGTTCTATCAAAGGGCAGTTTGTTTGTTTTTCCCTTCCACTACCAAATATGCTTTCCCATACCAACTGCTAGCTCACATTCTGGATCTTATCCTGACCCTACACCCAGTCTTGTCTTCTATATTACATTTTTTTCCTTTCTGATTTATACTAGATTCCTTTATGTGAGAGACTAAGCAAGGAGATGCAAAGAAATTAATATTTTATTACAGTTAAATGGCTCAGGTAAAAGCCAGAAAGACAATGGGAAATACGACTGAAGTCAATATATTAAGCATTTCTGAGAGACAACAGAATATTAATGTTTTTACAATGTCAGATTAACATGTAATACTTGCATATTTAATGGGGTGCAGTGCAACTTTGCAGCTCATATACATACCTTCAACCTACCGAAATAGGCAACTAGTCTTCCATTTCCACATATTTTCTTTGTGTTGGGAGCCTACCAGCTCCTCTCTTCTAGTTGTATATCCAGGATATTTTACATCAGATATCCCTCTGTGCTCCAAACACCAAAATCTGTCATATTTACCATACTGTGTTTTAGTACCTATTAGCCAAACTTCTCCTCCTCTCCCGTCCCCAGCTTCTAGGAATCACTATGAAAATTAAATATGTATGTGGCTTCAGAATTTATTTTCCACATAAGAGAAACATGCAATCTCTCTGTGTCTAGTTTATTTCACTTAACATTATCTCCAGTCCCTTCATTTTTTTTTTAATGGAAGAAAAAGACTCCATCGGGCATATATACTGTATTTTCTTTATCCTTTCATCCACTGATAGATACCCGGGTGGATATCTTGGCTATTGTGAAAACTGCTTTAATGAACATGCGCATGCAGGTATCTTTTTTTCATATGCTGATTTGATTTCCTTAGGCTTTATACACGGAAGAGAGCTGAGTCAGATATCTATTTCTAGCTTTTTGAGGAATTTCCATACTGTTCTTTATGACTGTACTAATTTATATTTCCACCAGTATTGTATAAGAGTTTGCTATTCTCCATATCCTTTATGAGCATTTGTTATTGTCTTTTTTATTAACATTTATTAAAGGCAGAGTGCCAGGTTCAAGGGTGGTAGGAGATCAATCTTATACCCTCTGGTTCATACCCCAAATGTACACAACAGACCAGGATAAGCCAGGTCAAAGCAAGAGGCCTGAAACTCCATTCAGGTCTCTCAGGTGGGTGGCAAGGACTCAAGTACTTGGCCTCCTCAGGTGCAGCATAGGCAGGAGGGGAACGGACTACTCTGAGATGAGAGTGTCCCAAGTGGCAGAGTAACCTGATGTGCCATACAGCACCATCTTTTATATGTATATATAGGTATAAGTATATATATATATATTTATATATATAGGCATAAATATAAAATATATACATATATATATAATTAGCCAATCTAACGGATGTGAGGTGATACCCCACTGTTGTTTCAATTTGCATTCCCTGATTACTAGTAATATTGAGATTTTCTTCGTGTATTTGTTTGTTGTTTCCATTTCCTTTTCTGAGAAACATCTATGTAGATCTGTTGCCCAATTTTTACATTGGATTGGCTCTTATTTTGTTGTTGAACTTTAATATCCAGAAAATCTAAGGAATTCAATCATTTGTGAAATGGTTTACATATATTTTGTCCCATTCTTAAGGTTGCCTAATTACTTTGCTATTTTCCTTTGCTGTACAGAATCTTCCTAGCTTCATATTATCTCATTTGTCTATTTTTGTTTTTGTTGCCTTCACCAATTGCTTCAACTATTTACTGTTTTCTTCTAATGGTTTCAAATCTTACATTTAAATGATTAATTGGTTTTCAGTTTGAGTATGGGGAAGGGGATCTTGTTTGAATCTTTTGCATGTGGGTAGCCAGATTTTCATCTTTTTCTCCATGGTATGGTTTTAGCTCCTTCATTAAAGGTGATTGTAGATCTATGGTATCATTTCTGGGGTTTCATTTCTCTTCCATTGTTTTTTGTGTCTATTTTCCTGCCAACATTATGCTGTTTTCATTGTAATAGCTCTATAGTATGAATAGAAATCTTGTATTGTGATACCTCCACGTTTGTTCTTAAAGTTTGCCTTGGTTATTTGGGATCTTTTACATTCCAGTATGAATTTTAGAAATTTTTTCCTAGTTCTGTCAATAATGTTAATAGTATTTTAATGAGGATTATATTAAATCTGTAAATTAGTATAGCCATTTTATCAATATTAATCCTTCCATTCCAGCAATATGGGATGTCTTTCCTTTTTGTGTCCTGTTAATATCTTCCATCTACTTAGTTAACTTTATTCCAAGATGTGTTATATTTTTATAGCTACTGTGAATGGCACTGTTTTTATCATTTCTTTCTCAGCTTGCTGTTGGTACATGTAAATGTCACCAATTTCTCAGTGTTGATTTTGTATCCTGGATTCTTTCTGAATTTATCAGTTCTAATAGTCTTTTGGTGAAGTCCTTTGGTTTCTCTATATAGAGTATCATGTCATATGCAAACAGGGACAGTTTAATTCTTTCCTATTGTTATGTCTCTTTTTCTGCACTTGCCTAATGACTCTTGGTAAAACTTCTAGTAGTATGTTGAATAAGAGTGTGAAGAACAGATATCCTCATTGGTTCAAGATCCTAAGTCTTCTGAAAATGCTCTAAGTTTTTTTCCCCATTTAATATCGCATTGACTGTGAGCTGTCATGATAGCAGCAATTTTAACAGGTCACAATTATCTGAGGCTGTGTTCTTGGTGTAAAATTAAGGACTACCTATATAATTCATTTCTGGGACTCTAAAACATACACTCAGGTGGTAATGATCTAAAGATTACAGATAGAACAGAAATAAAAAAGCACATGAGAAGTAACTGATTAGTAATTTTGAGGAAGATATAAATTTACAGATTTAAGAAAATGATATCAAGAAGAAATTATTGTCATATAAAATATTTTTACAGTGGGACTTCCCTAGTACATTAAGTTATTTATGACTAAATACGTTCATAGAATACAGAAATGAAGAGCCAGTGTGGAGTGTGTCATTCTCTTCCAAAATGACACTGAAAAACCATTGGACAGTGGGAAAATCTGAACACCTAAATAATTTTACTTATTAACTTATTCTGTTAAGATAGTAATTTATTAAAGATGATATACCATCATACAAATACTAAATTTATACTGATATGATAAAATAAACATAAAAGAAATCTGGATCTTCAAATTAGCTTTATTTATACTTGGAAATTTATATTTGAACAATTTCTATTTGGAAAAGGATAATGATTACCACTGGTAATAACAAGTGAGGAAAGAATACATCAAATACTCTTGTCTAGGGGCCAGTGTTATGTTGCAACAGGGTAAGCCACCACATGCAATGTTAGCATTGCAGATTAGAACACCAATATGAATCCTGGTTGCTCTGCTACTGGTCCAAGTTCCCTGAGTACTTGGTCCCCTTCGTCTGACCTGGAAGACCCAGATGGGTTCCTTGGATTCAGCCTGGCCCATTCTTGACTTTTACAGTCATTTGGGGAGTGAACCAGTGGATGGAAGACTTTTCTCCCTTGGCATCCCTATCACTCCTGCTTTCAAATAAATTTTTTTAAGATTTATTATTTATTTGAAAGTCAGTGTTACAGAGTGAGAGAAAGAGAGGCAGAGAGAGAGAGAGAGGTCTTCCCTCTGCTGGTTCACTCCCCAGCTGGCCGCACTGGCAAGTGCTGCACCCATCTAAAGCCAGGAACTTCTTCCAGATCTCCCACGTGGATGCAGGGGCCCAAGGACCTGGGCCATCCTCCACTGCCTTCCCAGGCCACAGCAGAGAGCTGGACTGGAAGTGGAGTTGCCAGGACTCAAACTGGTGCCCACATTGGATGCCAGCACTGCAGGTGGAAGCTTTACCCGCTATGTCACAGTGTTGGCTCCTCAAATAAATATTTAAAACTATGATTGAAATTGTTAAAACATTTACAATTTTTTAAAAACAGTCTTTATCTACACAAACTTTAATCTTCAATACAAAAAAATGTGTAAGCCCAGCCACCAACTACTGACTCAAAGAGCATCAATAGCAACAATTCTGAAGCTCTCTGTGTGATCTTTCCTAACCCCATCTGCCTGTCTTGTCCCTAGAGGAAATCAACAGCCTGAACTATGTATTCATCAACCTGGTGATTCATTTTAAAAAGTTTATTTATGATACATGGGCATATATTTGAAAATATTTGTACCTGAATTTTTAACATTACTAAGATAGTATACCATATATAGTAATTTGTGACTTATTTCTTAACCGTTGTTCTTTAAGGTTGATTTTATTTATCTGAAATATGAGTAACAGAGAGAGAGGGAGAGTCAGAGAGAGAAAAGAGAACTGCCATCTGCTGGTTCACGCTCCAGAAGGCTAAAATGTCTACGGGTTAGGCCAGCAAGAAGCCAGGAGACCAGTTTCAACAGGGTCTCCCATATGGGTGGCAGGGACCATACACTTTGGCCATCACTCACTGCTTTCTGAGGCACCCTAGCAGAAGCTGGAACAGAAGCGGAGCAGCTGAGGCTCAAATGGACACAGCAATATGGGATGCTGGCATCTCAAGCAGCCCCTTAAACTTTGTTGTTAAGATTTTTCCATGCTGTTGAGAGTGACCAATTTATTTCATCTAATAGAGAGAGAATATAAATACAGAAAATGTATATATTCATTCTTTGGACATTGGATTGCTAACAGATTTACATTTAAAATAAAAGATTTATCTATTTGAAATGCAGAGTGACAGAGAGAAGGAAGGGCAAAGATCTTCCATCCCTACTGGTCCAATCTCTAAATGGTCACAACTTGCCAACAAAACCAACCAAAGCCAGGAGCCCAAAACTCCATGAGGATAGGTAGGTAGTAGGGGTCCAAGTACATGAGCCAGTTTTTTCTGCTTTCCCAATGCACAATAGCAGTGGGCCAGATTAAAAATAGAGCCACTATAATTCAAAAGTTGGACTTTGCAAATTTATATTTATTAAGTAAAAGTTGAAAAAAATAAAAAATAGAGCCTCTGGGACTCCAGCATTTCAAGTGGTAGCTTACCCACTATACCTCAATATCAGGATTCAAAAGAAAAATTTGCTAGAATGGTAGACTAGACACTAGAAGCAGTAGAAAAGATCATGATTTTGAGTACAAAGCAATCTGAACATAAAAAAAAAATTACATGTGGGCATTGTGGCATGGCAGGTTAAACCATTGCTTGGGACACCCACATCCCATTATTGGACTGCTAGTTGGAATACCACCCTCCTCCACTTCCAACCCAGCTTCCCACTAATGTGTCCTGGGAGGCAGCAGATGTTGTCTTGGGTGACCAGGGAATTTATGAGCTCCAGGCTTCTTCCTGTCCCAGCCTTGGGAAGATACAAACCAGTGGATGGTACAGCTCTCTCTCTCTCTCTCCTTTCTGTCACTCTGCCTTTCAATTAGATGAAGCTAAATTTTAAAAACTATATAGTATCTACATAGAAAACATTAAATTAGATGTGATAGAGAAAAACTAAAAATTATGTAACAAGAGTGAATCTTTAATCCCAGAAGGACGGGCTGGCCCAAAAAAATTACAGACAAATGTCATGCTCATTGTTGTATATATTAACTACACAATCCTCCAAAGTTCAATGAAAGATGAGCAGGATAAACACAACGAAAAGTTCACTGACACACATTATACTCTAATTGCTGAAAAATAAAAAAGCTGGAAGTAATTTATTGTAGTAGGCAATAGCACATGAAAAGTTAAAAGAAAAAAAAGGTTCTTCAGGTTGAAGGCAAAGTAATATAGTTTGGAAACTCCAAGCACCACAAAAGAATGAAGAATAATAAGTATTTTAAAATGTTTGTAGATAAAAAAGACAGCTATTACTTTTCATCTCTATAACTTCTGATTTCCACCTTTTTCTCTATAAACCTTCCAACACATCTTTTATAAAGTATGTACAGATAATGTATATGATAATGCATAAAAGTCAGAACATGCAAGCATAATAGTCATATTCATATTGCAAACATTAAAATATTCATAGATCAAAGACCTATATATAATAAACTAATGCCGAACATAATCAGGCAAATAAAAAAGCAGAAAAGGAACTGATAGGCTGGAAAGAAAATCTATATTATCATGTTAAATTTAAAACCAGTGGGAGATAGTTATATTAAATGTAAATTATTGTAATTACTACACCAAAGGCAGGCATTGGCAAGATCAGAAAGGAAGACATTATTATATATCATCTGCAAGAAACCTACTTTAAGTATATAATCTGTGTGTGAAAAAGAAATAAAAAATACACACCATGGGCCAGCGCCACGGCTCACTAGGCTAATCCTCCGCCTGCGGCACCGGCACACTGGGTTCTAGTCCCGGTCGGGGTGCTGGATTCTGTCCCGGTTGCCCCTCTTCCAGGCCAGCTCTCTGCTGTGGCCAGGGAGTGCAGTGGAGGATGGCCCAGGTACTTGGGCCCTGCACCCCATGGGAGACCAGGATAATTACCTGGCTCCTGCCATTGGATCAGCGCGGTGCGCCGGCCACGGGGGCCATCGGAGGGTGAACCAACAGCAAAGGAAGACCTTTCTCTCTGTCTCTCCCTCTCACTGTCCACTCTGCCTGTCAAAAAAAAAAAAAATATATATATATATATATATATATACACCATGGAAACACTACTCTTAAGTTTGATGAAGTTAATATCAGACAAATCATACTTCATCACAAGAAATGCAGCCTAAAATGGACATTTTTAAATAAATTTTTCAAGACTTTACCTATTCAAAATGTATGTGCATCTGTTAAAAGAGCTTTAAAATAGTACTTAGGAATAAACTGATAATTTCACAATTATGGTTGGAAAGTTTATAAGTCTTCTCCAGTAATTCCTCAATTACAAGAGCACTAAGACAGAAAGTCAGTAAAGTAACCATCTCCAATAGTTTATCAATTGTCAGAAGGACAAAAAGACAGAAAGTCATTAGGGTACATAAGATAAACACAAGTATTAACCAACCTAACCTTAAAGAGTACTATAGTTGGCCGGTGCCGTGGCTCAATAGGCTAATCTTCTGCCTTGTGGCGCCGGAACACCGGGTTCTAGTCCCAGTCGGGGTGCCGGATTCTGTCCGGGTTGCCCCCCTTCCAGGCCAGCTCTCTGCTGTGGCCAGGAAGTGCAGTGGAGGATGGCCCAAGGACTTGGGCCCTGCACCCCATGGGAGACCAGGATAAGTACCTGGCTCCTGCCATTGGATCAGCGTGGTGCGCCGGCCGCGGCGGCCATTGGAGGGTGAACCAATGGCAAAGGAAGACCTTTCTCTCTGTCTCTCTCACTGTCTACTCTGCCTGTCAAAAAAAAAAAAAAGAAGAAGAAGAAGAAGAAAAAAAGAGTACTATAGCAACCAACCACAGAATAAGGTTGAATACTCAGAATATGTTCATTAATTTAAAAAAGGTAAAATCATGTGTCAACAACAAAACGACAATTGCAAAACATCACCAAATCTTTGAAATTTAAAAATACTATAGGTGTATCTTATGTCTGAATTTCCCTGTTTTCTATTTCCCTAGCTCTTAGAGACTCATTCCGTGTAAGAACCTCTAATCTATCCACCACTTTTTGAAACATTCTCTTCAACTATGTCCAATTTAACATTTAACCCAGCCACTGCAATTTATATTTATACATATATATATATTGAATGATTTTATTTATTTATTTGAGTGGTAGAGTTCTTGACAGAGGGACAAACAGAGAGAAAGGTCTTCCATCTGTTGGTTCACTCCCCAAATGGCCAAATCAGAAGCCAGGAACTTCCTCCAGGTCTCCCACACAGGTGCAGGGACCCAAGCATGTGGCCCATCTTCTGCTTTCCCTGGGCATAGCAGATATCTAGATTGGAAGAGGAGCAGCTGGAACACCAACCAACACCCTATGGGATGGCAGTGCCACAGGCAGAGGTTTAGCCCACTGTGCCACAATGCCAGCCCCTATATACATTTAGCTTATTTTTTTTTTTTTTTTGACAGGCAGAGTGGACAGTGAGAGAGAGAGAGAGACAGAGAGAAAGGTCTTCCTTTTCTGTTGGTTCACCCCTCAGTGGCTGCCACTGCATCCGGCACACCGTGCTGATCTGAAGCTAGGGTCCAGGTGCTTCTCCTGGTGTCCCATGGGGTGCAGGGCCCAAGGATTTGGGCCATCCTCCACTGCACTCCCTGGCCACAGCAGAGAGCTGGACTGGAAGAGGGGCAACTGGGACAGAATCCGGTGCCCCAACCAGGACTAGAACCCAGGGCGCTGGTGCCGTAGGCGGAGGATTAATCAAGTGAGCTGCGGCGCCGGCCTATATTTATTTTTTAATCTGGTTACTTTTACAGTCATGTCTTCCTTAATTTATTTTGATTATTATTATTCCTTGATTATTTTTTTCCAAATTTTAATTTCTAGTAGTATTCCTTATAAAATATGCATCTCATTAGCTGATAAGTCCCAGAAGAATGAGTACAAACAATTCAATCAATTTTAAAGTCTCACATTCTACCACAAAGATACAAACATCTACATGTGAGTTTTTAGGTCAAAAATTAAGTTTAACCATTATATCACTTAGTGGCATCAAATCAAAACAAAGTGACATTCCATCAAAAAAAGTAAAAATAAATAGGCAAGGAGCATGAGGTTAATTGGGTATATGAAAAAAAGAGAAAGTAAAAATATCATTAATTTAGAAACAGGGTCATCTCATCTCACTAAAGATAATTAAAACTAAAAATAATATTAACTTTCATTAACAGTTATTTCCAGGGAGAAAATTAATCAAAATAAAACTTTTTGAAATACAAGATGATACTGGTAATAACAGGAATGAGGGAAAATCAGCACACATCTCAGTGTGACACAGCATGAAACAGAAATGAGATAGCATTTCTCAAGGACCGAGCATTAACTGTAGAGTAGAGGGGTAAGCCCACAAGCTCAAGAGCTTCATTCCTGTTAAACATAATTATTAATATGTTTTATTTTTGTGTATAAATATTTCATAGGATATTTGATAAAATGTTAAATATTTGAATGACCCAATTAACACCAACTAACCCAAAGTCAATCTTTAAACTTAATAAATAAGTAAGTACATCTTTTTAAAATAAAAGTGTGACTTAATCCTCTAGCTGAAAGATTGAGTCAGCAAAAAACAAAATGCAGAAACTGTATGTAACTCTTTTTACAATCAGGTGAACACATCTACTATCAGAGGAAGAACAGTCCTAACACACTTTCATTGCTAACAACTGTAATTATATTGATAATTGAATTCAATAGGTTTATTTAGAATATCACTGTGCTGATCCTGAGAAGAAGCAAATTTTAAAGATCCAGAAACCCATCAATTAGAACAAGAAATTAGTAAAAACTCAAAAGACCAGTAAAATAGACAAATCTTTGACTAAGCTACTAGTTTTAAAATCAGTACAGCTAACATTTATGGGGAACTTGCTAGTGGCCATGGAGATTTCTATGTAATTTTCAATAACTTATCTTAGTCAATATTATAAAAGTCATTCCTTCATTTCATAAAGTTTCATTAAGTACTGACAATAAACACAACATTCTAGAAGCACTATGGAAGTACTATGGAAGAAAAGAAATGACTATACTGCCTTAGAGATATTTGCATTATTGAAGAATAAAGCAAAAGCCCCACCTTACAGATAGGGAGTCCAAGTTCAGAGATCTTGGGCAAATTTCCACTGATCACATAGGATCCAATATACAAAATATACCTGAACCCAAGGTTCATCCAAAGGTCTGTACCTGTAAACAGTACATGATGCCACCTCTGTAGCAGAAATATAAAACATATGATTAAGATACAGAGATCATCACAATTGCAAATATTTTCAGACTTCTTACTTATGCCAGGTTTTATTTATTTAATTTGAAAGGCAGACACAAATAGAGAACATCTGTATGCTGATTCACACTCTAAATGCCAGGCTGGATCCAAGAATTCTATCCCAAGTCTCCCACATGGATGGCTGGGATGTGAGCCATCAACTTTTACTTTCTAGGATACGTATTAGCAAGAAGCTGGCATGAGAAGCCAGTCAGGGACTGGATCCAGGTATCCCCAGTAGTATTTTAACCCCTGCACCAAACACTTGCCCCAGGCACTTTCAGTAACAGTCACAGTGATTCTAATATATAAAATACATTCCTAGTTTTAGGAACTCAAGAAATAAGATCTGGCCTGCACCACGGCTCACTAGGCTAATCCTCCACCTGTGGCGCTGGAAATCTGGGTTCTAGTCCCAGTTGGGGCACCAGATTCTGTTCCGGTTGCTCCTCTTACAGTCCAGTTCTCTGCTGTGGCCCTGAAAGGCAGTGGAGGATGGCCCAAGTGCTTGGGCCCTGCACCCACATGGGAGACCAGGAGGAAGCACCTGGCTCCTGGCTTCGAATTGGAACAGCGTGCTGGCCGTAGCGGCCATCAACGGAAGGAAGACCTTTCTCTCTGTCTCTCTCTCTCACTGTCTAACTCTGCCTGTCAAGAAAAAAATAAAATAAAAAAAGAAATAAGATTTAATTAACCATGGTTTCAAAGCTATCATTGTACTCATAGAGTCTGGTTTTCGAATTCACACTTAATTACTATAGTGCACATAGCTCCCACTTTTACTCATATATAAATTTTTAAAAACTTCAAATAATTACTCTTTCTATAATTCAGTTCTAAAAATTGAAATTATGGAAGAATGTCCATTTTCCAGTGAAACATGAATTACCAAAGTTGACAAAAGCAGAAGTTTAAACACAATGCAATACAACTTTTTGTAAATGATACTATCAATATTCCAAGGAAAACAATAACTTCTCTATTTTAGTTCATGAAGAATATAAACAATGGGGGAGGGCAGCTTTGTGGAACAGTGTGTAAGCTGCCACCTGCAATGCTGGCATCCCACAAGGGAGCCGGTTTGTGTCCTGGCTGCTCTACTTCCAATCCAGCTTCCTAATGGCCCAGTGTTTTGTCCCCTACCACCCACATGGAAGACCTGGGTGAGTCCTTGGGTCTTGACTTTGAACTGGCCCTGCCCTGGCCATTGTGGGCACCTGGGGAGTGAACTAGCGAATGGAGGATCTCTATCTTTCTCCCTCTGTCCGTAACTCTGACTTTAAAATAAGCCAATAAATTTTAAGCAGTCATCCATCATACCAACTACAAATTCAATAATATACACAAGCAACCCTAAGAAGCTACCATCTCACCTATGAGAATATACATAAACAACCTAAATAGGAAAAACAAAACAAAACAAAAAACAACAACAGATCAGTTCCAGTATTGGTTAAAAGGATGGTACATTATACTGATGTAAAGGTTGTTTCAGAATTCACTGAAGGTCTGTAATACAATTTCAATTTTGTTTTATTCCTGAGAAACTTATCAGAAAGGTGGCCAAAGATCCACAACTGTGTTTATTATAACATTGTTCACAAATTCCTACTAGTAAAGAGCATGGGAAAATACCCTATACTCTATTATAATCCAGGGTAGAATGTTACAAGAGATGTAAGTGGGTACACAGAAGTACTTTATTACTTCAAAGACAAACTCTCAGCTGGCTACACAAGGAAGGACTTGTCTGAAAAGGAGGCATTTAGGACGAGTCTCCGAGGATTAGTAACATTTGAACAGATATGATTGGAAACACAGAGAAATGTGTTTCTGGGTCAGGAGATACAGAAGGAACTAGTGAAAAAATTATACTGAAAAAGTAGATGAGGGGTTCCACAGTATAATGTTTATTAAATATAGATAGTAATAAGTAAACCAGCAGGGCAGAATTCAGAGGCTAAAAATAGATACAAGTATGGGAAAAACAATTATATGACCAAAGCAATATTTCATACTTTGTGGGGAAAAGTTCTAGTGATTTTTGCGGTGTTGAATTCATTTCATGTGCTATTTCATACCAAAAACAAAGATGACCCAAATGGATTACAGACCCAAAGTAATAAAAATATTACTAAAAATACTGTAGAAAATATTAAACCTGGGTTTAGAGATAATTTTCTAAGCCAGAAAAATATCTTAGAAGTCATGAAGGAAACTATAAACATACTTATTTCTCTCAATATTTACAAAATTCTAGCACAGATGCCATCATAAACTAACAATACACTTGGGAAGAATCTTTATGAGAACCAGTTTAATGGCTTTAATTAATACACAAAGAACTCCAAGAAATTAATGCAAACAGGCTAATAAATAATATGAAAGAAAAATAACAAACAGCTCACAGAAATGCATATGCAAATGGACAATAAAGTTATAAAAAATGTTCAACCTTCTTAGAATTCAAGGAAATATTAATGTAATAAGCAATGAAATAACTTTTGATAGTATTAATAGGTTAAAATGGTAAACAGATTGATTACATACAATGCTGCAAGAAAATGAGGAAACAGTATTATATTACTCATAGGTATAAGAACTGCTACTCTATTATTGAAAAGCAATCTGGCAGTAGTTATTAAAATGAAAAATGAGAATGGATTTGATCCATCAGTCTTACTTTTGTGATTGTCTGCTGTAGAAAAGCAATAGTACATGACGTGTGCAGGGTTGTTTATAGCAACATTGTGTTTTAGTAGGAAAATAAATACAGAAAAAGTAAAACTGGGACTAATTGAATGTTCAACCATTGGGACAGTTGGTTAAATTCTGGTACAGCTGTACAATGGAATGATATGTAGCACTTAATCAGAATATGTCAGACCAACACTTATTGGATATGATCTTAATAAAATACTAAGTACAGAGGATTTGTATTAAAAGAAACAACAGGGGCAGGTATCATTGCACAGCTGAGTGAGCTGAATTTTGGGATGTCTGCATCCCTTACTGGAGTGCCTGATTCCAGTCCCAGCACCTCTGCTTTCTGTCCACCTTCCTGTTGATACACATGATGGAAGGCAGCTGGGTTCTTGCCATTCATATGTGAGGCCAGGATGGAGGTCCTGGCTCCTGGCTTCAGACTGGCAGAGACTCAGCAATTGCAGGCGCTTGTGGAATGAACCAGAGGGGGGAAGATAATGTTGTGCTCTGCCATTCTGCATTTCAAATCAATAGAATGAATCACTTTTTAAAAGGTTTCTTTTTATGTTTCAGTATGTGCATCCAAGAGGCAAAGTAAGATTTGCAGGGGTGGAGGCAGAGTGAGTTCTTATGTAATTCAGCACCATTTTGTTTTACTCATTATAGTAAGCATATAGTAGTAATTTTGCTACATTACTCCTGTCGTTTAAAAAGGATAAGGACATTTTAAAAACCCCAAGTATAATATTTAAATGTATAAAGTAGTTTCTCTGAATTGCTTTACTGAAATGTGACAGCAAAGGAGACTCTTCTAATCTAAGTACTTATCAGACAATCCACATGGAAAGTGAAGTATATCAACCATCTCATGGTTCCTAATTTGTGATTACATTATTGTACTCAGCCTATTAAGTGCTTAAATTGCCAGATAACACAATGTATGTTCCTAATAGTGGAAAGTATTTTAACACTATTTTTGCTCCCTCTGGTAGCCCTGTTCCAACAATCACATGGATGAAGGTTAACGGTTACATCCCTAGTAAGTCGCGCCTGCGGAAGTCCCAGGCAGTGCTGGAAATACCGAATGTGCAGCTGGATGACGCAGGCATTTATGAGTGCAGAGCTGAAAACGCCCGTGGGAAAAATTCCTTCCGTGGACAATTACAAGTGTACAGTAAGTGTTCCTAGCAAAGCATCATGCTCTAGCCTCAAGAGTCAAACTGACAATGCAAATTTAACTGAATACATATTTTTTGGTTTTTTTTGGCTAGATGCATATAAGTTTATAATTGTACTGTTTTACATGGTAAAGTGTCATGTAATATTTTCCCACACATAGAAATGCTTTACATTAAAATGGAGACTTATCAATTTCCTTGTACAATATAGAATTTATGTACTGGCACCCACAGCATTCTTTGATATTTAAAAATCTTATCAACCTTTACCTACCCTGGCTTTTCTCTTGAATCAGAGCCTATCCAGATGCCATTTTTTTCTAAGTAGTTTTATTGGAATACAGTCACATCTATTAGTTTTATTTGGTCAGCTTTCGTCTGACTATAATAGAATTAAAGATAGAAAGAGACCAGCCAATTCACAAAGACTAAAATAGCTAACTATTGAATCCTTTGTAGAAAAATTTTACCAACGTCTGGCTTATGTTAATCCTCTCTGGTCTGCAAGTGTTTATATTGCCCAGAAGTGTCAAGGAAGTTGTGTCTAAGAACTGGGACAGTCTGGTTCAAAGATTTTCACAATCTAACCTTTCCCTCAAGTATTACAAGTTGGAACCACATGTGGAATTTTAACATTCATAGTGGGTAAATGACTATTCTTACATTTGACAATAAAAAGACATGAATGCAGTAAGCTATAATACTGATATAAGCAAATACTTTGAATCTTCAGTTATCCAAATTGAACATTGGCTAAAGAACATTTTGAAATATTAGTGTATGAATTCAACCTACCTTTCCTTATAACTTCTTTAGGAATTTGGGACGCCAGTCAAGTTGACTACGCACTATACATTTCACCCATTTATTCCCTGATTTAACTACTGCTTATTAAGTGCCTCTTACTGCTCTGCATGTTTGTAACAGAGGTTTGAAGGAATGTCTCATCTCTTGATTAAATGAAAAGTGAAGCCCACATTATAGACAAGCATGCTGTGTGCTACAACAAAGCCATATGCAAAGGATCACTGGAGGGCTGAGTGTACTACAGTCCACTCAGATGACATGGGGGAAGTTTTAGAGAGGATGCATAACTTTAAGGATAAATTAGGGAAAATATCCTGGGGATAAAGGACACGGAGTCATTTAAGAGTTTCTAAGATTGAAGTACCAGCACTTATTTGGTGATTGTTAGGCCACGGTTGTTCCATTTGGATGAAATCCACAAAGATCATAATTGTTGAAATACATTAAAACAAATAATTAGGTCTCTCTAGCCACAGGGGCAATATCTTGCTTCTGTACCATCAATGGAACAATGATTAACTTTCAAATACAATGTGGCATTTTATCCTCACAGCAACAGTATTAAGTATTACTAGTCCCTTTTTTACAAATAAAAACCTGGTATTGAAAAGGCAAGTTTTCAACAAGAACTTTACTTACTGAAATTCCCTCCCTCCCTCCCTCTCTCTCTCTTTCTCTCTCTCTCTCTCTCTCTCTCTCTCTCTCTCTCACACACACACACACACACACACACACGCTAGGAGTACCAGCTACTCTAAAAGCAATTAGGGAGAAGTCCCAAATAGCTCTGTCATTAGAATGGGCAACACCAAATAGAATGAGATAGTAAACCCTGAGGGCTGATGCTCTTTCATGGCCCACTTCACTTGTTCCCCTCTTCACCCGGGTAACTTAAATCAGAAACAAGCATTGCTTCAGCAAGGAATGCAGAAAATGTGCTTTCATTCAGTGTTACCATGGACCTTCTGGTGAAAGAATATGCCACTAAGAAACAATCTTTGGACTCTGTCATACAAAACTGATAAACACTGTTGACCAGCTGGGATAAGAAATTGTCTGTCTGAATAGAAAAATAATCTAGACTATTATCTAGAAAGACAAACTATCCAGATAACTACTTGGCATATATTTCTGATAGGTCAAAACTGTGTCCTGAAAGCATGTGACCCTTCATTGTAGCCATCTTTAGAATGGCTTCCTGCTGGGCTCCTCATGTGTCCATACAATCTGATTTGCCCTAGATAATTCCAGTTTGTGATGGTTGTGCCGGGATAACAGTATCCTAATTCCACTTCCAGAAGGATCTCAGTTATTACATATTCACCCAGAATTTGTATTTTTAAAACTATATGTTTTCCTCCTTATCAACCTCTGAAAAATTTACACAAGACCTTGGCCAAGATTTCCACCTGCCTTGCAGTAGGTATGGATAGTCTGAATGCTCCACTATGAGTGGGTTCATGTTCAGAGTGTTATCTCAGTAGAATGGGTTTCTGTTGTAATCTCTACCATATACTTTACTGTTGTATGCAGAGGCTGACCCTTTTCATCCAAGAGGCCAATATTGAAGATACTGAACACACAGGATCTTAGCTTTAGCTCACTTTCTTGAAAATATAATTATTAAGGCAAACTTTCTAAGCCAAAGTGTTTCTCAAAGCACTACAAAACAGGGTTAATATGTATAATAGGCACAAATGGCAGACTTTTTTATAGCAACATCTGCATTATAAAGTTAATACAAAAACATAGATATCTGTGGTAGTTAAATAAGTATAAATTAAACATACCTGCTCAATATAATTTCCAAAAATACTCATAAAAATCAGAAAAGTTATACAAAAACTTGGAACTAATTGGAAACTTAGAATAAACTGCAAAATTACTGAATACACTTTTTATTATATAGTTTTGTTGGTGAATTCATTTCTTTGATTATTTCTGTCCGTGTAATTTATGATGATCAAAAAGACCTGATCTTAACCAGCCACAGAAAACATAAATTTTTATATTTACAATGTGAGTTGAACTTTGTTCATTAAAGGTTTCCATTAATGAGAAAATAAATGTAGGAGAAAGGAAGGAAGACCAGAAGGTGAAGAAACTAAAGGTAACCATGGCCAGCACTGTGGCACAGTAGGTTAAGTAACCATCTGCAATGCCAGTATCCCTGAGTGCAGATTCAAGTCCCAGCTACTCTGCTTAAGTTCCTGCTCTCTGCTAACATGCCTGGGAAAGCAGTGAATATGGCCCAAATACTTGGACTTGAGCTACTCACATGGGAGACCTGGAAGCAGTTCCAGGCTCCTGGCTATGGTCTGGACCAGCCCCAGCCAGTAGCAACTATTTAAGGAGAGAACTGTGAACCAGCAAATCTAAGTTTCTCTCCCTGTCACTCTTTCAAAGAAATAAATCTTTAAGAAGGGGATAACTAGTAGTTCTCAAGAGCTTATGTTTTAGATACTAGTAGTATGTCCATTCATTAACTCAGAACAAACCTTAGGTACTGAAATTCCCATGTGATAGATGAGAAAACTAGACCTAGAGATAATATAAAACTTTTTACTTAAACTCATTCATAATGTCTTTCTTTTTTTATTTTTTATTTTTTTATTTTTTATTTTTTGACAGGCAGAGCGGACAGTGAGAGAGAGAGACAGAGAGAAAGGTCTTCCTTTTGCCGTTGGTTCACCCTCCAATGGCCGCCGCAGCCTGCGTGCTGTGGCCGGCGCACCGCGCTGATCCGATGGCAGGAGCCAGGTGCTTCTCCTGGTCTCCCATGGGGTGGAGGGCCCAAGTACTTGGGCCATCCTCCACTGCACTCCCGGGCCATAGCAGAGAGCTGGCCTGGAAGAGGGGCAACCGGGACAGAATCCGGCGCCCTGACCAGGATTAGAACCCAGTGTGCTGGCGCCGCAAGGCAGAGGATTAGCCTAGTGAGCCGCGGCGCTGGCCAAGACTCATTCATAATGAACAGTAAAACTAAAATTCACCTTAGAAAAGGAAATGACACTAGAATTCAATTCAAACCCATAGAATCCAATGTCTCAGTGGGATATTAATGATGTAAACTAAGGCATAAGATGAGAATGGGATAGAAAATAGCAAATTCCTATTTAACTGTGCTTTGTTAATAAGAGAAAATTAATGCATTAAAATCCTTGCCCTTAGTTCTTCCTTGCCTACTTTTAGGCAAAATGTTGTTTATCTCAAGTAGGAATGATTTTTAAAGATATTTTAGCTTTTGAAATATGTTAAAATTTACTATAAGAAATGATATAAAATTATAGATTCCTGATTAATTTCATATATAAGTGTGAAAAAAAGAACTTCTCTAGAAGAAGTCTTGCCTGAATTTTATTGTTATGAAAAATATTCATATGTGTTCACATATGATTGAAAATGAAGTTGAAGTTCATACATGAGCAATGAGTTGTAAGGGAGAAACCAATATTTATTATATTGAATCACAATAGTGGCCATTGAAATAAGAATTATACTCTACCATTTACATATGAGAGTCATTAAAGTTAAATAACTCATTCCCAATCATACATTAGAGTTAGGGCATGATAGTACTGGGACTTGAACCCATTTACCCCTCAACTATATCATCTTTCCAAGGCAGTACATTACCTCTCACTGGCCCATAGCTGAGAGTCATAATATTAAAAATGATGTATGTGGATGAAATATGTTGACTCCTTGATACTTAAGAGTAAAGAAGCAACAGAGGAGGCCAATAACACTTAGCATTTATCAGCAGACAGTTGCAGAATCTCTAATGACAAAAGATAATAAGCAAGAGTTTTTATGCACATCTGTGTAGGGTTTTAAAACACATAACCCAGAAATTGATCTAAAGCTCGAATGTATTACATAAGTAGTTGTCAATATACAGTGCATCTGGTGAGATTTTTAAGAGCTTCTGATTTTAAAGTGCCATATGTCTCTTCAGCTTTCTATACCCTAAAATAGGTGGCCTAACAAAAGCTAGAATAAAGAACTTCTAGGTTTATTCTCAGTGTGATCCAACTGGCAATTTTCTTTTTCCAGATATTTCAGAGGAACAATGCTGACCACATAGGTAAATTAGTATATTTACCCTCAAGTTATTATTTGGAAACCAAAACTACTGCCCTTTATTTCCTGCAATCCTCTCCTGAATCAAGTTTTTGTATTTTTAAAGAATTTAAAAAAAAAAGTAAGAATGGATTTCATGTAGTTCACAGATGTGATCCTAATACAATCATACTTCTAGGTGTGACCATCTGTGTTGCTTATTATATATTACTAATAATCTTAGTTTTGTTCTAAGAATCTGACATTCTATACAGTCTTTGTCATACTGGGTCCCAAGATAAATTCATTCAGGCTATTACCCAGTGTTTACTTATTTTTAACCACAGTGTCTTTTAATTTACTCCATATAGCAGAGACTGAGTGGTTTAAAAATATCTTTTGCAGCATAGAAGAGAAGTCATTACACAAGTCAAGCCATATTGAACACAACCTACATTTTCCATGTACACCAAGAAGGATGGCAACTCCTAAATTCAAATATCCATAATGTCAATTAATGTTAACAATGATGGTGTTAAACTTATTTCTTCAATATGAAGCTTGACTTCACTGTAACATTATCTACCATCCATATCCCTGTTGTGTCTATGCCTCTGTGCATGTTTGCATTTGTCTGAGTTGGCCTAACAAATTTTATATTCAGTAGTACCTTCTACATGCTAATTAAGTATGGCATCTACAGTAGAAACTGACAACGCCAAGTTATACTGTTTCAAAAGTGTTTTACTATTTTCATCGAATTTATATATATACATATATATGTATACTCACATATATGTATGAGTGTACACACATACACAATTTTCTTGGGAGTGGGGGGTTGCTATGCATGTTGCTTAGCTTGGCAAATAGATTTATGACATAGAGAGATTCTTAATTGAAAACAGCAAGATCTGAAGCTATATCACTCTTATCTGTCAAGAAATGGAAAACTGATAATGTTTTTTAATTCAGAGGGCAGTTTAACAGATGATTTCTGTTTGTACGTTTCTTGGCAGAATGAAGTTGAATAGTATTTTAATTGCATCTCCCCCACTAGACTTTTATCTGACAGCAAACATACATTATAGCATCTTTATTTATGTATTCTCAGTCTAAGCCTTGCACCAAGCATTGTATTTAAAGGAAAGCAAGAATTTATTTTAATGTACTCCTATGACAAAATGATTTTGCAATCAGTACTCTAAATTTTGCAATTTTATAAATAATCCAATCTATAGTTGACACATTACAGTGATTTCCAATTTTTCTGCAGATTAGAAAATAGTGTGTTTTTAACAGTTCTTTTTGTTTTGGTAATTTCTATGATCTTTTCAGTTTGACTCATGGGTATCATATCAGATCATTAGTTGTAACACATTAATACATTAGACTCATTAAAGCTAAATATTTTATAATCAACTATCACATGAGACAATGTGTAACTGAAGTAAATATGTGTAGTCAACTTTGCTTTCCATGATCCATCTATCTGGATGTCAACCTATAACCAACTAAAAAATTCTGTAACAATTTAAGTCAGCAACAGAAGAGGAGAAATAAATTACTACATGAGTTCTTTCCAAGTGAATAAGAACTACAGGTGTCCAAACAAGGTACAAACGTCTCTCCTTTAGAGATGTGATCAATATATGTAATGTAGACTTACACTTGAATTATGGTTTAAGAAGAGAGAAATAGAAGTTTCAAGAAAATACGATATGCACTTCATAGACAGAACACTGATCTACTTGGGCAACAGCAGCCACGCATAGAAAAAAAAGGGCAGGGACAAGAGGTATGAGATGAAGTAAGGAATGATCAAAGTACTCACTAGCACAGATAAAATATTTTATAAATTTTGCCAAAAATATTTCTGTAGAGAATTCAGTACAATACTCAATCAGAAGACCAGTTACATTTTACTTACACTGAAACTGCCCTCATATTTGAAAAGGTAGGACTTCTAAGCACCCAACTTCCTACCAAACATATTCTAGTGCCTTGGGAAGAATCAAACCACTGGCTTTAACATGAGTAAAAATAAATGGATAAAATATACTTTGCATATTTTACAAATATCCTCTAAGATATAAAAATATACTTTCAGTGCTTAATTTTTCATTTATACTAGAAATAGAGTTCTATAATGCAATGTTATACTTCTTCCAAATACCTATGGCTATTTGAATTGGTTAAAAAAATGCAATGCATTTTTCCATGTAAATTTTGAACTTGGTAGTGTTCAAGAAATGACATCCTTTTTGTTTGCTTAAATATTCGCAGCTTACCCTCACTGGGTGGAAAAACTGAATGACACTCAGTTGGACAGTGGCAGCCCTCTCCGATGGGAATGTAAGGCTACTGGAAAACCCAGACCCACGTTTCGTTGGCTGAAAAATGGAGCACCCCTCTTACCTCAGGTATTGTAGGGCACTATTAATCTGCTCCTGTGTAATTTTAGCAGGATTTCACAAAGGACACAGTAAGCTCTCTTAGTTTTATCCAAAGCCACTTCCTACTTCTGCCTCTTAATATATTTGAAATAAATAAGTATCTGAAATTATAAGTATTGAAATTGTAAGTATCTGAAGTTTTAAATTATTTCATGGTTTTAGTAATACATTTAAGATCTTTTCAACTCTATACAATCTTGGGAAATACCACTATCACAGACTCATTTCCCATTGACCTTTGAATATCATGTAAACTGTTGCTATCACTTTACAGATGATGGGTTTAATCCCTAAAAGTGAAGTGACTTGCCCAGGGTCGCACATCTTGTAATACACATTGGAAAAGAATCTTAGCCTCCTGTGTCCTGAATAGGTTCTCTCTGTGACATCCTGCCTCCAGAGACTGAATATATCTCTTTGCAGGAAAGCTGCATGTTCTTAAAGCCAATTACTTTTGCACTGGATTTCAAAATAAATCAGCTACTATTTAATTTCAAAATAACTAATAATTTTCTGTTTTCCTTAACTAGATCTCCATAGGAGGGAGGACAGAGGAGAAATCGCTCATTATTTATGGGCATAATAGAGGGAAAGCATGTAAAGGTGAGAGGCTGGGACAGGTCCTCCACTGTCCTAGGACCTCTTACCTGTTCTTTAGTACCTTGGACATCAGTTTGTTCCTTTTAAAAGGAAGAGATTGAGTCAGATCCTAGCCAGTGACATACAGCTTCCATATTCCTTTATTTTATTCTTTTTATTTTTTGACAGGCAGAGTGGACAGTGAGAGAGAGAGACAGAGAGAAAGGTCTTCCTTTGCCATTGGTTCACCCTTCAATGGCCGCCGCGGCCAGCTTGCTGTGGCCGGCGCATCGCACTGATCCGAAGCCAGGAGCCAGGTGCTTCTCCTGGTCTCCCATGTGGGTGCAGGGCCCAAGCACTTGGGCCATCCTCCACTGCACTCCCTGGCCACAGCAGAGAGCTGGCCTGGAAGAGGGGCAACCGGGACAGAATCCGGCGCCCCGTCCAGGACTACAACCCGGTGTGCCAGAGCCGCAAGGCGGAGGATTAGCCTGTTGAGCCACGGCGCCAGCCATATTCCTTTATTTTAAAACAAGTTAGGTCAAGACAACATGCCATATCCCAAAACAATTGGAAATGACTACTCAGAATACCTGTGAAGTGGGAGGCGGATAACCTGAAATAACCGTTCATAGACTCATTCCAATTCTCCTTGAGCTGCCAGATAAACCGTGAGGATGAGCTATGCTGCTCCTGTTTTCTATTCTTAGCATCCAAGTAACAGAAATTCCTCTGGCAGATAATTTGCGTAGGAAAAATCGTCAAATTTCTTGGCCTCTCTGTTAATGAATAAAGCATTCCTCAGAAATTTTTTAAAAAATGACTAGGGTGGTATTAACCAGACACCTGCTTGTTTAACCATATTTTACATTTTTTTGAATTGTGACCTTGATCTCATTTTATCAGCATATCTGCAATTTTCTATCTTCCATATTAAGTTTCTTCTTGCACTGACTTTCATTTAATAATTTTATACAGATTCCAGTTGTAAACAGTTTCCTTAGAGTGTGTGTGTGTGTGTGTGTGTGTGTGTGTCTTGGGAAGTGAGAGAAAAATTCCAACTTCTGATCAGATCAACATAATAAAGGGGATGTTTTTATGACCTGGCCTATTTTAACCTTGACCTCATGTCTACAAATCCCCACTTTTCCACCAGGTGAACCTCTACATCTCCTTTGTCAAAGGAATTCAAATAAAAGCATTATCTGATGGTGGTAATACACAAGCTTAACTAGTACACCAACAGAGGTGACTTTGTTTTAAAACAAAACAGTAAAACTCAGAAGAATGAAAATATAGTTATGATTTCTAGTAAACCTAATAAAATAATCAACAGTCAACGTGTGCTGGTGTGCTGTCAATGCACCTGAATTGGAGGCTTTTTACCCCTTTATTTAGGGGAGTAACCTAAAAACTATCATTTGTTTACTTTCTAGATCTCACTTTTTTTATTCCATTACAGAGTAGGGTTGAGATGGTTAATGGAGTACTGATGATCCACAGTGTGAACCAATCAGATGCTGGAATGTATCAGTGTTTAGCTGAAAATAAGTATGGAGCCATTTATGCCAGCGCAGAGCTGAAGATTCTAGGTATGCAATTTCTAAGTAAATAACTGGGAAAGCAGGGTCACTTCTTTGCATGCTCTAATTCTTATAAATATTGAAGTTTTATGGTGCAATTTTAAAAACCAACTTCCTGACTTGAAAAGAAATACCATGTCTTGCTGATATACAGGTTTACATTGCATGAAGCTTCTCCTATAGTGTTTGGGGAGGGGGTATATATTTTTCTAACATTAACTCTAAAAGGGTGACATGATGACCTTTCTATGACATTTAAAAAATCATATATATGGCCGGCGCCGCGGCTCAATAGGCTAATCCTCCGCTTTGCAGTGCTGGCACACCGGGTTCTAGTCCCGGTCGGGGCGCCGGATTCTGTCCCGGTTGAACCTCTTCCAGGCCAGCTCTCTACTGTGGTCAGGGAGTGCAGTGGTGGATGGCCCAAATCCTTGGGCCCTGCACCCCACGGGAGACCAGGAGAAACACCTGGCTCCTGGCTTCGGATCAGTGCGATGCGCCGGCCGCAGCGCGCCAGCCGTGGTGGCCACTGGAGGGTGAACCAACAGCAAAAAGGAAGACCTTTCTCTCTGTCTCTCTCTCTCTCACACTATCCACTCTGCCTGTCAAAAAAAAAAAAATCATATATATTAAGTTTCAGAGAAAGTATCTGGGGAGGGTAAAAATGTAGAATTCTAGCAGCCTGTTCCAGTTCCCATACTGATGCTGAACATTCCCCCAAGCAACTCCTGCTTACCTGAACAGCAGGACTCTGAGGCTAATCACCCTCTTCTCAAAGGGCATAATCCAATATCATCCTTACAATAATAAGGAAAGGTTTCCTGAGGCCAGGCTCATAGGCTTACACCCTTCATATGAAGGTAAACTGGGCACTAGCACAACTTCACTGTCTAAATCTAACAAGAAAGAACTGATCCAGAATAAACTACCCAGAATGGAAATCTGTACCTCTGGAATAGATTTTAATTTTTTGCCATCTGATTTCATAATCTTTGTAAACTACCATCCCAAATCTAAAGATGGATATTTGTATGATCTTAACTCACTGTCTCCCTAGAGTAGCAAAAGCCCAAGCGTGCTTTGTACTCATCAGTACAATTTGCAAAACATAACACTGACAGCAACACCAGAGATCTCAAGAATATGAGAACCCACCATTCCCACATCAGCTAAATATAATAAACCATCTATTTAATTTGAACTTTCTCTGCATTTCAAAAAACTCCATGTCAAATACATACAACATTTCATGTTCATTTCTCATATACTAAGCCATCAAATATAAATACTTTCTTATTGAATTACACATAAATATTTGTGAACTAAAAATTTGACTTAGCCTCTCAACTACTAATGGTTTATCCAGAAACACGTTTACTATACATTTTCAAAATTACCTTTGATAAATTCTATTTCCAATAGGCAACTAAAAATGTTACCTGAAATCTCCCCATAAATTCCTTCATTTCCCCTAATCTCTCTCTCACTTTTTTTCTTTTTTTTTGACAGGCAGAGTTAGACAGTGAGAGATTGAGAGACAGAAAGAAAGGTCTTCCTTCCGTTGGTTCACCCCCCAAATGGCCACTACGGCCAACACACTACACCGATCCGAAGCCAGGTGCTTCCTCCTGGTCTCCCATGCGGGTGCAGGGCCCAAGCACTTGGGCCATCCTCCACTGCCTTCCCGCGCCACAGCAGAGAGCTGGCCTGGAACAGGAACAACTGGGACAGAATCTGGTGCCCCAACTGGGACTAAACCCGGGGTGCTGGCACTGCAGTTGGAGGATTAGCCTAGTGAGCTGCAGCGCCGTCCTCCCCTAATCTCTTAACATATCTTTATAAATATATCTACTAACTTTTTTAAATCTTGTTGTGCCATGCCTTGTTTTGGTATATTTTGGACATTAAACTCTTAAGAAATACCCAGGAATTGGTCAGTTGATATAAACATCTCAGAAAATTTAGACATATCATACAGAGTCAAAAATTTTATTAAAAGCAGTATTAATAAGAAGTTATCAGACAAATATGTAACTGCAATGATTATAAAATTTAGATTTCAGTAACTTTATATTAAAATCTATTTTCATTAAAACTAGATTTAATTTTATATAACATAAAGGCAAAATATGAATTAAGATGGGTCACTGGCATTGTAGCATAGTAGGTCAAGCTGCTGCCTGCAACACTGGCATCCCATATGGGGGCCAGTTCATGTCCCAGCCACTCTATTTCCAATCCAGCTCCCTGCTAATGGTGTGGGTAAAGGAATGGAAACTATCCCAAGTGTTTGAGCCTCTGCCACCCTGTGGGAAACCCAGAGGAAGCCCCTGGCTTCAACCTGGTCCAGCCCTGGCAGTTGGAGCCATCTGGGCAGTGAGCTAGTGATGGAAGATCTCCCTCTCTCTCTTTGTAACTCTTTCAAATAAATATTCTTTAAATAAAAAAAGAGAAAGAAACCACATTCACAAATAGGAAGTGGGGGAGACAGGATTATCTTCTGCATAGGTAACCTCCACCTTTCCAAAGAAACCCCAAAGGGACTCCCTTAGTGGACCCCTTGGCCTTTTGCCCACATCATTCATTATGCTCACAACTGAAGCTGGTAATCATAACTAAGCATTCGACTTTTTACCTTGCATAAAAGCCATCATTTCAATATAACAACAGCTAGTAAAGTGTCTTATTCTAAGATTTGAGACATGTATCCCAGAAAAGGAGTTTGCAAACTCTGATATTGTCATTGCTTCTTTTAAAATTATCATTTTCTCTTTAATAGCTTCAGCTCCCACTTTTGCACCGAATCAACTAAAGAAAACCATCATTGTGACTAAAGGCCGAGAAGTCGAAATAGAGTGCAAACCCCAAGGCTCTCCAAAGCCAGCCATCTCCTGGAAGAAAGGAGACAAAGCAGTTAGGGAAAACAAAAGGTTAGAAATCTATTTCATAATTGAAACTCTCAATGTTAGATTTTTTTGAGGTTCTGTTGCAGATGCAGAGTATATAGGAAAGAGTTTGAGAGTAATTGTGACACGTACTTCAAAAACCGAACTATGATTTTCCATATGTAATCATTTTAAAAGAACTCAAATTTCTAATTCAATATGATCAGACTTGTTTGCCTCCATAGTATTTTAGTACTAATTGGTAAATTTACTAGTTTATAAAGAGCAGATACTTTCATTAGATTATTTTTGCTGTTCATTTGAAGGCTATAGATCTGGGGGTCCAGTGGTTATTTACAATTTTTTTAAATACTGTTAAATAATGAAAACATATTCTGCATCTAATGGATAATCACCTTTTGACGAAGTTTGCGCATGTATTACCTATTACTGGTGTTTACCTTTTGTTTTCAATCATGTTGCTGCAAATAGAATAGGATTACTTTGGATTGTCATGGGCAAATAAGAGACATACAGAGGAATACTAAACATGTAAACATTTGTATTTGGCAAGTAAAAGGCAAAGGCTATCACAGGAGTATAAATGTAGAACACTGATGAGAGATTCAGATAATCATATTGTAATCTATGTATGCCAAGTTCAGTAGTTCCATGCTATACTAGTAATTACCATACTGGTATTACAAAATGGTGATTCAGCTTTGACAACATAATATTATTATGTTTTAAGAGTTTTGGTTTTTGTTAGATATATGAGGAGTTTTACTTAGATATGGAGAAACAAATCTGTAAAAATAATTTAGGTCAGGACTAAGGGTCTATTTGAACAATCCTTAAGTAACTTTGCAATATTTTGGAAAGTTTCCTTAAAGCATTTTTGTTTCTCATCAAGTCTGAAAAACCTTGAATTAGACAGATGAAATAATTTCTGGAATGATTTTGTTCAGTTCAGACCCAAGGATCTAGGCTGCCTGGAAAGGGTGATCATATGGGAACAGCATAGGTCATAATGCACATCTTGTTTTGAAAGAAAAGGTTTCTTAGTGGAGGGCTTAAGCAAAAATTCCAAGATCAGTGTTTCATATGGTTGAATTAATCAAAGAATGCTTGGGTGTTTTTTTTCCATTGATGCTCACGTAAATCCAACAGGCAAAATCATGCACACATCTGATTATAACAGAAGAAAATCATTTTTGTTGCATAACAAGTTACATTGCTTAGGGTCATCATTTTTCCTGAATGTATTAACAAATTTTACAATGTAATCAAAATATACACAGGTTTTATGAGCATAATCCATTCTATTTGAAATGTATTACTTTGTTTTATGTGTGTAAGTACTATCTATGCCTTATCCTATTTATTTCAGCTCACTATAAGAATGTTCATCCACTATTTACAAATCTCATATTGTGAGTTTAAAAACTTAGGTTACATCACTTTTGCAAAAGTATTGAGACAAGTAACAATGAGATTTCTATTAAAATAAAGCATAATAAAATTTTTATTTTCCAGAGGTTGAAAAATGCAGTTTGTGAATTTCCTAGGTTTCTTACTCTTCTTTTTCTTAAACTAACCCCTTGGGCTAGTGAGAGAAATATACTGACCTAATCCCAGATCCCTCATTTTCCAGATGTTGACACTGGTCAAAGTGTTGCTCAGAAAGTAGAATGGAGTACAAAAAATATTTATTCAAATAAACCAAATCAGCCAAATTTGGTTAGCATTCTGCCTACCCTGATCTATAAGTTTTCATACATAAACTGGCTTTATTTAATAACAAAGCCAAAATACATAGTGTGTTTCTACCCTTAAAATCAACAGGGGAATTTTATTAAAGATACAACCTACTTGGCTACCTAAATAAGACATCAAAATAAGAGGGTATGATTTAAATAGCAACAGACAAAATTTCACGAATATGACATAATAATTGAGCTGCACATTCTACAAATATTAGCAGAAACATGAAACGTAAGATTTCAAATGTGTTTATTGTACATCCCTTAAAGCAGGATATCAGTTACAATGACAATTTATTTTCTTCTGGAAGTTTTAGGTGACTCCTCCTAGGAAGCATACCAACCATTTTATAGAAGCTGCAAATGTAAATCTAAACAGAAATGGAAGTGTCAAAAACTATGAATATAGCAATGTTTTCTGACATGCATGTTTTAAAGGTCCATATGCAACTCAGGCTTTATTTTTTTGGAGCATAAGTATATATTCATATAATCCATATGAAATATTTATCACTCATCCAACATACAAATGCAACAAAAATGTTATATGAATTTACTTTGTTTTTGATTAATGATATGTGCAGTTATTTTAGGTTCACGCCAAAGAAATGATTGGAAATCTTTCCAAGGAAATGGAAATTGCCATTTTGAGAAAACAGATAATAGTATTATATTAGGAGGAATAAATTAAAGTACTATTATGCAGACAAACATTTTAATCAGAGCACTATGTCATTTACTTTCAAAGTATATCATTTATATTCAGAACAATGGGATAAAAAGAATCTTAATTGCAGAGAAAACTGTAATCTAATCATTTGAAAACATGTCATACTCACAAAGGTGAATTTGAATTTAAAGTTAACTGACCTGTACTATCAACTGTAAATATAATGTTATAACTACTGAGGGTGATAGTTAAATGATTTTTCAGCAAAGAGCCTAATCACGATCTGGCTTACTATTTTCTGCTATATTTTGATAGAATCTTCTGAGTTTGCTTAGGAAAGAAGCCTTCAAAATACTCTCTTACATACTTATTTTTACTAAGGAAAGACAAAAATCACTATCCAGAATTTTAATATGTTAAAATAGCTGGAATATAATATGACTTTTAGAAAAAAAATCTGATTAAGTTGCCCCTGATATATTATGAAATACTTCATTAGGCCCTGAAACATACACCTAAAATACATAAGAAAATGGATTACATAAGAGCTTATGAGTTGTTTATAGTTGTGTTATTTATATCACAGATTGAGTTGTTTAAATCACAGAGTGATCAATATGAACTACTCCAATGAATCACACTACAAATTATTACTGCTCATAAGTTTATAGCATTTATGATCTGCAAAGCAATACATTTTAACCATCTGTACCAGTTTAGAAAAACAACACTCAGTTGCCCTGCTTATCCTGAGACTGAGACTGTAACAGTTTACATATTATTCCTTTGCTTATAAAATTGGAATTTAAAAGCTTAATCTCACTGATTTCTGAAAATGCAATGAAATTCTGAATGTAAAATACACTGGGTAGTGGATGGCATGTGATGCATTCAGCGGGTATTACCTCTGATGATAATGATGATGTTGCAGATTTGACAACCACGGTGATGATGGTAACCGTGATGTGATGCCAGCATCCTCTGAGTCTTGGGAATACTGGCATCAATTTCTATGATTAGTTTGGAAATGATATCCATTTCCCTTTCCACTCTGTGTCTAAGTGAAGGAGGCTTAAACTATTTGCTGAGCCTATAAAAGTCCGTGTTAAAATTTTTTAATCATCGATTTATCTTCCACAATTGCCATTCTTTGTCTACAGATGCCCCAAACCTACACTTCTTGTCACCTATTCCTGACTGCCACTCTCATCTCTTTACCTACTCCTAGTTTGAAATCTTCAGTTTCTATACTAGTAGGCTGAATATAGACTTGTTCCATGATCAGCTTTATAGACTATGCACAGATAGGAGATTGCATATGAGGAGTAGATAGGATAGAGAGGAGGTCTTTTAAAGGTATTTTGTCTCTTTCTTCAGAGTATCTCCAGGTTTTGTCCCTGATTTTTGAAGATCACTAGCACATACTGATGTAGGTTTCTTTATCAATCATGTCCATTTTCATACTAAAACTCAAAAACTCTAGTACTAGGAATTAAAATGTTCCATAAGGTTTTTCTCCTCTAGTATACTTTTGTTCAGAATGTTCTGCTCATCAAACTCATATCGAATTTTCACTTCAGCTCATTATCTCCATTACTTGGCCATTAACTTTTGTTAGAGTATAATCATCCAGCAGCACTCCAGCAGTGCACAAATATTAAGTCTTCATTATTGCATGTGAAATTTCTTGTACTTACTTTGGACAAAGACAAATTTGGCTACAATGAAAAAAAAATTCTTGGTAAAGGCAGATTTTATTTTCTTTCCATTGGCTCATATGTAAGCTTCCATTAAAACTCATAGAAAATGCCATGTTTTCAAAAATTATTCACAATTATTAAATTCACTGAAATTTTCAAGTGCCAGTGTACATTCCTAAGAGGCAGAGTAGAGTTACAGAGATAATAGACTGTAACTCAAATGGGTGCTTAAAAATTACAAATCCAAAAAATAGTTATTGTTCTAGGGAGAAGCACTATGATTGAGTAATTTTTCTTTTATGGTACAGTAATCTCAGCGAAGGCTTATCCACGTTCCATTGTGATATTCCCCTTCCCATCAAAGGAGCTTCAGAGCAGCAAAGTTTTCAGCTTCCCCATTTAACACACATAGAAAATTGCACTTGAAGTGCCCATTAGTTGACTTCTAATGGGAATTCATGTTGTGTTTATTAGGCAACAATGATCAAGCTCACCAACTGATTCACAGCCATATGGGAAAATACATTCTTTGTAAAAGCCCTAAAGGACACTGGAACTGAGAAGAAAGCATGGTCTTATTTTTTCTCAGGAAGAAGAGGAATTCATGGGTATAATTAGGGTCTTGTTTCTGTCCCTTTGTTTCCACCTACATGCTGTGTTTGCTAATGAACAAGCTGTTTTGTTGCTTCCGCAATGACTATGTCTTCTACATATTAAGAACATAAAACAATGTAGACCCTAGGTATCATGGTTTTTTCAGGGTCTAAGAAATCATGTAATGAGGGAAAATGAGCATTCATATATCATCTGACTTTCTCTGTAAATTAAAATCTATGTTTTCAAGGGAAATAAAATGATCAAATGACACTGCTTAACTAAGGGAAGAGAAGGTTGATATCTGACTTCATCACATTTAACACTAATGAACTGCTGACACTGTATGATGTGTTACCACTCAGGGATGGCCACTTGCTGTTCCATAGGTCCACTAAGCTTGAGGTAATGAGGAGGAAATGGCCTTCCCTTCATTCTTGTGGAGCTAGGATGCTGACTTTCAGTGAAAGCTAACTGCATAAGGCTCTGTTTGATTCACCTTCCTCATCTCGCCTTTATAAGGCTAATCAGAGCATGAAACAGAAAATGCAAACTCATAGCAGCATTGGATATTAAAAATATAGGTGAAAAAATTACTGACTTCTAGAAGTCACTCCATCAAGAAAAAAATGAACAAAATTATAAAATAATGGTTTGTTCAAGTCTAGACCCCAGAGACAACAAAGTCTTAAGAAGCCAGAAAAGAGATTTTCCCACTAACCTCTGCTTTATGCCCATAACTACTAAATCCAGAAATCGGCCTCACTTCAAAGGTTGGCTTGAATACACCTACTGTGAAAGTCACACTTTAAAGTAGCAAAGTGTTACTCTCCCCACTCTACCCCATAAATGCTAATCCAAAATAATTTCATTAACTATGAATCCAGCCATGGGGTGAAAGGACATAAATCTTAGGATTTGAAGTGATTGCTAAGTAAATAACCATGTCAATAACAGGAAAACAGAGAAGAATGCCAAAACCCATGAATTATGGAAATTGCATAATTCTATGCTCTGCTTCCAAACAAAGAAGGAATGTTGATTATTTCCAATTGTCCAGTACTAACTTTGCCTGTACACAGTCATAAGGATGAAAGGATGGGAGTAAACAAGCCCCTAACCTCTGTCTAGATGAGCAATGCAGGGGACCTCATAGTCACTGGTTATTTGACTTGAAATATTGCACCAACTGTCTTGAAAATGCATGTTAGAAGAGCAGACCCTGGGAACTGAGAGGGTAACAAAAGGAGGCAAGGAAACTAAGAACGTTTCCAATTGCAAAACCAGGACATCGGAGCCGTAGATAGTGTAAAGCAAACACCCCTGTTACGCATGAAGATTAAATAATAGACCTAAGTATGATATCAATCTTTTAATTATAAAAAAGAATACTCACCAAGGATGGGTGCAGTACAAAAATGATTTACATATATGCATATAAGCATGTTTATACAAGCACACTTCAAAAGATCATGGAAAAATGAAATTAAAGATAAGCTTATTTTGGTGCCAAAAATTGTGAAATCCACATATATCTTTTCCATTATATACATGTTTTCATGAACTTTTTGAAGAACCCTATGGGCAAGAATTTCAAAAACTTTTTGCATCAAAATAAACTATTTTCCATGAATTATTTTTAATACCTTCACACAGATATCAGGGCTCCCCCCCCCCAAAAAAAAAAACAGCTGAAAACATTCTAAATGATGGTACAAAGATAGCTATGTAAGAAAAGTCAAAATAAGGCTTGCACACACACACACACACACACCCATGGTACTTCAAAAGGTTTGTGGGAAATGGAATTAAAATTTTGGTGCAAAAACATTTTTGAAGCCATGCATATCATGATAATTGTGAACATTTTCTATGAACTTTTTAAAGGACCATCATGTCTGTCTGTGTGTTTATGTGGTGCAACACTATAGTTATTTGAAATTATGTTTTGATGAGTATTTAAGGGCAATGGGAAAATGACTTATCAACTGAGGAAATATTGTATAAACATCCAAAAACTTATTTGAAGAGAGTATTCATACATGCACAAAAATACATTCACAATACTAGAAATGACTGAAGCAATAGTTCATATGTTTTTGAGATGATTTATGAAAATATTTAAATTATATGATTTTCTATTTTATACTGTTTTTATAATCATAAGAAAGATTTACATACACTAAAAATTTAAGGAAATTTTAAAAAAATGAGAATTACAGAGAAAGTGGGAGAAACAGACAGAAGAATATTCCATACACCACTTCACTCCTCACGCAGTTGCAATGGCCAAGACTGAGCCAGACCAAAGCCAGAAGCTTCATCCAGATCTTTCCACAAAGGCAGCAGGGGCCCAAGTACTTGGGCCATCTTCTGCTGCTTTCCCAGGGTATTAGCTGGAAGCTGGATCAGAAATGGAGCAGCCACTGGGGCTGGCACTGTGGCACAGTGGGTTAAGCCACTGCCTGGAGTGCCGGCATCATATATGGACACCAGTATGAGTTCCGGCTGTTCCACTTCTAATCCAGCTGCGTGCTAATGCACCTGGGAAAGCAGCAGTAGAGGGCCCAAGCGCTGGGGCTCCCTTTCCCACGTGGGAGACCAGGAAGAAGCTCCTGGCTTCGGCCTTGCTCAGCCCTATTCATCGTGCCCATTTGGGGAGTGAACCAGCAGATTATAAAGACCGCTCTCTTTAACTCTGCCCTTCAAATGAATTATATATATATATATTTATATTTTATATATAATATATAGTTTTTTATATAATAATAAAATAATATATTTTATATATATATTTTTTTTTTAAGAAGTGGAGCAGGGGCAGGAGCCGTGGAGCAGTAGGTTAATCCTCCGCCTGCAGTGCTGGCATCCTATATGGGCACCAGTTCTAGTCCTGGCTGCCCCTCTTCCAGTCCAGATCTCTGCTATGACCTGGGAAAGCAATAGAAGATGGCTCAAGTCCTTGGGCCCCTGCACCCACATGGGAGACCTGGAAGGAGCTCCTGGCTCCTGGCTTCTGATCAGTGCAGCTCCAGCCATTGCGGCCTTTGGGGAGTGAACCAACAGAAGGAAGACCTTTCTCTCTGTCTCTCCCTCTCACTGTCTGTAACTCTACCTCTCAAATAAATTAATAAAATCTTTTTAAAAAAGTGGAGCATCCAGGACAATATGGGATGCTGACATCACAAGCAACATCTTTACATGCTAAGCCATAATGCCTGTTCCAGTATAAACTTTCTTGGAAAAGTTAAATGGCATACATATTTTTTGACAGGCAGAGTTAGATATTGAGAGAGAGAGAGAGAGAAAGGTCTTTCTTCCATTGGTTCACCCCCCAAATGGCCACTATGGCTGGTGCACTGCGGCCATCCGAAGCCAGGAGCCAGGTGCTTCCTCCTGGTCTCCCATGCGGGTGCAGGGCCCAAGCACTTGGGCCATCCTCCACTGCCTTCCCAGGCCACAGCAGACAGCTGGACTGGAAGAGGAGCAACCGGGACAGAACCGGCATCCAAATGGCATATATTTTTAATACTATGATTCAGTTAATTAATATGATTTGAACTTACGGGAAAGACTTTTCATCTTGCTACCTTTTTTTTTAACATCTTTAAGGAGAGAAATGTCTTGATTTTGGAAACACAAAATAGGCCATTCTCTTATTCTACCATTGCTTTCATCAATGCAGCAACTGAATAGAACTAAAATGAATACAAAATTAGATTTGTAGACTAATTTAAGCATACAGTACCCATTCTTTTTCTTTGGTGGGGGGCAATGCCAGAGATTAGGTACTTAAGATCTGTCAAGTGGCAAACATCATCATGCTTTTCAGGGTCAAGGTTATGGCAAGTGGGTTAAGCTGCTGCTTGCAATGCCATTATCCAATATAGAAGTGCAAGTTTAAGTCCAAGCTGCTCTGGTTCCCATCCAGCTCCCTGCTGATGTGCCTAGGAGAGCCCCAGATGATGGCACAAATACTTGAGCACCTGCCGCCCAAGTGGAAAACCTGGATGGAGTCCCTGGTTCCTCCCTAAACCTGGCCCAGCCCCAGTCACTGTGGCCATTTGTGGAATGGACTAGCCAAAGGAAAATCTGTCTCTCCTTCTCTCCACCTTTCAAATCATTTTTAAAGATGCTACTGGTGCTAGTTAATGTTTCTATCATAATTCTATCAAGCAAATTACTTAGCATTACATTACCTTTCAATTCATGTAGAAAATATCAAGAAATTCTCTTTTAATGTCCATGTTTCTGATAAGGATTCCACTTCCCAGCTCTACTCAAAAAATGCCTGCCTAACCTTATAGGCATTTTAACACATACCCTTCCCCCCACAAATACCTCTTACAAATGTTTAGAAGATTCTTCCAATAAATATTATGAGCCTTCCATCAAACAGAAATCATGGAGCCAACATCAAACTAACAGACACATTGGCCAAAGTTTCACCTGCCTTTTAATTTTCTCCTTCCCCACTTAACTATGATTAACTACACCTCATTGTCATTGACTGTAATTCCAATTATAAGAAATATTTATAGTTCTGTATGGTTCATTGACACTGACTTATCAGATTTTAAAAATAAAGTAAGTAGAAAAATAAGTTTATAATACTTTGGGCCTATGCATTTCCATTTTTCCCCAATATAGGTTGACATCTTTCTATGCTTTGTCATTTTAGGGAATGAATAACCCATCGTAATTCAAATTTGGTGAATAGTATTGTGCTCACACTATGCCAAACACTGGAATGAGAATCAGAGATGGAGAGGGGAGAACTCACATTTTTAAATAATTTTATTTTTACCAGTGTGTTTGCACAGCACAGAAATTAGAAGTCTCCAAAGTAATGACATCCTATTAAACACGGAAGATTAGGTATGGGCATTGTATTGCAATGAGTTAGGCTACCACTTGAGATGCCTCCATCCCATAGCATAGTACCTGGTTTGAGTTCCCAGCTCTTGGCTCCTGGGTTTAAACTGCCTTATACCAGCTGTGCATTTGGGGAGTGAACCAGCAGATGGAAGGTAACTCTCTTCCCCACTCCTCACCTCTGCCTTCCATAAAAGGTATATCCAAGCACAAGTATGTATGCACGTGTACACACACACACACATACTTCAAAGACATGCACTTAGGAAGTCCCAAATTCTCTGTTCCTGATCACCAAATTTAAGTTTTCAAAAAAAAAAAAAAAAAAGGGTTGAAGATCCTTGAAGATAAAGCTTTTTCTTTCTCTTGATCTCACTACCAATTTGTCTCCCCTTTCTATTAATTGTTAAGTATATATATAAAAAAAGGCCCCAACTCCCAGTGGAAGTTAATTTCAGCTATAAATGACAACAAAGTAATCCTGGCTCTGTTGTACCATAGGCGCTGCAAGTTTGTGGCTTTACATCTCCAGCTAATTATCAGTTTAGCAAACAGTTCATAAATTCTACTTCTAACTATGGTTCATTTATTCCAGTTACTATAAATTGCTGCACAACTTGCCTGGTTGTGCTCTCCACATAAGCACAACTTGAACAAGTCATTAATCTCTTAAAGGCTTTCCTTTCAAAAGCCCCCCAGACTACAACTTCCATCTTAATTTGTCCTTAATACAAACAACATCTGAAATAACTTGGGAATTCAAGCATCTAAGTACATGCTACTGACTGATCCTACTACCTCCCCAAGTGACTCTTCAGTGAATATCAAGTAGTGAAGAGAGAAGATTCTGAGGATGTTAAGGAAAAAAGTATTTTATAGCAGAGATTTTCAGTTTCCTCTGAGAGTTGCATAGTCACTTCTTTGCAATTTTTGCATAAATCATGATCTAATTTAACTGCGGTTTATTCAGAATGGGAATTAGAGAGATGGTTACAAATTAGAACAGATAATGTTGACTACAATGGAAACAACCTGCAGATCATTTCCATATAAGATAAACTATACAAATTTTATTAGTAGTAGGCTTACTTCTTTTCACTGTAATAGACTTCTAGATAAGTTATACTGTGTGCATATGTGACTCTATGTACATAAATACATGTATCTGTTGGAAGGTGTAGATACACATTTTGTGTTCTCAGTTGTATCTAGAGGATCCAGGGTACTCACCTAATTTTGTTCCTTCTCTTTCCAACTGCAAGTGCTAACTGCACTTTACCTCATGTCACAGCCTCATGATTTAGGCACAGTAATATATGACCCATTTCATTGAAAGCAAAACTTTATTTAACATACAATGAAGTTAACTCTGTGGTAATTCATACTTAGAAAAGAGAATCCCATCTCCCTAAAGAGACACCCATCCAGTGAAGTATATAAAGCTATACAGAAACCTCTAACATAGAACAACTGTCTCCATCAACACAATAGGTCCCACTTCCTGAGCCTATGTATTTTGTATATGAATTACTTTGTTACAGTATTCAATAAGATGTTATAAGGAATCATCCCTGTTTTAAGTAATCATGTCACAGAGAACTAGCCTGCATTGAAGCATATAGCAAGTACAAAGCCAGAAATGGAGTCAAATTCTGTCTAAATCCAAACCAGTTCTTACTTGGCTCAACTGTATAAAAAATTTTCAGAGTTGAAGAAGAGAAAATAAAATGTACATGGAGGATAAGAAACACTTCTTGGATGAACTGCCATTTAAAATGGTTCTTGAATTGGATTTTGACTTGTAATGACAGAAGGCATTTTAGGAAGAGAATTTGGAATTCACAAAAGTACAATCATGAATTCTGAACACTTTTGTGGAAAGTGGCCAGGATAGAGATTATGTATAGAAATAGGAAAAAGCTGGAAAAAATTATGTAGCTGAGGACAAATTGAGAAAATCTTGGAAAGATAGAGTTTACACGTAGTAGCCAAAGTTTAGTCTTTCAAAGAATGACTTCACATTTAGTTTGAAGCTACATCTACTTTTGTTCCTTGATTTTTAAAAATAAATTGAGAGGGGGAAAGACCAGTTCACCCCTAAATGCTCCCAAAGCCTGGGCTAAGCCACACCAAAGCCAGGAGCCAGGAACTCACTTCCAGCCTCCTACATGGGGGCCAGGGACCCCATCTCTCTATCACCTGCTGCCTGCCAGGGTACACATCTGCAGGCAGTTAGAATCAACAGTCAGGCATTCCAATATGTTAGGCAGGCATCCTTCATAGTGTCTTAACAACAAGGCCAAATGTGTGCCCTCCCCCTGCAACACTTACAACTTACCGTTAACTATACTTTTCTTTATAGAAAAATGCACATGGGGCCGGCGCCATGGCTCAGTAGGCTAATCCTCTGCCTTGCGGTGCCAGCACATTGGGTTCTAGTCCCGGTTGGGGCGCCGGATTCTGTCCCGGTTGAACCTCTTCCAGGCCAGCTCTTTGCTATGGCCCGGGAGTGCAGTGGAGGATGGTCCAAGTGCTTGGGCCCTGCACCCCATGGGAGACCAGGAGAAGCACCTGACTCCTGCCATCGGATCAGCGTGGTGCGCTGGCCGCAGCATGTCGGCCGTGGTGGCCATTGGAGGGTGAACCAACGGCAAAAGGAAGACCTTTCTCTCTGTCTCTCTCTCTCACTGTCCACTCTGCCTGTCAAAAAAAAAAATGCACATGGTACTACCACACTACCTATCTTCCAAAAAAAAAAAATGATGAACTAAATCAAAAATAGAAAAATAACTTATATAACTGTCCTAATTTCATCAGTTGCTGGCAAGAAAGCCAAGAAACTGAGCTGACCCTGAAGGTAAGCTGTTCACTGAAGCTGGCTTTCAACTCCAGGGCACTGGCTAACTATATTGAAACTAGCACTGCACTGTGCATGTAACCAGGCCTTTTGGGAAGAGCATAATCCAGAGCATGCCCCCATGTGACTTGGCCCACAGTGCTTACCTCCAAAGAACAAGGAGAAAATTGAAATAAATCAACCTGCGTGGAGAACCATGAAGCTATCTTAGTGCTGACTGAGGAGAGCAGGGGAAGAGATCCTGCTCTCCAGGGTTACAACTACAGACCAGAAGCCATAATTTATAACTACTTGGGTACCCTAAAAGTCAATCAAAATATTAAGGTATTCCAAAACAGGAAATCATTCCAAGTATTTGAAGTACAGCAAATGTAAAGCAATGAATGTATGATGATGTAGGAATGGTTATCAAAAATTACCATTGGGGTCTGCGTGTGACCCCTGGAGTGAAACCACTGCTTGGAAACCCACAACCCACATCAGAGTGCCAGTTCAAATCCTGGCTCTTCTAACCGAGCTTCCTGCTAATGTGCTTAGGAGGCAGTTGATGATGGCCCATGTACTTGGGTTCCTGTCACAGTCATGGAAGATTCAGATGGAATTCTTGTCTCCTGGCTTTAGCCAGGCCCTACTCTGGCTGTTGTGGCCATTTGGGGAGTAAACCAGCAGAAAGACAATCTCCTTGTGGGCTCCTCTGTGTCCTTTTACTTTTCAACCTTAAGGAAGGAAACACACACAGATACTAGAAAACCAATCAAAAGTCTGAAGACAGCATGAGAGAATATTTGGAGTTAGCATGTTCTAAGAGACTGGAATTATTTAGAAAACAGACTTGCATTAATTTTAGAATTTCTAAATTTAAGCCTATTATATCTTTTTATTAATATATAGAGAATTCCATGCATTCCATAGGTATAGTTCCTAGACAACCACATTTCCTTTCCTCCTTCCCTTCTCATCCTTTTTTCCCTCCCTCCCCTCCATTTTGGCAAAGACATCATTTTAATCCACTCTTAATTTACCACTAACCATAATATAAATTCAATCAATCCATTGATTGATTGATTTAATTAATTTAATTCGTGCCTTAATTTACCACTAACCATAATAATCACCAAGTTAAAAACAGGAAGACCACAGTTTTGCAGGAGTATAAACAAGGGCTAAAAGTGAAAAAAAAAATCACAAAATGTCCATTTCCTTTCTATACTTTTTTGTGGTCTATGTTAACTGCCATATATCATGGAAAACATGATATTTGGCTTTTTGAGCCTAGGTTATTTCACCAAGCATAATGGTTTTCAGTCGCATCCATTCTGTTCAGAAGACAGAACTTCATTATTTTTTGTAGACATTTTATTTAAGGTATACAAGTTTCATGTATTTCATATATACAGATTTAGGACAGTGATACTTCCCACCCTGCCCTCCCTCCTGCCCATGTTCCAATTCTTTTTCCTTCTCCCTCTCCTATTCCCACTCTTAACTGTTACAAAGATCTATTTTCAGTTTACTTAATACTCCATAAGGTTAACCCAACACTAAATAAAGAGTTCAACAAATAGTATAAAATAAAAACACTCTTTCTCAACAGAAGAGACAAGAGCTATAAACAATCATCAAATCTCAAAATATCCATTTCACTCCGATAGAACACATTTTAGGTACTCTTTTATGGCAGAGCACTATTCCACAGTGTTTATACAACACATTTTCTTTGTTCAGTAATCATCTGATAGGCACCTGGGTTGATTCCATATCTTGGCTTTTGTGAATTAAGATGCAGTAAACATGAGGGTACAGATAACTGTTTCATATGTTGATTTCATTTCATTAAATTTCTAGCACAAAGAACCAGAGGACTGAAATAAAATGTGCTATTTCCAAACTAGTTGAGAAAAATAGCAAATGCTAACCAATTACAAAACAGAGGAGAAATAAATGTAAATATATTTTTATATATAGTGGTGTAGAGGTAGAAAAGTATGACACCTTTCTTCCCCACCAATGTCATGGCTGGCATTCTATAACAACAACAAAAAAACAGATTAATGAGAAAAGCATGGCAAGTGTACTTAATCAAAATTTTACTTGAAATGGAATTCTTCAGAAATGAAAAACCAAGACATGGAGAAAACTGTGTTTTTATGCTTAGGTCCATGAAGAAAGGGCAGTCATACAGAAATGTGACTGAACACCAGTGGTATGATTTTATGGTAATAAAACAGATGGGAAACCAGCAAGGCCTGTCTCGACTTCCTGTATAGCCTTTCTTCCTCCTGAGTATTGCGCAGAACCCCTTCTAAAATGATATTATACAAGGTAGCATTTACACAGAAACAGAGGGGAGGAGGTGACTAAAGCAATCTTTGTAGGTTTTACAGGTGGTTTTGGGGGAGAAGGTTCCTAGTATCTGTGAGTTGCCTTGAGGAAGAGGATTCTGGTTTCTGTGGCCTGCCTGTAGACAAAAGCATAACAAGAGATGTGCAGGAGGTGCTCCAAAAATTACTTTGTTTCTGAGGTCCTCTTAATGTCCTTAAATTCAACGTACTCAGGATCCCAAACTGCTATACTTTGAGGTATTTTTCTAAGCCCAAACAACAACAAATGATAGACCAATAAAAGGTATGACATGGTTTAGTAAAAGTAAACCCACTTAAGAAATCACTTTAAATACTGAATTGGCAATAAATACCTAATAATCTGTTTATAAAAGCTTTGTTTAAAGTATAAGGAAATAGGAAAATTGAAAATTTCCTATCAAAGTTCAAGGTTTTTTCATTTGATAGCTACTCTTCAAAAGAACTTGCTTACCTATATTATAAAAGCATAAAGATGGGGTCATTATATAATAAATACTTCAAGTGACCAAGCAATTCTAAGTCTGTACAAAAGGAACTTTTAGATGTTTGTAGAAAATGTGCATTATCTTTTAATTCAATTTTCCATGAATTTTAACAGCCCTCATACATATTTTATGTGTACTATATATAAAATACTGTCTCACAATATGCAAGATCAGTATTGACAGCTATGTAAAGAAGTAGGTGAATTCATCATCATAGGAAAGAAATTTAACACATCTCCCTTGTATTTCAGAAGTTAGAGAAAATTTTGTGGTTTTAAATGATTATATTTATAAAACACAAATTTTGAAAAAAGAGAATGAATTATCTTAAATTGAACAAAGAAAACATAGGGAAAATGCTTCAAAATACTGCTGTAGGCAATGATTATTTTGGATAATACTCCAAGAGTATAGGCAACAAAAGCGTAACTAGACAAATAGTATTATATCAAACTCAGAAGCTTCTGTACAGCAAAGGGAACAATTAATAGAGTGAACAGACATCCAACAGAATGGGAGGATAGTGCAAGCTACGATCAATATCCAGAACATATAGAGAACTCAAAAGCTCAACAATAAAATAAACCAATCACACTGAATGCTAGAAACTAATTAAAATCTTTTAAAAATAAAGAAAAAACTTACATTTAAAGAAAAAAATGAAATTGGCAAGGACCAACAGACAGTAAAGAATACAATGGCCAACAGTTAAATGAAAAACTAGTTAATATTTCTAGCCATCAGGAAAATGTAAATCAAATGTATTATCACCTCACTCCAAGGAGAATGCCTATGGAAAAGTTACAGATGTTGGTAAAAGAGAAAGAGGAACTCTTACACACCGTTGGTGGGAATGTTAGTTTTCTACTATGTAAAACTGAGTATTTCTCAAAAACCTAGAACTAGAATCTACAAGCACAACCTAGCAAACCTGCTATTGGGTATGTACCCTGAAGGCATGAGGTCATCTTACTAAAGAGCTACCTGTTCAACAATGTTTATTGCAGCACTATTCACAATAGCAAAGATATGGAATCAGCCGAAGTGTCCATCATAAAGAAAATATGGCATATATACAATATGGAATATTATTCAACCATTTGAAGATAATGAAGTCATGTCATTTGCAGCAAAAATACTGCATTTCTCAATCATATGGGAGCTAAAATAAAACTTCTATATAAACACGATATTGGTTACTAGGGGCTGAGAGAGAGAGAGAGTCTGGATTTAGAAAAATAAGGAATGTTGGGTATGGTTTATGGACTGTAAAAATATACAGTATGTTAATAGAGAAAGCTGTGTGTGTTTTATATATACATATATATATGTCTCTGTACAACTCAACATTTTGTATTGTAAATTTAAAACTATTCTCCTATAAGTTAAAAAATTAGAAAAAGTACATGAAACTCTAAGGTATAAGAAAATAATACTACTAAACAAATCATAAGCAAATAGCAAACAAAAATTAAGGATTTTTAAGGCCAAATATTGGTCCCTTCAAAGTACTAAGAAAATTAGCACATTCATAGTGATCAAGAAAATGAGGAAACATGTGAAAAATATTAAGATGAAAACTAGAAACATAAGCACATTATCTACATATTATAAAGAAATTAAGACAGTGGTATGAATAATTGAATACTTAGATAAAATGATAAGTGAAAAGAAAAGACTTCCTAAGTTAACTCAAAATGAATTGGAGTATTTGAGTATTTTTAATTGATAGCTAAAACATTCACACACCCACAAACATCTCAAAACCTAGATGCTGTACTAAAAATCTCTACCAATAAAAAGTAAAAAGATAAATGTTTCTAAGTTATTCCACAGTATAGAAAAGTCGAATAAGAAATTTAACAATTGAATCTGATAAGGAGAGTACAGAAATAAAAATACAAGACAATCATTCATGAAATAGATTTTAAAAATTCTAAGCACAGAGTAAAACAGATTCTTACATATTTTATAACTAACAGATTTTACATAGAAAATCAAGCTGGTTTTACATGGGAAAATTGATATATATAAAATTAAAAGGTTAAACAAGAAAAATCATAAAGCCATCTAAAGCACTTGATAAAATACATCTATTTATGATTCTTAAGAAGCGTTTCTTAGTATCTAAAGAGGAAAAGGAATTTCCCAACTTCTAAAAGTACTTTTTTAATAAAAAGCTCAGAATGGAATAATCCTAACCATATTATTAGAGGTCCTAGCCAGTACAAAGAGATAAGAAAAGTACAAGTTTGGGAAAGAAAAATATAACTATTACTAGCAAATAAAATAATCTGTAGAAAAATTTTTGATTTTTTTTACAAAGTTAACTTAGGTTTCTAAGTACAGAACAAAAACAAACTTGTATTACTAAAAACCAAAAAAAAAAAAAAATGGTCACAATGGCATCAGATACATTTCTGAATAGGAAGATACAAAATGGTTCAGGAGCCATAAACAGCAAATTCTGGGACATGGTAATGTCCTAATTTTCAATTCTACATTTAGTTGAAATATATATTTGAATTTACCCATGAATAGCCTTGCTCAAGCTGTACTACACTCAAGTATTTTAAAAGCTGCTTACACATTCCCTTTTCCTTTGCCTTTGCCAGAGGAGCATTTTAAGTACCTGTTCTCAAAGGTTTTTTGAAAGAAACTCCTTTAGAAACCACGCAAAGTAATTACCAAAAGAAACAACAAAAGGCTTGGATTTGGGTTTTTTACCATAGCAATTCAGACTTTGGTACCGTTCATCATGGTGAGCACTGTCACTGTCAGTGGATTGAGATAACAGTAATACCCACCTCGTGCTAACTGGCGTTAGGTCCTTTGTGTGTGTGAATTCCTTTAAAGGCATTTTTCTTTTGTGTTGTGGGGTATGTGTGTGTACAAAGCAGCTAAGTGCAGACACCATGAAAATGTCTGTGTATGGATCCAATCATGATGGTGGTTGTGCTTTTCTAGAAGAATAGCATTTTCATATAGTTCATTTACAATTTGGTTTTCTGTACCACCAGTACTCTATATGAACAGATCAATCTGTATATACACATTTTGAAGCTTTTAACATATGTCCTAAGATACTGGTTGACATACATCATACATTATCTCTCTCTCCCTCTGCCCACCCCCATACACCCTAAGGAGTGGAAGGAATATTTAGGAAATCTTCATCCACCCATTCCATGATAGTTACTAGAATGTAGATAAACCTGAAAAATTGTCTTTTGCAAGATGTCTGGCTCCCAACTTTTGTCAATAATTTTTAGTTAAGATTTGATGATTTAAACATTAGTGGAAACAAAACTAAAGCAACAGGAACATCACCATGTGTTTGCTGTGTGATTTCAGCCATAATCATAATGTTTATGATGGGCTAACAGCAGGACAAGATGGACTGCTGACATTACACATGTGAGTTCATTGAGTTTCATAGCTGGCTTGGGACCAACACCATTTGATAGACAAACAAAGCGAGTCATGTAAATGTGAAATAACCTGAACGCATCTGTACATTTAGTAAGTGAGGGTGGCAGCCTTCACACCCAATGTCTCTGGCCCCAGCCTCTACTTTGGAGTCCTAGAATAATACTGCTGCTCATACACTGAGCTTGCCAAACTATCTTTCTGATCCTTGTTTTTTCTCATTTCTGACATGAGGCCAAGAGAACCAAGTCAGAGGACCTTGATGAGACCCTGGGATTGGGTACAGGGCCTTCAGCAGCGTCCAGCATGTGGGGGAAGCTCAGCATGTAGCATCTGCCCTCCCTACTCTGTCACTGAGGACGGGGACTGTGGTCACGCTGACGTGGGCCAGGGGCTTTCCTCCACTGCTGGGTGAGAGTGGACAGTCACATTTTATCTTTGCATTTCATTTTTAAAAAGCTAGGTCAAATTGGACTCATTTGCTTTCTCTTTTTATAAAACAGAAGAATTTTCTTTCTCACTGTTCTGGGGGTTGTAAAGTCCCAAGATCAAGGCGGCAGCAAATGTGCTGTCTGATGAGGGCTTCTTTACCAGTTCCTAGTCAGCGCCTGTCCTTCTATGGCGGAGAGCTCATTTATTTTTCCTTTAGTTGCTATTATTTATTTATATCCTTTACACAGCTAATCATTAATCACGTTACACCACAGAAATAAGATCTTTTGAACCACTCAAAGTGGTTTTATCTCCCCAGCTACCCACATAATCCATAACTCTTAGAAGCAGCTTATCCTCTCTAATAGCCTCTAAACTGGCCAGTCTTTATCTAGCCTTGCCCCATAGGCATCACATAGTCAGCAACCAGAGTTCTCTTTTACCACCTAACTTGAATCATGTCAGATTCCCGTCTTTATCTTTTCAGCGGCTTCACCTCTATGTAAAAATTAGAATTCCATACCACGCGAGACCCTATACAAGCTAACGACTGTCTTCTTGTTTCTCATCTCACGAACTCCTTCACTTCCTCTGTTCATGAGGGCCAGCCCCAGCATCCTTCTCTCAGGTCTGTGCACCTGCTACACTTCCTCTTGCCTCAGGGTAGGTGTCTTCTCTCTTCCCCCGTGGGTTGCACCGCTGTCTCTTGCTGGGTATTTAGAGCTCAGGGTAAATACTACCTTTCCTTGTTCTCTCCCTGCACTAGTGTCCCCATTCCATTTACTCCTCTCAAACTACTTCCTTCTGCATTCTTCATACCCTTCATTTCACTGCAGTATTTTTTTTATTTGCTCACTTGTTATCTGTGTCTCTCACTAGAATAGCATGTGCATAAGGCACAGGCTTTGTCTGCCCTTCATTCAAGAACCCCCAAGCCTACAATGATGCTCTGCATAGTTTGCTCTGCATATTGCACAAACTAAGAACACTTTCAAATGACTTTACTGAAACACATGCGCATAAGTCTCCTGCAGTTCTTACCTTAGAGGACACCATTACTCAGCCTCCCACAGTTGCATGTAACACTAACAGGTCAAGCTAAACAATTTAGGATGTTGTGAGGACTGGAGAACATACCATCATATGCCACTCTGAATTTCTTTGAAGAAAGATTATAAAAAAGGAGAAGACAATTATTGCCATACTATTCTCCTAAGGGTTTGAGGTTTCTCTTACATGGTTAATTTAAAATAGCATAGAATTGAATCAAAAAGTCCTAAGCAGAGTCAGTTTTCTTTGTTTATTTAAGTACATTAACTAAGTGTGTTGTTGGGCTTCCAAGAATTACCTTTTCTGTGCTAAATTCATATTCTTGGGTCAACTGAATTGGCCAGAACTATAAAATTAAAAAAAAAAAAAACCAGCAGTGAAGTGTAAGTTTTCCCATTTCTACCTCATTTACCCAGTGAAGCATCTGCAAAGCCTCTGTGGGTGGTTTAAATGCTAATATTCAGGAAAGCAGTCTTGGAAGCGAACACCCAGCTGTATTTAAGGCCTGCATTTTCCTGGTGAATGTGTCTCCAGGGGTGCACCTTTCTGGTGCCCAGACTTTTAAGCACCATCCATATCAAGCACAAATCAGAACACTTTTCACAAACCACTTAATGCTGTTTAAAGCCTACAAGTAAATCATTTTAACTAAACTATTTGATCTAACTCTGCTCTCCAAACTGTCCCTATCTGGTTTTAAACACTATTATAAGATTGTTTTAAAAATTTAGAGGGTAGCACACCACATTAGAGCTATTATATATGTATAAATCATGTGTGTGAACTAGAACTGTGTTCTTTCCCCCATACTGAGCCTAATACCTGAAATTTTTATGTGATTGTCCTCTCTGTGTATCACGGGCTTGGAGGACTTTGTGCCCACACCTGTGCATCGGGATTTAATGCCATGATTTCCAACTTCATTTCTCTTGAAGTCCATTAGAAATCCTGATGCTTACAAAGACACTGAAACAGGATCTGCTCTTTAACATCCTGACGGTAAGCAGCATCATTGCTGGGTTTCCCAGGCTCCCCACTCACCCTGGTTCCTTTGATCATGGAGTTATTGGGGTACGCAGTTATGATCAAAGGAAGAAGGCTAAAACCCATCCTCTTGCCTCATTTTGTGAGTCATTTATGTGTATACGAACTTCTTTAAGTACTGATAAACAGCATCTGCCTCCTCCCTCAGTTACTATCTTCGAGTTGAGTCCTTGCAGCACTGTTGGTATTATCCAAAGCCCATGCTGACGTACAGGACACAGGGATGGCTCCCGGGTCGAGCCTCATGGGGCTGACTGTGGGCAGCCCAGTCTTCTCTCACATGTGCTCTCCAGAACACACTGTGTGTTTGATCATTTCTGAAAGATGCAGATTTTTAAATGCACATCTCTCCTTCACTGATGAAGGTACATCTAACAAAGCAAGTCAGAGTTAACAATTCTTTCTTTCTATAGCCTGTACCATCTTGCTTAAGTCTGAGGGCACAGTCATGATCTTGTAATGATTCCTCAAAGCAGTTTTGCCCAAGAATTAGAAATGGGTCGTGTTAGACACGCTGACACTCAGACCCTTTCACTGGAAGTTCTAATGCAGCTCTTCCGGCGCGGACTCCCAGGATTTTGAATGTTTTGTTATTGCATAGGTGATTTGCCTGGGCAGCAAGTTCAGGGAACACAGCTATGCAGGATTCCCTCTCCAGGTTTGTATCAGCTCATCATTTGTGTCAGGTCCTTCGTTTATATGAAGCCAGGCATACTTGGGCTTTCTCTGATAATGGAAGTTCACTGTGTACTTCTGATGATAGGACAGGCAGGATATCTGAGGTCAAAAACAAGGGAGCCTGGTCTCCATGAGACTGGATGGTCGTCCTGGATCATGCACATCAAGAAATCTTACCAGCTACTTTCCGTGCACCTCATTCTGATGGACTCCCCTTCATGACAGCTTTTCTCCTCTTCTACCTCTTTGTCTTGTTGTGTTTTGCTTCTCCTGCCAACCCCAACTGGGTAACTATTCGCACTTTATTCTGAATCCTGTTGAACACAAGACCTTAATCCAATCCGTATAATCATGTACCTTAAAATAGCATTTTCAAATCCATTAGTTTTCTCATCGTTGACTTTCGAGATTCAGTATATTGGGGGTAGGGTTGAGGCGCAGCAGGTTAAACTGTAGTCATCAATGCCAGCATCCTCTATGAGCACCAGTTTGAGAACCAGCTACCCCACTTCTGATCCAGGTGAGGACAATCTCAAATGTATGGGCCCCTGCTACCCATGCAGGGGAGCCAGATGAAGTTCCTGGTTCCTGGCTTTGTCCTGGCTCATCCAGCCCTAGCCACTACAACCATTTGGAGAGTAAAACAGCAGACAGAAAATCCATCTTTCCCTCTGTCCCTCTCTCTGCCTTTCAAACAAACAAGGCAAAAAAAATGTAGTATTTTTAAAAACTTTGATTTTATGAAATGTCAAAAATATTCTTCTTCTAAACTAGGGTAAGGACCTACTGGGTGCTAGGAGATGGGGGGAGGGTCAATATATATACCAGAACCTGACACAGTGCATTTCTTAAGTGGTACACTTCACATCCAGCATCCCCATGATGAACACCAAAGGAAGGAGGCAAGGATCCAGGAAAGCGAAGAAAAAGATACAGAACACAGGACCAAGTCTCTATGCTTCCAATTTTGTGTTTGAGGAAGGAAGCAACATGTTCTTTATAAGAGTATATTGTCTTCGTACATAACTAGCAATACCAGTATAAATCAAGACTTGTAATTTGACAAGTCTTTTGAAAAATAAATTTAAGAAATATTTTAAAATATGTTAGGGTTAACAAAAATAAAGTGTTTTCATTTGGTGATCTTAATATTATTGCAAATTGTTCACAACGTCCTACTTATTAGATGAGATTTTTCCAGGGAAACTACTGTAGACCCTATTTTTATGCAGTTTTGATTTCTGAGGTTTCAGGTACCCAGATAAGTCCGTCAAAAATATCAAATGGGCAATTCCAGAAGTAATTCACAAGTGTGAAGTTAAATGGTGTTCTGAATTATGAAAAGTGGCTCTGATGTGCCCAGAACATGAATTATCCTTTTGTCCAGTGTATCCACACTGTACCCTCTACCTGGCCATTAATCACTTGGCCGCTTTCTCTGTTATCAGACAGAATGTGGTGGTATCACAGCACTGTGTGCAATAAACTTATTTCAGCTAATAACAGCCACAGTGTGTAAGAGTAGAGATGCTGGCAATTTGGATATGCCAAACAAGAAGTAAAGTGCTTCCTCTAGGTGAAAAGGTAAAGTTCAATAAATGGAAAAAAAAAAAAAGGATACTAAAGTTACTCAGTAAGAATGAACCTTCTATGTGTAAAATTGTGAAGGAGAAAGAAATTTGGGCTAATTTTCCTATAGCACCTCACATTACACAATTTATGGCCACATTGAATAAAAAGTACTTAGTTAAGATGAAAAAGGCATTGAATTTGTCTAAGTATGTACAGGGAAAAAACTCTCCACTGGGAGTCCTGGAACATATCCTAGTGGATAGAGATGAATTGCTATGAAAGCTAGGAGAGCGCAAAACAAAGATTCCAACTGAGAGAATGAGTATAGACTATCCAACATTTCATTCTGATATTACAAAGTATCTTACTTTACCTTGACTCTTCACGAAAAACCTGCAATGAGTTGGAATAGAACTGAGGAATATATTATAATATTTCTGCTTTTATCAAGAACTTATAACATGTTTCAAAATACTTAGTACATATCTGCATCATTTTCTGGTGTCTAGAATTGCTTGACCAAAGGCAACATAGCACACATCAAGGTTAATGTTCATGCCAAATACACCGATACATGTACAGTGTATATGAATTAATTATGTATGGTTAGCTTCAAGTTTTTTTTTTTTTTAAAGATTTATTTGAAAGTCAAAGTTACACAGAGAGAGAAGGAGAGGCAGAGAGCGAGAGGTCTTCCATCTGCTGGTTCACTCCCCAGTTCGCCACAACAGCCTGAGCCGTGCTGATCTGAAGCCGGAAACCAGAAGTTTCTTCCAGGTCTCCCACGTGGGTGCAGGGGCCCAAGAACTTGGGCCATCCTCTACTGCTTTCCAAGGCCATTGCAGAGAGCTGGATGGGAAGTGAAGCAGCTAGGATAGGACCTGAACTGGCACCTGTGTGGGATGCCAGCACTGCAGGCGGAGACCTTACCCACTACACCACAGCACCGGCCCCCAAGTTTCTCTTTCTGAAAATCATCATTAACAGGCTAAATGTAAACAAGGCAAGATGGCTGTATGAAGTTTGAAAATTTGATACTGCTTTACAGCTCACAATCCCCCAATCAGTAATTTAATCCCAAATTTAGACTCAGGTCAAGTTCACACATAAGCCATTGTGTTTTAAGCTACTGGACTTATTTCTGATGGGCTCTTAAGCTTGAGAGATAAAATTGATAAGAATTTTACATAATTGCTTTATCTGCATGTGTGCCTTCAAACATTTTAACAAATAATGTCTCCAAAGTATGTATTTTAGCAAGAAGCTAGTGTCCTCAATGTGTTTTTCTCCTGTAACATTTTCAAGTTTCTGTCAAAACTCTTCTGTTCCTCACTCAACAGAAAAGGAACTAGTATATGTGGTAGAGTTCAAGATTACCAACTTCAAGTTCCAAGGTCCTGAGATCAATTACCAGTAGACCGGCCTAGTTTCATGGGCACATTGCCTGTGCAGCTGCATACAACACCGTTTTTAGAAGATTCCTTGACTTGGTTTACTGGTTTTGCTGTCACCAAATTGAAATCCTTAAAAATTTAACCAAGAACCTCTTTATGTTTATTTTGCAATAGACCCCACAAATTTCGTAGCCACTCCTGTCACTAGAATAATCTCTTCGTATGTGGCCCCAGGAAAGCAATTCTATCTTTGTATGCTAAATTTCCTACGGTTATAAGAAGGGGAGGATTCTGGGCCTCTTTTCTAGCTTTTGCAAGGATTAAAATAGAACTTTTCAGTATGCTTTATACTGCGTAAGGCTCGGGTTAAAGAGCCACAGTTCAGATTTAGACACCTCTGTTCTGGGATGCTCCTTGCCCTTGGCTCATGTGTCAACATCTTCATATCACCCCCTGAAAACTGATTACTTCCCTACCTGGGAGCTCTGTCACTCTCCTACCACTCTGATTCAAATCCAGGTTTGAAATAATAATCCTCTTCCAGATTGCTTTCCTCGACCTTACTGGCTACCAAAACATGCAAATCCTGGATAATCTCAGCTTACTGATTTAAATTCAGTTCCCAAATTTACCTACGCAAGGGTCTTGGCAGCACATACCACCAGGTAAAATTCATGGACCTAGATTGTCATTGTCTGCCAGCTTATTAGTCTGCTCTTAAAGCTGTTTTTGACCCATCACACCAGTAGTTCCCAATCACTCACCACATAACTTTCCCAACAAGACACAAGAAAGGAGAAAATAAAATTTCCATGCTTACTTGAAACCAAATCCCAAACTTCACAGTTGACTGGAAAAAATTTCAGCAAGATGCTCATGTCAACACAACGGCTGGGGAAGAACACAAGACCAAGTTGCCTCCCTCGGAGCAGCTCAGCTTTTCCCCAAGGATTTGCTCTTCACTTCCTTCACTGTCCAAAACCATATGGAATTTTTTAAGAATATGGGGAATCAACAACTCTTTAACTTGAAATCAACATGGTGCAATGTTTTCCCTTAACCTTTGACACTTTGTAAAAATTCAGTTTTCCCTAAGTCAGTCTTGGACAGAAAATACTTTAAATCTAATGTGTTTTAATTTCTTCAGCACCTAATTATGAAAGAGTGCTTCAAGATGAAGGCAATCTTAGGTTTTATTCATTCTAACTTCATTTTACAGATAACAAAGCTGAGTCTGATAGGGGCAAAATGATTTGCCCAAATTCATGAACCTGCCTCTGCTAATTTCCAGTCAAGTTTCTTTCCCAGAATGTCATACTGCCCTTATATAATGAGTATCAGGCTTATTTTCCATGAGAATATAGTAAAAAAGAAGTCGTTTTCTAGATATAGAGCATCATTGTGCCACATGGAAGACTGTTAGAGAAAATGGAAAAAAAACAACTTGCACAGAATAAAAGAAGTTATTCCTGGCAATTGACTGAAAGGGAAAGAAATCGTAAGCAGCTTGAATGACAGGCAAATGAATAATGTGATGAGATAAATCAAATTTTGGCTCTACTGAGATCAAAAGGAAGAGTAGAGTACAGGGAATGAAAGATGATGTCGGGATTTAACATTCATTTGGGAATCGTTTAGAAATCTTAAGATAAAAGGTTCTCTAGAAATAATAAATGTATATTACCTCAAGTTTTAGAGACTGAGAGATTCATGCATTGTCACAAGATGTTATTAAAACAGCTATTCATTTTTCATATGAGACAATGCACATTCTTCTATATTGGCAGCAAAATTATACTTTCAGTTATTCCCACATATTTTCCCTCAAATAGAAGATCAATTGAAATTCTGAGAGAATATCAAGCTACAGGGTTGAGTATTGTAAAAGAAATTTAATTGGAGAGCAATTTAAACATCTTCAATTTGTCCCATTGTCAGAATTACCAAGATTCTAACAGCAGATGAGCTAGCCAATAGGTTAGTTCTATGAGCTAAAAGCCACAATTTGTAACTAGACTGCCTATGTTCTCTGATCCATTTCCTAGTGTTTATTTAAGTATGGGGAGACTGCTGCAAGATTTTAAAGGTCATATCCAATTACTAAGGGACATCTCAGAATTAATAATAGCTATTTATAAGCAAAGAGATTACATGACACTATTCAGAATACATTTTTATTTATGTTTTGCTACCTTCAAAGAAGACATCAGGAGTAGTAATTACTTACATTATAAGGTTATAAAAATTGACCATTACCTGACTTTCAGTATATAGCAAAATATGAAAAATATGAGGAACTAAAAGGTCTGATTTTTAAAATTATTTTCATTTTTATTCATATAACAGATTTCATAGGTACAATTCTAAGATAACTATACTTCCTTCCCTCCTCTTATCCCTCTTCTAATCCCCCTCCTTCTTTCCTTTTTCATTAATTTTTGCAAAGATATGATTTTAATCCACTCTGTTATCACAGGTTTGTTTCACCACTAACCATAATATTCAACAAGTAAAAAGCAGGATTCCCAAGGGGATTTTGTGTTTATCTATCTGTTGTGTTTTACATTTACCATTTTAATTAAAAAATGTCATTCCCAAACCTTGTTTCCACAATGATCCTTGCTCGAATACCATTCGTTCAGATTAAATTAGAAGATTTCTTTTAGACCTCTTTATTCCTGTGTAATGAACCATCAGAAATTTCAGTGGCTCCAAATCATGTGTACCTACGAATGCCCAGGAGTTTTTCCTTGGCTTAGCATGGTGGTCATTCTGCTATGTACTTTCACTTGTCTGTCATCAGTTGCAGTTAGAATCAGCAGGGTTATTAAACTAACTGATTTCTTTCATATCTCTCATTAATCTGTTTAGGCAACTGAGCTTACATAACTCTGGTCTACATTTGCTGCCATTTTCTAAGAATTAGCTAAAATAGTTCACCTAATGTCGGACAGGGTACCAGGACAATGTGTAGAAGCCTCCTAAATTTCTCTATTTTAGAATCCCCACCCAGGCACAGCCCCATATCTGCTACATTCTGTTCATCAAAGAGAGGCAGAGACAGTGCAGATTAAAAAAAAAAAAAAGTGAGCAGTAGGAAAGTGGAAGGAATGGACATGTCACATTGCAAATAGGAATGTAGAGGGGTATATTTATGTTTTCTAAGCAACTTATCATAGTCTTTGAAGAATTTCTAAAGAAAATTTATTTTCATTACCTTAATTATAGTTAAACAAAAAGCCAGTGAGGCCAGAGAGATCAAGTGATGAGCCAAGTTCACACAGAAAGCTAATGTCAGAATTGGGTTGACCAATAATCCAGGTTTGCCCAAGATTATACCAGCTTTAGCACTGAAAATTCCACATCCCTGGAAAAAGGGAATGATCCATTGGATGTCCTTGAAAATGATTAGGGCTTCCCAAATTCTACCCTTGACATTTGATCCATGCAACTATGTAGCTAGGAGTTTAACAGCAGCCTTCTCTGGTACCAGCATCTGACACTGGCACACTTGATGACATTGGTCATACCTTACTTTATTTCAAAAAGGTAAGCTCTCTTTTAAAGTGTTACTCATCATAAAGTGATAACTATACAACCTACACTGTCATTCCTGATATTCCATGTAACTTTAACATTTCTGAATATTTACAATAGTACTTTTAAAACTTAACAGCACAAAGAGTGCAGTCTCAGGGAAGACTTAGGGAGAAAACGGCAGAGAAAACTCTATGCAAATTGGAGGGACACAGAGGACCTACGTGGAGGGCAAGGACACATACAACTCAGGACCCCAGCAGCGGAAGGTTTCACACCAGCCTGGGAGAGTGAGGCAAGACCAGACTGCAGCAGCCCAAGCCACTGGTGAAAAAGCTGACAAAGAGCCTAGAGGGAATCTGGCTTGAAGCCCTGTGGGGGATAGTATACCTGCCAAACTAAAGGAAAAAAAAAAAAGAAGGTGGAAGGTGGGGGGCGTTTTCTCTCTCTCAAGTCACTCTTCCATGGTGTCCTCTAACAAGCTGATAGAGAGCAGGCACCATTTTGAACATATATAGCAGCTGTGCCAGCTCCTGTCTGCACCCAGCAAACATCCTAGAGCTGATTCCTAAGTTTGGTGGGGAGAACAGATGGGTGCTCATGACTGTGGGAGGCTTGTGTGCCTGTACTGTGAAAACACTGAGGCTGTGTGGGAGTTTAGGGTGTGGCTGGGACTTTGGGCAGTCACTATGGGAGGCTCCACATGTTCAGGGCTCCCTGGTTACCTGGCAAGGGACCTTGCTGGGGAATCTGAGCATACACGGAGGACTTTAGAGATGCTTTGTGTGGTTCTTGTGGCAGAACAGATGAATAATATACACACTGAAGCTGGTGTCCAGGCACTGGTCTCCTTTGAGGAGAGGAGCTCAGCTGAGTCTACGTCAACTGACAAGAACAAAACTCCTGATTTAAAAAAAAAGAGAAATACCACAGCAAACCTGGGTATGTCACCTCAGACATGCCCTTCACCCTGGAGCATTGAACAGAGCTCCCTGGCCACTCCCAAACACCTGTAGGTATTCCCTAAAAGCAGACACTCCACTAATCAACTCAGATATAGTACAAAGATAAGAGCTGCCTCAGCTAAAAAACAAAGAAGAAAACAACGAGTATCACCACAAATGCCCAATAACAAATGCATCAAGAAACAAGAATAAGGAAAAATGGCAGGACAAAGTTGTTATTTATCAATAGTCACCTTGGATTTAAATGTCCTCAACTCTCCAGTTAATAAACAGACTGGCTGAATGGATTAAAAAACAAAACCTATCTAATTGCTGCCTACAAGAAACACATCTCAGCAGCAAAGATATACACAGACTGAAAGTGAAAGGTTGCAGAAAGGTATTCCATACTAACAGAAACCAAACAAGAGCTGGTATAGCCATCCTAATATCAAACAAAATAGACTTTAACACAAAAGTATTAAAAGAGACAAAGAAGGAAACTATGAAATGATTAAGGGATCAATTCAACAGGAAGATATAACTTATAAACATATATGCACCTAATTACACGGCACCAGGCTATTTAAAAGAAATGTGAGGGGATGTAAAGGGAGACATAGACTCTAATAGTAATGGGGGGTTTCAATACCACATTTTAAGCAATGAACAGATCAACCAGACACAAAAATCAACAAGGAAACAGCAGAGTTAAATGACACTATGGACAAAATAGACCTAACAGATATCTACAGAACATTTCATCCTACAGTTGCAGAATATACATTCTTCTCAGCAGTGCGAGGAATTTTCTCTAATATTGACCACATACTAGGCCATAGAGCAAGTCTCAGCAAATTAAAAAAAATCAAATCGTATCATGCATCTACTCAGAATACAATGGAATGAAGCTGGAAATCACCAACACAAGAACCTCTAGAATATGCAAATACATTTAGACTGAACAACATGCTTCTGAATGAATAGTGGGTCATAGAAGAAATCAAGAGAAATCATAAAATTTCTGGAAACAAATGAAGATGACAATACAATATATCAAAACTTATGGGATATAGCTAAAGCAGTGTTAAGAGGAAAGTTTATAGCAGTGAGAGCCTACATTGAACTGTGTTCCATGTGTGTGTTTCTAACTACCTGCTTATTTTACTGATTTATAAATTGGGCTTTCACTAAAAATGTCTGCGGGAGTGGGCACTATGTGGCACAATAAGTTAGGCGGCTGCTTAGAAGGCCTGTATCTTTTTTTTTCTTTCTTTTTTTTTTTTTTTTTGACAGATAGAGTAGTTAGACAATGAGAGAGACAGAGAGAAAGGTTTTCCTTTCCATTGGTTCACTCCCCAAATGGCCACTATAGCCAGAGCTTCGCCAATCCAAAGCCAGGAGCCAGGTGCTGCCTCCTGGTCTCCCATGCGGGTGCAGGGGCCCAAGCACCTGGGCCATCCTGCACTGCCTTCCCAGGCCACAGCAGAGAGCTGGACTGGAAAAGGAGCAACTGGGACTAGAACCCAGCGCCCATATGGGATGCTGGCACTGCAGGCAGAGGATTAACCAAGGTAGCCATGGCACCGGACCTCAAAAGAACTTCTAAGATCAACCCCACTCACAATAGCTACAAAAAAAAAAAAAAATGACACCCTATGGAATAAATTTAACCAAGGATGTCAAAGATCTCTATGGTAGGAATCACAAAACATTTATTAAAAAAACAGAAGAAGATACAAAAAAAGAAAGAAAAACCTTCCATGTTCATGGATTGGATATTATCATCAAAATGTCCATTCTCCTGAAAGCAATTTACAGATTCAATGCAGTACCAATCAAAATACCAAAGACATTCTTCTCAGATCTAGAAAAAATGATGCCAAAATTCATATGGAAACACAAGAGACCTCCAATTGCTTAAGCAATCTTATACAACAAAAACAAAGCCAGAGGCATCACAATACCAGATTTCAAGACATACTACAAGGTAGTTATAATCAAAACAGCATGGTATTGGTACAAAAACAGATGGATAGGCTGATGGAATAGAACAAAAATGCCAGAAATCAATCCATGCATCTACAACCAACTAATTTTTTATTACAAAGCTGAAAGCAATCCCTATAGCAAAGAGAGTCTCTTCAACAAATGGTGCTGGGAAAAATGGATCTCCACATGCGGAAGCATGAAGCAGGACCTCTACCTTATACCTTACACAAAAATCCACTCAACATGGATTAGAGACCTAAATCCATGACCTGATCCCACCTAATTAGAAAGCATTGGGGGAACCCTAAAAGATTAGCACAGGCAAAGACTTCTTGGAAAAGACTCCAGAGGCACAGGCAATCAAAGCCAAAATTAACAAATGGAATTACATCAAATTGAGAATCTTCTGACTGTAAAAGAAACACTCAGCAATGTGAAGAGGCAACCAACAGATTGGGAGAAATTATTTGCAAACATTGCAACTGATAAAGGATTAATAAGCAGAATATATAAAGAGATCAAGAAACTCCACAACAAATCAAACAACTCAGTGAAGAAATGGGCAAAAGACTTAAACAGACATTTTCCAAAGAGGAAATCCAAATGGTAAACAGACACTTGAAAAGATGTTCATGATCACTAGCCATTAGGAAATGCAAATGAAAAACACAATGAGGTTTTACCTCACCCATGGCTAGGACGGCTTTCATACAGAAATCAACAAACAACAAATGCTGGTGAGGATGTGGGGGAAAAGGTACCCTAATGCACTATTGCTGGGAATTTATACTGGTAAAACCACTATGGAAGACAGTTTGGAGATACCTCGGAAATCTGAATATAGACCTATCATATGACCCAGCCATCCCATTCCTGAGAATTTACCCAAGGGAAATAAATTCAGCAAATAAAAGAGTTATCTGCACCTCCATGTTTACTGCAGCTCAGTTCACAATAGCTAAGACATGGAATCAACCGAAATGCCTGTCAACTGAAGACTGGATAAAGATATGTACTCTAAGGGATACTACACAGTGGTAAAAAAAAAAAAAAATGAAATCTGGTTTGCAACAAAATGGATGAATCTGGAAAACATCATACTTAGTGAAATAAGCCAGTCCCAAAGGGACCAATACCATATGTTCTCCATGATCTGTGATAACTAATAGAGCACCTAAAAGGAAATCTGTAGAAGTAAAATTGACACTGTAAGAAGGAATGACTTGAACAGTCCTTGACTGTCAAGGAACAGTTTTTATTTTCTTCATACTGTTTGTTGAACTCTTAACATAGAGTTAATCATATGTGTATAAATTCAATTGAAAATAGATCTCAGTAAGAAATAAGAGTGGGAATAAGAGCTGGAGGAGGAAGTTTGTAATTATAAAGCTGTATAGTTCTGCAGACATTCCTATGGACTTACTTCTAAGTATACAGTTTAAAAACTTGCCATGAGACCCCAAAATCCCATTAAGCTAGGTGGTAAAAATGCCATCTTAAGTGTTAGTCATCATATAGATAGGATTGAGTTTTAAAGGGATCATATAAATAAGATAAAGTATCTGGTAATAATAATAGATAGAATTAAAAAGGAATGAATGTTCCAACATGGGAAGGAGTTCACACAGGGGACTCATAGGATGACAATTGCTTTAAATAGCTCTCTGACCTCAGAATTATCCCTTAAGGCATTCGAATCTGGCTGAAAAGTCCATGAGAGCATTTTAGGCTGGAAAGTCAAGATACTATGGCAAAAAATAAATAAAATAAAAAATAAATTCTTATATGAAGGATCTGAGAGGGACCCAAAGTGGAAAGAAGTGGACAACAAAGAAGATGTACTTTTCTCTTAAGGGAGGAGAGAACTTCTACATTGTTTATGGCCCTGTCTAAATACTGACTGAGACTATGGATTAAAAAGGCTTCCATAGCCTTGGCAGCTCATGTCAAGAGCCTTGGGTGATCATTGGTGTATACATAAGAGTGTTAATTGTTAAATTAACAGGAGGCACTGTGCACTTACTTCCCATGCAGGACTTCTATCCTCAATGAGTTATGAGAATTATCTGTAAAATTTGTCCTCAAACAGTTGTGTGTGTGTGTGTGTGTGCATGCAAACTGTTGAAATCTTTACTTAGTATAGAGTTGATTTTCTACGTATAAAGTTAATTGAAAATGAATCTTAACGGAGAATGGACCTGGGAATGGGACAGGGAGAAGGAGGTGGCGTGATGGTGAGAATGGTGGGAAGAATCACTATATTCCTAAAGTTGTATTTATGAAATTTGTATTCACTAAATAAAAGGTTTCTTTGGGGGGAAAAACAACAAAGATGGTCAGTGTTGTGGCATAATGGGTAAAGCCACTGCTAATGGACTGGAAAAGCAGAAGATGAGCCAAGTTCTTGGGCCCCTGCCACCTACGTAGGAGTCCCATATGAAGCTCCTGGCTTTGGCTTGGCTCAGCACTGAACACTACAGCCATTTGGAGAGGGCACCAGCAGATCAATGATCTTTGTCACTCTCTAACCATTTCAAATAAATAAATAAATCTTTAAAAAGTTATAAGACAGGGCCTGGGAAATTAGTTTAGAATGGCCCAAGTGCTTGGGCCCCTGAACCCACCTGGGGGACCTGGAAGAAGCTCCTGGCTTCAGATCCCCACTGTAACTCTCTCAAATCTTTAAAAAAAGAGAATTCAAAAACATGAGTTTATGTTAAGTGCAAAAATTTGAAACTCATGCATATTTCTAGCATAACACATTTTCTATGAATTTTTTGAAAGGCCTCATGATTTCTGGTTTGTGCTCAGTGCATCTCTTTACCCTTTACCCTTATTTTTCTCTGTAATGTCATTGCATTTGCAGTTCCCAATTACCTTATTTGTGATGTCATCCCCAATTGAAGAATTATTCACTATCTCCTTTGTGTCTGGATTACTTAACCCATATTTCAATCATGAAACCTTACACATTGCTTTTATCAGTTTATCCAATTACCTCACTACATTGCATATTTGCTATTTCAACTCCTTTGACATACTACTATTGTCACCACTACCTACCACATACTACTCCGCATACATTTTGTTGAATAAATTAGTGAACAGACTATTTGTTGAGGCCTATCCACAATATGGGGGACTTTTTCCTTCCTCCATTAAAACACCTTCAATTTTTTGTTTTAATTATACATTTTATACATTTTAAAATATTTTTTCCTCAACATATCTCGTGCCTCAAACAACAATCAACACAAGTCCCTCTCCTAATTTTCTGTTTTATGATTGGGAACAGGTTCCAAAGCTAGAAAACTAGTTTCAATAATGTCACTTCTAACCCAATAGAACAAAAATTTTGCATAGGGTTCTGCTTTGTTTGAGGCCCTGATTATTTGTGACTTTGTATTACCTATTTTGGCTTTAAGTCCCCATAGTATCCAGAAAATACTGAGCACATAATAGGTGCTGAGTATGCTCACAGTTGAGCTCTTATGGTTTGCTCTTGTGGGTGCACATTCCTACTCATCTTTAGGACTCTCCATGGGCCTCTCCCTCTCCAGTAGGCCCTTTCTCTCTCTAGGCCCTTCCCTTTTCATTCAGGGCTCTACAAACTTCTACAACCAGAACATATTCTTTCATATAGTCATCACATGTAATTATTTGTCATTTCATTTGATATTCTATAAACTTTGAGGCACGCATGCACAGAACATTTGCTTTTTGTGTACATGGCTTATGGTGGGTAACCAGACTTTATTTCATACATTAGTTAATCAAATTAAGTCCAAAAATATTGTTTCAGAAGAAATGTTATATAAAGAAAAAGTATTTTGGACTTCTTGGCTTCCATTAGCTGTGTGATAGCTTTTCCATATTCAGAACAGCCTGTCTTTCTCAGAAGTTGGCCAGCATGTGAATTACATGACTTGGCAGGTGAGAAGAGCAAATGTCCAGCTACTGGCTTACTAATTTTCTCTAATTTGCAACTTGAATTTTTTTAAATTGTCTTAAAAGAAAGAAAGATGGAAAGAAATCAGCATGATCTTCTATCTGCTGGTTCACTCCCTAAGTGCCTGCAACACCCAGAGCTGTACCAGAATGAAGCCGGGAGGCAGGCTTTCCGTCTTTTTGCCATCATCCACTGCCTCCAAAGGTGCACATTAGCACTAAGCTTTATCAGAAGTGCAAAGCTGGGACTCAAATCAGGAACTCTGTATGAGACACAGGCATCCTCAGCAGCAGATTAACTGCCACATCAAACACCAACCTGGGCAACTTAAACTGATCTTCCTAAAATAGGCCAATCTAACCTATGAGTAGAACAAACTCTTCACTGCTGTGATCCAAATTTGGTTTCCCCCTATGGAAACAGATACTGAAGTTTCATCACTGTGAGACATTATCGCTTCTCAGCCTTTTGGCTAAGATCAAGTGTAGTATCACTGTGAGACATTACAAGGGTATAAACTATGTATGGTTTTTAGAGTTGGAGCCCTTGGGACATGAGTAGGGTTTGGTGGTAACGTCTTCATGACCAAGCCCCCATGATTGAACACCGGTGGCTTTTTAAGAGGTTTTAAAACAAACATGTGTTTTCTACTCTTCCACCTTTATGCTCTGTACTACCTCAGGTCTTTGCTACCACAAAAGTCCATTACTGGACCAGAACCATGAGCCAAAATCTCTCATCTTAATGACTTCCACAGCCTGTGTTATTAGCAATGGAAAATGGACTAAGAATCCCACTTTTCTTTGACCAACACTAATAAGACGTCAAAAGTCATCCAGAAGTTGCCCTGGAAGATATGAGACCTTATGTGGACTTGTGATGAGAAGTAGGAGTTTGTTTGGCAAAGAAGCCATTTCAGATAAGGGGAACAAAAGAATCTAATGTATAAAATTAAAATAGCAGTGTTCCGGTAATAATGAGGTCTTCATAGGCGTAGAATACAGGACAAGGTAGTTGAATGATCTGATGTTGACTGAACCCAAGCTAGGAGATGTAAACTTGGGATATTAGAATATAAGAGTGGAAGATGAACATGGAAAACAGCATTTATCAAAGATTAGTGGGCAAGACCAGTGACAGAGAAACACATTTGTTCAATACACATGATATTTTGGCAGCAAAACACAGTGGAGGAAATGACTAAGAGGATGAGAACAAAGGGAAGGCAAAGGCAATCCACTTCTCTAGCTTTGTTTCCTGCCAACCAGCCTTCTGTTTTGATGCTCAATAATGTCTTATGTCCTCTGAACTTCTCACATCCCTTTTTAGCATGTCCTTGTCCATACTATTTTCTCTGCTTGATTGTTACACTGAACTCTGGAGAAATCCCCGAGTATCCTTCCTGACCCAAATTCTCTTTTTACTTTCTCCAATCTGTTAAAAGGGTCATCACTGTATCTCAGTTTTTTCATACTGGAACAAAGTATACTAGTATTCATCTGCTGCCTACTATATAAGAAACAATGGATTTTATGGATGATTTGTTGTTTACAGAGAGTACAGGTGAAAAGAATTGCTGTTTTGATTGGGAAAATGAATTACTGGTGTTATAATGGGGACAGGTGGGAGAAATAATTCTATCTTGAAAAAAGTAGAGTTTCTAAATAGAACCTCTGTTTAAAGGCTGAGATGTGACCACCACCGACTTAGACACAATAAAGTACACACACATTAACAAGTACAGAGTTGGAGCAAATACCACATTTGAGGGGTAGAAAAAATGTTAAAGAAAGAAAATCCAATCTATGGAATAAGAGCAGGAGGAAGTCCTCAGAAGGCCACTTTCCAGAGGTTAGAAAAGTTTCAAGGATGCAAGATGTAAAGCAGTGTACAATGTAGTAAAAATGTAAAGTATTTTAAAGAATAGATACTAAAAATATTATTGAAATGCATATTTGATATTTTATCTGTCCTTGGCCATAAGAAAATGTTAGGAGAGATTTTTAAAATTGTTAATAATCTTTGTCCAGAATATATGACTTCCTTCCCTTCAGTATTTTTTTTTTAAGATTCATTTATTTGAAAGGCAGAGTTTGAGAGGGAGAGACAGAGGGAAAGGGCTTCCATCTACTGGTTCACTCCCCAGCTGGCCACAATGGCCAGCGTTGAGCCCATCTGAAGCCAGGAGCTTCATATGGGTCTCCCACTCTGGTGCAGTGACCCAAACACTTGGGCCATCTTCTGCTTTCCCAGGCCATAAGCAGAGAGCTGGATCAGAAGAGGAGCAGCCAGGACACAAACCTGCACCCATGTGGGATGCTGATACTGCAGGCAGAAGCCTAGCCTACTATGCCAGAGTGCTGGCCCCTCCCTTCTGTATTCTAACAATTTGAACATTAACACTGGACAACTGAATTCAATCTCTATATATGAATTCAATCTCTAACTAGCTGTGTAATTTTGGAGAACACAAAGAACAAAGGGCTCTAAGTTTAAAGCTCATCTTACTATCACACAATGTAAAAATTTCCCCTCCAACCTTAACTTTCTAGGTGTTAGTTTTCTTATCTCTGAAATAATGCACTTGAACCTCTATTTGTAACTCCTGATTAAATGAATTAGAAGATAGTCACTTAGTCAGACGCCTTCCAATCATTCTGCATATATGCTGCCCGATATTTTTATCCACATCCTAGTGAAATGGCTTTTTAAAGGTTAGATGATGAAGATCAGTGAGAAAAGAATAATTAGAACAGGTACATTCATAATGCCCTTTAGACTTTATGAAGAGAAAAGGCTCTTTTAAAATGTTAATATTTTTATTGACACTTCAGTAGTTGCAAATGAGTCTTTGCCAGATTTCCTCCCAATTTTAGCATTTTGCCTAATTCTGATTTCACGCGTCAGTAAATCCCGAACAATCCGTGTCTTGGAGCGCATCATGTACTAATTTTGCTCTGACAACCTTGTAATGGGAATTAGAACACTTTCTACACTTTCCTTGTTAAAACCAGGGGGGAAAGCACTCCAAGTGTTTACAGCTCTGTAACCTTGCCTCAATGAGGTGAGGTTTGATGTAGCTGTTTCTTTTACTTTGAAATCTCATTTTTAATAACACTGTTCCACACAGGATGCTGCGTGTTTCATCTGTGAACTCACTCACCTTTGGAAGGAGCAATGTAATCCTGTAAATCCAACTTTGCTTCAGTTGGTGCGGGGTTGAAGAGCAGAGTTTATTTTAATTACTTAACTTTTTCCCTACCAGTGCCTGTAGACACTACAGGGGAAACGGATGCTATAATTAGACCACTTTCTTCAGTTTGGGCAAAATTCCTACTAGAACAGCTTTTTGTAACATGAGCAGTCCTTGATTTATACTCTGCAACTTCCAAGGGCTAATGATTATTTTTTCTAGCATATCCGCAAGAGATTACAAAGATCTCCGACTTACAGCAGATGAATATAAATACGGAAATTATGAAGTAAATAGAAGTTATGAAATCCTTTACAAAGTCAAAGACTTTATCTTTTGTAAAGTAAAACTGAAAATTGTCAAATGTTCTGCTTCTCACATACTACTTTGAAACCAAATTAAGAAAACACTCAGTACACAGAAACTGGTATATTTTGAAAAGAATAATTTTCAGATACCATAAAATGGGCATAGGATCAAAAAGTTCCGGAACAAGTAGTCATATATCTTTGGATGAGTACTCTCTAGAAACCAAATACAGACCTAGACATTTCTGCATATAGCAAATACGATCCTGACCTCATTTATAGACAACATGAAGTATCAACAGTATGAATCCCAAGGTGAAGGCAACTGTTGACTTCAGCTAGGTTAGTTAAGTTCATAAATCAGAGACCATCCGGTGTTTTCCTTTGATGAGGATAGGTAGGTGATCACATCCCAATACTTCAAAAAGTTCATGGAGAAATGAAATTCCAAGAAATGCTTATTTAGTGCCCCAAACTCAAATCCATGCATAGTTTGCATAACATGCATTTTCCATGAATTTTCTTTTTTAAAAAAATTTGAAAGGATAGAGTTACAGAAGAGAGGGGGACAAAGAGAGAGCTCTTCCACCCATTGGTTTACTTCCTCAATGATCGCGATGGCCAGAGCTGAGCCGATACAAAGCCAGGAGCTTCTTCTCCGTCTCCTACCTGGGTGCATGGACCCAAGTACTCACTGATGCCCCACTCCAGTTTTTGTCCTGGGCAAGTGTTCTTCACCATATCTGCACCCCAAATCTTCAAATTATACTTTATATCAACTACAGGAGAGAATCTACTTTCCACTAGACAGTGGGAAGCATAGAAAGATACATGCTAGTAGCCCTGTAATGAAGACAGGGCAGTGTACCTTGCACCGATTTAGGGAACTATTATTCTCTTTAGAACTGAAAAGTTTGTAACATCTGTTTTACAGTTGAGGAAACTCACACTCAGAGGCTGATTTGTTCAAAGAGGTTACTTGAGCCAAAAGATTTTCACAAGCTTATGTAGGATTTCTACCACATCACTAGAAAAAAAAGATTGCAGGCAGTAAAAGACCTAGGGTTTAACAGGTGTTTCTAGAAGAGCTTCACAAACTGGGCCTACAAACAAAGAAACGTTACACCTGGGTGGTTAAAATACCAAACTTTGGTAGAAAACAAGAAGCAAATTCTGATCTCTTTGTCTATCTTGTAGAGGGCTCATGGTAAGAGTACTGCAAGTATCATACTGGTTTATGCATCTTCTCAAAAAAATCCCACCAAGTCAGAAGGATTTATAATTACAAGCCATTAAGAACTCATCCAACAAGATGACAACGAACGGAACACTTTGCTCACTGAATCACATTATTCCAAGTCCGCTTCAATGAATATTGTCACGCTAGGGCAAACCAATGGCCAAGAGGGCTCATGCAGTAACATTCATTAATTCCAAAGAAAACTACACAAAACAAGGTTGCAGAAACTCTTTTTTAATTTAATTAATTTATTTATTTTTAACTTTTATTTAATAAATATAAATTTTGAAAGTACCACTTTTGGATTATAGCGGCTTTTCCCACCATAACCTCCCTCCCACCTGCAACCATCCGATCTCCCATCCCATTCTTCATCAAGATTCATTTTCAATTATCTTTATATACAGAAGATCAACTTAGTATATACTAAGTAAAGATTTCAACAGATTGCACCCACACAGACACACAAAGTATAGAGTACTGTTTGAGTAATAGTTTTACCATTAATTCACATAGTACACCACATTAAGGACAGAGATCCTACATGGGAAGTAATTGCACAGTGACTCCCATTGTTGATTTAACAATTGGCACTCTGATTTATGACGTCAGAAATCCCCTGAGGCTCTTGTCATGAGCTGCCAAGGCTATGGAAGCTTCTTGAGTTCACCAACTCTGATCTTATTTAGACAAGGCCATAGTCAAAGTGGAAGTTCTCTCCTCCCTTCAGAGAAAGGTACCTCCTTCTTTGATGGCCCATTCTTTCTGCTGGGATCTCACTCACAGAGATCTTTCATTTAGGTTTTGTTTTTTTTTGTTTGTTTGTTTGTTTGCCAGAGTGTTTGGCTTTCCATGGCTGTTCAGCCAGATCCGAATGCCTCAAGGGCTGATTCTGAGGCCAGAGTGCTGTTTAGGACATCTGCCATTCTATGATTCTGCTATCTATCCCGCTTCCCATGTTGGATCGTTCTCTCCTTTTTAATTCTTTCAGTTATTTTTTAGCAGACACTAGTCTTGTTTATGTTATCCCTTTGACTCTTAATCCTTTCATTATGATCAATTGTGAACTTAAAGTGATCACTTTGACTAGTGAGATGGCATTGTTACATGCCACCTTGATAGGACTGAATTGGAATCCCCTGGCATGTTTCTAGCTCTACCATTAGGGGTAAGTCCGAGTGAGCATGTGCCGACCTGTACATCTCCTCCTTACTCTCGGGAGTTAATGATGACGGCAGAGAGGTCCACGATAAGCCACGTAACCTCGTCCTGCTCAAGTACACAACGTTAAATAGTATGGGAGTAAACAAGTACAACTGGCTGGTCAAAAACAGCCCCAGCTGTGTTCCCGGCGTACTACAAGGCGCAGCTGTGCTGGGCTTCCATGGGCTCTCCCGACCAGATCTAAGTTCCAGGCTCCTGGTTTCAGCCTGGCCCAGCTGTGGCCACCGTGGACATTTGTGAAGTGAACCAAGGGATGGAAGATCACTTTCTGTCTCTCTCCCCTCTCTGTTAACTCTGCCTATCAAATAAATAAGTAAATCTTTAAAAAGAAAAGAAAGTTTGTCCTGGGGGTGCGCCTTTTCCTGGGGGGGGGGAGCAACAGTAAAGGGCTTTCCTTCCAAGTTGGTGATCTGACATCCTCCTTCCTCCTCTTCCCCCCTCTGCTTTGTAGTCACCACCCCGGCTGGTCCTTTCAGCGCTGTCATGCCCTGCAGTCTCCCTTAAGAGTTCTGGTTCCAAGTCAAGGCAAGATTGCCCCAGCTAACTCTTCCTGCTTCCTAGCAGGGCCTAAGGCCCTGTGCAGCAGTACATTCTTGTGCTTAAAGGCAAATCTTTTAGAACCCAGAGTATTCAAACTGAAAAGTTTCTTGGCCAACATTGGCCACATTTTATAGAGGAGTTTTGATGCTCAATTATGCTAACAAAGTATATTAGGTAACGAAACTGAAATATGCCTTCAACTCACAGGATCATCAGTGAACAGAAACTTCTGCTCTTGGAAAATTCAAAGAGCTTTTGCTTTTCAGGTGATTCTCCTGCAAAGGGTGATGCAGGAACTCAGGACTCTTGCAAGCTTTGCCACTGCCAATCTTTATAATAAATTCACCACACCTTGATTCGCAGCTGTTGGGTTAACTCGTAGTCTACTAGCCACGCCCAGTTAGCAGGAATCAGAAAATAAGGGCCACTGAAAAGCACAGTATGAGATAAAATACACTCAACCAGAACATGTGTCCAGGAAGAAAGCAAATGAAGATCTGCGAAACGGCTTAGACTGATGTAAAATGTTGTCTATTTCTAAAGCCTTACCGAGATTTGCTTTCTTTAGATTGGGGCGTTTTGCAATGGAGGGAAGAAAGCAGTTAGAGAGGAATGAGAAAGGAGAGGATAAAAACACTTCTGGATTAAAGAAAACTCTAATATTGCAATTTAAAAAACAGCATGTATGCACTGCTTTTTCATAGAATGAACTTGCAGGTAAATACTACACTGGATGGAACAATCATTGTGTAGCAAAAGAAATTGTGTCTGTTGTTGGCTTGAAAGACATTTATAAGGAAGATAAGACCAGTCAGATTTTAACCATCTGCATTTGCCAATGATATCACCTTAAATTATTTCTAAGAACAAGAAGAAATAATTATGCCCCTCTCCCATATCTACTGAAAAAACAAACAAAACAAAACACAAGATGACATGGTATTTGCACAAAATGGTGTCCCCAACCGGACAATATGAAATCAAGTATCTTTCTGTTAGCAGCACCTGAAATCTCCCCTGTAACAGCTCAGTGTTGGGGGTTCTTAGACCGCTGCCAAAGGCAGCCACTTCTGAAAGCAACTGAATATTTTGTTAGTTGGAAGACTTAATGATACTGATTCCTTTTTATGCCTTAGCTAAAAGTTAAAAAAAAAAAAAAAAACTGACATCCCCAGATTTAGTAGATTTGGAATGTGCATTTTGTGGATTTGGAGGAAGTATTTTCTGAACATAGCTTAGACATTAACAAAGTAAACTAATAATAAACTTAGACTAATAAAAGTATCCCCAAGACCACTTTCCCCTCACTCCTGCTCTGCTTACACACTTGTCAGCAAATTAGAGTTTCATTTCCTTCATGCCAGGTATCCTGCAGATTTTGAGGAAAATAAAAGCCTCTAGTGTAAAATAGAAGAGTTTCTGACAACTGGTAGATAAATTCTTATTTATTAAAAATCATTTCTATCTTAGCATGAGGTCAATTGTCTTAATGAAAAAATTTCATGGTATAAACAATATTAAAATATTCTAATTATGACAATTGCAGCAAATCCCAGCATGCACTAGAGTATAGAATCAAAGGCTTGCTTCCAGATGCCACCACAATAGTTTTATTCTTTTTGTATCTAAACATGTCAGTGATTTCTAAAATCAGGCTACAGTACAATGGAATCAAATAAATTTCTGGGAACCTTAGTCACAACCAATTTTAGGAATTAAATTAAAGGTAGACAAAAGAAAAACAAAATTTAATCTATGGATTAATTGAAACATATACACTCATTGGTTGCTTGATAACTGCTTTGTGTTTCCTCTAAATTACCACAAATGATGATCAATGACTGTTTATGCAAAATGTATTTATAAAACTATAGGTTATAAAGTAAGAGCAAACTCTTGACTTTTAAAGATCGAATTATATATTTAAAAGTTTGTGAAAATACATATTATAAAAATCCATAAATTGTGAAAATGCATAGATTTTTAAAAATTGGGGAGAAGATAAGAAATATCTTTTGAGTGGATTTGTGCATAATAGGTGAGACACCAAGAACACTTGAGATTCCCACAATCATACTGGAGTGCCTGGACTTGAGTCCTGATTCTGCTCCCAATTCCAGCTTCCTGCTAATGTACACCCCGGGAAACACCAGCTTTTACTTAAGTTGTTGTATAGCTGCCACACACATAGGCAATCCTGATGGATTTCCTCATGGCTTGGCCTGGCATGGCCCAGTCCCATTTCTTGGGAGCATTTTGGGATCAGCAGATCGGAGATTGCACTGTGTGTGTGTGTGTGTGTGTGTGCTCAAACAAATGCATTTTTAAAAAAAAGAAACATCTTTTACTTACATTTTCCACAAATTCTTTGAATACCTCTCATATATATGCATGCATGTACATCTTAACAAAAAATATATATGCATACATAAGGGGGGCTCCACCAAGTTCACAGAAATGTGTATTACCTTTTACTTGCATTTTTCCTGATTTTGTGAAGCCCCTTCATAGATGCATGCACATGTGTGTGTAACATCAAAGTATTTAGAAACACAAATCATAGGAAGCAAATTTGTTTGGTTTTGTTTTGAGGTGAAACCTGGAGCACTGAATAGGATTTTCCTAGAGAATAGTGGGGGAAACATATCCTTGTAAAGACAAGACCCAACTAAAATTCACAAAAGGGCATTCTCAGTAGGTTGGCTTTACTGGAATGGACCATTTGTGCAGTCAAAAAAGGAGGGAGTGACAAGACTAGAAAAAGAGCCTGGGAGGACTGCAGTTGATCATGCAGAGAATATGCAGAGATTACAGGGTTTCCACAGCATTGTCTAACCAATGTTACCAAGCTTGGATGGAATTCAATGGCTGCAATGCTATCTAGCAAAAGAACACAGAAAATACAATACACAAATTGCTTTTATGAAAACATCACTGGACCAACATGTGTGAGGTAGATGGAAGTGGGAAGAAATTGAGGTAGGAAAGAGGAACAGTAATTCATAGGTTTGGTAGGCAAGGGAGCTAGCAAGAAGAATGGAAAGGAAAGCTGAAATGCAAGAGACACCTTTTCAGTGTAAAGGTTCAATTAGCACTTGCTAAATGAACCGATAACCCCTTCCATTATTTTGGAACTCTATATGTAGTGTTTCTCTTACTTCCGTGAAGATCTTGTGAAGAAACAAGCAGATTGGGTAAAGAAGTCAAAATTTTGTGCTGCACTTTCTCCTTGAGTCCCTGTCTTGTGGTTTCAAAGAAGCTCTCTTTGACTTTACTAATACATATTCTCATAATAGCTGGTATGCTTCTTTAGTAGCATTTATTAATATTTTGAGTAATTGTTTTTATATGTATAATGATTGACCTCATAGCTAGTCTATAAACTCCATAAGAATGCAACCAATGTACCTTTTCTCACAACTGTATCCAGCATATATTAAAGTTCAGGGGCCCAAGGACTTGGGCCATTTTCTGCCACCTTCCCAGGTGCATTAGCAGGGAGCTGGATTAGAAGCGGAGCAGCTGGGATTTGACCGGCACCCATATGGGATGCTAGCACCACAGACAATGGCTTTATCCAGTACACCACCACCACCACGCTGGCCTGTTACCTCTGTTTCTTGCACAAAATTATCATAGAACTAGGCTATAGAAAGAAATGCACCATTTGTGTGGCGAAACATGTCTTCACCTTTTGTAACGATATTCCAGTACCCTTGACCAATTCTCCTCTCCATCATCTAGAATGATAATATCATTATGGTTTCCTCTAATCATTAAGGAAAAACAAACTATAAAGTTAAGTCAGAAATAATGCTACGATGATTTTCCTTTAGAAGATGTCTGGAGGAAGGAATAGATAACTAGATGATGCTATTTCAGGCATTCCTGGGGTCCACTCAAGCAATTCTCCTTTTTATTTATATACAGAACTGGTCCTGGCTATATTTCTATCATTTTTCTTTCTTATAACAAAATAAAAAATACTACATAACATTGATTCAAAACCACTTTGTAAATAATTTTTTTCAATGTAGTTCTTCCTGTTTGGAAGAACATCGAGAAGGAAATGCAAAAACTATCAAGGGCACAATCTAACAATGTAGACTGTAAGAAAACTTAAAAATATCTGCTTTATTCATCTTCCTCATGAGAGCTAAGAAATGCATCTCTTATTTCTCTTCATATATAGTCAGCTTATTCATTTCTGTATTCATTCTGTATTCCAAATAGAATCATAGAACAAAAGAACAGATTTTTTTCTATAAATCCTAAAAATCTAAGCAATAAAACTTTTAGCATTTAAGTACATTTTACTGGGATAATCACTTGAACAAGAATACATAGGAAGGAACTGCCTTGTGGCATGGTGAGTTATGCCACAGCTGGTAACATATCATAGTGCTGGTGCAAGTCCCAGAGAGACTTGGATGGAATTTCAAGCTCCTGGCTTCGACCTGGCTCAGAAATTGCCCTGTTGGGATTATTTGGAGAGTGAACCAGCAGATGAAAAATTTCTTTCTCTCTCTTTCTCTCTCTCTCTATCTCTCTCTATTATGCCTTTCAAATAAATAAGTAGGTAAATAAATCTTCTTTAAAAAAAAACAAGCATAGAAGTATAACACTTAAATGCACATATAAGAAATTCTATCTAAATCAGTATTTTCCAATAACAGATGATTACTGTTTTTCCTGGAAACTTCTTAAGCTATTTTCTAAAATTTTTAAATGCAAAATATGTTCCAGTTCATAATTAGACTATGAGCTTCAGTATGAGCTTTCTCACTAGTTATTATAAAATCCATTAGGAAAGAAAAAGAACACAGAACCAACTATCGTAAGCCATAAAGTGTACAACAAAGTACTCTAAATCTAATTTGCAATCCATAATGGAGACTAATTTTCTACAGTAGGAGAAAAATGACTTATATTTGTTTGTAAACAGTACCTCGAAGGGCTTTTTATTTAATTAACTGTCCAATGACAAATTTGATTGCCCGATTGCATCTTCAGAATCAGAGATTGATAGAAGCCCAGGGTCAGGGGAACCATTTACTACAGCAATAGTGAAATGTGGGATTGATGTTGCTTCAGACTGAAGTGTTTTATTTGAGAATGCTTAGTCTCTGATAGCATCAGCGATGCAGTTTTATTAGCTTTCAGCATTTGTGCATATGCTCCTGAATGTGCAACAGCCCACTGAGTATTGAATTAAAGAGGGGATTTTAAGCCATATCCTTCACCAGAATATAGATCTTTCTAAAATGTCAATGTGAGAAATGGAAAGCCAGAGTAAATTTGTAACCCTAAATTTCTCTGTAACAGAACATGGTTATATAGGTATACCAAGGGAGACAGGGAGAAAGAAATACTTTATATTTAATGGGTGACCTGTCAATACCGAGTTTGGTTATAAATGACACACAAGGTCAGATATTGGAGGATGGAGAGGGGAAAGGTCAGATCGATCTTTTTCTACTTAGCTGGGTCTTGTGGGACCACATAGATACTGTTTAAAAACAAGTGCAACTTTCAGTTTCAGCTAAATTATCTAGTTAGCAGGTCACTTTAGAAAGTGACAAAATAACAAGGACAGAGAGACTGACTGAAACAGACTGATAAGTCAGCATCTCAAAGAGACAGCACAGAAAGGATGAAAGACATATATCAACCATCCAAGTTAATTCTGTGATCTAGAGACACGGAAAAGAGTTATATTTTTGTCCCTGAAGCAGCTGTCGCAATGAAAGGTTTGGTTGTAGTTAAAGAGAGCTTAACATCCCCAGTCTCAGTCTATTATTCATCATTGCTGTTAACAGAAGAGACACGGATACAATTTCCATATACTTCCTGCAATGTTATCTTATTATCCTTCCCTTTCTTACAATAGTTTGTTTATGAATTAAGTAGGTGTTTTTCCTTTTCATTCTGTTATAGTTGTAACTCTTAACCCGCAATCTAGTCTCTTAACAAAACTTAAGTATATAATAGGTTCTTGTTGACTACACATAAAATGTACAGATCTCTATAGCTTATTCATCTTAGTTAACTGAAGTTTTATGCCTGTTGATTAATAGCTCTCCAGCTTTTTCTTCCCACCCCCTACTCCCAGTCCCTGGCACCATTCCAATCTCTGGTTTGATGAATTTGACTATTTTAGACACTTCATTTGTAAGTGAACTCATGCAGCATTTGCCTTTCTGTATCTTTTAATTTATTTTTCTCATTGTTATACACAATTATACAGGGAACTATTCCTAAAATATTGATTGCATTTCCACTGTAGTCACAATCAAGAGTGTTCAAAAGAATCTGATGCTAGTCTTCTCATTACAGGGGGGACTGCCCCTACCACTGACTTGAAATAAGGCATGGCCCATGACTTGATGTAGTCAAAAAGCGTGGGTAGAAGATGCCTGAATACCCTTTGAGTAGGGGCTTTAATACTCAGAAATGGCATTAGCATTTCTCATCCCCTTTGCCACCAAAAGAGGCAGAGGCCACTCCACCCCTGTAAAGCATGAGGGTGAAGACAGTAAAGAGCAGAGGCTACAGCTGACCTTGAAGAGTGAGTTCAGGAGTGCTTGGCTTTTTTGTTCTTAGAAATTAGATTTCGTGGGGCCAGCACTATGGCGCAGTGGGTTAACACCCTGGCCTGAAGCGCTGGCATCCCATATGGGTGCCAGTTCTAGTCCCAGCTGCTCCTCTTCCAGTCCAGCTCTCTGCTATGGCCTGGGAAAGCAGAAGATGGCCCAAGCCCTTGGGCCCTTGCACCCACGTGGGAGACCCAGAAGAAGCTCCTGGCTCCTGGCTTTGGATCGTGCAGCTCTGACAGTTGCAGCCATCTGGGGAGTGATCCAATGAATGGAAGACCTCTCTCTCTCTCTCTCTCTGCCTCTCCTCTCTGTGTAACTCTGATTTTCAAATAAATAAATAAATCTTTTAAAAAAAAAGAAATTAGATTTCGAGTTTGTTCAGTACTGCAGCCTGGTACATATCTCTCCTGGTATATACCCTGATAATTATATACTATATATAAGCAGACACCACAAATACAACAACCAACCTTGCATTGTCTCACTTCTTTCTCAATTAACACAGTGTTAGAACTGCAACTTTCTGATACCTCAGAGATGTGGCGGGACCCTTGTCACCATCACTTTCTTTCTTTGGTATGAAAAATAGGCCACTGATGTTTTCATTCCTTGTAGGTAGTGGCAGAAATAGGAGAGGACAGAGAACAGCAGGGCTCAGCCTTTTTTTTTTTTTTTAACTTGGAACCATCACCTCATTTTGAGATTAAACAAAAGGCAGAATTAAGTCAAAAGAAAAGAACACAACAATTTGATTACTTCCATGCTGCTCATTAGAGAAATTATAGATGATTACATTCTTTATTTAATTCGGTTATTGAAATTTAATTTTATCTTTTCACACATGGCATACAATAGATATTGCCATGATCAAAGTGATATATATATATATATATATATTGTCCAAAACAAAAGCCAATATTAATCACTTGGTTTGCGATAGGTACCACTGAATATTAGAATATTTTACTTAATTATTTAAGTTTTTTTAAGATTTTATTTATTTATTTGAGAGGTAGTATTACAGACAGTGAGAGGGAGAGACAGAGAGAAACGTTTTCAGTCCACTGGTTCACTCCCCAAATGACCGCAACGGCCAGAGCTGCAGCAATCAGAAGCCAGGAGCCAGGTGCCTCTTCCCAGTCTCCCTCGTGGGTCCAGGGGCCCAAGCACTTGGACCATCTTCTACTGCTTTCCCAGGCCATAGCCAAGAGCTGGACTGGAAGAGGAGCAGCTGGGACTAGAACTGGTGCCCATATGGGATGTCAGCTCCGCAGGCAGAGGATTAACCTACTGAGCCACAGCACCAGCCTCATTATTTAAGTTTAAATAGGCGAATGTAGCCAGTGGCTATCTTCTTAACAGTGTAGCCAGTGGCTCCATGCAACCTGACCTTAGCTGAATCTTCAAACACAGTAAAAGTCTAGCCAACACCAAAATCTTAGTATAGACAGCCTCAGAACTACCTATGAGTTAGCAAAGGGAATCAGGGGGCACAATGAAAGGAGGGCTCACCATTGGAGCGATGTTACACAGCTAATAACAATACCAAATGTTGTTTTTCTACTGAAATTATTTTGAATGCAGAATTTAAACTGTGAGTATAATTTTACCCACATTTTTATCATTTTAATTCAAGTGGGCCATAATCCTGTCAGAAGACAAAGTCCAAAAGTCTTGAATAGAGTTTTTCTGCAAATCTTTCATCATCAGAAATGCCTCAGATTACTTTTACCTTATCTATAAAAATAACATCAGTTCCCTAGGCTTTGCTTTTGTTAACTTCCAAAGACTACATATATGTAAAATTAGTCTGGTTTAATTTATTTTAATCTTCTAGCATATGTCTAGCATTGTGTCATCATTAAATGAATGTCACATAAGCAGATGTCTAAACACAAGTCTCAAATTTTCAAGTAGAGCCATCTGAGGCCTCAGATCTACCTGTTATATCTTCCTTGGATCTTTCTGATGGTGATGTGTTTGGAACTCTCATCCATGTAACTATCCTACTATTAACTGTTTGGAACCTATGTAATAGCAATGATCTTTAGTTATGCATCCAAGGTTTTAGTTTTTAGCCATTTAAAGCAAAACTACTAGTTTATGTTCCATTATATGAGATAAAAGATAGGTATTATTATATTTTTGTGACCATATCACCATTTGATTGAAAATATAATATTCAGATCAAACTTTTTTCTTGAGATTATTTCTGTGAGTAAGCTCAAGGAAAGGCTTTGGCAACTCATACTCATTATTTATATATTTACAGGGTGTAACTGATCATACACATGTACTGCTGTCAGCCCAGTTGTATATCTATATTTTGATCATATTCCAAAGTGTGAGTTTTGTGAAATAGTCAAAACAGTGCCTGGTGGAGTTTTAAAATATTTTCATTAATCTCTATCTCAAATTAATTAAATAACTTATGCTTTAAAATTCTATCACTTTTTTATTTTACCTTTTTTATTTTATCTTCTTTTCTACACTTTGATTTAATATGTCACATTAATTAGAAATCATCAGTGACCCCCCCCCATTGTCCACTGTTTAAACATTTAGTGCAGTATGTAAAAAGTTCTTTAAATCTAGGACCAAATTTACTTTTCAGATCCTTCTTATAGGAGGTATTTCTATCTACCTGAACTTACTTGTTAGTCCTTAAAAAATTGCTCTGTTCTGACTATATTTTCTCCATGTAGCAACTTCTCACTCATTCCTGAGAACTGAATTTACATGTCTTCTCAATAATTCATTCAACAAGTACAGAGCACCTGCTATGTGCCAGCTACTGTGCTTGGTATTTTATAATTTAATTCATTTAATTGTCGCAACCGTTCCATGAAGTAGATGTTAATGTTATAAGGATTCCCCACCATTTTGTCCCATCTTGGAGGAACCACCCCAATCCACCCATTACTGATGACACTTACCATCTGCTTCCATCCAGCATTGGTCAGTTTCCTGAAGATCACCTCCTCCCCCATGGCCAAATCTCAGAATAAGATGAAGTGAATTTTGCGGACTGCTGTAAAAGCAGGTTAAGAAAGAATGCTTGATTTAATGTGGTATAAACCTGGATGTGTCCTGAGAATTCCAGCCTAGAAGTACAGAGTTGTTTATTAGCAAAACGGCTTTGGTTACTGACATGATTTTTCTATGTGGCAGGTACAAGCTGCCATTTTATTCCCATCAACTATTAGATCTAATTAAAGAGGACAATATCATATAGTCCGCTTATCAGTGACAGAAAACATTTAGTGATGACTACTAAATATATATATATATATAAAAGGGCATTTGCATATAGACAAAAATACTCACATAGCTATATAATGCAAGATATATCATATATATCTTGATTGAATAACAAAACAGAATCAGAAGCCTTAAGAGAGAAGTGCTCTGAGGGGAAAAGTTGAGAAGAATGTTTCAAAGGCTGTTGTTTCCTGCATGGAGAGAGCAGGACTAACACCACAAGACATCCAGCAAGTAATGTTACCAAGAGATTGGGGGCAGAGAAAAAAGAAGCTCCTGTCTTGGCCATTTTTCTGAAAGCTAAAGAATCCTATTAAAAAATGACCATAATCGTAGTGTATACCCACAATATTTTCAGAGGACAATCTTGTGAGATAAAGCATATGATGTTAGTGAAGTTTGAGATTGTCTTATCTCATTCCATGCACATGACTTAAGACTATTTAAATGGAAATTGGACATGATTTCAAAATAATATTTTTAAGTATTCTTGTTTTTGAAACTCAGAAACCAAGAAATATATTCATATATGAGCTAATGTGTTCTACACAGAGAAAACTGTGGTTCTACATACACATATTACCTCAAGCCATTTATATGAAAAATTCAGGCCAATGACCTCAAGAGGGAAGAAGAAGAGAATGTGTTGGATGGTTCTGTCTGAAGTCATTATTGCTTTCGGAAGACAACATCTTAGCCCGATATTCCATTCTGCTAGTACTCTAATACAGTTCATCAACCATTAAAACCATAAACCCTCCTGGCCCGTGGCCCAAACTAGGGCTCCAGGCATGCATTGTTCTTATCCCAAATTTCACATAAGGGCTCCATTAGTAGAAGCAAGCACATATAAGAGCATTGGTCCTCCCAAGTGCTGGGCCAGCAAAATTCATCTATAATTCATTCTCCAATAGCAGATCCATGTAAAGAAAAAGCAAATTCTCCACTTTTCCTTGCCGAAAGGAAAACTAAAGATGCTAATCAAACAGTAAAGCAAGAAGTCACAACTACATTTATGTTACGCAAGAGCAATTAGTACAACACTTCATGAATCATGGGAGATATCCCCTTTTATAAAAATTATGGTAATAAATTGGACATAGAATAATGCAAACATACTTTATTCATGTGTTACTGATGACTAACTTGACTACCTCAGGCAATTTTTTAAAGAAAAATAATTAGTATGAATTTGGTTCCCTGATAAGAGTCGTGTAAACTCAATTTATGCCTTTATTTATTTGTTTTTTCAAGGTGTGAATCAAATAACTTCTGAGATCCAAAGAGAAAGAAGGATAATTGTCTAATGCAACCTAACATTCTCTGTGGAATGATCACGTCATACATTTTTATTATACTTATTTTTTTAACTAATCTCATCTAGAGAAGACAAGTTTTCATTGTCTCATGTGTAGATTTTTCATAATTCTTCTTGAAAGTTTGGATGGTTGGTAAAAAGTAAAATGTAAGATTTAAACTTCTTCTGAAGAGAAAGTGTTGGCACATAGCAACGCAAATGAAAGACTGGTAACAGCTTCCAAGAAGCTGTTTTTGGAGAGTAGTGTAAATTGAATTGCCTGCCTGGAAAGCACATCACAGGTGGCAAGTGAGGAAATTCTCAGCTTCCCTGACTCCTTTCCAGCCAGAAAATGTGTCCATCGAAGTCACATGGTCAGCCCTACTTAGTTGGCTGGGTTTGTATGCAGGCAAAAGAAAAGCAGCAGCAGAGACTGAAATAAGCAGAACATTCTCTCCTCCTTTTTCTGAAGAGAGAGGCTGTAGGGAAGAACACTGCATACCCATTTTAAAATCACCATGCACTTCTGGGGTGAGTGTCCAGAATCTGAGTTCCCCATATGTCCCAATCCAGCTTCAGCACTGATTTGCATTGTCACCTTGAGTGAGTCAATTCCCTAAACTTCTATCCCTGACCTCCACAATGCTGGTAATAAATAATGCTGTTTTCCAGCTGCTGCCTGTTAGATTATAGTCACTGAATTCTTCTACAAGAAGAAAAAATGCCCAAATGCAGGTCTCTATCCTCACAATATCTGCTCCAAAATAATGACTGAGAGAATGGCATGAAATAATACATCTAAAATATCTGTCACATGACATCTGCTCAACAAATGTTAGTCTTCTTAGCCTAGAGCCATTTGCACAATTTCACTTTAGTATCCTCTACCATCTGAAACTCTCTGTGCCTGATCTAATAGCTGCCACTGTTATTATAAGAGTCAAGAACAAGATTTTAAGTTGCCTAAATGTCTAAGATTATTGAAAAATCTGTACACTATGGTAGGACTTCTAAAGAATGGCATATCAATATACCAAGCATTATATTGCATATATACTAAGAACATGGCTCTTTGTTATTCCATAAGTGAATATTACTCACTTGTATAAACCAACTGAATAGAATGTCTGTACACTCAAGCATTATCATTGAGTGTATCTTGGGCTATGTGTTTCACTAGAAGACGTGGAAGAACCTGACTCACTTTGTGATAATGAGTTTGAGCTGTGTAACAAAACCCTATTGTGAATTCAAAACAGACTGGAAAAATTTGTCTAACTGTTGAACCTCAAGGTTTCCTTTCCCCATGCATGTAATTGATATGACATGAAATTTTCAGAAATTTGTCAAAATTGAAGATAATATCTAATATAAAGCTGTGATATGAGGTAAATGCAAGTATGAAAACTGTCTTTAAATGCACTGGATACTTTTACAAATCATGACTTTAAATTTGCTTCTAAAGTGATATTTTCAAAGGTGGCCTTTGAGGGCTTGCAAGAGAGACCCTCACTGCCACTGGACTAGACTTGCTCACTATAGCAGAAAGCAAGTTGGTGACTTCCACTGTGATTCTGAATTTCTTGCAATCAGATCAGAAGAAAGATGAGAAAGGCTATGGTAAAGACTGCTCATTAGATTGCAGCATCTTTTACCCATGCTTGTCTATTATTATTTGGTCATAGAAATAAAAAACAGTCATTGATATAAAATGCAAATGACTCTTTGAGTCAATAATAAATTACTGCCTGCAAACTATTCAATAACAAGGAATTGATTTGAAGTCAGGCAGCATTTTAGACTTATCTATTGTCTTCAGCTGTGCTGAGTTAATGAGGACTTGTAATTACTTTGGATTTTAACTAATGCATCTTTTTCATTTTGGAAACTGATTTTATATTAATGTCATATTTCATGGTTTACACAATTACCTGCCCATTCAAAGGTTGACAGAATTGACCATAATCAAAAGCTTTGGAAAACAATAAGCCATTTTAATGGGGAGAATATGTTTTCTCTCTTCAGGAATATCCATCTCTTTTTAAATGTTTCTTACATATAATTGCTAAGAAATTCTGTTTCAAATTATAAAATAGGCAAGGAAATAGCTTTTAGTGACTAAAAAGCATTGTTGCTATAATGTTCTTTGTATTTTTCAAATTGCATTGTTTACATGAAAAAAGTTGAAAACATGTGGCTGACATTTAAAATTTCTATTTCATAAGTTTAGAAACTTTCTATATTAACCATGTCAGCATGTGAGCTTTTAATCATCTTTTAAAAGAGATGATTTTCAAAAAACAATATTCCAGATATTCTTTGAATTTTAGTTACCAAGGAACACTTGGATATGCCTACGGGGTGGTCTCCTGTGAAAAACAAGGGGCAGGGAACTCTTTCATTATACTCCATTCTCACTTGGCTTGGGTTGGAAATGTCCAGTAGCATAAACACAGCATCGCTGTATTCTCAGCTGGGTACAGGTTAAGCTGGAAACATACAGTAGTAATATAGCAAAGACAAAACAGAAAAGAAAGGATTGATTTGTCCTAGGTTATATGTTTTCTTTTCTCTTTGGGGGCCCCTAGAAAGCAAATGATATGCAAACAGCTGCACAATCATTGTTATGCTATTGTTGCTATTTGGTGATTGCTATTTACATGTAAATTACTACTTGGAAGAGTATAACTTCTTCTCTTCACCAGTTACCAGACAACAAAACTGTTCTTTCTAAACAATCCAAGATTAATTACCCAAAAATGCTTCCTAAAGGAATCATTCTTTAGAATTCTGCATTTCCTAGAAAAGTGATTTTAGAATGAATAAAATATGAGAACCCTATCCTGATTCTGAGGCAGTATCTAGATAATAAACAACTTTAGTGGAATACATGGAAGAACATGTAAGAGTAGATTTCCTGCTGTGAGAAGTAATTTTGCAAAATGAGAAAGAAAAAAAGAACAGGAAGTTAGAGAAGACATTTAAAAAAATGAGAATTGATCCAAGACAAAGCTGATTTATTCCAAATTTTATCTCTGGGTCAGGCTGCATGAAGTCACTTCTCACCTTAAATGTATTTCAGCTTGAAGATAGTCATGGGTGTAGGCCTTGAGATAGAAAACCCCCAAATCCGGTTGGAGTGGCTATAGAACCCCCAAATGTGGATCCACTCACCTGACACTCAAAAACCCAATCACTGACCTAGAGATGGTGGAATAAAGAAGGTGTTTATTGCAGAGGGCAGATCAAGGGGTTAGGCCACTGTTGCTTAATTCCTGAGCTGCACAAGAAATTAAGAGTAAAGTTTCTTACAGATTGAATTTAGGATGAGAGGTGCATATTCAGAGCATGTCCAGGTTCCTTGTTGATTGACACTGTTTATGGACTTCCTTTGATACCATGTTCTTTAGGGGACTTTTATGATGAACAGGTGGGATTCTGTCCTTCTGGGGACTACAAGCAAGTGGTAATTACTTTCTGCAGTAAATCTGGAAAAAAGAAACCCCTTGAGATAATACTGACCATCAAGGTGTTTTCAATTGGAGAAACAAATAACCTCATGAGTCTGGCTATTTAAACTTGTAGCACCAGCTACATTGCTGCCTCTCTTCAGTGAGTTAATTTTAGTAAGAAATGGTTGATTAGCAATGATAAAGGCATGGTGAAGACACTTTAAGCAAAGGGAAAGAGGCTAGGAGACCAGGGCTTAATGGTATTTTTGCATCTGCATTCAAGGCACTGTGTATCATATGGATTATCATATGGCTCAGTGTCATATGGATTAGGCAAATTGAAAAAAAAAAAGTTCTGCATTATAGTATCAATATTTTGGTCCTCTTTTTATGCAATGAAATTATTTTTATGTAAAGATGTGAATATTGGTGTATTTACAACTGAACCATGAACTATATTGTTTTGTGTATTTTTCACCCAATATTTTATGAATGGCCATTTTTGTATTAATTAACATCCTCATAGCAAAATGTAATGACTCTCTAATATTTCCTTTTATTTCTGAACTGTTATTTAACCAGTCCCTTGCTTTTAATGTTTTCAATTCTCACTATTATAAGTGTAAGAGAGAAATAAAGCATGCATTTTTGCTTTATTTATCCAATCACTCACTTAGAATAGGAATTTCTATATTAAACAGAATGTGTGGAAGTACTTGTAGACATATTGACAAGTTGCTTTCCTGCAAAGTTAGACAATTTATACCACCATTAGAAGTGTAAGAGAATGTCAATTCCTTCACTTGATTCCATTTAAACTGATCAGAGTGTCAATAGCTTGCTTAAATAGTGCCTCTTTTTCTCATCCGATCCCATGTATCAGAGAATTTAAATCAATCCACAGGAATTTAAGCTGGACTGGATTAGTCAAGCAAAGGGGGAAATGAAAAGAGACGATTCAGCAAAAGAATCGTGTCCCAGTTAACCCAGAGACCAGTGTGGTTTTTCAATATTCAGAATGTATATGATTGGAAGACATAGATTAAGGGGGAGAGAAAATAAGAATATTTTAAAGATTTATTTATTTATTTGAGATGCAGAATTACAGAGAGAGAAAGGGAGAGGGCTAAAGAGATCTAAATGGCCACAAGGCTGGAGCTTAGCTGATCTGAACCCAGGAGGCAGGAGCTTCATCTGGGTCTCCCTCGTGGTGCAGGGGCTCAAGCACTAGGGCCATCTTCTACTTATTTCTCAGGCCATAAGCAGAGAGCTGGATCAGAAGAGGAGCAGCCAGGACATGAACTGGCACCTATATATGGGATGCTGGTGCTGCAGGCAGAGAATTAACCTACCATGCCACAGCAGGGACCCTCAAGAAAATAAGAATTTAAGAACATTTAAAACAATATGATGATATGGCTTATTCTCAACTATACTTCAAAAATCTGTAGATTTTATATAAATACATAGTTTTGAAATGACAACTTGAGCTTAATTTTACTTCAGGTCAAATATGGTCTGCCTGTATTAAATAAGGCAATAGAAATATTAATCAGAAAAAGAAAGGAATAGATATCCTCAAACTACTATTTTGGAAAAGGATTAGTTGCAATATAATATAAATTTATTTAAATTTATTTCATTATAATAGCAGCATAATACTTTTAACATGTATAGTTCTGTGGAGATTCTTTTAGCACTTTGCAAACAAAGATTTTGTTTTATTTTTGAGTACCTGCTATGTGTGAGGCACTGATATAAGTGCAGACATAAAGGTGAAAAAACAGTTTCTTTGAGGAGACCCCATCCTAGTGGGAGAAGACAGACAAAACTCAAAAACAAGGGCCAGCGCTGTGGCATAGTGGATTAAGCCACCGCCTGCAGTGCAGGCATCCCACCTGGGCACTGGTTCAAGAGCTGGCTGCTCCACTTCCTGTCCCGCTCTCTGCTATGGCCTAGGAAAGCAGTAGAAGATGGCTCAAGCCCTTGGGCCCCTGTACCCACGTGGGAGACCTGGAAGAAGCTCCTGGATCCAAACAAAATAAAAAAAAAAAAAAAAAAAAAAAAAAAAAAAAAAAAACCTTAAAAAATTGAGAAGAAAAGGAGACCAGATTAAATAAATGTAGAATGATGGAGGAATTCTACTTAGGCAGATGGACAAGGAAGGCCAATCTGAAGAGATCATATTTGAGCTTGGATCTGAGTATAATGAGAGATGAGCAATGGCAATGTGTGGGTAACACATTTTTAGGCAGAGGGAAAAGCGAGAGAAAAGCTTCAAGCCTGGAATGTGTCTGGATATCAGGAGACCATCAACCAAGGCACCCTGATGTTGCAGTAGGTGAAGGGAGGACTGTGAGATGGAAGAGCAGACCCCAGAGGCAATGGTACTAACACTTAGTGAGAGTACAAAACTAGTTTGGATTTGTTCTAAATGCTTTTGGGGTTTGATGTTATTGTATTCAGATTAAACCATTGTACCATGTGAAGAATGGGTTGTGGGAAATGGTGTTGGAAGCACATGATCAGTTCAGATAGGTTTGCAATAATTAGGGGCAAAGTATTACCTATGCTTTGAACTGAACATTGACTGATTTGCTATTGATTTAGATATGGGATGAGAAAGAAGGAAAGTGTGTTATCAAAAATGTAAATGTGATTCCAGCATAATAGGCTGATGACCAAAATTCTATGTAAATAGTTTACCAGAGGTGTATCCTTACTTTTTTCACTCTTATACAGACTTTTTTTTTGCATTTTAACAATGCTAAAATGTCATATCCCCATCCACTCAGCCTATGCTCCACCCACTGTGAAAATGTATTTGTTTAAAACAGACTATCGCTCTTTTAAATATGCTTTCCTTCCCCACCACACCCATCCCCAATGTTCAATAGAGACATGATTCATGTGAAGCTTATATATAGTTTTTTTCTTCCCAATCCTTCCCTTCTTCACTCACTTGCCCAACTTCTTAGTGCTGAGCAGTCTGTGCTGAAGGATTGCTGAATAGAGACAGGGTGCTATCGCACTGGCCTAAAGTAGAATAACCAAAAGAAGGGAGGGAACCCAGGCCGCAGCATATGCAATGTGGTGTCTATGACTTATTTTGTAGGCACCATCAATGGACCTACTCACTGTTTAAGGACAATATGCTTTTATTTATCATTATACGTAAGCTATAAACCAGTTAGTATAACAAAGAGTTCACTGTAGGATTCATGAATAACTTTATGAGACTTATCCCTTAATTTAACTTCTAACATAGCTGAAAACTAAAAGTACAAGCTCCACCTCTTGTTTGGGTTGTTTTTTCCCTGAGAACGTGGCAACTTTATCACGTATTTCAGAAGTCCGACAAAACTAACTACTCAGCTTTACAGTTTGAGAAATAGTGTAAGTAAATCAGTCCATCACAATTTCTACCCTTTAAATATGAGTTTTTTGGCCATCAGGTTTTTCTATTACTGCTGGGTAAAAATCAGCACTTCCCATTACATCTCTGTATATATCTAGTCTTAATATTTCATGCAGAGAGAGGAATCAAATTCATAAATAATACATCTAAACCTCCTAGGTGGAATAAATAAAAATATAGGCAGTTGTCACACTAATCACAAATGGAATGGAAAGCACTTCGGTTCAACTCCTTGATGTCATCATTTCACTGATTAAAGAGCTAGTAGTTCACTTAAATATTAAATGAGTAATTGTTGCTAATGTAATAATTCTCAAATTTTTCATTTAATCATTAGTCAGCCAAATTCCAAAGGCAAATGGAGAGAGTTTTTGTACTCTAACTCAGAATGGGTAATCAAAACAAATTATGCAACCTAAAATGCACTGAGGGACAGAAGAGAGATTTGAGAAAAATGTCCAGCTTTAGAAGCGTTAGCTGTCAACGTGAATACCAGTGAATGACTGGAATGCAATGAAAAGGGTTTAGTGGATTTTAAATATTTTAGATTAGAAAAATGTTATTAAAGAAAACTGAGTTAACCAATACTTATTGAGGGTTAAGGTACTTTCTAAGAGGTTTATCAGCAAATCCTTTTTCCTCTTTATAATGCTTATTTACTGTTTATTATGCATCAGGCACTTGGCTTAGCACTTTTTGGGTAATACCTTGTTGAATACTCCAGAAACCCTCCAAGGTGAGTACAATTAGTGTCCCCATATAACAGATAGAGACATACTGATGGCCAGCATGTTGAAAACAGCTTGGTAAAGGTCACACAAGAAACAAGCAATGGGACAGAATTTGAGCTAGACATTCTGACTCTAGAACCCATTTTCTTGAAAATTGGGCTTATAAAACTTGCTAAATAGAAGATTAACATCCCTTTACTAGTCAATAGATTCCCTCTTTATAGATAAAAGCCATCTTACATAAACTAAATATAAGGACAAAGGCTTGTAAGTGTGTTTTGAAAGTTATTAGGGAACCTGTCAGAAAATCCAAAGGGATAAACAGCATGCAACTAAAAGGTATAAAAGAAAGTGCCTGTTCAGAAAGACTCCTAGATCTGAGCCCTAGAAAGAAAAAATTACTTAATTTGAAAGCATTGGTACTGTACATAATACTGTGATTTAGTCTAAGAGCAACAATATTACTTGGAATACCATACAAAAAATACTCCGTAATCCTTAGTCTTTAAGAGTCCTGAAAAAATAGCAAGACTGTTGGAAATGTGATCAAAATAAATCCAAATCCTGTAAGGGAATTTGTTCATAAGGACCTAGACAAGAGATGCATCATGATTACAAGTGAAACCAGGAAGCTGCTCATGTGAATGGGAGAATAGCCTACATTCTTCATATGCTGACCAAAAAAAAAAAGTAGCTCTTAGTTTAAACCAGTGGTCCTCAATCATCTGGATGGCTTGTTAAAATGCAGATTCCTGAGCTCCATCCCCAGAGTTTCTGATTCCATAGACTTGGGGTAAGTTCTGAGAATTTGCATTTCTGATGGGTTCCCAGATGATTGCTAACGCCACTGTTCTGGGTCACCATTGCTCCAAACATGAGTATCTTGCTGTAACAGCTGAAAATAGTATGTTCTATAGACTAAGGTAGGTGATGCTGTGCTTTACCCACATCATTTAGGCAGACAACCTTCCCAGACGCTGAAGTGGTGACAGCCATCCTTCCTGGGAAGCAGCCATAACTTACCGCTCAGTGATTCCCTGGTTTCTGTCCTTGTTTGCAAGGTTATTTTGCATGCAATCACATGACAGGCAGAAAAGTGAAGATCAAGATGAACAACCATTTTTGTACTGAAATTTACTGAACCATTTGTTCTACTGAAATCCTTCCTGTAATCAAGGAAGATTCAACAGAATCCGTGCTTCATAAACAGACTTTCTTAGGGTAGAAATAACATCCATACTCAGTCCTAAACTCTGTCCTTATATTATAACCTCTCTGAAGAAGTTCTCTATCAATTACCATCTATTCCTTGCTCATTCAGATTCTATATCTCCAATGCAAACATACATTCTGAGACCTAGATTTCCATATCCAATTGTCTGCTAAAAAATCTCCACATGACTGGCCATCTCTTGTTAATATCCCCATGAACTCAAAATCTCAGCCTCATCACTAAATCCATTCTTCCTTCATTCTTGCCAACTCAATAAATAGAAGCTTCACAGCTGCATATCATCTGCTCAAGTCAGAAATTTATATACTATCCTTGATGTTTTCTTCTTTATCTTTTACATGCAATCAACCAGTAACTCCGATTGATTCTCCCTGCAATGGATGTGTGTGTATGTGTGTGTGTGTGTGTGTGTTAGGCAGCTTAATAAATCCCAAAGATGTCCAGGTCTTAATCCTCCAGAACCTATGAGTATGTCACTTGCAAATGGATATTAGACTACAAATCAGTTAACATTAAATTGGAGATTTTCCTGGGTTGTCCATGGGGGGCCGGTATAATCATAGACATCATTAAAAGCAGAAGCAAAAAGCAAAATAGGAGCCCTAGAGGAAGGCATAGCTCAGAAAAAAGGCACAGACACAGAGTAATATGACACTACTGACTTTGAAAATAGATGACATGAGTCTTGAAGGAGTTCAAGCAGCTTACAGAAGCTTGGAAGGACACGGAAAGTTCAATGGTATTGCGTTCCCTATCAGAGATGCGTTGTATGTGTCATCCTCTCTACCTGGAATACTGTCTTGCCACTCCTACTCCTACACCACCCTTTACTCAACGCCTACACAGCTACCAGGTTTCATGTAAAAATATTACTGGCTCAGGAAAAACAAATCTGAATTTGCATAATACTAGGTTAGAGTCCTATCTCTCATCATATATTTTATTTTTTAAAAGATTTATTTATTTATTTGAAGGCAGAGAGAGAGAGAGAGAGAGAGAAAATCTTTCATCCACTGGTTCATTCCCCAAATGGCAGCAATGGCTGGAGCTGTGCTGATCCAAAGGCAGGAGCCAGGTGCTTCTTCCTGGTCTCCACGTGGGAACAGGGTCCCAAGCACTTGGGCCAACTTCTACTGCTTTCTCAGGCCATAGCAGAGATCTGGATGGGAAATGGAGCATTGAACCAGCGCCCATATGGGATCCCAGCAATGCAGGTGGTGGCTTTACCTGCTATGCCACAGTGCTGGACCCTCATTATATATTTTAATAGCATTCTATAATTTTCCACTATACCAGTTGATACAATTTCAATTAATTAATAATTACATAACAATTCGTTTAAAGTTTATGGTTTTTCCAATAGGCTTAAATGACAGTAATTTGAAGCCCAGTAATAAACCTGCCTTTTTATCATGCTATCATATAACATTCACAGTACCTGGGAAAAAAATGGGTCCACAGAAACTATCTGCTGAATGGACAGACAACTAAATAAATGGATGGATGGGTGGGTGGATGTTAGGTAGATGGAAATTATAAGCTCTGCTAATTAGAGTAGTTTCCAGTTTAGGGAATATTATGAAGTAGCTATATCTCTTTTTGGTGGCCTTTTCTATTCACATCTACAAATCTGAAGAAACTTTCAAGATATGTTTTCAAAGTAGGCTTGCCTTAATTGTGGTCAACAGATGAGTAAACGTCCGAATCTATTAGTCATTGACCATTCTATGATCATTGTTCTATGCTTCCATTTTTATACTCATGCACAGACACTCATCACATCAAAATTCCTTCGAAGTCTGAAAAAAAGAGATTGCAATCACAGATAAAACCACAATTTCTTAGAAATGTGACTAAAGCCCATTTTAATCAGGCTTTCCAAAGGCTGACATAAATATGACTCTCTAAACATGAATATTTTCTGATATTTTTGGGACCTATAGGAGTTCTTTTTTTTTTTTAAGATTTATTTATTTATTTGAAAGGCAGAGTCACAGAGAGAGAGCTTACTCCCCAAATGGCCATAACGGCCAGAGCTGGGCCCAGCTGAAGCAGGAGCCTGGAGCTTCTTCCAGATCATGGGTGCAGGGGCACAAGCACTTGGGCTGTCATTGGCTGCCCTCACAGGCACATTAGCAGGGAGCTGGATCCAAAGTGGAGCAGCCAGGACTCACCCGGAGCCCATGTGGGATGCCGACACAGTAGGCAGTGGCTTTATCTGCTATTTCACAATGCAGACGCTCCTACAGGAGTTCTTATAAGCTTTTCTACACACATTTAAATTGACAAGTGCGAAATATTGCACCCCCCAAATAAATAAGGAAGGCAAGTTGCATATAACAAGTTACTATCATATTACCAAAGAAAATACCACAGTTATTCAGATTCACATTCTTTTCTCACAATCAAATATAACACCTAAAATTAGGAAGTAATAAAGAGAATCCTATTTCCAACGTCTGCAGATGTTGTCCCATTGGTTCAGACCAGAGCCACAGATATCTGTAAGTAGAATAAGCAAGTGTAAACTTTCTTGTAAAAAATAAATAACACACATATACCCCACATCCAAACCAAACATACACTTTATGTTTGAAATTTAATTTTATAAAAAACAAAAATAAAGCTTAAAGTGAAACACCTCTAAAACACAGCCATTCAAAAGCTATATTTTATGATTCACCGATTTCTTTCCTTCATCCCTTCTTTCATTTATCTGAGGGTTCATTCAACCCATTTCTTCAAATGGCAAACATATAGTAGGTTATAGTAGGTGTCACATTAGGCACTGGAATAACAGCTGCCAAAAAAGCAGATGTAGTCCTTGCTTTCCTGTACTTATAATAAACTGTAACTAACAGAACAGAATATTATATGTGAGGGGTACAAGTAGAGAGGGAAGAAAATTGGGGGTGTCGTGAACAATCTACATAAAACTATGAGGTGGGAGCCAGCTAGTCATTGCGCTCAAAGGTCACAGTATCCAGTTGCAAGAGAGAAGGCAACCCCAGTTTTATCAAATAAGGCTGTGCAGGTCAGGTATAGGTGAACTGAGGTGCTTCTAGAACTTTCTGGAAGACTCACAGAAAGCCATGGGTTTGGGCTTACTTTTTGTTAGCTTTATGTTGTTAGGATTTGGAAGCAGAAGTGCATGAGGGACAGCAGAATAAACAGAATAAAGAGATTGAGGGAAGGTTACTGTTCAGGGGTGGGAGATAACAAAATGGCATCAGCCACAGGGCATGCAGTTTAAGGTCACAAAAACTGAACAATTTAAACAAGAGTTTTACAATTTATTGTTAACTTATTCAGAGGTAAGTTATGTTCTCCCATGAAAACTTTTTGAGAACTACATGGTGTTAAACAGATTTAATGTGATACTGTTATTAAGATGGGAACTGAGAGAACCAGACTACTTAGCCTCAAATTCAAACTTAAATCGTAAAGTGACTTTTGTTTCAACCTCAGGGCAATGTAAGAGAATTAAGCACAAAACTCACCTGCTAGTCATAGTTTGAGATGTTTGCTCTGCCTTTTTTTGTGGTCCAAAATGAACTGCACATGAGCAAGTGTGGATGCAGAAGCACTAACTTAGGCTGGCGCCGTGGCTCACTAGGCTAATCCTCCACCTTGCGGCGCCGGCACATCAGGTTCTAGTCCCAGTAGGGGCGCCGGATTCTATCCCGGTTGCCCCTCTTCCAGGCCAGCTCTCTGCTGTGGCCAGGGAGTGCAGTGGAGATGGCCCAAGCACTTGGGCCCTGCACCCCATGGGAGACCAGGATAAGTACCTGGCTCCTGCCATCGGATCAGCGTGGTGCACCAGCCGCAGCGCGCCAGCCACAGTGGCCATTGGAGGGTGAACCAGCGGCAAAGGAAGACCTTTCTCTCTGTCTCTCTCTCTCACTGTCCACTCTGCCTGTCAAAAAAAAAAAAAAAAAAAAAAAAAGAGAGAGAGAGAAGCACTAACTTAAAGGCTGTTTAAGTGTCCCAGGAGACTAAAGATGCTGGGTGGGCTAGTGTGCTGGTGCAGAGGAAAAGGAAAAAGGATTTCAGGTGGCTAATGGAGCTATACACAATAGGGCTTGATGCAGATCTGACAGGACGTGTGAGGGGCTGAGCTACTGGGTGGAGAAATGTGCCCTTCACTTAGAAAGAATATGGAGAGGAAATGCTTCTGGATGGCAGGAGGAGTTAAATTAATACTGAGTTGTGTACTTACTGAAGTTGAGGTGTACATGAGTTATCCCCAGTAGCTATGATAGGTGAGCAACTGAGACAAAAAGCCTGGACTAGACTCTGGCATGTGGACAGTAGATAAAGCCAACTATGTGAGTGAAAACACAGATGATAAAGGAACAAAGCTCTAAGCCTGAAAATGGAAACAAACAAACAAAAAAATGACTGGAGAGATAGAAGGGTAGAACAAAAGGCAGATAGACCAAGTTAAAGGAAGAAAATGTTCCAAGGAATAAGCATGCCATAACAATGTGCTGGGTAATGAGGGTTGCAATATCTCAAATGGATATCCTTGCCTAACACTCCAGCTAGGGTGAAGCTGGAGGAAGGGAGACATAGGCAAAAATTATGTCAACATGACCGTGATAACTGCCATCATGGAAATATGGACTATGTTCACTAGTGACCTTAGCAGGAACATCGAGAGCAGTTAGGAGAGACAATTAGGCAAAGAGAAAGTTTGAGGATGGCAGTCGCTTGCACAGAGACTAGCTGAACCTAGGCTCAGTTTAGAGAGATGATGATCAATCCTAAGAGATCCATTCCTGATAGGAAGCTTTGGGAGAGGAAGAACATGAATATTTTATGTCATTGAACAAAGGAACAGTCAAATCATACTTAGTAAATTAGGACTTCATCAACATTTCTAGGTGAACTCAGGATGACCTCAGAAGACTACTCTAACAATTAGACTGAGAAATCTTTGAGAAATAAGAGGAACACCTCATTGGCTTTTAATGCCTCTGTGACCATAAGTTACATTTACATACCTCTGTATCTGGTTCCTCACTTTATTTAAAAATAGACACTCATGTAATACAATTATAGCGAGTATTTAATAAGAAGGGTTAATGAATGCAATGAATCTCATAATAGAGTTTGCCTGGTACACACAAAAGTACAACATACACAGTTGCTGGGGATGGAGCGGAGGTGTTAATAGTGGGAGCACTCAGAGTTGTAATTGTACTAACGTTGAGGACATGGAATCAGATGCTCTTGGCTATTTAAATAATGTTTTCTCAAATTTTAGAGTTTCTAAAATCTATTTATTGGCATTTGTAGTTTATTTTTTACATAGAAATTTCATGGATTGGTCCATAATGCACATTTTTAAAGTAAAATTGTTAGAAAAGATGTTTCAGCAATTTGGATGAGTCATATTTATCTTTTGAGAATACTATGTAACATCATAGTTTCATTTTGATTAGACAATAAAACCACTAAATGCTTCATGCGCATTTTTACAAGTGAAGCCAAATGTTGCACTATTATTATACACAAAGATTCTAATATGAAAGAAAGATGACCACTTTGCAAAGGTTTTGGCTTGACTATGACCTATCTGCCTTGATAAATCTATTTGTGGGTACGACTTTCAATATAGAGCAATGCTAACATTTTTGATTTATGATTTGCAAATAAAAAGATACTTTATTTTTATTTTAAGTGTTACCTTCTCTATATGATTATAGGTGCTATTTATGTACTTTAAGTTATGTAAGCCTTTATAAAAAATCAAACAGTATATTTTATTAACCATTTTATTACAAAATGGACAGCACAAATGAAAGATTTTGAAATTCTCCAGTAATTTCATCAAAACTAGTCACATAGATTAAACAAAATTAAGTACACTAAGATTTATGTGCATCACTGACCATCACTTTAATGATGGACAGTGACTTATATATGCAGTTAATGGAGAGTTCAACCCCTGTTACCCTTCACTCAGGCTGTCTGCTTTTAGATATCCCCTTCACAAAATGGAATGTCACGGACAGATATAGAAGGGATTGCCAACATGAGAGGATTAACTGTTCTATTTAGGAAGTCCAGCTGGCTAATGGGATTCACTTTGTTTGTTGTCAGATTCAGCCTAGCATATTTAATTTTTCTTCCCTGGAAAGTACAGTTTTCATAGATTCCACACACATAATGCTAGTGAAATTGGTATGATATAAAATTCAATAATTCAGATTCTCTGTTTATCAAAATAGATAACTACAAAGAAAATATAATCACGCTTTTGCATTGTGTATGTATTTATAAAAGCTTATTGGACACAGGATAGATTATTTGGTCCTAATGCAATTCAGCAAGAACCACATAAAATCATGAAGATGGCCATAATGCCTTTCCTTCACTGGTTCCCTCAGCACGTGTTTATTAAGCTGCACTTTGTTCTCAGCAGCAATGAACTTGACCCCCTTTACCATGTAATTTGAGATGGGATAGATGATTTGGCCCTTTGTTGCTGATATTAGTTCCATTTGGGAGGTTACCAAGGGCATGTAATCAAGCTATTTGCTGGTAACTGGAGTTTAAAATTGAACAATACTATTTTGTATCTAATTTCAAAGATGGTTCTCCCTCAAATTCAATTTATAATGCCATTTTATTTCAATTATGTTTTAATGATACCAAAGATGGATTTATAGATGCTAGAACTATTAAAGGCAAAACATAGTCCAGTGGATGAAATGCCAGAATATAATCAAGAATTTCCAGGATAAAAATTTAAAAATCTAAATAGAAAAATTTTATAAAAGCTATTAAAGGCACAAATAATGGTTGTTTTAAAATTCCTTAAACATATCAGCAAAAACTATAAAGAAAATTTTGTGCCTTTTCACAGTAGATTCAGAACTGCTCATAGCTCCTTCTAGTAATTCAATTATACTCAAATGAACTTACTGGGAATGGTGTTGTGGCACAGAGAATTAAGCCATTGCTTAAGATGCTTGTATCCCATGTCAGAGTGCCTGGAACTGAATCCCCTGTCTGCTTCCAATCCAGCTTCCTGCTAATACGAAAAACTGGGAGGCAGTAGCAGCCCAAGTACTTGGTCCCTGACATTCACATGAAAGATTGGGATGGAGCTCTTGGCTCTTGGCTTCAGCCTGTTCCAGACCCAAATTTTGTGGGTATTTGGAGAGTGAACGGTACATGGACAATCTCTCTCGCTCTCTCAAAACTGAACTGAGTAGAACTTTTTCTTTCATCTCAATTCTTACTAAAATAAATGAAACATGAACTTGGAAGGGGAGGCTATAATAAACTTTGTTGCACAGTGGGTTAAGGTCTCACTCACAGGGTAGGCATCCCATATCAGGGTGCCAGTTCAAGTCCCAGCTACTCTACTTCCAATCCTGCTTCCTGCTAATGCAGCTAGGAAGGTAGAGGAAAATGGTCCAAGTACTTGGGGACCCTGCCATCTACTTAGGAGACCACATGAAGTTCCTTGTTCCTGGCTTCAACCTGGCCCAGACTGCCTATTGTGGCCATTTAGGAAGTGAACCAGTGGATGGACAGCACCCCCCCTCCCCGTGCTTTCTCCCCTCCCTGTTGCTCTTCCCGAAAAAATAAATTCCAAAATCTGCCTAGAGAATCTCTTTTCGTCAATGTTTCATGTAAACATGGTATTCTCTAATCCACATGGTGTTAACTGTACGTCTTTGAGCAAGTTAGCTTCTCCAAGCCTCAGTTTCACAAATTATGAAGTGGGTGGTAGGGATTTAAATGAGGTAATAGGCATGAAGTGCTAGTATCAGTCAGTACTTGGCATTTGGCTTATATCTAATAGATAATAAATGGTAGTGTTTAAAATGTTATTGAAAGTATCTCTATCAATACATTGTGACTTAATTACAAATTCCTATAAGTCAGGGGCCACTTGTTATTTATCTTTGTCACTTGGGCAAGTAATATGGTGCCTAGAAATGTCTGTACCACAAAACTGCACAAACTATACCATGTGCATCACCCTGAAATATCCTCACCGATGCCAGCGATCTTCCTGCCTTTGAAATAACTTTCAAGATCTAACTAAAATATTCACTCCCCACTATGGCCTAGAAGCTACCCAGCCAACACCAGTCCAAGCAATGTGAGTTGGCCAATCACTGTATTTCAGCATCATTTTATTGTGTTCTATACTATTCCAAACATGAGAACATCACAATTATTTGTTCAAAATAAACAGTTGTTTCTCCTCCAACTTAAATATCTCTTCATATTTAGTACTTATATGGTCTGTTGTATGTAGAGTGTTCCTAATAGATATTATTTTATTGTTAATCTGTTTTGCTACATGTAAAGTTACTCTATTTTCTCTAGGAATACTACAGACATCAACAAGATGTAATGAGAAATGTTTATCTTCTTATGTTGGGTATCAATTCTTTTATTATGTTAGATGTGAGAGATTTTAAAAAAGGAATTATACTTAACTCTCCCATATAAATGTGCCCTTTACCATCAATTGTGAGTAAAATGTTATATAATTTGTTGAATTCTTTTTCATCAGGAATCTAATTCATCGAATAAATAACATTTATTAAACATCTACTACTTGCCACCACAGATTGATATCACTCATTATCTTGCAGAAACAGTACAACTACCTACAAATATTAGTGTCTTGGCTGCTTTCTAACATTCAGTTTCAAATTCATTGTGCTTTTTCCTGACTAGTAAGTGTTGCTATTCTCATACTTGTAGTTGCTGGTATTGTTTCATAATTCTTTTCATCTCTCATTTGGGTTTATCTCTAGTTTCCATTAGGTTGCAATATAACTTACAGGCTGGTTCTAAATGATGGTCCATCATCTGCTTGGTTAGATAGATCTCTGCTGTTCTCTGGGTTCATCCTGTTTGTAATTTATTGAAGACTAGTATGTGACATTATTTGTCACCATTATCTGGAGTTTCAGTGCTATGCTTACGGCATATAAGAATGATAGTCTCCATCTATAGATCACTCAGTATTGTCTTAACTTTAGAATAGAGTTTTGTTGAATTAGGGAAGCAGATGTGGTTAAATCATCCATAGTTCAATAAAGACCAGATTAAACCCAGGACAGCCAACGTAAAGTTAAAAAATAACAGTCATCATGATAATACCAGCCTCGGGAATTTGAGATACCTTGCCCTTGAATATGGTATTCAAGACAAGCCACCTCAATTCTTCTGTTCAATATAAATGGAAATAAAATTTCTTCATATATCACTCCTTATAACAGTGGCATTTTCCCACCTTTCCTCAAGATCACATATTCATCTGTATTTGGACTTAGAGTCTGCCAAAAGTCTGATTTATACTAGCTCTTTTGCTATTGTTCTAATTTACTAAGAAGAAATAAAATGGGCTTTGCTCTATTTTTTTTTGAGGATTATATACTCAATTCTTAAGGAGAAGTAACTGATTTGGATGCCTGTGCTCTTTTAATTTTCTCAGTTATTTAAAAATAATGATGATTATACAAATGTCTAATGAAATTATCATAAAAAATAGACAACAAATTAGTAAGTTTTTACTACCTGAATAGTCATAAGCATGTTCTCAGTTCTTTGAAAGTTTTTCTTAAATAAAATGACTGATCACTTATTTAAACAAATTCTTCCTCTACAAACACATACACACACACAGAGTCTTCAAGATGTTCATGGAAAATGGAATTAAAAGATGTTTTTTGGTTCATAATTTTTTTTAAATCCAGGCACAGATTTCACATACTACACATTTCCATGAACTCTTTGAAAGTTCTAGTTAGTCCTTAAGGCATTTCATAAGAAATGTTGGTCTGGTCAGGGTTATTTAAATAATTAAATGAGAGAGTATTTTTGTTATTCACAGTAAATTGAAATTGATTATATGTATACACTATAATATGTATGAGTGACTCCACTTTAGTGTTTTGTCTTTTTCTAGTTAACGTTTATAAAATGCACATGTAGTATTAAGGCTCTTGTCTTTAATAACATCTGTAAGGAAATAATTCCTTCCTTCTCATTATCATCTGAGCATTAAACATATTTGATGAGTATTCTGATTATTGAAGCCAGTTGGAGCCTGAAAACCCTGTTAGTTACTGAGTGGGAGACGGGGCTTTGCTTCTAGCCAATTCTACCATCGACAACAAGAAAATAAACACACATGGCAAAGCTTCATTGTGAAAGGAATGGGAGCAGATCTGTTTTTCTCTTGGATCAGATTTTAAAGTCTCCATCTGTGCAGGTCTGCAGATACTCCTGGCTGGAATGGGGATGTGGAGCTGGAGCAGTGCCTGGAACATGACCTCTTTGATTCCAAAAGGGGGTGGGTCATGTCCGTGAACCCCAGAGTTCAAGCCGTATTCTTCTACACCAGATTGTTTGGAATATGACATCCACTTTTATGTATTTACCTTTGTCATTTTTGTTTGTTTTACTCTTAATAATTGAGCTTGTTTCCGCTGTGGCAAAATGAACTAAGAGACGTTGTGTTGGCTCATGCATGATGAGTCAGAATTTAAGGGAAATGCACCCAATGGTGCTGGGAGATGCTAGCAAACAACATGGTAGGGACAAATCAGAGGGCGTAAGTGTAGTTTTTTTTTTTTTTTTCTTTATCAAGGAATGATCTCACCTGCAAATAATCCAAAGGTTTTTATTATCAAGCCAATTCTTACTCCAATTCTTTCCTTGTGTATTTCTGACATTATTTTGCTAAGAAACGTGACATTTACTTGTATCATTCTCAATAATAATTCTCTGTAACAATTCCTATTAACATTTAAGGCAATGTGTTTCTAAATGGTCAATTCATGGTCAATGATAAATGAATACTGAATTATTAAAATTCAGTATTTTAGCATCTGTTCAGATCAATGTTTAATAAATACATTACTTAGAATGTTAATGGTTGTGTCTGAGATAAATGACTGAATTTTTGTCATTAAACAAATTTTAGAAGCGTGCATTTTGGCACAGTGGATTAAGTGGCTGCTGTGACACTGGCATCCCATATCATAGTGCTGGTTTGAGTTCAGGCTGATCCACTTCCACCCAGCTCCCTGTTAAGCCCCCTGGGAATGCAGTAGATGGTGGCCCAAGTGCTTGGGTTCCTACCATCCGTACAGGAGACACAAATAGAGTTCCTGACTCTTGTTTTGGGTTGACTGTTGTGGCCATGTATGGAGTGAACCAATAGATGGAAGATATTTCTCTCTCTCTCTCTCAAGAAAATAAACAAACCTTTTAAAAATTTTTTAAAACATTGAGTTAAAAAGTTAAACAGACTTTTTGCATCAGCAATTCTTGGCACATTTAATACACACATTTGTTCTATCACTCACAAAATGAAATACAGAGTGAATTGCTAATACTTATTTCATTTCAGAAACTCCTCTATTAGAAGAATTGTTAACTTAGATATCATCCACAAAATATAATCAGGAAATGCTAATCCAGGTGACTGCAGAGTCATTGTATATTTTTTGCTTTTAGTCTACTGAAGTAAGGAATGAAAGAGGTACCTAATTCTTGTTATTTCATTGTAAAGATTTCTACTTGAATATATGTTAAAAATGGATCTTTCTTCATAACTCAATTTATGTCTTTTTCTTGTTTCCTTTCATTCTTTTATCTGTCATCTCTCTATCCATCTTTCTGAACTTGGTCCACACCTTCTTCTTTCATGCAGTCTTTGGGTGGTGTGTCTATGATGCCAATTACTATAATGATTTAGAGGCCCTCCCATTGGAGGCATCAGCTTTAGAAGCTACATTTTAGCTTCTTCAGTCTTTTCATTCTACCAGCTAGCTGTGTTATTATGGGAAAGTAACCTAACCTCTTCATATCTTGTTTTTTATACCGGTAAAAATGGGAATATTAATGTCTGCTTCATACAGTTCTTGTGAAGAGTAAATAACATTATGCATGTCAAGTACTTAGCAAACAATCTGGCACTTAATCCCAAAACAAATACTAGCTATTGTCCCTGTTCCCATTCGGAGCAGCATGAGGACCAATCACATCCATCTTCACTGAAGAGTCATGTTTTTGGGGTGCCCTGGGACCTGTGGTCCTTCTGCTCATCTGTCGGCTCAGTGAAGGCTGATGGGCTTAGATTTCTGAAGAGTGACTTTTGTCCAGGGAGTTGTTTGTGTTACATACACTTAACATGTGTGAACACACAGTTTGTGTTTAGATGGAAAGTATGACTTGACAGGAGCCTCTAGGGAGTCATCATTACCTAATGGCTTTCCTTAATGACCAGTCAATTAAGAACTTGTACCTGCAAAGTGCTTTGCCATGAGTGTTTCTCTTTCAATTCTCTGAACCATTCCTATCATCGTACCCATGAAACAGAGACACGACAAGGCTTATTGACTTGCTTTTCAGCTTCTTGGGCTGAAATTCCAGGCCCTCTTGGGATTTTGGTCTCAAGAATCCTACAGTTTTAAGCAAATGGGGATAGGCTCTTCCAATGGACACTTTCAAAAGACAGAGAGCTAAATGATGCATAATTGCATAATTTGAGAAGCCTTAAGAGTTTTGGTCTGAAAAATCATTCTAGGAATGTCTCCAAATAATTCCAATAGACTCTCCAATAAACATGATTCATTCGTTAAATTATTGGTCATTATCAGGATAAGCTATCTTGGAGTAGAAACGTTTTATATTAATGCATGAGTTATTCCAGCATAAAAAGTAAAAGACCCAATCCTCAAGCCTAAAAGGAGACATTTCCTTTAACTTCTCAGAAAACATAGTAAATACAGTTGAATGCACATAAACATGAACTTTTGTATACTGTAAAGAGTTTTTGTTTTTTTGTGGGGAAATAATGAACAATAAATTAGACTTTGAATTCAGGAATGTCTTAAGGTTGATTTTACTATAATTTATTTCATATAAATGCCTTTAATTAACTACTAGAAAAATAGCCCAAAATGTAGACAGTAATTATATCTTGATGGTAGAATCATGTAAAATCCTGATTTTATTCTTTGTACAATATTTATAATTTTTGTATAATCATATATAATGAACACCCACTTTTTTAATGTTTTTATAACATTAAAACATTTTTTAATGTTTTTTAATGTTTTTAATGTTTTTATTATTTTTATCATAAGGAAGGCCAAGACCATAACTATAATAACACTCTGCTAGTTTCTCTTACGAAATTTCTCTAAGTTTTGTCCTTTGCTGTTGGATTACAGGGAAAAAAAGTGAAAATGAAATAAGAAGTATATCAATTTGTAACAAATTTTGCATTTCAAATTAGGAATTTCATAAATTATGTAATTGCCATCTTCAGTAAATAGATCATAGCCAATGCTTCAAATATCATAGAGTTAAAAGACACTCTTATATGGTCATTTGACATACATGATAAATTTATTTTTTCCTAATATATTTTGTCTTTGGGCTAATATAAAAAGATATAAATAATTAGACAAGGTGAGTTTTAAATGTTGTAAACAATACATGAACATTTGAAAATAAAATCAGTTAACAGAAATTTATCATGTCGGCTCTGTATAAGATATTATAGTAAGATGGCCGGCGCCACGGCTCACTAGGCTAATCCTCTGCCTGCAGCACTGGCACCCGGGGTTCTAGTCCCGGTTGGGGCACTGGATTCTATCCTGGTTGCTCCTCTTCCAGTCCAGCTATCTGCTGTGGCCCAGGAAGGCAGTGGAGGATGGCCCAAGTGCTTAGGTCCCTGCACCCGCATGGGAGACCAGGAGGAAGTACCTGGCTCCTGGCTTTGGATCGGCACAGTGCACTGGCCGTAGCGGCCATTTAGGGGGTGAACCAGTGGAAGGAAGACCTTTCTCTCTGTCTCTCTCTCAGTGTCTAACTCTGCCTGTCCAAAAAAAAAAAAAAAAGATATTATAGTAAGCAATGCCAAATAATATATGATACAGTCTCTGTCCATACCAATATTTAGAATTGAGGTCTTCATCTTTCGCCTATATTATGTCAGTAACCTTTTAAATGATCTCTCTCTTAACAGAGTACTTATATTTCAGTCGTAAATGTGACCCTGTCTTCAGAAGTCTGCTCATTCCTCCCTCCCTAGGATAAAGTCCATTGAGTTTAGTACGGCAAGCAAAATCTCTGGTCTAGCCTCATCTTTTCTTCACCTCTGCCAGCCCATCTGAAGATAAACTGGAGTGAGGTCAGCTGGCAGCCCCACTCAGTCCAGCTATCAGCACCTCTCTGTGCAGCTGCCTTGTACATGAGCAGCATGCATGCTCATGAAGGAAAGGGATGAGAAATTCTGATGTTTTTCTCTTTCCTCTTCAGGAGATGCTGAGTGGCTTATCTGATTCACAAGAACGGCGAGAGCCAGGCATGCACTGAGTTAATGAACATGTTAAAGGTCACCGTTCATTTTAGTTTTTCTGTCTCATGGTAGCTTTGTCTCAGTTCTGCATCCTTAGGTGGAAGGAGTTTGGGACCTAAACCTGAATCAGAATCAGACATTTTGTATAGTGGCTGCCAATCATCACCTTCGCACCCCAAATAAGAGTGCCTAGGTTCCAGTCCCAGTTCCACTCCTGATTCCAGCATTCTTGCTAATGTGCACACTGAGAGGCAGCCGGTGATGGCTCAGGTAGTTGAGGCTCAACCATGCATGTGGGGGACCTGGGCTGAGTTCCTGTTTCCTGGCTTCCACTGGCCTCGCTTGGCCCCAGCGACTGCAGGCATTTGGGCAGTGAACAACAAGCAGATAAGAGATTCTCTCTTCTCTTAAAAAATTGAATCAACTAGATCCTTGTATTTTTTGTGCATTTATCTTTATCTATCTATCTATCTATCTATCCGTATTTCTTGATTTTGATTTGCTTTGGGTGCCATGATTACAGTTGGGCTTCCTAGAAATAAAGCTGCTATTGACACTTAAGCCTTCATTTGGCTCCCGGTGCATATTTATCAATTATTTAAAACCTGGAGGAAAGCAGATATGTGTTTTGCATCCCAAAACCTGCAATAGGAGTTTAAAACCAATATTCTCGAAACAAAGTATTTCCAAATGATAATTTAAAAATATATTTTCACCTCATTTATTCTTCTCTCCTTGGAAGGTTTAGCCAATCCCATTAATTTTTCAAAACCATTCATAGGCTCTAGAATTGGTGTACTTATAATACCTTTTTGGTAGCCTTGTGGCTTTTGCTGTAATTCTTGTCCTTCTGTTTTGAATAAAACTCTGTGCCACTGTGTGTGCAACTTTCAGAGAAATGACTAGGTTCTAAACCCAGCTCTGCCCACTCACTCTTCTGTGCCTGTCTCTGAGCCCCATATCGTCACATATGAATGGAGACCACAGGCCCTCAAACGTTGTTTCAAGGCTGAATGCCAGAGTCTCACCTGGTTCCTTTCCTGATGTTCAAACAGTAAGCAATTTTGCTTTGTGTTTACATCTAAACAAATATCAATAAACATTTTTTCTTTTCCCTATCTTTCTAGACTTTAACTAACCTCGTCTTTTGCGGATGGCATGCAGGTTCCTCACTGGTAAAAGCAAAGTTTGCTGACCCCAAATGAGTCTGACTAAAAAAAAAAAAATCACCTAACTTCTTTGATTGCGGGTGTTTGTGAGTTGTTTTTGACACTGCTGCCCCTGCTGGCCACTTGGTGTATTGGCCTGATGCGCCATCTGTGAGACACATGAACTCCCAGCACAGGAAACAGTAGGACCATGGTTAGGAAAGCTGGAAGAGAATAGGTCAGATGTATCTGATACATGTGTAGGAAATAGGGGCCAGCACCCTTGTCTTGGCATGCAGAGAGCAATCCTCTTGCTATGGTAGCTTGGCCACTGGTTTCCAGGTTCAAATCTGGATTTATTTGATTGTTAGTGTGTTTTTTATTTAGCAAATCTTTTGCCAGAAGTGAGCTAACAAAAAAAAAAAAAAATCCCATTGTGTATCTAATGAAAAATTAAGTACTGAATTTATGAGTCTCAGGAAAGCTGACAGTGAGCTTAAATTGTAGGAAATAATAGTTGATATTTACCAAGAAGGCTGCTGAGGACCCAAAAACATGGAGACAGAAATATATTGATGAGACATCAACATCATTTCCAAAGTCAATAGAGTCTAGGAAGACGGTGACCAAAAATGACATTTTAACATGGGAAGCTGCTGACCATGCATTTTCATATTATTCTGTGAAGTGTCACTTCTCATTTAGATAAATGTCTGTTCTTCTAAACTAATTGCATTGATTTCTATTCCACATTTTCATGGGTAAAGACAAAAGTTAAGCAGTAACTGTTCCTGCCTTGCCTTCCATTATCAGCCACAGACTTTGGAAAGAGTTAAATCATGCCAATTTTATAACAATGATAAAAATTTAATGTCAGGTAAATATACTCAATTGAATCAATAACTTTCATTAAAATCATGGAATCAATATGTAGCTATTAGTGATCCATTCCACTGAAGATGAACTACCTGACACCATTGTAAATGCTATTGTATGTTTAATTTAAAATTTAAGATAAATTTTTGAAATCATAATAAACTATATATTTTGGCATAGCACAGTGTCATGGTACAAATGATATTTTTTATAAATCCAGAATCCTATGGAATAGAATTTTGGAATTTATGTAGTGTACATATAATTCAGAGTTTAAATAAAACTATGACAGTCTACAAATGTAGGCTGAAGAAATACATCCAGAGTGGAAAAAGCACAGAATAATGAAAGTATTTCCTGGGGCCCGTATTGTAGCATAATTGGTTAAGCCACTGCCTATGATGCTGGCATCCTATGTGAATGTTGGTTCATGTCCTGGCTGCACCACTTCCAATCCAACTCCCTGCTAATGTGTCTGGCAAAGCATTAGAAGATGGTCCAAGCTCTTGGACCCCTGCCATCCATGTTGAATACCTGGATGAAGTCACAAGCACTTGACTTTGGCCTGACACAGCCCTGGCTGTTACAGCCATTTAGGGAGTGAACCAGCAAGGGAAGATCCTTCTCTAACTCTTTCAAACAAAGAAAAAAGAAAATATAGCCTTAAACATTTGAATGTTTTAATGATAATTTCCTGTTCCCCTCCAAAAAATTGAAGATCTATTATTTTTTAAGATTTATTAATTTTATTTGAAAGGCAGAAGTACAGAAAGGGAGGGGGGTCAGAGAGAGAGAGAGAGAGAGAAGAGAGAGAGAGAGAAGAGAGAGAAAGAGAGAAAGATTCTATCTGCTGGTTTTCTCCCCAAGTGCTCTCAACAGCCAAGACTGAGCTAGACCAAAACCAAGAGTAAAGAACTCCATCTTGGTCTCCCAAATGGGTATCAGATACCCAAATACTTAAGCCATTACCTACTGCCTTCCGAGGCACATTTAACAGGCAGCTGGATGGGAAACAGAGCAGCTGGGCGGGGGGGGGGGGGGGGGGGAGGGTCAAACAAGCATTCATGAATGGGAAGCCAGTGTCATAAGCAATGTCTTAACCCACTGCATCACAGTACCAAACACAAGGCCTTTTCATTTAAGATGAATGGACATTGAGCCTATCAGGAACATTAGCACCTGTAGAGAGAATATTTTCTCAATTACATATATTATGACCTATAGAAAAAAATCAGTTTGAGATGGCAAAAATTTAAAAATGTGTGACTTAAAAAAATAAGTAACTGGGGCTGGCGCTGTGGCGTAGCAGTTAAAGCCAATGCCTGCAGTGCCAGTATCTCATGTGGGCATCAGCTCAATTTCCTGATGTTCTACTTCTGATCCAGCTCCCTGCTAATGTGCCTGGGCAAGCAGTGGAGGATGGCCCAAGTACCTGGGCCCCTGCACCTACATGGGAGACCCAGAAGAAGCTCCTGGCTCCTGGATTCAGATTGGCCCGGCTCTGGCTGTTGCAGACATTTGGGAAGTGAACCAGTGGATAGAAAATCAATCAATCAATCAATCAATCAATCTCTCTCTCTCTCCCCCCATCCCTCTCCCTCTCTCTGTAACTCTGCCTTTCAAATAAATAAACTTTAAAAAATATATAAGCAAATCATTAGATATACATACCTTACAAATTGAGTACACTTACCTGAGTATACCCCAAATCATTACTCTGTTTATGATATTTATTTATTTATTTATTTATTTTTAACAGGAAGAGTGGACAGTGAGAGAGAGAGACAGAGAGAAAGGTCTTCCTTTGCTGTTGGTTCACCCTCCAATGGCCGCCGCAGCCAGCGTGCTGCGGCTGGCGCACCACGCTGATCCGATGGCAGGAGCCAGGTACTTATCCTGGTCTCCCATGGGGTGCAGGGCCCAAGTACTTGGGGCATCCTCCACTGCACTCCCGGGCCATAGCAGAGAGCTGGCCTGGAAGAGGGGCAACCGGGACAGAATCCGGCGCCCCGACTGGGACTAGAACCAGGTGTGCCAGCGCCGCAAGGCGGAGGATTAGCCTAGTGAGCCACGGCGCCGGCCTGCTTATGATATTTAAAAAATATATATATGAGAATATATATATATGAGAAAATATATATATGAGAAGCAGGAACAGAGTGATAGAGAGCAAAAGAGAGCACAATTGTCCATTGGTTCACTTCCTAAATAGCCAGAGCAGGGCCAAGCTGGGGCCAGGAACTAGGAACTCAATATAATGGAAGGAACCCAATCACTTGAGCCATCATCACAGCCCTCTAGGGTCTGAATCAGCAGGAAGTTGGAATCAGAGGTAGGCCCAGGAATGGATCCCAAGTTCTCTCATGTGGAACGTAGGCATCTTAAACACTAAGCTAAATGTTCTCCCCTGCTTCTGTTATTTTTAAATTTCTATAAAGTCAATATTTTAATTTCTTAATCTAAATGGGCATATGCTATACTGGATTTTGGAAGAATTTTATTTAAAAAATTAAGGGTTTTGCTTATGTATGTTAAAGGCAGTATGATAGAGAGAGAAGGAGATATTTTCCATCTTCTAGTTTACTCCCCAAATGGCCAAAACAGGTGTGGCTGGGCCAGGCCTTAGCACAGAATCCAAAGGTTCACCTGAGTCTCCTACATGGGTGGCAGAGACCTAAGTCTTCCATTGATATCCAAGCACATTAGCAGGGACCTAGATCAGAAGCAGAGCAGTCAGGCAGTGAACCAGTTTCTCATATGGACTGGTTGGGTTGCACTTAGGTAGTATAGCTCACTGCACCGTGACACTGGCCCCAGGAATTTAGTTTTTGAAAATAGCTTTTAGGGCTGGTGCTGTGGCATAGCAGGTTAAGCCACTGCCTGCAGTGCCAGCATTGCATATGAGCACTGGTTAAAGTGCTGGCTGCTCCACTTCCACTCTAGCTCCCTGGTAATGGGTATGGAAAGGCAGTGGAGGATGGCCCAAGTTCTTGGGCCCCTGTACCCACATAGGAGACCCATAAGAAGCTTCTGACTCCTGATTTTGGCCTGGCTCAACCCTAGCTGTTGCGGCCATTTGGTGATCAAATCAGCAGGTGAAAGATCTCTGTCTCTCTCTGCCCCTCCTTCTCTGTAACTTTGTCTTTCAAATAAATAGATAAATCTTTAAATAATAGTAATATAAAAGAAAATGACTTTTAAACAGAATGATTTGTAGATACACCAATATAATCAAATCAATTTTTCATCCATATATAAATATTTCTAAAATGCTGTAATTTTATTTTCTCATGCATTTTCTTCTCTTAAAAACTTTCCTAATTTGTATTGTAAATTTTGTGATCTATCTCCATACACAAGACACAGAGAAAATCGGCAGGATGTCATCAAAACAAGCAGACGTACAATTAAAATAAATAGAACTTAATTATCTGCTGAACTTG